>NC_090938.1:626551556-627801556 GCF_040938575.1 Ambystoma mexicanum | reverse complement strand
AGAGAATGGGATTAAAGATTGTCTGACGGTATTCATGATTGAATATCTGACTACGGTGCATTTGTTGTGTATTAGAGAGAAGGAGTTTTGAGGATGTGTGAGAGTTGATCATTTTTTGTCTGTATGGGAAATGCCAATGGAGGAACCTAAGTAGTTTACAACAGGTAGTGGAAACCAGTAGGGCTTGGATAGTCATATGTCAAAGAGAGTGACATGCACCAGGGCAAGAGGCTTCTCTGAGGAATTTCATGTTGAGAAATCACCCTAGTTCCCCTCTCGGCCAAGCGTCCAGGAAGAGTATAGAGAGGTAGGTTGAATGCCTCCGTGAGGGACATAGAGAGCAATGCACTGATGGTGAAATTCTATGACAAGACCGGAGGCGAGCATTATGCTTATTCTTCTTTAATTACTGCTAACCACAGCTTTTAAAATCTTCTTTTGTTTTCATCTATAACTTTTTTTTTTTTTTTTAATAACAAAGAAAAAGGAAATATGAAAACATCATCTTTCCAAAACCTCACAAACTACTCTTCCCATGAGGCTTCTCTGTCTAGTAGTCCCCAGCCTCTCTTTCAATGTCCAATCAGTCCATCTTCCTCACTATAAACCCCTGAAACTCTGGGTCCCTTCCTCTTCTTTTTTGCTGCGGAGCCACAGATAAGTACACGCAGGAATTGTCATAATGCTATTGTTTCTGCATTGACATAGAACGCGCGCATTAATGTCATGGCGCCGTAGCGTTCGTGCGTTTTTCAAGTTTAACTGACGAGACGCGAATTCGCGTTCGTTTTGCCCCAAGGTGTTTCCTTAACCGAGCGGCCGCCTGCCGAGCCCGCGAGTGATCTACCACTCGCTTCAGGGCGCAGGCAGCGGCCGCACGGCATCGCGTATTCGGGTGGTTGGGTTCGCGCAGTAGGCGAAGCAAGCCCAACCAACCTTAGAAACAAACGCGGAGCGCGCACGCGCAGAAAGCGAATTCGCGCTCAGAAATTTCCTTTCCGTATAAGCGAACGGCAGACCCTTTCCCACACTCGTTTCCTATCCCAGATATACGCGAATTCGCTATTTAACTAGCGTTTCGCCTGGGACCAGCAGAGGCATTTCTCATCTGGAGTAATCACAAAAATAAAAAAAAATTAAAAAAAAAAAAGGGAGAGAGAGCATTTATTTTAACCTTCGGCAGACCCTTGGTGTCTTTACCTGGGAAGGCTGAGTGTCTCACCCACGAGCCTTCGTCGCAGCACATACAATTCCATGGCTTATAACATGGAGAAGGAAGCTTGGAGTGAGGGGAGTGAAGGAGGTCTGGAAGAAGGTATGGAGGAGGACATTGACCTTTCCCAGAGCTTCAAAAGAGTTCTGGGCGACTCATTGGTGCAAGCCGTAGCACTGGGAGTTAAACCTCTGCAAGACAGGCTATCAGTCCTGGAAGATATACTGGGCAAGAAGGCTGGCACGCTCGATGATCCCGGAGAAGGGACCTCCACACAAGATCCTCTGCGAAAAGGTGAGAAGGGGAAGAAAGTGGCCCGGAAGAGAAAATTCTCTTCTACTCCCCCGGGCGAAAGTACAGGGAAGAACAATTCCCTAGAGGTGGCTGATGCCTTCCACAGGCTTAAAAGTGCCTTCCTTATGAAGACAGCCCTGCCCAACCTCGTACCCCCTACCCCAGGGGCGAAAAATATAGGGGACGCCTATTCGTCATCCTCGGAGTTCTCAGATCAAGAACAGCCAGAGGAGGATGTGCGCAGCATAGGCAGAGCGAGCGTGGTCTCGCAAAAGAGCGTGCACAAACCCAAAGCCAGCAGTGTGGAGGCCCTTCCGGATGAGGAAGACATATCGGATATGTTCGACCCCGATACCATAAGGCACCCCAGATCGACAGACTGGACACCTTCTCCACGCGTCGCCCTATATATGTCCCACAAGATGAGGAAGCCTATGGAAAAGGACATTAGGTTCAGGCTCAAAGCAGAATGTCCAAGGCCAGAGCTAAGCGGCAAAGTGGCAGATATGCCGGAGCTCGATACAAAAATGTTGACCTTCATCACTAAAGCAGGAAAGGATACTAGGAAAGGCATGGACAGAGCGTGGAGAACATGTCAAGATAAACTGCTCGACATTGCTGGCCCTATAGCCAAAATAATGGATCTGGCCGAGAGAGCCAGAGATACGAGTGAACCAGTCGACCCGTCTATTTTAGCGAGCTGGGCTCAGAGAGCAGTCTGCATGCTGGGCAACGCAAATTGCGCCATATCTTCAGAGCGCCGCAGGTCAGCTTTATTGAAGATCGATAACAAGCTGGGGGACTTAGCCTCCTATGAAGCGGGGGAAAGCGCCCAAGGCCTCCTTTTCGGGGATACATTCGTCAAGGAGATGAATAGGTTCGTTGGAACATACACAGCGCTGGAAAAAGCGCAGGCCTCCATCAGGAAGGTATTCCCGGGGAGAGTTTTTTCAGGGGCCGGTCGATATAGAGGCCGCTCGACCGGCCGCTTCAATCATAGAAGAGCACAAGGCCCCAGAGCCCAATATTGGGAGACCCGGCAGCAAGACGCTTTCTTCCCGAACAGAGGCCGAGGCTCACGAGGGCGCCGAGGGCGCGGATTCTACCGACATCAAAACAATAACTCAGGTGAGAGAACACGCAATGACCTACCCCCCAGTAGGGGGCAGGACAGCGCTTTATTTGCACAGCTGGCGCGAGCTATCATCAGACGCGTGGGTCAATCAGACAGTACAAGGCTTTGTACTAGATTTTCTAGATCATCCAGTTCAGAGTCAGGCCCCTCTCAGAATTCAGATGACCCAAGTGGAAGAATCTCTTTTAGATGCAGAGATTCAGACCTTAGCGCAAAAAGACGCGATAGAGAGAGTGATAGGGAGCGATCCTTCCTTCCTGAGCAATATTTTCCTAGTGCACCGCAAGGACAAAGTTCGTCCAGTAATCAATCTGAAGGAGCTCAACAGCTGGCTAGTTTACAAACACTTCAAGATGGAGGGGATCCATCTACTAGGAGATCTGCTCAGGAAGGGGGACTGGCTTGCGCGCCTAGATCTAAAAGACGCTTATCTTACCGTGCCCATAGCGGCACCATTTCGACGCTTCCTAAGGTTCAGATGGAGAGGCGAACTCTGGCAATTCAAATGCCTGCCATTCGGCCTAGCATCCGCCCCATGGGCTTTCACCAAGCTTATGAGGCCCGTAGCAACAGCACTCAGAGAACAAGGGTGCCGGATGATTGTATATTTAGACGACATTCTGTTCATGGCCGAAGACAAAGACCGTTTAAAGCAACAGATCCTCTGGGCAATAGAGCTGATCTCCAATCTGGGATTCCTAGTAAACAGGAGCAAGTCGGAGCTAACGCCCACCAGACGTCTAGAATTCTTAGGCTTCACCATAGATACGAAGAAAGCTACGTTAGAGTTGCCGACTCAGAAGATGAAAGCTATCAAGAAGGATCTGAAAGCAGCGCTCAAAAGGCCGCTGATTTCGCTTCGTTACCTAGCCAGGATAGTGGGGCTGCTTGCAGCCTCCATTCAGGCAGTTTTTCCCGGCCCATTACATTATCGGGCCCTTCAGAGGTTAAAGATCAAATACTTGAGGAAAGGCTGGAGATACCATCGGCTAGTCCCCCTAGACGAAGAAAGCAAGGCCGAGCTAAACTGGTGGTTACACAATATGGAAGCCTGGAACGGCAGAGCTATTTTCGGCGACGTGCCAGAGCTAATCATAGAGTCAGACGCCAGCAGGTCCGGCTGGGGAGCGCGATGTGGTACGCTAGAAACAGGGGGAAAATGGTCAGCAGGAGAATTAGAACTACATATCAATTGTCTAGAGCTTCTAGCAGGGTCTTTCGCAGTAAAAGCCTTTACCAGAGACAGAGCGCACTGCAGCATTCTCCTCAGAATGGACAACATATCTGCAGTGAGGTATATCAACAAACTAGGGGGCACCAAATCCAAAATGTTAGCG
This sequence comes from Ambystoma mexicanum, assembly GCF_040938575.1. Classification (NCBI taxonomy): domain Eukaryota; kingdom Metazoa; phylum Chordata; class Amphibia; order Caudata; family Ambystomatidae; genus Ambystoma; species Ambystoma mexicanum. The sequence goes on along the minus strand of NC_090938.1, from coordinate 627,797,577 downwards.
GAATTAGCGAAGAATTTCTGGCACGAATGCCTGCAGAGACATATCGCAGTGACGGCGGAATATCTACCAGGGGCCCTGAATGCAGTGGCAGACTGGAACTCGCGTCACCTAGTGGACTACAGCGATTGGAGACTACACAGGGACGTCTTCAAGAAACTGGAAGCGAAATGGGGCCCCCTACACATGGACCTGTTCGCCTCGAGACTGAACTCTCAGCTACCGAATTACTTCAGCTGGAGACTAGACCCGGAAGCCCAGGGCACCGATGCATTTCTGCACCACTGGGGGTCTCAGAGACATTATGCGTTTCCCCCCTTCGCGATGCTGGCGAGGTACTAGCAAAAGTGCGCAGGGACAAAGCCCAGATAGTGATAGTGACGCCAGAGTGGAAGTCACAAGCCTGGTTTCCAGTTCTGATGGAACTTTCTACGGATTTTCCACAGAGGATTGCATGCAGACCAGACTTGCTAGTGGATCCGGCAGGAGTTCCCCATCCTCTGATAGAGGATCGATCTTTATATCTGATAGCGTGCAGAATTTCAGGCACAGATGGCGATTGCCGGGACTTTCGGAAGACGCTACAAGACTTATCAATATGTCATGGGCTCCATCTACAATCAGGAGCTATAATTCCGCATGGCAAGCCTGGGACTTATGGTGCAGGAGGAGGAGTATATCTCCCATTTCAGCACCTGTAGTACAAGTAGTGAATTTCCTAGCCACCCTTCCTGTAGCAGGTAGAGCTTTCAGGACAGTAGGGGTTTATAGATCTGCAATTTCGGCAGGGCACGAGCTAGTGGACGGCGCTCCGGTGGGGGAACACCCAGCAATATCCAGATTGCTGAAGGGCGTGAAGATGTCCAAGCCCCCCGGAGCAAAGTATTCATCACTGTGGGATGTACAGAAGGTGATACAGCTGTTTCAGATATGGCCGGATAATAATTTTTTATCAGGAAAACAGCTCTCGGGCAAACTGGCTACGCTTCTTTGCTTAGTTTCTTGCAGAAGAGTTTCAGATGTCAAAGCGCTGGAGATAGATAGGAAAATGTATTACCCAGAGGGGATAGCGTTTACCATAGCGCAGCGTACCAAGTCTAATTCTAAAGTGATATCATATCCATATTGGCCAAATAATGAGAAATTGTGCGTAGCGAATTGCATTAAGCGTTATGAAGCAGCGACAGCAGACGTTAGACCGCATGGAGTGAAGCAATTGCTTATAGCGCGTATAAAGCCATACAAAGCAGTCAAATCAGCTACTATAGCCAGATGGGTGAAAGAGATAATGGAACTAGCGGGCATAGACACGTCTAAATTTGGAGCTCATTCTACCAGAGGAGCGATGGCTTCACGAGCTTTTGCAGTCGGAGTTCCACTGCAGGAGATCATGAAAGCAGCAGACTGGTCAAGCGAATCAATCTTTAAGACTTTTTATTTCAAACCAGTATCCAATATAGCTGCTGCTGTGGTGGAAAGCTTTGAACAAGCATAATGCTCGCCTCCGGTCTTGTCATAGAATAAAGATTGCCCATGCGACTAGCGCAGGAAGTCTTGATTCTATTAAAGACACGGAGGCGAGCATTATCCCACCCTATGAAATACAGTGTTATGTTACGTTGTGATCTGTATTGATTGAAATAGATTATGTATAAGTTTCATTATGACATAAAATGACTGTATTTCCCTTCCCTAACAAGTGTTTTTCTTTTTGCATAGGAGAAGAGCAAAAGAATAGCAGAGATTAGAGTATGGAAGGAGTCAGTTCAGCGAATTTAGAGTACAGCCAGTTGTTAAAAAAAAAAAAAAAAAAAAAAAAAGACCTTTCGGCTGGAGTTTTGAGAATTTGATTGGAGTTGGACTTTGTTCAGTTATTGGATACGCCGCAAAAGAAGAGGAAGGGACCCAGAGTTTCAGGGGTTTATAGTGAGGAAGATGGACTGATTGGACATTGAAAGAGAGGCTGGGGACTACTAGACAGAGAAGCCTCATGGGAAGAGTAGTTTGTGAGGTTTTGGAAAGATGATGTTTTCATATTTCCTTTTTCTTTGTTATTAAAAAAAAAAAAAAAAAGTTATAGATGAAAACAAAAGAAGATTTTAAAAGCTGTGGTTAGCAGTAATTAAAGAAGAATAAGCATAATGCTCGCCTCCGTGTCTTTAATAGAATCAAGACTTCCTGCGCTAGTCGCATGGGCAATCTTTATTGTTCTCAGGGAAGAGGTTTGGTAATCAGAGCAAAAGAGGAGAAAAACAAGTAGTATAGAAACATCAGTCTATTGATCTTCCCATTTGCTCTCTCTTTTTATTTCATCCACTCACCCTTCAAATTCCACAGCCACCCACCTTCTTCTATTCCCCCTTACCACCATTCCCACTTAACACCACCCATTGCACCTCCACCATGTCGTCATGGGTTGGCTGGAGAGAATCGAGGATGATGCCTCCTCTCCTCAGTGAGGACTGAGCTACGAGGGCCTTAGACCATATTCCATCTCAGCTTCAGCACACACCAACACCGAGTCCCTGAACAATGTGGCTACTTCCAGCAGGCTGTGGACGAGTGGCTTCCTGTTCGGCCATCTTGTGTAATAAAGACCCACCAAGAATACTACAGCATAGAGTGGGACATTTTGTGTCTTAGTACATAGCATTTAGAAGCACAAAATTAAAGTTTTGCAGTACATTTTGAGGATGTGAAGCAGTGCTACTATGCCGGAGAGAGGGTCATTATGCAACAGCAACAGCATTTGGAAATGTAACCAAAATCCTCAGGGAGACACACACACAATCGAAAACATCTGTTACATTACATGGTTAATGTGAAGGGTCAATGTTATTATACATGCAGCAAAAGTAGTCTATTAAATCTTGAATTAGGCTTTTGTACACTGGGAACAGAAATACTTCATAAAGGCACCTAATATTTTCAGGTAAGTGGAGAAGCCGAATTCAAGCACATCCTGAAATAAAGGTACTGGACCAGGTATCCTCCTAGCTCAAGTTGGTACAGAAATGTAGTCATGTTTGGGTTTCAAGACCTGAATTAATAGCCCATTTATACAGATGGCTTTAAGAGTGCCCAGGTTGCATGAAACACGAATCTGACAATGTATATAGATTGTAAAAGTGTAAGGGGGTCATTTTGTTTTGAATCGTCATTTCTATGAAGGGGACCGCTTCTGTTTGCACTACTGTGCAAAAAAAAAGTCCAGTGAGAGACATTTTAATTGTTTTCACCACTTAGCTGAAAAGTAAATATCAATCAATCAAACAATAAATGCAACTTTATTTTGGGCATGCACGCATACAAGTTCAGTACAGAGAAAAAAAAAGGAGATCAGGTTGGGAGACCATATGTCATTACGTCTTACAGGGATGTAATGACATGTTCGTAACCAGCAGGAGTAATCTAAAAAAAGGAGCTATCAAGCATTGCTTCAAATCATTACTTTCATCCGCATTCGCCAGGTTTTATTCAAGAGGATAGAATCTACAAATATGGCAACCTTCAGGAGAGTCTTTTTACATAAAACATACACAACAATTGTAGAACGTGCCTAGTATTTAAAGCAGATGGGTTAGAGCCATGTCCTACTCAGGGTGTCATATGCTGGGCAGATCAACAGAACTGCCTGTCAGGAACTGCCTGTCAGATTTGGCAGATTTGACTTCTGTAGTGCAAGACGGGCAACATTTTGAAGCAGTACAAGACCATTCTTTAGGCTAGCGGTGCTACAGGAAAGACATTCAGTCTGAATGTAAGTGTTATGGCTCTGCTCAAGAAGGGGAACATGTAATTAAGGTACGGTTCAGTGTCCATGTTGGTTATGAATGGCAGATAATGCTTGATAGCTTCTATGATTCTAAACTATGTTTTCTAAATATAGGTTGTTGAGTGTAGTCTTGGTTAGCCTCTCAGTTTCCTCCATCACTACAACACCTTTGGTTAGGAGGTGTAACATCCCTGTTATATGACGTTGAACTTGTGGCTAATTGAGGACATCCCGGACAGCCGTGCTGTCCGCAGACATCCTAACTGCCTTTTAAAAAAAAATAAGACACATAGGAATATGCTAATAACACACTTAATATTTTATTATTATATACAGTATAAAAATTAGGAAAGAGAGGGGAAAGCAGAAACGGATACAAATACAGGGGAATTAGGGTTTTGCACATGATGGATGATAGGGGAGGAAGGGAGTGAAGTCTCATCGTAACGTTTTTCTTGCTGGGCAGTTGGCTGGGACATGGAGAAGGGGTACAGGTACATGTGGGACAGTGATATTTAATTTTTTCTCTTACATGGTCCTCCACAAAGTTCTTTAAAACAATCCAATTTTTCATTAACATGTCCATTTTTAGCTCCATTTGCTGCAGAGGATTTTCTAACATCTCTGTTGGTATATTATTTTGAATGTCTGTATGGTCTGTTTAAAAAACAAAGGGTTAAGGACACATAAAGTAATGGTTATTAATTGGCTTATAAAGAGAAGTGTTGTGCCTACCATTAGTATCACTGTTTCTGAATCTTTTCTTCCAGCAATTCCAAAGTACTAGACATTTCTGTGTAAAAAAATATATATTAGTTTTAGTGTATCTAATACAGACAGTTTATAAATATATACAATATATGTAGTGTACTCACTAGTTTCTTACTAAGTTTTGCTGTTCCTGCTGCGTAGGTGCCCTGTTGATTTGTGCTGTGATATTTCTGGGAGGTAATTCTCTCGGAGGCATATTTATTGTGTTTTGGTATATTGCACTATGTTCCATATGCTATGTAACTGGACTGTTACTGTCTTGTATACACAGTTTCACTTCTTATTTATTATTGAATGTAATTTTTGTATGTGCTGCTTTTTGAACATGTTTAGTGTTTTTTTTTTGTTGGATGATATAACAATGTAAGATACCCCCTGAGTTTTTGGATAGTGTTAATGTTGTCCAAGTCCGGCCGCGAACAGGCGCATGGTCCCCAGACATCAGACCCACTAGCGCAAGTAGGGGGTTCAGTATGTTGAATGTTATGTGTATATAAACTAAGGACATTCTAGTAAACATTTATCAAATTTACATTATCTATATATCTATTTTCAGTGAAAAAACCTTGTTACAGGAACGTTATGGTTAAGCTGTGCTACTAAAAACCTATGAAATTCAGTGAAAAAAACTTTGTTAAAAGGACGTTATGGTTCCAAGTAGAACTGAAAAACACCTGAAATTCGCCAGTTATGGTAACCTAAGCAACCATAACTTGCAACACCACCGTGCACTGCTAAGACTAACACCCAGGACATCAAAGAAGACATCACAAATGTCAGTGATGACATCACTGATGACATCATATGTCTGGCTCCCTCTTTTTTCCATTACTGACATAACTAGGCCAGTAACAGTCAGGAACTAACTATTCAGAAAGTTCTATATTTATAGCCTTATACTTCAAATAATGTATTACAGTAATTCACTTGGGGTTCACTCACAAGATACGAAACAAATACATAGGGGAAAACACAGACTTGGAAGACAGCAATGCTTTTTATGTATGAAGATGATCAGTAAGTTTATGACATTTATTTTATAGTTGTGCTGTTTTTTTATTAATATACTATCCCTGAATATGCTCATATTTGTACACATTGTTCTCACACTACTTTCCTTAGGGTCTAGTCACTGTAGTGATACACGAAATTGCAGCCTTGCCAATCAGGGCTTTAGATGACAGCATTAGCCGCTGAAAGCCAATAGTGTATTCAAAGTATGTGCTAAAAATGCTGACAGTAGTCTGTTGTAGCACTTCCATTATGCAGTAGTGAGCTACAAGGGATATGCAGGCCTAGTATGAAATAGGTCACATTATGCATTGTTGATAGACCGGCAGGGAGAGGGTCCCTAGCTCTGTAGCTAATAGGTTTTTGGAGTGTTTGGAACATCATGGCACCTATATAGCGCTTAGATAGCCAGTCTTAAGCGCTATAAACACTAAGCTATGAGTGCATGCCTTTTAGAGCTTGCAGATGGGGTTAATACATCCCTGCTTCCCTTAGAATATTCAGCCTCACTAACGGTAGCCCTGGCTCCAAGCTAATCTTGCTTTTCTCTGGGAAGGCACTGATAAGGACATTCCAGTGTTCGCGGAGAGGGCTCCAAGGGAGGGGGTAGGAGCGAGCAGGGAGCATCTCAGAGAGAGCTGGGTTTTTTCCATGAACCAGCCCATATTTTTGCACAGGGAAAGTTCTGGAACTATGCGTCATGGTGACTGACATCACGAGATTATAAAATATCCATGCACACATGACTCGGGGGGAGATCGTCCTGTGGACTTGATTCATGCACGGTCAAGTGCCCGGAATTGGCTCTCACGGTGTCCTCCAGCATTGTTTTTCTGAGCGGGGCTTGTTTTTACAGCTAGCTTATGAAAAGCCAAGGTCTCCCAGTGCTGATTAAAGGGACGTAAGACTGTGTTTCTCTATGTTTCTCTATATTTCTCTATGTTTCTCTATGTTTATCTAAGTTCCATGTTTCACTATATTTTGCATTGTTCTAAGTTTATGCTTTGTAATATTCTTTAACTTGAATCCCAAATGTATATGAAATTCACTGCTTAGAATAAATATGCTAAAACTTTGAGGGTGTCATTTGTCACTAGCATGAGAACACTGCTCAGCACAATAGAACCTGTATTTTGGGCTGAATTGGGTATTTTTGCTCTCAAAGGGCTGGCCCCGAGGAAGATTTTGCCCATATCAAGACATTTGGTGGCAGCTTTGTGGGATTTGTGAAGAGCAGTGCCATGCTATGACATGACAAATGGTGTGAGAGAACACAGTGTAGTGTGGGGAGCAGGCTGTCGCATTTCCTTGGTGGTCTCACTGCAGCTCTGAGACTTCAAAAGGCAGCAATGTTGTGTCGGCTTGCCGTGGCCGATAGCTTGTGTGGTTAAGACTCCCTTCAGTAAATCAGTCGTGACTGACTTATTGCTTGGGATGGAGCCAGGGAGTACAAGGCGATAAACGAGCGGGAAATGGCTTTGTTTAAAGCACTCCGATGAATGGTCAAGAAAGATGTATGCTCAATTAGAAAAAGAATTTTATCATGCGGTTTCCCCAGTTTAAAGTTGTAATTTGGAATGCATAGTGAGACGGAGTTCTCATCTCTATTCTGTCATGAGGGCAGGAAAAAAAAAAATAATTGCAAGAATTTGACATGCAAATTATGAATAGTGATTTAACCATTGACTCAGCCCCAGTGTGCCAGCGAGTGGGGGCTGTAATGTTCGGAGGCGAAGGTTCGCTTTTTTGATGTATGCTTTTGAATGTTGGCATTCCTGAATAATGAGGAGCCATGCTTAGGAGAATGAGTAACATCTGTGCTGAGAGCCTAAAGGGTTTGTTTTTCTTTTGGCAACTGTAAAATTCCATGTGCTGGTGGTGGCGAATTCTGTTTTAAAGGAAACACACTAAAATGGTTATATTGCATTTTAAGCTGTGCCATGCTTTTAATGGGTGAGAGACTCACTTAAAAGGAAAGTGAGTGAATGTTATTTGGATTTTCGATTTTTGTGTATTGATTTGAATTTGCAGAATCAGTTTGCAATGGTTTGGGGGGAAAAACAATTTATATTTTTCTAAATTGCCCCTGGAGTATTTTTGATCCCATGCTATGCCATGGATTTGTGCTGTTGCCTTATAAGTGATGCATGATTTGGAAATAGTGTCCTGTTGACTGTGATACATGATGAAAAAATGTTGTTGACACATTAAACAGCCCACAAGCAATATATAGAGTGTGGGTTGCTCTTGCAGGAAAACGTGCAGGGAGCTGCAAACTAAATATGGCATTTTTATTTTTTAAATGCACTGAAATGAGTGGTTATAGTTTGGCAATGGTACAACAGAATGAAATATCTGTGTGTGATAAGATAGCACAAAGATTTAGTGGGTTGTGAGTTCTCTTGAAAGATCGCACATTACAAAAAAAAAAAGACGCTTTGACATTTTGCAAAATTACATGGAGTAGAATCTGATGACAAGAAAAGTGCCGCTTTTGAAAACAAGAGTCTTGCTGTGTGTGCAGAGCTTGTGCCTTGAAGCTGTCTTGGGCGAGGTGCGTGAAGACAAACAAAAGCAGAAACAGTACAAGAAAGAGTTAATCTGGATGAACTGTCTTAAACGAGTGCTTTCCATTGAAGCCGCCACAGTATAAGAGTTATAGGCAAAAGAGATAAGCTGCGTGCTCATGGCGCTCCCAGGTGCACACGAAAGATAAACAATGCCTGCATTCCTGAGGAAGGGGGAGCAAAGACAGAGAGCTGTTCAGAAGTAAAGAATTTGCCCATGAACACTGTGGTAGGGAAACAAAGGCTTCATGCAGGATGGCAGACGGGCACATCACATCTGAACATTTACCTATGCATCTGTGAATGGGCCAAGAAAAGACAGCTGCCCATTCCAACAGACATTACTGTGCAAACCGCATTCCCATGTGATGTGATGTGAAGTGAAACGCTATTGCTGTGCAAGCTGCATTCCAATGCTCCATGTGATGTGAACTGAAGTAAAGCGCTGTGCACTGGAGAAGAAACCTCTAGGCGCTTTGAGAAGAGAAAATACACATCTGGCAAACTGCAAGCTACATTGCCAGGGGATGGAATAACTGACAAAGACATTATGGCATTCCAGATGGAAGCAAAACTGACAAAAGTGCTTAGCCGTTTTGCAAGAGACAACATGCAGAGCGGGGCTTTGAAGTACAACATGAACACTGCACATTAGCCATGATCCAGAAGCCACACGGCTTAGTGCAAGAATGAATGATTTGTTGAAGCAACAAAAGAAACTGACTTAGACTATCGCACTCAAAGGGGTGGTCCAAGAAACAGCAAACACCCTTTGAAAAAATGACAAGTGAAAAAACCAGAGGCTTGAAAAGACACTGCCTGTAAGGAAAGAAAAATAAACAGCTGCTTGTGCAACTGTAAGCGGTATTGGACTGAAAGACTTTACCTTTGAAAAATGGAGTGATGCCAGCAGGGCAAACTAAATCAAGATCATGAGACACTGGAAGCAAGTTGGCGCCTGGCATTTGTGATCGCTTTGGTGAAAAAGAAAAGCATTGTGCGACCTGGGTACTTACTATATGGCTTTGTAAAAGCACAGATCAGTCTGAGGTACCATTGACCAGCTATGATTGCATTGCACAAATAAGTTTGTGATTAGGCAGTTACACCCCGTATGGTTGAGTGTAAATAAGCCCCCAGAAACATGCAGAAGGGTGATAAATAATTGCAGTAGCAATGACAAAGTGTGTAGTTACCTGATGAGACTTTTTGAAGATGGGGGTGGTATTATGGGAAGGGGTGGATAACGCTGATATTGAAGTTTTTGATGACATCCTAACATGAAGAATAATGATATTGAAGTTTTGATGACATCCTAACATTTCTGTTTGTATTTTGCCTAGGCAAATAACCAAGAAATAGATTGGGGGGTAGACGTGTGCAAATGCCGGGTGACACTGATCAAGGAAACAGACGCATTCTCAGAGAAAGCGAGCCACTGCGACATGCTATTTCAACTTTAAACGTGCCCTGCACCGCACTCAATGCTGCAACCTGTGAGAAGTGTCCAACAGAGTAATAACTCTTGCTGAACTGGCACGATGCAGACTTGGCTAATTATCAAGTATTTGATGCTACACATTCAAATGACTCAGTTGCTGGAAATAACTTAATTGACATGTTTTGCCCTTTCTTGTTTAAAGGACTATGGACAATGAGTTGTGGACTGTAACATCAGGCACCACATACAGCTGTGTGACACAGCAATTGAATGCTAACACATTGAAAAATGGTTTTTAAATGCACTGTTGAGATGAATCTGAAAAAAAAAACGAAATGGTTTTACTCTTCCAACTGAATTGCTTTAACCAGAGATGTTTTGTTTTTTGAAGAAAAAAAAATAATATTCTACATTGCACGTAGGCAGGAGAATGATTTATGAACTGTTGGGGCAGCAGAATTATGCAAGCAGGAGCGTAATTTATTTTGAGATAAGATGAGTGCGCACATCAAAGTCACCTGTGCGTAGGTTAAGATTCTTAATTGAAGTAATGCTGCCAAGTGTGTGAGCTATAATTTGAAATGGTAATCTTTGAAACACTGGATACATTTACAGCCAGCTTAAGGCAGGTAAATGAAACCATGACTGACTTGATGTTTGATTTTATGACACAGAGTATGACACGGTTTTTGTTAAACCAACCAGTTTCATGTTTTTGTGGGGACAGCTGTCTCCAGCACACTAATGCAAAGAGTCACCTTTTGATTGTAGACATTTGGAATAATTCTTTGGAAAAGCGCTACAAATGAGTATCCACATGGAATTGCTAGCGTGCTGGCCTGGCACATTGTCGGGCATCTTTTGTCACTGAATGGATACGATTTGTTTAATTTGTTTAATGTGATGTTTTTCTGACCAAGAACTGCAGCGAGTGTTCTCGCCAAGATTTTATGGACTATAACTTGACTAATGCATTTTACCATGATGTGATGAAACAGCCACTGCCGGATAGTAGTATGGTGTTTGTGGCTAAAACTAATATTGTATATGGTAGATATCCCACTTGAAGAAGGGTATTCTCCAAGTCACAGAAGGTAGACACTGTGAACCTGTTAGATTTTCCAGTAGTAAGACAACATGTAAATTGTAGGCTGGTAATGCACACCTTCATTATTACAGTGATACACTTAGACATAGGTTTATCATGAGGCAATGTTTCCTTAGTACTACCAAGCTGCTACAAATGGAGTCAATTTCTATGGCCCATCACTAGAGTGCGCGTAGCTAGGGAGCTAGATTCATTAATTGCAGGAGCTTTATATGCTTGTGACATAGAAACTGTGCACTATAAGCTAGCCACTATGGGTTCTGATGCCAGCTCTGCTATAGAACTTCTGGCCTGGTGGGGCCCATTGATACGCCCAACACTGCTACAAGTATTGACAACCACTGAAAATGGCAGAATTTTAGGTATGAAGACATATTTTCTGCCATAGGGCAGGTCAACAAGACTGCTATATACACACAATGCATTGTATGGCAAACATTGTTTGATCAGCAGGTGTTGGCTTTTTACTGGGTGGGGGCAACCATCCTCCACACACTGGCACGCAGAGCTACAGTTACCAGCATACATATGGATTGAATTGCTTGTTTTTTGATTGCATGAATAACACATGCCATGCTTTGATGTAAATTAGTAGAATTGTTTTTATTTAGATAACCTGGTGCCCATGGGTTCACCTTGTTCACGAAATTAGATGGTTTCTGGTTGGGTTCCACCTACATGGGGGAAGTGTCTAGTCACACAGCCCATAGTCACGCTTGAATGCCCTGGGATCAGGGGGGGTAGGCCCTTAGAGTGAAAGGCTGCCAGGTTTTAGAATTGGTAACCATACATAAATGCAATAGTGCATTGTAGATTAGACTACACTGGATTGCCTTGAAATTTTAACTGCATGCTGCTTTTTAACTGACAATCAGTTATACAAAATTGATTTAGATATTTTTGTGTAGGCCAGGTTTTGGCAAGGGTATATGTCACTGTTCACTTTGTGTACATTTTTGTTTAGGTAGTGTTTTACCTTGCATGCCACGCTAACTAACCGCTAGAAGATAGTTTGCTTAAACCTCTTGCAAAGCCCCAAGGTCTTTATCACTGCACTAAATACTATATTGATAGGTATTAGTCAGCATTTGTCGCACAAACGTTGAATAGGGGTGGAATGTAGTGATACACGAAATTGCAGCCTTGCCAATCAGGGCTTTAGATGACAGCATTAGCCGCTGAAAGCCAATAGTGTATTCAAAGTATGTGCTAAAAATGCTGACAGTAGTCTGTTGTAGTACTTCCATTATGCAGTAGTGAGCTACAAGGGATATGCAGGCCTAGTATGAAATAGGTCACATTATGCATTGTTGATAGACCGGCAGGGAGAGGGTCCCTAGCTCTGTAGCTAATAGGTTTTTGGAGTGTTTGGAACATCATGGCACCTATATAGCGCTTAGATAGCCAGTCTTAAGCGCTATAAACACTAAGCTATGAGTGCATGCCTTTTAGAGCTTGCAGATGGGGTTAATACATCCCTGCTTCCCTTAGAATATTCAGCCTCACTAACGGTAGCCCTGGCTCCAAGCTAATCTTGCTTTTCTCTGGGAAGGCACTGATAAGGACATTCCAGTGTTCGCGGAGAGGGCTCCAAGGGAGGGGGTAGGAGCGAGCAGGGAGCATCTCAGAGAGAGATGGGTTTTTTCCATGAACCAGCCCATATTTTTGCACAGGGAAAGTTCTGGAACTATGCGTCATGGTGACTGACATCACGAGATTATAAAATATCCATGCACACATGACTCGGGGGGAGATCGTCCTGTGGACTTGATTCATGCACGGTCAAGTGCCCGGAATTGGCTCTCACGGTGTCCTCCAGCATTGTTTTTCTGAGCGGGGCTTGTTTTTACAGCTAGCTTATGAAAAGCCAAGGTCTCCCAGTGCTGATTAAAGGGACGTAAGACTGTGTTTCTCTATGTTTCTCTATATTTCTCTATGTTTCTCTATGTTTATCTAAGTTCCATGTTTCACTATATTTTGCATTGTTCTAAGTTTATGCTTTGTAATATTCTTTAACTTGAATCCCAAATGTATATGAAATTCACTGCTTAGAATAAATATGCTAAAACTTTGAGGGTGTCATTTGTCACTAGCATGAGATCACTGCTCAGCACAATAGAACCTGTATTTTGGGCTGAATTGGGTATTTTTGCTCTCAAAGGGCTGGCCCCGAGGAAGATTTTGCCCATATCAAGACAGTCACATTACGCGATAGTTATACATAGGGAAGTAGCAGCTTCGAAGCACAGCAATCATTTCTGTGCATGAAGATAATCACTTAGGTTATGAAGATTGTCTGGTAATACTGCAGTTTTTTTGTTTACTTCATTCTCCCTGTATATGCTCATATTTGTATGTGTTGTTCTCAGTGTTTTGTTTGAAATAATGCAATTATGTAGTAAGTTCGTTTTATTAGGTACTTATTAAATGTTTCACAGTACGCAACACTCTAATAAAAAAGCATTTATTATTTTACTATTCAACATGGCAAGATTATTAATATTGCACCTCCATCATGTATGCTGCACACAATGCCTTTGTTTCTACATGAGTAGCTTAGTACACTGCAAAGAACCTCATAATAGAATGCTATTTGTATCAATGCATTGCTTAATGCACTATGTATGTCATGACTTTTATTCCAATTACCCTTGACACTTTTTTTATCAACATTACAAGAATCCCTTGTACAGACTTTTCATGAAAAGTAAATGCACATGTGATGTCATCAGTGATGGCATCAAAGACATTTGTGATGTCATCTTTGATGTCCTGGGTGTTATTCTTAGTCGTGCACAGTGGTGGTGCAAGTGATGGTTGCTTAGGTTACCTTAACTGGCGAATTTCAGGGGGTTTTCGGTTTTACTTGGAACCATAATGTCCCTTTAACAACGTTTTTTTCACTGAATTTACTATATAGCCAACTTCTAAGGTTACTTGATCTACTTGTGTTACAGCGTCTGTGCAGTCATTGAACGATTTGCATTTTCTTTAGTGTATTACACACATGCAATCTTCTTTTGCACACATAAAGAGTTACTTGAGTCTCCACTCTGTCATCAGGTTCTATAAGGTTCATACATTTTCTTCAGCCAATATCTTCTGGGCATCACACTCATCTCTTGTGACGTCACTGGTTTCTCTTTCAACTTTTCATATTTGTTCAGGGAATTCCTCCCTCAGATTGTCATCTCTTCGGGGATACATTTGATAGGGATTTCTCAATGGATATCTTCTTTCAAAAACTCACTGCGGAATTGGCACACCACACACACAGGTGTCAGGCATGGTACAATTTCCAACATACAGAAAGTAAGGGGGCGGGATTCCCTTTAGAGGCATTCAACTGCTCCTCTACAAAGTAAATTATATAAGAGCATTTACCACTTCCACAGTTTGCCATTTGTGGAATCAGTGACGTCTTTAAGCATCTCATTATATAGACTTAAATCATAATATTTATTTAAGCATAGCCAGAAGTAGTGTGGTCTAGTTGAGGTGAGAAAATGAAGGGCTCTGACACCAGTTTCCATCATTAGAGGAATTATCGGGATCCTGGAAGGGAGATTTAGGGTTTTCTTTATACATTTAATTTCTGTTATAGTCATTATTGAGGTATCTTCCTACCCCCAGAGTTTGCTGCCAAATAAGGTGGCAGATCGTACTTGAGTCAAACATACCTCCAGTACGGCTAGCAGAATTCGGTGTCCAGTTTGTGCATTTGATGTGTGAGTCGCTTCAGAGTTTCTTATACAGGTGATGTTGCTCTTAGACAATTGCGAAGACCACTTGAACTTTTCTTGAAAACGTACCCCTAAGTAGTCGTAAAAACTCACCTGCTGGATGCGTTCCCCTTCAATAGATTATACTCATTTTAATTTTGCATGAGGAATTACAGACCATCACTATCATTTGGATTGCAAGTATTTTTTCCTTACAGAAATCTATTAGTGTTATTAACTGTTTTAAAATACCCATTTTGGTCTTTGAAATTAAAACATTGTCCTCTGCATAAATGAGGATGCCAATTTTGTGATTGGCGTTCCTTGGGGGATCAGCATTTAACTTTGGAATTCTTAAAATCAAATCATTGATATACATGAGAAAAAGTCAAGGGGCAAGAACATAGCCCTGGTGCACAACGTTTGCGATGGGAAATGGATTGGTTCTTTCTCCACTGAGGCCGCATCTCACTGTAGCGTAGTTGTTTTCATAAAGATTTCTTATGGGGCCCAACATTTCAGGAGGCACAGCTTTGTTTAGGTCGTTTCATAGGATAGTTCGACCGACTTAGTGGAATGCGGATTTAAAGTTTACAAAAACAAACAAAAAAGGGTTCCCTTTTTTAAAATGGTGAAAAGTAAATAATAAAACACATGTGAAACCAACGTTATCCATCAATTCACCATTAAGGGAATTTGATTCATGGAAAAGTGTGAATTTTTCCCTCCAAAGGCTGTGAGCTGAGAATAACACTGCACGAGCCTGCTCGCAGAATAAAAAATGTGCACTCCACGTATTCACGGAATTTTCTGTTCAAAGTAACTGTATACACAAGTCGTGGCTGGAACGCCCCGACACGCCCACACAAAGGAAAAACATCCAGAACAGCTAGTTTTTCATGCTCCCCTGGGTTGCAATACACGCACCCTTGAAACAGTGTGTTGGGTCCCCCACAAGCAGGCCTGCGGAAAATGTATTGTAACTGTGGTAAAACTGAAAAATCTGCATGCGTACCCCCACAAACCGTTCCTGCAGCACACTACCCTGCGTACGCGCACCCATATGTCCGTTCGGATCCCTGGCTGCATACATGCACCCCTAAATCCGACATGCAAACCCACCACAGTGAAGCATTTCCTTTGTGCAAGTGTTCTTACGCCTGCCTTCGGGTGGTGGGGAGATGGAGCGAGTTGCATGGAATTTCGCAGGCGACAGGTTGCGCGGTCACTTCCATGAATTTGCTTGTCATTTGCATCTGTGGGCATGCTAGCTAGGGACTGCCTGCGACCTGTTCCTCATAATTCCCACTTTTTCCCTTGTTCTTCTTCATTTTCCGAGTTCGGCCCCCTCCTCTGCCCTCTGCCTACGCCTCGCCCACACACTGTGACATGTCTCGCACAAGGCACTCAACAGCTCGCAGAGACATGCTGAGCCTGTCTGAAGTCCCTGCAAGTTCAAAAAAGTGCTGCGCATTGGATTCCATGAATTGGCAAACAGAGAATGGCGTGCAAATCCCTGATTTTCCACGCAAATAATTCCTTGAATTGGGCTGTGTCTAGAAAAAAGTGCAAATGCTAGCCACAATTCAAAATTGTGTGAGCCATTTACAATGAACTCCTTTGTTAGGTGGATTCCACAGCAATCCATTGTTTTTCCAGCAACATTTAAATACTTGCTGGTGAAAAACCAAGCAGATTAGGCAGGCGGACCTGGAAGAGCAAGCAAACTCGTTAAGTCTGCTATGCTGTCCAACTTTGCCTGCCAAATTTTACAAAATCCTGGCTGGCATAAAATGTGGCAGTAAATACATTTACCTACTCCACACGAGCACAGCCCCAGCAATCTGAAAGGGATAAATCTCAGCAAAACCAATGCCTGGGAGCAATCAATAATATCATAGACACAAAAGGTAGAAACAAAACCACATGGGGGTGAGCACAAGTATTTTCAATGGAGGAGGGAGGACGGAAGATGTAAAACACAAAATTGAAGTACAACAACAAATCCTATTTACTTTCATGATAAGTATCAATTTAAAAAAAAAAAACATATATCAATGTTCCAAAACAAGCCCAATCACAATGACAAACACATTACATATAGACCCTACAGAATTATACAAGATACCAATTAATCATACATAAACACAATTATCAAATATAGAAGTCCCTACTGACCACACGTAATGGCCTAAATGCATAAAACATGTATTTACATATAATGCCCTGGTCTCATTACCTTAACCCTACATGTTTCAGTCCATAATTCTATGGATGGGGGAACCATCCCTGTGTTCAAGTAATTAAGTGTGGTCTTTAGGGCCTTCTATATTTGAGAATTGAGCTTTGAGAGAAGATCAGAGACCCCAACAGCTGAAGTATAGAGAGTGACTAGAAGTGGACAAAGGGCAGACCTTTGTGGAACTCTAAAGTTAAGGCGGGTGGGGATGTAAGGCTGTTCCAGGACACCTGAAAGTGTCTGGGGGCAAAGTATGAAGCAAACCAAGCGTGGGCTTTATCTCTGATGCCAAGGAGAGATAGAGTAGAGGGAAGATCAGAATGGTCAACGGTTTTGAAGGCAGCAGAGAGGTTGAGAAGATTTTGAATAAATGAAAGGTTGGCATGCTGAGCCGAAGAGATGAAGTCGCTGACATTGAGGAGAGCTGTCTCAGTAGAATGCAGGGCTCAGAAGCCAGATTGAAGAGGGTTCCCGGGGCTTGTGAGTATCAAGGTACTCAGCGAGTCAATTGAGTATTACTCATTCTAGGATTAGAATAGTTTGATAGAACAAAGACGGGGTTAACGTTGGCAGGACAGTTAGGACATAGACCAGGTTTCTGAAGGAGAGGGATGGTAGTAGCCCTCTTATCGGATGAGGGAAATTCAGCATTGTGAAGCGAGCAGTTGAAGAGGAAAGTAAGATGTGGAGCAACACTGGGAACTGTGTGCTTCACAATGTGTGGGGAGAGGGATCCAGTGGGGTCACAGGAAGGGTGAGCCTTGAAGAGTAGTGCAAGAATCTCATTAGGATAGGTAGGGGAAAAAGAAGACATAGTAGCGACAGAGGAGGGTCGGAGTGGTGAGGAAAAATGAGCAAGAGAAGGAGATAGGTGGTAATTAGCAAGGGTAGTGTGAATGGTAGACATTGTAGAAGCCAATTCGTGAGCAAGATCCTTTGCAGAAAGATGGAGGTGGGTTTAGGAGGTGAGAGAATTGAGTTGAGACATTTTTTGAGACGCCTACTTTGGGAGGATTGAGACAAAATGAGAAAGCAATATAAGTCACATTTGGCAGAGTCAAAAGTAGAGGAATAGTTATGAAGAGCAGTGAGATAGAGTTAGAGATCAGAGGAGTGTCTTCACCTTTGCTAAGAGTGAAGCTTTGCAGCATTGTTCTTTTCAGAGTGCGGATGAGATGTGTAATACACAGCAGTGGATGAATTAAAATGCATCCCAAGGTCATTGTTTCACACCGCTTGAAGCTGGTTAAGCAAGTGCCTCGATCTCAATGTCTTATCCACCAGCAATCATAGCTCATTAAAACCTTAAAGAATTGCAAAAATAGAAAAATGTCACAGGAATGGTCACGTCCATTTAACTGTTAACACCACTAATCACCACCTGTTGAAAACAATTTGCTTGCTGAAACTGTCAAAGAGATAAGCAATGAGATCTAAATTGGATGCCCTGTGTAACCCAGTCTGTATGCTTTGAGAAAAAATGACAGGAGGAAACACGCTGGCCATAGAGGACATAACATGTCTCCTGGCAGCTATTCTTGGAGAGGGGGCTGATGACATATGGTGAAGGCTGGATATTCAAGTGTGACTGCACAAACCGCAGCACAGTTTTATAATTGTAGAGTAGATGTTTGGAGTGCACTCAGTGTATAGTATCCTGACATATCAGATATGGAAGCAGTTATGACACATAAAATGAAGGAAGATGAAGACGCTATTGCTTACATTCAGAATATTTAGGAGAAATAGCAGCTTGAAAAACGTGCACTGCGGGAAAAGACAGTGGCATTATTTTACCACATTTTACCAGTACAAAGGCAGATGAAAAAAGTAGGCATGGAGGCGAAGCCATGGACTGAGATACAATTGACGGTAGTGCACCTTTGTCAGTTATTACAAAAGAAGAATAAGAAGAAGGATGAAAATAGGAAAATAGAGGAAGCCAAGTTAGTTCAGAAAAAATTGGTAAACTTTGCCATAAAAGGGGTGGTATTGACAAGTGGAGAAGGACTGGGAATGCAGGAAACAATGGGTACATTGCAGGCAAATAACCTGCGCCCGACGGATCAAGGTGGATATGGTTTCATACCACGAGGCAGAGGTATGGGTAAGAGAGGAAGAGGAGGTGGATTTCAAAATAATCAGGGTGGGTTTCAAGGTACGCAGAATGAGAACCAGAATGTTCAGGGAGGATATAACCAAGGAGGGACTAATAGGAGAGTTCCTCCAGTATGTTGGAACTGTGGAATGACAGGAGACATTGCACGCATATGTGGGAACCAAGGGGATAGAGAAAATGAAGAGTTCTCATGAGGGGCGGGGGGCAGCTTATCCAACACCATACATCAAACAGACCAGAGAAGGTTTTGCCCAAGATCACACATTTTATCAGACACAAGTGTCACAAGTGCAGCAGGTAAAATAGCAGGAATTAGTGCAAATGAATCTGCCACAAAGGCAGTCACAACAGCCCCCTGTGCAGACACAACAGTATGCAAACACAGGACAAGTATTGAAGCCCAAAATAGGAGGTATCACTGTGGTAGGAGGAACTCCTTTCACAGGGAAGGGGATGAGCCTGTATCCACAATAGGACAGCTCACAGGGTGACTTAATGTGTTCAGTACTATTGGTGACACCAACCCCCAAGAGGAACCAAGGGGCGATGTGACGATAGGTGGCAAATCCTTTTCTTTTCTCTTAGACACTTGGGCAACTTGTTCGTATATATGAGAGGGAAAATATCCTATGTCAGGTATAGCCATGAATGCTCAAGGGTTCTCTGGAGCTAAAAGTCAAGTGACTTCTACTAATAAATTGCCAGTCTCTATAGGAGAATGTGACATGTATGTTCCCCTGTTGTATTCACGACAAACACTGGTTAATATTCTGCGAAGAGATTTAGGGGCCGATTCATGGAACAAACGTGCGCCGAAAATCCATGCGCAAGCAGGCGCAAGGGAGCGCAAGCGTGAGAAACGCAGCGCACGCGTGCGATTCAAGGAAGATGCTGCGCGTGTTTCCCGTTGTCCGTGCACCCAATCCAGACATGGTGCACGCAGGCATACACGGCGTGCGCTACGTGCACAGCAAAAGCGCACATAGCGCGGTGCACACAACCAAAGTGGGCGGAACAGTGGGCGTAACATGCGGAATGGGGAACAACGTGTGAAAAAGAAGGCGTAACTGGGGAAGTACTGCAGAGAACTACACGGAACGCCCACACGCACGCGAACAACCCGTATTCATGGATCTGAATATGGGAAACCCGCGCACGGCAAAAGACGCACACAGGCGTCAACGCGTCCGCCACGCGAAGGCAGGTGGAAGCGTCCCCGCGCACAGTACAAAGTGCGCGCAAACAACAAACACGTATATACAGCTACGATGAATGCCCCATTTGTCGCAGCACTGATCGTGGGACACCGCAGGAGGAGGAGAATAGCCAGGGCACACATTTTCGCACCACGGACAAGCCTTTTTGGGATGCCTGACTACCAGGTCTATGGCAGGTATAGGTTTCCACCCCATATCATCCTAGACCTGGTCAGGGAGTGTGAAGATGACCTTACATCCCCCACCCTTTGCTCCCAAGCATTGAGCCCCTTGGAGAAGCTGCTCAATGTCCTGCATTTTTTGGCCACTGGGTCATTTCAGCGGACTACTGCCATAGTGGGGGGGTCTCACAGGCCACGCAGTCACGCTGTCTACACCAGGTACTGGCAATCATGACAGTGCGCCCCTCAGTCCGCAGGCACATATACATGCCCAGAACACCCGCGGAAAGGCAGGCCGTTGTCCTGGATTTTTTCAGGGTGGCACACTTCCCCAATGTGCTCGGTGCCATAGATTGCACCCATGTGGCCCTATGTCCACCTAGGGCCACTGAGCACATCTACCGAAACCGCAAGCACTGGCATTCCATCAATGTACAGGTGGTATGCGATGCAAAGGGAATCATCACCTCTGTCTATGCAAACTACCCTGGCTCCACCAATGACAGTTTCATATACAGAATGTCCGCCCTGAGCTGGGCCCTGGAAGCTGGGCAGCATGGCGACACATGGCTCCTAGGTGAGTACAAATGCCCTTGCACATGCATGCAAGTCACACACAGACAAATACCGAAACCCTAATAATCTCAACTATTATCACCTCCCCAGGGGACAGTGCCTACCCTCTGAGCAACCACATGATAACGCCAATCCGGAACCCCACCCCAGGTAAGATACAACGCTGCCCATATTGCAACCAGGGCCATAGTGGAGCGCACATTCGGAGTGCTGAAGTCACATTTCCGCTCCCTTGACCTCTCTGGCGGGCAACTACTCTATGCACCACCAGTAGTGTGCAGGATCATTGTGGCAGCATGTGTCCTGCACAATGTTGCAACACGGCAGGGTGTCCCAGTGGACATGGTGGTGCCCCCATATCCCCAACCACAGGCACAGGCGCTGCCCATGGGAGGGGACAGGGCACGTGGCGAGGAAGCCCGGACCCAGCTTGTAGCCATATTGTTCACCTAAACTCCCACCCCTGCAGAGTGCACACAGGCCTGGCACATACCAGGTGACAATCGATGATGACAAAGTGACAGTCAACTGTCACAACCCTACCACCCTGAGATAGTTGCCATGGGAGTGCCACATCGTCTGCATCCCTAGCTACTTAAACACAAGCTATCCTGTGTGACAAAAAGGCACAAATATGACATATGACATGATATGGCCTATACATAAGTATTTCAAGGTGCGATGAGGCAGGGAGGGGGGAACAAGGGAAGACAGACAACGGTACTACTAGGCCAGGTGTCATTTAGATTGTGCAAGTGCAGGGGTAGGGGGAAGGGAAAAGTGCAAGGGGAAGGGGAGGGGGGTGCAGTACAGGGGAAGTAGACCAAAAAACAAATACATAGGTCAGCTGGTGGCAACTGCAAAGGTAAGTGCAGACAAGTGCTGGGAAGGGGGGGCTGTAGGGATAGAGAGACAGTACCAAAGTGCAGGGGTTGCCAGGGAGGCAGTGCAAGTGGAGAGTGGCTGGGCCAGGGACCGAGGTCGGTGAGAGTGGCCCAGTTGCAGATCCAGTGCAGTTCCAGTGAAGAATTCCACAAGGGAGAGGCAGAGAGAAAGCAGAAGCAAAGAGGAAGGTTGTGAGGTGCTTCCCGAACCGGAGATGGTTCCCCTCAAGTTCAAGTGAGGCAGGAAGGCTGTTCCAGAGGCAGGGCCCTGCAGCGGAGAGAGATCTACCCCCAGCTAGTTGCTCTGAGAAGCGGATGACCCTGACATGCAAGGTGTGCATCACACACACCTGCAAAACAGGCCATGGCCATCACTGTTATGTCACTTAAACCCTCCCAAGCCACAACATGACATGGCAAGCAATACCCATACACCAACACAGTAACAATAAGGTACACATTGCCATGTCCAAAATGTACAGTGGCATCAAACAATGATGCCTGACATGGAATCAGATGAAATGACAGACCAACAACCTCCCACCCAAAATAAGTCATTTCCAAATGCATTACAAGAGTTGTAGACGTAACATAACAATGAATGCCTGTCTACATGCACATTGTGCATTGCAAAATCAACACTGCAGCTTCTGTGTGCTGTGTCCTACTCCTGCAACACACTGCTCAGCGCACAGCACAGTGAACAGCCATTGTGTGTGATGCACACCCTGAGCATCACATTTAAGCAACAGACCACATCAAAAAGCAAATTAGGCATGTACAGGATCCATAATTGGTCACAGAACATGTGCTGCAGGGACACAGTGGCCACCAGAAGGCAAACAGTGTACACGTGGATATGCAAGGGTTGGAGTACATGTAGTGCATCAGAGTGCAAGTGTGTGGGTCTGCAAAGACATGCACTCAACATATGCATGTGCACTCAAGTGACCATCAGTGTTCTCTACACATCACATGTGAACATTCACCATGTGTACACCCCAGAATGTCAAACCACAACTATCCCCTCGCACCTGAAAGGTAAACACAACACATGAACGGGCATTGATCAGTTGAACACAACATGTACATAGGATACCACCATTACAATGTCAGAGTTCCCATCAGACTGCAGGGCAAGGCAACTATCAACAACAACCCCCCCTCCCTCACAAATGACCATGACCCACTGAACAACTGCACCTGGGTCATGGAGCCTTCAACCCTCAATTCCACCTGGCCACAGGATCACCTTTACCCTTCGTCACCATCTCCCACCTTGTGTGTAAAAAGGTGCCTGCACCCTCAGAATCCACACTCATTTCCAAAATCACAAAATCCAAGGCATAAAAACAAACCAGAACACCCTCCAGTAGATGACTTGACGTAGCAGTACCTCACAAAGGCCAAGTACTACCACAATGATGCAACAACCAAGGTAGCACAGTAAAACAATGTCACAACAGGATGTGAACCATGTGTGGTACATAACATAGGATGATGCACCATGAACGGATGTGTACTGTCACAGGTCCCGTGTACAGGCGCGGGAGTGTCACAAAACAACCACCCCCACCGTGTCCCGGGTGCCTGCAAGGTCAAACTCACACAGGCCCCTGAGACCCTGGTGGGGAAGAAGTTTCAGGGATATGCAGTCGGGACAGGTGTTGGCACACTGGATAACTGGAATGCGTGGCAGGAGAGGGGAGGAGGAATGACACATGAAAGTAGGGAATGCACGAAAATGTATTACCTGCATGAACACATACACAATCCAAACAAACTTGGAGATCATTGTCATGGCCTTCTGTAGTCCAGGCTTAGGAGTGGTACGAACCAACCACCCCATCTAGGGTTTTTGCGCCTGCAAGTTCGGGGCTTACACAGGCATCCGCAACCCCAGCGGGGAAAGAGGGTTAGGGAACGTTGCTTGGATAGGTACGGGAAGCAGGATCACCGGGTAGAGGGTACAGGGTTCAAAATTGCATAGGATTCTGGGTGATTAGGGGGAAAAAAACATACCAAATTGAATCACACATACATCCATGCATTAGTGCACCCCCCAGCAAGCCTATGCAGAGCAGTTTGAAAGAAAAACAACAAGACACTTAGCTCTGGTTTTGAGTGCTGGCCTCCTGCCTGCGCACTCTCAGGTCCGGTTACAGGAGCACTGCAGTGCTGCAAAGAGAGCCAGAGTCAACAACCTGTACGTGCCAATTACACAAAAACACACCACTAAACATGCCCCATAGCAACAAACTACTCTACAAACAGACAATCTGGTGTAGATGCTTCGTACCCATATATAACATTACCCCTGTGACGGGTCATACACAGTCAATGCAGTAAGTCAGCCGCCGGTGGGTGCGTGGCAAATGGAACACCAATGTGTCACAATTCACACAACATGCAATGTTCTCTGGGTAAGCAGACAGACCCATATAGCAAGCCCTGACTTCAGAGCAAGTTGCGTACCACCATGACCGAAACAAAGTTGGCAGTGCATTTATCATAAAGTACATGGAAATGAAATGCACTGCACCCGCGTATGTCCCTTGCTGTATGTCCCTGTGAGCTGCCCCTTTCCATGTCTCGGAAGGCTACATGGTTGATACAAGTGCCTCAATGGACCTTGGTGTCCCAGAGGGTATGTGCCACTGCCCCTGCAGGTGTCCCAGACAACCTTACAATCAACAGCCATCAGTCCACCAACACATCTGAGCTGCATTGTGTGCTTCAACACCAATATTCGTCCAAGCTCACCCTCAGTGCTGTGACTAAGCCTGCATGTGCAACTCGCCTGGTGCAAGCTTTGCTATGTTGTGGCCCCCCTGTGCTGCTCACCTTGCCTGGAGTTCCTTGGAACACGTCAGCAGTTCTAGGATGTAGGTCTGCAATCCCTGTGCCTCTGCTTGTGCACACATGTGCATGTGGGCACCAACAAAAGTGTCCAGAATTCCGTCATCCAATGGGCCATGTCTGCTGGCAAAGGTGCTCTGGAGGCTCATCCCCCTGCAGAAAGGGCATGAAACACATGATTAATGCTTCAAAGTCATCTGTGTGTGTCTCTTCCGGCATCTCATTACTTGACCATGTCAGAGAGTCACATCATAAATCACACCATCAGTCCGTCTTTCACATCCAAAGTGTGGAACACTATCTACAGCATGAATTGCAACAAGCACGTGTACAGTAAAGATAAGAAACATACTACACAATGCATAGCAATTAATGTACACATTAATCATGAAACACCCCATCTAGCAAAAGCTGAACAGTGGACAATAACACCAAAATCATCCCCACTAGGGGTGTAAACACAAGTCACACAGCACCAGACATGCCACAGATATGACAGTCCAAAGCCCTTGTGTAAAAGTTTGTGACACCGAACCATCCTTGCGAGCCCATGGATAAGGGAGGCAGGAGTGGCATATGTGTGTCAAGGACCACAAGCAGCAAACACATACACAAGACAAGCCTGAAGGGCCCAGCTGGAACAGACAGCGGATGCCTTCAAAAGCCACAAAGCACTGCACCGTCACATGAAAGCACAATAGACAAGCAATTTTAAACTATAGTAACTATAAACTAATTACACTAACTATGGAAAACCTACATTACCTAATTAAACTAACTATCACACAGAAACTTAACTAACTAAACTAAATGAAAAATCAAAAATGGCCACATACGTCCCGGGGGGGAGGGGAGGCACCCAGGAGGGGGGAGGTACAGGGTGCTGCTCAACATCCACATGCGATGATGCTGAGCCATAAAAAAAACCTCCATTGGCTCAACGCCTGCACAGCCCGACCTATGTGGGAGATAGATGGTCGTCCGAGTCTGGCTCATCCTGTAAAGGAGGACGTGGTACAGTAGCCTGGCCACGCCTAGCCACAGTTTGCCCCTCGTCGGCAGCAAGTTTGCCGGACGGGTGAGCCTGGTTCTGTGTGGCGATGTGACGTAGGTCTGCATGCAGAACCTCACATGATACACGTGCTTCCTCTTGCAAGGTAGCACGTGTAACACGGAGTTCCTCCTGCAAGGCCTGGCTGGACAACCGCTGCAGCTCCCGGCAAGCCTGTAGCTCAGCCGAGATGGTACGCTCAAGCTGTGCAAACCTCTCCTCTGCCTGCTGCCTCTGGGACATCATAAGGACACCCAGAGTGGATCTGAGGGAAGCATACTCCTCCCTCAGGGCATCCATGTGTGCCTCTGCATGAGCAGCAATTGCTTGACGCAGAGATGACATTTCAACCTGGCGTGCCCCGTCTGAGGCCTCCATGCCCAGCCTGAGCGAGTGGGCCGTGGACCGTGCCGCCTGCTGCTGGAGAAGCACCTGCCTAGCAGGGGGGAGCACAGATCGGGCCACACGCTCCATGCTCTCAGCGATGTTCTCCATTGCTGCCCCCTGCCGTTCTGAATTGGCAGTCATGTCTTGCTCCCACTCAGTATACTGAGGTTGCGCGCGGCAACCGCGTTGCCGGGCTTGACCCCTGCGGGACCCAAGGACCGGGGGTCCTCGCTGTGTTGGCACCGCCCGCGGCTGCATGACTAAATGCCCCCGTCGACGTGATGTCCCAGGCACATCAGTGACTGGTGTGGAGGGTGACCCTGCGTCCCGATCCACCACGGGTGGAGGAACCAAGACTGTCTGATCCCTCAGTGCAGGTGTCACAGACAGAGGAGTGTCCACATCAGAATCACTCACCCCTGACACATGGACTTGATGCTCATCCAACTCAACATGGACGTCAGAGTCGTCATCAAGGCTGGACTCATAGGCAGCCAGAGACAAGATGGACTGTAGCACTTGGGGTTTTCGTGGCCTACCACCCCACGACCCCCACTAGTGCCGGGTTGATGTAGTGGTAACAACCCTGTGTCTGGCAAGACAACACCATCCTCTGCCTCCATTGCGTCATCACCTGAAAAATAGAGAGGAAAAAGGTCACTACACATGTCAGAAGCGCACAACACACACCGACAGCAAACGCATCAGGCAGACATGTGACACACAACATATAACCTGCCATGCATGCTGGATCAACTTTGAATTGCTTCTGTGATCAGACCTGTTGAAAGGTGGCAGTTTCCATGGAAGTGGGTCTATGCAGTGCAGAAAATGTGTACGCCACTCACTACCTACATGTACAAGGACTCCATGGTGTGTGCCAGGAAATGTGAAGGCAGTGCAATGTCAAATTCAGACATCACGTGCATTGTGCATTCAATGTGTACCATATCTAGAAGCCAAGCACCCCTCCACCCCAGTACCAAAGCAGGGATGCCTAGCATGGTATCAAAAGGCTGACCATACACCTGTGTATTGACAGGCAGTGTTGACTGGCATCAACAGCTGAATGTGATTCAAGTGACAACACTGCAAATGATGCTGGGACAGTAAGCAGGACACATGATGAAAACTCTGGATTCCGCCCATGTGTGAAGAAGACACACCAACAATTGGACAGAGTCATTGGCCATTGAACAGGCTGAGGCCTGTGAGCCATACATATTGTCAGACCCTAAACATGTGTGCAACGCAGGACTGAGCCACAGTTGACATGGGAAGGCTGATGAGATGGCAGGCAATGTATGTAACCAAGGACTTGTATTACAGTGATCATCCAGTCAAGGACACATAGGGGCATGCGTGCAATGCACATGGAGCATGAATGGGCACTCATGTCCCTGCGGGACATCTGACCTATGCACAGTACAAGTGAGATACCCTGCATCAAGTACTAAGGCTGTACCACACGGCATATGTTTGGCAGATTCTACGCTGGAAGTTAGCATCTACACAGGACGCATGAACAAGAAAGTACACATTGGCAAGATTGAAGAACACCAGTGCAAAGGTGGAACTGGGGTGCAGAGTGGCGGAGGAGGGGCAAGGGAGCATGCCTACATGGAGTCCCCGCATGCAGGCAGAGGAGACATGCATGACGGAAGCATTGCATTACTTACACATCAGAACCATGTACACGTCACATGTAGCGGCAATAATGCACAACACATCCCACAAGTGAAACACACACATCCTCAACAAACACGCATCAACACTCACTGGACTGGGCATCAAAGTCCAGCATCTCTCCCACTCCTTCGACCAATTCAGGTGGTATGAACTCCGCAACGAGAGCCTCATGCGGAGTGAGTTCTTCCTCCTCTGGTGCAGGCCCACCTCCAGTCACCAGAGTCAAGTTGTAATTTGAGGCACGCTTGGCCTTAGTCCTGCGCTTGATGTCATTCCAACGCTTTTTGGACTCCTGCGCCGTGCGCACCTCATGGCCGAATGAACTGACATGTTCCGCAACATGCTTCCAGTGGGTGTCACGTTGGGCAGCCGTAGTCTGACTATTGGCACCCACTAGCATGTCACGGCTGTGGCCCCGCACGTAGTCCATGAGGAAGTCCAGTTCCTGCTTACAGAAAGGCTTCTTCCTCAACGAGCAGGAGGTCGTGGCTGTGTGTGGGGTCCCAGCCTGTGCTGCAGGTGCAACCTTCCTCCTCTTGGACTGTGGTGCAGACCCTGGCTGGCTAATGCCGCCCTGACCAGTATGGCCAGTGGGTTCGGTGGATTGAGCCAAGGGAGTGGCAGCTGGAGGGATGACCAAAGGCCTGACTTGTGTCAGTGGCAGCTGGGTGCCCACTAATGGACCCTGCGCAGCAACATCAGCTGTGGCAGGGTCATTGACCGCAACAGTCCTGGTTGGCAGACTCACAACCGGGGTGCTGTTGGGTGCATCTGCCCCTGCACTTGCCAACACCCGGCTGTTCGGGGCAGCAGATGACATGACTGCCCCAGGGACACGTGTCTTGGTCTGAGCAGCCCGGCCTGCCCCTATGGTTTCCCCCCTGGCCTGTTGGAGATCTACCAAGGGCTCTTCAAGTGCCAACGCAGCCTGCGCTGGCAGACCCTGAGCCTGGGTGGCGGTGTCCACAGCTGCACCTGCAGCTACCACTGCCCTTGGCCCATGGCAGTCGATGGAACGGACTGCCGGGTCACACGGGCGCCAGTGCCAGATGCAGAAGCTGCATCCCCCGGAACCACAAGGGGTGGTGGCATGACTGCACCGACACATGGCACAACATTGTGCGCAAGTGGCGCACCCCTGCCTCTTCCCCCTCTGTGGCCGCCCTGGACACCCTGGAGTCCCCCTACTCCCTGGTCACCACGGCCACATCCCTGACCATGCCCGCCACAAGGAGGACGCCCAGCTGAGGCGCCCCTCACCTTTGGTGGCCTCCCAACCATGGCACAGATGTAGTAGTGCCGGCACAGATGGAGTGGTGCCAATGGGAGGTGTACACCACAATTGACCTGGGCAATTGGGGTGAAGGGGGTGGGAAGCAAGATGTTAACAGCCCCCCTGCACCTGCAAGGCTGTATGTGACCCCGGTGATGTAGTGACGGGTCACGCAACGCTCAGGCACCCCAAAACTGCAGTAAAACCGTGCACGCAACCCTGCAGCCTACGTGCGTGGATTCAACCTCCCGCAGTACGCGGTGGCACCCAGTAACACGATTAACACGTACGCGTGGGACACGCAGGCTACTATGACATCGAAAATAGGTGCGATACACAGGGGCACCCGCAGTAGGAAAAAGAGCGTGTGCGACTCACCGTCTGACTAGCGCAATGGAGAAAAACACGTGTAGCCAATACCCCCGCCAAAAGAAGAGATACGTCCTTGATAGCTGTGAAGTTGTGATGGTGCGCGAAACAACAGGAAACAGCAACACACGTCGGTCTCCACGAAAGGCACGTACAGCGAACTGCTGGGCCCGCTCATCTTTAACCCGTGCTGAGGGAAACACACGCGCGCGTCACGTCACTTATGCGCATGGGCCCTTTCCTCGTATTATACGCGGACGTGCAGTTTTTCACACACGCTGAAATGCCCATGCACGCCTGTGCGCGTCACGTCACAGGGGCGCTTGCGCTTGAGGGGCCTTCTGTCCAATGAAATTGCGTATGCGTGCAGACGCGCTTACGTGCTAAGGGCCTTTCCTCGAATTACACGCTGACGTGCCGAATTTTCACGTGCCAAATCCCTCCGTATCAAGCTGACCACGTATAAGCACACGGAAGACCACGCTCCTGCCCAGAAGGCCGAACTACTGCCCCCCAGAGCCCCGAGCACGCTCCCACCTGCCATCTGCTGCTGCCGGACTGCCTGCTGCCCACGTGCTCTGCCATTTGCTGCCTGCACATCAGCCAGGGGTGCTGTTGCTGTGACCACCCCTGCTGGAACCGAAGACTCCTGACTGGGATTCCATCGCTCCACAGCCCAGCCCCAGGACCCAGTTGCCCACCCACTCCTGCCTCTGGGGTTGTCATGTCGGGCACTGCAACATCTGGCACCACTGACAACCCCAGGCCGGAGAGACAGAGGGGCACCAACTTCAGTGCCAGGGAAGTTGGTGTCCTGGTGGAGCAAGTCCTTGGGCAATATGATGCCCTCTTCGGAAGTTCCCGCGCCGACAAGGAAGGACGGACTCAGATCTGGACTGACATCGTGAATGCCATCAACGCGGAGGGGGTGTCAGTCTGCGACTTCCAACATGTCAAGAAGCGCTGGGAGGACTTCAGGTCCAGGACCCTGAACAAGGCCCGGCGCCTCTTGAAGGCAGCGGATGCCAAGGGGCGCCGGGGCCACTTGTTGGAAGATCAGTTGAGGGTCCTGGAACGCATATCCCCAGCGCTCCACGTCAGGTCCTTAAGAGGCAGACCCGTCTAGAGTCGAGCAGTAAGTGTACATGCATCCTGATTGTGAGCTGTGCGTGTGGTGATGTTTCAGTAGTGTGCAGGTTGCACAACTGTTTGTATGGGGTCGAGTATGGGTGGGGGTGTACAGGGCCGTGGGGCTAACACATGCTAGGGCTGTAATGTGTGAGACCTGGATGGTGCTTGTGTGTGTAGGCTTTCATGCCAAATGCAGTTGTGTGGGCACACGTGTTTGGATGAATGTGTATGTAAGTAGACATGTCTGTGATGTCACGCATGTATGTTGTTTTCATCTGCATGTATCAGCACTGTGTACATGTGCATTTGTGTGTATTTGACAAGGGTGCAACAGTGATGCTACATGGATGCATGTGACAGCGGGATGTGGAAGCCTGATTGGCAGATGTGACATGGATGCCCATCTGAACACTGCGACACTTGGCAGAGGTGTACACATGCATGCAAGTGTGGTGGTGTGTGTACATGTGTGGTGCACTTCCTGTGTTGCATGTGATGTCTGGCTCAGCTTTGCCTGCTCATGCTGTTGTATGTGTATGGATGGTGCTGGCAGTTGCGATATGGCTGTGGTATGGCTCATGTGTGCGAGTTGAAATGACATGTGTGTTAGGGATTGTGATGGCATGTCTGAGGTTTGCCAATGCCACTCATGTACAACTGTCATGTGTGTATGTGTCCATTGTACAGTGCCCTGATGCCTGTGTTTTATTTCTCCCTATCAGCAGCGTCAACTGATGAAGAGGGCGGAGAAGGTGCTGTGGAGCACAGCGGCGGGATCCCACCGCCAGCCGGAGACGCAAGGCCCGGCTCCCCTCCCATGTTGTCATCTCGTCGGGGAGTGAGGAGTCCGGTGCCGCGTCCCAGGCCGCAGCTGCCGGGGGGAGGTCCAAGAGGCGGAGGTTGGAGTTGGACTCCTCGGCAGCAGAAGGGGCAGCTGGGACCCCACAGGGCCCAATGGAGGAAGATGGCACAGAGTCATCCAGGTTGGTGGGGGGTTTGGTGGAGGAGGAGGCCGTGCAAGCAACAGAGACGGGGTCTGGAGGTGGGGATCCCACTGGTGCTAGTGGTGCAGTGCAGGACCAGGGACAGGAGGCAGCACAGGCCGCCGCGGAGGTGCCTGTGTGCAATCCTGTCCCTGATCCTGTCCCTGCATCATCTTGCACCAGCAGGGATGCCTACGTCCAGACCCATTTTCATGCAGGGGATGAGCAAACGACAACTGGCCTTCCTCTGCCTGCGGACGTGGCTATCCGGGTCCGGGTTGAGCCTGTCCTGACTGGTGTGGCGTTGCGTCAACGGGCCATGCGAGGTGACCTGCAGTCTTTTCATGAGGAGACTGCACGTCATCTCGAATGGCTCGTTGACCACGTCAGCCACTGGGACAGGTCACCCAGGCCGGATTCCTCCGTCTGATGGGGCTTGCTACGACCCCCTCCTCAACTGAACCCCCTACGCGCCAGTCGTGCTCCATGCCATCTTCCCACCCATCAGTCACCTGGGTGCCCTGTGGAGCTGCCTCTGACAGTGCGGCCAGGCTGGTGGAGGAGGCATCCCTGCCACAGTCGGGAGTCGGACGTCCAGCAGGGTTGGCCACATCAACGACTGCACCTCAGCCGGCGGAGGATGTGCAGGCAGCAGGAGGCAGTGCACGGGCAGAGGCACAGCAGCAGCAGCAATGTGGTGGGAGCCATGAAGGCTCTGGGCCTTCAACATCGGAGGGGCAGGCATCGGACGGAGGGCAGGAGGACCCAGAACAGAGAGTGTCTTCCGTGTGGCAGCGGTTGGGCCATGCCATAGATGCGGAGCGGCAGCGGGCGCAAGAGGCACGGCTCACAATGGTCAGGGCGGAGAACTCCATGCGGAAGGCCCTGAGGCGGGCCGAGTGCCTCGAGGCAATCCGCAGGGGGTTGGAGGTGGACACGTCGACGGCCCTGCGGACCCTCGGGGCCATGGAGGAGGACCGCCTCTGGGACATTGAGCAGGAGTTTGATGATGCCCTGGCCCGGGACATCCAAAAGTGAGCCGTCAGACTAGCCCGCTGCCCTTGTACATAGTTATGTAGTTAGTGTTAGGTTTCCTTTGTTTTTTGATTTATTTTGGACCTTTTGGACATTGGCCACATTTTTGTATATAGTTTATTTTATTAGTTAGTGTTGTTAGATAGGTTTCATTTCTTTTGTTGGGATAATGGACCCTGGCTTGTTCGTCTGTACATAGTTCACTGTTGGATTTTATTTTTCTTTCACAATTTACCCATGGAGTAATGGCTTTCAATTATTATTTCCCATTGGATTTTCTTTTGTGGACAGTGACTTTGGACACCATTTCTTTGGATTATGATTTTTGGTTTTGCTTTTTTTCACGGACATGCTTCTTTTAATTTTTGTACATTCCCATTTCTGTTTCTTTATTTTTTAATCTATTTATGTTTCCTTTAATACATATTTTTTTATCGAACTTCAATGTGTAGTATCATCTCATTGGTTTCATGCATATCATGATATGGGTTTTGAGATTCACTGACACCCATTGGGTGTATGTGAGGGACATGTGTTTGTTTCAAAACTTGCAATTGGTGTTCTGTCATGTAATTGCCATTTCTGAGTTGGTGGATGCAATACTCGGGTGGGTGTTTTGCATTTGGAGGCTGACCATAGTGACCAGGGATCTAGATTGTGATGACATGTTGGCTGGGGAACATGAGTTGGGGCCTGCTGGCAGGTGCCCCACAGTGCTGGGGGGTGGGCGTGGTGGGGAACATGAGTTGGACATGGGTGGGGGCCTGCTGGCAGGTGCCCCACAGTGCTGGGGGGTGGGGGTGGTGGGGACATGAGTTGGACATGGGTGGGGGGCCTGCTGACAGGTGCCCCACAGTGCTGGGGGGTGGGGGTAGTGGGGAACATGAGTTGGACATGGGTGGGGGCCTGCTGGCAGGTGCCCCACAGTGCTGGGGGGTGGGGACATGAGTTGGACATGGGTGGGGGCCTGGTGGAGGGTGCCCCTGCACTGCTGGGGGGTGGAGGTGGTGGGGAACATGGGTGGGGGCCTGGTGGAGGGTGCCCCTGCACTGCTGGGGGGTGGGGGTGGTGGGAGACATGGGTGGGAGCCTGGTGGAGGGTGCCCCTGCACTGCTGGGGGTGGGGGTGGTGGGAGACATGGGTGGGGGCCTGGTGGAGGGTCCCCCTGCACTGCTGGGGAACATGAGTTGGACAGGGGTGGGGGCCTGGTGGAGGGTGCCCCTGCACTGCTGGGGGGTGGGGGTGGTGGGGAACATGAGTTGGACATGGGTGGGGGCCTGGTGGAGGGTGCCCCTGCCCTGTGGGGGGTGGGGGTGGTGGGAGACATGGGTGGGGGCCTGGTGGAGGGTGCCCCTGCACTGCTGGGGGGTGGGGGTGGTGGGAGACATGGGTGGGGGCCTGGTGGAGGCTGCCCCTGCACTGCTGGGGGGTGGGGGTGGTGGGAGACATGGGTGGGGGCCTGGTGGAGGGTGCCCCACAGTGCTGGGGGGTGGGGGTGGTGTGGACATGAGTTGGACATGGGTGGGGGCCTGGTGGAGGGTGCCCCTGCACTGCTGGGGGGTGGGGGTGGTGGGAGACATGGGTGGGGGCCTGGTAGAGGGTGCCCCTGCACTGCTGGGGGGTGGGGGTGGTGGGAGACATGGGTGGGGGCCTGGTGGAGGGTGCCCCTGGTGGCTGGGGGTGCAGGGGGACATGCCTTGGTGGGCAGTAGTGCAAGTTGACATGTGGGTTGGCTGGGGGCATGGCCATGGTGGATGGGGTGCCTGCAGGACATGTGCAGGGTAGGCCCCTGTGGTGTGAGCCACCTGCAGGGGCCATGGAGGATGTAGAGGGAACACCTGGGAGGACCCACACGTGCAATTTATGTGTGGTGCTCCCCACGCACCCCTGTAATACACGTACCCTGCTGATATCGCGTGTGAAACTTCCCGCGCACCCTGAAATACATGTAGCCAGGACATTCGCGTGTGGAACTTCCCGCGCACCCCTGATATACATGTACCCTGCTGACTTCGCGTGTGAAACTTCCCACGCACCCCAAGATACACGTAGCCAGGAGATTCACATGTGTAACTTCGCGCGCACCCCTGATATACATGTACCCTGCTGACTTCGCATGTGAAACTTCCCACGCACCCCAAGATACACGTAGCCAGGAGATTCGCGTGTGTAACTTCCCGCGCACCCCGAAATACACGTAGCCAGGAGATTCGCGTGTGGAACTTCCCGCGTACCCCGAAATACACGTAGTCAGGACATTCGCATGTGGAACTTCCCGCACACCCCTGGAATACACATACCCTGCTGATATTGCGTGTGAAACTTCCCTCGCACCCCGAAATACACGTAGCCTGGACATTCGCGTGTGGAACTTCCCGCGCACCCCTGGAATACACGTACCCTGCTGATATCGCGTGTGAAACTTCCTGCGCACCCCGAAATACACGTAGCCAGGACATTCGCGTGTGGAACTTCCCGCGCACCCCTGATATACACGTACCCTGCTGAATTCACGTGTGAAAATTCCCGCGCACCCCTGATGTACACGTACCCTGCTGATATCGCGTGTGAAACTTCCCGCGCACCCCGAAATACACGTAGCCAGGACATTCGCGTGTGGAACTTCCTGCGCACCCCTGAAATGCACGTACCCAGCTGAAATGATGTGAGGTACTTCCCGCGCACCCCAGTGATACACGTAGCTCGCTTGCCGCGCTGGTACAGGGTTAGCACAGCCCTTTGCGCTGGATTGGGTATTTTGATGGCTTTTCCCTGCGCGAGAGGCGTTCTTGGGGGCATAACTAGCGCTGCTGCAGGGTCGCTGCGCCACTGTGTGCCACGGCTGGTTTTGGTAGCTGCAATCCATGAATACGCTGTGCGCGGAAATGGGTTTTGGCGCACGCGGCTGGCGCAGGGATTCGCATGCGCACATTGTGCGCCAGCCGCGTGCGCCACTTGTGCGCTGAATTCTATGAATTACCCCCTTAATGACGAAACTTAATATGACAATTTCATTTACTGATCACGGAATAGTGTGCTTCACTCCAGGAATACACTATTTAAACGTTGGAGATTTATATTGGTGTTCACAGGGCAAGTGGCTCTGCGAGGCGTTCCGATAGATCCAGACATTTTTCCTCATGGAGTAGGCATTTTATTGACATGACTACCTGCTTGGTAGGAAAGATTGTGAGAATACCAGATGAGTTTCTGTTTAGACAACAAATACCTATGGATGAGGAAGGTGGACAGATTATTCCTATGGAGTTGGAAGCAGCCATAGTACGAAAAGAAATGGCAATGCTTGAAGGCATAGACAGTGAGAGTAGACCATGGAGAACAGTGATAGCTCTTGAGGAAGGGTATAGATTGACTGACATAACTGATGATGAGATGTTCAGGGAAAACCTAACAGATGACAAAGTGGTGTTCTTCATGAGCATAACATTCTGGATAAGGATAGAAAAAAGGGAAGTCCCACAGCGAATGGCGATAATGCAGCAAAGACATGTATTTTTTCAGGAAGACTTGGAAAAGGTGCCAAGTGCCTTATGAACCACAGGCCTTTATGACGTAGGTTTATTGAAGGGGATGGAGAGGTTAAAATAAAACTTAAGCAAGGAGTGATTTTAGTTTGAGCAAAACAATACCCCATGACTCGAGAAGCTGATGATGGTATATTTCATACTATTTCAGCAGTGATAAATCTGGGAATTCTGGTACCATCAGAATCATCGTGTAATATCGCAGTGTATCCAATGAAAAAATGTAAAGGAGGGTCGTGGAGATATATACAAGGTAGGAGACCAATTAATCAGATTGCAAATGTTTAGTTTCCTCTAATTCCTAATCTGGTAACGATATTGTCTAGCCTCCCAGTGGACGCTCGATAGTTCACAGTGATCGTTTTGATACATGCATTTTTCTCAATCCCATTGCACAAGGACTCACATGACTTGACTTTTACGTTTAGACAAAAAAGACTAAAACATACTCATTTGCCTCAAGGGTACTGTGAGTCCCCATTAATATAACAGAGTCCTACAGAAGGATTTCGACAATATTGATCTCAAAAGTGCAGTGATACAATACGTAGATGACATCCTGATTTTCAGTGTTACAGAAGATGGGTGAAGACAGGATTCTTCTCAGTTGATGACTATTTTAGCAGACAAGGGATATAAAGTAGACAAGGAAAAGTACAATACTGTCAAGAAGTGTTATGTATAGGTCCGTTAAATAAGCATGCAGGAAAACATATGACATCTGAAAGAGCTGAGTCAATTATGAAAACCTCAAAACCAAACATATGTGATGCTGATGCAACAGTTTTGGGGTTTATGCAACTATATGTTAGAGCCTGGGTGTTTGAATATAGCACAAACACAAGGTCTTGCAAGTTGATCCCTTCTTCCACCCTGGTCTGAGCTGATTCATTTTTTGTCACATAACTGATTGTTGGATTTCATTTGTTTGTCATTCCTCTTTTCTCTGATGCAGATATTTTATATGTGGGGAAAAAACATTTTAATTTAATTTGGTTTTAATATGTTTGAAGTGTGAAGATGGATACATGCTCTATGTTGATCTGGAGATATTAATTGTTAAGCATTAAGGAAAGCACATGTGGGTAAATTGAAAATAGAATGGACTGTAGAAATGGATGGAGGATTTGAGGGGTTGAAAAAAGCCATTTGTACAGCCCCAGTTTTAGGAATTCCCACTTATGCTGAGGAATTCTATTTTTTTTCACACACAAATGGGACAGTTATGACAGCAGTACTTACACAGAGAACCACATTGGGGTACAAACTATTTGCCATTTTAGAGAAACTCAAGGTCACATTAATATCCCAAAGAGCTTCTGTTTATGAGGTAATTATTACTAACCAAGTGATTAAAATTGTAAGATGCAAAGTAGTGAACCCTGGCACATTTATAGCTGAGCCAGAAGAAGAAGGCGATCATGTGCATGACTGTGCTAATAATGTTACAATTTATGATGATATAACTTTTGTGAAAGAGAATTCGTAAGCAGGAGGAGAGATTCTCTTTATTGCTGGTTCTTCAAAATTGATCAGACTAGTGGGAAAGGCATTCAGACGCTGCAGTAATAAGACACAGGTTAAATGGAGAATTTGAAGTAATAGCAAGTGCAAGACAACTGTCTCACTTTTCAGCACAAGCAGGAGAATTAGTAGCGCTTATCGTCACACTTGAAAAACACGAAGGACAAGAAGTGACAGTGTACAGTGATTCCACCTATGTGACATCAACCGCACACACATGGTTGGCACGTTGGAAAAGGAGGGGCTACCTCCAAGCAGACGTCACTCCAGTGCAGCATTCATCCTTATTGGATAGGCTTATCAAGACACTACAACTCCCAGTGGGCATAGCGGTCGTTAAGTGTGCAGCGTATACTAAGCGAACACATTTTATCTCTTGAGGGAACAAAGCCACATACAAGGAAGCCAAAGGGGTTGCATATTTTCCAGAAATGTTGAGTTTTTATACTCAGATTATTAAAGAAAAAGGAGTTACAACCATATTAGTGCGAGAGGGGTTTGATAAATTGCAGATAACCCAACGTACACCACAGGAGGCGCAAGAACTATACAAACGAAAGCGGTGTTTTTTTTTTATCCCCCACAGAAGCATTATGGCAACAAGGCAGCACTGGAAAGCCAGTCATGCTAGTTAAGTTATTGAAGGTCGCTCTTGAACAGCTGCATTGCCCTGCACATACAACTAGAGAGAGTCTTGCTGCTACGACTGCAGAAGACTGGTTCATTCCTAATTTGTTGGAACTTTTTGCACTATTTATGTTGAACTGCATTGTGGGTCAAATGTTTACTGCTGGGCACAGACTGAGAATGATCATAGGGGCAATACCTCGACCGACGGGACCATTTCAGCATTTACATATAAACTATGACGATATGCTGCAGGTCTGTAATGGATATAGGTATCTCTTAGGGGTGGTGTGTCCCTTTTCTAGGTGGATCGTAGCAGGTCTGCGTACACACACTGATGCCACTTGCACAGCAAAGTCTTTAGTGCACAAAGTTTTCCTGAGGTGGGGCGTGTGTGAGGTGCTGAGATCCGATAATGGGCTGAATTTTGTCAATTAACTATTCAAATAAATAGGGCTTCTATTAAGTATAAAGCACACATTTACTTCTGCTTATCATCCGCAAGCAAACAGTATTTTTGTGAGAGACTCAACGGCGCCCTCAAAGAAAAGATTGCCAAGATCAAATTGACTTTGAAAAAGGGATGTCTGTATTGCCTACTCCTAGATTTATATTCCCTTTGGAATCAGCCAGGATCACACCACCACCTCACCCCGCATGACCTAGTTACAGGGTGTTGCATGAGAATACCCCTTACACTGCCGTCTAGGAGTAGTAGAGATGCTCAGAGCGTAGCAAAAACTTTACGTGATGAGATGCACAATTATTTAACATGTATGAACATAGCATTTCCTTCATTTCAGATCAAGTCAAGCACCAGGGGGGTCAGTCTAAGATCACAGAAGAAGATAATTCGACAAACAGTCTGAGAGAACTATTACCACCACCTAAGTTATTTATTCGGGACCTAGTCCTAATTAGAAATTTTATCAGAAAGCGGCATGAGCCACGTTTCCATGGCCCTTTCTGTGTTGAAGAAGTTTCCCCAAGAAAATATCGAGGCTGACTACCCCAAACGGAAATACACCAAACACGGGCTCATAAAGATTCACAGATCTTTATTCTATTACTGCGCAGTTAAAAAGAACCAAACAGATACAGATAGCTATCTGGCCCTCAGTACATAACAGTGAATACCAGCCATTCAGTGTGAGAAGTGAGAGGTACAGTTGTGCATTTTATACATTTTAGGTAATAATGTCCAGCCCCTCTGCAAGTTAATAATCCATGGTCTAGAGTTCGTGCCGAGTTCACTTAGGGTTTGTACGACAATATGCACATGGATCATCCTCAGCTTACATACAAACAGGTTACAATGGCAACAGGGTATTCTTGGACTTAACAATAAGCCTTAGCACATGTCCTTTACAATGCAGTTCAGCCAGTGTCCATATTCGGTATTTGTTCAACAAACATTGTGATCGATGTATGTCCGTGGATCAGACTTATTAGCGCAGACAATCCTTAGACTACAAGTCAGACATGGGAGAAGGTCTCTTTACTGAACCCAAACATTCGGCCAACGGACAGTGTAATTATCAACTATAGTAACATAAGGCTCAGTTACAAGCGGAAAACACTGTCCACCATTTTACAAACAGAGTTACTTTTAAACAGGAATCAAAATGGCGGATGAACCTAAAATGGCGGTGAAGTCGATCTAAAATCGGAACTTTGCAACGTGGTTTTCTTCATAGAGCGACTGGGCTTAGGCCAATATATATGAGAAAGGAGGCACAATATGATTTCCCGTTTAACAGGTGATGTGAAGATCTATAAAGGAAAGACCTGCCCTCCTATGTTTGCTGATCCAGAAGCAAGACAAGAAGAAGAATTTTGGTGTGTGCAGACTCGATTGATGACGAAAAAGAGGGACGACAAAACAACGAGTGATTAATACAGATTTTACATTGGACTGGAATAGAATGAACACTCCTCATAGATATTTTAGCAGAGAGTGCAAAGACTTACAGAGAATTCCAGGAATGTTTAAAATAACTTTTAGAAATACATACTGAAGCATCAGAGTTATACCTAAATGTCAGTTCTTGATCAGAATTTGGAAACGAGATCAGTATCCACACTGATTTCATGGAGAGCATTTGTTTTAAGTGATTAAACATATGGTACCTGCCGATAGTGACGTTCATCGGCTTGTGCTAGCTGTCTTTGTGTTCATACTTCAATTTTACCTTGTTCTTGTTAGAAGAGACGTCAATATTAAAACTTTCTTGCAGGATTCAAAAAATTACCCAGTGATTAGAAGACTTTGTATTGTTATAATTTAACAGATTTTACAGTTACAAACATAAAGAAATTTTATGATTGTATTCAAAATGATTAAAAAAGAAAGTGGCACCGTTCTAGAGGATGAACAAGTACAACGAGTAGTAGGATGGTATGAGAGATCGATGCCTATGTTCTTATGCATAATATACGCTTGCATGATTGTTCTCTTTTTCTTTCTGTTCCTCATCTTTCACAGTCTCTATCATGTTAGCCCTTCCACTGAAGGAGAATATCCTATGGTTCTCCCTACTATGAAAACTGCTTTTAATTTACTCTATGAGTATTACACAACTTTTGGGAGACATAAGTGAGATGCAGAGAAGGAAAGTGAAGGTATAAATACCTATCTAGATAACACAGCACATTTGGGGAATACCATGTGGTACCAACATATGAGAAAACTGGGAGAGAAAGCATCTAAGGAGGGTTGCTACATCTGATCTCTCATCCCTTATGCCATGAATACAGCATGCACTTTCATTGCCAGAGAGATTCCAGAGCATGACGCAAGATGCCTCAGTCATCTTGCAACATATACAACTCAAGGACAATTCCAAGGAAGCTGGGCAACTTTGCGATGGAGATCGAAATTGTTGTTTCCATACAAGGATGACTATAGCAAGACATTACAAATGGAAAAGGAACCTGGATGGAAGAGCAAGATGCTTGTGTACCGTGCTGCAGGTCAAAATGAGGCGGTCATTAAAGAGATGCAGAAAATGAACTGCCATGATGTGACGGAAATAGTTGGATCACCTGGATGTTGGCAACAAACTCAATTTTTGATCTATGAATGAGTTATACCCAAGAAGGGTTGCGAAGAAGGAATAATATCCTGTGCAGCTAACCTGCTGAAAACAGAGAACGTAAAAGAAGTGCACAGGGTGAATGATGGGTGTTTAAAGTCATGGGCTAAACACGCCACGCTACTGACATGGGTAGAAGATGAATCAGTCCCTGTAGTTGTAATCCTGTTGGCTAATGTGACACGGAAAGAATCATGTGGGATACAACAAAGAATGCAAAACTACAATTGACGTTCCAATGATGGGAGAAGGGACATCCGTCCTCATGGTCCGATATTGGGCTTGTGGATCTAGAGCTTATATAAGGTTGCCCAAGGAATGGGGCAGAGTATGTTCTTTGGTGCTAATCCATGTTCCGGCATTGGTGATTCCACAAAGTGACCTGACCATTGGTGAATTTCCAAAAGTGGATGCCCATTTGAGAAAATGGCTTGAACTTCTTTGTTGGACAAGAAGAGAGAATTCTTTTTCAGATAAATCAATAGTGGCATATGAGTCCACTTCTGATGAACACAGGTTTTTCAGTAAGACTGTCACAATATTTATGATTATTTCATGCCTGGGATCCAAACAGTAGCAAACGCTAAATGGCTTCAGATCACCAGACCAGAGCTTCTGCAGACAATTGACACTACCATAAAGAGATTCAACGCTATCAAAGAAGAACTGAGGGCCATTCGACTAATCACCCTCCAGAACAGATATGTCCTGGATATGCTCAAAGCGATGGAAGGAGGAGTTTGCGCCAGAATTGGGCCACCATGTTGCACGTTCATACCTTTTTATGATGAAGAAAATGGGACCTTGACAGAGGCCACACGGTTTGTTGACAGACCTGCATAACAAGATGGAAGATGAGACAGATGACATTGAAGATGACAGTTGGTTTACCTCTCTGTTCTTCTGGATTCCACAGTGGTTGGCAAATATATTTAAAATCCTTGGAGTTATATCAGCGCTAGCGATGTCCGGATACTGTGTTATAAGGATAGCGATTGCCCAGTGCAAGAAAACATCAAAGAAGGTGTTAGGAATGAAGATCATGATCAACATCGAATCCGGACTAGGACCCATGGTGCTGACTGATGACGTTGTCAGAAAACATATAGAGGGCAGTATAGTAACACCGGAAGGAACAAAGTTCCTTTATCCAAGGAATCATAAGAAGTACGTAGGATGATGGGTCTATTGTAATCCGACTGGACTGTACAACTACAATACCTGGGGTGTAGATTAACATGTCGAATCAGCCGGCAAACTGACTGTGGTGATGAAGATATGGACGTCGAAAAAACACTTCTTCAAGAGAAAATGCCAGGATGTGGAAACAACTGAAGAGGTGGTCGAGGACGCGGCCAGATGGGGGAATGTAGAGGAGCAGTTACATGCATCTGCAGGAAATCCCATCCCCCTACCTCATACATGTTGGAAGTCTGAAATTGTGCCGTACTTGATACCAGCAGTTGTGCCAATACAGCAGCATATATTCAGAAGTAGATACACATTAAGACAGCCCTATCAAATGTTTGCCCGAAGAAACAACAATCTAAGGGGAATGAAAAAGAGCAAAAAAGAAGATTGTGACGTCAGACGAGACATGTGTGACATCCCGGGATGGTGACTGAAGAGGATGCATGGATCCTACAAGAAACTACTAAAGACGAAGTAAAGAGTCAAGTGAACTTTTAATTATGAAAAAGAAGATTACAAATGCATGAAGTGCTGCAAAGAATTAACAAGTGTACGCATGCTGAAATGCAAGTAGATTAAGTCATCATAGAAGCTGCCTATGCATAGTGAATAGAATGCAGGCAGATCTGTCATTGTACAGGAACTGGACATCGGTGTCATGAATTTAGTACACCAGGACCCATGTGTCATGATGCCTACCCCCGGGGACCCAGACCAAGTCCAGCAACCCCGGAAGCAGGCATCAAGTTATACTAAGCAAACCCAACAACCCCTGCTAGGGGCTATTTGGGTGCAGTCCTGGCACCTATAGCTCCAGGCTCATATGGAGAGTCAGTCCTGGTGCCATAGGCGCCAGGCTCATAGATTAAAACGTACCTGATGCAGAACATGCTGCAAATTCACCTGATGCAGACCATGCTGCAAGAGCTCCAAGCCAAAGGAGGCTTGGAAGGGACAACTTTACTTAAGGGACTATTTTTTTTACTCGGGTGGGGCTGGGGAGGAATACTTACCTGGGACTACTTTGGAGGCTATTTAAACCACGCCCGAATTGCAGCGCACGCTTTGTGTTATTCTGCATCCAGCAGCGTAACACTCACTGTGCCTGCAAGTCTGCATCCAGTCTTCTGCCACGCCCGCCTCGAGTCCGGAGCTCCTAGAAAAAGTGGAGAGAAGGATAAAAGGTTAGAACAAGAGCAATACCTTTGATCCTTACCTGAATTCCCGATCCATCGTGCCTTCGAGCTGGAAGAAAGAAGTTATTTCATGCGCGTCGCCTCGCCTACAGCAGCGCCGCGCTGAACTCAACGGCATTCGCAGCATCTTCACATTCCACTGCATCCTTCTGCATGCTCCCGCCGCACTCCGGCACCTAAGGGGAAGACAAGAGCAGCAAGGTGAGGCAATATTAGTTACCCCCCATAGACTTACCTGAATATACCATCGGGGGTACTATTCCTCTTCACGGGTCAGCGCAGCTTCCACTGCATCCTCGCCGAACCCCGGCCCCTAAGGGGAAACAAAAGGACAGCAAGGTGAAACAAAGGGACAAACAAGGGGAAACCTCTTCACCACAACAGACGTACCTGATTTTACCACCGGAGGCATTATTCCCCGAGACTTCATATTTTCTCTCAGCGCCTGAATAAGGGAGAAAGCAACAGGTTAAATATTGACATTATTTTATCGAACTGTGTTGGATAATACAAATCCTTACCTGAATATTACCGTTTGCCACGAGGAACTCTTCGCTAGGGTCAAGCTGCAACCTGCAAGGAATCGGACAAGAGTGAAAGTCAGACATTTGAACTCTTACGAACTACATACTTACGGCGTCTTGCCGGGAATCTCAGAGTCAATATTGTTCTGGAACTCACCAATTCCTTCGAGCCAGTGAAGCAACTGGTC
Organism: Ambystoma mexicanum; assembly: GCF_040938575.1. Lineage (NCBI taxonomy): Eukaryota > Metazoa > Chordata > Amphibia > Caudata > Ambystomatidae > Ambystoma > Ambystoma mexicanum. The sequence continues at coordinate 627,753,322 of NC_090938.1, read as the reverse complement.
ATCAAAGCGCCCCTGCGCTCAATGCAGGATGGAGAGCTCATCTTTCCAAACCATCAGGTGATACTATAAGAGGGGACATCAAAGGTGATCAGTGGGGAGAACAGCAGGAGTGGGGGAGGGTTAACGCTCAACTCCACGGGTGGTTAATTCGCTTTCTCCATTTGCAGAAAAATATTCCTACGGGCCAAGCAAACGAAGCTAGGTGGGCCAGTCCAGTCCGTCATCTCGGCACTACACGTCACATTGGTGGAGGCCGCAGCTGTCCAGTTCTTATCGACGCCCCTGTGGGAGCCAGGTGAGCATAACACCATGAAGGGAAAGGTGAGAATTGTGTTGCAGCAAGAATAAGCTGTAATTGTGGAGCTGCATGGCGAGGCTGCCTGACCTCGTATCAAAACTGAAGCACCCAAGGTCGACTATCTATTCTTGAAAGGAGTGAACGTGCGAAGGATGAATGATCCCTTGTTAAGGTGCAGGGAAAAAACACCAAGAGTGCCAAGTTTTATTCAATTCAGCCATTTAAAAACCTGCAAAATGGACCAAATCATGGTCTCCTGTCACATGAGCAAAATAAAAAAATAGACTTGAACTTGAAGTCCTAGAACAACTATAGGGAGTGCCTGCACTCCCATGTATTCCCAGAGACAAGGATACTTTGCAATACTAAGTTCAAAGACAATCTTCATGGCAGAAGGCATGGGGAATGAGAGATTTGGGCAAATTGGGTGGGGATATAGAGTCAGGCCCACCTCCTGGGTCTGGGCGTACGTGCTGCTAATTGAACCGAATGTTCCAGACATGGCACAAGTGTGCCAACCAATTGTAGAGGTCTGTGTAACAAATGGACCTTATAGTTTGAATACCAATTGAAAATTGTGTACATAATGATTTTGAAGATGACATATTTTAGAGGTAGACATACATTGCCCATCTGACAGTGGGCAGCCAATCACGTTCCCAGTTCCTATATAATGTATATTTAGATGTTCCCCTTATGCCAAATACAAACCCAAATAGGTTTTTCATTATTTGCCACTTAGTAGGACGTCACCTCTGATGCATTTTTAGTATAAAATGTATGGTTTATGAAAAGATTGCAGAGAGAAAATTGAGAGAACATCCGTTGATGTTCGGTGTAACTCCCTATTTTAGACAATTGATAATAAAACAGGGCTTTGCCATCTTCCTGAGTTGGTTCGTTTATTTGGACAATGAGTTATTCTGCAAATCAATCCATTGTATGCACATTATGAAAGGGCCCTAAACTCAGTGCTGATGGGTAATGAACTCAAAGACTTAGTTCTTGTGGGGTTCATACATAAAAAAAGAGTTAGGGATCGTCCCTTAAAGCATAATGTAGATTGGGACATGTAAACATTGTTATACCGGTAGTATCCACTATGCTATTGAAGAGAAAAATCTAATATAATTTGAATCAGGTTAAGTTATGGTGTATCTCAAAGACTTAGGTCTTGTGGGGGCCACAGCACACAGACCATGCACAAGGTCTCAAAGGCTGCCCTAGCCAATTCCACGGCTGAGCCAAAGCCAAAGGGGAAATCCAGGGCTAAGGGAGTCAAGAAAAACAGAAGAGGGAAAGAAAAACATCCCCCCTAACTCACCTACCACTGATGTACATGCACTTTGCCAAGCCCCTGGACCTGGCGAGGCGTAGGTGCTGTCTGAAATTCTCAAACTCCATGCCCGCCCTGAAGTCCAAAGTTTGTTGGTTGAAGGTGGTACTGATAGGGATGAGTTTAGTAAGGGCCAGCGTCAGTTCCCATCTTTAGAAGGCCTAAGGAGACAGACCTGTGCCCAGCTTGAGGGTGAACCTCCTGGGAAACAGGCTTTATTGGGAGGTGGGCTCCTGTATCATGAGCCCACACAGTCTACTGTAGGAGACCATAGGAGGTTGGTGATCTCCCTGCATGTAAGACCCTTCTTCTACAATTGGCACACTAAGACCCCCTTGGAGATCATCTTTCAATCAAGAAGCAAAGAGAGAGGTTATCCATGCATTTCCATTGGCCCAAGATGGGGGTCCAGATAGAAGGTCATTGTAGGAGTTATGCCACTTGCCAGATTTCTGTGAAAAAATTGAGGCTTCATCTGTGACACTTCCTGTGGTGGGAGTGCCATTTGGGAGGGTATGGATTGACATTGCTGGTCCACTTGACCCTCAGACATCCTCTGGCAACAGCTTTATACTGGTGTTGGTTGCCCATGTCTCCACATAACCTGAGGCCTGCCCACTTAAGACAGTGACTGCTGAATCAGTTGCTAAAGCTTTGCTTGGCATCTTTACTAAGGTTGGCTTCCTTAAAGAAGTTGTGTCAGATAGAGGCAGCAACTGCATGTCCAAGTATATGCAAGCCATACGAAATGAGGGTGTGGTCACTCATAAGTTTTCATCTGCTTATCATCTACAGATAAATGGCTTAGTTGAGAGATGTAACAGAATTCTCAAAAGCATGATTGGGGCTCTTGAAAGAAACCAAAAGAGAAAGTGGGATCTCCTGTTGCCATGATTATTCTTTGCTTACAGAGAGGCCCCTCAAGAGGTTGTTGGTTTCAGTCTTGTTGACCTTCTATTTGGTCACCCTATTAGGAGATCACTGACACTATTCAAAAGGGGAAGGATCTCTCTACTCTTCCCATCAATACCAATGTAGTGGGCTATGGGTTGAGTTTAAGGAAGAGAACGGTCCTCTTGATGGCTCAGGCCAGTGACGGGCTAAAGACTGGTCAAGCATTGATCAAACATTAGTTTGACCAGAAAGCTTTGCTTGTTCACTTCACCTCAGGCCAAAATGTTCTCATCATAAATCATATCAGGCATAGGGCCCTTCAGGATAAAATTGTCAGGCTCTTACAGAGTTGTTTAACAACTAAGAGAGGTAAACTAATTAGTGGACCTTGGAAGGCCTGCCAAAGCCCCAGAAGTGTTTAAATAGACTGAAGGCTTTCACCCCTAGGGTTGAAATTAGCTGCACTACTTTTGGAATCAGACATAGAAGAGGGAGAATCAGAACCTCTTCCTAACTTATTCCAGGGTAGCCTTTCAGGTGGCTCCATTGAGGTTGTCAAGGTGGCCCCTCGGCTGACTCCTAAGCAACCAGTCAGATAACATAAGATCCTACATCAAGTCTGAGGTGAAGAGAATGTTGGGTCTAGGGGTGATTGAACCCTCCATTAGTCCATGGTCCAGTCCTGTGGTTCTGGTGCTAAAAGCAGGTACCGCTGAGTTGAGGTTAGGTGTGAATTATTGGGCTCTGAATGCTGTCACCAGGACAGATGCTCATTCTCTGCCTAGAACTGATAAACTGGTGGACATGCTGGGTGTTTTCAAGTACCTCAGCACTTTTGATCTCACTACAGGGTATTGGCCTCAGAAGGGTGTTACCAGTTCAGGGTAATGCCATTTGGGTTGAAGAATGACCTGCCACTTCTCAAAGTCTAGTTAATCATGATCTGAATGGGTTGAATTAATTCTGAATGATATTGCTGTATTAGTTCAACCTGCGAAGATCACGTGAGACACCTGGGAATGGTGTTGCAGGCTCTTCAAAAGGCCCACCGGACCGTAAAGGCCAGCAAGTGTCAAATTGGTTAGGGCTCAGAGGTTGGTGGAGGGAGGATTCAGCCTCTCCCCAGTAAGGTACAAGCAGCACAAGACTGGCCTTCCCCACTACCCAAAACCAGGTGAGAGCCTTTTTGGGACTCAATGGGTATTACAGGAATTTCATGGCAGACTATGGGGCCATAGCTGCCCCTCTGACGGCTCTCACTACTAGAAGGTCTCTTGGTCTGAGAGGTGTGAGAATGCTGTCCACTTCTTAAAAGACTACATGTTCTAGGCCCCTGTTCTTAGGGCCCCTGAATATAAACAACTTTTATTGTGCAGACAGATGCCTCTGACACTGGGACCATTGCAGTTCTATCACAGATAGATGAGAAAGGCAAGGAACACCTAATTGGATTAATTAGCCGCCAACTTAAGGACAGAGAGCTCAGGTGGTCCACAGTGGAGAAAGAATGTTTCTCTGTCGCGAGCGCCCAAAGGAAGCTGAGGCCCTACCTCTATGGTACCCACTTCACTGTGCAAACTGACCATAAGCCCTTAAAATGGCTGATGTGCATGAAGGGAGAGTATCCAAAGTTGCTCAGGTGGTCCATTAGTTCGCAAGGCTTTGACTTCACTATTGAGCACAGCCCAGGTGTCCAACATTGCAATGCTGATGGTTGTCCAGAATGTTTAACCAACCTGAGCATGAGGCACATCCAGGTGTGGAATAGTTCCCACTGTCCTTTTTCTGTGGGGTGGTGGGGGAGTGTTTTGAAAGATTTCTATGAATGCAATTTTCCCAACATATTATGGACTCCCCAAACTTTTTGCTTTTGTTTGGCTATCCTGTCCTGACTTTTTCCAGTGGAGCACAGCCTTTAGGTGTGCTCCTCTGGGCTTTGGCTCATTTGTTATGGGGAAGCTGACACATCCTTCAGGATATCAATACTGGGAAACAAGATTTCTCTTAGTCTTTTACTTTGTTTCCATTTCCTGGTAACTTTTTATCAGTGCTTAAAGTACATTACTGTACCGTGCACTGGGGTCCTTTTGTTTTACGTCCAGAGACACCCTCTAAGGAATTTCTGGTGAATGTACAAGTATGTCTATGATGTACAGGTGGCAGCAGTTTACTTTTCTGGTCTTTTAACTACTTTTTATCGAACCATACCACGTTTACTGTAGATGGCTGATGACTGTGGCCATTTCTGAAAATGGCTGCGACACACAGTCTTTTGTTCTGTCCTTTGGCCATCTTGTACTTTTGCCTTCCCCCAGGTTGAGCTGACCTGGGACTTCCTTATTTAGGCATGCAACCTGCCGCAAAAACCACATCTTTCACAGGCTCCTGCATGTCACGTGTGTTAGTTCCCAGGAAGAAGTCTGGGACTGTCTAGTCCCAACCCACACTTCTGGTGGTAGGATGTCTGGTGTGCATTAATGCATGGGGTCCACCGTGGACCATGATTGGACCACAAATGGCGTGCATGCAAGGGAGCATATCTTCTATTGGTAGTACTGATTCAATCATGCATCAAAGTTTGGCTAAGAGAAGGGCCCTGCATACATGCAAGATTTATCTACAGTGGTTGATCGTGAGCTACAGAAGGGGCCAGGTATCCTTTGAGCTGAAGCAGACCAGTGGTTCTGCAGTAGACGAGCTGGAAGGTTGACACCCTGAGCCTGCTGTTGTCCTGTCAGACCCCTCTTTCATTCTCAAACTTAGAAGGCCTGTGAGGGCGCTTCAACCCATTTGAGTAGTGGGAACAACTATTCACAGTGTCTCCGGATTTCCCAGCAAAACAGCCTTCGCGTAAGTGTTCCTGGGCCGTCCAGTGAACTGACCAGCTCTGTGATGGGACATTACATAGGTGCGCCACCGTTTCAAGTTGAGACTTCAAACTTTGGAAACACTGCAAGCCTTTACGGTCCCTGCTTCACTGCATTGTGGTGACGGTCACTGTTCGTGGTTTTCCCGCCTTCTTTGGTGTGCCCTGAGTCCTGCTGCACTGGACGTTTCTTCTTCCTCCTTTCGTGGGCGGAGTTGTGGTTACCGCCCTGTCATGGACGATCTTCCTGTCCCGCAGCACCTGAGAGCCGGATCGAAGAGCAAAGGCAGAATTTGCAACCTCAGATGACCCTGAATAAACTGCCATTTTTTGGTCTGGATTGAAGAAAGGGGCGGTGAGTACTTAACGGTGGCCCCTGGCTCATTCATTCGTCTTTATGCACGAAACTTCCTTGGGATCCTCTCTTTGACTGGGATATCCTGTATCCATAAACTGTTTTGAACGTCAGAAACTGCTCTGTCAACAATGACAGACCCTTCCCTGGCGATTGAAACTTCTTCTACTCCCCTTCAGGACCCTTACCTAACTGTCCCAGCATCTTGAAAAGGAACTGTCTGCTTTACGCATGACCGTGCGTTTTTACGCACAGCTGTACTTTGAGCACAAGGCTCCCCACTTCTTAGGGCTGGACTGAATAAGTTAGGGTTACCATCCTGAAGACTGCCTAATGCATAATTTGTGTTACCCCCCCCCCCACCCCTTCTTTTCCAGGTTATGGATGTTGTACTCCTTTATCTCATTAGGCTACAGTAGCTGTTCATATGGTGCATAGTGATATGCTTGTGTGGTAACAGTTGCATTATTAATTTGGTTATTCGTGTTGTTTTATCAGGACTAAAATAAATGTATATGTATTTTTGTTATACACCCGTCTAAGAGTATTCAGTGGTATCTTTACTGTGTGTGCTCATTGTGGGCTTCACTCTCAACCCGCCTGAGACTTAGTCTTGACCGCCTGTCAAGCTACCATGATTGGTTGGGCTTGTCCAGAAGGCTCCCCTGTTTCACTAAGCCAGGGTGGTCTCCTAAACTTCTGTCCATCAGGTTAGAGTTTAGAAATCCATTCTAACCACTACTCACCAGCCTTTCTCAGTTAAGGACTATCATTACAGACAGCTTAAGGCAGTTCTGCATGTAATTTCCAAGTGATTTTGCCTGCTCCACCAATGCGCTCTAGAATGTTTACTATCCTACTTGCCATTTCATGTACTCTCAATGTTCAGGTGTTATAATCCCTTATTCTTTTTTCTTTTTCTTTGTTTACTTTAAACATAATAATTTGTGTACACATGTTTACCAATAGAGTCTGCCATCTAGGCAGTGTCAAGTTATGTCTTTTTGTAAACTAAAATCACAAAACACATAAGGATCCGAGAATATAATTTATAGCAGTGGCACATTATGTGTCATGTTTATAATATGGCTCCTCTGGCTGGCACCCGCTTTAACAGAGCATCTAAAGCAAGGGTCAGAAATAAGGTTCAAGGGGTCACAGAATATACTATGCACTGGGATTGCTGACATGCCTGCATGCTCCGTTGCCTGGTGTCTGCGTGGTGTGTTGCACAGGCTTGAAGAGCTGAGGTTAAGTGGCATTTGTGACGTGCCTGGGAGTTGTGGTCATCTTCTGCAGGCAGAACACTTCACTTTGCCGCCGGCCAGTTTACGTCCCCCACTCTCCCAGATGATGAGTGGGGCACAGCCTATCCTGTGAGGGTTGCTTGTAGCTCTGAGACATCCTGCTGAGTGAATATCAACACAGGAGGCTGGGGAGGATTACTTGGATGCTGGGTACCAGCACAGGCCCATGCACCGAGGTTGTGTACATTTCATACTGTGATCCTCTCCACTGGAAACAATAGTGAAAGGAACCTTTCATATAAGGACAGACAAGAGGTTAAGGTTCATTCAACAAGTAAGTTTATTCAATGAAAGTAGTTCAGAAACAGAAATGATCAGCTTTTATTTTTACTAAGGCTGCATATTTTGTGTCAAGTCACAAGAGAAAAAAGGACAGACATAAAGCAAACCCCCCCCCGCCCTCCCCCCAAGAAAGTGGCAGTGCCCGTGTTGCATGTCTGACTCCATTTCCATCTCTGCTGGCTCTGCTCCCAAGCTACCTCCTTGTGGTGCATTGTGTAGTCTCTTCTGTAGGGGTCTGCAACCTGCGCCTTTTCTGATGTTTTAGAACTTCACTCCCTCAACATTTATTTTGTCTGCTAGAGCTAATTGAGTTGTAGTTCAAAACATTGGAAAGTCAAAGGTTGCAGACCCTACTATAGAGAGAATAAGCATCCAGGTGTGCGTGCCATAGAATACTTCTCGCTCGTGACTCCCTAGGACTTGTTCAAAGATGATCATCATTTGTCTTCAGTGCCCAGTGTAGTAAAAGTCCCCTGGGGTATTAGCAATGCCACCTGCACTATGTACAAGTTATGAGGACACCCACATCTATTTTAGGCATTATTTTAATGCAACACATACAGAAATACATATAAACCAGTAACACCACTTGGCCTTGCCTTGTCACATGAAGAGAGCATAAATATATGTTGGCGACATTCAGTAAAACTCGTCTCACTCTTCCTGCTATCTGCATCACTTTGCGATAAGAGGGACGGACTTGATTGGCCAGAGTCTTGTCTGTCTCTTATGTACCTGACGATGTCGGCCATTTTAGGTGCCCACTTATATAGACTATGCTTCTGTTCTGAGAGCACTGATTTTCCAGGGGGCTTAGTAATCATGGTTTTGCAGTTAAACGTGTACCAGGATATGGAGGGGGGAGTGAATGGGGACAGGTAGAGGGGTTCCCCAGCCCAGGCTGCATATCTTCTTGAAGCTTCCTGAGCTGTGCAGCAAGGATCGCTCCAGAAGTTGGTTACATTTTCTCTTCCACTTTCTTCTCCCGTGTCGAGACCACTTTTCCATCAACCCTGTCCTCGATTATGGTTTTTATTACCCGCGTTTTGTTCGGAACTGCAAAAGAAACATACAGAGGATATCTGAAAGTTAGGGATATGTAAAGGAAAAACCAGTGGATACCCGTCTCCCGCTGTGTCCACCTTTGTATCATTCTTCGCAGACAGCCCTGGAAAACAATGAGCACTACATTTCTGTGCGTTAGTGTTGCTCGATGAACCCTTATACCGCTTCATACAGTCATGTCCCTTCACACCAGCCACAAAATGTGCTCTGCATCTTTATATGGAATGTTTTGCACTTCCCCATTGGGCTCAGAGTCCACATTGTGAGGAATCTATTGGCATGAAGGATTAACATAGAACATGAAGGATTACGTCGAATCCTTACAAGACAGTGTTTTTAATCTCAACCTACTCTTTCTCCGAGTCAGTCGTCTCCACCTTGCTCTGCTCCAGATGTGTGGACTGCAACTCCCATCATCCCTCACTAATGCTGGTATGAGTTGTATACCAAAACATCAGAGGACCCAACAGGTTGCCCACCCCTGCTTAAGCACTTTGCGCATTATAAGGTTAATTAAGTGGCTACGAGGCCATCGTTTCCTCAGACCTTGAGAAGCAACTTGTCAAGAATTGGATGCCTTTTTTGTAGCTCCCTCGTGGCAAAATTGTTGCATAGCCCTTGAGTGAGAGGGCACCTAAATACTGAGTGGATCACTGAGTGTGTGCTGATCCTCAACCAATGGAAGGTTCCCAAACGTTTGTGTCCTTCTGGTCCACTACTTGTAGTGTGATACTACTCTGGTGTTTGGGTTTGATCTCGATCTAAAATGCACCCTTATCCGTGAGTGCATAAAGCAAATGTGACAAGCCACTTAGATACCCGGACACATATGTGAGCGAAACCGGAAAATGGAGGCACTCACCTCTCGTTTCCTGAGACGAAGTATGCTGCTGGCCTGAGCCTCTACCATAATGATCAGACCCTCCGCTGAAAGGAAATAAAAGCACACAGATCCATGACATAGACCATCCAGCATGTTCCCCCGTCTTAATAGCAAGCGCTGCTGCCTAGTGAGGCCCCTAGCTTCGAATAAGGCCTCACAGCCACTGGTACCTGAGCTGCACGACTGTTGCCTGGTGCAGGGTTCTGCAACCTTTGGCTCTCCAGAGGGTCTGGACTATCACTCCCATTAACTAGAGTTAATGGGCGTTTTAGTCCAAAACATCTGGATAGCCGCAGGATACAAACCTCTGGCCTAGAGTATACTGGTTGAAAAGGGTGCAGTTGTTGACATTTCCTTACCCGCCCTCGCCGTCCAGCAGGCGCCGATAGGTCTCGATCTCCATCTCTAGTCGCGACTTGATGTCCAGGAGCTGCTCGTACTCCAACGTCTGGTTCTCCATGTCATGACGGATCTCCTCAAGCTGCTCCTCTATCTGGCTGATCCTCTCCTGCAGCTGAGACAGCTGCACGCAGTAGTTGCCTTCGGTTTCTGCCAACGTGTCTTCCAGGCCCTTTTTCTGCAAGTGAACAAGACACGTGAAGCGACATGCTGGGGTGTGGGGCAACACTATTGATACAATGGGGCATTGTGGTGGCCCGCTCATCAAGTTGCAGGTGTGAACTCTACCAGAGACACATGTAAAAACCAGAACAGTTATTTGCCAGCTTTTTAAGCAGTTGATCAAATGCCAGAGTATTCCTCAGGCACTAAATATCAATACAACATCCTATGTACAAACAGGAGTTTCACGTAAGTCTGGACAGATGCCGCCTCCCCCTAGATATCATCCTGGCTTTAAATATCCTAGGCTCGGGAGGATAGCTCCGGGGCAACGTGCTCACCTTGGAAACAAAACGACATGCAGCAACACAGGTTCGATCCCAGGGTCCGCACTTAGAAACCTCTGGGTATTAAGCGCGTAATAAATAACCCATCATATCATATCATATCATATCATAGAAACAAAGCATCACTGGAGAGGATTCGGACAAATTGTAGAGATTAGATCCATTGACAAAGCACCAGGCAGAGTAGAACACCTGTTGGCAAACCCCAATGAAATGAGTGTCTGTTACTAAATCAGAGAATATAAGCAACAGTGAGCTAAATGACTGAGGAACACATAGGAGCTTGAATAACTGCTTCTATTTGTTCAGAACTAGGGATACAGGGTGGAGGTGCTCTAGCTCACACTAGTAACCCACCAATCAAAAACCAATCAACTTAAAGTCCAGCGGTGCTTGAAAAGTACCGCCATTTTTGGGTTCATAATGTTGGTTTACCTGCTTGTTGCATGAGTGGAGAAGACATGACTCTTCCTGTTAGAACAGAAGTGCAGAGTAGACACATAGGGTATTGAAGGGTATGGAAAGAGGAAGGAGAGAAAGGAGAGGGAGGAGGAAGGAAGGGGGATTGAGACGAGAGTAGTCAGTGGCAGGGGTAATGCAGGTAAGGGGAAAGTGGTGGAAGAAGATGGGGCAGAAGTACAGAGAAAGGGCTGGCACCGGGGGAGGTCACCATCACCCCATACAAAGTCCATAATAAGGGGAGGTTGGGTCTCTAGATGCGTCTAGAATGCGGCTTGATCTCCCTGACAGGAATGGCGTTGAGAAGAAGAGGATTGTGCCACATACAATCCCTGTTATCTCCGCAGTGAGGGGCAGTAGCTCACAGAAAGAGCCTTTAGTACGAGGAACGAATTACACTAAATTGAACAATGAGCAATTTGACCTAATGGAATGGCACCCGGATCCAAATCGCTGTAATGATGTCAACACAGTAAAGGGGCCTTTTTCAGGAAATTAAATAAATGGGATTGGTGCCGCAACTGCTCCCACCTAGCGACACTAAAAGGCTACTCACCCTTGCACACTGTGACCCACACTTTTGGAAGGCCTCAGAGGTATTGCGCTCAGTGCCCTCATTGAGGAATACAACAAATGCGCATTATGAAGCGCTGTAATCTACTACCATCACGGGCTATTTGTGGAGCTAGTTGGGGCCTGGCGGCAGAGGAGAGTTATTTTGTCCCACTAACTTGGAGACTGCAAGACATGTTTTCAATGCCTGTCCCCAATTGGGCCCCTTGTATATGACCTCCCTGCGAAAGCTAGTCCATGAGTATGCGAGCATAAAATCCATAGACTTGTGGAACTATTGCCTTATCACAGACACCATAACCACACATGTGGCACTTTATCAGGATTGGACAAATATTGAGGTCTTGTTAGGAAACCCCAAGGATCCCATCAAATGTAAGACTGATGGTGATTATCATGGAATTGCAATTTGGGGGTGAAGCTGTATTCGGCATACGGATTTTGTTGATCATAATAAAGTGTTGATGTTTGCATCTTCTTTTTTTATGTGTAGGATTATTAATTCAACTGTGATTATTCGTATACTCAATATGGATCATGTATACATATTGTGTATGGAGATAATGTTAATGAATTTTATGGAAAGTTATGAATTGAACACAAACATAATAAATAAATAAATAAATAAATAAATACATAAATAAATAAATAAAAGATTATATAAAGTCCCGTTATCTGACGCGTCCTTGAACCATATCCTTATCTTACTCATCAAAAAGACTCCTTCTCTTACTCATAAATCTAGTGGTGGCCCCAGCTGTGTTTTCACTGTAGCCCTGCAACAATGATCTGCCAATCTGGGTGCTGTGGCAGGCTCCTCCCTTTTGAGCTTAATTTCCAGTTTGGTTAGTTTGGCTGCAGGAGACTATAGGTGGAGAAGAGGAGAGCAGCCTCGCTAACGTGGCCCAAAGCTAGCAGTTGCAGAAGCATGCTTTGCAGATGGTGGATTGCTCTTCCTCCAAGGTGTAGCTACTACTAGGGTGCAATATCACCTGTTGCAACATATCCCGCTTGCTGTAGTGTCACAAGCGTGACATATTGGCTCCTACTCGGGAGGATAGCTCTGTGGCAATGGGCTCGCCTTGGAAGCAAGACATGCAGAGCGGCACACGTACGATCCCCAGGTCCGCGCTCAGAAACCTCTGGGTATTCCACTTGTTATAAACAACCAGTTACAATTACTCAAGAAATAGAAAAACGAACTTATGGCAATCAAGAAGATACAAAGCATATACATTTATTCTAATAATGCCCAACATATATAGAAATGCAGATTGCTCAGTGGGATAGTGAGCCTTCTGAATAGTGACTTGAATCATAGTGAGGACGATGCAGCTTTCCATACGTCTGAGTATGTTATATGCAATGTTCACAGGATGGCTGCTTTGGGGTTGGTTGGGTCATCAAGCCCAGGGGCTATACTGATATTGCCTGGGCAGGCTTTTGTCCTCTGCCACTGTACGCTTGCTGCTGTCGCCGCGTTAACAATTGATTGTTCAAACATAAATACTCTGCTCTCCCAGTTGATAAATTTGGCAGGCTCTTGCGACAGCACGCACTTCCTATAAGCACCCCTAATTCGAGCGCCACAGCACAGTGCTTCCTTCAGTCTGCAACCTCTTCCATTTGGCAGTGGTGTAGCCCTCTGAAGCCAGGAGGCTGGCGTCACCCCTGGTCTGCTGTCCTTTGTGGGTTCACTAGAGAGGAATTGATTTGGAGGGTAATTATGCCTGTGACTTGCCCCAATAGTTGTCTGTGTTTATCCTGGCGGTGGCACTCACAGATTTTTCTGCTACGTGCCCTTGTCTGCAAAAACGCGGGAAAGGGGTACTTCTTTCAGGTCACATCCTTAAGATGTGCTTCCTTGATTTCCAACAAAAAGGGTACTTTTTTGTGTCCAGTGGTCGAAGTGTACAAAAAGAAGTAGTGGAACTATGTTCCCTGATAGCCTCCCCCAGCTCCCCACAAACCCCATCGACACGGCCCCTCCCATGTGCAATCCAAACCCCCAAACAAACGCACCTGCAGTTTAGGGGAATGTTCAGTGCAGTGCTATGAAGTGCAAGTTTCAACTTCTCCCTACACTTTTATTTTAAAACAAAACTATTCCGAAACGGTTTCTTTTCAGAATAAAAGTATAGGAACAGTACAACTATTTTTTTTTAAGCAGAGCAGCACCTCACCAACCCGCTCCCGCACACTTCAACCACTGCTTTTGTCACTCTCCATGTTTCCTTTGGGTGTTTGGGGGAGTGGGTGGCTCTGAGGGGTTGAAATTGCTTCCTCTCCTCCTTGCAGCCCACACCTGTAATTGGCCATAGAAATTAGCATCCATATGGGTCTCTGCTGAAAAAGAAGGGCCTCATCATGCCCTTTTCAGACCCTCACCTTTTCCCCCACATCAGCGCCCCCTTAACCCTCCCACCCCCACCGGGGGCACAGGGCATGGCTTTCTTTCTTAGAAAGGCCCTGGCCCATCATGCTTAATTCCTCGGTGAAAAGGCAGGAACGGACTGACCAATACAACTAAAAGGACATCATTGGGTGAAAACATCGCCATATGGCTTTAGCCAAAGTTCATGTAATTAGCTGAGTCTCAGCACAGATGCATGCTGCTGACAGCTGGGGACCCCAGCACCTGGGCATTACTGATTTCTTACTTTCAGAAATAAGGGGGGAGAAAAATTGATGTTCAAAAACAAGGAAAGGGGTTGTTTTCAAAAACCGCTTAAGAACACGCGTCCAGCTTTAGACTGACAATCCCCCCACCCAGTGGAATAACTTTGCTGCAAATGTTGGGGGGGAGAGAGGGGTGACATGATATCTGAAGAAAATGTGCTCCAGCCAAATGAATGATGAATGGGGATAAAATGGTGTGCCATGAAAGTTGGGGGGAGCAGACACCCCAGTCCCCCCCCGCCTAAAAGTATGCCCATGCCCCCACCGTAGCTGTGTCTTCGGCGCTGGGTTAGTGACGCTGCGTTCCTTGGCTGAATGTCGCCTTCTGCCTTTTGTGAGTTTATGAATTTAGGGACGCAAGATTGCCTAGCAACCATATCAGTGAAAGGGCGACAGGAGATGACGGAGTGTTGTCACAACATGTAAACATTTTCTGACCGCATGACAGGCAGCTTATGGTGTATTTTCTTTGCTCGCTGAGCATGTGCGCCCCCACACTAGCCCTCTTAGGCTCCCCAAATGTCCCTTCGCCCCCTCAATGCGCAGCAGGGCTTACCTGGCAGAGCACTAACGTGAGGTTTCAGCAGGGTAACCCGACGTCCCGGAATTAGGCCCTATGTTTACCCGTCCAGAGACCTTTTTTTTAATTAAAAAACCCTGCCCCTGTTTTAGGAAAGGTGTAGTATTTACCATCTGACAGAAGCTGCCTGATCTGTATGGGACATGCCTGATCATGGTATGGTGAGTAGCATTAGAACACTTGGAACGCAGGTGTTAATAGAGTTCTAGAAGGAAGCACGAAATTGAAATGATAACTGTCCAGCTCCCGATAGTATAGGTTGTCTCCCTCCTCCATTCCTTATATATATTACTATACTTATGTTATTATATCATTTGACCCAATAAATATATTTAACTGTATAATTGCCTCATGTATTCATGATATATTACTCGGACACTTCAAGTGGCGACGAGGATGGGATGCGTTGAATTTACGCGGCGTCGAAGTACACGGAGCTGCTCCGCTCATGCCCGAGCGTAGAAGCGGCCCCGTTTCAACGTTCCTGAAGGTAACGTTTGGCAGCTCCAGTGCGGCACATGAAGATTAGGATGTTCCGTGATATGATCACTAAGCCGCTGCAGTATTGAGTGTAAACCAATCTGTTTACATTGACTGCGGAGTTCGCGCATGTGCACAACGCGCTTGTACAGGAGAACTGCCTTAAAGGTGCAGTACACATGATTTTTCCGACGTAATGCTACAATTTAGGCACTTCGACAGTGCTGAATAAGTATTGTCAGAGGAAGTGTTTGTAATAACATTATATGAGTGATCTCTTCTACTGACTAAGGTTATACTTATCTATCCAACCTCAGAAGGTGCATTGGGAACAAGTTTTGATTGAAAATATACTTGCATAATGGCAGGGATTGTGTAGAAAGTGCCCATATACCTAAACACAACCTGAAATGGTGCAAGTTGGATCCTAAGGAGCAGCAAAATATATACAGTTTTTTTTGTTGTGGTTTACATAACATAATCTGTCATGGCATTCAGCAGTGTGCCTCCACCTGCTTTCTTCATGCCCAGCACTGACGAACCAGCTTTACCTTGGAAAAGGTGGATAAAATCGTTTGAACATTATGCTGGGGTCATATGTGGTACTAATTGCAGTGCAGAAAAAAGGAAATCATTACTCTTGCACTGTTTGGGTCCTGTTGGACAAGAAAAATATGAAACACTTCCAGAATTACCAGAAGATGAGAGTGTGGATCTGAATGAATACCAGTTAGCGGTAAAGAAAATTGATAAACATTTTGAAAAAAAAGTGAGCATAATTCTAGAGCGTTATAAGTTTGGCAAACGCACACAGGAGGAGGGAGAGAGTGTGGAAAAGTTTGTCACTGCATTAAGGAAACTGGCAAAATCATGCAATTTCAATGAGCAATTGGACGAGAGACTCAGAGACCAATTTATGTTGGAGTGTCGCAGTAGCAAAGTAAGGGAAAGGTTGTGGTCAGAAAGTGATCCTTCCCTTGACACTGTTCTTAGAGTAGCAAAAGAAGTAGAGCACACTGAGGAGTGTGTTAAAGAATTGGAGAACAAGATGAAACAAGTAAAAATAGGAAGCAGTAATAGTAAAATACATGACACACATGATGAGGAGTCGATTTCAATGATCAATAATGACACCGCTAAGAGGAGATCTGTCACTAAACAATATAATTCAACGAGAGCGGATAGAAGATCAAGCAAATATGGTCAGAAGGGTCCATCATATGAAGTTTCTAAGAAAAACCATAAAGAGAATCAATTAAGGAAAATGGAAAAAAAACGTCAAGGAAAGTGTTACAGATGTGGCAATGTGAATCACTGGGCTGATGACCCAGACTGTCCAGCATTAAAGATCATTTGTAACAGATGCAAAGGAAAAGGTCATTTCTCAAAATGTTGCAGATTTAGCGACAGTGCCATGAATTGGATAGGAGATAACTCTGATAGTGATCGTAGTGAAATGGAAATTCAAGATGATTGTGTATGCACTATAACTGACAATGATGATGAAGAAGTATTGGAAAGTCCCAGGGCAATGGTGTCGATTGATGGCAATGAAGTATGCATGATGATTGATACGGGTGCAAAGTATACGCTCCTGCCGAAGCAATTTTGGAACAGGAATAAACATGAATATTTGCATGAGACAGACATCAATCCAAGGGCATATGGAGGTGTGAGAATTAATGTCATTGGTTGGCATTGGGGAAGGTTGAAATTTAAGAACAGAAGTGCAAAAGGAAAAATATATATTACAAGCGAAGGGAAGACTGCCCTACTCAGCTGGACTCACCAGAGTAAATTACGAGTGAAAGTGGACTCAACCAGTGAGGAATCAGTCTTGGCTATAAACAGTGGAAGTACTGAATCGATTAATGGTGGTGATATTATACGTAAGGCTGGGTTGCTAAAGGTCTTCCGAGATAATATAGGGTGTCTTAAAGGCTATACTCATCAAATATTGCTAAAGCCAAATAAAAAACCCATAGCTCAAAGGTTGAGAAGCATTCCTTTAGCGCTACGAGAAGAAGTCAGCAAGGAGATAAAGAAGTTAGAAGAAGATGGAATCATAGAAAGTATTGATGCCAGTGAGTGGGTTTCTCCACTTGTAGTAATAAGAAAAAAGTCAGGAAAACTTAGGATTTGTGTTGATTTACGTGAATTGAACAAATGTGTCATACCTGATCGTCATCCGTTACCAAATATACAAGAAGTTGTTTCTACCATTGGGCCTTCTAAAATATTTTAGACGTTAGATTTGTCATCTGCTTATCATCAGATTAAATTGCATAGAGATTCGAGGAAACTGACTGCGTTCATAACTCATGATGGTTTGTATCAATTTAAAAGAATGCCTTTTGGATTAGTGTCAGCCGCATCAGTCTTCCAGAAGGTTATGTATGGTATGTTCAAGGATATCAATGGAGTGGTTTGTTTTCAAGATGACATATTAATTCATGCTGCCACTCAAGAATTGCATGACAAGAAATTATTACATGTATGCAGAAAGTTATATGATGCTGGCATGACTTTGAGCAAAGACAAGTGCAAGATAAATTGCAAAGAGATCGAATATTTGGGACATAAAATTACGGCAGAAGGAATTTTTCCAAAGCCTCAATTGGTCAACACTATTGTGGGAATGCCAAGCCCAAGCAATAAGGATGAGATTCGGACATTTATTGGCATGGCTGAATATTACTCAAAATTTGTCAAGGATTTTGCCATACACACTGTTCCATTAAGAGAGGCACTCAAGAGGAAAGTGTTCGAGTGGAATGTGGAATGTGAAAGTGAATTCAAATTCATAAAGGATGCAATAAATTCTGCTCCTGCATTAAAGAACTTTTGTACTAATGACAAAATTGTAATCACTACAGATGCTAGCAATATAGGATTGGGAGCTGTATTGTCACAGGAGAAGAATGGACAGGAAGCAGTAATTGCTTTCGCATCGAGATTGCTCAAGGGAGCAGAGATTTCATATGCCACTATAGAAAAGGAGGCTTTAGCTATCAAGTGGGCAGCTGACAAATTTAGAAGCTTTATATGGGGCAACCAAGTTGAGTTTCGAACTGATCACAAGCCTCTAACTCATGTGTTCATGTCAAAAGGTCTCAATAAAGTATCCAACAGAATGAGAAGATGGGTCATGATGCTGCAAGAGTTCAATTATACTGTGACATACGTTCCAGGAATAAAGAATGTGTCTGCTGATTTTTTATCTCGATTAACCAACATTTCTGAGATTGTCGATGAGGATGAAGACATGGAGGTGGTATTTTGTGTGGAAAATTCTTCTATATCCAAAGATGTTTGGGATCAGGCTGAATGTAATGATAATAACATCAAGAAATTGAAAGAATTGATTCAAAGTCATGATTCCATGAAGAAATCTAAATTTGAGGGGGCTGATCTAAGTCCTTTCTGGACGGTTGCAGATGAACTACATGTACATGGAAAGTTTGTAATGAGAGGAGATAAAGTCATTCCGCCGACGGATCTGCGGTTGAAGATTATAGAACTGGGTCATGAGGGTCATCAAGGAGTGATAAAGACTAAGCAAAGAATTAGGAATGACTATTGGTGGCCTGGTTGTGACCTGCAAATTGAACGTTATATTAGGGAATGTATCCTTTGTTGTGATGATGAAAAAAAATGTGTGGGTTCCAGACAACCAATGGTTATTACTGATATTCCTAATAGTGTGTGGAGGGATATAAGCATGGATATTTTAGGTCCCGTATGTTGTAAAGGTGTACAAAAGTATTGCTTGGTAGTCATAGATCTTCTCACCAGGTGGGCAGAGATTTTAATTACTCCTAGTGTTACGGGTAAAACTGTGGTGGAATTTTTATCAAATATATGTGAGAGGGAAGGTTATCCGGGAAGTATCCTCTCTGATAACGGTACTCAATTTATGTCTAAGGAAGTGGCTGATTTTTGTAAAAAATTTGCCATTGAGCACAAAACTAGCTCAATTTATCATCCACAAACTAATGGAACAGTGGAACGATTTAATAAGATCCTGAAAGAAACCATCAGAATGGCGTGGGCCAATGGGTTAGATTGGGAGGATGCTCTTAAGGAGAAAGTAATTGCTCATCGCTTCACCCCACATACCAGTACAGGAGTCTCTCCTTTTGAGCATAGCAGAGGAAGAAAGGCAAACACCAAATTGGCTCCCATTTGGCTTATTAAAGGTAGTAAAGAAATAGAAAAGAATTTAGTTAGTGCTAGAAAGAAAATCAGGGAAACACAAAAGAGAAACAAGGTTAATTACGATAAGAAAGTACATAACAACAAGTATGATATGCGTAAGGCTGTTGGTAAGTTTGTTAAAGTGTTACTGCCTCTTGCTCTAAGAAATGGACCATGCAAATGGTCCAATCCTATTAGGGTGATAGAAGCGTTTCGCAATGCTGTCAGAACAGAAGACAATAGGATATGGAATGTAGAAAGAATTTGGATGTGTGAAAGTGATGAAGGTAACAGGAAAAAAGTGAAAAATGTAGACCAGAATACAGTTAAAAATGCTAAGATGTCTAGAAATTCAAGCAGTAGTGCTAAAAGTAAAGTAAGTAGTACTGTTGAGAGGAGAGATAATGGCAAATCCGAGCAGTTCAATCTTTCCTTGCCAAGCACCTCCAGACATGGAGCATGTATGTCCCGATCTGGCAGATCATATCGACTACCGAAGAAGATGGATGACTATGTGGAGTTCAAATGAACCAGCTGGAATGAGTGCTACAGCAGTTGTACATAGTTTGTGAATAGTGCAAAGGGAAAACGTGTGTTCCATAGCAATTGTACATAGTTTGGAATAGTGTAAATGGAAATTGTTTTGTTAGTACAATATAAAAGGAGGGAGATGTGTAGTATTTACCATCTGACAGAAGCTGCCTGATCTGTATGGGACATGCCTGATCATGGTATGGTGAGTAGCATTAGAACACTTGGAACGCAGGTGTTAATAGAGTTCTAGAAGGAAGCACGAAATTGAAATGATAACTGTCCAGCTCCCGATAGTATAGGTTGTCTCCCTCCTCCATTCCTTATATATATTACTATACTTATGTTATTATATCATTTGACCCAATAAATATATTTAACTGTATAATTGCCTCATGTATTCATGATATATTACTCGGACACTTCAAAAGGTTTGGTGTCCACTGCAGTGATGCCATAAATCAAGGTGACATTCATAGATAATGGTTACAAGTCTTTTCATTGAAAAATGTTTCATCAAATATGTTTCATTGAAAATAATTTAATTGAAAAATGTTTCTATTAATGACACTTTCCATCAAAAATATGTACACCAAATGTTTTTTTTACAATTTTTATTGGGGTTTTTAATTGGGGGTCCCCCCAAACCCCTGTTTTCTGCCCTTTAAAACACCACAAACATTCCCAAATATTTGTTTTATTTTAATTGGGAGGTCACCCCCAAACCCCTTTTTTCCAAATGTAACCCTTTACCCACATACATACATATATTTCAGATATGGAAAAAATGCAATGAAAGATTTTTTCGATAAAAAACGTTTTAAATGAATCATTTTCGAGGAAACATCTTTCGAGGAAAAGACCGTATACCATAGATAATGAACAGTTTTCTTGCTCTCAGTTATCACTTTTGTCACGTACATCTCTTCAACCCCAGGGTAGGCTCGAACTCACTGCCGCATGCACTTACTGATTCCACCACCAGAGCGGATAAGAAACACTCATTGCAAAGCCTGTATAAGCCAAGCAAAAGAACTTTTGTTTTTAACATGCTTAGTGTCACAGCCGAATCTGCAGTTGATATTGAAGCAGGGAAGTGCTGGACATTGTACTTATCTTAATGCGCAATCTTACCTGTGGCGCATTGGAGAATAGGAGCACTTGTGGGTTGAATGGGATGTTGGTGCTTGTCCTACTTTTCTGTTTGTGCCCTGTCTCGTTTTTTTTTTTCTAATTCTGGTCACCCTAAGCTTCAGGGGAGCAAGAGAGGCAGTTGGGAATCTTCAAATGATAAGGCAGCTTGTGGAAGACACGGAGGGAGGAAGAGAGACAGAGGTAGGGGTAGAGCAAGAGAGAATGCGTGGGAGAGAGCCCTGCTCAAGTTACAGGCTCCAGAGGAAGAGGTAGGGAAATCCCCAGTCATTTCCCACTGCTTAGTCTCAGGAGAAGAGCAGGAGAAATGGAAAAAGATAGAGACAGGCATAGATAACAGACACAGTGTGATGTAAATAGAGACATCAAGGCAAAAAGACTCAGAGATAGAAAGACATACAGTCAGGTGAAGAAACAGTGCTTTGGAACAAGAGAAGGCAGAAAGTGATTTTGTGTGTGTGTGTGTGTTTGTGAGAGAGAAACACAGCGGGAGAGACAGACAGACTGACAAAGGCAGACTGGCATACAAACAGAGAGATGCAGATAGAGAGAGAGACACAAGATGCAGAAAGACTGAGACCGAGAGGTATATATAATCATTAAACACATCTATAGCTAGAACATAGGTATCATGTAACTTTGACAGGCTTCCTAGGTTATTTGGGAATATGCAGGCAGGGAATGCGACTACCCACCATTGCCAGCGCCGCCTGCAGCTCGATCTGCAAAGCCTGGAGGGAGCGCTTCAAGTCTGAGATCTCACTCTTGCTTGACTGCACCTGTTCGACCCCGGCGGAGATCTCTTGCTTGATGGGTTTGCTCTAAGGGAGAAAGTTGATATGAGTGTCTTAGGTACCTTTAACGCACTCCCTTACCCAAAACACGTGACTGGCCGCCTTCCTGTGAAGAGATCGACACATTTCCCACCCATTCCCGCCACTTACTTCCCCAACTCTGCTCAATGGTTGCGCTCCGCTACTCACCGTCTCGTTGAAGCGATCTTCAGCCTCCTTGCGGTTCTTTTCAGCCAACTCTTCGTATTGGCCGCGCATGTCGTTCAGCGCCTTCAGCAGGTCGACGTCAGGGGCAGCGTTCATCTCCACGCTGAGCTCTCCTTTGGCCCCTTGGAGTCCCTTCATCTCCTGGAGGAGAGAGCAGCGGCATGGTCAGTGCATGAAGTACGGTTATCACACCGCATGGCACACAACTCCTGAAACCCTTTAAGGCTACAATACATTATCACTTTGCAATCATTTTCATTGTACATTTGAATATGCCTTAGCGGTGCACTGAACTTTGCCTTCAAGCCCAATTATGGCTGAAAAAAAGCTGTTTGGCTCCTGCAAACACTTTATCTTCTCCTTTGAATGCAATATAAAAACTCAGAGAGGCACCTTTAGATTGATTTCCAAGAGAGAATGGGATTAAACATTGTCTGACGGTATTCATGATTGAATATCTGACTATGGTGCATTTGTTGTGTATTAGAGAGAAGGAGTTTTGAGGATGTGTGAGAGTTGAGCCTTTTTTGTCTGTATGGGAAATGCCAATGGAGGAACCTAAATAGTTCACAACAGGTAGTGGAAACCAATAGGGCTTGGATAGACATATGTCAGGCAGAGTGACTTGCTCCAGGCCAAGAGGCTTCTCAGAGGAACTTCATGTTGAGAAATCACCCTAGTTCCCCTCTTGGCCAACATGCCAGGAGGAGTATAGAGAGGTAGGTTGAATGCCTCTGTGTGGGACATAGAGAGCAATGCACTGATGGTGAAATTGGTCTCAGGGGAGAGGTTTGGTAATCAGAGCCTTCCCAACAGACGGGCTGCATCAAGGTTAATAAGCATGGGGAGGGCCATTTATATGTCAGGCACTGCAAGATGGGAGAACCTGCTTATTGGGAAACCTCTCGAATAACATTACAGGTCAGGCTGCTGCATCCTGAATGGTGTGACATAGAGAGACATAGAGAGGACTGTAACTACTTGTGTTGTGGAGGTGGAGGGTTGAAGAGTGAGAGACAGTGGAAAAAACATAGAGCCTTTCATCCTCTACTGTGGTGGGAGGGAGGTGGCGTAAGTGGACTTGGTTTGAGGTTTGGTGGAACAGAGTGACTACCCAACAGACACATGCCTTCTTGGAATTTGTGGGGCGTATGCAGATTCAATCCCATGTCAGGTTTTCCTGTGTGTGAATAAACCAACTCTAACCCTATTATCCTCCCTGGGAGTGTCCTTTCCCTCATTTGACCTGACTGAGGGAACAAATCTTCGGAAGATGGAGTCCATTCTCTTCATATGGACCCCATCCTGCATGAGCAGACAGAAACCATGTATGCATTTCCATGTGACCTGCAAGGAAACCCATTGCACACCTGCATTTACTTGTCACTTGCAAGAGATTAGAATGTGTGTTATTCACAATCGAAATTACAATTAGCAACTTCTGTTTGGTCATCGCAGCCTATCACTTTTGCATTAAAGCAACCAGCTTCTTTGAGTAGCACAGGGGTGTACCTAGATTAAAATTCCGAGGGGGTACGGGACAGCTAATCCTACACATTTTGGGAGAGGGACTAACTTCAGGGACTTTGCAGGAGGGGCAAACCTACTTGTGTGGGGGCATCTAAGGTATTTGGACATTCTGATGTGGCTATTCTGGTGCAGCTTCAATTTTACAATTATCTCACTTGTTCACATCTGAAACCACACACCGAAGGACTGGTGTTAGTATTAGGTGACTCCTGCCCTTGCAATCACTCCACCTACATGCAAGTACTAGCACCCCATACTGATGTCAATTGCCTAAAAATGTATGCATACAAATGCAGTCGTTAACACTGGAATGCAGGTCATTGATAATGGCTGAGCCTTTGGTAACTGTGCAGGCAAAGGCACTGTTTATTGGCTGGTTACTGTCCTCTCCTGGCACTGTATGTCAGCCAGGCTAAGTATTCATAACCCAAAATTCCGCAGGGGTGGATGGGTAAAGCCCAATATGTTTGCCCAGTGGTCATTGTGCCACTGCAGTAGCACTATATTTTCATATGGAGCATCTTTTTGCAAGTTTGTTCCCTGTTGTCTTTGTTAATCTGTTGTTTTCTGGCTTGCATGCTTTATATAATAAAGGTATGTGGATTAAACTGAAGAGAAATACATGGGTAGACATTTAAAACAGCAATTTACATTTTTAAAGTGTGTTTTTTAAGTTTGGAACATAATTTATTAAATACAACATCGATTTGGTTTTTAGTAGGGCATAGACCATTTTAAACACATTTGGATAATGTTCCATTATAATAAAACATAGGCATGCTTCAAAGGGCCCTGTGGAATGGGATATCATGGTTTCACTTTGAAAAGCCTCCACACTTGAAAATCTGCTTGGCAAGTAGAAGTTTTAAAAGGGACATCTAGTGGAAACAAAGGAGTCTCTGCGTAGAATCCTGTATCATCAATCGCCACCAATTAGGCAGCCAGAATGCCCCTTTTGTTAATGATGATATCCGGTTGGGTTGTGAGATCCTATTATGATATCACTCACTACAAGACCACTTTAAAGGTCGCCTCCCATCACCCCACAGAAAGCCCCCTTTTCAACTTTGGAATTGTTATTGTTTGACTGAATCTGAGAGCCCTGCATCCATTAACACAGGGGCACATACCACATACTTGAGTATAAATGCATATAGAGGTAGAGGTCTGAATTTGATACTTGTGCCAGTTCTGGGCAAAGGGAAGTGAGAAAATTATAATTGTAATTGTTTATTTGTAAAGCGCTTATGCACAAGTGAAATGCTTCAAAGCGCTTCAAGGTGGCAAGGGAACATGGGAACAAGAGAACAAGGGAATACAGAAGATATTCCTAGGCCTTGAAGTTTCCGAATGAACTAACAAAAAATAAATAGCATACTAGGCCTGACGGCATTACTACTAGTGCACGTGCAAGACAAGAAGGAAGGAGAGAAGGGGGGAGAGGAGATGGAGAACAACAAACCATCCTTACTACCGTAGGCCAATGTTGTTTCAGATAAGCAAGTGCATGACAAAGAGTGAGGTGATAGGGGGAGGGAGGAGAGGGAAAAGAACATACAGAACAAAAAAAACTATTGTACTAGGCTTGGCGAACTAGGCCTAGTACATTCAGGCCATGTAAGTGCACAGGCAGGAGTGCAAGGGAGGGGGAGGGGAACAAGTGCACCCAGTCCAGCAGGGCCCTGGGTTAAGTGCAGAGAGGTTACCCTTCTTATGGAACAAATTCCAAAGTGCAGTAGTGCTGAGCAGAGTGCAGAGGCCTGATGGCAAGGATTGGCGGGGTAGCCTGGGCCCTGTGAGGCTCTGGAGGTGAACCAGGCAACCAGTAAGCAAAACTGAGTGGAGTTAGGGAAAAGAAAGAGGAGGGAAGTAGGTGAGAAGAGAAAGGAGGTCATCAAGGGAGAGGTAGAACGAAAGGAAGAGAAGAGGAAGGTCTTGAGGAGTTTCCGGAATTTAAGGAGATCCGGCTCAAGACAGAGAGAGGTAGGGAGGTTGTTCCAGAGGGAAGCACCTGTGGAGGATAAAGATCTACCCCCAAGTATCTGTTTGTGAAAGCGGCTCACGTGCAGAGAGTTGGAGGAGGACGAGTGGAGGGCTCTAGAAGGAGAGTATATAGGAGAGCCTTATAGTCTATACAGAGGCTCTTGAACTTGATACTTGCAGCCATGGGGAGCCAGTGGAGGGATTATAGTGCCAGAGAGATGGGGTCCCTAGGCTTGAGGCCAAGGATAAGTCGTGCGGTTCTGTTCTGGATGAGTTGTAGAGGAGGGAGAGTAGAAGTAGGAAGTTTGAGAAAGAGGATGTTGCAGATGTCGAGCCTAGATAAAACTAGGGCTCTGAAGTTTGTGAGCCTTTGGGGGAAAGTGGGAAAAGGTATACTACCTCTGAGGAGGTGCAGCTGGTAGAGGGACTTTTTAGAGATGTCCGAGATGTGAGAAGAGAAGGAGAGAGTGGAGTTGAAGATGACCCCCACATTTTTTGCCTCACTAGCTGTTCGGTGCGCAAGGCCAAGGGAGGCTGGCCAAAGTGAAAGAGGGGAAGTGGGAGGGGGGTTCCAATAAGGACGACCTCTGTTTTACTGGCTTCATGTGACATCTGAAGTGCAGAAAAATGCACCATGTGAAATTAAAATATATCTGAGTTTAGATCAGAACACACAGATTTAGGGAGCCGACCTATACAGTTAGGAAAGCAGCAAGGATGGACACTATGTTGCTGATGATATGTTAGAAGGAGCTTGGATTTAACCCAGAAGAATATGTGACTTGGTGGGAGATGTAGGGAAATGGAATGGAGGGTGTTTTCAACAAAGAAGGTATGCGCTACAAGGATGGAGGTGCAAACTGTTGGAAAGTGGACTGGTCGGCTGAGGGGTGGAATGGTCCCGGGATGTGGAGTGACCCTGTGGAAGCGGGAATGGTCTCTCAGGATGTGGAGTTATCTGCTGGAAGGAGGCGTCATCTCATATGATGTGGAGTGATCTGCTGGAAGGAGTAATAGTCTCTCAGGATGTGGAGTGGTCTGCTGGTAGAAGGAATGGTCTCTCAGGATGTGTAGTGACCTGCTGGAAAGAGGAATGGTCGCTCAGGGCGTGGAGTGATCTGTTGGAAAGAGGAATGGTCTCTCAGGGTGTGGAGTTATCTGCTGGAAGGAGGAATGGTCTCTCAGGGTGTGGAGTGATCTGCTGGAAGGAGGAATGGTCTCTCAGGATGTGGAGTTACCTACTGGAAGGAGGAATGGTTTCTCAGGATTTGGAGTGATCTGATGGAAGGAGGAATGGTCTCTCAGGATGTGGAGTGACCTACCGGAAGGAGGAATGGTCTCTCAGGGTGTGGAGTGATCTGCTGGAAGGAGGAATGGTCTCTCAGGATGTGGAGTGACGACTGGAAGGAGGAATGGTCTTTCAGGATGTGGAGTGATCTGCTGGAAGGAGGAATGGTCTTTCAGGATGTGGGTTACCTGCTGGAAAGAGGACTGGTCGCTCAGGGCGTAGAGTGATCTGTTGGAAAGAGGAATGGTCTCTCAGGGTGTGGAGTGATCTGCTGGAAGGGGGAATGGTCTCTCAGGGTGTAGAGTGACCTACAGGAAGTAGGAATGTTCTCTCTAGATGTGAAGTGATCTTCTGGAAGGAGGAATGGTCTATCAGGGTGTGGGTGACCTGCTGCAAAGACGAATGCTCTCTCAGGGTGTGGAGTGGTCTGCTGGAAGGAGGAATGGTCTCTCAGGGTGTGGAGTGACCTACAGGAAGGAGGAATGGTCTCTCAAGCTGTGGAGTGATCTGTTGGAAGGAGGACTGGTCTCTCAGGATGTGGTGTGATCTGCTGGAAGGAGGAATGGTCTCTCAGGATGTGGAGTTACCTACTGGAAGGAGGAATGGTTTCTCAGGATTTGGAGTGATCTGATGGAAGGTGGAATGGTCTCTCAGGATGTGGAGTGACCTACCGGAAGGAGGAATGGTCTCTCAGGTGTGGAGTGATCTGCTGGAAGGAAGAATGGTCTCTCAGGATGTGGAGTGACGACTGGAAGGAGGAATGGTCTTTCAGGATGTGGAGTGATCTGCTGGAAGGAGGAATGGTCTTTCAGGATGTGGAGTGATCGGCTGGAAGGAGGAATGGTCTTTCAGGATGTGGAGTTTTCTGCTGAAAGGAGGAATGGTCTCTCAAGATGTGGAGTGATCTGCTGGAAGGAGGAATGATCTCTCAGGATGTGGTGTAATCTGCTGGAAGGAGGAATGGTCTCTCAGGATGTGGAGTGATCTGCTGGAAGGAGGAATGGTCTCTCTAGATGTGAAGTGATCTTCTGGAAGGAGGAATGGTCTCTCAGGGTGTGGTGACCTGCTGCAAAGACGAATGCTCTCTCAGGGTGTGGAGTGATCTGTTGGAAAGAGGAATGGTCTCTCAGGGTGTGGAGTGATCTGCTGGAAGGGGGAATGGTCTCTCAGGGTGTAGAGTGACCTACAGGAAGGAGGAATGGTCTTTCTAGATGTGAAGTGATCTTCTGGAAGGAGGAATGGTCTCTCAGGGTGTGGGTGACCTGCTGCAAAGACGAATGCTCTCTCAGGGTGTGGAGTGATCTGCTGGAAGGAGGAATGGTCTCTCAGGGTGTGGAGTGACCTAGAGGAAGGAGGAATGTTCTTTCAAGCTGTGGAGTGATCTGTTGGAAGGAGGTCTGGTCTCTCAGGATGTGGTGTGATCTGCCGGAAGGAGGAATGGTCTCTCAGGATGTGGAGTTACCTACTGGAAGAAGGAATGGTTTCTCAGGATTTGGAGTGATCTGATGGAAGGAGGAATGGTTTCTCAGGATGTGGCATGACCTACCGGAAGGAGGAATGGTCTCTCAGGGTGTGGAGTGATCTGCTGGAAGGAGGAATGGTCTCTCAGGATGTGGAGTGACGACTGGAAGGAGGAATGGTCTTTCAGGATGTGGAGTGATCTGCTGGAAGGAGGAATGGTCTTTCAGGATGTGGAGTTTTCTCTTGAAAGGAGGAATGGTCTCTCAAGATGTGGAGTGATCTGCTGGAAGGAGGAATGATCTCTCAGGATGTGGTGTAATCTGCTGGAAGGAGGAATGGTCTCTCAGGATGTGGAGTGATCTGCTGGAAGGAAGAATGGTATCTCAGGATGTGGAGCAATCTGCTGGAAGGAGGAATGGTCTCTCAGGATGTGGAGTGATCTGCTGGAAGGAGGAATGGTCTCTCAGGATGTGGAATAACCTACTGGAAGGAGGAATGGTCTCTCAAGATGTGGAGTGATCTGCTGGAAGGAGGAATGGTCTCTCAGGATGGGGAGTGATCTGCTGGAAGGAAGAATGGTCTCTCAGGATGTGGAATGACCTTCTGGAAGGAGGGGTGGTCTGTCAGAAAGAGGTTTGGTTGAGTCGTGTATGCTCTTAGTTCGGAGGAAGAAGTTATGTGGTCAAGTTCTGGTGTCTCAAATTGAGTTGCTGTTTTGTCTATTGCATTTCTCTTTATCTCCCCATGACTCAGTTACTAAATAATACATTTAAAGCAGCAATGTTACCCGCAAGATTGGCAATTGATCATATCCACATTTGCGTGAATACACTCACCTATATTCATACATCCACCGTTTGTCACTCTGCATTTTGTAACCACAATTCAATTCTCTTGATGCCTGAATCCCATGCCTGATTATATCTGCTTAGGTCAAAGTAGAATGTTTACGCAGGCAGATGAGCACGTTTCAAAGCAGATGAGCACCTGGCATTTACAGCTCTTGCTCTCCCCGGTGGAGTTTTAGATGTTTAATTTTAGCATCGTTGCTTAAAAATATGATATTGCATTGATGCAAAAACGATCGACTTTTGAAGGACTGAGCGAGCCTCTTCACTAATATGTTGACAACCTCCGCCCCCACCACTCTACTAAACAAATGTTATTGTAACAAAACATTACTTCTGTGCTTGTTTTGAAATGTAGTAATGTATGTGCTTTACTTTTCCTGTGTACTGTTAAGCTGAGCTGGTTTTGCTCAGACATGCTGAGTTGGATACTGGGGGACACTGTGACCCAGGAGACCCGAAAAAATGATACTAAACTGAGTGGAAATTTGGAAATAGTTTCATACTATTTTTGCTAATAAATCTGTCCATTTAAATTTCTGGATACTTTAGTCGTCTTTAAACAACAAGGATTCTAGAGTGTCTCTGATTAACACTAATGTGGCTTTTATGCCCACACAGGAGGAGACAAATGCCGGCTAACGGCCGTCAGCCCGCGTTAAGGCAGGCCCGAGCAAAACGAGGGCCTCAGCTTGGGCTGTGGGCCGTTACCGGCCATCTCCACCCTCCAGAGCGGGCATGATATCCATTCGCACCCCAGGGTCCATCTGAGGTGCGAATGGCTTTCGTTATTTTTCCTTGGGAGTTTCGCGTTGCTTGCACAGACGATCTCCTGAGGAAAAAAGAAAAAAAATGAAAAAAAGATGGCCACCGACATAGACATGGAAAAGGGGCTTAGTCACTTTAAGTAAATGTCATTTCATTTTTTTTCTCATGGGAGATGGGAGGAGCGCTGGGCACTGAAGCACAAAGCTCCTTACCCACAGGTAAGTGGGGAAGAAGGAAGGGGGTGGGAAAGGGGATCAGGGGAATTTGGGGAAAGGGTGGGGTGAGGAGGCAACAGAGAAAATGGCACCAACAGGGGAAGGGCCTTGGTTGGCTGGGACAGGAGGTGGAGAATGGAATGTCTATTCTCGCCTGCTGTTCCAGCCACCTGATTGGTTGAGCGCCCTTCCTCGGTTGCCAATGTCCAGCAATAAGGATTCCAGAATGTCTCTTTGGTTAGATAACATATGGGTGGGTTTTGAGGTCTATTGTGACGTCATCCTCTAGATAACGGCTTTGGAAACACAAGCATATGTCCTACCTCTTCGTGGTTCTTCTTGAGGGCGGCCAGCTCCTCAGTCAGACTCTCGACCTGCTGCTCCAGGTCGGACCTGCACATGGTCAGCTCATCATAGACCTTGCGCAGGCCGTTGGTGTCGGCCTCTACGTTTTGGCGCATGAATTGCTCATTCTCGTTCCTGGAAAAGGAATAGTGAGAGGTTTCCACAACGGTCAACACTTTAGCCAAGCACCACATAGATTTAATACAATCCACCGCATGACATTAGCAGTCCAGGGACTACTGGCCCCAGTAAACAGCCCATGTGGCCCTGCTGACCGGGAAGAGGGGCAAACAGCTGTCACTTCCTCTAAAGAGGCACTGTTCATTGGACAAATCATGGATCCATCAGCACATAAAATGTACTCGGCAAAGGGCAAGAACATCTTGTGGCCTCATAAAATAAGTTGGCTCGAGTCCACGGTACGCGCAGGTGGATGATCATTTCTGGTGACACCACATTGAATTGGTATTCTAATGAGTTCCCCCACTTTATGGGGGAATTGACCACTGGTTACATGTGAAATATTGCTGAAATGTAAATTCAGGTTTAAGGCATGCTCAGTTTGCTGCATGTGGGCGAGCTCTCAAGTTATGGGATGTAGGTCTTTAATAGGTCTGTGGCTGTGTTCCCTGCAGGAATACTACATTGCATAATGTCCAGTGCTGTGTGTGATATCTTGAGGTGTCCACACCAAAGTTAGCTCTACCCCCAGTACAGTGGTGGCAATAAACCCATTCAGTGCATACAGTATTTCTGAAGTACCCCTGGTACACGTGGGTTCAAAATAAAACAAAAGTCATCTATGAGAAAGGGATGGAAATTCGTGTGTTATAGGGATGCAGGCAACTCACACTGCTGCTGTCCAGGAGATACAAATGCACAGAAGGGTCAGAAATGACCCTTCTGCACGTTGCCCATTTCCAGGCACAGAGGGAGTAATAATATGACTATCACACATGCATACCTTCTCTCCCTGTATCTTCTTGGACTGCAGGTGATGGCAATGCGCAAGCCCTTCCTTTCAGTTATGGGCCAGACAACATGCTTTTTCAAGCAGGGTGAAATCAATATTTTACCTCCAACAGTTCAGTGAGGGTAACATTTGGGGGCAACACCTTCTATTTTTATGAGGGTGTTCAGCCCCTCATCATTTGATATTCACCGCAGGTAGCTATTCCAAAATACTTTAGAAACGTCCTTATGAGTATGGTCAGTAAGAACAGGCAGTAGGTAACCCGTTGCTTGTTTTTGGGACGGACCCATATTCATAATGAGCCCCGAGTGTTTTGCTTTGCAGTCATCGCAGGGATTGGGCAACTGGAACCCAATTGTATGTGGGCACCTAAGGCTCCAGGAACAGAGAGTCTCCCATTATTAGGGTGGTGCTGGCACCAACCTTTCCTGGGGCTACATGCATCTTGGCACAGTCTGGCACTGGGCACCTAAGGCTCCAGGAACAGAGCGTCTTGTATTGTTGGGGTGGGGAGTGGCACCGACCTTTCCTGGGGCCACATGCATCTTGGCACAGTCTGGCACTGGGCACCTAAGGTTCGAGGAACAGAGCGGCTTACTTTGTTGGGGTGGGAGTGGCACCGACCTTTCCTGGGGCCACATGCATCTTGGCACATTCGGGCACTGGGCACCTAAGGTTCGAGGGACAGAGCGTCTCGCATTGCTGGGGTGGGGAGTGGCACCGACCTTTCCTGGGGCCACATGCATCTTGGCACAGTCTGGCATTGGGCACCAAAGGCGCGAGGAACGAAGCTCTCGCATTTTTGGGGTGGAGGGTGCCAAGGACCTTTCCTGGAGCCACATGCTACTTGCCACAGTCTGGCACTCAATCTGGGACTTGCAGTCCTGCGTTTGTTATGGTGCAACGAAATCTTAAATCCCAGAATGCAAATAATAGGACTAGAACTGGAAGGAAACTGACAGCTGACAGGAGACAACTTCGCAGGTCTGCCACGAGTGCTGTCATGCAATGCAACGTGGTCTTAGGTGGGGCCACATCTTCAATTTCGGGGGCCTATTAGTGTATGGTCCTTGGAGAAAACGAAGAGGGTGAAGTGGGGCAGATTAGCTGTGAGGAGAGGCAGAGGCAAGTGCGAACCCTGAAGTGTTGATTAGTGCAGGCTAGAGGAACCCATTGCATGCTGGTCAGCTTCCAAGTGAATCCCGCTGATAACAATTGGGGGCGAGGGGGTGTATATCCAAAGGGGAAGCTCAGATGTTGGTAACATGCTTAACCCGCTACCTGCACGGTCGGTCGGTCCTGAGCGTATGTGGTCTGTGCGATATGGGGTGTACGTGTAATAGTGGGGCAGAGTTATGCAGAGTAATTGTGAGTTAGTGTGAGTTTATGTAATAAGAAACCTACCTCCTTTCCACACACACACTGTAGATGAGCAGGGTTCTAAACAGGATTTAGGGTAACTAAAAGTTGTTCACCTGCATTGTGTGTGGAAAGGGGTTGGGTCTCTTAGTAAATACCCCGGATATTGGTTCCAGTGTTTGACTATGTGATCAATTTCAAATGCAGCATCCTGCATGTAAGTCAATGGGCCGAATTCACAGAGTGTTTTTCAATGGGATTTTGCCATTATACAATGCTTGTGTGAATTAGGCCCACAGAGAGCTGGATTCTCCAATAAGGAGACGTGCTATCAACAGTGTGTGGATGGAGGCTGCAGATTGTGCAATGAACACATTTCAGATGGTTGTGAGGGCGGTGCATTGTATCTGCGGCCCAGATCTGCTTGTAACCTATAGGTCACAGATTGGAACCCAGGCAGGTGTCACTCCTCCTGCCATCCTTCTCCGTCTGTTCAGAGGCACGCCCTTGAGTTGGGTAATGCATAACGCCTAGTGTGGAAATCGAAATAATATTGTACCTCCTATCGCATTGTTTGATTGTATGTTGGCCTACGCCAAGTTGTCTAAAAACATCGTGTACATAGATTCCGCGGCAAGGTCTTGACCTTAATGTATTGTGCAAATCGCCATCTTGGATTAAGCCGCCATTTTAGGTACTCTTGCAGAGTGGAAGTCACCCTGAACAACAAAATGGAGGCCGAATGACATTTCGAGTGGGATTCTGGCCGTTGTGACCTCCGCACACGTGAATAAATAATATGTCCGCAGGCCACTTGTTAGGGTCGCGAACTGAGACCTTGTCCTCTCCCTGACCTATGTGTAAATGAACAACTGTATCAGCGGAACTGATCAAATTGCATATATAATGGGATTGACCTGGCTACGAACCCTAGGTTTGGTTCAGAGAATGGTTAACTTGCGAGGGGGTTGGCCAAGGCTGGATAAAAAGTATAAAAACCCAAGTATCCCGATGTTCGGTCTCTCACACTAACACGGCGAACTACCGTTGATGGTTCGTTCTGTTACTCTGAGAGCCGAATAGCTATCCGTATGTCAATTGACTTTGGTAATTGTTGTAACTTTGAATAAAGCACTTTGTATGTCCTTTGTAACCTGTGTTGGTGTGTTTCCTTTGGGCTTCCCGGCCTCATATCAATTTTTCTGTTTCCACACTAGTACTAGTTCCTTTTCACGCTTTTGTCTGTGGAGTGTGCTATGCATGCATTTACTAGTAATAACGTAGGGTCAGTGAATGAGTGAACAGGGTTTTTGGCAGAGGTCGGGAAGCAAGGCAAGAATCGGGCTAATTATATCCCAGATGCCGGCTTGAGCTTGACTCGACCTTCAAGCCACAGGTTATGGTAAAGACGAGCCGAGCCCTGTCTGTTCTCCTGGTAAAAAAAACAAAGTTTATAAACAATGTTGCCTTCCTGTGGGCATGTGGCATCCTGCCTGACGTGCTGTGCTGTCCCCCAGGGTTTGCTTTTTGATGGCCCTTCATATTTTTATCACATCACGAATAATCACCCATAGCATACTTTAGTGCTAAGGACGAGTATGCTCGTCCTTTTTGCATAGAGTTGATTAAAGCTCAGCAGTTAAGGGGTTAAAGTAGGTGACTCTTTTGCTGTTCTTGTTGTGTTTTTTGAAGTCTTAAAATTGCATTTGTAAAATCCAATGGCTCGGGAGGAAAGCACAGGGGCAACACGCTGATGCGGAGCAGCACAGGTTCGATCCCCGGCTCCGCACTTAGAAAAATCTGGGTAATAAGCGTGTTAAAAATAACCAATATATTTACAATTACACATTTTTAGGATTATATCACTTTGAATTGTACCATTACGGATGTAGGAAACAGCGTAGGCGCTTTCTTCCCCCCACCCAGTGCAGTGGTTTGGGGCGGCTGACTCTGGCCGGATCCTGAGATACACATCTGGTGCCGGATAGTGGGTTGAAATGTGGGTACGGGGCAGGGCAGGGGTGTCCTGCCTGATGCCCACAGGAGGATTTACTTTTTCCTGAGAATGGTACACCATCTTGTTTCCATGAGTGTTTAGTTTGCACCAATCAGCAGCACTTCTAGACCGTGCACGCTCAGTAGAAGAATTTGCAACACCATGGTTCATGTTATATACACTGGCCATTGGTAAGTAGCACTTCATGATTTAGAATGCACTATCCGGTGATGCAATGCTCGCTCAGGTGACATTCTTAAAAAGAACATCCCATTCTGGTGCCGCTAGCGGCGTCCATGACATGATCATGTTACGTCTCATTTGTGTTGATCAGTTGCAGTGACCTACAAATGCCTTGGTTCAGATGCGTGTGCAGCACAGACCTCATGAACACCAGCCAGCGTCTGGCATTCACCCTGAGGCTGCTAAGCAGGGCATGGATGCACTCCAGCGGGAGCGAACCTGCCTGCACTTCACAGGAAACCCAGGGCGGGTGGGCAGGGGGGGGACGCTGTGAGAAGAAGCAGGGGTTCCATGACTTGTCATCAGCAGGGGAAGTACTGATAGTGCACCGACTTATCCCACTGCACTTCCACTTCTGCCCTCAAGGGTTAACCACAAACGGCGCAGACTCACTTCATTTTAAAGTCGTCGGCTGCCATCCTGGCGTTGTCGATCTGAAGCACGCTCCTGGCATTCTCAATAGCGGCGCCAATGATCTGGAAGGCAAGCAGAGCCAGAAAGAGAGCTTTAAGGGCCAGTTGATGGAGTGCCCTGCCACACTGCCACCTTACAAGGGCGATCCAGTGAAACCAAGCCCTCTCCTCACCACCTACACCTGCACAATCAACTTTCACCCTCAGTAAGGGTTCCAGGATTCCCTTTGCTCAATGACGTCAGGCTGCGCTTTGAGGCCTATTATGACATCACTCACTGGAGAGCCACTTTTTAAAAACATCTATTTATCCCTTGTCACATACAGTCAACAATCATGGACAAAATAACCTCCGAATCCAGAGGGCCATACCAATTGCACTATCCAGTTGCGCCTGAAACGCATGCACACCAAACAGTTCTTGAAATATGCAATTATCAGCAACAGCAAAGCTTAAGTAAACGGTATCAGGTAATATTATCCCCATACATATGGTCGCTGTACATAATATCACCGGGAAAAGGTTGTGGCGATATTATATGGGTGACCATATATATGGGGATAGGGGCAGCCAACAAAAAAAAAAAAAAGGGTTTGGGCGTTGCAGGGGTGTCCCCCGCATGTTCCATGCAATAATGTCCCCACAAAAAACGGCCATTTTTCAGTGGTATTTTTGCATGGCAATATTTTTTTGGGGACATTATTACATGGAACCAAGTAAACATAGGCACTTTTGGCATTTCATGAGCTTGAAGGTGATTGGGCAGATAACTCACTCCCTGATGTGAACAACTCGTCGGGTACCACCGTGGGGACACTTCGCATATCTGCATCGCCCCTTGTCACTGGGGCCACCAGGCTTTTTTTTCAACATAGATGTTTTATTGGGTTTTTAAACATGGTTGAACAACAGACATCAGCATTTGCAAATCACAATACGACACAACTCATCATTTGCATGGGGTTCCCGTACTATTCGGAGACTGGGGTCTGGGGGCTCACCCTCCCAAGGGATATGTGACCCTACGTGGCAGTAGTTCATAGCCGTACGGGTCAGTTCAGCCAGCCGGTGAGCAGGGGCTTATGTATGTGTAAGACCGGAAACCGCGCGGCATGGTCCATAAAGGGGGCCCAGACGTTTTGGAAAAGGTTTTAGTTAAGCAGGCGAAGTGCTGTCATCTTTTCTGCTGCATCAATGTCCCAGCACTTAGACCACCACAGTGGTACAGAGGGGCCCTCGGGGTGCTCCCAGAGTTTTGTGAGGGCTATTTTGGCCGCTGTTAGCAGATGAGTACATCGGCGGGCCATGTTGCCCGATGAAGGCAGGTCCCCGTCCCCTGTGTCTCCCAGCAAAACAATCCCGGGGTCCCACGGGATGGAGAGTCCGGTGATCGAGTGGATATGGTTCAGCACACTTCTCCAGTAGCTTGTTGCTTTCGGGCATTCCCAAAGGAGGCCACCAGGTTTTTAAAACAACACTTTGCAAAGTAATTCTAATTAAATTAATAAAATGCAAAGCTCATAGAATTAACCAAGTGACATCCACCGGGGGACAGCGGGTCACACAAAAAGTCGCTCTGAGCCGAGGTAAAGTTTGTGCCGAACCCCATTATGTTATATTTATCATTGGAAGAAAGTGGGTGCTAAGTGGCACTCTAGATGAATTCTTGGAGAACGTAGCCCCGTAACCTGAAGGTTGGAGCCAGTAAGACAACCCCTAGCACAGTGTGTGTCTAAATGATCTTTCCCAGCTGTGTAGCCTCAGGAATAGCTCCACACTTTTTTCCACTTGAGTGTCCCCCCTGGGTCTCATGTGCCCCCTGGAGGTTGATCTAAGTATTCTCTCCACTCCCTCCTGGTGACCAGGCAACGACTTTCCCAAGAGAGATTCACGGCCCTGCCTTCTATTTGAATTAAACGATATGGGTTCCACCCAAGACAGACCTTGCTAATGCCCAACGTTTAATTTGTTCTTTTTGCTCTAAGCTTGGAAATATGTTGGCTTCTGAACAAAATTATTTGTATCCAGAATGCTAACTGGAGGTCTCTGTCTGTAAATGTTTTACAGAATGGCTCACAGTTGCCAACTGGTATGATTTTCAAACTGTAGATGCTGTTTTTGGGCAAACATTTACACTATTTTGTATCCAATCCTGTTTTTGTTGCTATCTAATTTAATACCCTTCACTGGCATACTTGCCCTAAAAAGTATTGAGACATGCCCCTCATTTTCCTTCAAAGCAGTATGGTAGTGTATGGGACACTTTGTGCTATTGCGCCTGACCAGCAAAATCCACTCAGCTGGCAGCTCCGTAAACTGTGCAAAAAGTATTTCAGTTTATCTATCTGTGCCTTCGAAATTAACTCTCACCCCCCCCAAATGTGGACGATTCACTCATTCTACGCGAGTGCTCTTCTTCTACATTTAAAATCACTCTTCTATGTCTATGTGTTTTTTTTCAGCAGAAGGCGAGAAGGTGTGAAAATAAGACGATCCATAAAGAGAGAAGAAAGACTGCAGAGGTGGCAAGGATCTCTCGGAAAGAGAAGGAACCGCTATTCACTGTACAGCTTCTATTGCATATTGGTGGAGGAAAAGCACGCTACGTGTCTTTCTTAGTTCGCAACATTATAGGCGAGGAAAAGGGTAGATGTGAACATTAAGTATAAATCCATTGAAGGCATAATCTGCACTCCGCTAAAGAGGGCTCACAAGTACAGACTGAAGAGAACATTTTTAGTGACAGATAATTTCCTGACTGTGCCCTTTATTACACACCTGGAGACCACAGTGCATAAATAAGATGTATTGAGTTAGGGAATTCACATTCACTCATTTCTATCTGACTGTATTACCCAAAACTAGTGTTTGCAGTAAAACTGGAGAGAAATTGCATCCTACCTTTTTTTGTAGATCTGCAATGATTGGGTAATATTTGCTGTAGTCATTTGCTCCTGCTCCCGCAGTGCCCCCGGGGCGATGCTTCTCATACCATTCCTTAATTTGTTGCTCCAACTCATGGTTGGCATCTTCCAGGGACTTGACTTTGTCCATGTAGGAGGCCAGACGGTTATTGAGATTCTGCATAGTCTGCTTCTCTCCAGCCCCGAGAAGGCCGTCACCACCCATTCCACCACCAAAGCCTCCGCCAACACCGCCACCAAAGCCCCCACCACCAAAGTGGCCTCCACCACCAAATCCACCACCACCGAAACCACCACCGAAACCACCACCATAGCCACCACCTTGCCCACCATCATGGGCACCTCCATGGCCACCACCTCTGCCACCACCATAGCCCCCACCATGCGCACCAGCACGGCCAACAACTCTGCCACCACCGTAGCCATCAGCCTGGCCACCACCATAGCCTCCACCATGGCTATCACCAAAGCCTCCCCCTCCTCCTCCACCACCTTGGAAACCACCAAAGCTGGCTCCTCCACCAGCCACTGAAACCCTGGTGGAGCCAGTGCTCCTTTGGAAAGACATGATGATCGCGAAGAGTTGTTTCCCAGGAAGTGCCGCCAAGGAGGATTTGTGGTGCTGGCGAGAGAGCAGGATTTCAACGCCTTTATATACAAACCTTAGTGGGTGTTTCATTCTTTGATTCAAACACTTAAGTCTACAGTTATTGCAGGATTAAGACCTCCAGCTTATGACGAGTGGTGCAATTAATGAATAATCAAGTCTTATTTGGCAAATACATTTCTCATGAAATTGCAGAATGCCTCCGGGATGCTTGTTATTGTCCTGTAGGAGATAAAGCAGGTGGGGCAAAGCTAAGCATTTACTTTAATTATAATAACCTTTTAATCATATTTGATGAAAGCACATCTCCATGTTTTGGCATGCTTCCCATCCCTGGAACATTTCCGGTACATTTGGCTAACGCCACACCTGAAAGCAACACTGGCTGACACTAAACGCGAGGACATCACTGTGCGCAAACCTCCAGCCAGCGCTCAAGAATCAGTTTATAATCAGAGCAGAGGAGATTGTGGAAGTTTGGGACAATTTAGCTAAGGCTCCAGTGATA
Organism: Ambystoma mexicanum; assembly: GCF_040938575.1. NCBI lineage: Eukaryota > Metazoa > Chordata > Amphibia > Caudata > Ambystomatidae > Ambystoma > Ambystoma mexicanum. Next base: position 627,714,015 of record NC_090938.1, on the reverse strand, counting down.
AATCAGATGTCATGACTTCTAGGCACACATCCTCAGACGGGCACTTATTCAGTGAAGATCTGCCCTCACCTTTTATGAGTATTATTATTTTTACTATTATTGAGATATTTATTGAGTGCAGACTTAGCTTGGAGAAGCAACAGAGCGCTTTACAATCATAGGTGGCACATTGCCAAACATCGCAGATATTACAAGTTAAAACTGTTGTTTTATATCAAGAAAAGGCACATTATTCCAGGATTCACACTGCTTGAAATAATCTGTGCACAGTGGCTAGGCCGCCATCTTGCAATTCTTTATTGTCTTACATCCACCTCTCCTAACCTCACAGACACAAACGCGCCATCAGACCTGGCCTCCCCTGAGAAGTACTCGCACCTGCACCTCCTTACCCTGCTTCCATTGCCACCCTAGCACTTCGCTTATTGCGAAGACCGGCACTCCCCACACTCCTCCTTCGCACTTCTTGTTCTGCACTTGCTCAATGCAAATGTCACAACACCTAGTAGGACCGTTATTGTATGTTTCACCCTTGTTACCCCTTTTTTGTTTTGTGGTGCCTTGAAACACCAATTGTTGTATCGGCGCCTTACAAATATCCAATGAATAAATAAATAAAATGACGTGGCTGCTTCTCTCTTCTGCTGCTGCCATTCACAGGCCCACTTCGTCACACCAGAACCGAGTCCGTTTTTGCTCCTTACTAGCCTGGGCAGTCTACTCTTGAGAGACCAAATCAGGCTGTGAACAGTGTGGAAGTAGAAAGGGATCTCTCCCTGCCTTTCCTAGGGCCGTCTCCCCAACTTCCTGACTTGGCACATTTGCCGACGACGTCCTATGCACAAACAGCATCATTGAATACACAAATAGCAGGGTCTTGAGCTAAATGGTAATGCTACCATGTTACATACTGCTAAAACAGCCCATCCAAAAAATAAGAGGGTTGTATTGCCAGGGAAAGATCAGTGGCAGATTTAAGGCAAAGGGCCCTGTGGGCAAGATTGACAGAGTGCCCGGTGTAGGCAGAGCTTAGGGTGGCAAGTGTTAATGGGACATTGATGAACCTAATGGACTAATTTTCCATGTATGTAAGTTCTCTTTTCTATTGTTCATGTTGAGGGTTTAGGGTTAAGATTGGAAGGAAACACTGTGCTCACCTCACCAGGTCTTGCTGACATAAAATGGATTGCCATTGGCAAAATATTTCACCATCAATCAACTGGCAAAACCTCTTTAATGTCCGTAGTTGGCGCAAAAAAAACAATGATCCCCTCTCGAAAAATAAAATGCATTACATATAGACCCTACAGATTTATACAAGATACCAATTAATCATACCTAAACACAATTCTCAAATATAGAAGGCCCTAATTACCACACTTAATGGCCTCAACACATAAAACATATGTAAATATATATATATTCAGTGAAAAAACTTTGTTAATGGGACGTTATGGTTAAGTTGCGCTGATAAAAACCTATGAAATTCAGTGAAAAAACTTTGTCAAAGGGGCGTTATGGTTCCAAGTAAAACCGAAAAACCCTTGAAATTCGCCAGTTATGGTAAGCTAAGCAACCATAACTCACGCCACCACCGTGCACTGCTAAGACTAACACCCAGGACATCAAAGATGACATCACAAATGTTTTGTTTTTTTTAAAAAAAACAATGTAGGTGTCCACGGACAATGCAGGTGTTCTGAAATGTTCGTAAATAAACGAAAATGGAGGTGTCCTGAAGAACACTATACCTGTTCGTACTGTTCGCTAGCAAGAAGAAACTATTCTAAGAACACACGCGGTGTCCTGAAATGTTCGTAAAAAAAAATAATTAAAGTGTCCTAAAGGACACTATGTCTGTCAGTAGTGTTCGCTATCAAGTTTAAACTGTTCTAAGAACACAATTGGTGTCCTGAAATGTTTGTACGTAAACAAAAATGGAGGTGTCCTGAAGAACACTATACCTGTTCGTAGTGTTCGCTAGCAAGTTCCAACTGTTCTAAGAACACACACTGTGTCCTGAATTGTTCGTAATTAAACGAAAATGGAGGTGTCTTAAAGAACACTATACCTGTCCGTACTGTTCGCTAGCAAGTTGAAAATGTTCTAAGAACACAATTGGTGTCCTGAAATGTTCGTACATAAACGAAATTGGACATGCCCTGAAGAACACTATATCTGTCCTTACTGTTCGCCAGCAAGTTTAAACTGTTCTAAGCACACACGCCGTGTCCTGAAATGTTCGTTTCACGTGTGACATAATTTTAATTAGTTCAGGACCCGAACAGTGTCCGTAGAACATCAACGTGCATGCGCTAGCCAATCTCCGTGCATTTGGTGTCCTGCGGACATGCGCTTCCTTTGCGGACTTGTTCGCGAACGGATCATATGACCGCGCTCACGCTGATCGCGTGTTCTGAATGCGGACACTGTACATTTTCAATTAATCCATAATATTTTTCAATAAAATCTCACCATGGCACAATTCCCACATAGTAATCCTGAGTTTCTACATACCTTTTGAAACTTTTTGAACTTTCTTTTGTGTTCTATCTGTCCGCGGACAGCGCGCATGTCTGCAGACCGCGCACAAGCACCCCTATAAAAGACCACGCCCTAGAGCTTATTCTCATTGTGTTTCTGGCTATTCTTCAGAACACAGCGATTTTTGCTGCCACCTGCAGATTACACCATCATCGAGATGGCATCCCTGGCTGCTGAACTGCCACCTGGTGCTGCACCTGCTTCAGCACCACCCCCACCCCCTCCACCACTACCACCTCCCCAAGGGCCTGAAGAGGGGCACAGGAGTGAGGATGCAGAGGAGGAAGAAGAGGATGATGAGAATGAGGTAGAGGAAAACCCTACTACCCGCACTAGCCGTGAGTCTTGGGTGTGGCGGTTATTTACCATTCATGGGAATGTTCCTAAGGTTCGTGCGAACCGTGTTACCTGCAATGAGTGCAAAATGATACTCAGTCATGGGAAGCACAGTAAGTACAGCTTTGGGACCACTACTATGAAGCGACACCTGAGGTCATTTCACTCTGGGGCTATTCGCAGGGTTGTACCTTGCAAAGAATGTAGCAGGTTGATTTCCTCTACTTCATCCTCTGTTTCTGATCCTGTCACCACAAGGACCACCTCTGTGAGACAGCGTCTTCCTCAAGCTGCCTCACAGGCCATACAGAATGCTGATGACCCTTACCTTTCAAGGGTCACAGTTGTATGTATGTACTGTGACACAGTACTATGCAGGGGGGAGCGACTTTGTAGTGCTTTTGAGACTATTGTCTCAGAGCACGAGAAGATCTGCTCACTACCCAAATAAAACCCACTCTACATCTTCCTCTCTCAGCTCGCCCTTTCTTATCCCTGTGGTTGGTGTCCCCCCCTTTACCTTCCTTTCCCCTCCTCTTCTAGTGTGTCGTGTATAAAAAACAAAAAAAATACAAAATATCAAAAATCAAAAAAAATAAGGCTCTTTTCAGAGCCGCCTTTCACAGTTAAAAAATAGAAGTGAAATTAAATGAAGCAGGGCCCTTTGTATTTTTTAGAAGTCTGCGGAAAATTCGCGAACATTAAAAAAATTGGGTTGCTACCCTATCACAAACATTGCAATTTTCTCTGGGAGGAAGTGGTGGCTCTGAAGAGCCTTTGGGAGGTGTTTGTAAATCAAAAATTATAAATGCTCAACACCTACTTCAAAATGGATGTTGTAATTCCAAAAAAGTTCGAAATGCATTTTGTACTTTTCTCAGAAAAATCTGATTGCCACCATAAGTAAGATGGACTCCATCTTTGCGAAAAATGTTTGTACTATGAAACAGAATATTTTCATTGTGAAAAGAAGACATGCCAAAATATTTTAGAAAGGCGCAAACAGCTTTATTAACATTGCGCCTTGCTTTTTCCATTTGTGGACCAAATGAAGAAGAACGAAGCCACATTTGTCTCTGCGCAATCCGTGAAAATATCACTTGAGAATTAGGAAACATGTCCATAACCTTCCCAAGTCCTTCTTTCATAGCAATTTGCAAAATAAAATCCAGTCACATGTCCTAAACTGTTCCCTCCACAATGAATTACAATTATGTCTGGATGTTGCTCTGTCTCCAAAGTAGCACAGAGAGATAGCAAGTCCAACCACTTCATTCCACGTACTCCATGCCAGTGTACTTCCACATGTGGGAATCCAAGATCTAAAGCTACTCCACAGCTTTCTGCATGCACCTTCAACCAATATATCCATGAATCTCCCAAAATCCATACAATCTTTTTCCTAAAATACACAGACATAGCTATCTGTTGTTCTCTCAGCAAAAACAGTATATGAGAAAGTCTCTTCTGGCACAACACACCCACTAAACTTTCCTGACCAATCCCTTTTAGTACTCATTCTCATTTGCATGACTTCTGAACCCAAAAATCCCCAGATGTAACTCCCGATGTCCGCGAACTACCGCCATGTCCGCGGACATATCGTAACATGAACAGCCCTTCTACCATTTCCACTTCACTCTATTTGCCATTCCCTCATTGGATGTAGCTAAGAAATCACATGACCATGCACCAATCACATTCAAGACCTCTATATCTAACTGCATCATCATAGATCATTACTGCAAATGTACTGTGAATCTCTCTGAGTACAAGTGTCATATCATTGGCAAGCACCATCTACCAGAAATACTGTACAAGTCTCCAAGATTTCTACTTGCAGCTCCATGCATATCCATATGCATGAACACAAACTTCAGGTATGCATATTTTCTGTACAGTAGATGAACACATTTTCAAACAGACTTTTAGCTTGTGTAATCTGTAAAATGAATTTACTGTATTTTTTTCAATGTCCTAAAATCAACTATCACTTATAAACCTTTATACTATTTACTTTCTTTATACACACACACTCAAATCATGTTAAACTAACATTTTTTTAAATGAAATATATAGACTACATATATTCAAACAAAATTGCATGCAAGCACAATCTATGTTTAAATCTTTAAAAAAATACTTATACAATTTCATATTTTTTGTTTTATTTATTTATTTACTTAATTACTTTAATTTAGACATGACATTGAGGCGCTATTACCTAGAACAGCTTAGTTACAGAAATAGTGGTATTCACTGGTATATTATAAATTTCACAAGACATAGTAAAGATATTTTTTTTTGCTACAGTTAGTCATTCAATACAATTTGTTCATTAAGAACATATCATATGTACTGAACTGATGCAATGTATCTTATGTAAATACATTAGTTTAATGGTTTTAAAGAAGGCACTGAGGATTTCAATTAAAAAAATCAATATCTAAATTAAAAACAGTGCTATATACAAACAAAGTTACTAATTTGAAGCTTTTACAATTGCAGTGAAGACCAGTCTCCTGAAAAGAAGCAGCCGAATTTGAAGAACAAAGAAGAACTAAGAAGTTACCTGTTAATTTAAGAAAAAAAGTAAGTAGAAGATCACCATAATATTTTATTGTATTATTACTCAAACATACAATAACATTAATACAAGCTATTTCCGTGCCTACAAATAGAGATTGTGTACCATTTTGTCCAAAAATCTCCATGTCTTAAACAGCGATTTACAGCCAGAATGGCCCACAAATTCCTATTTTTGGACACACAAATTACCCAACTGAACCGCTACAATTTTCAAATTATAGAACAAACAACTGTTTTATTTGTATACATTAGATTTACTATTTGTACTTTTCCACACCACTAGCTTACTTTTTTTTGTCATCTGAACCCCAGTTTAGTAACACATAAATTCAAGAATACCTATCCCTACTAGTTGTAGTTCCCAATGCACAATCAAACACCATTACATACATCTTTATCATCTTACTCAAACACTCATTCACACAGCACACATACATTCCAGAACACCCCAACCCATACCTTCTTTATTTTTTTCAACAGACCCTAAAGAATGCCTACCAAAAGTCAAGTCCGTAGAAAGCAACGCAAAAGTAGAGCAAATGAAAATAAAAGTGTCCAACATAAGCATCCATCTCTAGCAGAATTTGTAAAAAAAAGTTGAAACAAAACAGCTAAGACAGTCATTTAGTGAAACACAAGAGGTTTCAAGTACAAAAACTTTGCCTCCTCTATCAAAATGTAAAACAAACCAAAAAACAATTAACAGAAAATCAGCTATCACTACAGATAAAACTACGTCTTCAAATTTTAATATAGTGCAAAGTAAGCATACCAAGAAAAGTATTTTAGCCAAAATGTACCGTCATAAGTCCTTCAAAATCTTATATAAACAGGAGAGAAATCAGGTTCAATGCTTAAAACCTATCGTAGGAAATTAATCTTAGAAGCGTTGATGGACAGTGCAATTCTTCTCAAAAGAAAGTTGTTTATTTTACTGTTAAACAAAATGAAACCACTAACAAAACTAATAACTAAATTACAAAAAAGACTTCTCAATAAGCAAAATGTCAACAGAAAGAACTTCTTAAGTATCTGCGGAGGTGAATGGAATCACACTACGAGCACAGAACCATATTTTAATGAAGAAGCGTACAAGCAAAAGCAAACAAATACAATTGCCATACATAGCAGTGGTCGGGGTTATGAAAAAGTGAATAATACCATAATGGAACAAGAAGTACTCCTTACAGAAATATGCCCTGAAAACTTAGAATTACCCCTCCATTCAACTGAATCAGAATGTCTAGTGTACAAATGGCCATGCACGTCAATGTGTAACATTCCCAGACAATGTTTCAAATCTTTACGCCAATTCCTCAATAAATATGTAAAAAGCAAAGACAAAATCAAAATTAAATTACTGCAAAATATGGATACCTGTCCAGTGCGCAAGTACACAGGACTACAAGGACATTCATTGGCCTGCATTACAGGACCTACTTGTAAAACCACTTTCCACGATATCAAAAGGATATCAAGACATCATTCAACTATAAGAAATCTAGTCTATAAACTGTACTATGCTAAAAGTCCTGCTTTAGCACTAGCAAAGTTAAATAACACCCTTCTACATGGTACAGCAAAAGACCTACTTAAAGAAATTCACTATATTCAGAAAAAATATTTTGGAAGTGAAAGCCATTTACAGAATGAAATAGTTTTAAACCAATTAAGCAACAATTCTACACATGGCAACCTTTTGCTAAACACATACAAAAAAGAAATACTAAAATTTAAAAGTACATCAGCTGAAGTACCAAACCATGTATGTGTATGTTGCTGTAGAACCTTTTATAAAAGTAACACAAAAACTGTAGACCTATCATACAAAATAGAAGACAATGAAGATTCTAAATGGTTTGAATAGCTCTCTACCTTGTAGCAGAAAACAAATACGAAATAACTGAGCCCTTAATACTTTGCAGTTTCTGCACTACAAAACTTGACAACAACCAAACTCCTTCACGTGCTATCACAAATAATTTGGAATTATACCCAGTACCAAAACCCCTACAACAACTTCATTTACATGAGAGCATCATAATTCAAACAGTACACCCATTTCAAGCAATAATACGCCTTCAACCAAAAACAGCAAAATTACCTCCCTCTGAATTGGTAAAAGGCATTCGTGGAAAAGTAGTTTATTTAACATTAGATCTAAAAGAAAATGTGCATACCCTAGGAGTGCAACGTCCAATGCAGCAATCTTTAATTATCTTAGTAAATGGAGTACCTACAAAAGACAAAATAATATGGCAACAGCTGGTAGATTTATATAAAGTTAGACAAGCCTTCCAATATCTTAAAGAGAATAATGAATATTACAAAGAAATTAATATTGAAGAAAACTTGAAAGATACAACTGAAATAATTCAAGAAACACAAGAAGCTGGTCAATTTGAGCTACTAGATCCTGCTACAATATCAAATACTTTAGACCATTATACAATTCATCCTTTGCACTGTAATGACACCGTAGAATATGTACTGGAAACATACCAAATGCGTCAAACAAAAGGATTGCCAATCAGCATATGGGAAAAAAGTATAGAAGCATGTGCTTTTCCTCTACTCTTTCCTACTGGCAAAGGAGGAGGGTATGATGATAGACCTATTCAAATATCAGCTTCAGAATACCTCTCATTACAGATGTATTCTGAAGATCCCAGATTTAGACAAAATGTGGAATACATATTCCACCTACTCTTTGAAAGTGAACTAGCAACTTTATGCTACGGAGTTGCACACATATTAAAATCAGGATCACACTTTCAAAATATGACAGCTACACAATTATTAGAAAAAGTGCAATAAAAGGATGAGGTTTTACAATCAAATATTACAAATCTATTAGCAAATATGCGTGTTACTAAAGAGTACTGGTTTCAACGTCATGGAGATGTACGTTGTATGATCAGAAACCTTGTCCCACCCACTTGGTTTGTTACATTAAGTTGTGCAGAATATGTATGGGAAGATTTACATGATTTCCTACGCATATCAAATAAAAACAAAACAAACATAGATATACTAACACCTGGAGAACTTTGTTCTTTGGATCCTGTTAATGTTTCAAGATATTTTCACCATCGTTTCATTGCTATGCTACATTTTATTTGTAATAAAACTGTTCCTTCCCTTGGAGAAGTGCAACACTTCTTTTGGAGAAAAGAATACCAAGCTAGAGGAGCACCACATATCCACATGCTTTTATGGATTAAAGATGCTCCTAAATTTGGTCAAGACAGTGATGCCACTGTTTTACAGTTTATTGAAAAATATGTCACTTGTGAAATTCCATCAGAATCCACAAATAGTGATCTTTATGCAAACATTTTACAATTCCAAAGACACAAATGTGGAAAATATTGTTGGCGCAAATACAAAAACAAAGGGAAATACTACACCAAATGCTGATTTGGTGTCCCTAGACCAGTTACAAATACAGGTAAGTGAACAACCTCATGTCTTCAGTTAGACATAGAGTTAAAGGTAAGTCACCTAAAAATACATATTACATAAAAAGAAAAGAAGAAGACAAATATATCAATGATTATAATGCAATCCTTGCCCACTTATGGAATGCAAACATAGATGTGCAGAACATTGCAGATAATTCTACTGCAGCTGCACGATATGTCACAGCATACTTAACTAAAGCAGAAAAGACAGAGCTCCAAGACCTCTGGAATGACCTGTCATCAGATAAAACAGTGTCTCAGAAATTATACAGCTTGGGCATAAAAATGCTCACCCATAGAGAATGTGGATCATATGAAGCACCTGATTGTTTAACTGGTACTGCATTGTATGGTAAATCTGAAAATATAGTATGGCTAAGTCTTGATCCAGCTAAATGTAGAAAAAGAGCTCTAAAATCATATGAAGATATAGAAACAATAGCCAAACATGATCCCAACAGCCAAGACATTTTAAAAAACAATTTATTGGACACATACTACCCAAACAGAAGTAATACTTTGGAAAACATGTGTCTATACCACATAGCCCACAACTACACATACAAAAATAATATGAAACCTGATGAGAAAAAAGGTAAATGTAGAGTGACAAACTGTGAAGGCAGCTTAGTTAAATTCACTAAACCAAATTTAATTAATCATATCAAATTGTCATTAAAGACTCCTCAACATAAAGAAGTATATTACATGTCCCTGCTACAACTCTTCAAACCATGGAGAAAAGAAGAACAATTACTAGATAACTATGACTCATATGAGGATGCTTTCAAAGCAAATGAAAGCACTATAACTGATGTAAACTTTACACAGTACAAAACAATGTTGCACAATGAACAGCAACACGAAGACGAACTCCAAGCCCAACTAGATAAGGACACTCCTGACAGTAGTCAACCTTCTGTAACAGGAAGCCAAGAACCACTGGGAGAACCACGAATAATAAATGAGGCAGAATTAGCTATGATAGAAGTAGAAAACACCATGTGTCAGTATGAAGATAAAGAAGACTTAACTATACTACAATCAAAACTAAACAATGAGCAAAGTATCATTTTTCAAGAAGTAACAAAACAAATTGCACATGGTGCAAAACATGAAAATAAAGAATGTTCCTGCCATAATTATAAACCTATACTACTGTACGTCAGTGGTGAAGCTGGTTCTGGCAAAACATTCCTAATCAAAATCATTAGTAAGTTCCTTCAACAATTGACAAACAACAAACTGGCAGCTGTTGTCACTGCCCCCACAGGTTTAGCTGCCTACAACATAGGTGGTGTTATATTACTCTGATTACTACTATTACCAGTAGAACACCAGAACAAATTAGACTATTACAAACTTTCTACAGAAGCTGCAATGGAATTACGCAGAGTATTGAAACAAATGAAAATGCTACTAATAGATGAAGTGAGCATGGTCTCCAACCTGATGTTAGCTTTGATTCACCTCAGTTTACAAGAAGTACTCAAAACAGACTATGTAGAGCTCTTTGCAGGAAAACACATTATTGTTTTTCGAGATCTGCTTCAATTAACACCAGTAAAAGGTGAGCCTATTTTTAAAACATTAGGACACAAACTCTGCTGTAAAACTGTTGGCAGCATTGGAAATGTCAACCTTTGGCAACATTTCTAATACAGAGAATTAACAGAAAACATGCGGCAATCTGCAGATCTCACTTATTCCAACATTTTAAAAAGTATCAGAGTTGGTATACTTTCTAAAGAAGCAGAAGCAATATTGAAAATCCGGCACATTAATGAACTTTTTGGTGATAATGCATGTGCTACAGATGTTATGGAACAATTAGCCCACAAAAATGTCAATTGTATGGCCTTAATGCCAACTCTTGCAAGCTGTTTCAAATTCAATGAAATCATGCTAAGTAAAGAAATGCAACCAATCATGGAACTTAGTGCCACAGACAAACTAGATGTACATGGTATGACACTACCCATGTGTGACCAAGCCACAAAAAGACTAAATAGTTTAGAAAAATCAATCTCAAACACAGCAGGCTTAGAAAAGATATTAAAATTATCCTTAAATTGCAGAGTAATGCTTAAATGTAACCTTGACGTGGACCAAGGACTAGTTAATGGAGCACTGGGTACAGTTGTTGGCTTTCAAACATACCCACGCGACAACAAAATTCAGTTTGTCAATATACTCTTTGACAAACTTTCAGAAGTAAAAAGAATAGGACCCTCAACAGCTAGATTCCTTCTCTTCAAAGATATGTATGTACGCAGAGAACAATTTTCTCTAACTCTTGCATACGCAGTCACGATTCATAAATCACAAGGTCTTACCCTAGACAAAGCAATGATAGATATTGGTAACACAGTCATTAAAGAAGGCATGAGCTACGTAGCACTATCACGCTTACGTACACTTGACGGTCTATTTCTAATCAACTTTGATGCAAGTAAAATAAACGCTGATATTCCTTGCATTTTAGAATACAATAGACTTCGCTCACTATACACCCCCCACCTAAACACATATTCTGTTCCACAAAAAGTAAAACGTTATAAAAGAAAAATAAATCAAACAGAAATGCAACAGGATGTCACTGCAAATCCTCCAAAGGGTGTAAAAGAAACTAATACTTCATCAAGTACCACAAGCAAAAAAAAATCAATTAGGGAAAGTAAACCAGGTACTTCTTTAAAGAAGGAAGACAAACTCCAAAAAAAGCAGTTAGATACAGAACTACCTGGACCATTTAAATTCTCAAATACAGTTGGTGTAAGTTGCTACGCAAATGTAGCAATGAATATTCTATTTCAATTACCACCAATTGTTGACAACATTTACTTACACAGTACAGACCCACTGTGTTTGCAAATGTTAGTACTTCACAGAAATGCAGCAAACAATCCTGACAACACGTATAGTGTTTATGGAATAAGACAACAATTGGACTACTGTGCTGGAATGGTGAAATTCACTATAAACTCACAGGAAGATCCACAAGAATTTCTAATGTACTTACTACAAGTACTGGAAAACAAAAACATACCTATAAATGAAATCTTTCAGATTTCATACATGTGGAAACATACATGCACTCTCTGCAACAATGTGACACAAGAAGAAATCCCCAATGAACGCTTCATATATATATATCAATACCAAATTGTGAATCCATTCCATTTCAGCGACTTGCACAAAATGCAAACCATGGTAGATTATGCTCTACCTGCAATTCAGATAATCACTCCACGTTAGTAATACAAACACATAGTAAATACATAATACTAATGCTTCTACTTTACACTGCAGATGGTACCAAAAACAACTGCAAGCTGACTGGATTCACACATGGTCAAATATCACTTGGTAAGAAAACCTTGACAACAATAGGTATAATCTACCACGCAGGAGCTACAACCAATTCAGGGCACTACACTGCATATATAAAAAAGAAATGTGGATGGTTTGAATGTAATGATAGTGCAATTACTCTAAAGCAGAGATTACCAGGAAATCTTACAAACGCTTATTTGATGTTCTTAAAACCAAAATTTGATAACTAAACTGTATTTAAACCCTAAGTAAACTTGTGTTAAAATAATATAAACTGTTAGAATACTCCAAAAGCTATTTAACTGCTCAAAGATTCTAAAACAACTAATCAGATAAATGAATACCCATAAATTAGACCAAACAATACACAGTTAGAATACGCCAATTGGTATCTAACTGTCCCAAAATTTAACAATATCCAAATAGATGAATCAATACCACTAAAATATATAAAAAAAATAGACAGAATACGCCAATTTGTATCTAACTGTTCCAAAATTTTATAATATCCAAACAAATAAATAATATGTTACTGCTCAAATAAAATGCAACAAGCCAAAGTATAAAGCATCAGACAGAAACAACAAGTGAACACTGAAAACAAACAAACAAATAAACTGTAGCATAACAGAAAAAGGTTTTTTTTTTATCCAACATGGATTTTTTTTTTCTCAGACCCAATGATTTTAGCAACAAATACAGAAACTGAGCAAATTGCACAGTACTCTGATTTGTAATCTACTAAATATGAGGGTCCAAACAAAAAAGTATGTTGATTATACAATGTAATAAGTCATTACAAAATACTAATACTAACATGCTATTTTCTTTTATCACAGAAATTAACAAGAAATACATGTACTCCGGTTACTAGACCAAACAGTAAGTATACAATAATAAGGAGAACCATAGCAGCATATCACATCCATAGTATTTAATACCTTTGTTCCTTATACATTTGATTTTCACCCAAAGTTATAAGCAAATATGAATGTGATATGCTGCGGTGGTTGTTGCCAGGACATAGAGTCTTGGGTGCATGCAGAATATCACATCCATAGAGTCAAACATTTCAACTATGGTCTAAGGAAACTTTTAATGTCCGCGGACATTATGAGTGTTCTTAGAACACTTTCAACTTGCCAGCGAACAATATGGAGAGCGTTTTCAGGACACCCCCTACGAACATTTCAGAAAAACGCGATAGTTCTTAGAACACTTTCAACTTGACAACGAACAATATGGACAGTGTCCTCAGAACACCCCCATTTTGTTTATTTGCGAACATTTCAGTACACCATGAATGTTCTAAGAACACATTAAACTTGCCATCGAACAATACGAACAGCATATTCAGGACACACCCTACGAACATTTCAGAACAACGCAAAAGTTCTTAGAACACATTCAACTTGACAAAGAGCAATACGGACAGCGTTCTCAGGACACCCCCATTTTGTTTATTTGCGAACATTTCAGGACACTGTGGGTGTTCTTAGAACACATTCAACTTGCCAGCAAACAATATGGACTACGCCTTCAGGACACCCCCTACGAACATTCCAGGACACCGCGAGTGTTCTTAAAAACGTCTACAGAACACCACCATTTTGTTTATTTGCAAACATTTCAGGACACCGCGAGTGTTCTTAGAACACATTCAACTTGACAGAGAACAATATGGACAGCGTCCTCAGGACACCCCATTTTGTTTATTTGCGAACATTTCATGACACCGCGAGTGTTCTTAGAAGCGTCTTCAGAACACCACCATCTTGTTTATTTGCGAACATTTCAGGACACCGCGAGTGTTCTTAGAACACATTCAACTTGACAGAGAACAATACGGACAGCGTCCTCAGGACACCCCCATTTTGTTTATTTGCGAACATTTTAGGGCACCGCGAGAGTTCTTAGAACACATTAAACTTGCCAGCCACAACCCCCATTCATATTTGCGAACATTTCAGGACACAGCGAGTGTTCGATAACGTCTTCAGAACACCCCCATTTTGTGTATTTGTGAACATTTCAGGACACCGCAAGTGTTCTTAGAACACATTCAACTTGACAGAGAACAATACAGACAGCGTCCTCAGGACACCCCCTAGGAACATTCCCTGGGCACCACGAGTGTTCTTAGAAACGTCTTCAGAACACCCCCATTTTGTTTATTTGCAAACATTTCAGGACACCGCGAGTGTTCGTAGAACACATTCAACTTGCCAAGCACAACCCCCATTCATATTTGCGAACATTTCAGGACACAGCGAGTGTTCGACAACGTCTTCAGAACTCCCCCATTTTGTGTATTTGCGAACATTTCAGGACACAGCGAGTGTTCTTAGAACACATTCAACTTGACAGAGAACAATGCGGACAGCGTCCTCAGGACACCCCCTACGAACATTCCCCAGACACAGCAAGTGTTCTTAGAAGCGTCTTCAGAACACCACCATCTTGTTTATTTGCGAACATTTCAGGACACCGCGAGTGTTCTTAGAACACATTCAACTTGACAGAGAACAATACGGACAGCGTCCTCAGGACACCCCCATTTTGTTTATTTGCGAACATTTCAGGACACCGCGAGTGTTCTTAGAACACATTCAACTTGCCAGCCACAACCCCCATTCATATTTGCAAACATTTCAGGAGACAGGGAGTGTTCGACAACGTCTTCAGAACACCCCTATTTTGTGTATTTGCGAACATTTCAGGACACCGCGAGTGTTCTTAGAACACATTCACCTTGACTGAGAACAATACGGACAGCGTCCTCAGGACACCCCCTACGAACATTCCCCGACACCCCAAGTGTTCTTAGAAATGTCTTCAGAACACTCCCATTTTGTTTATTTGCGAACTTTTCAGGACACCGCGAGTGTTCTTAGAACACATTCAACTTGCCAGGCACAACCCCCATTCATATTTGCGAACATTTCAGGACACAGCGAGTGTTTGACAACGTCTTCAGAACACCACCATCTTGTTTATTTGCGAACATTTCAGGACACCGCGAATGTTCTTAGAACACATTCAACTTGACAGAGAACAATACGGACAGCATCCTCAGGACACCCCCATTTCGTTTATTTGTGAACATTTCAGGACACCACGAGTGTTCTTAGAACACATTCAACTTGCCAGCTACAACCCCCATTCATATTTGCGAACATTTCAGGACACAGTGAGTGTTCGACAACGTCTTCAGAACACCCCCATTTTGTGTATTTGCAAACATTTCAGAACACCGCGAGTGTTCTTAGAACACATTCAACTTGACAGAGAACAATACGGACAGTGTCCTCAAGACACCCCCTACGAACATTCCCCGGACACCGCGAGTGTTCTTAGAAATGGTCTTCAGAACATCCCCATTTTGTTTATTTGCAAACATTTCAGGACACCGCAAGTGTTCTTAGAACACATTCAACTTGCCAAGCACAACCCCCATTCATATTTGCGAACATTTCAGGACACAGCGAGTGTTCGACAACGTCTTCAGAACACCCCCATTTTGTGTATTTGCGAATATTTCAGGACACCGCGAGTGTTCTTAGGACACATTCAACTTGACAGAGAACAATACGGACACCGTCCTCAGGACACCCCCATTTTGTTTATTTGCGAACATTTCAGGACACCACAAGTGTTCTTAGAACACATTCAACTTGCCAGCCACAACTGCCCATTCATATTTGCGAACATTTCAGGACACAGCGAGTGTTCGACAACGTCTTCAGAACACCCCCATTTTGTGTATTTGCAAACATTTCAGGACACGGCGAGTGTTCTTAGAACACATTCAAATTGACGGAGAACAATATGGACAGCGTCCTCAGGACACCTCCTACGAACATTCCCCGAACACCGCGAGTGTTCTTAGAAGCGTCTTCAGAACACCACCATCTTGTTTATTTGCAAACAATTCAGGACACCGCGAGTGTTCTTAGAACACATTCAACTTGACAGAGAACAATACGTACAACGTCCTCAGGACACCCCCATTTTGTTTATTTGCGAACATTTCAGGACACCGCGAGTGTTCTTAGAACACATTCAACTTGCCAGCCACAACCCCCCATTCATATTTGCGAACATTTCAGGACACAGCCAGTGTTCGACAACGTCTTCAGAACACCCCCATTTTGTGTATTTGCGAACATTTCAGGACACCGCGAGTGCTCTTAGAACACATTCAACTTGACAATGAACAATACGGACAGCGTCCTCAGGACACCCCCTACGAACATTCCCCGGACACCGCGAGTGTTCTTAGAAGCGTTTTCAGAACACCACCATCTTGTTTATTTGCGAACATTTCAGGACACCGCGAATGTTCTTAGAACACATTCAACTTGACAGAGAACAATACGGACAGCGTCCTCAGGACACCCCCATTTCGTTTATTTGCGAACATTTCCGGACACCGCGAGTGTTCTTAGAACACATTCAACTTGCCAGCTACAACCCCCATTCATATTTGCAAACATTTCAGGACACAGTGAGTGTTCGACAACGTCTTCAGAACACCCCCATTTTGTGTATTTGCGAACATTTCAGAACACCGCGAGTGTTCTTAGAACACATTCAACTTGACAGAGAACAATACGGACAGTGTCCTCAGGACACCCCCTACGAACATTCCCCAGACACCGCGAGTATTCTTAGAAACGTCTTCAGAACAACCCCATTTTGTTTATTTGCAAACATTTCAGGACACCGCAAGTGTTCTTGGAACACATTCAACTTGCCAAGCACAACCCCCAATCATATTTGCGAACATTTCAGGACAAAGCGAGTGTTCAACAACGTCTTCAGAACACCCCCATTTTGTGTATTTGCGAACATTTCAGGACACAGCGAGTGTTCTTAGAACACATTCAGCTTGACAGAGAACAATACGGACAGCGTCCTCAGGACACCCCCTACGAACATTCCCCGAACACCACAAGTGTTCTAAGAAGCGTCTTCAGAACACCACCATCTTGTTTATTTGCGAACATTTCAGGACACCGCGTGTGTTCTTAGAACACATTCAACTTGAGAACGAACAATACAGACAGTGTCCTCAGGACACCCCCTATGAACATTCCCCGGACACTGCAAGTGTTCTTAGAAGCGTTTTCAGAACACCACCATCTTGTTTATTTGCGAACATTTCAGGACACCGCGAGTGTTCATAGAACACATTCAACTTGACAGAGAACAATACGGACACCGTCCTCAGGACACCCCCATTTTGTTTATTTGCGAACATTTCAGGACACCACAAGTGTTCTTAGAACACATTCAACTTGCCACCCACAACCGCCCATTCATATTTGCGAACATTTCAGGACACAGCGAGTGTTCGACAACGTCTTCAGAACACCCCCATTTTGTGTATTTGCGAACATTTCAGGACACCGCGAGTGTTCTTAGAACACATTCAACTTGACAGAGAACAATACAGACAGCGTCCTCAGGACACCCCCTACTAACATTCCCAGACACCCCAAGTGTTCTTAGAAATGTCTTCAGAACAACCCCATTTTGTTTATTTGCGAACTTTTCAGGACACCGCGAGTGTTCTTAGGACACATTCAACTTGCCAGCCACAACCCCCATTCATATTTGCGAACATTTCAGGACACAGCGAGTGTTTGACAACGTCTTCAGAACACCCCCATTTTGTGTATTTGCGAACATTTCAGGACACAGCTAGTGTTATTAGAACACATTCAACTTGACAGAGAACAATACGGACAGCGTCCTCAGGACACCCCCTACGAACATTCCCCGAACACCGCAAGTGTTCTTAGAAGTGTCTTCAGAACACCACCATCTTGTTTATTTGCGAACATTTCAGGACACCGCGAGTGTTCTTAGAACACATTCAACTTGACAGAGAACAATACGGACAGCGTCCTCAGGACACCCCCATTTTGTTTATTTGCAAACATTTCAGGACACCGCGAGTCTTCCCCCCTCCCGCCCAACCCCGCTCTTGCCCCGTGTCTTCCCCCCTCCCGCCCACCCCCGCTCTTGCCCCGTGTCTTCCCCCCTCCAGCCCACCCCCGCTCTTGCCCCTTGTGTCTTCCCCCCTACCGCCCACCCCCGATCTTGCCCCTTGTGTCTCTCCCCCTCCCGCCCACCCCCGCTCTTGCCCCTTGTGTCTCTCCCCCTCCCGCCCACCGCTCATGCCCCGTGTGTCTCTCAGCCTCCCACCCACCCCCCGTGTGTCTCTCCCTCCCCCCACCCCCGCTCATGTCCCGTGTGTCTCTCCCTTTGACCCACCCCCCGCTCATGCCCCATGTCTGTCTTCTGTTCCCCCCGCTCATGCCCCGTGTCTGTCTCCTGTTCTCTCCACACCCTGCTCATGTCCCATGTCTGTGTCCTGTTCCCCCCACCCCCCGCTCATGCCCCGTGTCTATCTCCTGTTGCCCCCCACCCTCCCGCTCATGCCCCGTGTCTGTCTCCTGTTCCCCCCACACACTCATGCCCCGTGTCTCTCTCTTGTTGCCCCCCACCCCCCCTGCTCATGCCCCGTGTCTTTTTCCTGTTCCTCCCACCCCCCACTCATGCCCCGTGTCTGTCTCCTGTTGCCCCCCACCGCCCCGCTCATGCCCCGTGTCTGTTCTCCCCACCCCCCGCTCATGCCCTGTGTCTGTCTCCTGTTCCCCTACCCCTCGCTCATGCCCCGTGTCTGTCTCCTGTTGCCCCTCACCCCCCGCTAATGCCCCGTGTCTCTCCTGTTGCCCCCACCCCCCACTCATGCCCCGTGTCTGTCTCCTGTTGCCCCCCACCCCCCGCTCATGCCCCGTGTCTGTCTCCTGTTGCCCCCCACCCCCCGCTCATGCCCCGTGTCTGTCTCCTGTTGCCCCTCACCCCCCGCTCATGCCCAGTGTCTGTCTCCTGTTGCCCCCCACCCCCCGCTCATGCAGCGTGTCTGTCTCCTGTTGCCCTCCACCCCCCGCTCCTGCCCCGTGTCTGTCTCTGTTGTTCCCCCCACCCCCCGCTCATGGCCCGTGTCTGTCTCCTGTTCCCCCCACCCCCGCTCATGCCCCGTGTCTCTCTCCTGTTGCCCCCCACCCCCCGCTCATGCCCCATGTCTGTCTCCTGTACCCCCCACCGCCCGCTCATGCCCCGTGTCTGTCTCCAGTTCCCCCCACCCGCTCATGTCCCGTGTCTCTCTCCTGTTGCCCCCCACCCCCTGCTCATGCCCCGTGTCTGTCTCCTGTTGCCCCCACCCCCCTCTCATGCCCCGTGTCTGTCTCCTTTCCCCCCCACCCCCTGCTCATGCCCGTGTCTGTCTCCTGTTGCCCTCACCCCCCGCTCATGCCCCATGTCTGTCTCCTGTTGCCCCCCACCCCCCGCTCCAGCCCTGTGTCTGTCTCCTGTTCCCCCCACCCGCTCATGTCCCGTGTCTCTCTCCTGTTGCCCCCCACCCCCGCTCATGCCCCGTGTCTGTATCCTGTACCCCCCCCACCCCCCCGCTCATGCCCTGTGTCTCTCTTCTGTTGCCCCCGTGTTCATGCCCCGTGTCTGTCTCCTGTGGCCCCCCACCCCCCGCTCCAGCCCTGTGTCTGTCTCCTGTTCCCCCCACCCGCTCATGTCCCGTGTCTCTCTCCTGTTGCCCCCCACCCCCGCTCATGCCCCGTGTCTGTATCCTGTACCCCCCCACCCCCCCGCTCATGCCCCATGTCTCTCTTCTGTTGCCCCCCACCCCCTGTTCATGTCCCGTGTCTGTCTCCTGTACCCCCTCCCACCCCCCGCTCATGCCCCATGTCTCTCTCCTGTTGCCCCCCACTACCCCGCTCATGCCCCGTGTCTGTCTTCTGTACCCCCCACCCCCCGCTCATGCCCCGTGTCTGTCTCCTGTTCCCCCCCACCCCCAGCTCATGCCCGTGTCTGTCTCCTGTTGCCCTCAACCCCCGCTCATGCCCCATGTCTGTCTCCTGTTGCCCCCCACCCCCCGCTCCAGCCCTGTGTCTCTCTCCTGTTGCCCCCACCCCCCGCTCATGCCCCGTGTCTGTCTCTTTTGTTCCCCCCACCCCCTGCTCATGCCCTGTGTCTGTCTCCTGTTCTCCCCACCCCCCGCTCATGCTCCGTGTCTGTCTCCTGTTCCCCCCACCCCCTGCTCATGCCCGTGTCTGTCTCCTGTTGCCCTCACCCCCCGCTCATGCCCCATGTCTGTCTCCTGTTGCCCCCCACCCCCCGCTCCAGCCCTGTGTCTCTCTCCTGTTGCCCCCCACCCCCCGCTCATGCCCCGTGTCTGTCTCTTTTGTTCCCCCCACCCCCTGCTCATGCCCTGTGTCTGTCTCCTGATCCCCCCACACCCCGCTCATGCCCCGTGTCTCTCTCCTGTTGCCCCCCACCCCCTGCTCATGCCCCGTGTCTGTCTCCTGTACCCCCCCACCCCCTGCTCATGCTCGTGTCTGGCTCCTGTACCCCCCCACCCCCCCGCTCATGCCCCATGTCTGCCTCCTGTTGCCCCCCTGCTCATGCCCCGTGTCTGTCTCCTGTTCCCCCCACCCGCTCATGTCCCGTGTCTCTCTCCTGTTGCCCCCCACCCCCGCTCATGCCCCGTGTCTGTATCCCTCGTGTTACCCCCCACCCCCGCTCATGCTCCGTGTCTCCCTCGTGTTCCCCCACCCCCTGCATTTGCCCCTTGTCTCTCTCCTTTCCTCCCCACCCCCGCTCATGTCCCGTATGTGCCCTGTACCCCCCCGCTCATGCCCTGTGTCTCCCTCGTGTTCCTCCCCACCCCCTGTTCATACCCCGTGTCTCCCTCATGTTCCTCCCCACCCGCTGCTCATGCCCCGTGTCTCTCTCGTGTTCCCCCCACCACTGCTCATGCCCTGTGTTTCCTTCCTTCCCCCCACCCCCTGCTCATGCCCCGTTTGTACCCTGTTCCCTCTCACCCCCCGCTCATGCCCATGTGTCTCCCCTGTGCCCCCCCAACCCCGATCATGCGCCGTTGTGTTCTTTATACACCCCGCCTTCCCTTTCCATGGTGGTCATCTTGGTAAAAGATTTTCCTTCCTACACCGAGACGCCGCAGGTGTCCCGGCGTAGGATGGAAAATCTTTTTGTTTTTTTTTACCACCCGGCATTCCCACTTTGAGGACATAAGATGTTAGTGGTCTTCATCTATTGAAAAGGATGTTATGGTCACGTTGTACTAATAAAAACATTTAAAATTTAGTAAAAAAAAAATGTTACAGGGACGTTATGGTTAAGTTGCACTAATAAAAACCTATGAAATTCAATGAAAAAACTTTGTTAAAGGGACGTTATGGTTAAGTTGCGCTACTAAAAACCTATGAAATTCAGTGAAAAAACTTTGTCAAAGGAACGTTATGGTTCCAAGTAAAACCGAAAAACCCTTGAAATTCGCCAGTTATGGTAAGCTAAGCAACCATAACTCGCGCCACCACCGTGCACTGCTAAGACTAACACCCAGGACATCAAAGATGACATCACAAATGTCATTGATGACATCACTGATGACATCACATGTCTGGCTCACTCTTTTTTCTTTTGCTGACATATCTAGGCCACATGGTTTTCTTCAGTAACAGTCAGAAACTAAACATTTTATTTTATTTGTAGATGTATCCTTCAAGTAGGTTCTTACAGTAATTCTGTTAGAGTCCAGTCACATCATATGAAACATATACATACGGGAAGACACAAGCTTGAAAGACAGCAATCCTTTTTGTGCATAAAGATAATCAATAGACTTATGAGCACTTTCTGATAGTTCTGTTTTTTTTTTTTTTTATGGCTGTACTTTCCCTGTGGGTCCAATCACATCAAGTGATACATATACATAGGGTGAATAGCAGCTTTGAAACAGAGCAATCATTTATTTGCATGAAAATAATCAGTTAAGTTATGAATTGTTTCTGCTACTACTTGTGCTTTTTTGCTAACTTCACTTTCCCTGTATATACCCATATTGGTATTTGTTCTTGTGTCTTTGGGCCTCATTACGACCCTGGCGCTAAGTGAAAAACGATGGCGGTAAATGGTTACCGCCATCGTTTTCCGCCAGGTCCGATCATGACTCGTGACCGTAAACTACGATGCCAATAGCGGCATCGTAGTTAGCGCTGCCGCTAACTGCGCTAAGGGTGCGCGCACGCGACCGCCCACACCGTACTTAGCGCCATGGCGGAAAGGTACGCAAATGCTGACCCAAGCGGACATGCACCTGACGCCATCACCGAGGCCGCTAAGTACCTTACCGCCATGGTGCAAATAACGCCATCGCGAACCAACCGTAAAGGGCCATGTCAAGTGAATGCAGCTGCCACAGGTGCACAGAAACAGCACAGGTGAAGGCAATACAGACTCAGGGGAGTACAAAAAGAGCACACCCCACCCCTACCCACACCCAGTCACACTCCACAATGATGCCAATACGACTAGCAATGTTGGGGCTGGAGGACCTGATAGCAATGCATGTGCTACTACAACAGCAACAACAACAACAGGCAGCACAGAGGAGACGCAGGAGGAGAAGGAGGGCAAGGCAGGCCCAGCAAGCCCCACCAGCACAGCCAGTGCCACCACGCAGGCAGCCCCCAATCCCACGCATCAGAGCCAATCCAAACAACCTCACTGCTGAGCAGATCCACACCCTGTACCGTTTGGACCGGGACACCATCACCGCCATCGTAGACATGACACACAACGACATCGTCAGCATGATAGAAAGTCCAACCGCCATCCCCCCCCTACTGAAGGTAGTGGCTGTACTCCACTTCCTGGCCACAGGCACCTACCAGCACACAGTGGGGCACCTGCATGGCATTTCACAACCATTATTCTCACGAACACTCATCCAAGTGCTCGATGCCCTCCTCAAGCACACAGACGACCACATCTCATTACCACGGACTGCCCAGGAGATTGCAAACACCAAAGTGGGTTTCCATGCACTAGCCAGCATACCCGGTTGCATTGGTGCCATCGACTGCACCCATGTGGAATTGGTGGTTCCACGTGCCATGGAGGTACCGTACCGCAACCGGAAACAGTTCCACTCTATCAACGTGCAAATGGTCTGTGACTCCAACAAGATCATCACACATTGTTGTGCCCGATTCCCCGGATCAACCCATGATTCACTGGTCCTGAGGAACTCCACAATACCACGCTACATGGAGCGACATGCAGGCCCAAGATCCTGGCTACTCGGTGAGTGCAATGTCATGGAAGTGGGCATGGGAATGACGTACCAGTGCATACTCCACCTGGCAGAAAGGGGGGGGGATGATGCATACTCCACCTGGCAGAAAGGGGGGGGGATGATGCATACTCCACCTGGCAGAAAGGGGGGGGGGAATGATGCATACTCCACCTGGCAGAAAGGGGGGGGGATGATGCATACTCCACCTGGCAGAAAGGGTGGGGGGATGATGCATACTCCACCTGGCTGTGAGTAACACAGAGAACGGAGACAGAGGAAGGGCACTCACAATGCACACAACCCCTCTGCATACATCGGGTGATGGCATGCAAAACAGGCCATGGCAGCAATGAGCATATACTGGTTGCATTGTGTGAATCAATTAGTGCATGTAGAAGTGAGCCAAGGTAACAGTTCCATGCCAGCCATGGTGGAACATCATGTTCCTGATCAGACAACATGACTGACACATACATTCTCGCCTACATACAGGTGATGCAGCCTATCCCCTGAAGAGGTGGCTCCTCACACCAGTCCGGAACCCGCAGAACCAGCACGAGGAGGACTTCAACCGTGCACATACACGTACTTGTGTGGTCATAGAGCAGACATTCGGCCTCCTGAAGGCACGGTTCCGAAGCCTCAGCAGGTCTGGTGGGGCACTCCTGTATGGCCATGAGAAGGTGGCAAAGATCGTCATGGCATGTGTCATGCTGCACAATATGTGCGTCAGACGGAATGTGCCCCTGCCCCCTGACGCAGAACTGCAACCACCTGACGATGAGGATGAGGAGGGTGCAGATGGGGCGCCACCACATGGAGGAGGCGATGCACAGGTGGGGCGTGCCATGCGCCAAAGTATCATCGACCACTGCTTCTAGCACACACGGCTGGTGTTTATCGCATGGAGACTGCACTTGGGGCACTGTGTGTCTCTGGGACATGCACACTGTGGACTGTACACCAATAAAGCACACATACGCAATGAAAATGTCCACACATTTCTTTTTTTGAAAGAAAAAAGTGTATTGGAACTATGAACTGTCGTGTCACACCCCCTCCCACCTCCCCCCTGCACACCCCAACACACCCCCTCCCACCTCCCACCTCCCCCCTGCACACCCCAACACACCCCCTCCCACCTCCCACCTCCCCCCTGCACACCCCAACACACCCCCTCCCACCTCCCACCTCCCCCCTGCACACCCCAACACACCCCCTCCCACCTCCCACCTCCCCCCTGCACACCCCAACACACCCCATGTAGGTGTCAACAGATGCCTGTGACAGTGTCCACAGGCCGTCACAAGCCCCCTCTCCCGGCCCCCGGGGCACCCCTGGCTGTGGAGCGCAGGTTGCGTCCGGAACGTCGCACGGGGCTGCTCTGCGCAGAACTGGCAGTGGAGGATGTCCCTGGCTGCCCCTGTGCATGCAGCTCCTGTACTGTGTGGGTGAGGTCAGTGACCGCACGACGCAAGCCCGCAAGTTCGGCACAGATGTCCCTGGACATGGCCTGCATGGCATCCCTCAGGGTGGCAGTGCTCTGCGCCACTTCGGCCCTTAGTGTCTCCGTGGCCTGTTCAATGCTAAACCTAGCCCCCACACATTCCGCGGCATGCTCATCCAGCATTGCGGACAGTTGATGCTGCCATTGAGTGATGTCCTCGAGGGACTGCTGGCCGTGCTGGCCCATGGCCAGTGCAGGTGGAGTGATGGAGGGGCTGCCCCCCTCCTGTGGAGTGTGGACAGGGCATGGGGTGGAAGGCCACTCCTCTGCCTCAGTGTGCCCCTGTGTGTCACCCTCATGGGGGCTGGCGTCTGAGAAACAGGGGGAATGTAGTTGGTCAGTGGGGCTTCTGACCTCCTGCTCCATGTCCGAGTCAGAACATGCAGCTGTTGCAGCTGTCTCCCCGATGTTGCTGCTGGCCGCTGACCCCCTGCCTTCTGTGGCAGGCAATGTCGGTGGAGGTGGAGCAGCTGCTGCTGGCCTGCTGCCAACAGGGGTGCTTGCCGGTGGGACCTCCGGTATGCCTGCAGTGGGACCTGCTTGTCGTGGGGTCTGCCTCACTGCAGCTGAGGTTGAGGGTGCAGGGACGTTGTTGTTGGACTTCGCTCTCTTCGGCGCAGGGGTGTCCTGGTCCTCTGGGTGTGATTCTGTGCCTGTGGTGGAGCAAAGGTGGGAGGGCGTTATTGATGGGTCTACGGACTTTGGAATGACAATGGTTGACATTATTTTGGCCAGTGGATGAGGCAGATTTCAGGCAGTGCCATGCAGGTTGTCTCCTTTTAGTGTGGTATGTGGATGCAGGTATGCGGGTGCCAGCAGTGTATGCAGGGTGGTGCTCGCATGTGGCTATGGGCAGTATTGATTTGTGTTGCATTTACACTCTAGGGCAACCTTGTGCTACACATGATTGGACTGCTGTGACTATGGCATGTCTTGTATGAGGCACCTACCTTCATCGCCTGATGTCGGGGCTCCCCTTTCCATCCCTCCAACGCCTTCGATGGATTCCATGCCGATGGTGGTTGCACAGATCTCCTCCCACGGTTGGAGTTTCAGGGGGGATTCCGACCCTCCACCGGTTCCCTGGGCAAGGTTGCGGTTTGCTGAGATGACGGCTCTGACCCGTATGCGCAGGTCATCCCAGCGCTTCCGGCACTGCTGTGGGGTGCGGGGTACGGTCCCCACCGCGCTGACGCGCTCAGCCACCAGGGCCCAGATGGCCTTCTTCTTCCCGATTGCTGTCCTGGTCATTTCAGGGGAGAAAACAACACCTGCGTTGTCCTGCAGGGTCTCCGCTAGCATGCAGAGTTCCTCCCGGCTGAATCGCTCCTGGCGCTGGCGGTCACATGCCTTTTTCACGGATTTTGGCATTTTCGGGAACTTGGATGGGTGGGTGTTTGGTTGGGACAGGTGTCAGGGTTGGGTCTGGTGTTGTTTGGTAGGATGGCGATGGATTGTGTTTTTAAAGATGGCCGACGGGCTGCTTCCCGTTCCGGCGCGATGACGCTATTTCCGGTTTGGCCTTTTACGGCCGCCGCTAATTACGGTGGCCGTAAATTACGGTGGCCGCTACTTACGCTGGCGGAAGGGCACCTTGCTCGCTTAGCGATGCCGGTAGGGGCCTTTTCCGCCATGGCGTTAATTGCATTACCGCCATGGCGTAATGCTCGTGCGCGATGGGTCGTGATGTGGCGCTCTTTACGCCATCGTCCCACGGCGTAAACGCTCATTACGCCATGGCGGTAATGACGGGCGATTACCGCCAGGGTCGTAATGAGGCCCTTTGTGTTTTGTCTATAGTAATGTTTTATTAGCTACATATTACATATTTCACAGTACACAAAAATCTATTAAGAAAACAATTATCATTTCATTATTCAACATATTAACATTACGAATATTATACCTTCATCTTGTACACTGCACACCATGTTATGTTTCTGTATCAGTAGCTTAGTATACTAGATAGAACTCCATAATAGAATGCTATTTATATCAATGCATTGTTCAATGCACTAATTAGGGTATGATATTTATTGCAATGATCCTTGACACTTGTTTCGCAACATTATAATAAGAATCCCTTGTACACATATTTCATGAAAAGTACATACATATGTGATGTCATCAGTGATGTCATCAATGACATTTGTGATGTCATCTTTGATGTCCTGAGTGTTAGTCTTAGCAGTGCACGGTGGTGGCGCGAGTTATGGTTGCTTAGCTTACCATAACTGGCGAATTTCAAGGGTTTTTCGGTTTTACTTGGAACCATAACGTTCCTTTGACAAAGTTTTTTCACTGAATTTCATAGGTTTTTAGTAGCGCAACTTTACCATAACGTCCCTTTAACAAAGTTTTTTCCCTGAATTTCATAGGTTTTTAGTAGCACAACTTAACCATAAAGTCCCTTTAACAAAGTTTTTCATTGAATATATATATGTATTACATGGCCACAGTAGTGGCCATGCAGTAATGGTTAAGTTGCTGTTTCCATAGGAAGAGCACTTTTTCGGTGGCTTATAACTTTGCTCTCCCTGGACGGATCCTCACCAAACTTTGCAAAAAAAGTAGTTGGGTCACTCTGAATTTTTTTGCAAAGTTTGGTGAGGATTCGTCCAGGGGGGGAAAAGTTATAGGGGGGTCCCAAAACTTTTTTTTTTCCCATAGACATAATGGGAAAAAACTTTGCTCATGCCTACAGCCCAAACCGCTGGATGGATTTACACCAAATTAGCGGCAGGAGCGGCGGCTTGGACCCGAAAGCGTGCTTTGCTTTATTTGGTGTAAATCCGTGCAGTAGTTTTTAAAAAAATGATAAAAATGTAAGTGAAAAAAATTAGTGATATCTGTGTTCGCTTCGCGGACACACTTCCCTGTTCGCTCCGCGGACAGGACGGTGATTGGGCCAGCAGCTTGTGCAATATCCGCGGACATCTGACGTGCTCTCTCATTGGATGCGTCGAAGCGTGCAGTGCGTCTGGCTTCAGAGACGCCCGCCATCTTTGTTCCTCGCATGAGAGGCTTTGCATCCCGTCTGCACAGTAAGTCCCCCACCCCCGCTCATGCCCGTGTCTGTCTCCTGTTCCTCCCACCCCCCGCTCATGTCCGTGTGTCTTTCTCCCTTACGCCTACCCCCCGCTCATGCCCCGCTCGTGCCCCGCTCGTCTCTACCAACCGCCCATCCCCCCCCGCTCTTGCCCCGTGTGTCTCTCCCCACCCGCCGCCCGCTCATGTCCGTGTGTCTCTCCCCACCCGCCGCCCGCTCATGTCCGTATGACTCTCACCACCCGCCGCCCACCCCCGCTCATGTCCGTGTGTCTCTCCCCACCCGCCGGCCGCTCATGTCCGTATGTCTCTCCCCACCTGCCGCCCACCCCCGCTCATGTCCGTATGTCTCTCACCACCTGCCGCCGACCCCCGCTCATGTCCGTGTGTCTCTCCCCACCCGCCGCCCGCTCATGTCCGTTTGTCTCTCCCCACCCGCCGCCCACCCCCGCTCATGTCCGTGTGTCTCTCCCCTGCCCGCCCACCCCCCGCTGATGCCCCGCGTGTCTCTCCCCTTCCCCCACCCCCCGCTCATGCCTCGTGTGTCTGTCTCCCTACCCCCCACCCCCGCTCTTGCCCCGTGTGTCTGTCTCTCTCCCCCCCACCCCTGCTCTTGCCTCGTGTGTCTGTCCCCCTCCCCCCCACCCCCGCTCTTGCCCTGTGTGTCTTCCCCCTCCCGCCCACCCCCGCTCTTGCCCCGTGTGTCTTCCCCCTCCCGCCCACCCCCGCTCTTGCCCTGTGTGTCTTTCCCCCTCCCGCCCACCCCCGCTCTTGCCCCGTGTGTCTTTCCCCCTCCCGCCCACCCCCGCTCGTGCCCCGTGTGTCTTTCCCCCTCCCGCCCACCCCCGCTCTTGCCCCGTGTGTCTTTCCCCCTCCTGCCCACCCCCGCTCTTGCCCCGTGTGTCTTTCCCCCTCCCGCCCACCCCCGCTCTTGCCCCGTGTGTCTTTCCCCCTCCCGCCCACCCCCGCTCTTGCCCCGTGTGTCTTTCCCCCTCCCGCCCACCCCCGCTCTTGCCCCGTGTGTCTTTCCCCCTCCCGCCCACCCACGCTCTTGCCCGTGTGTCTTTCCCCCTCCCGCCCACCCCAGCTCTTGCCCCGTGTGTCTTTCCCCCTCCCGCCCACCCCCGCTCTTGCCCCGTGTGTCTTTCCCACTCCCGCCCACCCCCCGCTCATGCCCCGTGTGTCTTTCTCCCTCCCGCCCACCCCCCGCTCATGCCCCGTGTCTCTTTCCCCCTACCCCCCACCCCCGCTCTTACCCCGTGTCTCTTTCCCCCTACCCCCCACCCCCGCTCTTGCCCTGAGTCTCTTTCCCCCTCCCGCCCACCCCCGCTCTTGCCCTGTGTCTTTTTCCCCCTCCCGCCCACCCCCGCTCTTGCCCCGTGTCTTTTTCCCCCTCCCGCCCACCCCCACTCTTGCCCCGTGTCTTTCTCCCTCCCGCCCACCCCTGCTCTTGCACCGTGTCTTTCATCCTCCCGCCCACCCCCGCTCTTGCCCCGTGTCTTTCACCCTCCCCCCACCCCCGCTCTTGCCCCGTGTCTTTCACCCTCCCGCCCACCCCCGCTCTTGCCCCTTGTGTCTTTCACCCTCCCGCCCACCCCCGCTCTTGCCCCTTGTGTCTTTCACCCTCCCGCCCACCCCCGCTCTTGCCCCTTGTGTCTTTCACCCCCCCGCTCATGCCCCGTGTGTCTCTCCCTCCCGGCCACCCCCGGCTCATGCCTCGTGTGTCTCTCCCTCCCGCCTGCCCACCCCCCGCTCATGCCCCGTGTGTCTCTCCCTCCCGCCCACCCCCCGCTCATGCCCCGTGTCTCTCTCCCTCCCGCCCACCCCCCGCTCATGCCCCGTGTGTCTCTCTCCCTCCCGCCCACCCCCCGTGTGTCTCTCTCCCTCCCCCCACCCCCGCTCATGCCCCGTGTCTGTCTCCTGTTCCCCCCACACGCTCATGCCCCGTGTCTCTCTCTTGTTGGCCCCCACCCCCCCGCTCATGCCCCATGTTTGTCTCCTGTTCTCCCCACCCCCTGCTCATGCCCCGTGTCTTTTTCCTGTTCCTCCCACCCCCCGCTCATGCCCTGTGTCTGTCTCCTGTTGCCACCCCGCTCATGCCCGTGTGTTGTTCCCCCCACCCCCCGCTCATGCCCCGTGTCTGTCTCCTGTTCCCCCCACCCCTCGCTCATGCCCCGTGTCTGTCTCCTGTTGCCCCCCACCCCCCGCTCATGCCCCGTGTCTGTCTCCTGTTGCCCCTCACCCCCCGCTCATGCCCCGTGTCTCTCCTGTTGCCCCCCACCCCCCGCTCATGCCCCGTGTCTGTCTCCTGTTGCCCCCCGCTCATGCCCCGTGTCTGTCTCCTGTTGCCCCCCACCCCCCACTCATGCCCGTGTCTGTCTCCTGTTGCCCCTCACCCCCCGCTCATGCCCCGTGTCTGTCTCCTGTTGCCCCCCACCCCCCGCTCATGCCCCGTGTCTGTCTCCTGTTGCCCTCCCCCCCGCTCCTGCCCTGTGTCTGTCTCTGTTGTTCCCCCACCCCCGCTCATGCCCCGTGTCTGTCTCCTGTTCCCCCCACCCCCTGCTCATGCCCCTTGTCTGTCTCCTGTACCCCCCACCCCCCGCTCATGCCCCGTGTCTGTCTCCTGTACCCCCCCACCCCCCTGCTCATGCCCCATGTCTGTCTCCTGTTGCCCCCCCTGCTCATGCCCCGTGTCTGTCTCCTGTTCCCCCCACCCGCTCATGTCCCGTGTCTCTCTCCTGTTGCCCCCCACCCCCCGCTCATGCCCCGTGTCTGTCTCCTGTACCCCCCACCCCCCCGCTCATGCCCTGTGTCTCTCTTCTGTTGCCCCCCACCCCCTGCTCATGCCCCGTGTCTGTCTCCTGTACCCCCTCCCACCCCCCGCTCATGCCCCATGTCTCTCTCCTGTTGCCCCCCACTACCCCGCCCATGCCCCGTGTCTGTCTTCTGTAACCCCCACCCCCCGCTCATGCCCCGTGTCTGTCTCCTGTTCCCCCCACCCCCCGCTCATGCCCCGTGTCTGTCTCCTGTTCCTCCCACCCATGCCAGTGTCTGTCTCCTGTACCCCCCCACTCCGCGCTCATGCCCGTGTCTCTCTCCTGTTGCCCCCCACACCCTCGCTCATGCCCCATGTCTGTCTCCTGTTGCCCCCCACCCCCTCGCTCATGCCCCGTGTCTGTCTCCTGTTCTCCCCACCCCCCGCTCATGCCCCGTGTCTGTCTCCTGTTCCTCCCACCCCCGCTCATGCTCCATGTCTGTCTCCTGTTCCCCCCACCCCCGCTCATGCCCCGTGTCTGTCTCCTGTTGCCCCCCACCCCCGCTCATGCCCTGTGTCTGTCTCCTGTTGCCCCCCACCCCCCGCTCATGCCCTGTGTCTGTCTCCTGTTGTCCCCCACCCCCTCACTCATGCCCCGTGTCTGTCTCCTGTTCTCCCCACCCCCCGCTCATGCCCCGTGTCTGTCTCCTGTTCCTCCCACCCCTGCTCATGCCCTGTGTCTGTCTCTTGTTGCCCCCCACCCCCCGCTCATGCCCCGTGTCTGTCTCCTGTTCTCCCCACCCCCCGCTCATGCTCCGTGTCTGTCTCCTGTTCCCCCCCACCCCCGCTCATGCCCCGTGTCTGTCTCCTGTTGCCCCCATCCCCCGCTCATGCCCGTGTCTGTCTCCTGTTCCCCCCACCCCCCGCTCATGCCCTGTGTCTCTCTCCTGTTGCCCCCCACCCCCTGATCATGCCCCGTGTCTGTCTCCTGTACCCCCCCACCCCCACTCTTGCCCGTGTGTCTGTCTCCCTCCCGCCCACCCCCGCTCTTGCCCCGTGTGTCTTTCCCCCTCCCGCCCCGTGTCTCTTTCCCCCTCCCGCCCACCCCCGCTCTTGGCCCGTGTCTCTTTTCCCCTCCCGCCCCGTGTCTCTTTCCCCCTCCCGCCCACCCCCGCTCTTGGCCCGTGTCTCTTTCCCCCTCCCGCCCACCCCCGCTCTTGGCCCGTGTCTCTTTCCCTCTCCCGCCCACCCCCGCTCTTGGCCCGTGTCTCTTTCCCCCTCCCGCCCACCCCCGCTCTTGGCCCGTGTCTCTTTCCCCCTCCCGCCCACCCCTGCTCTTGGACCGTGTCTCTTGCCCCCTCCTGCCCACCCCCGTGTCTCTTGCCCCCTCCCGCCGACCCCTGCTCTTGCCCCCTCCCGCCCACCCCTGCTCTTGCCCCGTGTCTTCCCCCCTCCCGCCCACCCCCGCTCTTGCCCCGTGTCTTCCCCCCTCCCGCCCACCCCCGCTCTTGCCCCGTGTCTTCCCCCCTCCCACCCACCCCCGCTCTTGCCCTGTGTCTTCCCCCCTCCCGCCCACCCCCGCTCTTGCCCCTTGTGTCTTCCCCCCTACCGCCCACCCCCGCTCTTGCCCCTTGTGTCTCTCCCCCTCCCGCCCACCCCCGCTCTTGCCCCTTGTGTCTCTCCCCCTCCCGCCCACCGCTCATGCCCCGTGTGTCTCTCTCCCTCCCAACCACCCCCCGTGTGTCTCTCTCCCTCCCCTCACCCCCGCTCATGCCCCGTGTGTCTCTCCCCTTCCCCCACCCCCCACTCATGCCCCATGTCTGTCTTCTATTCCCCCCGCTCATGCCCCGTGTCTGTCTCCTGTTCTCTCCACACCTCGCTCATGCCCTATGTCTGTGTCCTGTTCCCCCCTCCACCCCCCGCTCATGCCCCGTGTCTATCTCCTGTTGCCCCCACCCTCCCGCTCATGCCCCCTGTCTGTCTCCTGATCCCCCCACCCGCTCATGCCCCGTGTCTGTCTCCTGTTCCCCCCACATGCTCATGCCCCGTGTCCCTCTCTTGTTGCCCCCCAACCCCCTGCTCATGCCCCGTGTCTTTTTCCTGTTCCTCCCACCCCCCGCTCATGCCCCGTGTCTGTCTCCTGTTGCCCCCGCACCGCCCCGCTCATGCCCCGTGTCTGTTCTCCCCACCCCCCGCTCATGCCCCGTGTCTGTCTCCTGTTCCCCCACCCCTCGCTCATGCCCTGTGTCTGTCTCCTGTTCCCCCCACCCCCTGCTCATGCCCCGTGTCTGTCTCCTGTTGCCCCACACCCCCGCTCATGCACCGTGTCTCTCATATTGCCCCCACCCCCCGCTCATGCCCCATGTCTGTCTCCTGTTGCCCCCCACCCCCCGCTCATGCCCTGTGTCTGTCTCCTGTTGCCCCCCGCCCCCCGCTCATGCCCCGTGTCTGTCTCCTGTTGCCCCTCACCCCCCGCTCATGCCCCGTGTCTGTCTCCTGTTGCCCCCCACCCCCTGCTCATGCCCCGTGTCTGTCTCCTGTTGCCCTCCACCCCCCGCTCCTGCCCCGTGTCTGTCTCTGTTGTTCCCCCCACCCCCCGCTCATGCCCCGTGTCTGTCTCCTGTTCCCCCCACCCCCCGCTCATGCCCCGTGTCTCTCTCCTGTTGCCCCCCACCCCCCGCTCATGCCCCATGTCTGTCTCCTGTACCCCCCACTGCCCACTCATGCCCCGTGTATGTCTCCTGTTGCCCCCCCCGATCATGCCCCGTGTCTGTCTCTGGTTCCCCCCACCCGCTCATGTCCCGTGTCTCTCTCCTGTTGCCCCCCACCCCCAGCTCATGCCCCGTGTCTGTCTCCTGTTGCCCCCCACCCCCCTCTCATGCCCCATGTCTGTCTCCTGTTCTCCCCACCCACCGCTCATGCTCCGTGTCTGTCTCCTGTTCCCCCCCACCCCCTGCTCATGCCCCGTGTCTGTCTCCTGTTGCCCTCACCCCCCGCTCATGCCCCATGTCTGTCTCCTGTTGCCCCCCACCCCCCGCTCCTGCCCTGTGTCTCTCTCCTGTTGCCCCCCACCCCCCGCTCATGCCCGTGTCTGTCTCTTTTGTTCCCCCCACCCCCCGCTCATGCCCTGTGTCTGTCTCCTGTTCCCCCCACCCCCGCTCATGCCCCGTGTCTCTCTCCTGTTGCCCCCCACCCCCTGCTCATGCCCCTTGTCTGTCTCCTGTACCCCCCACCCCCCGCTCATGCTCGTGTCTGTCTCCTGTACCCCCCGACCCCCCGCTCATGCCCCATGTCTCTCTCCTGTTGCCCCCCACTACCCCGCTCATGCCCCGTGTCTGTCTTCTGTACCCCCCACCCCCCCGCTCATGCCCCGTGTCTGTCTCCTCTTGCTCCCACCCATGCCCCGTGTCTGTCTCCTGTTGCCCCCCACCCCCTGTTCATGCCCCGTGTCTGTCTCCTGTTGCCCCCCACCCCCCGCTCATGCCCCGTGTCTCCCTCGTGTTCCCCCCACCCCCGCTCATGCCCCGTGTTTCCCTCGCGTTAAACCCCCCGCACCACGCTCATGCTCCGTGTCTCCCTCGTGTTCCCCCCACCCCCTGCAATTGCCCCTTGTCTCTCTCCTTTCCTCCCCACCTCCGCTCATGTCCCGTATGTGCCCTATACCCCCCGCTCATGCCCTGTGTCTCCCTCGTGTTCCTCCCCACCCCCTGCTCATACCCCGTGTCTCCCTCATGTTCCTTCCCACCCGCTGCTCATGCCCTGTGTTTCCTTCTTTTTCCCCTGCCCTCTGCTCATGCCCCGTTTGTACCCTGTTCCCTCTCACCCCCCGCTCATGCCCATGTGTCTCCCCTGTGCCCCCCCAACCCCGCTCATGCACCGTTGTGTTCTTTATACACCCCGCCTTCCCTTTCCATGGTGGCCATCTTGGTAAAAGATTTTCCTTCCTACACCGAGACACCGCAGGCGTCCCGGCGTAGGAAGGAAAATCTTTTTGTTTTTTTTACCACCCGGCATTCCCACTTTGAGGACATAAGATGTTAGTGGTCTTCATCTATTGAAAAGGATGTTATGGTCACGTTGTACTAATAAAAACCTTTAAAATGTAGTAAAAAGAAATGTTACAGGGACGTTATGGTTAAGTTGCGCTACTAAAAACCTATGAAATTCAGGGAAAAAACTTTCTTAAAGGGACGTTATGGTAAAGTTGCGCTACTAAAAACCTATGAAATTCAGTGAAAAAACTTTGTCAAAGGAACGTTATGGTTCCAAGTGAAACCGAAAAACCCTTGAAATTCGCCAGTTATGGTAAGCTAAGCAACCATAACTCGCGCCACCACCGTGCACTGCTAAGACTAACACCCAGGACATCAAAGATGACATCACAAATGTCATTGATGACATCACTGATGACATCACATGTCTGGCTCACTCTTTTTTCTTTTGCTGACATATCTAGGCCACATGGTTTTCTTCAGTAACAGTCAGAAACTAAACATTTTATTTTATTTGTAGATGTATCCTTCAAGTAGGTTCTTACAGTAATTCTGTTAGAGTCCAGTCACATCATATGAAACATATACATACGGGAAGACACAAGCTTGAAAGACAGCAATCCTTTTTGTGCATAAAGATAATCAATAGACTTATGAGCAATTTCTGATAGTTCTGTTGTTTTTTTTATGGCTGTACTTTCCCTGTGGGTCCAATCACATCAAGTGATACATATACATAGGGTGAATAGCAGCTTTGAAACAGAGCAATCATTTATTTGCATGAAAATAATCAGTTAAGTTATGAATTGTTTCTGCTACTACTTGTGCTTTTTTGCTAACTTCACTTTCACTGTATATACCCATATTGGTATGTGTTCTTGTGTCTTTGTGTTTTGTCTATAGTAATGTTTTATTAGCTACGTATTACATATTTCACAGTACACAAAAATCTATTAAGAAAACAATTATCATTTCATTATTCAACATATTAACATTACGAATATTATACCTTCATCTTGTACACTGCACACCATGTTATGTTTCTGTATCAGTAGCTTAGTATACTAGATAGAACTCCATAATAGAATGCTATTTATATCAATGCATCGTTCAATGCACTAATTAGGGTATGATATTTATTGCAATGATACTTGACACTTGTTTCGCAACATTATAATAAGAATCCCTTGTACACATATTTCATGAAAAGTACATACACATGTGATGTCATCAATGACATTTGTGATGTCATCTTTGATGTCCTGGGTGTTAGTCTTAGCAGTGCACGGTGGTGGCGCGAGTTATGGTTGCTTAGCTTATCATAACTGGCGAATTTCAAGGGTTTTTCGGTTTTACTTGGAACCATAACCTTCCTTTGACAAACTTTTTTCACTGAATTTCATAGGTTTTTAGTAGCGCAACTTTACCATAACGTCGCTTTAACAAAGTTTTTTCCCTGATATATATCTATATGTATATACATATAATGCCCTGGTCGCATTAACCTAACCCTACATGTTTTGGTCCATAATCCTATGGATGGGGACCTTCCTCAGGGGTCTCAGACTTCTGATTTGAGGTCATTAAGTGTGGTCATTAGGGCCTTGCATATTTGAGAATTGAGCTTTGAGAGGAGATCAGGGACCCCAACATCTGAAGTATAGAGAGTGACTAGAAGTGGACAAAGGGCAGACCTTTGTGGAACTCTAAAGTTAAGGCGGGTGGGGATGTAAGGCTTTTCCAGGACACCTGAAAGTGTCTGGGGGCAAAGTATGAAGCAAACCAAGAGTGGGCCTTATCTCTGATGCCACGGAGAGATAAAGTAGAGAGAAGGTCAGAATGGTCAACGGTATTGAAGGCAGCAGAGAGGTTGAGAAGAATTAGAATACA
This sequence comes from Ambystoma mexicanum, assembly GCF_040938575.1. Taxonomy (NCBI): domain Eukaryota; kingdom Metazoa; phylum Chordata; class Amphibia; order Caudata; family Ambystomatidae; genus Ambystoma; species Ambystoma mexicanum. The sequence goes on along the minus strand of NC_090938.1, from coordinate 627,677,369 downwards.
TGAAAGGTTGGCATGCTGAGCCGAAGAGATGAAGTCGCTGACATTGAGGAGAGCTGTCTCAGTAGAATGCAGGGGTCAGAAGCCAGACTGAAGATTGCCCCAGAGGTTGTGAGTATCAAGGTACTCCGTGAGTCAATTGAATATTACTCATTCTAGGATTTTAGAATAGTTTGATAGAAGATAGACAGGGTGAAAGTTGGTAGGACAGTTAGGATATAGACCAGGTTTCTTAATGAGAGGGGTGACAGTAGTTCTCTTATGGAATGAGGGTAATGCAGAATTGTGAAGAGAGCAGTTGAAGAGGAAAGTAAGATGTTCAGCAACACTGGGCACTATGTGCTTCACAATGTGTGGGGAAAGTGATCCAGTGGGGGCACAGGAAGGCTGAGCCTTGAGCAGTAGGGCAAGAATCTCATCAGGATAGGTAGGGGCAAAAGAAGACATAGTAGTGACAGAGGAGGGTAGGAGTGGTGGGGAAAAATGGGCAAGAGTAGGAGACAGATGTAATCAGCAAGGGTATTGTGAATGGTAGACATTTTAGAAGCCAATTAGTGAGCAGGATCATGTGCAGAAAGATGGAGGTGGGTTTAGGAGGAGAGAGAATTGAGTTGAGAAATCTTTGGGGGTACCTAGGTTTGGAGGATTGAGACAAAATGAGAGAGAGATATAAGTCACGTTTGGCAGAGTCAAGAGTAGAGGGATAGTTATGAAGAGCAGTGAGATAGAGATAGAGATCAGAGGAGTGTCTTGCCTTTGCTAAGCGTGAAGCTTTTCCGCATTTTTCTTTTCAGAGTGTGGATGAGAGGTGCAATGCACAGCAGTGGATGAATTAAATTCTCCCCAAGGTCATTGTTTCACACCGCTTGCAGCTAGTTAAGAAAGTGCATCGACCCCAATGTCTAATCCACCAGCAATTATAGCTCATTAAACCCTTATAAAATTGCAAAAATAAAAAAAATGCCACAGTAATGGTCATGTCCTTTTACCTGTTAACATCACTAATCACCTCCCGTTGTAAACATCCTGCTTGCTGAAACTGTTAAAGAGATAATGGGCCTCATTAGGACCCAGGCGGATTTCGCGGTGCTAAATGCACCGCGAAGCATGGCGGAAAGCCGCCGATAGCGCCATGGGGGTTGGCGGATTTACCGCCCCATTCCGACCTCGGCGGAGCGGTAAATCCCCAATCCCCATTCTGCCCTTCCCCATTCCCATTTTTGCCCCATAGGGTATAATGGGAGTGGGGAAGGAGTTAATTACGCCACCGTAAAATACGGTGGCGTAATTAACAACGAGGTCCCGTAGCGCCATGGTTTTCTCCGCCTGGTAAAACCAGGCGGAAAAGGCCGCCATGGCGCTACGGGAACTCGTAGTATGGCGGAGAGGTACGCCATGCACTACGCTGGCGTAAAACCCTCTCCGCCAGGGTCCTAATGAGGCCCAATGTCACGGAATTCCCCCTTTCCCACCTGGGAGCGATCCTTGTAGGATTTCTTGGGCGGTGTCTCCCTTTCTAACATGGGAGCGATCCTTGTAGCATTTCTTGGGTGGTGTCTTCTTACTCACGGACCAGGTCTTGTATAAGCCCACGCAAGCCTCTTCTGCCTCCTGCGTGCATTCAGAGCTCCAGGATTCAGACACTCCGGGATCCAGGAACCAAGAAGGTAAGCACACAGCACACGAGTCCGTGAAACAAGGACGAACGAAGAGGGTAATGGGAATGGAATTAGGAGGTCCAGGAACAAGGTAGCGAACTACGGAGCACACGTCTAGTCGCTGCTTGCAGTAGCATTGAGACGCGCGGGCCCGCGGCCTATTTGTAAATACGCTACGTCTGACGTAAGGACAAGGAAGAGGTTGCACGTTAGACGGCCATGTTGGGAGTATCAAGGAGTGCAAGCCCAGTTGTGACAAGGACCATGAGGTCCAAAAGGGGCGTGTTCTGCGGATCATGACAGATAAGTGATGAGATCTAAATCGGAAGCCCTGTGTAGCCCAGGCCATCTTGTTTGAGGTGAAAGAAGCTAAGCAGGCAGTACCTGGGTACTTTTGTGCCTGATCCACAGCTATATCCACTTCTGGGAAAGACCCATCTCAAGAGTCACTGCTTACATCTGACATTTAGTTGGTGGCTCTCTCAAGGGTTACTGTGAGTTAATGGTTGTCACATACTTTGACTGTATTTCTTCTGACTGAGAGAACTCTCCTATGACCTGGACATCCTGACAAAATCAGTAACACATGCATGGCACTGTAACTAGACATTGACTCACGACCTGCCTCTTTGCAACCACATCCCTTCTGAAATTCTGTGGTCTGGTATACTTACAAAGTAGCTTTTATACCCATTTGACACACCTTCACGCTCATTGATGCCATGGACACTCTAAAATGTCACTTCCTTACCCCCTACAAAAATAAAATAAAACACCTGAGCGAAAAGGAGGACATAGAGATTGCACTGTGGCCTACCTAATGGTGATGAGCAGCCCCTTATGAATCTACTTTTTTCAAGTGACCATTTACCATAACTGTATAAGTAGAACCTTGGCAACTGCTCCCATACTAAACAATAGTTATTTTATGTAGTTGTGAACATGTCACATTAAGACGTTTTCCCATATCTGTTGAGGAGCTCAGAGCAGAGCCAAGTCTCACGTGTGGATAAGGCCCAATTCCCATGAGGGCTTAGCGCTTCCCCCTAACAACATTAAGAAGTGGCACACGGAGTAACAGGGGGGCCCCTGGGTATAAAATGTAACCACACATGTAGGACCCACTCTACCTATGTACTGTAAGTCAATTTCCGTAAACAAAAAAAAACAGTCATACTTGTTTCTGTTTAATGGTCATACACATTGATATATTTAACTTCTTTATTTCTACATTTTTATCATTAAAGCATTCAAAAGATCTGTAAAAAAAATCAGTCTCTTCAAAGACCTCTACTATTAAACTACTAATGCATAGACATCGACTAAAAGTACACAATCACTTAAACGCAGAAGTATATGCACAAACAAACACTAAATGAAAAACAATATACAGAAAAGAAACATTCTATACAAGATAGTTTTACATCAAATAACAAACAATTTCTCCCTTTGTGTGTCATGTCGTTTTACAATACCTCACATGTTTAAAGATACATTTCACATGTGATTAGGTCAACATGTTTCAGTTCCCATCCAGGTATGGGACCTTCATCAGGACATACAGCTGATAGTGGTCTAGGAGAATACTAAAGAACAGATTATACAAAAAAAGCATATTTAGTCGTACTCTGGAGCTCAATTCATTTAGACTTAGGAGAGTGAAATATGAACAATGATCACTGTGGCCTTGCAAATAAGAGCTTTTTATGTATGTATGGTAAAATATTATCAAAATGTGATTTTTGCATGATAGACACCCAAATATAAACAACCTAGTAACAGTGTACTACCTGAATAGATGAGTGGCATGTGATAAATCATGCCTACTCGTTAGATGGGTCTTCTACAGAAAATGTGTTTGCTAATCTAATTCAAAACATCCAATAGGCCCCGTTAAATTTAAATTTGTAAATTATTCTTGGTGTTCACGGAAAAGAAAAATGAGCATATGTATCAGGTTTGTCAGTTACTAAATCAAGCTGGTCGGCAATATTGTCTTCTTCACTCAGAAATAGGAGTTCTCCTTTTCCCCCTTCCTCCTCACCTGAGGTAGTAGAAGAATAATCCAATTTCTTCCTTCGAGTTCGCCAAGCTTCTGCCTTCTTTTTTTGTGTAGATAAGGTCTGCCTCGGAAGGAAGCCACCATGATTTCCACTCAAGGAATCTCCGGAGACCACTCTCTGCAACAGCCGGAGCGTAGTAGGGGAAAAAGCCTCAGGCACAAAAAAAAAACCCAGGTCTTCTTGAGCCCAACAGCACAAATAAGCCGGGTGTGGTAAGATTGTTTCGGGTGGACTGCAAGCTGTGTAAACAGCGTGGACAAAAATAAAGGGTAATCACCGTAAAGGATCGAGAGGGATACTAAAAAAGAAGAATCTAAAAGAATGGAAGAAATAGACTGAACAGAACCAGAAAGTTAAAAGAAAATACAGAAAGGAAATAGGCAGATCTGGACTGAATACAAGCAGAACAGAGGAAACAGAAAGAAAAAAACAGAGAAATTGGGTTGGAAGAGCTCGAGAGGAGTGTGGACAACTGCAAGGTATAGCTGCAAGAAAGCTGAGAATGAGGACACAAACTGTAAGCGATAGAGTGGGCGGATCACCACCAAGGGAAATCATGAGGAGCGCTGTCAACAAGGAGAAATCCAGAAGCTGCAACGCACCGATCCGCTGAGTCTAGGAGAGGAAGTAGAACTCGGCGGCGACCATGTTGGAAAAAGTCTAGACTGCAGCGGCAGGCTGAGAAACAGCGTAACGGCACAATCTGATGGCGGCCGTGTTTCCATTTGTTCCATACACGCCAACTTCCCAGGTTCATGATAGTATGCCCCCTTCGAAGACCTCGCCCTCCCGGTCTACTGGGTGAAGACGATGGTACTGTCTTACCAAACGAGGGGCCTGAATATTGGAGCTAGGTTCCCAGGTATCCTCGGAAGAGGAATACCCCTTCCAGTGGACCAGATATTCTAGGCGTCCTCTGTGGAGTCAGGAGTCTCGGATATGAGAGACCTCGTACTCTTCAGAAGTGGAAGTCGGGATGACATGTAGTTTGGGAGCTGACTGTCTTCTTGTACCATGCATGTAAGGTCGTAAAAGAGAGGAATGGAAGACTGGATGCACCCGCCTCAGGATATTGGGTAGTTTGAGGTGATAGGCTACAGGATTTATTTTGGAAAGTATCTCGTAAGGTCCGATGTAACGGGGAGACAATTTGGATGGTCGGACCCAGCGAGGCAGGAATTTTGTAGAGAGCATAACTTTGGTGCCCTTATCCCAGTCTGGTACCTGTCTGGGATGTCTATCCCCTTGTTCTTTATAGCGACTGCCAGCCTCTTGAAGACTTTGCCTGGCAGTATTGTGGGCTTCTTGGATTCTCTCAAGGGTAGTCTCAATGGTTGGTATGTATGAGTCGACGGAATAGATGAGTACTATGGATTGAGCATGTTTGCCATAGGTACAGAAGAAAGGGGTGATTCCTAGCGCAGTGTGCACCGAGTTGTTGTAAGCAAATTCTGCGGTAGGTAGCAAAGACAGCCAATTATCTTGTTGTTTGTTTATGAAGCACCTAAGGTACTGCTCCAGGGTTCTGTTTAGCCTCTCTGTCTGTCCATTGGTTTGGGGATGAAACCCAGAAGAGAGAGCTCTCACGATACCCAGCCTTTTACACAACTCCGTCCAGAATTTGGAGGTGTATTGACTACCTCGATCGGATACGATTTTCAGGGGGAGACCGTGTAGCCTGAATACGTCTTTCATGAAGACATCCGCCATAACAGAAGCGGAAGGTATGCCGGTCAGGGGGGAAAAAATTATCCAACTTAGAGAAGGAGTCCACAGTGACCATGATGCAGGTACAACCCAGGGAGACAGCTAAGTCCACTATAAAGTCGGTAGAGATGTGCTTCCATGGACCTGGTGGAATCGGCTCTTGGTGAAGCAATCCCAAAGGCTTCTGTGTGAGATGTTGCTCTGCAGACATACGAGACAGGTTCGAACATACTCCTGAACATATGCCTTCATGTTGGGCCAATAGAATGACCTCTGGATTAATTCCAGCGTACCACGTATGCCTCTATGACCGGTCACCTTGGAATCATGGCTCCATCGGAGAACCTTTTGTCTGAGATCATGGGATGGAATGATCAACTTTCCCTGAGCAAAGTATAACCCATCTCTTCTTATCACCGGCTGCTTCCCAATGGCAGAGGTATGTTCTTTCAGGTTGATGGAGGCCTCTTGGACTTGTTGCAAAAAGGATGTCACAGAAGAAACGATCTTAGTCTGAGGGAACATCAGTTCCTTTTCTTGTGTAGGAATCTTATCAAGGTCATCTCTGCGTGATAAATCGTCGGCAATCAGGTTTTGCGAACCGGGTATAAATGTGATACTGAAATGGAATTGAGCAAAGAAGTGAGCCCATCTGGCTTGACGTGTATTATAACACTCTTGTTGCTTAAGCACCTGTTGATTCTTGTGATCAGTTTGGATTAGGAAGGGGTGCATGCTACCTTGAAGCAAGTGTCTCCACTCCAGACAGGCTAATTTCATGGCCAACAGCTCACGTTCAATAACGGAATAGTTCCGTTCGCTCGGGCTCAAGCTCTTAGAAAAATAAGCAATGGGATGTTCGAGTCCTTGGTTAGACTGAAGAAGAACAGCACCCACTGCACCTGCGGAAGCATCAGTTTCCACAATAAAGGGCTGTAGATGGTTTGGCTGTCTTAGAACCGGCGCTGTACTGAACCGTTGTTTCAAGCAGGAGAAACTGTCATCCGCTTCTTTAGACCAGTTGAAAGGGTTGGAAGACTTCTTTAGTAGGGAGGTTATTGGAAGAGTGAGCTGGGAGAATTCAGGGATGAATTTCCGATAGAAATTTGCCAGTCCGAGGAACCGCCGGATCTCCTTAACAGAAGAAGGTGGTGGCCAGGCCAGAATAGCCTCTACCTTCTTTGGATCCATGGTGATTCCTTGATCAGATAGAATGAACCCCAAATAGGAGATTGAGGACTGTGAGAAAGCACATTTTTCAGGTTTAGCCAATAGGTGATGTAACTGAAGTAGATGTAATACCTCCTTAACATGTCGCTGATGATCTTCCGGTCTGCGAGAAAAGACCATTATATCGTCCAGGTATACCACCGTAGTTTGACCCAGCAGATCAGAGAATAATCGGTCCATAAACCGTTAGAAGATGGAAGGGGCATTGACTAGCCCAAACAGCATTACCTGATATTCAAACAGACCGTAAGGAGTGCGTAAGGCCGTCTTCTATTCATTACCTGCTCTAATACGAAGCAGGTGATAAGCGTTCCAGAGATCAAGTTTAGTGAACAGCACAGAACCTTGGACCGACTCCAATACTTCGGTAATGATGGGCATGGGGTAGCGATCCTTAATGGTTAGTTTGTTTAGACCCCTGTAGTCAATACATGGCCTTAATTCTTTGGTGTTCCTTTTGGGAATGAAAAACTAGGAGGCCCCTGCTGGGGACCGAGATAGTTTGATAAGACCATTGGCAAGGTTTTCATCTAGATATTGCTTGAGTACCTCTTTTTCAGACACTGGGAGTGAGTACATTCTGCCAATGGGAACCAAAGCTTGTGGAACTAGGTCGATCCTGCAATCCTCAGGCCGAAGTGGAGGCAATTGAAGGGGAGATTGTTCCTTGAAGACATCAGAAAAATCAGAATGAAAGCTGGGTATGCAATGGATTGCATTTGACTCGGTAGAACATACAGCCTTTACTTTTTCAAACAGTGGTTCGGGTAGACACTCTTCTTTGCAATAATTGGAGTGAAAACTCAATAGATTGTTAGTCCAGTATATGGTAGGATTGTGTCTTCTGAGCCAACCTATTCCCAGGATAACTGGGAAGTGAGCAGCATGGATGATATCAAAGCTCATGACTTCAGAGTATTGTTTGATGAAGACCTTTACTTCCTCAGTGGTATGGGTTAAACGGCTGGTACACAAGGGTGTTCCATCCACTCCTTCCACTTTTTGATCTTCCTTTTTTGCAATTCTCTTTAGACCCACCTTGTCTGCCCACATGGTGTCCAGAAAATTACCAGTAGCTCCACAGTCTAGCAGGGCTTGTGTGTCTACCTCTCTCCCTCTGAACTGTAGTTTGACTGCTACGACCATCAGACGAGAATCCTCAGATGTCTTGGCGGACGTGACAGAAAGGGTTGTGTAGGGACTGTGAGTCGCCCCTCGATAGTCTGTCCTATTAACTATCAAGGGCGTTCGTTTCCCGATTTCCTAGGAGGAACATCGGGACAGTCCTTCAGCAGGTGAGTGGAAGCACCACAGTACATGCAGAGGCTTCCCTCTCTTCTTCTTTTTCTCTCTTCAGGAGATAGTGGCACCCGTATATTCCCGATTTGCATAGGTTCATCTCGGATGGGAAGCGTAGCAGGAGAGGAAGGCAAGGGGTTTGCTTCAGGATAGAGTGCCAAACAGCGATTCTTCTTCTTTTCATTCTTACGTTCCGTGAAACGGAAATCGATTCTCTGAACCGCAGTGAGGAGGTCAGAGAAAGTCTCGGGTCGAGGGATCGGAGTGCGCTCATCTTTCAATTCTTCTCGCAATCCTATGTGAAAAATGGTGTATTGGGCTTGTTCCTGCCAACCTGCTTCTGCAGCCAATTATTTGAAGATTGAGATGTAGGTAAGTAGGTCAGAATTACATTGGCATACATCCAGTAGGTCTTCACTGGCTACAAAGGCACATTCTGTCCGGAGGAACGTCTGTTGTAAGAGAGTCTTCAAGGTGGCGTAATCTTGCAGGACTGGATCGGATTGGGACACCAATGGAGTAGCCCATGCCAAGGCATTACCTGACATATGAGTAATCTTGAATCCCACCTTGGCATGATCTGTAGCAAAGGCGCCCTTCCTAAAGCCGAAATGGATGTTACAAGCCTCCAGGAATTATTTTACCTTCCGTTCAGAGCCATCAAATTTCCCAGAAACCAGGGGTAAAGGAGGGAGATCAGCAGTTTGTTGTTCTCTGGCAGCAACTCTTTGCTGCAAGGTGGCATTGTCAGTTTTGAGAGCCTGTACCTCAAGATTAAGAGTTTGAACCACAGCCACTAGCTCTTGAATTTGCTGTGGTGTGGCCATCTCTTCAATCTGGCGTTGCAAGCTATCAGGTTTGTCAGTTTGTTAAATCAAGCTGGTCCGCAATATCGTCTTCACTCAGAAATAGGAGTTCTCCTTTTCCCCCTTCCTCCTCACCTGAGGTAGTAGAAGAATAATCCAATTTCTTCCTTCGAGGTCGCCAAGCTTCTGCCTTCTTTTTTTTGTGTAGATAAGATCTGCCTCGGAAGGAAGCCACCGTGATTCCCACTCAAGGAATCTCCGGAGACCACTCTCCGCAACAGCCGGAGCGTAGTAGGGGAAAAAGCCTCAGGCACAACAAAAAAAAACAGGTCTTCTCGAGTCCAACGGCACAAATAAGCTGGGTGTGGTAAGATTGTTTTGGGTGGACTGCAAGCTGTGTAAACAACGTGGACAATAATAAAGGGTAATCACCGTAAAGGATCGAGAGGGATACTAAAAAAGAAGAATCTAAAAGAATGGAAGAAATGGACTGAACAGAACCAGAAGGTTCAAAGAAAATACAGAAAGGAAATAGGCAGAACTGCGACTGAATACAAGCAGAACAGAGGAAACAGAAAGAAAAAAACAGAGAAATGGGGTTGCAAGAGCTCGAGAGGAGTGCGGACAACTGCAAGGTATGGCTGCAAGAAAGCTGAGAATGAGGACACAAACTGTAAGCGATAGAGTGGGCGGATCACCACCAAGGGAAATCACGAGGAGCGCTGTCAACTGGGAGAGGAAGTAGAACTTGGCGGCTGCCATGTTGGAAAAAGACTAGACTGCAGCGGCACGCTAAGAAACAGCGTAACGCCACAGTCTAATGGTGGCCGTGTTTCCATTTGTTCCATACACGCCAACTTCCCAGGTTCGTGATAATATGGAAGAACACATTTAAGATTTTGTCAATTCTCAAAATGCATGTTTTCTTAAAATACAATACCAGGCTTACTGGAGAAGGTGTTACCATAACTTGGGTAGTAAATAAAAGAGCCACCGTTCACCCTTGCTCGTTCCGTGTAGTGAAACGAGTGGCAGGAGTAACGTCCTAATAAATATATGACAACAAACCTCAAATGTTGAACTTTTATTGAGAAGAGCTAGGAAAACACTGGACGATATCCTGTTTTCATTGTGAACAAATGGTACCAGCACAGATGCAACTGCAAACTAATCACTTTTGCCCAACTGCATTTATAGTTCATCTTTGAAAAACAAGTGTAGAGAGACATTGTGGGCGTTGGGTAAGGAGCAAAAGATTTTGGCACCTAATACAGTTATTTTTAGATCACCGAACCACGTCAAAAACATGAAACAACTAGACTACTTTGTTATTTCAATTTAGTGACAGTTAAACATGGTAAAAACAGAAACAATGGAGACCATATTAGATGTAAATATGGTCACCAATCTGTTTCTAATATGTCAAAATAAAGATCCTCATTAGGTGACAAAGTCTTTTCTCTGCGGTGATCAGCGTGATTAATAAGGCAAACCCGTTTCTTTTTATTTTACGCTGCCTATTCAAGATTAAGCAAACTATTCATATATAAATCGATACATTTATTTGTGCAACATAAACTATATTGAAACAATTGTATTGGTGCTGCTACGCCAGCATGTCAGCTATCAGCTTGATGGGACCTCCCATCATCAGGCCCTCCAGAGTGTGACAAGGATTGATATACACACCAATGCTACTATGTGGAGGACACATTCACCACATCTTGTATGCACAACTGGAAGCACAAGGGAACTGGCCAACAACAAACCTGAGGTTTTGTTGAACCCAAGTAGGACTGCTTCTTCCTGGGGCATTTTTTCCAAGATTAGGGATGCATATTTTTTGTACTTTGTTGGATTTTGAAGATTGTATTTGGCGATTGTATTTTCCCTGATACCCTGTCGCTTATCTAATCTAACAATATAATAAAAGGCCGGACGTATGATTGTCGTGTATGTTGGTGCGATGCCATAACTTCACCTGTTGTCACTGCTAGAGGGAGCTTTTGCCTTAGGATACATAGAGACAATTCCAATTTGCATAGCTTCACCTGTTGTCACCGCTTCAGGGAGCTATAGGCTTAGGATTGATAGTGGTCCTACTGTGTCAATGAAAGTCTGCACTTTGGCCTGTGTTCATGAGCCTGTGCACTAGTATGATCATATAAAGGATCCAGAATTGAGAAATGTGTAAGAGAGAGGAATCCAATTTATTGCATGCAAGACTAGTATACTATTACGAGCAAGGGGAGCATTGGTCCCCAGTTTCTGCTACTACATTCTAGTAAAAGCATTATTCCTATTTTCATTTTAAAGAAGAGTTTCTCTGTCTTGACATATTCAATAAGAGACACCTTCCAAGGGGTTACAACTATTACCAGTTTTGGTGGTTTCATTTTCGGTAAACAATATTGCATGATCCTGAAACTATTAATGTGCAAATTCTTCATGTTTGTTCCAACAGAGTTGCAGCGGTTTGCCTAATTGCCAGAGGTCGAGGCACTTCCACTCTTACTACTATTTGCTGCTTGAAGTCACACTGTCACATTTAGGGGGGAGTCCCTAGAGATCCCTGTAACCTATCTTCTGTAACCTAACAGGTAGCACCAGGCACACTGTAGAATAAAGGTGTACTCTCACTGGAATTGCACATGTTACAATTTCTGGTTATCAACATATAGGCAACATGGGGGCGGGGCTTTCAGTAGAGGTACTTGGCTCCTCCTCTACAAGGTGGTCCCCATGCTGGCCACCCTGGGTAGCCTCACAGTTTCTCTGTTGGTATTGTTGGTCCCATTAGAAGCCCCCCAGCCTCTATTTCTTGGTCTGCACCACTTTGAGGATTTGATTGGACATTATGCACCTGTCCATGCAAGCTCTGCATCAGTAATTTCATCAATTTGCTCTCAACGGTCTCCTTCTTCTGTTCCTGGCACACAACGCAATGGTTTGCAACCGTCACTCGCTCCACCAGTAGTTTTGGTCTGCCAACCAATACACATATTCTTAAGCTGTGCCGGGATCTTAGTTAAAAGAACAGTGACAAAAGAATTAGATATCTCTTCCTATGCTGTCTCATCTGGCTTGTTGATGCCAGAATGTTAGGTAAACACAGCTTTAAATCTATCTAGTTAAGTAGAGGATTATTCACTCTTGCTCTGTTTGCATTTCGATATCAGTTTATCTCTGACATATCTCAGGGATTGTAGCTACTCTTCTCTCTCTTGCCTAAACTAAGGGGTCAACAGTACCAGGGTCAAGGGCCGGCCGTCTACCCCACTCTATTAGTCATTGCCTTACTTCAAGCAGCATCATTATCCTTATGAGCTGATTCATGTAAGCCCAGGAGGGATTGTAGCATTGTAAAACTCTGCAATTCTTCCCTAATAACTGCAAACTCCTTTGCCAAATTTCTCAGATCCCTAGAGTCCAAGGGATATATACAGTAATGCAATGTGGCTGCTGTCACCCCTCTTCCGCATTGCCTTCCAACACTGGTCTAAAAGGTGCCCGAAGGACCCGGGGGTCCCTTCCATACATTGTACCTCCCCTTGTCACAGACGTAGTGTAAGGGGGAGGTGCATCTATTAATGTATGTCCCCCTGCAGCACTTAAACTGCTTTCACCCGGTGCTATGGGGACAGAGGTAAAAGTGAAACAGGATCCTGAGGAAAAGTTTCCTCTGGCATTGGCCATCCTGGCTGTGGTGTCTCTAACCTGCTCTCACAGCCTCCCACATACAAGTAAAGAATTCAATAATGTCATCCGCTGATTTGCTATCCTGCTCTTCCTATTTTTCTTTTGTTCTTTTCCTTCTCCTTTTCCTGCTCTTGCACTATTTGGGGGTGCAAATATGTGTTCTTATCTACCACCTCTTTGCTTTCAAGTATTTTATCTTTCCTCACAATTGATTATTGACCTTTCTCAAACCTCTGATATTACTACAAATGTTCCCTATTTTTTCAGGGGTTATTACTCTGTATCTTCAGAGCCGTCTAAGGGCATCCAACTTGTCCACATGACAGGTCCCTTCATTCGGGAACTGTGAGTGTTTATTATATCGTGTCGCAAAATGCCAAAAGTCCACAAAATTACAAATAGTGCTATTAAATTGGGTGAACATATAATGGACAGACAACCCTTTGGTGCTTCTGTGCCTGTTTTGATTGTTCTTTGCCTATTGCTGTACTTAATATTACCATTCGTTCTATTTCCACTGTCCACGTTACCCAGGTGTTCCTGTACCATTCATTCTTGGATACCATTCTTTCGCAGTCCTGAGAAGGGAGGGGCACAATTAACTAGATACACCACAGAGAAGCCCTGATAGGAATAGAGAGTCTCTACCTGAAAATGCTCAACGAGAGATCATGTTTCACCAATATATTCATGACTAAATTGATTACTCGTGGAGGCTTGAATTGATATAAGGTATCAACACTAGATTTTAAATGTCTCCATAATACTGTTCTGTCATGTCTGGGTTTACAAATGGATTTTTCACAAATCCTCCCCATTATTACACTCCTCTTCCTCCAGACCCTAGATATAATCTTAAATCTGCAGGGGACCAACATGTGAAATTATCCACCTGAATCTCTTCAAGCCTCTCCTGATCATTTGAACTAAAAGAAAAAACACCTTATGGCCCTTGCATGCCAAATCTATTTCCCCACACTAACCCTAGTAATGTCATTGTTTCTCATCACTGTTGAATTCACATGCTCTCAAGCGGCTGGATGTAACACTTTCTGTATTGTAATGAACTCATGGTGGCAACAGTAAAGACAGACACAAGTGATCACAGTTCAAGGGTGTTTATTGAACATTATAATGGGTGAGATAAACGCCTAACCTAAATCTAAATCTAAGAGGGGAGCAAGCTACGACCATCAAATAGTAATAAGGCAGTCCTAGGGGCGTCTTGTCAAATAAAAAGGACCTATCACTAAAAGAAACTATTGCCAATAATTACTGCTAAATTACAAAAAGAGTGTGAGATAATGTTCACCGGAAAAGAAATAAGTGTTCCCAAAATGAATAGTCAGGATGGTATGGCTATGTCTCCCATCCCCACGTTTGAAGCATGGGACAATGCAAGACTCTTGAGCAAAGCACACTCCTTGCCCTCGTCAGCACGAGGTTCACAGTTCAGTTTAACGTTATCAAAAACAGGCTACATCTCCTTCTTGCAAAAGCCTCTTGCCTTAGAAGGCTGGCTGATTCAAAGAAACAAACAGATAAACAAAAAGTTCCTTCAGTACTCTCGTACCTTGGGCGATTGCTCTTCACCTCTAGGATCTCCCTCTGCCGGGCTCAGATCCTCTTTGCAATTTGGGCCTCCCTTTTGTCGGGTCCACTACAGTCTTTCAAATGAAGCTTGTAATTTTCTAGAATGTTAATGTCCTTCTGAACAACTTCTCCTTGTGAATAACCCTCGACCGGGTTCACGCTTGTCCGATATACATTTCAACTTGCTTTATCACAGTACGGGATTCACTCTCATTGGCTCCCCCTTGGAATCCATGCGTCGGGTTCATATAGTCATTTTAACAAACTGTTCACAGTTTACTCTGTCTTATCTCTACCTGTCAACTTTGCCCTCCCTCCGTCGGGTTCATTATGGCCTTACTTAACACAGTTCATGAGTTTCAGAAAGCAGGGTTTTCCTTCTCCTAGCTTTCTTTTGGTATCCCTCTGTCGGGTTCACGCTTGCCTCATTTCACAGTTCACAATCTTATCAGAAAGCGGAGTTCCCTTCCACTAGCTTTCCCCTGGCAACGGGTCAGAGACTTTCGATTGTACAAGGGATTTGAGGTGGCCTTTGTAGGACCACTATGACACCTCATGCCACCCTTTCCTAGGGCACTTCTGGTTCTCATAGTTTCAAAGAACAGATCACAGTCAGAGTTTTTCGAATGAGCTCCAACGTGGCTCTGCACCACTCTGCACCTGGACCTACACTGGGCTTTCTTTAAAGTTCAAACACATACACAAGTTTTTTCTCTTTGGATTGCTGGTGTTCAAAATGTTACCACTTGCAACCTTGGGTTCAACAGAGTTTGTTTTACTATCAGCTTCCTCCGACTCACCGGCTGTGCTGAACCCGTTGGCCTCTATCTTCTCTGGAGTCAAGGATAGTACCACGGTAGGCAGCTTGCCTCTCTGCCTATGTTATCAAAGTTGGAGGCCCATGTACTGTTGATGTCTGCTGCTTTGCATGCCGACTGTAGCTCCCGGTCTCATGCTTTCCCTTTCAGAAGCTTTGCGGGTCTGAGGTGAAACGGGCAAGGGCAACATGTCAGGTAAAAGGCTCTGGTGTTAGTCGATTGTCTGTTACTGTGTAAGAATGTTTTTGTGTGGAAAAAGGTGAGGGGCGGGGGTAGGTATTCTAAATATCCTACAGGGTGGGATGGGGAAAAGGTGTTACAGGGAAGGGGATACCGCATCTCAACCCTCGGTGTCCCACTTCCACTCCCCGAAGACCCCTCGCCCTGGTGATCCTCCCCCACTGATCCACCCACAGGAACTGGTTCCAATAGCGATGTCTGTGTCCTGGCCACCAGAATGACAGATCCCCAGGACTAGCAAGTGAGACACCTTCGGGTTTCTCACAGTATGCACCAATTAATTTAAGATAACATGTTTTGTCTGTTATTCCTGAGCATCAGCCTGCTGTAGTTGAGTTGGTGGTTTTCTCTCAGTTGTGTATAGTATTTTACATCCTACTGGTCTTCTTTACTCACAATGAACATTATGTCTGTACCCAGTTCAGATGCAATCTCGTCATGATGTATCCATCACAGAGTGATCCATTTCACATAGATATTCTGTTAGCTCTTCTGGTTCCAGACATTCTTTTGTTTGACCATTTTCAGCCAAGATTACGTGCGTTGAATCGAAAAGCTCATGTTTAAGGTCTAACTTTTTTGAGTTCTGGATTTAAAGCAGGACATTGCTTCCGTTCAGCTAACGTTTGTTTTGCAAAATCATAAAATAGACAAATCTTATGATTCAAGTTGAGGAAGGGGTAATCTTTGTCTGCTAACTCAAGAATCATTCTTGTGTGACAATTGTGCAAAAGGCTGGCAATAAAAGGTCTGGAGGTACCCTTCTGGATAGGGTGATAATACTGAATCCTGTGAGCTCTCTAAATTGCTAATGGGGTGCAAACATCAGGCAAATTAGAGGTAACCATTTCTACATGGAATGTACCCGATTAGTTCTCCCTAAATACTCAGGCACACCAAACAGACAAATATTGTCCCAACGACTCATGTCCTCTAGGTCTTCTAGGCATGGCCAGTTTGTGTAATTTGTACTGCATCTGTTCAAGTCCTTCTGCTCTATTCTTAACTGTGAGGATGCAGCACTCCACCTCCGTAATCCTGAATTCATGCATCTTCAAATCATCACACAGGTGTTTGAGTTATTTGCATTTATGAGTGATGGAGTCCACCATGAGCAGTAAGGCTGTCATTTGCAATGGCAGCTCTAGAAGTGGAAGTTCCATGAATACTGAAACGCGACTGCTGAATCATCAAAGTGATCATCTGACGACTACTCAGAAAAGGAGAGGACTGCATTTAGGAAGTTATAGAAGCTGCCATCACTTCAAAATCAGGCACATCTCAATCTCAGTCCAACATTGCATGAAGCGTGGGATGTTCTTCTATGCAAGATTTAACTTGTATCAATACACCAGTTCTGGCTATTGCTTCATGGAAATGGACCATTCAGTATCTGGTGTCAAACTCATCACTAGCCGTGATCACTAAAACGTAGCACACATCATTCCCAGTCTTATTGTTATCTGATGATTGGTATGTGATGGTTTAATTCCTGTCTTTGTCACATAAAGGTAGTGCTGTTCCTGTTCTGGGCATATCCGGAGTCTGTACTTGGAGTACAGGTGATGGCATTTTGAATATAGAACCAAGTCCATAAGATTAAGAGGTTGCTTCTCCTAATGTGGAAAGTGAAGTTGAGTCAGTGAAGGAAAGCCTAATCACTAGTCCAAGTACACAAATGAGCACACAACAGTGAATGCATTGAAAGTGATAGCACTCCAGATGTGTGAAAGTCCAACCTCAATTGTGTCACCAGCCCAAGCAGATGTACGCTAAATAAAATGCAATTTATAATGGTGATAAGCACATGTGAATCAAACATGCACGCTATGTATTGCATCTAGACAGTGTGTGTGCCAGGCTGTTATCTTCCATAATGATACTGCAGGAACTGGGATAAATGGCGGACCCTGCTTCTGTTATAGTCCTCTTTCCCTTTCTATGAACTCCAATCTGAGAGAGAGGAAGCACTACCACTATGCAACTCAAGGCGGGACGTGATCTTTTCATACACAAAAGAGTCTGTACACAGAGTCCCTCCTACCAAACAGTTTGCTGCACTCATGCAACAACTTTCTTGTTACACAGGCAACCCCATGGCAAGAGTAAATAGAAGGTGTATTTAGCTCTGTTAAGAGTTAATATTGTTAATGTGGATTATAAAGGTTTATCGCAGGAGTCAAAGGGCATAATAGAGTACCAAAGCCATCTTGGGTGCTAAGTCGAAGTATGTGTTGCCACTGATTCTCAGTAATGTCAAGTATTTTCTGCTTTCTCATCAGGCCTTAAAATGGAAGCAGTAGAAGCACAACCATCCAAGTTGAATCAGCGTTTGTTTCAAGGTGCAAGTGAGGCAGATATGTCCACTCACTTCATAAGAAGCATCTGTTATTAATTCACCGCCATTTCATGTGTTTTGGACTGTATTCCCCAGGCCGTAACAGGATCCCTGGGATCAGGAACCATCTCATTCAGATGCTCACCACATCCCCCAATCCTTTCTCCATTCTCCAATTCTTACCCCTTCAGAAACTCCTTGATGTAATATATTGCTCTGAAGTAAAGGAGACCCTTGTAGGCAGGTTCATTGGCCAAAGAGACAACTCCTCTCACATAGGTCCGGGAGCAAGATAGCTACTGCTTTAAACCTAACAAGTCGGTGCCAGAGGGTGCTGACCTGTGTTCGAGGTAATCGGGTGGAAGCCTGTCTACCTTAGGCCTCAGTCATTCGGCCTTCCACTGTACTGGCTGTGGTCCTTAAGTCACATACGCATGAGTCTGGCAGACAGCGCTACCAGACAGTGTCTGATCCTGAGGAGCCTCACCTAATTACAAAGAGGTTTGAAATGCAAATGTTGTTTACAGCCTCGACAAAGTAAAATCCCTGCAGGAACTGGATACCTTGATGACAGATGTGTAATGAGCACCTCAATTAAGGGAGTGCTCAATTCTGGGCAGAGACGCGTCTCACACGGTAGTTCTCATGTCTTGCGGAAGCACAATTTCTGAACTAGCCTTGAGCTTTCTGGAAGTGAGCTTTATAGTCACTAAACAGACATTAGACAAAGGTTTGTAAGATTTTTCAAATTGCAAAATTAACTTCTGGATTGCATGGTATACGTTATGCATGGGGATTTAACTTTCCGTCTGATGATCAAAGATATTGTACGAATGCATCCCAAAACATTATGTAATCCTGCTGGCCTTAGACAATCCAACACTAAAGGTTCTTTAGTGGGAACTGTGTACTATGGTCCTAAAATATGATGGATTGTTTCTGGGAACATAATAATGGTTTGGAAATATAAGCAGAACCCCCAGAGAGCAGTATAGAATGATGACATGTATTTCACCCCCTGTATAAACATAACACTTACCCTAAGCCTTATGATTGTGTCATTTTCACTCATGTATAAAGGGTATGTAAGAAATAAAAAACAACAAAAGATTCAGAGCCTGATTCATAGAAAAAGCGCAGAGTCCCAGCAAAGTGCAGTGCGCGTAATAGAACTTTGCACCTACAGTCACGCATAAGTATGTTTTGGGCGTTCTGTGTATTCATGGACATATACCTCTAAAGTAACCCTAGGTGCAAAGATAAGAGAGTAGTGCCCAGAACGCCTATGACATGCCCCTTCCCCACAAACCAAAACCAGCGACATATACCGACTTTTGCACCTACTTCTTCCCCACCGTCAAGCACTGAGGTAATACTGTGGGATTTCACCCTGCAACCAAGGCAGCAGTCCGTTGAGACTGCATACGAACCCCATAACCCAAAACTGCACCCAGATGATCAGTTTTCAATTTCGCATAATTCATGCCAGCGCCTGGATAATCTGGGTACGAACCCTGGAAATTAAAGGCAGCACCCTCCTAATCTGCATATGATCACCCCTAACTCCAAGTATGCACCTCAACTAATTGTTGTCACCCCTAAATTGCTATGTAAACTTTACCTTTGCATGTTGGATCCTATGCAAATAGTGCTTTGAGCCTCCTATCATGTGCAGTGAGTACACAAGGTTGGCGTGTAACCTTTCGCAATGTGGAGCTATCATCCAGGATTAAAACCGATTTGGAATGACAAACCCTATCAATAGAATGTAACTCCGCCGATGTACATATGCTGGGGTGCACCTCGCAGGGTGAGGAGTTGCATATTTTTCTTAATGTCTATAACCGGGTCTCAAATAAGCATTCAGATAATACATTGGACTCGGCCAGGGAGCTTGTGGAGTCAAGGGAATCCAGGGAGGGTACAATCTCTGGGATTATAATGATGGGGGATCTGCATTCACAGATTGAACCACTACTGGACATGGAGAGGCTGTGGGATGATCACAACGAGGTGTGGGATATCCCTGAGCTAAAGGGCTCTGGCCCGAGGAGGGAACATCCGCGGGCCATGGGTTGTGCAGCTCTGCTCTTGGGCATGGGATTAAGGGCATGCAATGGGTGGTTGGTGGATGATCCTGCCAGCTAGGCCCACATAACAGGGACATGATAGGGCCACACATATAGACTATGTTCTTTTGTCTCTGGGGCTGTGGTCAAGTGCCAAGGCCTTTGAGGTCCTTGACATTTTAGGCAGTGATGAGCAAAACTAAGATGGTGTCAGAAGAGTATTGGGCACTCCTGTCCCCTTCACACCTTTGTGCTGAATAATAGCCAATATGATATTCATAGAGTGTTGATATATAAATGTTGAGGTTAATTAATAAATAACGTATATACAAAAACAATTCTCTGCAAATCCTTCTTTATAATTGAAAATAAAAGGCACAACACGTTTCAGGATACAGATTTCCCTTCAGCAGGTGCAGGTTAATGAATCTAGAGAGTATATATACCCAATTGCATGTCAGTACAGTTACATGCACAAGTAAGAAAATGACACAAGTCTGTGCATATCAAGTATAAGAATACATCTTATGGTAGTAAGTACAATTCATGCATAAGTAAGTCATCTGCATCCCTGAGACAAGTAGAATACAAGGTCATAGAATATATTGTTTAGGGGCTGCGTCCCTGGAAGAATACCGAATAATATTCCATATTGTAGAGTAGGACAAGCCAAGATGTGAAATATTATTGTGTGTGTCTCAAAGGAATGGTCAACTAATCAAGCAAGCATGTGAAATTGGTACGACACCCTTACCTATATCGCCCGTGTGTCTAGAATGCGATGTGTACAAAGTTTCTGAAACAGGTACCTGGTCGGTGTTTGGCACTTTGTGGAACTGTAGGAAGAAGAGGCGCTGCTCACACCCTGCAGGGAGCCATGTTGTTGTATATATTAGGGAACTCCAAGTATATCAATTAAAACATAATGCGCAAGATCAGAAGTAAAGTGTAGTTACCAATTAGGGTGGTCAAATCCAAATTGTTAGGGAAGTTATTCTGGAGAAGACGACTGCTCTTAGAGAGCCTGTAGTTTGTCTGGTGATAGCGCTGTGTTCTAGTGTGGCGTCAAGCGAATATGCTAGCTGTAATGTAAAAGAACATGTGTAGGTGGCTCAAGGTCTGGGATGTAAAAGCAAACAGTTAAAGTAGAAAATAGCGCTGTACTGTCCCGGGAGGATAGCTCAGTGGCAACATGCTCGCCTTGGAAACAAGACGACCCGAAGCAACACAGGATGCAATCCCCGCTTCCGCGCTTAGAAACTTCTGGTTATTAAGCGCTTTTTAAATACGCAATGAAGACATATTCCTGTAACAGTGCCTCAATGCCCCTGGGCTGTGTGAGCGCTTTAAAAAATTAGGACGCAATCGTTTCTGTTGAAGGTTAAGTAGCCATTGATACCTGGTGAATGACTGGGGAAAGGAATAGATAAAGAAAGAGGACTGCTGTAGGAAACATGACTGCTGTAGGAAAAACGACGAAAAGGATACATTGAAGATAGCATACATTGCAAGGTTTACATGAAGGAGTAGGAAGTATTACAACCATAATGAATGGAATTGCGATAATATGACATAAAGGTGAGCCCTGTGTCAAGAGATAAAAAAAGTATAACGTAATGGCGTGCATTAATAGATTTTCAACTGATGAGTATTCTATGGTTGTGGATGGCTATCTATGAGCAGTTAATGTTTGGAATTACATAATTCGAAGAGTAACGTGTAGCGAGCAAGTAAAAATCTAGTACTTAGAAATATAATAGGTGTATTCGTTTCATTCATGAATCTCAATTGGAGGACTGAACGAATAAATATAAATGAGCATTCTATGCCCAGCTCAACACATTGAGCAAGATGGTTATGCTAGTCTGGTCTAGCATTGATATGTGATATATACAATAAAGTTCCAGGGAGATACATTAAAACAGACATTATAATATAAATAAAACAGTTACAATCATTGATGAGACACATCACATATGGGTGTTATGTAAAACAGGGTCAAAGGATGAGTTTCCTCATGACTAAGTTACAAAATATAGAATTGAATAGTAAGAAATCAAATAAGGAGTCCTATGGTCCAATATCCATTCATAGCTTGGACCCCATCTAGTTACAGGTGAGAAATCTGTGGATCACAAAAACAGACTAAATTGTAGATCACAGAAGACAGCGTACATTGAACTCTTCATGCATGCCACTCGGATGCACTGTATCTAAGCAGTGGATCCAGTGCATTTCCCTTTGGGCTAGTTTCTTCAATGTATTGCCTCCTCTGTGAGGGGTATGCACTACTTCAAGTATAATAAATCTGATCGGGGGTATGTTATGTCTGTGTTCCTTGAAATGTCTAGCCACTGGTGACTCGGGATTCTGGGTCCGAATATTGGATTTGTGTTCTAACTACCTTTCTCTGGCTGATCTGTTAGTTTGTCCTATGCATAGTAAACCACATGGGCATTTCATGGGATAGATTACTCCAGTGCTGCTGCAAGTGGAACCATCTATGAGTGCTATTTTATATCCATTGTGGGGATGTTGGATGGTGTTTCCTTAGATAACATGGCTGCAGTTACTGCATTGAAGGAATGGATATGTTCCTTTCTTACGCGCAGACAATGCTCTTTGTTTGTCAGGGGGACTTTCACTAGTCTATCTCTGAGGTTCCTATCCCTTCTATAGGCCATCAGAGGGGTTTTAGGGAAGAGCTTTTGTAGTAATGGATCATGATGTGGGTATTTCCAATTGTTAGTGATAATCCTTCTCAGGTGTAGACTCTAGCATCAATAGATCACTATACTTTCTCAAACATTTGAAAAATAGGGTGTGCAACTATACAGATTGCATATTTGATTTATCTTAGGCAGTGATCACAGGCCTCTGTGTTTAAAAATGGCACCTATGTGTATGCCTTAGAGGTCCCTCCAGACTAAACCCAGTGATACTTTACTAATACAAGGCGAGGCAAAACAGTGGATCAAGTGACCTGACCTTGATTTCCTGTCCTTAAAACCCAGGATTTATAACACAATTTTACCAGATATGTAGCACTTATTATCTTTTGAAACTCCCCATGCCGCACATGATAGGTTGACTCTGGGTATATTGTCTTTTGTCACTGAAATGTGCAAGAAAGTTAGAAAACACGCCATCTATGGGGCTCATTGGTACGATGCAGAGTGCAGGACTGTCGGGCTTCTTGGAGTGCATAAAGAGGGGCCGGCGGTGAACTGTGGTGAGCTGAGGCTCCACAGAATGCCATAAGGACAGCTAATTAAAACCAAAAAGACAAGTCAGCCCAGGAGGAGTGGCCAAAGCTCAATGAAGTGTCTGAAACAGGGGACTATAAATTGTTCTGGAAAATTGTTAGTGGGAGCAAAGAGGATAACGGTAACTGGCCAATGGACAATATTACTCCATCTACATGAAGAGACCACTTCCAGAGACTTTATGGAGTGGCAGGTCCATCCGAGTTCCACTCAAATAAAGGCACCATCACAAGCCCCCTCCAGTTGGAGGTACGATAGCTCCACAATGCAATTACATCACAATGCTGGAGTATGGTGGCGGAACCTGATGTTGTACCCATTAATTTAGTTAAGTACGAGTCATGCCTATGGGTGCCTATGGGTGCCTGCTCTTTATCATCTGTTTGATGTGATTCTCAGAGAAAATAGTGTGCCCCTGTCCTTGCAAAAAGCCACTATAATCGCAATTTGCGGTACCGTACTTACCTCGAGAGTCCCTTTGCGGGCCCCTACTTTAACGGCTGGTCTAGACCAGCCGTTAAGGTCGGGTCCCACAAAGGGACCTCGTAATAAGGCGTTAAGGGTTTAACGGCACCGACACCTTTTACGGAGCCGTTAACCCCTTAACACCTGGGTCCTAATGAGGCCCATTGTCTCTGTCAGAAAATGATGGGATGTTCAGCTCTTCAGTTCTTCACAAATCCTCTGTCACCCCACTCACTACTTTAAATAGGTTATTAATGTACATGTTAACGAGTATTTGGCCATAATACAACCCTCATGCATCCCTGTACTCTCCATAAACGGTGCAGAGAAACTGCCGTCCTTTCTATGGTCACTGTCCTTTCTATACTCACTAAATTTGCGACTCACCGGTATAAATTTAGATTCATGTAGATTGAAAATCATTTTTTGTGGGTCACATATAATTTCCATAGTTTGTAGGGTATCCCAAATATGTTTTACTGTAAAAGCAAAAAGAGAATATCGAGGCTGAGTACCTCAAAAGGATATACACCAAACAAAGGCTTATAAAGATTCTCAGATCTTCATTCAAATAACTGTACAGTTTTACAAAGAAACAAAGCATCAGATAGCTATTTGGCGCTCAGTACATCACAGCGAATACCAGCCCATTCGGTGTGAGTAGTGAGTGGGACTGTACATCAGAACACTCACTCTTTTTATACAATTTCTAACATGATGTCCAGCCCATCTACAGGTTAATTATTTCTCGGGCTAGGGGTGTGTGCCGAATTCACTTCTAATTTATTCAATTATATGCATATGGATTATTCCTAGTTTATGCACAGATAAGTCACAATGGCAACAGTGTATCTGTGGATTTAACATTAAGCCTTTGTACATGTTTTATACAATGTAGTTCTACAAGTGTTCACATTCAGTATTTAAACAACATTGAATTCAACGTATGCTCGCGGATCAGCTTTGTTGGCACAGGTAATCCTCGATCTACAGGTCAACGAAAGACAAGGTCTCATTACATGACCCTAACATTTGGCCTGCGGGCAGTTTAGACATTAACTTACATGTAGAGGTCAGGATGGCCAAGTTACAAACAGAAGAACATTGCCACTATTTTGGAACACAGGGTGACTTTGGAGCGAGAATCAGAATGATGGATGAACCTAAAATGGCGGCTAAATTGATCTAAGATCTGACCTTTTTGCAACGCGGATTTCTTCACAGAGCGGCTGGGCTTAGGCCAATATATACAATAAAGGAGGCACGATATAATATCCCATTTACCAAACCCTCCTTTTGGCCTAAGCCAAGCACTAAACAACTTCTAGTCACTTTACGAGTAACTCCACGTCTCGATGTCCATACATCCTGAATCACTATCGGAGATATCAATTGCCATAAGGTCGGATACTAAGATTTCTTTCAGCACATATTAATTGGAGATCTTCTCTGGGGCATATACTTTATGTCCTAATGTACCCATTGCTTGAGCGCAACATCCTCCTAACATCGAACACATAGCAGGAAGACGTTGTTTACAACAACAAAGAAACAACAGAATACCTAAAATAATCAGCATGAGCGAAAGTAGTTTCCATCCCCAAGATCACAAGAAGTCCCAGAACCAAGCGCTAAGATAGTTGGGGAGGAATCTGGTCGAAAACATGGCAAGCGGACCCCACCAATTTACATACCCCACCACGCTCAGCCAGGATGACATCTAATGCCATCCAGTTCAGAAGTGCTACTAACCTTATTGCTTTATTTTCTAGAGTCATATTATAGAGTATGTCAGTGGTCCGGTTGATGGTCCTCTCCAGTACTCTCGCTAGTCTCCTGATATCTTCAGAGTTCATTATTTGCCCCCAAAATGGCACAAAGGATTTAGCTACATCTCCTAGAACTTGTGCTGAAGTGTCACCATTCTCCTCTGGCCGCGGACGAGCCTTTGAAATCTCTACAGTACTTGTAATGAATACCCCGGGTAACAGAATCCCTAAATAACAAGTTCCCTGCCAATCCCTGGGTAACCATGGAAATGCTATATTACCGCAAACAAAGTAGACAGGTTCGCCTACATACAAAGGTCTGTCCTCGCCAGTCAAATTCACAACATTGGCGCAACCTTTAAAATCACCCATTAACTGAGTACCATTCCTTTGTATGCAGAAAGAAACTGAATCAGGACTATGGTTAACAGTGTAGGAAGGTGGCGTGGCATACCTATTGCCTATAGGAACCATCTTAAAAGAAATCAAAGATTGAAAAGGACGGGACAGTCTATCAGAACGCCTAATAGAGGCAACATTAAGCTTACTCGTATTCGCAAAGAGAGAGCTTCCCAGGGGCGTTAAAACACTTTTTTGAAACTCGTTCAAATTAGTCCCATCGAAGTTCCCCGAGATGCTATCGTTCCATCGGCCAAAGAATGGTGCTCCAAGAGAAGCATAGCATGCAGATGTCAAAGGTTGAAGGATGAATATACCAACCGAGCCCCTTATCCCCGTGTTGCGGTAAATGTGAACAGACCCAACAATTAGATTTGTTAAAAATGGCATGTGTAGCATTCATGATGAGTAGCAGTGTGTTGTTGTGATAACTCTGCCTGTGCTGAGAGTTTCTAGGAGATAGAGTATGCAGATGCACGGAAGGAGTAGAAACAGTACGTACATTTTCAGTAGGTAACAAATTCTCAAACGGATGTACTTCTTCTAGATACATGAAACCTAACACAATGACTATTGTGAAACCAATTAACATTATCACAAGACAGCAATACATTTTCGGGGCCCATACATTGGATTGTCCATTTTTGCAGCTGGTCACACGTTTTTGTATCTGTTCTGTGCATGTGGGAGCGGTTGCAGGCATTGTATTCTTCAAACGAAAGCACCAATGTTATTTGCTGGCGACCTCCAGGCCAAGGTTTTCTTAGTACTTCCACAAACCCTAGCCAACAGAATCCCCTTATGTACAAATGATCAGGCCAAAAAGACAAGCCCTTCGATGATTTTCCTTGATGGCACAGCCAAACCGTGCAGTAAGTCTACTTCCTCGGACGCAGATCGTACCTTGTGATCCTGGTACTGAGTGATCTGTGAACAACGTGTCGTCACTTCCCACTGGAAGTGGCGAATGAACGGAAACAAGAACAGAAACAAGATTCAGAACAACTTCCAGAAACAAAACTGTTGGAGAGTGTGGAGATGAAATGGCTGTTTCCCCAGACCTCACAGGCTCAGGGAGAGTCTCCGATGCACTCTCGATGCTGGTTGCTGCTTCGTAATCGTTGGTTACAGCATTGGTGAGGGGTTCTGTATCTTCTGTATCTTCTGTATCATTTGGCACTGGGTGTGGGATCCTCTTGGTGTGCGACGCGTGTATCCAATGCTTCCGGCCTGCTACCTGCACCGCAGTCGGTGTGACCAGCAAAACTTGGAAGGGGCCCCGCCAGTGAGGTGTGAGGCAAGAAGATCGCTCAAACGGTTTTGTGAGGATCCAATCTCCCGGTCGTATACTTTGACCGGGGCCCTAGTACCGTACAGGTAAAGCCTCTCGCAGCTGGTGATGAATCAAATACAGGTTTTTAGTTAACTCGCCACAGTAGTCAGAGAGAAGTACATTTTCGATGTCTCATAAAGAACAAGACTTCGAAACATTCCAAATATTAGCTGGCCTACCCATAACCACCTCAAAGGGAGAGAGCCCAGTCTTAGTTTGAGGGGTTGTTCTCATAGATAACAACACAATCGGTAAGGCATCCAGCCATTTTAGTTTGGTGCCGGCACACATCTTAGTGAGCTTGTTCTTGATGATGCCGTTGTGTCTTTCTACTAGTCCAGCACTATGGCCGAATGGAATCATTTATCGATCTGTAATCCCGCGCATATCTGCAGAATTACAGCAGTGATAAAGTGTGGACCATTGTCCGACCAGATGCCTCTCGGCAACCCAAATCTTGGAAAATATTCCTTTAACATAGTCTTTGCTGTGGTCATAGCTGTGGCATCTTTGACAGGATAGGTTTCAACCCATTTGCTAAAAGCACAGATGTCGACTAATACATACTTGAAATTGTTGCAATGCTCCATCTCAATAAAATCAAAATGAATAACTTCGAAGGGGACAGAAGGTGGATCAAAACTACCCCTGGGAGTTGATGTGCCCTTTCCCACATTATGCTGTAAACAAATCATGCACCCCTGAATGAAGCGTTCAGCTACCTTAGGGATTTTTTCATTTACCCACACATTTTGCAACATTTTAGTGATTTTACAAGCACATATATGGGTGGGACCATGAGCCGTAACAATCATCATCATAATATATGCGTCAAGCAGTAACCACTTCCCTTCAACTTTGTCCACCCAACACCCATCATCATCCAGTCTCGCCAAACCCTCAGCCCATATCTTAGATTCTTCTAATGTGGCCTCGGCTTGACTGTCCCTTACGGAATCAATACCCTCATCCAAAGTACAAGCATTTGTGGCATCCCTTGAAGTATACAGTTCTGAAGAGAGATCAGTGGCAGTCTGTTTGGCTAACTGGTCAGCAAAAGTGTTCCCTTTTCCTACAGGATCTACAATCTTCTGATGCACTTCGCATTTTATGATAGCTAGCTGAGTAGGGAGTGCAAGAGCTGAGAGTAACCGTACTATCAAGGAGCCATGTTGAATTTCTGAACCATGTGAAGTCAAGAAACCTCTTTCTGCCCAAAGTCTACTGAAGTTGTGAACCACCCCAAAGGCGTACTGACTGTCAGTAAATATGTTTACTGTATGCCCTTCGGAAAGTTCACAAGCTCGGGTCAATGCTATAATCTCTGTGGCCTGCGCAGAGTTATGCGTGATTCTTTTGGTTTCCACGACTGTGCTCAATGTAGTGATTGCATAAGCAGCTGTGGAAGTACCATCTGGAAGTTTGAAACAGGAGCCGTCACAAAACAGCCCTCCTAGCGGATTATTCAAAGGAGTGTCCTTTAAGTCAATTCTGCCTTCAGTCTCTTGTTCTGTGGTGTAAAGGCAGTCATGTTACTCTCCGTCACTGCAAGCAGTACCTTGCGGGAAAGGTAAAAGTTCAGCCGTATTAAGAACACGACACATCTTAATTTGTATGTGCGGTGCAAACAAGATCAATTCATATCTCGTTAATCATGCGGAGGTGAGGTGTTGCGCTTGTGTTCTATTCAGTAGAACATCTACAGAGTGAGGTATCATCAGGGTTAAAGCATGGCCTAGGACCTTTCCCTCGCTCTGTTTTATGGATGCAGCAGCAGCAGCGACAGCTCGCAAACAACTTGGCCAAGCGCATGCTACAGGATCAAGGGCGGAAGAAAAGTAGCCGTACGGCCTATTCTTCCCTCCATGTCCCTGCGTTAATTCAGCCAAAGCACATCCATCACATTCATGCACATACAACACAAAGGCCTTTTCATAGTTTGGTGTGCCCAAAACTGGTGCCGAGCACAATGCAGTCTTGAGCAGATCAAATGCTTGCTGGTGTTCCAAGTTCCACGGCAATGGCGAAGAAATGCCCTTCTTCGTCAAAGCCAACATTGGTTTAATCACTAGTGAGAAATTGGGGATCTACTGCCTACAGTAAGAAGCCATTCCTATACAAGGCTCTAACTTCCTTCTGCTTATTGGGACAGACATGCTAGAAATGAGTTTTATCCATTCAGGCGTCAACCTTCTTCCCTCCTTTGACAGGAGATAGCCTAAATAGGCGACCTCCTGACAACAGTATTGAACAATTTTTAAGCAAAGCTTTATGTCCATGTTTAGCCAAATGGATAAGCAACAACACAGTGCCCTCCTTACAAGCGCTCTCTGAGTCAGCAGCTAAAAGCGAGTCATCAACATATTGAAGCAGTGTACAAGTAGAGGGCAACTCAAGGGTATGAAGCTGCTCTTTCAAAGCCCTACTATAGATACTAGGACTTTCCGTGTAACCTTGCGGTGCACGGGTAAAGGTAAACGAACATCCACCTAAGGTGAACGCAAACAGGTATCTACTGTCTTTGTGTATAGGAATACTAAAGAAAGCGTTCTTTAGATCCATGACACTAAGATGAGTAGCTGAAGCCGGGATCATGGATAATATTGTTGTCACATCAGGCACAATTGGAAATTGTGGAGCAACGATCTTATTGATGGCACGTAGATCAATTATGAAATGAAAAGGAATTGCATTATTGCCTTTTTTGTACACGGGTAAAATCAGACTATTGCACAAACTACCTGAAATTTCCTCAATCACCCCTCGATGCACAAAATCAGAGACGATGCATTTCAAAGCTTGCTCACCATCGACCGAGATCTTATATTGGGGAATACATTGCAACTTTACTCCATGTTTCAAGATAATATTAACAGGCTCAATTTGCAAGACACCAACGTCATTATCATCAATAGCCCACAAACACTCCGGAACATCACGAAATTCTGGCGGCAAAGGTCTGGTCAAGAATTGAGAGACAGAAAGTTGCTGTGGTGAAATCGCCAAACGCACTCCATCAGAAGAACAACGAATTACCGCATTTAATTCCTTCAACAGATTCAACCCCAACAAATTCTCTCCACAATTCGTAGTCAAAAGGAATGGACAATGGTCCGAAAATGGACCCAAGGTAATCGGTACCAGCGAAGAAACCGGACAGACTACTGGTATGCCAGAAAACCCTACAGAAACATTGGTTTGCCTTGACAGTGGAATATTTGGAACCTGTGAAAGATCAATGAAACACTTCTGTGCCCCTGTATCTATCAAGAATAGATGTTTCCTCTTACCCACTAACATTTCCACGTAGGGAACTTTCTGATTAACGGGAATAGGCATTGGTTCCAAACCCTGCTTCGGGCAATCCTAGCAAAACAGAATGTCGTCAAAAGGAAGTTCTTCAGAGAGGTAAGCAGCAGAAGGATGATCAAAAATGTTTCTATTATCCACACTCAATGCCTGATTGTCCTGCGAAAAAGGTTGCTATGAATCCTGTGAAAACTGACCTCAACCAGGACCCCCTACACCTGGGCGAGCTCTGGATCATCTACCCATATTTCCAAATGTGTTATTTGACCTCTGCTGGAGGGTCGGGCATTGTGCATGCCAATGACCCTCTTGTCTGCAATAAGCACACTTGTTAATGTTTACAGGACCCAAGGGCACATTTCCCTGCAGAACGTACTGACCTCTAAATTGTGAATTACCTCCCCCTAGGGCCTCTAACAATTTACTACAATAGTACTTTCGTCGTTAAGTCACCTTTTCTCTTTTCAACTCTTTCCTTTTTGTTATTGACAAGAATCTCTTAGTACTGAGCCATGTGCAATACTTCTGACTGAGACTTCGCTTGCCAAGCACTCTCGGAGGACATAATTTGCGACTGCGATGTCAGGCAGCAATCCACGCACAAATTTGTCCACGAATAATCTTTTCCCAGACTCTGTGCCTAAGTCTTGTCCACTGAAATCCGAAAATATCTGTTCGAGCCGATTAAAGAACTCGGTAGCACACTCAGACTTGCCTTGGACACAGGCAGTAAGCTTGTCCCAAATAATTTTCTTTTCAGGAATTATAGTTTTCGATTTCGTAACTATTCTGTCAGTCAAAATTAGTATTACCTGAGGCGATCTTTCACAAGCTGGCCTTTCTCCATCAAGTCTAACCATGTAAGTCCATGTATCTCTGAGCCCTGGTACAACATCTACAGTTCTAATCTGGTTCCACAAGTCGACAGGCAGGAGTACGAGAAATAACAAATCGATATCACTTATGGTGAATACCGATGATTGCAAGACAGACTCTATTTCTTTGTAGAACCCTGTCGGATTCTTCCTAATGCCGGGAATAGATTGTTTAACGTTGTTCACTTCCTGTCTTGAGAACGGGACGTGAACGAACTGCGACACATAATACGCAGGAATATCATAGGCCTGCGCACCCTCCGGCATCCGCTGGAACCTCGACTTTTGGGACAATTGTCAGAGGGACCTTTCTCATAGGCAACTGAGAAGCAGGCAACTCCAAACGCTTACTAAGCAACAGAGCCATATCGTGTGCTAAAGCAGCTGAAGAAGTGTCAAATGAAAAAGCCCTCATATAAATACTCAATAACTCTGCGGGACAACAAATCTTCTTTTTTACACGCTTATCCTGTAGGTACTCTACCATTACCTGTATCACTTTCCTCTGCATTTCTGGTGTATACTGACCATAAGTGTCATATACTTCTAGAGAGTTATCGACATGTCTGAGATCCATCTAATCGCATCTTTCGTACAAATTCGTGTTTCCTCAGTTATTGATTTTCGACAAGGAGAAAACCGTTTCTGTACGAACATAACATCCAAGCCATCACCATCTTCATCTTCATTCCATACCCTTTCCAGCTCCCTTCTATACTCAAGAATCCTCTCAACATGCTCTAGCACCTTCTCTGCATATCTATAGAGAACAATAAAGTCTTCAGATCCCTCATTCCTTGCGGGAGATCTATATCATTTAGACTGTTCCAGATTACACATAAATGAATTCCAAATCCTTCAATGAAAACGTTTTTCTCAGGAAGATTGCCTATATTAAAAAGTGTGGCAAAAACATCAGCTTGTTCGCCCTTCTCCATTCAATGCTTAGCCCACGCAGTTAACTCACGTTTTTTCTCTGAACACGCAGTATTACGAGTTACAACCCTCGATCCCGCTCCCCGATCTACTACAAGTGGAGTAGAACCACTTGGAAGAGGGAGAGTAGGCGAGTTTTGAACATCAGGGAACAGAGGTGCTATTACTGGTACAGCAGGCAAAGGTGGTGGAACGGGGGGAGGGGCAAAGACAAGAGGAGGAACAATGTCCGGAGGAAGAGGAACAGCAGGAGGAACAATAAGAAGAGTAGGAGGAACTATGGGAGAAGGAATAACAGCAGGGAGAGGCAAAGCAGCAGGAAGAGGAACATACGGAGGTGGCGCAGTGGCACCGGGCCTTCGTTCATTTAATAGTTTATCGATAAGATAATCAGATACATGAAAGTCTTTAGAAGGGTACCTTTTCTGAATCCCAAGTGAGAAAGCCCTATCCATACCCCTAACTGACTCGGACTGTTTACTCTGGTCATATAACAATGCTTTTTCACCGTTCATCATATGACGGCACGCATGCTTTTATCTACTCTTGAGCTGCTGCAAAGCTTCTTTCTTCCAATTCTGTAATACATCGAATGCTGCAGGTCTAGCCTTTTTCTTCAATAATATAGATTCTAAGTATTCAATACGAGGCATTTCAAAACTACCATTGATTGGCCACTGAAGTTCGGAAGCATGTCTAGTTTGTCTGTGCCAAATATCGTTAAATACTATACTACCAATGCCGTGCTTACAGTACATAGTACATGCCGGCGACCTCTTCATTGGTGCCGGTCGGCCAAATTCCAAAGATTGTCTGTCCTTGCGGAATAATGCCCTGAAGCAGGCAGACAATTTCCCAGGCATATCAGAATGCTGGTGTTACCTGGTCAATAATTGAACTCACGAGTGCAATGTGCCAAAACAAATTATCAGGATACTTAAGAATCGGGTCACGTCTCACCTGATCAAATCCTAAGGAGGTCCAATCGGATTACAAAGTTTTCTAACAAGGATTTCCTTGTGGTTGGTGATTTCGGCAAATCTGCCCGCCTCAATATATGGACCCTCGTCAAGATGCCGACTCGGACCGCGTGCTCACCGTCCAGGGATCGGGTCGTGCAGCGCTGCTGAGGTGTCGCTTCTCATCCAAGAAAGGGGCCCCCTTCACACCGTCCGATAGCTGTGTCAACCTTCAACGAGCTGGCATCAATCTTGAGGGTCCCTATTCGGGCGCCATCTGTAAAAGCAAAAAGAGAATATCGAGGCTGAGTATCCCAAAAGGTAATACACCAAACACAGGCTTATAAAGATTCTCAGATCTTTATTAAAATAACTGTACAGTTTTACAAAGAAACAAAGTATCAGATAGCTATCTGGCCCTCAGTACATCACAGCGAATACCAGCCCATTCGGTGTGAGAAGTGAGTGGGGCTGTACATCAGAACACTCACTCTTTTTTTTTCCAACATTGTTTTTATTGTTTTGGCATAACAAGCGGTACGTAGTGCTAGCATTGCTTGAGGTTACATTTGTTATAATGTTTTAAGAGTTCGTCAGCGTTAAAGTTCAAAATAACAACTGGGGGAGGGCGGAAACAGGGTCATCCAGGAGTAACGGTGGGGGGGGGGACTGCTTTATTCCGCAATGGGGAAGGGTCCAGCTTTCGAAAGTTTCTATGTAGCTGGGTGTGGGTTGAGTTCCTTCTGTGGCGGCTCTGCTGGGCTCGTGTCTCCAGTCTATATAGTCTATAGTGATTTTGGGGTATTCAGGGGACTGTACCACGTCTCGGCCTGTGATTCGATTCCCCACTTTTCAGTCCTGGGATTCCATCCAGCGCAGTGTCGGGGCCTGCTTTGCCAGGCCGGGGAACTGCTGCACGAACTCTAGGAAGGGGGCCCAGGTACGTTCAAATTTAGGCTTATTGCCGAGTCTGACAGCCGTGACTTTCTCGGCTGTCACAATGTCCCAGCATTTGGACAGCCACATTTGCGTAGACAGGCCTTCCGGGTGTTTCCAGAGTCTGGCGATAGAAATGTTTGCGGCCATGAGGATGTGGGAGCAGAGATCCGCCAGGGCGCCTGTCAGGGGGAACCGGCCGACTCCAGTCCCCCCCAGCAGCGCGATTCCTGGGTCCCATGGTATGGAAAGTCTGGCAATTCCCTTAATCTGATCCAGGATCTTTTCCCAGAACTGGGTGGCTTTTGGGCAAGTCCAAAGGAGATGGAACAAGGTTCCCTGGTCCGGGCATCCCCTCCAGCACTAGGCAGGGATGGCTGCGTTGCATTTGTTTAGAATTTCGGGGGTGCGGTAACATCTATAGCAAACTTTAAACATGCTTTCTTTGTTGGTCACGCACTTCGAGCTCTTTTGTGCGCGGGACCAGATGTGCTGCCATTCTTTGGGTTCGATCGGTCTGCCGATGTCTTCTTCCCATTTAAGCATATAGGGCTCTTTTATCGAAGGGTCAGTCCCGTCTAGAATTTTGTACAAGGTGGAGAATTTCCCTTTCGGGAGGCTTTCTGACAGAGTAAGCTCTAGTGCCGAAAGTTCTCTGCTGTCGTGCTTCCTGACTTGCTCGTTCGACATCCAGTGCCTTAGTTGTGTGTATCTGAATCTTTCGGTTTCCGGGATTTTGAACTTTGCTTTGCACTCCTCGAAGTTTAATGGGCGACCATTCTCGTAGAAGTTGCTAAGGTCTCCAGGCCTCCGGCTCTCCACTCCGCAAATTGGTTTGGTGCGATTCCTGGGGAAAAGTCAGGGTTGTCCCAGACTGGGGTAAGGGGGCCCATTGTGCTCCTGCATTTCCACCGGCGGGCTGCCTTCCTCCAGCTGGCTACAGTATTTCTGGTTGATGGTAGTGGACCCTCATTCGGGGGTCCCTTGGGTTCCTTGCTGTGGGGCAGCCATTCAATCAGGGTTTTACTCCAATCTTCTTCAAGCTGCAGCCACCGGGGCAGTTGGTCTGAAGCTTCCAGGAGAAGGCTGGGGCCAGCTGGGCCGCTAAGCAGTACCTCGCCACATCCGGGACCCCCAGCCCTCCCAGGGCAGCACTCCAGAGCATGATGCGTTTTGGGATTCTTGACTTCTTTCCTTCCCAGACGAGGCTCAGCACCTCCCCTTGCAGCTTACGCAGAGCCTTCTCCCGCATCGCCACTGGCAGTGCCTGAGCAAAATATAGCAGCCGTGGGGTTAGGTTAATTTTTACCGCCGTGATCCGCCCGAACCACGAGATCTCCTGGGCTCTCCAGCGTCCGATGACTTTTTTTAATTCTCTGAAGAGTGCCGGGAAGTTTACCTTGTACAGCTTCTCGGTTTTGTTGGGGAGCTGGACTCCCAGGTAGTTGATGTTGCTTTTTGCCCAGGGGATCTGGAGCTCAGCTTCCAGCAGTGTTTTAATCTTCTTTGGGATATTGATGCCCATGGCAGCAGATTTGCAAATGTTTACTATGAACCCCGAAGCTGCGTGGAATTCCTCGAGGGACTGCCAAAGTGCTCTTATGGATTCTGTGGTTCGGGTGATCGTGAGCAGCACGTCGTCCGCATACAGTGCTATTTTGTATGAATCCTCGTTGACCGTAAGCCCATGTATTGATGGGTTCAGGCAGATCCTGTCCGCGAAAGGCTGCATTAAGAGGGCAAAGATGAGGGGGGATAGTGGGCATCCCTGCCTTGTGCCTCTGGTTATTTTGATTTGGTCGGATTTGACTCCGTTCAGTTGCAGCCGCGTGTGGGGATTTTGGTAGATGGCAAGGACCCACTTTGTGAAGTTTGGGGCGAAGCCGAAATGTCCTAGGACTTCCTTCAGGTACCCCCAGTCCAACATGTCGAAAGCCTTGTGCTCATCCAGGGAGAGGACTGTCATCTTGGAGCCCATCCTGTTTGCTGAGTCTATGATGTTAACGGTTCTACGGATGTTGTCTAGGGTTCCCCGCCCTGGGATGAAGCCTGCTTCATCTGGGTGGATGATTTCTGGAAGGAGCGGGGCCAGCCTGTTCGCCAGGATTTTGGCGAAGATCTTTGCATCGTTGTTTAGGAGGGATATGGGCTTGTATGATGCGCACTGCGTGCACTCTTTCCCAGGTTTCAGGATTAGCACAGTTAAGGATTCTTTCATGGATGGAATTGTGGAGCCAATGGAGAGGAACGAGTTGTATAGACTTGCCAGATGGGGTGCCAGCAAGTGGGCAAACTTCTTATAGAATTACGTGGTCAGCCCATCGGGCCCAGGTGTGGTATTCTTCAGCTGGCGGATTGTTTCGCTGACTTCTTCCGCCGATATTGCTCCCTCCAGGCCGGACACCAGGTGGGAAGGTTGTGGCTTTGGGATTGGAGCTAGGAACTGAGCAATGGAGTGGCCCGGGGTCGGGGGTCCCGCCATGATTTCCTGGTGGTGTTGGGTCATTATCTCGATCTTTTCCAGGTCTTCAATGTTTAAGCTTGTTTTCCAATTCCACTAGCCGCTCCTCCAGTTTTCGCTGCTTCAACAGGTTTTGCCTCCTGAGCCTGCCTGAGGCGTCCATTGCCACCCCTTGGATCACCGGTTTCATGGCATCCCACACTGTTGCCATTGAGGAGTCTGGGGTTGTATTCTCAGCAAAATAGTTTTGGATCGCTTCGGTGAGGTCGGAGCTAGCCGCTATGTCGGCCAAGATGTGGTCCTGTAATTTCCATTGCCGTTGGGTGGGTTCTGGGACTCCGTGGAGGAGCAGACTCATCGTGACCGGTGCGTGGTCTGAGATACCAATGTGCTCAATATGAGTTTCTCCCACGCAGGGGGCAATGGGGCTAGCGACTAGTAAGAGATTGATCCGCAAGTACCCGTTGTGGACATGTGAGAAGAAGGTATAGTCTCTTTCTCCCTGGTTGCACAGTCTCCAGATGTCAATCGTTTCGGTTTCCCGGAGGAATTTGGCCATGGCTAGGAATCTGCTGAAGTCTTCCCTGGAGGCAGGGAGCGTCTTATCCATGTTGGGATCTGGCGGGAGGTTAAAGTTTCCTCCAATTAGTAAGTGCCCAGAGGAGAAGGCGGTGACAGTAGGAAGGAGGTTGCAGAGAAATTGGCATTGGTCTTTGTTTGGACTGTAGAGTGCTACTAGGGTGATTGGCTGTTCGACTAGGAGGCCTTTTAGGAGCAGGTATCTCCCTTCAGGGTCTCTTCTGACGATAATCCGGGTTTGTGGCAGGTCTTCGCTTAACAGGATTGCAACCCCTCTTTTTTTCTGTTTGACTGAGGCGAAGTAACATTTCGGGTAGCGTCGGAAGCGGATCCGTGCTTCATCTTCTCCGATAAGGTGAGTTTCCTGGAGGAAAACTACGTCGGCTACAAGTTGGTCCAGTCTGTGTTCTACCGCCTTCCATTTTCTTGGCGCCTTGAGACCCTGAACATTCCAAGTCGTGATGAGGAGAGACTTGTTTAATGAACCCATCCCTTGGACCCATGATAGTTCAGCTCATAGTCTTCCCCAGAGGTTGGATGATTTGGATTTTTCAGTGCCTTCATACAGCGGACCCCCCTATCCAAGGGACTCCCTCCCTCCCCTCCCCCGACCCCCAAACAATAACAAGATTTCCGGACCAGCCTTCGACCAACGGGGCACTTGGCTGGACCGATGTAACAGCTACGATGGAGGCATGGCGCGCCTCTTCCTTTAACCAGTAAAATCCAGGTTGAAGACGTTCGGCCTTCCTCCGAAGGAGAGGGTGGGGCTCCATCTCCGGCTGCGTGAGAGTGATTCCCCACCATTTGGGAAGACAGAAGAGCAGCCTGGGAGATTGAGCTTGAGGGGCCTGAGCCGGTAGTTAGTTCGTTCAGAGGAGCAACACGGGTGAGTTTGGTTCTGTTGCCCGCTGGGCCAGTAATTAGTTCCGAGGGGGAGTGTCGACCCTTCTCCTTGAATCGGGGCTGTGGCTGGAGGGGAGTTCCACCTTATCGGTTGTTGTCCTTTTTTGTTTTGCTCGGTGGACCTCGCGGTCTGCGGCGACCCGATACTCTGGCCCATGACCCAGAGGGGTCTTTATGGGGTCTCCCCGAGGTCTCCCCAGCTCCCTCGGGAGTCTCCCCCTCGGCATCCGGGTTCATGAGGCGATCGGCTTCCTTGAGGGAGGGGATTAGTCTCGGTTTCCCCTCCCAGTTGAAGATTAGGGCTGTGGGGAACCCCCAGCGGTATGATGTTTTCCTGTCCCATAGCCATTGAGTGGTCTGAGAGCTTTTCTTTTGGCAAGTGTAGCTGCTGCCAGGTACTGGTACAAGGAAATTCCGGCATCTCTGAAGCTGATGCGGGCTGAGCTCCTAGCTTCTCTCATGATTTCTTCCTTGTCCTTGTAGAAGTGGACTCTTGCTAGGACGTCTGGCGGGGAGGATGTGTTTTGCCTGGCTCTGACCCTGTGAACCCTGTCCAACTCTAGAGGGGCTCCATCTGGGAGCGTGAGTATGAAGCGGAATAAGTCATTGACATAGTGGTCGAGTTCTGCTTCGGGGACAGAGCTCGGGATTCCTCTCAGGCGGATGTTGTTGCGCCTGGACCTATTTTCCGCTTCCTCTTGCTTATTTTCCAAGGCTTCACATCTGGCCTCCAAAGCGGCAAGTCTGTCTCCCCCCTCTCCGATCTCAAAGTTTTGCTCAAACAGGGTTGTTTCTATTTCTTCTGTCCTGATTTCAACTTCATCTACTCTCTTGTCTAGGGACGATATTTTGCCTTTAGTTCTTCTGTCCCTTTTTGGTATTCCTTGGTTATGGCCGATAGAAGCTCCTGGAGGTCTGCTTTGGTGACAATTTGAGCTGGCATCTCTGTGTTGGAGTCAGAGGATGCTCAAGCCGAGTCGTGACGCTCTCCTTTCTTTGTCTTCTTCCACTCAGGCGTCGCTAGCAGAGTTGCTATATCAGCGTGTTTGGGCATTTTAGGGTTCCTTAACATTGTTCTTTGTATGTGTGGCGGAGGGGGTCGGGTAAAACCAGGCGTCCTTAGCGGGTTCCCACGAGCAGACTCGTAATGGGGCGGTAAGGGGTTGATGGCTCCGGCACCTTTACCAGCGCCGTTAACCCCTTACCGCCAAACTCGTAATGACCCCCATAGTAATAAAGAAGTGCTATAAGCACTCTGTGGTTAAATCCCAATTATTTACTGATTTATCATAGAAGTGACCACCTGCAACTAGTTGTCAACATGTGTGACTATCTTTTGCGAAATCATATACATAAATTGAAATAGTAAACATCATACAAGTTAGTTTAAAACCATAATCAGCAGCACAGCAGAAAAACAATAAATAAACAAGTACTAAAAAAAATAAAAAAATGCCATCAATACACATTTTCAAATTAACAAGAATTTAATTGCCATCATAATCAGAAAAGTGTGCTAGTGCCTAAAAGTGGGAGAATGGACAGCTTAGTATTGTAGCAAGGAATCCCATTCCTGTGATGCAAGTCTTTAAATATCATTCCACAATTTCACTGGCTATGAACAATAAAGGAGCTGCCCCATCTAACGATTTAGATATAAATTCATTTGTTTAAAAGCAAAGCAACAATTAAAAAGGAAGGGATTACTAAAAACACTGTAAAACAAGGGCATACTGTAATTAGAATAATGGCTTCACCGGCTGTTCACATTATTATTTAGACAACCCGGGTTGTTTCCTTCGGTTAAGTGACTTTATGAGGATACCAATTACTTGAGGGCCGGTACAATTAACTCAAATCCGGCCAGCACCCTCCCAAGCACGGTACTCGGATACATTCAGTGCCAGTGCATATGATTTTGGGCACACGATCTGCATTTTATCCACATATTCATAGAATCTCTTTCCAAGTGAAGGCGGGCTCCCCTCGCAGTCTGACCACTCAGCAAGCAAACCACGTATAATGGCAGAAAGTGCCACTTTGAGTTACATAGAAGAAGAGATACTAGACCTAATAGCAGGACCATCCTTCTTTGTCCCACCGGAATCCAACATACCGGGACCGCCGACAAGCACAGGAGATGACCTCCTGAAACTTAAAAAGAAGGTATTCCGAACAGAACTTCATGGGCACTTCCTGAAGGAGTACTTACGAGCAAGCATCATTCCCACAGGGCTAGTCATTAGAAACGAACCTTTTTTGTTCCTTGAGGACAAGGAATACACAACAAATTTTAGCTACATTGCTACAAAGTGCAGCAGGGACCTGATGGTCCTTACCATCACAACAGCACAGAGAATTAACTTAGATCTACAAAAGCTACTAGAAGACGAAGAGAGGAAATTTACCAATAAATCACTCATAACTGACGCCAAAAATCAAGTAGAAGCTATTAACAAACAATTTGCCACTTTTAAAACTAACACTCTGACGAAAAAAACAAGTAAATTACAGAAAGACATCCAGGATTTCAAGACTGAGCTAATCTACCCCTATACGACAGAGGACTACTGCAAAAAATCCAACCAGTCAGGGGGTACACAATCGGGGAGTCAGAAAGCAAAAAGAAGAGGAGTATCTTTCTCTTGGTCCAGCAGTAGCTCATCCAGTGGAAACTCCAACCCAAATTACAACCCATATCCATCCAATCAATTTGTTCAACCATTACCATATATTTATCCCCCACCACCGTTCCAGCAACCTTTTTTAGGACGAGGAGGAGGAGGATGGGGCCCCCCACCCTGGAACTCAGGCTTTCAAGGGCAATACAGACGCCCCAGGAGCCGGAGGAGATAGATGCAGCAGATAACCAGGGTCTCCCAATCTTCAATCTAGCCAATATCCAACTCTCCACGCCACAAATTTCGGTCTTATCCAAGGGTTTATCCTTTGTGCCATCTCAGAATACAGATTGGTACACTACCGAAATGGAGGTACACAGATTCTTACGAACCATCAGACTATGCGCCTTCTTTAATGCTCACGAAGCTAGAGAAGATCTAAACAATACAGGATTACATCCAAAGACCACTTTCACTCCCTCGGAAAACCAAATACCCGCTGACCTTTTAACTTTTGAAAAATGTGTCCTACGAGACCTCCGAATTTTGAGCAAAAATAAGCACAACAACAGAGAACAGAACATCTCTCGGGCAGAAAGAGAAGCCCTAAATGAACTAGCGAACAACCCAGAGAGAGTGATCAAACCCGCCGACAAAGGCGGGGGGATTGTCATAATGAACTCCGCCCAGTACCATCATATGGTATTGGACCTGCTCAATGACACACAGAGCTATAAGCTTTTAAAGAAAGATCCCACAAAGGAACTGACCAATGAAATTGACTCTATGTTGTCCTTCGCTCTTGAAAAAGACTGGATCTCGGAAAAAGAATCCGATTTCCTCGTCAGCACGGGCGGTAGAACTCCGTGTCTGTATGCACTGCCCAAGATCCAAAAGAATCCAACCAACCCACCCGGAAGACCCATTGTGTCGGGTTGTGGCTCAATTTTAGAACCACTGTGTAAATTTGTAGATTACTTCCTTAAACCCATCAGCATTACGACAGAATCCTACATCAGAGACACAATGCATACCATCCAATTGTTTGAAAATCTAGACTTTGACCCTCAAAAACACATTCTAGTGACACCAGATATCAAGTCACTCTACACGAGTATTCCGCAGCAAGCAGCCATTGATTGCATATGCGAATACCTCGTTGAAACCAACAGAGAAACAAAAGCCCCGCCTGAATTCATTATTGAAGTAATGACCCTTGCCCTCTGCAAGAATTTCTTCGAATTTGATAAGCAATTCTACCTACAAATAAAGGGCACGGCCATCGGGGCAACATTTTCCCCAAGTTTGGCCATTTTGTTTATGGCCAAATTCGAAAAGAACTTCATTTTCAACCCAGCCAACTTATGGCAAGACAACATCAAGCAATGGCGGCACTATATTGATGATGTCATCTGTTTATGGGAAGGTACAGAGGACACATTACAGAACTTCTTTGTCTGGCTGAACACATGCAGTACAGATATTCAGTTTACCATGGAACACAGCAACACCATGGTTCACTTTCTGGACTTATCCATTGGACATACTCAGGGTAAATTAACCTACAATACGTTCCGTAAACCGACAGACCACAACACTTTACTTCATTTTCAGAACAATCATCCCAAACATATTAAGGAAAATTTACCCTACGGCCAATTTCTGCGTTTACGCAGAAACTGTACGTCCCTAGAGGACTTTTATCATGATGCTGATCTACACAGCAGGCAGTTACAAGAAAGAGGGTATCCCCGCAAGTTGGTGTCCCGGTCTTTGAAGAGGGCATGGTTTACATGTCGGGACTCACTCCTCACTCCCAAAGCTCGGGAAGAACCTCAGGACCAAATCACTTGTGTGGTGACACACGGCCAACATGCTTTCCAAATTAAGAAATCATTCACAAATACTGGTCCATTGCAGGACTATGCCTTCCTGACCAGCGCAAACCAAGGTTCGCGTACAAAAGGGCACGGAACATTAAAGAACATTTGGTGCACTCAATGTATACCAAAAAAATACAACAAAGCAATTTATGGAATCTCAGCCCACTCAAAGGGCATCATCCCTGTGGGTCATGTTCGGTCTGCCAGTTCACGTCCAAAATTCAACAATTTCAAGTTGGACAAAAAACATGGTGTCTCAACGACATCTCCAACTGTAAGACCAAGCAAGTGGTATACTGCGAAGAATGCCTTTGTAAACTCTGATATTGCGGGCAAACTATGCGGAATGTGGGCATACGCATTTCGGAACATAGGTCAAGGATTAGATGTAAAAACCTCACATCCCCCCTTGTACAACACTATTTGGATAAAAAACACACCACAAAAGACATCTACTGGTGAGTCCTTGAAAGAGTACGGTATGGCCCTAACATTCAGGGATGCTTGCTGAACCTTGAATGATGATGGATCCATAGATTGGATTCGGTGCAACAGGGCCTTAATGAACAACAGATCTTTCCACCTTAAGTATGAGCCAGGGTTCCTGGACATACGCTTACCTGAAGACGTTACCCAATTGATTACGAGCACGTCAGCAACCGCCGCAGTCCCATGAGGTTGTTTCTGCCCCTTTTCACGGTGCATTTCTCCTCTGGACCCTCACTTTTTCCCCGAGAGGGAAGACCCTTCCCCCTCTTCCATGTCATTACATGACTACCATTTCTTGACCAAGATCGTGTGCACACATCAAGTTATATGCACACCTCTTTTCATCAAGATCCAACATATATCATGCGCCACATTTCTGATGATGTGGCTCTGCACACACATTCAGTTTCGTGCAGTTCACCTCTCTCTTACCCTTCTCCGGACTCTGACCTGAAATCGGGTGGGAGTTGCAGCCCACCAAAATTGGTTCTGAGGCACACACTCCCCAGCTCCAACTCCATGCTGGGATTCCTACGCGATGACACCGTGCTTTCAATTCCCTTTTGCACACCGGGTCATCTACGCTTCCCCAGGAGGCTCCATTTTAGTAATGGAACCCCGGTGCTTCAGTATTGAGGCACGGCATTGATTGCCTGTAAACTGCAGCTCAGGGCCTGCATGGGTGGAGGGCTCCACCCCCACTCACGCGAAGCACCCCAGCATCTCGGTGCCGCATTCCTTTGGCTGTGACCAATCAGGCTCTGCCACGCGGCATGCTGTGATTGGCCAGCCCGCCCACACACCCTTCAGCATGTTGACCGCCGAGGCCACAGCCAACCCGGCTCCGCCACGTAGCATGCACTTACTGGCTCACGAACCCACACACCCTCCACAGTGGGACGTGTCTTGGTTACAGCCGACGCTGACCATCAGACACTCACTGCAGTACAGCGAACGCACGCTGCATGGACAGACTCATCCACTCTGGAAGCACCACGCAGACAGTGCCTCCTTAACCACACTACAGGTAACACGTTTTTCCAAATTTCCAGCGTTTCATTACGCATTCGCTCACTCTTTTTGGAGCCTAGATCATTGGGAATTCACTTGTTCCTTTTTACAAATATTCGTTTGTTTCTGACATTAGGATGCTAGTGATTCCTGCACTTTATTGCTAGAACCACGCTCCGGCCATCCTCATTACGTGGCTCCAGTCCGGCGCACCTTACGACCGGCACCCATCACCCAGGATCCTTCTACCCTTCGGCCCAGGTACCCATAGGGATCCTCTTGATTAGAGATATATATACATATATTTTGTTTTTGTTCTCTATATTGCGGCACAGTAGGAGTCTGCTTAAATGTCATCAAGTTTGAGTCCCTACGCGAACCTGAAAGGCCCCTAAACAGTTT
Source organism: Ambystoma mexicanum (assembly GCF_040938575.1). Classification (NCBI taxonomy): domain Eukaryota; kingdom Metazoa; phylum Chordata; class Amphibia; order Caudata; family Ambystomatidae; genus Ambystoma; species Ambystoma mexicanum. Next base: position 627,633,253 of record NC_090938.1, on the reverse strand, counting down.
ACGGATGCCATTCTAGTTTATTTTTAACTCAATTGTGTTGCTGTATACACACAGTGTTAGCTCACCTAGCCTTGACTGCCCCCTGTTTGCCTCCATTTTCAGAACAATCATTCCCTCTGGAATGACTCAAGTTCAAAGACTGGCTCCAGCCTTTTCACAATATGTGACACAGCAGTGCTGTTTACTTGGTCCCACCTGACCTGGGAGCCCGCCCCACAAGCGAGATTCATGACAAGGTTCCAGTGCTGAGTTAGGCAAAAAGTAACTTTTTTTCCCCACCACTACCCAAAAACGTCATCAGTACGTGTTGTTCTTGCTTGTTATTGCATATTATGTGCCCCCTCATTTTAATGTTTCCAATGGAACCACACACATGGTTGTCTATGACGAAATTTAGTCTTGGATACTACCAAATCCAGTTATGTCCAGAAAGAACTGAGGTATTAATACACAAGAATATTCTATTTACTACTGTTTTCTTGTGTTTTGCTTTTTATAACAGGGGCCTCCTATTTGCCCTGATGAAGGCGGCTCACTAAGAGTAATATTGATCCGGCTGATGTATTTGGAGTTGAACACTTCCTCCGCCGAAACGTGCACCATAGGCAAGGAGGTGATTTGCATTGTCAAAGATGTCTTGGGGTCTATGGACTATTTACTGACAGACCCATGCTCAATACCAAGCAATCTGACCACGGTCCCCCTGCCACGTTGGCACCTGAAATATCATTTGAAAAATTAGATGCTTTACTGAATACGGCACCTATAATACCATCTGAAAAATTCAGATGTTTGTACTGAATACGGTGTACGGGTAGCACCCTACACCCACCATTGCACTATAGCATAGCCTTTATGATCTCACCAGTGATATATGCCATGTTACATGATCAAGGACTTTGCACTGATTGATGTACTGAAGCAAAACTGTGATTTCCATGTTTTCGTTTTCATTTATGTCTAAGAGTATTTGAATTTTCACACATAAAGTACTTGTAAATGTTTTCTTGTTTATGTTTGAATGATCTTTATCTCAATACAAACCACGTTTTATTCATCACCCTGGTTGTATGTGATTCTCTTTGTTTAAACCTTATCTTCTTTCTGGACATCCTCATGGAGTAGAACTTTAGAGGTCTTTTTCCCAGTAGTACCACTGATATCAGGATTCCCGTCCACTAGGATATAATTGTTTCATTCATTGATAACATATGGGAAGATACCTGGTCAGTAGCAGTACTAATTTTTCTTGGTTCACGCTCAATGAAGTTGGCTGCCTAGTTGAGGAGCTCTGCAACCTGGTGTCGCTGTCCTTGCCAGATACAGTTCTTCAGAGTGCAAACTGCAGTACAGGAGAGTCACTAACCCACAGAAACACTCCTGAGACCAGATGGCTCGAATTGGTCTCCGGCATCCTCTTTGAGCAGCAACTGCAGCCTGTCACCCTCCTGAATCTCCCAGGTGCGGAGCGGCTGGGCCTGTGCCCCGCCTCCACTTGAGGCCTGCTGCTGCACTGTGCAGTGCCGTGTAGAAACCTAAGCTTGCCGCTTGGACTTCCCGACAGCCTTGTCAAGAACAGGTACTGAGGATCTGGTGCTCTGGTGACTCTGCGCCCAGTGGTGATATATTCCCCTGATCCGACTTCAGGAGTGGCAGAGACCAGTGAGCCCTGGGTCGGGCCCTGACTTGTTGCAAGGACATGGTGGTGCGGTTGTCGCCACAGGATGATATCTGTCTATAAGGGAGCCATCAGTGAGTCAGCCCCGTGCGGCAATGCAACCCTCTAATTAATGACCAGATGAGTTGCCTGGTATTGGCCGCCCCTAGTCTGGAGCACACGGAATCCATGCTCCGTCTTCACCACCTGGGCCCGCCACTGCATTGCTCCCAACCCGTTGCTGCTCCCGCTCTGGCTCCACTACCCCGCTGCCCATACTCCACCCTCCTGTGCCGGCTCCTATGTGGGACTGACTGTGCATCTCAAAATCCTCCCCTAGAACGGATTGCTGCTGCGACCGGCAGCTTTGCGTAACAATTTGTCCCCATCTGTGTTCGGTGTGTCTAATGCAGCACCCTGCCAGCACCGGCTCTGACACTCCTCTACGTTGCAGATGCACCACTTCCCACATGCACATGCCGCTTTGCTGTTTGTGGTGAGGGTGAGGGGGACTAGTTAACTGGTGGAGTACCTCTGAGGCATTCAGTTTGGGAATGTAGTTGTTCCATGCCCCTGTACTTCATCCTCCTGTGCTACTGTGGAGGGACCTGGCTAGAACTCTTCCCAGTCACATATCGGACCTAGCTATTGGGGAGGACCCTGGTCTGCTCCACTCTCCTGGCACTGTTGCAGCCCTCTCACATGACAAGAACCCCTCTTCCACAAGCGCCATTGGAAGAGGGGTTCTTGTCATGTGAGAGGGCAGCAACAGTGCATCACTGGATGAACCCCCCTCCCTGGGCACGTGAATCACACATTCGTTGAACTAAGTGGGGGTCAATGCGCATGATTCAATATACTGGTGTTGCAGCAGTGGGTAGCAAATTTTGGTACTCCTCCGGTACTATCAACCTGCATACCCCGACCTGAACCAGTGCCCACTGCACACAGATACCCTGTCTTTGATCTACTTCAGTGAACTGTACAGCGTTGCCAATACACAACCTCTGCCCAAGAACGTGGTGGGTGCGGACAGCAGTCTAACTGGACCTCAGAATACATTGTACCTCAACTGGCTGCACGCATCACAAATCCAGATAAATTAATCCTAGCACATGGAACCAACCTAACATTGGTGTGCAGCACAACTACCATACGCTCCATCTCTCGTTGACCCTGCCAACCTTGTGGTATCACTGTGAATCTCCTTCAACACTGATTGTCGTATCATGCGATAACTGCAGCAACCAGCACCATGACAAAAGGTGCTGACAAAAGACAGAGCTCCATCAATATGTTTGCTAAGCCCACACCCAAGACCCCAGAGATGGCACTGACACTGGCGAGGTATCAGGCAGCATGTCTGCACAACATGAACCCAGCAAGCTGCACTGCATAATGGAATACATGAGCAAGGGGTTCACCGCCCTGCATGCCAAGTTAGACAATATGAGTGGGACGATAAGTTTTATAAAATCTTGCATGGACAAATATAACACTCGCATTGCAGAGGTTGAAACCAGAGTGGGTACAGCCGAAGACGAGGTCAACGCACTAAGAGTGGACGTTGCCTCACTTTCAAAGCAGGTGGTGTCCATCGGTATAAAGAATGACGATCTTGAATCTATGTCTCAGCGCAACAATTTCCGTATTATAGGGGTGCCTGAAGACAATATCACAGAACTGATGGAAGAATACGTGGCACATACCCTGCTGTCACTGCTCGATAACCCTAAACTGTCACCACACTTTGCAATAGAGCGTGCCCACTGCATGCTCGCTCCTAAGCCTAAACCCAGAGCCCCTCCTCACCCCATATTAGCTAGACAGAGACGCACTCCTGCAGGTGGCAAGAGCCAAAGGTGAATTACTATTGGGCTCCAACAGGATCCACCTGTACCCGGATTTCTCGGAAAATGTACACAGGAGCGTAAATCGTTCATTGGCTGTCAAAACGAGGCTGTGAGATCAAATTCGGGATATACGCCATGCTCTATCCAGTGACACTGAGAATATAAAACAGTAATAACAAGTATTTCTTCACTATGCCGGAGGAGGCTATGAGATTTATGGACAAACATTATCTGTGGTGATCTCAACTAATGAGTTTCTTTTTTCACTCAATCCCTGTACGCAGATCCTAACTATCCAATAATGAGGATGGTGATTGTCTGTAAAATGCTCCTTGAGTTATTTATGCTACCAGCTTACTCTGTGACTGTACAACAAAATGGTTTGCACCCAATACTGTGCTGTACATGCAATTTCAAGTTCGGTTGATGCCAGGCTTTAGTCAGCCCATGGCCCCCCATGCAAGTTTGCAAGTGTTGCTGGGGAGTTCACTGGGGGTGGCTCACTTCTCTGATTGGGAGATGGGTGGGGAGGGGGATGTTGGTTCTGAAATAGTTGAAGGAAATGTGCTTGACATGTATGTATATGTTTCCGACAAACAACAGTACTGGATATCCTGTCCACTAAAGAGTTTAATACTTACCCCACAGAAAGTTGACTATGACATCATAATATGGCCCAATCGTGGTTGAACGATACATATTATGAGCTGGAATGTGCAGGGACTAGATAACCCGGCAAATATGCGTCGTCTCCAGCTATACATTGAACGGCCTAAGGTACATATTCTGTTCCTACAAGAGACTTGTGCATTAGCCTTGAGCAATGAGAGGTTCGCCAAGAACTGGGGCCCGCAATGTTTCTACACCACATACTCATCACAGTGCAGGGGGGCATGACCATCATCCATAAGTCCCTGCAATACACCCACATAAAGTCACACCTTGATCCCTTGGGACAGTACGTTGTACTTTGAGGAGTCCTCTTGGGCTGCAACATTATTTTGCTGAATGTACACAGTCCTAATGTTGATGACCCTGACTTCTACACAGAATTAGTGAGTCTGATAGCATTCTACCCCTTAGTACCCGTAATGTGTGGAGGTGATTTTTACATGATAATGGACATTGACCTGGACATAGCTGGTTCCAAATCCTGACATCTGACGAGGTCTGCCCTGATGCTGTGGCATACACTAAGTGAAGGGGGGATTGTGGATGCTTCGAGAATGTTTAATCTCACACTAAATAAATACTCCTTCTATTCCACAGTCCATGAATCACATTCCAGGAAAGACCTATGGTGGGTGTCTGATGCATTAATTGGCTGCCTTACAGAAGCTGACATTTTACCCAGGAACTTTTCCGATCACTCCCCAATTACACTGACGCTATCAATAAAAGAGGCGCTAGCAAGAAATAGACAGTGCAGACTCAAGTGGTAATCACATGTAGACCCTGTATTCGTGGCCAAAATGGGCAAACAGATTGATGAATACTTTGAGGCAAATACTGGCTCCGTAGACACTTTTGCAACACTCTGGGAAGTTTTAAATGCTTATATGAGTGGTGTTGCCCTAGCGACAGAATCAGGCATACTTAAAACAATACGCAGGGATATCCACGCTAGCAAAACTAATTTACGCCACCTAAAACCGAAGTATGTATCTAGGCTGGACAGCGTGACACTGGGGAATATTAAAATCAAATTGGGCAGCTTCCGAACGCATGCAGCCAGGGAACTGAAGTTCGTGGATGGCCCTGGTCTGGCGAGGAAATATGGCAAAGGTGAACTCCCCAGCAGATTTCTGGTTGGGATGGTCAACCAAGCACAAGGTACTCAACAAATCCCATCAGTTGAGAACACATTGGGCCGCGTGGTCCCCACTACGGCTGAGGTGAACCAGGTGTTTCACTCTTTTTACTCAGTGCTGTATGCTAACTCAGACACAGTGGCCTTCCCCGAAATAGAGACATTCCTGAATGGCCTCCCACTGTCCATACTGTCTGATGGATGACGCCAAAAAAAACGCGACTGCCCTATTACTCCAATTGAAATATCCTGCATCATCGATGCTCTCCCACCTTGTAGAGCCCCTGGCACGGACGGCCTTACGATGGAATTTTTTCAAACACTTCAAATCCTCCCTCGTTCTTAGGTTGGTTGTGCTGTGGGAGGAAGCATACGCCATAGGAACCCCCTCCCACCACTTCGGGAAGCAGTGATCACCATTCTCCCCAAGCTGGATATGCCCCCGGAACAATGTGGCTCATTTCACCCCCCATCCCCTCTTGCTTATAAATTCTGATGTTAAAATATTCGCTAAGGTCCTGGCATTACGATTGGACCCCGTAAATGGAGCATATTGTCCACCCAGATCAATCCGGTTTTGTTCCTGGACGTTCCACAGCATTAAATCTGAGACACCTTATTAATATCCTGACACAAATTGAGCCTAAGATTCAGGCAGTAGCCACAACTCTAGATGTACAAAAGGCCTTTGACTCGGTCTCTTGGCGATTTATGTGGGCAGTACTGGAAAAGTGAAACTTTGCCCCGGGATTTATATCATGGGTTCGGCTGCTATACACGATGCCCACAGCAAGAGTTAAGGTTAATGGAATCCTCTCACTTCCCATTGACATGAATGGCGGGACTCGACAGGGCTGCCCACTGTCCCCCCTATTATTCACCATAGTAATGGAGCCTTTCGCGGATGCAATCCGTAGCAGACGTGCACAGAAGAGAGTCCGTTTGATAGGTGAACCAGAGATCATCTCATCATATGCTGATGATGCCCTACTCTTTATTTGCAGCCCATCAAGACACTTGGCACTGAATATGCAGGAAGTGCACTCCTTTATGTCATTGTCTGGGCTACAAGTGAACTGTGCCAAGTCAGAGCTGTTCCCTCTCACTACGCCACCACCCCTCTGCCAGATCTAATGGGCTTTGCCTGGTCTCCGCCAGAAATTAGATACTTAGGAGTGACTCTAATATGTCACAGTACCTCACTTTTTGCCTGTAACTATGGGATATAACTATCCAATCTACAAGCCAAGTTACATCCTGGGTAAGACTCCCACTTGCAGTAGCAGGCCGTGCATCATTTCTCAAAATGATTGTCCTGTCAAAGCTACTATTCTATTTCTCAAACATACCTCTATGGACAGTGATTTTATTTTTTGACACGCTAAAGGCTGTGATAGATAACTTCATGTGGCATGCTGGCATAGTACGACTTAAATGGGACACCTTTACATGATCCTCTCCACACAGGTTTCTTGCCGCCCCAGACTTTGAAAAATACTGGGTAGCCTCACAAGCACAATATGCAGCTTACTGGTTTGATACAGACTCAAAACATCCACACTTAAAGATTGAATAACACTCTGCAGGGTCTCATGATATCTGCTTGTTGTTACTCCTGCCAAAACTTAGGGACTCTGTTGCCTTTAACCCCACCCAGATGACAACACAAAACTGGGGTAGGATATAAGGAATGGTGAGCAACCCCCATGCATACCACAAAAACTGTCAGTTGTGGAACTTTTTTCCATCATTCCCCAGCATAAGTAATCTAATGTTGAGACAGTGGGCTTCAGATGGATACACGACAGTGGGAGACATGCATAGTATGGAACACTTTATTACCTTCCAGGACTTACTGGGCCCCACACATATATGGACACAATGATTGTTGTAGTACACAGGGCTCCACCAGGCTGTAAAGAAAGCCCGGGCCGAATTCCCAATACAACCACCCGATTAACCACTACTTGATGTCATAATGAGAGGGACCGCTGTGCGTGGATGTGCAGCCACATTATATAATATGTTGCAAAACCAGAAGCAAGCCATTGACTATGCTCCAGGAGACCTGGGCCAGGGACCTAGACATAAATATTACAGATGACATGCTCACAGACCCGCACAGTGTCCCTCAACTCCAGGTTTTGGCTAATATAATTCAAGGTGCTACACAGATTCCAATACACCCCAGCCAGACTACACCAATTCACAAATACCCACTCTTCATCGATGTCCCAGATGTCTAGCTGAGGGAGCAGGATACCTTCATATGCTTTGGAGATGCCCTGAGCTGGGGGAATACTGGAGGGGTGTCTGTGAACCCATGTCAGAGGTATTTAACTGTACTATAGAACCCACCCCATCTAACTGTCTGTTCCATCAATATGAACAACTGTAGTGTAATTCCCATAAACTGGCCAGCCTCTGTTCGTTACTGGCTGTCCAAGGAGTATTGCTGCTCTGGGTTCACCCCACTAGCCCCACTGTGGCACAGTGGTTGCGGACTGTCACATGGGCTTGTGATATGGAGGAGCGTTGGTCCTTGCTGCAACCCATACATGTTAAGATTAGAGATATATGTTTCCCCTTCCATAATTACCCGCTGTCGGCTCAGAATCAAGTACAAGAAACCTAAACTTTAACCCTTAATTGTAATCCCTCTGTTCTCAGCACCCAATTGGCAGTTCCGCCCACTGATGTTCTCCTTTTTCATTGCATCCTATGTAGTAATCATTGTTCAGTCAATAGCAAAGATCATGATGTACCATATTTGCTAATGTTGATACTGTCTATGTCTATACATGTTGTAATGTCAAGCACTCAATAAACAAAGTTTAAAAAAAAAGAATAATGTCTTCCTGCCTAGTTCTAATACCAAACCATAAAACGGAGGTTTTCACCACTTGCGCCTGGCCACAACATACAAATGGCACACGAGGACAAAATGCTGTTCATCCACATCATCAGAAGCACAGATCAGACAAATAACACTTAGCTTCATGATCTCACCTCAACTGTGACTTTTTTTACTAAGTTCTTCTAAGAGTGTGTATGGCTTTTAATAAATATTGCTTTAACTGTTTACAGTGCGGTGTAAATCAGCTTAATTTACTAATGTGATAGATACTTGGATTTTCTAACTCACATGGAGGTTTCATATTTTAGAATTTATTTCCAAAAAGCTGTGTGGATCTCTTCCACTTGGCTTGTTCTGACAAGCAGAGCAAACTTGTGTGTTTCCCCATGTTTACTATGCTAACCAGTATGGTTTTATGATGTTTTATACCCATATATTATTGTCCCGTTATTCGTCACACTGGCTGTCTCTTCTTCCATATGTCTCATTACTTGCTTCTTCATGTCGTTATCCCTAAGCAGCTTTCTAGAACCAGTGAAAAGTGAAAACTTCCCAATCTGGATATCACTACAATATTCTTCATCTTCTGCCACTTATATGGAGATGCAATACAATCGTTGATGTTTAAGAGCCCTCTGCTGCTTGAAATTATCATTTTCCTGGTTTATCTGTGGGGGTTCTACCATCTGTGGGCTATAAATCCATTTCTATTGAGAAGTGTATTATTTAAGCCCCTCCGCATACACTGTGTCATGCGCTATTTCCTGATTTGGGATCCCCATATTCTCATCCTGTTGGTTAATTAATGAGCCTTCTTCTAGGGCACAACACATCTTTACCTTAAATGCATCACCCGCGATTAACATTGAGTCTTAGAAATCATTGAAGAATTTATTGAGGACTTCATATTAGATTCAACTAATTACTGACTCTAAAGCGTTTATCAAGTTCCTCTACTTTTGAGAACTGCCAAAGTTATTAAAAAAAAACCTGTCACTACGTTTACAAACTTCAAACAATAGATATCTGTGTGTTCTACATCCATCTCCTCTATTTTCAACTTCACCAGCCAGAAATTAAGAAATCCAAATTGACCTTTTTTTTGTTGTATATAGCTAGCTTGCACTAGGAAGTGTATCCAATCATGTGCATAGAGTTAATAGCTGAGGACTTTTGAAAAAACAAAACTTCAAAGGAACTCACAAATTCAATGAAATCAGTATTGCTAAGCTACGAGTCAAATATTGCAATATTCTGTGCGAAAAATATGAATGTTCCCTACTCCTGCTTAGTCCCAGCATTATCCAGAACCGCACATTCTATCATGACGGAACCAGCCAAAACTCAAGACTTACAAGCCAATTCATGGAATTGATGTGCGCCGAAAATTCCGGCGCAGAGGTGCCAAAACGTGTGAATCGCAGTGCAAGTATGAAAATCGCAGGGAAACCAGCACACATCGATTCATGGAAGTCCATACGCAAGCAAAGATTGGATGTGCGCTGAAAAAGTGCACGGCGCACGCCGGCGCACAGGCCATCCAACGGCGTGCGCCACGGCCACAGCGAAATCGCACATAGCGCAGCTCACATAACAAAAGTAGGTGGAACACGGGGCGTAACACTCGGAATGGGGAACAATGCGTGAAAATATGGGCATCACGGGGGAAGTGCAGGAGGCAAGTGCGCGGAACGCCCACACGAATCGAATAGGGAAAACCAGCGCACGGCAAAGCCTGCACAGGGCCAAACAAGTCCGCCACAAGAAAGCAGGCGGTAGCGTCCCTGCGCCTGAAATAAATGTGCGCCAAAATGTGCACTAACAAAAAGCACCTATATACAGCTATGATGAATGATCCATACTGTGGCCCTCTAGGACAAATGAGGTGCAAAGTGGTATGCGACAAACACGGACACCCACTGTGTGAAAAATAGCGTGTGCATGTATTTCGGGGTGCGCGGGAAGTTCCACATGCAATTGTCCTTGGTACGTGTATTTCGGGGTGCCTGTGAAGTTTCACACGCGATTTCAGGGTATGTGTATTCCGGGGTTCGCGTGAACTTCCACACGCAATATCAGCAGGGTACGTGTATTACGGGTTTCGCGTGAACTTCCACACGCGATATCAGCAGGGTACGTGTATTTCGGGGTGCGCGTGAAGTTCCACACACGATTTCAGCAGGGTATGTGCACTTCGGGTGCGCAGGAAGTTCCACACGCGAATCCAGCAGCCTACGTGTATTCCGGGGGTGGCGGGGAGTACTACACATGAATTGGCCGTGTGGGTCCTCCCAGATGTTCCCTCTACACCCTCCACGGCCCCTGCAGGTAGCCCAAACCACAGGGGACTACCCTGCACCCCTGCACATGTCCCGTAGGCAGCCCATCCACCATGGCCATGCCCCCCAGCCAACCCACTTGTCACCTTGCACTACTGCCCACCAACGCATGTCTCCCAGCACCCCCACCACCCACCAGTCAGGAGCACCCTCCACCAGGCCCCCACTCATGTCCAACTCATGTCTCCCTGCACCCCCACCCCCCAGCAGTCAGGGGCACCCTCCACCAGGCACCCACTCATGTCCAACTCATGTACCCCAGCACCCCCACCCCCCAGCATCCAGGGGCACCATCCACCAGGCCCACACTCATGTCTCCCAGCACCCCCACACCCCAGCATCCAGCGGCACCCTCCACCCGGCCCCCATTCATGTCCCCCTGCACCCCCACCCCCCAGCAGTCAGGGGCAACCTCCACCAGGCCCCCACTCATGTCCAACTCATGTCTCCCTGCACCCCCACCCCCAGCAGTCAGAGGCACCCTCCACCAGGCCCACACTCATGTCTCCCAGCACCCCCAACCCCCAGCATCCAGGGGCACCCTCCACCAGGCCCCCAGCCATGTCTCCCTGCCCCCCCCCCCCAGCAGTGCGATTGGCCTGGATACGCGTATTTCAGGGGTGAGCGGGTAGTTTTACACTTGATTTCAGCAGGATATCTGTATTACGTGTTTGCGTGAACTTCCACACGCGATATCAGCAGGGTACGTGTATTACGTGTTCGTGTGAACTTCCACATGCGACTGGGCCTGGGAGAGTGGGGTACGTGTATTCATGGGGTGGCCGGGAAGATTCACACGCGACTGTGCCTGTGTATTCCTGGGGTGGGTGGGTAGATTTACATGGTCGCCTACAACGCGTCAAAAAAGACGGTCCAATCCGGAAACACGTACGCCAGCATGAAGCAGGTGCATGTCGACTCGCAGGAAGCAGCCATATGTCGACCCGCGCAGCATAAAAGTGTGCACAAACAACAAACAAGCCCAGACGCCAGTATGAGCATACCGTTCCTAGCAGCAGTGGCCGTGGGATACCGCAGGAGGAGGAGGAGGAGGATAGTCAGGGCCAGAATCTTTACACCCAGAACCATCCTTTTTAGTATGCCTGATGACCAGGTGTATGGGAGGTACAGGTTTCCACCTCACATAACACTTGACCTGGTCAGTGAGTGAGAGGATGACCTCACATCACCCACAGTGTGTTCCCAAGCACTCAGCCCCCGGGAGAAGGTCCTCAATGTACTGCACTTCTTGGCTACCGGATCATTTCAGCGGACAAGTGCCATAGTGGGGGTGGGGTGTCACAGGCCACGCAGTCACGGTGCCTACACCAGGTTTTGGCCATCATCACTGCACGGCCATCAGTCCGCAGGCACATATACCTGCCCAGAACACCTGCAGAAAGGCAGGCTGTCATCCAGGATTTCTACGGGGTGGCACAATTCCCCAAAGTGCTAGGTGCCATTGATTGCACCCATGTGGTTCTACGTCCCCCCAGGGCATCTGAGCACATCTATAGACACCGCAAGCACTGGCATTCCATCAACGTCCAGGTAGTATGTGATGCCAAGGGAATCATCACCTCAGTATATGCCAACTATCCAGGGTCCACCCACGACAGCTTCATTTACAGGATGTCAACCCTAAACCGGGACATGGAAGCTGGGCGGCATGGCGATGCATGGCTGCATGGTGAGTATAAATGCCACTGCACATGCATGCATGTCAGATACAGAGTAATGTCACTACCCCACTAATGATACCCATCACCACCTCCCCAGGGGACAGTGCCTACCCTCTGTGCACCCACATGATGATGCCAATTCGGAACCCCATCACGCCTCCCGAGGTAAGATACAACACAGCCCATATTGCAACCCGGGGCACAGTGGAGCACACATTCGTAGTGCTCAAGTTGCGCTTTCGCTCCCTTGACCGTTCTGGCGGGCAGCTGTTATACGCTCCCCCAGTAGTGTGCAGGATCATAGTGGCAGCATGTGTCCTGCACAATGTTGCAACACGCCGGGGCCTGGCTGTGGACATGGTGGTCTCCCCACATCCCCAACCACATGCACGCCCGCTGCGCATGGGAGGGGAAGAGCATGGGGTGAGGCAGCCCGTACGCAGCTGGTGGCTAATTACTTCACATAGAAATCACACCCCTGTGGAGTGCACACAGCCCTGGCACATACCATCTGACAATCAATGATGACTCAATCTAACAATTATGATGAATGAAGGGACAGTCAACTGTCAGAACCATAGCAGCCTGAGAATGTTCACCTGGAAGTGTCACAATGTGTGCATCCCTACCTACACAAACACCACCAATGCAGTGTCATCAAAAGACACACTTCTATGCAGAAACAATGAATCCCCACTTGCAAAATCCAACATGAGAACAGTGCCATGTCACCCAACCCCTCCCCGGCACCGCCACACAACACACCATGGCATGTCATGCTATGTGAGAGCAAACCAAGTAATCCCCACAATATGACACAAGTGTCACAAAGTACATTGTCCCTAATTGAAACTGGCCACACATGAAATGCTCACAGTAATGCAGGACCAACAACACACATTAACAAATATTTATCAATTATAGAAATCACCTAACCAACCTCAAACCTACCATAAACATGACAGTACGGATTTAAAAAATTGGTAGTCTCACTACCTGATAATGCCAGCACTTCGACCACTTCCAACTGTACAGTGTTAGCACCACGCAAAAGTGTAGGTGCACTGCTTACAACATGGACTCCATTTCCAAAGTAGACCGCCTTGTGAAGACATGAGGAATGGACCTGCACATTAGGAGGATGAGATGGATGCAGAGGCACATATCAATACACCATGCAGTGTACAATACAACAACAATATGCACTAGGAATGTATACACAGTATTGACTACAGACTGCCCACACATCAAATGGGAGTCCTACGTCACTGTGTAAGTCAATGTCACTTGGGCACACCCTTTGCAAGCCCATGGAAACGGGAAGCAGGAGGGGTGTGTGTCACACAAACCCAAGCATCTAACCCAAATTCAGGACAAGCCCGCATGTGCCCGGCCACAATCCAGCGTATGCCCATGGGAGCCACACAAGGCAACACAGTGTAACAAAAATCAAAAATCAAAAATGGCCATGTATGTGCCAGGGGGGGTGGGGGAGGCCACCCAGGCGGTCCGAGGACAGGGTGCACACCAAAACCCACCTGTGTGGATTCTGCGAAAAAAAACAAAAAAACACCTCCATGGGCTCATGGCCTGCACGGCTACCCTATTGTGGGAGAATCGCTGCTGTCGCTCTCCTCACCCTCTGCAGCTGCATCAGGAGGTGGTGGTACTATGGGAGGCAGCCCACGCAAAGCCCTAGTCTGGTCCTCCATGGCAGCAAGCATGCGGGTGTGGAAGGTCTGGTTCTGGAGGATAATCGTGCGGAGGTCCCCATGCAACAACTCACGGGATGCCCGGACCTCCTCCCTAGTTGCCTGCATCCCAGCTGAGAGCATACCGCTCCAGCTGCTGTTCTGTCCTCGTGTCAGTTGAAGCCTCAAGCTCAACAAGAGTCACCCTGAGCTGACGGAGTTCCACCCTCAGGGCTTCCCTGTGGCCCTGGGACTCAATAGAAATGGCTTCCCGCAGAGTCTCCAGTGCGGCCCGTCTGTCCCTGTTGGACGCACACATGTCCTCCCTGTCTGGCAAATGGAGTCTGTTGCCTGCTGTAGTTGTTCCATCAGCCTTTCTTGGGGCACAATGTAAGTGGCCACCCTATCCATGGCCTGAGCCATCATCTCAGATGATGCTGCCTTTCGGTTTGCCATACCGTATATGGGTTGATCCCATGCGGTATTGCCAGGTGGCCTACGGCCACCGCGTCGGCGGGCACCACACCTGTCTGGGGCAAGGCGAACTGCACATTGCTGTGCCGGCACTGCCTGAGGCTGCAGGACTGCATTCCCCCTCTGATCTGCTGGCCCAGGAACAGGATCACATTTTGCGGAGTGTGAACCTGCATTCGTAACCACCAAAGGCCGACAAACCAACACTGACATCCCCATTGAGGGTTCTACCCCTGGTGCAGGTGGGTTGGACAGCACAGAATCCTTCCCAGAAACACTTACCTGCGACTGCACATAGGTCTCATCATCCGAATTTGCACCTGAATAGAGCTCGGGGGAGGTGCACCCAGAGACACTCCTTGATAGAACTGTCTGCAGCAAGTGTGGGTTCTCACCCACCACCACACCACTTCCCTCACTGGTGCCCAGTAAGGCCTGAGACCCCTCCTGGGTGTGCACCATCTCCACAACCCCAGCAGTATCAAGTGCGTCATCCCCTGCAAAGACATGAAAGAAAAGAAATGGGAACAGGCATTAGCACCATGGCACACAATTAGGGCTGAGAAGCAACAGAACCAGTACTTCATTGACACATGTCCCACATGACTATAACCCTCCCTTGCATGCACCGTCACTGCGTATAAAGGGGAGGCTAATGGCACACATTGATGACACCAAGATGGAAGACCAACACATTTGCTGCATGCTGGCTAGCATTGCCATCACACATTGGCCTGCGATTGGCATGTCCAATACACATACATGACACATGCCATCACACAGATGGCATGTACCATAGCCATGTCACACATGTGACAATAGGACTGAGAAATGCCTAGTGAAAGTGGTTCAATGCAAACAATCAGCCTGAATGAACGCAGAATAATACACAACAATGTTGTGGCAAGATGACACTTCAAGGGCAGCTGGCGTGAGGTTGGGCTAAATGTCTACTGTTGCCAGAAGGGATACTGCAATACCCAAATCCTGGTGCGCAGAATGTATTGGATGAAGCACATGGGTGACCCAAACCACTCAGGCACACACACCCTCACCTGGCACTCAATCAGAAGCCCTCACACACACACCATGCACATTGATGACACACACATGCATGTGCACTCACCGGACAATGCCTCGTAATCTGGCAGGTCTCCCACGCCTTCGATCTGTCCCTCCGTGACGTAGGTCCCAGCAACATACTCATGTGGAGTGAGTTCAATGTCCTCTGCTGGAGACCCACCTCCAGTCACTAGAGTAGCGGAATGACTTGAGGCCAGCTTTTTCTTTGCCCTGCGCTTCAGGTCATTCCAGCGCTTGTAGCAATCATTAGCTGTGTGCCTCACGAATCCAAGGGCACTTATGATGTCCACGATGGTCTGCCAGTGTGCCAGACGTTGTGCAGGTGTGGTCTTGCATCCTGCAGTAATCACCATTTCGCTGTCATGTGCGGACACATACTCCACAAGGCATCAAGTTCGGCCTGATTGAAGCTGGGCTTCCTTGGCGGGCCGGACTATGTAGCCATGTCTGGGGCATCAGCCTGTACTGGACGAGCACTCTTCCTCTTCCGCTTGGAAGGTGGTGGGGATCCTGAGTGTCCTACGCCGCTCTGGACACTAGGGGCAAGAGCCCCGGTGGACTGTGGACTAGGAGTGTGGGAATGAACACTCACCATGGGACTTGGTGCAGGCATTAGCTGAAGTGTGATGTAGTCAGGGGGAACATCAGCAGGATGAACTGGGACCGACACTGTCCTGGCTGGGAGACTCAGAGATGGGGTGGATGGAGCCGCAGCTGCCCCTGCAGCCTCCCAACCCTGCCTACTCGGGGCAGCAGATGACATAGCTGCCCCTGAGCCAACTGGCCTGGTGACACCAATGTGCACCGCCACACGTGGCCTAGACCTGCTGACCTGGAAGTCAGCCATGGAGTCACCCTGTGCCAGGTCTGGTGCCACAATGGGCTGGTCCAACAAGGCTGAGCAGGGATGGTGTCAGCCACGTTACCCTCAACCGGGGGGGCATGGGTGTCCCTGACTGGTCATCCACACATGGGGGACTAGGGGCACCCTGCAAGTCCCAGCCACGTCCCCTACCGTATCCACCACGCCCACCTTTTGAGGTTCGGCCACCTTTGCCACTCTTACCGCGTGCTCGCCTCCCAACCATGGCACTGATGTCGTTGTGCATGTGGGAGTTGCAGTAAACTATTGTGCTCGGCAATTGGGGGTCAAAGGGGTAGGGTACTAGATGGAATTCGTACCCTAGAGATCTAGCAAGGCTGTATGTGACCCCTGGGGGAAGATGATGTGTCACGCAACGCACAGGCACCCCAAAAAAGGGAGATAATGTGCACGCAACCCCTCCTAGACCACGTGCGTGGAAAAATAAACCTGCACTACGCTGTGGCACCCAGAAACACAAAAATGAACGTATGCGTGTCACACGCAGCCCAGAATGACCTCTGAAGGGGTACGCGACACACGGGGCAAGCACAGATGTTAAATACATGCGCGACTCACCGTCTGCCTGGAAAAATAGCTTGAAAAAGACGCGCGTGTGCGCATTGGAAACACCCCCGCGAAAAGAAGAATTGTACGCTGTCTGAGGAGACAGGACAACAGAAGAAGTGCACACTGTTTGAGGAAACAGGCCCAGGAAAAAGACAAAAAGAGAAAAAGCTGTCAGAGGTAACAGGGAGTACGAACTTGGAACGCCGTGAAGTAAATCGCCTGTGAACCGACAAGAAGTACAGATTTCACCAACTTGCTCTCCACGAAAAGCACGTACAAGGAAATGGGGTTCTACACGTACCTTTTAAACATGCCCACACGTCCAGCGTCACTTCCGCCTGTACGCGCTAAGGCCCTATCCTCCAATTACACAAGCTGACACTCTGACGTGCAGTCATTGGACGTGTAGCATGCACCCGTGTACAGGGAAACGCCCGTGCATGCACGTCACAGACACGCATACGCGCTGAGGCCCTTTCCACCAATCACACGCTATGACACTCTGACGTGCTTATTTTTTCTATGCGCCATGGAAAACGCACGTGCGCGTAAAGTCATAGACGAGCCTACACACTGGGGGCCTTTGGGCCAATGAATTCGCGTACGTGTGCTGACGCGCTTACGCGCTAAGGCCCTTTCCTCGAATTACACGCAGACGTGCTGGATTTTCACATGCCAAATCACTCCGTATCAAGCTGGCCACGTGTAAGCACACAGAAGACCACTCTCCTGCCCAGAAAGCCAAAATACTGCCCCCCAGAGCCCCAAGCATGCTCCCACCTGCCATCTGCTGCTGCCTGACTGCCTGCTGCCCACGTGCCCTGCCATTTGCTGCCTGCACATCAGCCAGGGGTGCTGTGACCACCCCTGCTGGAACGGAAGACTCCCGACTGGGATTCCATCGCTCCACAGACCAGTCCCAGGACCCAGTTGCCCACCCACTCCTGCCTCTGGGGTTGTCATGTCGGGCACTGCAACATCTGGCACCACTGGCAACCCCCAGCCAGAGAGGCAGAGGGGCACCAGCTTCACTGCCACCGAAGTTGGTGTCCTGGTGGAGCAAGTCCTGGGGCAGTATGATGCCCCCTTTGGAAGTTTGTGCGCCAACAAGGAAGGACGGACTCGGATCTGGACGGACATCGTGACTGCTATCAACGCGGAGGGGGTGGCAGCCCGACTATTCCATCATGTCAAGAAGCACTGGGAGGACTTCAGGTCCAGGACCCTCAACAAGGCCCGGCACCTCTTGAAGGCAGCGGATGCTAACGGGCGCCGGGGCCACTTGTCGGAAGATCAGATGAGGGTCCTGGAACGCATATCCCCAGCGCTCAACGTCCAGGTCCTTGAGAGGCAGACCCGTCTGGAGTCGAGCGGTAAGAGTACATGCATCCTGATTGTAAGCTGTGCGTGTGGTGGTGTGCCAGTAGTGTGCAGGTTGCACATGTGTTTTTATGGGGCCAAGAATGGGGGGGTGTACAGGGCCGTGAGGCTAACACATGCGAGGGCTCTCATGTGTGAGACATGGATGGTGCTTGTGTGTGTAGGCTTGCATGCCAAATGCAGATGTGTGGGCACACATGTTTGGATGAATGTGTGTGTAAGTCGGCATGTTCGTGATGTCACGCATGGATGTTGGTTTCAGCTGCATGTATCTGCACTGTGTACATGTGCATGTGTGTGTATTTGACAAGGGTGCAACAGTGATGCAACATGGATGCATGTGACACCGGGATGTGGAAGCCTGATTGGCAGATGTGACATGGATGCCGATCTGAACACTGCGACAGTTGGCAGAGGTGTACACATGCATGCAAGTGTGGTGGTGTGTGTGCATGCGTAGTGCACTCCCTGTGTTGCATGTGATGTCTGGCTCACCTTTGCCTGCTCATGCTGTTGTATGTGAATGGATGGTGCTGGCTGTTGCGATATGGCTGTGGTATGGCTCATGTGTGCAAGCTGAAATGACATGTGTGTTGGCGATTGTGATGCCATGTCTGCGGTTTGCCAATGCCACTCATGTACAACTGTCATGTGTGTATGTGTCCATTGTACAGTGCCCTGATGCCTGTGTTTTATTTCTCCCTGTCTGCAGCGTCAACTGATGAAGAGGGCGGAGAAGGTGCTGTGGAGCACAGCGGCAGGGACCGCACCGCCGGCCGGAGACGCAAGGCCCGGCCCCCCTCCCAGGTTGTCATCTCGTCGGGAAGTGAGGAGTCCGGTGCCAAGTCCCAGGCCGCAGCTGCCGGGGGGATGTCCAAGAGGCGGAGGTCGGAGTTGGACTCCTCGGTAGCAGAAGGGGCAGCTGGGACCCCACAGGGCCCAACGGTGGAAGATGGCACGGAGTCATCCAGGTTGGTGGGGGGTTTGGTGGAGGAGGAGGCCGTGCAAGCGACAGAGACAGGGTCTGGAGGTGGGGATTCCACTAGTGCTAATGGTGCAGTGCAGGACCAGGGACAGGAGGCAGCACAGGCCGCTGCGGAGGTGCCTGTGTGCAATCCTGTGCCTGATCCTTTCACTGCATCATCTTGCACCAGCAGGGATGCCTACGTCCAGACCCGTTTTCAGGCAGGGGATGAGCTTACAACAACTGGCCTTCCTCTGCCTGCGGATGTGGCTATCCAGGTACAGGTTGAGCCTTTACTGACTGGCGTGGCGTGGCATCAACGGGCAATGCGAGGTGACCTGCAGTCTTTTCATGAGGAGACTGCACGTCATCTCGAATGGCTCGTTGACCGCGTCGGCCTACTGGGACAGGTCACCCAGGCCGGATTCCTCCGTTTGCTGGAGCTTGTTCTGACCCCCTCCTCAACTGAACACCCTATGCGCCAGTCGTCCTCCATGCCATCTTTCCACCCATTTGTCACCTGGGTGCCCTGTGGAGCTGCCTCTGACGGTGCGGCCAGGCTGGTGGAGGACACATCCCTGCCACAGTCGGGAGTCGGACGTCCAGCAGGGGTGGCCACATCAACGACTGCACCCTGGCCGGTGGAGGATGTGCAGGCAGCAGGAGCCAGGGCACAGGCACAGGCACAGCAGCAGCAGCAATGAGGTGGGAGCCATGATGGCTCGGGGCCTTCGACATTGGAGGGGCAGGCATCGGCCGGAAAGCAGGAGGACCCAGGACGGGAAGTGTCTTCCATGTGGCAGCAGTTGGGCCACGCCATAGATGCGGAGCGGCAGCGGGTGGAAGAGGCATGGCTCACGATGCTCAGGGCGGAGAACTCCATGCAGAGGGCCCTGAGGTGGGCCGAGTGCCTCAAGGCAATCCGCAGGGAGTTGGAGGAGAACATGTCGTCGGCCCTGCGGACCCTCGGGGCCATGGAGGAGGACCGCCTCTGGGACATTGAGCAGGAGTTCGATGATGCCCTAGCCCGGAACATCCAGAAGTGAGCCGTCGGACTAACCCGCTGCCCTTGTAAATAGTTCTTTAGTGTTAAGTTTCCTTTCGGTTTTGTTTTGTTTTGGGGTGCTTGGACAATGTCGCACCTTCTTGTATATAGTTCTTAATTAGGTAGGGTTTTATTTTATAGGTTTCATTTAAAGGATTGGGCACATGGACCCTGGATGTTCACCTTGTACATAGTTTGACAATGGATTTGGATTGTTGATTTTTTTTTCCCATGGATCAATGTTTTTTTATTATTTGGGCACCTTGGATTTATTTTCTCAGACTGACACTTTGGAGACTTGCTTTGGGATTGCTTTTCATTTGGATTTCATGCATCTTTTTCATTTATTGCACATGCTGGATTTCATTTATTATTTCCATTTTCTTTTCTTCCATTTCATTGTCTTGCTTTTCTGTTTAATACATTATAATTTGGTACTTCAATGTGTGGTATTCTCTATTTCGTTTCATGCATGTCACAATGTGTTTTCTATCATTCACATGCTGTCATTGTGTGGGTTTGACGGATATGTGTTGATGTGCTGACTAGCCATTTGGGATGCATCATGTGCTGGTGATTTCTTTGTGGGATGGATGTCATGCCTGGTGGTGTGTTCGGACTGGGGTGGCGTAGGCAGTGTATTGAGGGGGCATGGGGGCCTTGAATATGGATCTTCATGAGGTGTTGGGGGGACATGTATGAGGGCCTGCTGGTAGGTGCCTGGTGGAGGGTGCACCTGGATGTTAGGGGGTGGGGGTGCAGGGGGACATGAGTTGGACATTAGTGGAGGCCTGCTGGCAGGTGCCCCGCAATACTGGGGGGTGGGGGTGCAGAGGGACATGAGTGGGACATGAGTGGGGGCCTGTTGGCAGGTGCCCCGCAATGCTGGGGTGTGGGGGTGCTGGGAGACATGAGTGGGGGCCTGGTGGAGGGTGCCCATGGATGCTGGGGGGTGGGGGTGCTGGGAGACATGAGTGGGGGCCTGGTGGTGGGTGCCCCTGGATGCTGGGGGTGGGGGTGCTGGGAGATATGAGTGGGGGCCTGGTGGAGGGTGCCCCTGACTGCTGGGGGGTGGGGGTGCTGGGAGACATGTGTGGGGGCCTGGTGGAGGGTGCCCCTGACTGCTGGGGGTGGAGGTGCAGTGGGACATGAGTGGGGCATGGGTCAGGGCCTGGTGGAGGGTGCCCCTAACTGCTGGGGGGTGGGGGTGCAGGGGGACATGAGTGGGACATGAGTGGGGGCCTGCTGGCAGGTGCCCCGCAATACTGGGGGGTGGGGGTGCAGGGGGACATGAGTGGGGGCCTGCTGGCAGGTGCCCCGCAATGCTGGGGTGGGGGTGCAGGGGGACATGAGTGGGGGCCTGGTGGAGGGTGCCCCTGGATGCTGGGGGTGGGGGTGCTGGGAGACATGAGTGGGGGCCTGTTGGAGGGTGCCCCTGGATGCTGGGGGTGGGGGTGCTGGGAGACATGAGTGGGGGCCTGGTGGATGGTGCCCCTTCATGCTGGGGGGTGGGGGTGCAGGGGGACATGAGTATGGGCCTGGTGGAGGGTGCCACT
Organism: Ambystoma mexicanum; assembly: GCF_040938575.1. Classification (NCBI taxonomy): domain Eukaryota; kingdom Metazoa; phylum Chordata; class Amphibia; order Caudata; family Ambystomatidae; genus Ambystoma; species Ambystoma mexicanum. Next base: position 627,611,430 of record NC_090938.1, on the reverse strand, counting down.
GGATGCTGGGGGTGGGGTGCTGGGAGACATGAGTGGGGGCCTCGTGGAGGGTGCCCCTGACGGCTGGGGGGTGGGGGTGATGGGAGACATGGGTTGGACATGAGTGTGGGCCTGGTGGAGGGTGCCCCTGACTGCTGGGGGGTGGGGGTGCTGGGAGACATGAGTGGGGGCCTGGTGGAGGGTGCCCCTGGATGCTGGGGGGTGGGGGTGCTGGGCGACCTGAGTGGGGGCCTGGTGGAGGTTGCCCCTGGATGCTCGGGGGTGGAGGTGCAGGGGGACATGAGTGTGGGCCTGGTGGAGGGTGCCCCTGGATGCTGGGGGGAGGGGGTGCTGGGAGACATGAGTGGGGGCCTGGTGGAGGATGCCCCTGGATGCTGGGGGTGGGGGTGCTGGGAGACATGAGTGGGGGCCTGGTGGAGGGTGCCCCTGACTGCTGGGGGGTGGGGGTGCTGGGAGACATTAGTGGGGGTCTGATGGAGGGTGCCCCTTGATGCTGGGGGGTGGGGGTGCTGGGAGACATGAGTGGGGGCCTGGCGGAGGGTGCCTGTGGATGCTGGGGGTGCAGGGCGACATGAGTGTGGGACTGGTGGAGGATGCCCCGCAATGCTGGGGGGTGGGGGTGCTGGGAGACATGAGTGGGGGCCTGGTGGAGGGTGCCCCTGACTGCTGGGGGGTGGGGGTGCTGGGAGACATGAGTGGGGGCCTGGTGGAGGGTGCCCCTGGATGCTGGGGGGTGGGGGTGCTGGGAGACATGAGTGGGGGCCTGGTGGAGGGTGCCCCTGGATGGTGGGGGGTGGGGGTGCTTGGAGACATGAGTGGGGGCCTGGTGGAGGGTGCCCCGCAATGCTGGGGGGTGGGGGTGCAAGGGGACATGAGTTGGTGATCAGTAGTGCAAGGAGACATGTGCCTTTGCTGGGGGGCATGCCCATGTTGGGTGAGCTGCCTGCGGGACATGAGCAGGGATGCAGGGTAGTCCCGTGTGGTGTGGGCTGCCTGCAGGGGCCGTGGAGGGTGTTCAAGGAACACCTGGGAGGACCCACACTGCCAAATCACGTGTAGGACTCCCCGGCACCCCCGGAATACACATACCCTGCTGAAATCGCGTGTGAAACTTCCCACGAAACCCCTGAAATACACGTACCCAGGCCAGTCGCGTGTGAAAACACCCGCGCACCCCTGAAATACACGTACCCAGCCCGATCACGTGTAAAACTTCCCGCGCACCCCTGAAATACACGTACCCAGGCCAATCACGTGTAGAACTTCCCCTGCACCCCTGGAATACACGTACACCGCTCCCCCAGGCCTGATCACGTGTAAAACTTCCCGCGCACCCCTGAAATACACGTACCCCGGCCAATCGCATGTGAAAACACATGCGCACCCCTGAAATACACGTACCCAGGCCAATCACGTGTAGAACTTCCCGCGCACCCCTGGAATACACATACACCGCTCCCCCAGGCCCGATCGCGTGTAAACTTCCTGCGCACCCCTGAAATACATGTAACCAGGCCAATCGTGTGTGAAAACACCCGCGCACCCCTGAAATGCACGTACCCAGCCCGATCGCGTGTAAAGCTTCCCGCGCACCCCTGAAATACACATACCCAGCCCAATCGTGTGTAAAACTTCCCTCGCACCCCTGAAATACACGTACCCAGGCCAATCACGTGTGAAACTTCACGCGAACCCCAGTTATACACGCACCCGCTCGCACAGGCCCTTTCGCGTGTGGAAGCTAGTGCGAAACCCATAATACACGTTCCCCGCTTGGCGTTTGCTGTTTGGCAGTCCGGTAAACTGGTTTTGGGTTGTCGCAGACCTTTGCCCTGGATTGGGGATTTTGATGCCTTTTCCTTGCGCGAGGGCGTTCTTGGGGGCGTAATTGGCGCTGCTGCAGGGTCTCTGCGCCACTCTGCGCCACAGCTGGTTTTGGAGGCTAAAATCCATGAATACGCTGTCCCCTGAAATGTATTTTATCGCACGGGGCTGGTGCAGTCTATCGCACAAGAACACTGTGCGCCAGCCGCCTGTGCCACTTTTGTGCGAATTTCCATGAATTACCCTGTTAAACTGCATCTTATTTACAGAATATCTTACAAATGTGACGGATATTAAAGTTATCTGTGAAGCTGGTTTATTTAGAAGTCAATCAATGACTTTTATTGCAGTTCAAGATGTAATCAGAATTTGTGCAGCTACACAATCCAATTTTCCCATCATGGGAATTGTATTATTAGAAGAAAATAGAGAGACCATGTTAATGACTTGACCTATAGTGTGCCAAAGCAGCCTGGTTGATGGACCAGATCAAGATAATTCATTGCAAAGCCTCATCCACCCCCCCTCCCCTCAAATCTTTTCATCAGTGTCATCAGCTGTTGGGCAAGTAGGTGATCCCCAAATGTTAAGGTGACTATGTCCATGTTGACAAATATGTCATCGTGGCCAATCAAGTTGATCCTTCTTGAAATCATGACCTCTGTTTTTAAATATTATTCTGTGAAATGTTTCATATTACTGTTATTGTTTGTGGTTTTGCTGTAGGACATTGAAGGCCATTTTAGGTTTATAGAATACAAACAGGAAAGCAGAAGAAAAAAAAAGTAACTTTGAAAAATCAGCTGGACTTCTCTCATAAAGTTTCAATCTCAGCTCCCAAATCTGTTCAATTTTTTTTTTTAAGGTGAGCGCCTCATCCTTTACATTACCAGTGCTCTGGGAGGGAAACACGCAGAAGCGGATATAGACCAAGAGATTACTCAATATGTCCTGTACTAATTGGAAAGTGGAAGAAGGCCTACTGGAGGCAAGATTAAGACAATTATTATATAATGCACATAACTGCATCTAATGCTCCGGGAGTCTACAAACAGGTCTCGCGGGGTGGGCTAGATATCATACTTGGTCTTAGCCAGAGGTCCAGAAAACGTGGATCTTCATTCTAACACTGGCCAATTATGTCTTCACATAGACTATTGTGAATCTGTGGACAGTGCAGTATGAGGCTGCACTGTCTCTATGCTCCCAGGCCAGTCCATGTGCATACACTTGCTTGTGCATTTAGGGGGGGCAATTAAGGTGTGTGTTTTGGGTAAAGTGAAAGCTTGTGGATGTGGTTAAAAGTCTCATAGGGAAAATGGAAAACGTGCATTTGAAATGGAGAGAAGGAACCCTAATTGAATTCTCTTAACAGCTATAAGCACAAATGAGCATACCTTAAATAAGGTGCTCAAGGGATCATTCAAAGAAAGCACTGCACGTTTAAGAAAGCAGTTCTGGCAATTGGATGATGTTGCCAGAGGAAATGTCTTTTGTGTTCAGGCAGGGGGCAAGGATATTCAAAAAGTAGACTCTCAAATACTTTTGGTGTAAATGGAAAAGGCTTTACTCTGGACTAGTTGAGGATTAGATTAGGATATTGCAGCCTGGTGATGTGAGCATCAGTGGGGCTTCCTTATACAGCATGCTTTTGATGCCACAGATTGCATCCATTATTGACTAGGCTTATTCTACTGTTGCAGATTGATATTACAGCCAGACATCACCCATTTCATGAAACAGTTAAAATGTCATTACACTCCCCACTCCTAAGTATGTACATTTCTCTCACGTGAAAACTTTGGCAACGGACAGGTGGCCAGGTCAGGGTGAAAATAAATGTCAATACCCTGAATCACATACACTTTGTAGGGGTCTGAGTTTGCTGATCCTCTGGGAATTTTGGGACTGTGGGTGTTAGGTTCATCTTATGCTCTTAACAATTGTTCAACAACAGTACATGAACAATCTCAAGACTTGGCGAGCAGCAGGCACCAATGGAAACAGATTAACTCCTTTATTTCAGTGGATACAAATATGATCCTTAAAAACATGATTTATAATGAACTGCCTTTCCCAAGTAAAGGGCTGGCACAAACCTATAAGATTATAGAACCAGGGGCGTTGCTAGGGGGGGGCTAAGGGGGCTATAGCCCCTGATCTTTTGGTTGTAGCCCCGGATAGAATCTCAGGAGCTACAGCCAAAAGACTAGCTAGCCCCGAGTCCCAAAAGTTCTGACATCAGCTTAGCCCCGGGTCTTTTCCAGACCTAGCAACTCCCCTGCATAGAACTAACACCTAACTGGTACTCAGGTGAGAATGCCAGACGTATGAATGGCTGCCTCGTGGATGGCTCTCTTCTACTCTAGAGGCCTAAACGTAATAGTACTCAGCAAGCAATAAACTGTAATCTAAGTGGTCTTGTATAGCGGATATCTACCATTACTGATGCCTCACTGTGCTTGAGTCTGTAAGGAACAAGGGGGTGGGGTTCATTAGTGGAACAGTGGGATAAGCAGATGCAAAACCTGTGGTGTTGATGCGTGCAGGTCAGACGTACCAAGTCCATGAGTGCCAATCTGTTTTCTACGGGCTTGGCTGAAAAGACTTGGGATTATGTTATCCATAGGGAAGAGCCCAAGATCTGATTGACTACTGCGCTTTGGGTCTGGTTAGCTGTTGATGCGGGAGATACCAAAGGGATAAATAGGAGAGGTTAGTCGTGGCTCAGTTAGTATTGATCCTCGAACGGCGAGGCCTTTGGTGGCCTTCTGTGGGAGGTTTGTGTGTGTAGTGTAACATGGTAGGAAATCTTAGAGGAGAATCGGTTAGTCGGGGGAAGGAGAAAGTAGGCAATACAAGACATAACAACCTGCAACCCGGCACTCCTACCCCTGGCCAAATGTCAAAAGGAAACACTCACCGACGCTACAAAGAGCCACACCTCACCAGATTTTGAACCAGCACCAAGTTTTCGGTATCAGAACAAAGTTGTAACCCTGCAGGGGATTTTTCGTGATGTAATAAGGAGCAGAAAAGATAGAAGGTGGCATGTAAACATGTGTAACACCTTGTTCTAAAAAAGGGCTCGGGAAAATGAGAAAGGAAAAATGTGTAATGTACAAGATATAAACATAACTGTCTAACTCCATAGGATTTCCAGTGGCCCACGACTGCCAGGAACCCCCAGAACTGTATTGGCAGTAGCAAACATTAACCTCTGAAGGATGACAAGCAGAGTCTGCGCATGGCTGCTTGTTATTGAGGCTGCCACAGAATTACTAAGGTGCATGGCTACCCTAAGCTCATGCAATTACCCAATTCAACTGTACCTTTCGTTCTCAACTTCAGAAGGATGACGTCAGAGTTGTCCCTCCCCATATTTAAACCTTCGGCCAGCAGGTTACAAACTTAGGTCTGCAGCAGGTGAATTATCATCGTAAGGTGACTTACTGAAACATGTATTATGCTTAGAATGTGAATAGCGTTCTCAGATGGCAAACACCCGGGTTCATCTTGCAACAGCCTTACCTAGCCTCACTGCACCCCTCAGATATATGCACACATTCCGGCTGAATCCAGCCAAAGCAGCCAATGCTTCTGAATTTCCCAGGCAAATGCACCACTCTCGAGGAGATTCTTGTAGATGTAGACACAAAAACAAGTTTACAGGAACACAAAAACAACCTGAATCTCACATGGACACTTCTCTGAGCATACAAATTACAGTTCGATAGGTTTGCCCAGGCCTATTGCTGGCACCAGTATATAAAAACAGACATGTAAGTCAAATTGTAAAATATATTTTGCAAAACAAATGGTTATGTATATTTTTAAATAGCCTCTGTCCCAATATATGTTGTTGTGTCTTTGCACTATGCTGTTAAATAAGCCTACTCATCTTCCATCCATACAATTCAGCATTGTAATGAAAAAGTTTGTCAAACCCCCTTGCTTGACCTGAGACTAAGTCATTAATGTTTTAGTGCACACAGGAGATTAAGGGGTACCGTTGGACTCAACTCACTCAGTTGTGGCTGGAGATTGTTTTAATTGGAGGGGAGCCAATATTCCCCAAAAATATGGCAGAGGGGGTGAGCATAGCCAGGAAGGCCAAAACAACCAATGGATGTTGTGAGGGTTACCACTTAAACACGATATTGAATAATGGGTTAAATTGGTGTACTATGAGGCACAATCTCTGTGAAAAATGGGGTAAAAGGCCTAAGCATTTGCAATGGTTTTAGAGGATAACTCCAATCCAAAAATACTATAAGTGCAAGTCACCAACGGTGCACATGAGCATTTCCAAACTTATTTTAATGATGCCTTTGCCCACAAATGACAGTACAAAACATGTTCATGCTGCTTATGGCCATACATTTCCATGCTGGCTGCACCAATATATGCCCACATGCCAGTATCACTATAGAAGAACATACTATTGTGTGCTATGCACTTAATGGCAGTAATAAGAAAACATGTCCATGCTGGCTCTGCCAATAATTGGCAGTATCCCCACGAAAGAACATACTCATGTTGGCTTTGCCTTTAAAAATGCCATGCCACAATAAGAAACATGTCAAAACTGGCTGCACAATGTAGGCCAATCTACGGCATGTAATAATACTTATTGTAATGATATTTCCCTTGATGCCCAGTAAGAAATGAAATGCCACAATAAGGAATGGCTGCATCAAAATGCCAGTCTAGCCATGTAATAACACAAATCATGCTTGTTTTTATCATAGAGGTCAGAATAAAATACCATGCCACAGTAAGAAATAGCTAAACTGGCTTGACTAACATGCCCATCTAGCCAAATAATAACAAATACTATGTCTGCTTGATCAAAGATGCACTGGAAATAATGGCATGCCAAAGTACAAAATGGTTTGTCTGGCTGTCTCAAAATGCTGGTCTAGCCACAAAATAACATGCTTGCTTTATCATAGATTCCCAGACACATATTGCATGCCACAGTAAGGAAAAGCTAGACTGGCTGCCCCAAAATGCTCAGTAAATCGATAGATGCCCAGTAAAAAATGCTGATGTTTCTGTGCCTCCCAGCACCCCGTCCGTCACCCACAAAAGTCATCTACTCTACTCAGCACAAAAGACACATGCACACACATTCACACACCATTTACTTTCTCATTTTCACACATTCACTCACTCACTCACTCACTCACTCACTCACTCACTCACTCACTCACTCACTCACTGACTCACTCACTCACTCACTCACTCACTCACATGTACACCCATACATCATGCACTCACTCATGCACACACACACATTACATTACATTATCACAATACATTAACAGAAAACAATCTTAACTGCATGCAGCTCTGGGCCAGGCTCAGGTCTGCTGCAACCTCCAGAAAACCCTTCGCATCCAGTGCAGCATGAACAGGAACCAGGGAGCAAAGTCCTTCCTGGCTCCTGCATGCAGGAGCCATAGCCCTTCTGACCCATCACCCCAATCGGTTTGCATGTGTGGGTAGGTGCAGCAAATCACCCTCATACATACAAATGTGCAGTTAACCATCCTCATCCGCAATGTGCCATGCAAGGCAAGGGAAGCAAAATGCCCCAGTCTTGCATGGCCCATTGCCAATGCACAATGGAGAACTTAACTGTGAAAGGGAAACCATATTTCCCTTTAACAGTTTACACCAGCCCAGGAGCACTCATTCAGCTGCAACAAGAGTTGGCGTGGCTTGTCCATGATGGGTAAGGGTTCAGGTGGGTCAGTGCCCCCTCATACATTATGGACTGGTCGCCCCTCATCTTACATTTCTCAATGAGATTGCCAGTGTCCAACAATGCACCAAGGCTTTTTTGGTAGTCATAGCATTTACGATCATGCAGTAGGTCTTCACATCATGATGACCATGACCTCAAGCAAAAACCACTGAACTTTGTCAAGGAAAGTGTGAGGTAGTTGTACTTACATTTTCCTTTTTTCTTCAAATGGGCCATAAAATATGGCATTGCCTTGTGAAAGAAGATATTCGATAACCATGCAGGTAAGCCTGCAGGTGTGCCTGCAGGGCTGTAACCCCATGAATAGTATGAAGGTAGAGGTTTTTGTGAGGAAACATGAAGTTCCTGTCAATGTAGAGATGAATGGATTTGGTGTCGGGTACACGAGGCGGGGTGTTACTTTCTGGCACCATCTTCGAGAGCAAGGTTTGTACTGACATGACTGATGCTCTTAGTGATGAGAATTAATTCTGTTTTGATGGGGTCCGATTTGAGGTGAGTGATACACATCCGAGACTTTATAGGGGCGAATGAAGATCTTATTCTTATTCTATTCTTTAAGTTAGAGTTGAGTTTTATCTGCATACCAGCGGTTCTTGTTAACTTGGTTAGATAGGTTAATCCACATGCCAGGGAAGCAGGGAGGAGGTTTAGAGTCTTGAGGGTTTCAACTAATCCAGAATCCTATGTGATGACTACTGCTCCGCGGGAATACAGGGATGAACAAACATAAAACTCCTACTTAGCCCCACACTACTACTAAAACAGCAGTGATCTCAAGCATAACAAGGACATTTGCACAGCCCGCCAGGTATACCTTCTTTGCAACTTTAAAGTAGCAGTGCACCGGGGGCAGGCCATAATCTTCAGACATGATCCGAGCTAGCAAAAAGCCTGGCCGAACAACAATCGTACTGTGGTACCAAAATGTAAGAATGTCCAACCAAGCTTCTATGAAAACAGAATAGTTTTGTTAAATTTGCAATGAAAACATGGTAATCAAAAACACTATTACCCACACTTGTAAAGGAAAACTCAGAGAATGCAGATTTAGGAACAAAAGGGGCCCTCTGGGATTGAAGACAGCAGGATATAGGCAATCACTTCAGAAGTAGTGCCAATTTACTACAATTTACTAAAGACTGCTTTAGAAAAGCTAAAGAGTGTGGGCTTACAAGACACTCTGATCCTTGAGGACATGCCAGGGGACAGGACCACGTCAAATACCTCTAAATGCTGGTTTTGGGCTTCAATAGTGTCGAGACATGTTTCTAGGCATTTTAGCTTGGACAACATTTTTTGACTTGATGATTCCCACTTGATTGCGGATTTTAGATGGACGAGTAGGCTTGAGATGCTTCAAAGATGTGGTGCGGTCCTGTGGCAGTGGTCGCCTTATATCGGGTGAAGAAACCAGGTGTTGATGGATCGAGTTGGTGTCTCTAAGTGGTCAAGTAAACTTGAAAAGGGTACACAATGCGATGCAGTTGTTCAATAGTGATTGGCTCGAAAACAGTGGAGTGCAGCCAGGTGATGGCCCTGCCAGCAGCTCAACAGGTTCACAACAGATTGGAAAAGCATCAACTGTCAAAAGCAACTTCGATGTTTTCAGAGGCAAGAAAAGCATGTCAAAGCACTTGACGCTGGATTGAAATCTGATGAAAACTGTAAAACAGCACTCGTTGTTGGTACTTGCCTTTTGGGTGCTCGGGTACCATGTCTGCAGTCTCTATGGACAAGTTAAGAGCTTTCCTCTACATCTCCTAACCAGAAACATTTGCACTTGTAGAGTTCTGCCTCATCCAGTGAGTAGGTTCTCGGGAACCTGTGGTTTCAGCTGCAGTAGGCCTTTTCCAGCCAGCAGGTCACTGCAAATATTCCCTTGGGGTGGTTATGGGGAAGAGCTAGACTGCTTTTCTGACATCTTAGTCTTCACCTCTGTTTAAGAGCAGACTTTTCTCAAAATCAGGTTCCAGATGATTTCTTCTTCTTCATATGTCCAAAGATCAATCAACTAAGGGGTTGTGCTTACCCCCTTAAATAGGCACTTCTGTATAATGGATTGGTTCCTTTCTAGTCTGCTGTAAGTCAATCCTGACTGGTAGTTTAGAATCGTCTGCTTAGTGATGTCCTACCACAAGCGCTTTGTCTGCAGGAAGTAGAGCAGGGGTACAGGAAGTTTGGGATGGCAGCACCCTTCTCTTACTGGAAAGTTCTCTTCTGAGCTACTCTACTTTGCACTGTCCTCTGTCTGCCTACATCAAAGAGTCTCTAATAATTACCAATCAGTTGTGATTTCCTTTGGTGTTGCATAGCCTGCCCTTTGAAGCACTGACCCTCTCCCTGTTCCTTGGGGGAGTTCCTTTCTTCCTAAGAGTTGACAACCCTTTCCCAGGGAAGATAATGACTTCTGCTGGGGCACAGTCCAAATGGTCTGTTGTGGATAAAACAGGCAGTGAATACACAGGGGGCCTTGATGACAGGAAAGTCACATTATACCAAATTGACAATAAAACGACACAAAAAATGTTTTGGGCAATATATTTGTGGAGTCAAAGAGACCACCATGTCATAACCAGATCTTGAGGCCCACAATTGTGCATTGCAATTTATATGAAATATTGTCCATGGTTAAAGCCAGATATTGGCTGCTGGAGATTTGGCCCAAAAAGCTGCTAGCAGAATTGTACATGGCGCCACATGACTGCCATGTTTCTAAGCCACAAAGATGCTGGTGAGGGTGTCAGTAGATAGACACAGCAGATGCACACTAGGCTTTTTGCATGAAAGGGATGGGGGAAGATTAGCAGACCTCAATTTCTAAGAGAGTTACCTGAATCATTCCATTACTACATATCAGAAAAACACAGACTGTTCCACCCACACAAATGGCTTTGTGTCACAATCTCCCAGAACATGCTTGAAGAAAGTATTCAGAAAAATGCTTGGGAATTGTTTTGAAACATACTAATTTACATAGCTCAAGAAAGTGGCAGATATCAATGCCATACAACATTCTGAATGCAGCATTGTCCACTTGGATGGAGGCTTTGTCCACTTGGATGGAGGCTGTTCATATTTTACATATTGTTTAAGCGTTGGATCATGTCTGCTCTATCAAGTACTTTCAAATGAGTTGGGAGTGAATGATGCACGTGTAGTTGCTTAATTTATCGTTGTTAACAAAGCAACATGTTTGACTGTTTATTGAGGAAGGACAGGGGCTTTGGAGAAGGTGTCAATGAGATCAAGGGTGGGCTTCAAGGCTTCATTGTAGATAATCTGATTATAGGTGTTTGGAATATGCTGTCCATGTTGTACCAAGACTGAATTCAGCATGTCCACCAATTAAATACAGAACTACCATAATGACTTCTAAAGGTAAGGATCTGAGAGAGCCATCCATGTCTAATCTCCTATGCATCTTTTGCAGATCTAATCACTTTTTCATATGTCTAATAATTATTTTTTTGGAGCCGCAAATAATGCTTATCTGACTGTGACACACACAAGTCCACACCCAGTGATTACATGAGGACTGGCCCACTTCCAAGAACATTCAAATCACGGATTCAGGGCGTGTTGTACCTTCTGGGTAATTAACTTGTCAGAATGTTTTTTGGTGGCACTGCCCAGTTTAAGTGTTTATAAAAGTGTGCCTGCCTGTCTTAATAAATCATTGGTGGTGTGAAATGAGATCCTGTCTGACAAATTACAATATCACAGCCCACGCACAGATGCTATTCTCTGGTGTCATGTTTGCTACCTGATCTTACCGGTACGGGTCTAGGCTAGACTCCAAAGTGAACAATACATTTCCTAATAGAATCTGCTTTCTATAAAACTCTATCCCCTCCTCCTTTCATATCTCAACGTACCAGATCTATGGTCTGATCCTCTTTCTATAGATGATCCTACAAGTGTCTTCCACCGCTCCGATATCCATATCTTAGCATATTTGTAACCCCTCATTACTCATCAATGCCATATCCTGCTGATGGTCTCCCACTGCTTACACACAAAGGCCTCCTCCTGTTAGAAGCATTCATTCCTCACCTAGCAGTACCTCATTATAATGACAGCCCATCATAACCCCCACATCTATACCTCTTGCCACTGAAAGACTCCCATTGATATCCCATTTCAATCACATTCTTCTGGCAGCCTCTCACAGACCCTCTGTTGATATATTATAATTTTTCTTACAGACCTCCATGCTCCACCCTCCAAATTCCGTGCTATTGATAGCCTCCTGCACTCCTTCAAAGATATTTCATCCTACTGGTGGGCACTCACTGTTCCTCCTTTGCTACCTCATCCTATTAGGATCTTCCCTCTGGTCTTCAAGACACTACTGGGAGCCTACTACCACTTCGTCGTCAATTCCTCCTTCTGGGAGGCTGAAACGACATATACATGCTGGCTGTGCTATACAAATGCCAATAACTTAACATAACAGCATGAGCCTGTATGTGCCATTAAAACAAACTCCCGTACCTTCCTTTTGGACAGTGCCCTACAGTATCACTGAAAGCCTTCATCCAATGTTTGTAGATTTGAAGTTTTTGTTGGTTTAACCTTAACTCTTTTGTAAAAAATGTTTCATTCATATATATATATATATATATATATATATATATATATTGCAAAGTTTTGTAAGGATTCGTCCAGGGGGAGCAAAGTTATAAGCCACCCAAAAAGTGCTTTTCCTATGGGTTGAGAAAATGAACCATAACTACAGGGCCTCTACTGCAGGCCCTGTAATGTATATATATGTATATTACAGTGTCTGCCGTAATGGCTATGTAGTTATGGTTAAGTTGTTCAACTCATAGAAAGAGCACTTTTTGGGCGGCTTATAATTTTGCCCCTCCTGGACGAATCCTCACCAGCCTATGCAAAAAAGTATAAGATCCCCTGGAATGATTTTGTGAAGTTCGGTGTGGTTTCGTCGAGGGGGCCAAAGTTATGGGAGGCCTCCCAACATTTATGAAAACCTCATAGATGAAATGTAAAAATAAATTTTCTCGCGCCTACAGCCCAAACCGATGGACAGATTTTCACCAAACTTGTGCCAGGAGTGGCGGTTTGGTCCCGAAAGCATGCTTTTGTAAATTTGGTGTAAATTCGTCCAGTGGTTTTTGAAGAAATTGGCAAAATGTAGGTAAACAAAAATGTGTGATATCTGAGCCCGGTCCATGGTCTTATTACCTGATTTCTAGTCCGCAGACGCCTCTGGACCAATCAGAGAGCAGTGGGACATTCACAGACATCGTGCACACTCGCTGATTGGTCAATTAAAATTGTGAGGTGCGTCAAAACCAGGACTGACCCTGCTTAGCTTCAAAGTGGGACTGACCCTGCTTAGCTTCAAAGCAAGGAAAGGGCTGGGCCAATTCTCTAAGTGGTCTTGTAACTTTGGCTCATTTATCGGGCAGCAGGCCAGAGGAAACTTGCTCCTTCCTCACTTTGAAGCTATGCATGGTCTGTCCTGTTTACTGCATGGATGGGAGACCTGGGTGGGATTCGTGTCACTGGTATTGGCCAGAGGTTTTCACTCCTGACATCACTGAACTACTCATACCCATGGCTATCCGTAGTCCTTTATAGCCTTAAATAAAGCTGTGAATATCGTAAAAACAGCAGAAAGAAAATGTTTTCTCACCAAGTGCCCCCCTGATCTGTTTAGTAACTACTGCATGGAGAAACCCCAAACCAAGCATGGATTGCCAGTTAACACTTTGTGGCCAAGTTGTTTTGGACCTGGTTCAAATCCATCCAGCGGTTTGGTCTGTGCGGTTTGGCAAAATTTGACCTTCTTTATCTATGGGAAAATGATGAATGGGCAGTAGGCCGCAACTTTGGAAAAATAATGATTTTATCTTCTTAATAACTATATATATATATATATATATATATATATATATATATATATATATATATATATATATATATATATATTTACATGCAAAACATGTGCAATACCAATCTTAAAATATTCAAATAAATTAGGTAACTTGGTACATCATATTTATATGTTGATCTCTGTGGCACCATGTAGAGGTATGCCTATCACCACAGTCAATCCATTCCTCCACACAAGCTCAAAATCATATTGCAAAGTGCAGAGAAATGCGTGGAAAATCTTACCATCTCATATAGAGAACCGGAGAATAATGGAGCTTTTTCTTCCTTGCATCTGAATGATTTGACGATTCCCAATAAGGTTCTGATGTGTGTGACCCTTCTGCTGTGTCACATTTTTGACGGCCCTTTCATTTCATTTCCTTTTTGCCTGGCAGCAGCATTGACCTTTCTACACGATTACGATATGAGAGGGGCATTCTTAGCACTTTCCTAGTACTGTACCACCTTTTTGGTAAGTTTTAGTTTGCTCTATGATTGTTTTCCCATTAGAATTCATTCATGTGACATGACTAGTTTATTACATTTTTTTTAATAAAAAGCCAAAAGGTAGATACAAATAAATTACTAATATCTGTTTCCGGTCTGCAGACTCACTTCCCGATTTGGTCCGTGGACAACCCCCTTGACCAATCAGGGTCCAGCGTGATGTCCGCGAACATCCGATGCACCCGTTGACTGGATGGTGAAAAGTGTGAGGTGCGTCATATTTTTCTGAACGGTCGCCATGTTGGATCTGCAGACAGCGGCCGTCGTCTGCGGAAAGTACAGTGGGGAAAAATCTGGAAAACACATTTGGGATTATTTGGTGGTCAAAAGAGGGGCTGGAAATGGTGGGGGCGTGGAATAAAGATGATTTGGACCTGTTTTTTAGGTGAAAAATGTTGTAATGAAGATGATATGTAGTTGAGTTTTGTTATTTGAAGGTGTATTGTACGTGCCCTCAAATACCCTTAAACATCTGGCCACTGGCAACACATGGGGCCTCATTACGGGTTTTGGCGGTGGCAATGCCGCTATTGGCGGCATGGCTGCCTCCAAATCCTGGTCCGGGTTCCCTGAATGGGGAATTACCGGGCCATTCTGAGTTCCGAGGGCCCGGTAATTCCTCTCTCAGGGAACCCGGGCCCGGACCTTCCCCATTCCCATTCGAGCCCCCATAGGATGCAATGGGATGGGTGAGGGAGATAACAATGGGCCGATTACGACCAGCTCATTGTTAGCTCCCTGGTCCCCTCGCGGGACCCGGTAAAGAGGCCTGGTTTTACCAGGAGTCCTTCCTGGGTCCCGCGAGGGGACCTTGTAATCAGGCAGAATGGGAATAACGGGTCTGCACCCATTAGCGGACCCCGTTAACCCATTCCGCCTGACTTGTAATGAGGCCATAGTATAGTAATATGTGTATTACTATACTTTTATACTTTTACTGTTCCTTACTTTTCCCCAGAATCTCAACGTCTCTAGAGCCCTGGTCCTCTGTAGGCTGAACTACTTCAACAGCCTCTTCCTTAACCTGCCTCTTTGTTGTATATGCCCCCTTAGGCTAATCTAGAATAGTGCTGCAAAAATTATCCTTGGCCTCAAGCCCAGGGATGGTATCACTGCAGCCCTAAAATGTGTACATCGGCTCCTTCTAATTGCAAGGACTACAATATGTCCAACTTTGTTTCCCTAAATACTGCCCTGCTACAGCCCTCCGCTGCTGCAACTCCAATACTACAACAGAGAGTTGGAAGCATGTCTCCGTCTTGGTCCAGTGCCTCTCTTTGGAACAACTTTCCTGCTCCTTCTGTACTTGAGCTGGACTAGTTTAAATTCTGAAAACCTCTGAAAACTCTGCTTTTGTGTTACTGTTTTACTTAATCCCTTCCCTACTAACTGATACCACTGCCACTGAGACTGGTGGCCTGGTCCCACATAAACCTCACAGGTTTCAGGCCCTATAGATAGTCAACACCAGTACACCACTGCACCCTTCAGCACTACCCTTGCAGGTGTACCGCCTGGCAGCCGTGCACTACAACCTTCGGACTCCTTCGCCCAAGCAGGTAGTTTGTGGCCTTCCACTTAGGCATGTCTTGGCACTTTCCTTCTGAGCTTCTATGAGCACTTGCTAATCCCTACTCCTCTTTGCATTCATGCTCTTCTTTTACTGCACAATGCATATGTGCATTTATAGCAGGAGTGTGTAAACATTTTTTGGATAAGCAAGGGAAGTGCATATGGAAACCATCTGTACAACATTTTTAAGTGGCAGCTGTATGGAAGTTTAATGTGTTAATAGGGTGATCTGTAGAGTTTTTTTTAACTGAGTGGTGGATATTTGTGTGACTGTTTCAAATCAGGCAATCAGGGAGTGCTACAAACAGACCAGTAAAACAGGTAGAAGGGCTGTCGTGTGCAATGGTGTGCAGGTGCAATCTGGGTTTTTTCATAAAGCATGGCCTAGGAAGTGGTCTGCCGAGACCGCGGATAGTCATGAAGGGCCATGGATTATGGACAGAATTTTTTTCTGTGCTTTTTTCTTTTTTTTTCTAATATACAATTGTCTATTATTTCCATTAGCATAGTAGAAAATGCGAATGGTAATGTGGGAGATTCTAATGGAGTCTAACTACTTTACAGAAAAATGTAAAGCAGTTGGAGTCTATAAGGTTAATTTTTGTACTTCTATATTGTAACTGTGAAAGGTGGATCCGAAAGGAACGTTTTTTGTAGGAGAGGCCAGGTAGTAAAGTGGGGAGGGAATTAAGGGAAGGGGCAGCAAGCACAGATGCGGAGGGGCAGGTGAATAGGCGAAGAGGTTGTGCGTCCATGCAATCTAAGGTAGGGGGCAGTGTTTCTCATGCTCTTTGATTGCAGCCTTGAAAGCACTTCAAAACTGCTCCCCCTGCAGAGTGTCGTGTTGCAGTATATACAGAGTACAGATGTCTTTTTAAAAATATGGATCAATAGCCTCTTGTGGTGACAGTATTGGTTGAAGAAGATGAGGTGGAGGAAGACAGCTTACTACTTCCTGAGAAAGGAACAGCCTTTCTCAGAGTATCCCATGGTTGGATTTGGTGAGGTGGCGCATGGAGGTGGTTCAGTAGATGAACTGTCCAGGTTGTCTGCGACTGTGTAAAATGTTGCACTCAGTGCATTATACTTTGGTACATCCCCAATGGTGGTAAAGAACTGCCACACCCATGATTCTCTATGGATGCTAGAGGTAGGCATTTCCTCTACCTCAACATCCTGATCCTCTTGATTGTTTTCAGAATGATTGCGCTTGATCCGTTGTCTCGCCCCTGCAGCTGGTGGTGGTGGTGGCTCCTAGGGAGGAGGGATGGCACTAGCTGATGCCTTTTCTGAAGATAGTTTTGACAATATGCTTCCAAGCATGTGCTGTGTCCTAGATTGTAAAAGGATTATCAGTAACAATAGGTGTAGGAGCTGTGTTTGGCTACATTTTCAGCTTAAAACTTCCGAGATCAGCTGAACCTGCAGTTTTAAACTGTTCGCAAAGCACAGACCCATTTGCGAGGTGCAGACGCTTTCGTGAACACGTCATCATGCCGCACACGCAAGGTCACGTGACACAGTCCAAAAAGTCTTCTGTGACATCAGATGTTCGCGAACATCGGCGAACACAAAAACTGTGGAAAAAGTTGCAAAAAGTGTATAGAAGTCTCACAATATGTTGCTAGGAGGTGGGGAATGGCACAGTTTTAATTAAAAACATTCTACATCAGTCGAAAATGCAGCTATATTGGGGGTATGATATTAGGAAGATCTAGCAAATTAGTGTGCACTGGGAAAAACCCACTCATAAAAACCTATGCAATTCAGTGAAAAAATCTTTGTTAAAGGAACATTATGTTAAGTTGCACTAATAAAAACCTAGAAAATTCAGTGAAAAAACGTTGTTAAAGGGACGTTATGGTTACATGTAAAACCGAACAACCCCAGAATTCGGCAGTTATGGTAAGATACGCAACCATAACTAGCACCACCACGGTGCACTGCTAAGCCTAACACCCAGGACATCAACGATGACAGCACAAATGTTATTGATGACATCCCTGATGACATCACAAATTTAGGCCACTTGTTTTTGTTCACTGACATATCTATACCTGATTTTTATTTCCTTGACAGTCAGAATATGTCAATTCAAAAGGTACTATATATCTAGACATTAACCTTTTCATATGTTCTTAAATTAGCTTGCTTAGCATTTCGTCTTAGCTGATGGTGTACACGGAGCAATGAGCAGGCCTCACACACACAATTTGTTTGAATACTTGAAGATCAACTTTAATGTTATTGACATTTTCTGATGATGTTGTTTGTTTCTTCCTTACTTTAGTTTCCCTGTATGTCCCTCTGATGTGTAAGCATTGTGAGTCTTTATATGTATTGTTTGTAGTAACACATGTGTGTAGTAAGTCTTGAATTATTAGCAATTTATTCCATGTTTAACAATACTCATAACTCTAAGGTAGCATTCATTATTTTACTAGACAAATTTACCATATTAAAAATATTGTACTTCTATGGTGCATGCTGCAGCCCTTGCCCATGTGCATGTATGATGATGTTTCGGTATTAATAACAACACTTCAATATAATACTTTCTTTAGATGAGTTCATTCTTTAATAGATAAAATACTTTATGATAGGTCTTCTAATCACCTCTGACATCAGTGAGTTTTGTGATGTCATCTATCTTTGATGTCCTTGGTGTTAGTGTTAGCAGTGCACGTGGGTGGCGGGAGTTATGGTTGCTTAGCTTACCATAACTGGCACAGTCCCTTTAACAACGTTTTTTCACAGAATTTCCTGTTTTCTTTTTAGTGCAACTTAACAATAACGTTCATTTAACAACGTTTTTTCATTGAATTTCATAGGTTTATATTAGTGCAACTTAACCATAACGTCTCTTTTATAAAGTTTTTTCAGTGAATATACACATATATTCAAGGTGCAGTTGAGTTGTGCCGATATAATGCAAAACAAACCTTAAAATTCAACAGTTTTTTTTTAGTAAAATGTGCACAACTTAACTGCACCTTAACTAAGGATTTTCTTCAGTGAATTGCAAGGGTTTTGTTACACCATAGTTGTGTAAAGGCCACTAGCCATGGCCTTCGGGAAACCTATTGGAGCAATATGTAGAGCAGCCACGACTGAAGGCCTAGGCTAGAGAGACTGGAAAGAAAACTATTGGAGCAAACTGTAAAGGGGCCACAGCTGAAGACCGGGGCCACTGGTCTTGGGTGAAGGCCATGGCTAGTGAGCAGGAAAGAAAGGTCATGTTTTCAAAGATACAGTGGGCATGGGCCACAGGCCTTGACTACTGAGCCCGAAAGACATGTATAGTAGCCACGGCCTTTGGCTGTGGCCACCTAGTGGGCCCAAAAGATCCATATTGAGGGAACGTATACAGTGGACAAGGTCGAAGGCCATGGCCAGTCATGGCGAGTGGCCCGTAAAAAAAAAACGATGGTATAACAAAACCCTTGGAATTCACTGAAAAGAACTTTAGTTAAGGTGCAGTTAAGTTGCATAGATTTAATGCCACAAAACCCTTAAAATTCAGCGGATGTGGGAAGTCATGAACAGCTTAACTCAGAACGTTCCTGTTGCAAAGACCATGAGCACATCCATATTTTAAGAGAAGGGATTCACAATGACAGACAAAATGGCAGTATGGGGGACATAGCATTATGGGGGACATCAACGGGAGGGCGCCTAGTTAATCTGCGCAACTTAACTGCACCTTAAATAAGTTTCTTTCAGTGAATATATATATATATATATATATATATATATATATGCATGCCTTGTTGTCATAGCAAGCAGTGTTCGATAGCCAAACTTACCATTTTCAATGTTGGCTATTCTGAAGGCCAGAACTGCGTGGTTATCATCCCGCACACCTAGGCGCAGTCACATTATTAGCTGAAATATGATTGCTGTAATAAATCCAGAAATTAGATACCAACCACTATACAAATTAAAAATGAGGATATCAACAAATAAAATGTTAAGGACACTCATCATACTATCCAGTTCCAAAGTTATTATACACTGTGTTGTAAGAATGGATGCATATTATTCTTGGGGAATTTCGAAATGATATAAGACATTTAAGAAACGACCAATAGAGTGTATATTGGCCCTTAAGAAACGCACAAGGCATGCTAACAAAGGAATCTATCATCTTTATTTAAATTAACCAATAGCTCATGAGTATTAAGAAGAATTGTGTGAAGATGATTGTGGTGTTTTCTGATTCTACTTTTAAATGTGTGTAGTTGAAACCAGGGCATACTGTAGGCTGACTTTACTTTCTATGTTGGTGCTTGTAGTCGACAATACAGTAACATATGCTTTTCATGCATATTTATATATTTGTTAGTTTGATTTATAATGTGCTATTTGTACTTTTGAAGTCATAACAATAAAACACAATAATGTTAAAGCTATAGGGCCTCATTACATCCCTGGCGTTAAGGGGTTAACGGCGCCGTAAAAGGCTGTTGCGCCGTTAAACCCTTAACGCCAGATTCCCACTTTAACGCTTGCTTTTTGCAGGCGTTAAAGTCCAAGGCGCTAAGCGACCTTGGTGCTAATGACGGCACCGTAATTTACGGTGCCGTAATTAGCGCCTTCCCCATCCCCATTGAACCCTATGGGGCAAAAATGGGAATGGGGAAGGGGCCATGGTGAATGGGGATTTACCGCCCTGCCAACCTTGGAATGGGGCGGTAAATCCGCCATCCACCATGGCGGAATCCGGCATGGACCATGGTGCTAATAGCACCATGGTCTTACGCCAGGGTTGTAATGAGGCCCATAGAGTAACATCAGATAGAGCACAGACGATCTGTGGTCAAGTGAAACTTGGACTCAGATCTTAGCTTCGCCTCTTATGAAGAGTTTATGATCCTGGGCAAATCATTATGAGGCAAAACTCCAGGGTATGCAGTGATATTATCGAATTATGAAACAAAGAACGCATTTTGAACGAAACCCAAAACATCTATAAAAAAAATTATGATTTTAAAAAATTAGATTTATGTGGTTGGGAATGGGAATAGTAGTTTTTGGGGTGGTGGTGAGAATTAACAAAGAAGAAAGCAGGGCATGGGGGAACCCCCCAAAAACATTGGATTACAAATGTGTTATTTTTTTATATATGTTTTGGGATCATTCAAAATGGATTCTTTGTTTCATAATTCGATACAATCACATGTGACCACACACCAGGTATGAGTTTGCTGTTATGGGGTGAGTGGTGCAGAGTCAGTATGGTTGGTATAGGTCTTGTGTGGCAAAGGGTAGGGTGGCAGAATAGCAGGTATGGGATTTGCGTTCTAGGGGCTGGAGACACATATGCCAGGATTGTTTTTTGTGTTGGCAGGACACCAAATATGAGACCTGTGTTGTGGGGGGTTGGGAGAGAGGTCAGCGAGTATGGTTCTTTTTTATAATGTATTCATTTATTAATATGCTACATTTTCACAGTGTGCACAGCCCATGGGGATCTTTTGCTGTATCGCCTCGTTTTTGTTTCTTATAGCCAGGCCACACCCACTGGCTATCTCTGGCTCGGCTCTAACCCCGGGTGAGTTGGCTCGCATGCCTCTTGATTGGCTTGGAAGAGCACATGTATCAATTCGATTGTGTTATTCATGTTCAGCAGAGGGAGAGCTTGTCTCATTAGATGGAGCTGGGAGTGAGCAGTGCGAGTAAAGCTGTTCATAGTGGGTGTATGTAGGGCTGGCTTTTATAAATGATCCCCATGTATTTCTCTGTCGGTGATGGGCTGGGGGCCTTTCTAGGTGGGTAGACTCACAGAAGGATCACATTGTAAAGGAGGGGTGCTTACATAATAACAATAATAACAATAATATTAATAATAATAATAATAATAATAATAATAATAATAATAATAATAATAATAATAATAATAATCAGTTATTTATATAGAGCTTTCACCAAAATGCTTCACATAGGAGATGTGTATATACAAATATGAATTCCCAACCAAAATTGCTACACCTAGTTATTGACAGCGGAAGGATGAACGGCTAGGTCGGCCTTGTTGGAATTCAAGCCATAATTAAAAATTAAGATCTCAGTCTTATCGCTATTAAAACAAAAGCTGTTATTTGCCATCACACTCAGATGTCTAAAAGTCAGCAGGCACCTCTTTGTAAGTTCAAGGTTGCATGTTTGAGTCCAAAATAGTGTTTTAAGTCTCTCATTCTTCTGAAGTGAGAAGAGTGGGTAGTGTTGTCAGCTAGCAGTTGTACCTCTCATTGTGGTGCTGGGATCCAGCCTCCTGTGGGTCCCGCCCACCTCTTTCATCCATGACAAAGTATTGCTAAATATACCCACAACACATGCCAATATGTGGTCTTCTCACTCAAGTTACTCCAGCTCACCCCACTTATCCTGAAAGGGGTCTAGCCAGTCTCACTGCTGAAATATCCATCTATGCAGCACATGTATTCCATGCACCGGGAACTGACTAGAAAGAAAAGTCCTATAGGCTTTGTCAGAGATAACGGACCCGAGAGTCTCCGAAATTGTGAAGCCCGAGTCTTTTTTTCTCACATATTCTTCAAATGAATGACCATCAGTGCTCTCCACACCAGTACTTTTTAATAAAAGCCCTTATTGCTTATCCATTTGCCAAGTATTTTATCAAACAGCGTCAAGCTCCTAGATCACATTTCTTTCCATTTAGCCTCTGGGTCCACCCCACACTTCTACTGTGAACTGCAGGGACAGACATACTGACAGAGTTCCATTCCGCAGCACCCTTTGCAAAGCAACAATGTCAATGAAAGTTCCTTCAATTCAGAACTGGCCCACTTGTTCGAGTCCTGCCTCGAACCATGCTTGAAACCGGAAGACATGTGGTAGCTTTGCTACAAAGAGGGGAGCCCAAATACAGCTTAAAGGAAGAAAGAAATCTTCCTTTACAGCTACTTGGTGGGTGACTGCATGTTCCAGATCCACCCTTCGCCTTCCTGTCCTATTTCTCACATGGTCTGAAAGTGCTCTCAACTAAGCCATGGTGAAGTTTTCCTCCACATCAAGAAAACCCACTCCTCCCTTTGAAAACAATGAACTGAGAGGACATCAGTACCTAGTACCCCTGCACAGAGACAGGGATCCTGAGAAGCACCCATTCACCATAATTTAGGCTTTCAGGTCAGTCTATATAGCACGTACACAAATTAAGCAATCCCCACTAAACACAAATGCCTGGCGTATACCCTCGAGAAATCCACCAGCTCACCTGATCACATGCCTTTTCTCCACCCAGCAAAAAGAGGATCAGTTTAGTTTGAAATCACCTTTGTGTGTTAATAAGATCTGTGATCTTGCAGCGATTAATGGACTCATGGCCCTCCCTTACAAACCCAACCACCTGTTCTGAGTGATATAATACCCAGTGACATTGAAATAATCTAGATGCCAAGACTTTAGACAGGATTTGAACATCGATATTTAATAGGGACATTGGCCTATAAAGGCACATTTCTAAAAGTCTTTGCCACAATTGTTTGCAATTAAAATTGAAGCTTCCAGGAAGGGAGGAATGTCTGCTCCCCTAGAATTCTGTTGAAAACGTTCTCAGTTTAGGGGCTAGTATGCTTTCAAATCTCTTATAGCCTTCTTTGTCAGGAATTGACCTAATGTCATTGCTCTAATCACCAATTTAACTTCCCTTATTAGAAGGAGAACACTTATTCGCTGTTAGAGGATCTTATAATGCAAGCATATGTCTGTAGAGTTTATATATTAAATGGTATTGTGAGAAAATATTTCCTTATTCAAAGCTAAATTCAGACAACAGTTACTTCCCTTTCCAACATGGAGAAGGAGTAGCTGCTGGTGATGTCATGGAACTCCCATAACGTCCCTAACCGCCTTTCATCTACTAATCTGGACAGTTCATTTCACGTAAAGGGATCCTCAGTCATTAGGCCTCTGTTACAACATCTACCCAAAGAAGAAGTTGACTGCACCTTCTCTTTTGGGAACAGGTTCCAGAGTCCTTTCACGAGGCACCTGGAAGCTTAGATGTAGCTTTTACAGGATGACCCACCTGCTTGCTGCACTCTGACACTCAAATGCCTTTCACAGCACATTGCCATATCTGCATCTGCTTTTGTTAGTGATCGTCTGCGGAGGTAGAGTCTCTCTTTCATAGTGGTGTGAAATCACTGGCACACTTGTTTCCGGACCGGCAAACTACATGTATGCCTGGCATGGCCGCTGCCTGACAGGTTTGACCCTGCTGGGCGATGTGGGCATGGTAGGCAGACCGTTCACAGAAGCACTGGCACCGTTTGCAATGGTGCCAGTGTTTCCGAGTCCCTTCTCCCCTCTAAGGGAATGGGGACTTACATTTTACTGGTCCTGACTTCTCGGGCTATCGGACTCGTTATAGCCCGGTGGCACTGGGAAGTCAGGCGTCGGTAAAACATTACGAGTCTAGCGGAAACCCGCGGTAGCACTGGTAGGGTTACCGCCGGACTCACATTGAGGCCCAAATGATGGTCAATGAAAAGATCATGGGTCATGTACGTTTTGTTGCACAGAGAGTGTGCAATTGAAACAGAAACTGAGACCGAAGCGGAGAGAGAACTAGAAATAGGTGGACACAGAGGATTAGGTTCCGAAAGCCAGAGGAAGACAATGAAGGACAGAAGGAAAGGGATGAATTGGAATGCAGGGAGTCAAGATATGCAAAGCACTGAATGGAATGAAAAGAACATGGGAACACAATTGAAAACTGCGACATGTCGACTGATAATACACATGTTTGCTCAAGGATTCAATGCAAAGGCACATGTATTCGGGTTTACTAACAGAGAGCCAGGACAAAACAAACATTTTTTTTAAAAAAAAGACCTTGGGGCTAATAACTGTGGAGAAGAGACTTTGGATAAGCAGATATCATGTAAAAAAAAAGGTCTTAAAAATTAAACCTTTGCAAGTGCCGAAGACAAGTCCAGTCCAAGTCCCAGCTCTAGGACACCTGGCCAGAGGAGTCATATGAGAGACAGCAGTATCCAGGGTTATATGTGATTTTACCAACCACAATTACAGAGTGCTACATTTCATCACGGGCAAAACACTGCTGTTTTTTTACCCTTACAACACCACCCTAACCCCATTCTGACCAATTTTAAGCCCTTTACCCCACTACCTTTTTATTTATTTAATTAATGTTTGCAGCGTTTTACTGTGTTATTGTCTGCACTGTTATGTACCACTCTGTAATGTTTGCGATACAATGACTGGCTACTGGTATCCAGATGTGAAAAAAGCAAGGGGAACTGGACTTTGGCCAGAGATATGACTAGGATAATGCAGGGTTGGCCTTAGCGGTGGCAGCATCCCGGGCAGCAAAACAAAAATGGTAATGCAAGAGGGAGGTGGGGCACCGAAAATTTCAATAGGTGCTGATGAAAAAGCATCAGCTCCCTATTGAGCGTGGTGCATTTTATTTCAATAAGGTGCCTGCAACGCCTTCTCCCACCATGCCAGCTCAGGCGCGACCTTGTAAGACCGGCCCTGGGGTAACGGGGAGCTGAGAAGGGAGATGCCAACAAAACGCCAATGCATCCAGGACCGGTGGGGATGGTCATGGTCCAGGAGCCTGAGACTGGTGATAAGAAGCCATCAAAAAAGAGTGATGGGCCAGAGGCAGAATATCAGCTCCCAAAGGCCTGAAGATAGAGAGTGGGGTAGCGTGCAAATGCTGCAAGGAAGAGGCACTTTGGTGCTGCACTCACTCGTGCGTTGTGTTCTCTTTCAGCTGCTTCTGCTCAGCCGCTCCACACAGCGTCAAGCATTTTGCTGGTGGAAGCCACCAAACCTACAGTACAGCAGTTCAATAATGTGGTGCTATCGCGTCGGGAACGGAATCACCACCTCATTGCGGCTGTATTTTTCTGCACCGCCGTACTCGTAATGAGGCCTAAGGTAGTCCGATTTGAAACGTTAACATATCAGTATGGTGTAGTCGCAGAAATAGCCACATGTTTCCTACTAAACACACGTCACCTACTATAAATTCTGTGAAGGATCTCTGCATGTGGCGGATGAGAACAACGGCCGCTAGTGGGCATGTAGCCACACTGCACACCCGGCTCCATGCATTGCCCCTGGCTTTGCGGTTTTCCTGCACTTTCCCCAGTGATGGAAGAAGATGAAACAACTGTCATGGGATGTTCAAAGCCAGGGTGGGAAAGGAGGTTGTAAAGAAAATGGATGAGGTCCCTGCAGGAAATTGCCATCGGCGCTGTACTAACGACAAGTTTAGACAAAACTGCTCGGATAGTAACAAGTTATTGCTAATTGTTTTGGGATTATGCGATTCCTGTTCTGTTTTAATTGTAATTGCAAGAGCCTGTCTTCATTTTTGGCGTTTGATCTTGCCCCGGATTCCAGGAATTGCAGGACGTCCTCCAACAAAACGTTCAGAGTCTATTCATTTTAACGGATGAGTGATTGTGAGAAACTGGATGTGGCGATAACAATTTCTAGAACTGCAGATTCATTTTTCAAATATTTATTATGCAATTGTGCGCAGCCAGGCAGATGATTATTTCTGAGATGTACCCAAATGAAAACAAAAAACACCATCATTTTAAATGGAGCAGAGCGGGCAATTGGGACGTGAATGCGAGGCGTAATTTATTTATGCCGCCATTGGCAAGGTTTCGTGCTGACGCAAGGAGGAGAGATAAAAGGCCTGATTTATGGAATGTTTTCCAATGGGATTGCGCCATTATAAAAAAACGTCCATGATTCAGGCCCGAAATCTCTGCTGTGTACGCATTAAGAGAATGGATAGCTTTGGAAGCCGCCTTGGTTTTCCATCTGGTAAAAATCAGGTGGATTGCACTGGGATCCATTAGTAATGCCTGTGCCAAGCATATTTGCAGGAAGTGTTTACTTTTTCACGAGACAAAGGCGAAAATAAAACGAGTAAAAGCTAAGTTTGGTAGTCGCTTGCATGCAATTTACATTTTGTACACAATGATGCTGAATGTGGCCTGACAGCAGGGGCGGCACTTTTGACCTCCCTGCCACCCTGTACAGCTGTGCCCCTCCTCTCTTCCCCTCTGTATCCTACCAGACACTGTGTATCTGTTCTGTTGTTACCTCTGGAAAGTGCTCTGTTATGCATCTGCACCGTTGTATACCTCTGTAAAGCGCTGTGTTGCTTCTCGGAGCTAGGTCCGAACTTAATAAATATAATAATAATAATAATAATAACAATAATAATAATAATAATAATAATAATAATAATAATACTATTGACCTGCTACTACTGGTTATCTGCACCTCGTACCCTTGTGTCCTGGGCATCAGGCAAGTTTACAGATGGTGAGACCCACGGTTGTTAAGCTTCCCCGGCTGGTGGAAATAAGGAAACTCGTAAGGCTGGCCTTCAAGATGTTGGTGATAACCTTCGGCACATCCACCACTGCAAAACCTCCCTTAGTACAGATGTTAGAACTGATATAATATTGTTTCGTCCTCATCGTATATGTTGGCCTATGCCCAGTCGCTTTGCAAGGAAATCCGTATTACAAGGTCGTGACCTCAAGTGAATCAAGCCTCCATTTTAGGTTAGAACCGCCATTTTGGGGTTTTGTACAAAGTCACCCTGTAATCTAAAATGGCTGTCTCGTGTGCTCTTGTTCTTGCCCTAACCTCTTCAACCTCTGTAGGAGCGTTAATGTCCAACCTGCCTTCAGGCTACATGTTAAGGTCATGTAGACCTTGTCCTTTGTTGACCTCGGGAGCAGGGGATTACTTGAATCAGCAATGTTAAACTACAAGCATACAAGAACAGTAATGCTATCCAAATACGATATGCAAAACATTTGTTTGGTCTGTATTAAAACAGTATGTAAAGAGTGTAACGTTAAATTAAAGAATAATAGAGTGTCGCTGGAGAAATTCCTGCACATTACGTATCACAGTTTGTCCACGTCCCGTTTTCAAGACAGGAACACCATAAAACAATCTGTTCCCGATATAAGAAAGAATCCGACCGGATTCTATAAAGAAATAGAGTCGGTATTACAGTCGTCGGTATTCACCTTAAGTGATATTGACCTATTATTTCCTGTACTCCTACCAGTCGATTTGTGGAAACAGATTAGGACTATAGATGACATACCTGGGTTGGGAGATACATGGGATAGCATGGTCATGCTAGATAGAGAAAGACCAGCTGGCGAACGACCGCCTCAAGTGATATTAACCTTGCCTGATAGAATTATTGTAAAATTGAAAACTATGGTTCCTGAAAAAAGAATCATTTGGGACAAACTTACGGCCTGTGTCCAAGGAAAGTCTGAGGGTGCTACCGATTTCTTCAATCGGTTTGAGCAGGTCTTCTCAGATTTCAGTGGACAAGACTTAGGCACAGAGTCAGGGAAAAGGTTGTTTGTTGACTAATTTGTACGTGGATTGCTGCCTGACATCCAGTTACAGATTATGTCTTCTGAAAGCGCTTTGCAGGCGAAGTCTCAATCAGAAGTCCTGCATATGTCTCAGTACTATGAAAATCATGTAAATACTGAAAAGGAAAAACTTGAGAAAAAAAAGGGTGACCTGAAAACAAAAGTTTTATTACAACAGATTGTTAGAAGCCCTAGAGGGGGTAATCAATTTAGAGGTCAGTACATTCCACAGGGAAGTGTGCCCTTGGCTCCGGTAACCATTAACGAGTGTGCCTATTGCCGGCAGGAAGGCCACTGGCGTGCACAATGTCCGTCCTTGCAGCAAAGGTCATTTGGGAACATGGGTAGACGATCCAGAGGTTGCCCAGGTGCAGGGGGCCCTGGTAGAGGTCAGTTTGTGCCAGAATCACAGCAACCTCCTTCACAAGATAAGCAAGTTTCGAATGTGGATAATAGAAACATTTTTGATCATCCTTCTGCCGTGTACCTCTCTGAAGAGCTTCCTTTTGATAATATTCTGTTTCGCTAGGATTGCCCGAAGCAGGATTTGGAACCTACGCCTATTCCCGTTCATCAGAACGGCCCCACGTTGAGATGGCGGTGGAAAATAGGAAGCATCTATTTTTAGTAGATACGGGAGCACAGACATGTTCCATTGATCATTCACGGGTTCCAAGTATTCCCCCGTCAGGGCAGTCCAACATTTCCGTAGGGTTTTCAGGCACACCTGTAGTTTGTCCGGTCTCTTTGCCGTCCAGTATCAATAACACTGGTTCCCTCCATGGAACAGTGTCCATTTCTACTTACCGCAAACTGTGGGGAGAACTTGCTGGGGCTAAATTTGTTGAAGGCATTGCATGCAGTAATACATTGTTCTCCGGACGGAGTTCGGTTAACAATTTCACCTCAGCAATCACTCGCCTCTCATTTTTTGACTCGACCTTTACCGCCAGAATTCAGTAATGTCCCAGAATGCTTATGGACAATTGATGATAATGATGTCGGCATTCTTCAAATTGAACCTGTTAAAATTATTTTGAAACATGTAGTAAAATTGCCTCTCATCCCACAATATAGGATCTCAGTTGAAGGCGAACAGGCTTTGAAATGTATAGTTTCTGATTTTGTACATCGTGGAGTAATTGAGGAGATTACGGGTAGCATATGTAACAGCCCCATTTTGCCAGTATACAAAAAAGGTAATAATGCGATTCCCTTTCTTTTTATAATCGATTTACGTGCTATTAACAAAATTGTGGCGCCTCAATTTCCTATTGTACCTGATGTTACAACGATACTATGTAACGATTTCGGCTTCTGCCACTCATTTTAGCGTTGTTAATAATAATAATAATAATAATTAGGCTTTTATATAGCGCTACGAATCCTCAAGTATCTGAGCGCTGCTTATTATTACCCACGGTGTGTGGTGCTCATTTATCGACCTCGGAAGGA
This sequence comes from Ambystoma mexicanum, assembly GCF_040938575.1. Taxonomy (NCBI): domain Eukaryota; kingdom Metazoa; phylum Chordata; class Amphibia; order Caudata; family Ambystomatidae; genus Ambystoma; species Ambystoma mexicanum. The sequence continues at coordinate 627,581,955 of NC_090938.1, read as the reverse complement.
TGAAAGGCTAAGTTTGGCCCTGCCGGGATTCGAACCTGCGTTAACAGGCTCTGCACGGATATCAAAGCGAGCGCTCTACTCGCTGTGCCACTTGACCAGCTTAAAAACACGTTTTTCAGTATTCCCATGCACAAGGATAGCAGGTATTTGTTTGCGTTTACCCTAGGTGGACGCTCGTTTACATTCACTCGTGCACCACAAGGGTACACTGAGAGTCCAAGTATTTATAGTACGGCATTGAAAGAGCAGCTCGATGCTCTCGAGTTGCCTACAACTTGCACATTACTACAGTATGTAGTTGACCTCCTCTTGGCTGCTGATTATGAGAGCGCCTGTAAAGAAGGCACCGTGTTGTTGCTTTATCATCTAGCGAAACATGGCCCCAAAGCTTTAATTAAAAAATTCCAATATGGTTGTCAGGAGGTCGCCTATTTAGGCTACCTCCTGTCAAAGGAGAGAAGACGGTTGACACCTGAACGAATAAAGACTATTTCTGGCATGTCTGTCCCAAATACGCAAAAGGAAGTTAGAGCCCTGATTGGTATGGCTTCTTATTGTAGTTTGTGGATCTCTAACTTTTCGTTAACGATTAAACCAATGCTGGCTTTGACAATGAAGGGCATTTCTTTGCCATTGCCATGGACTTTGGAACACCAGACAGCATTTGATTTGCTCAAATCCGTGCTATGTTCAGCGCCGGTTTTAGGAACTCCGAATTTGACAAGGCCTTTGTATTGTTTGTGCATGAACGTGATGGATGTGCTTTGGCTGTATTAATGCAGGAGCATGGAGGGAAGAGTAGGCCGTGCGGTTACTATTCCTCCACCCTTGATCCTGTAGCATGCGCTTTGCCAAGATGTTTGCACGCTGTTGCTGCTGCTGCTGCTTCTGTAAAACAGGGTGAGGAAATGGTCCTGGGTCATGCGTTAACCCTAATGGCACCTCACTCTGTAGATATTTTATTGAATAGAACTCAAACGCAACACCTCACTTCTGCAGGATTGACAAGATATGAACTAATCTTGTTTGCCCCCACATTCAAATTCAGAGGTGTTGTGTATTAAATCCGGCTGAACTTTAACCTGTCTCACAAAATACTGTTGATGATGACGATACGCCACACGATTGCCTTTATATGACAGAACAGGAGACTAAAGGCAGAATCGATCTGAAAGACACGCCTTTGAATAGCCCACAAGGAGAGCTATTTTGTGATGGCTCTTGTTTTAAACTTCCAGACGGTACATCCACGGCTGCTTATGCCGTCACTACTTTAAGCACGATTGTGGAAACTAAAAGAATTATGCATAATTCCGCGCAGGCCGCAGAAATTATAGCGTTAACTCGAGCTTGTGAACTTTCTGAAGGGCTTACAGTAAATATATATACTGATAGTCAGTATGCTTTTGGGGTGTCCCACAATTTCGGTAGAGTTTGGAAAGAACAAGTTTTCTTGACCTCGCACGGAACGAAAATCCAGCACGGCACTTTAATAGTGCGATTACTTTCAGCACTCGCACTCCCTGTTCAGTTAGCTATCATAAAATGCTCATAAAATGCTCAGCACATCAAAAGGTTACAGATGAAGTAGGAAAAGGGAATGCTTTCGCTGATCAGATAGCTAAACAAACTGCCACTGATTTGAGTTCACAAATGTATGCTGTAAAAGAAATTATAAACGTTTGCACTTTTGGTGAAAGTATCGAGGCTGTAAAAGATATTCAAGCAGATGCTACCATAAAGGAAACTAAGAGATGGATCGAGGGTGCAGGGAGATTGGATGACTATGGGTGTTGGGTAGACAATATTGAAGGGAAATGGTTACACCCTGACGCCTACATTACAATGATGGTTATTATGGCTCATGGTCCGACACATGTTTGTGCGCTTAAATTGACAAAAATGCTACACTGTGTATGGGCCAATGATAAGATTTTCAAAACTGTGGAGCGTTTTGTCCAAAGATGCATGGTCTGCTTGCAGCACAATATAGGAAAATGTACCTCGACTCCTAGAGGAAGTTTCGCTCCATCTGCTGTGCCGTTTGAGGTTATTCACTTTGATTTTATTGAAATGGAACATTGTAACAATCTTAAATATGTGTTAGTTGTCATTTGTGCCTTTAGTAAGTGGGTTGAGGCCTTTCCGGTTAGAGATGCAATGGCCATAACCACGGCAAAAACTCTGTTGAACATTTTTTTCCTAGGTTCGGGCTGCTGAGAGTCATCTGGTCAGATAATGGGCCACACTTTACCGCTACTGTAATCCTACAAATTTGCAAAGGATTGCAGATTGACAAACGGTTCCATTCAGCTAGACATGCCCAAAGTGCCAGATTAGTGGAAAGGCACAACGGCATTATAAAGAACAAACTCGCTAAGACGTGTGCTGGCACCAAGCTAAAATGGCCGGACACCTTACCGATCGTGTTACTGTTGATGAGAACAACCCCTCAAACTAAGACTGAGCTCTCTCCCTTTGAGGTGGTAATGGGGAGACCTGCTAATATTTGGGGTTTGAAAAAAAAAACGTTCACTACGGGACATAGAAAATGTGCTTCTTTCAGATTACTGTAACCAGTTGACTAAAAATCTGTTTTCAATTTATCACCAGGTGCGAGAGGCATTACCTGTACACTACGAGGGTCCCAGTCACAGTCTACGACCGGGGGACTGGATCCTCACGAAGGTTTTTGAGAGGTCGTCTTGCCTTGCACCTCGGTGGAGGGGTCCCTACCAAGTCCTGCTAGTCACCCAGACTGCTGTGTGGGTAGCGGGTCGTAAGAACTGGATTCATGCGACGGACATCAAACGGATACCACATCCCGTGCCATACGATACAGAAGACACAGAATCCCTTCCCACTGTTGTAACTAGTGTACCTGAAACAGCAACAACCAACAAGGGAGAATCGGAGACCGCTTCAGAATCCGCAAGGCCGGACAAAACGGCCATCTTGTCTCCGCACTCCCCAACAGTGGAACTTCCGGATCAATCCTTTTCTGATCCCATTTCCGCTCATTCGCTACTTCCAGGAGGAAGTGACGACACTTTGACTTCACCAGAAACTGCAAAATATAATTTGCGCCCAAGGAAGTAAACATACAGCATAGTCTGACTGTGCGATTGATAAAATCATTTGAGGGCTTGCCTTTTGGCCCGACTGTACGGGAAGATTCTGTTGGCTAAGGGTTGTGGGAAAGACATTAAGAAGACGCGCGACTGGAGTCGCCAGCAAACGAACAATTTTTCGGTTGAAGACGACAATGCCTGCACCCGCTACCGCTCGTACCGAACTTTTAGATAAACATTTGACTAGCTGAGACAATGGTCAAGCATGTAAGGGGACCCCACAAGTGTATTGTTGCCTTTTTGTGATAATTACTGGATTTTTAGTAACTGTTGGTTTTGGGTTATGGTATCTAGAGGAAGCATATCCGTTAGAGGATTTTTTACCTATTGAAAATGTATCTGTCATCCCCACTCCTTCCGTGCAATTGCATACTTTGTCACCTAGAGATTCTTTGCATAGACGGAACTATCAGAATAATACCCTTTTCTTAATCATGGATGCCACTCATACAATTTTTAATAAGACCAATTGTTGGTTCTGTTTGCATTTACCGCGACATGGGGATAAGGGGCTAGGTTGGTATATTCATCCTTTACCTTTGATAACTGCCTGTTACGCTTCTCTTAGAGCACTATTTTCTGGCCGATGGAATGATAGCATATCAGGGAACTTTGATGGTACAAATTTAAATAGTTTTGAAAATAATGTTTTGATGCCCCTGGGATGCTCGCTTTTTGCAAATAGAAGTAAGCTAAACGTTGCTTCTGTTAGGCCTTCTGATAGATTGTCTCGTCCTTTTCAGTCTTTAATCTCTTTCAAAATGGCTCCTATAGGCAATAAGGATGCCACGCCTCCATCTTATTCTGTTAATCATAGCCCCGATTCAGTATCCATACAGAGGAATGGAACACGGTCAATGGGTAATTGTAGAAAGTGCGCCAACGTTGCGAATTTGACTAGTGAAAACAGACCTCTGTACGTAGGCGCACCTGTCTATTTTGTTTGCGGTAATGTGCCATTTCCATGGTTGCCCAGGGATTGGCAAGGAACCTGCTATTTAGGGATTCTACTACCTGGGGTATTTACTGCCAGTACTGCAGATGTTTCGAAGACTCGTCCACGACGAGGTGTGAAAGGGGATACTCCAGCGCAAACTCTAGGAGATATCATGAAATCCTTTGTGCCATATTTTTTGGCAAATTACGAATTCAGAAGATATCAGGGGACTAGCGAGAGTATTGGAGAGAACCATCAATCGGACCACTGACATACTCTATAATATGACGTTAGAACAGAAAGCGATAAATGTATTCAAAAGTAAACCGCATGCACGAGATTAGGAAAGTGAACCTAGCGCGACTCTAGCCCAATGTATTATTAACTTGTAAGAGGCTGGACATCAATATAACAAATTGTATAAATACGTCGATGACCAGCTAGCAAATCCTGCTCACTGCTCACATTGAACCCTGCTGGTGGTCTCTGTGATGTATTGACGGCCAAATAGCTATTTGTGTACTCTGTTGACTACTGTTCAGTTTTGTAATAAAGATTCTGGGAATCTTTACAAGCCCGTGTCGGTGTATTTTCCTTTGCTTGGTGTAACAGCCGTAATATTGTATTTTTTTTCTGATTCCACACAGAGTCTCTCCTGTCTGTTTCTTTCTAGCACTGCTTTTTCGCATTCTGTCGGTTTTCTGCCCTCTGTTCGTTCTTCAGATTCTCTCATCCCCCTCTTCTCTCTGCCTTCTTTTTTACTTAGCTGCTCATCCTTGCAGCTGTACCACGTGCTTTCTCGTTCCTCTCCATCTATTCGCCTCCTCTTCCTTAGACCTTCCCCTTTCCATTGCTGCCACCCTCTCCTCCCCATCTCCTCTGCTTCTCTTTGTTCTACAGCCTCAGCTCTTCTCCTCCTCTCTTCTTCTTCAGCTTTGCTCTACCTTATATCTTCCTCCTCCTCTCTACACAGCTCTCCTCGCCCTCCTATCGGGTCTCTCCTCTCACTAAGCTCTGCTCTCTCTTCTCTCCTTCCCGCCCCCTCCCCTCCTGTGATCTACACCTGCTTTTTTGTGCTTTGACACCTAGCATCCAGGCTTTTCCCTTGTTATAGAACATAGGGTTGCGTTCTGGAATGCGATTTTCTGACTGTGCTCAGCGGTGTGGTGTGAATGTGGCTTGTGACTGGGTATGGTCAGCATCAAATAGACATTCCTCAACTGCCCTCTGTTGACTAGAAGACCAGCCAGGAGTCCACTAGCCAACATCACGAAGTCTGTGCCTACGAGCTTGAAATCCTTTGGACAGTACCTTATGCAGTGCGGGTTGATCTTACTGTGTGTCACCTTGCGCTGAATACAATTTGGCGTGTCTTGCTTCTCACTGTGGTGACCCTCACACTCACATTTCCAAACTCCTCATCCACTGCTTCTCTCCCCTGCTTCCTCCTGTGTTCTGTGCACTATCTTTGTTACCTCTGTGCTGACCCTCACAGGACTTCCCAAGCAGGAATAAAATGAGTCCACAGATATCCCGGGAGCAGCACTCGAGATCCTTTGTCTCGTTAAAAAAAACAGTCCTGTCCTTTCCTTTCCTTTCCTTTCCTTTCCTTTCCTTTCCTTTCCTTCCCTTCACTTCCCTCTCCTCCCTTCCTTTCCTTTCCCTCACCTCCATTCCTTTCCCTTTCCTTTTCCTCTCCTCCATTCCTTTCCTTTCCTTTCCTTTCCTTTCCTTTCCTTTCCCCTTTCCTTTCCTTTCCTTGACTTTCCTTTCCTTTCTCCCATATTTCATTACATTGACACTGATATTCAGAGGTCTCTTGGAAATGTGTGCCCTCCCCGGCCCCCCAGTCTCAACAATTCTACACTCGGCACCAAATGTTGCTATCAAGGCAGTAAATGGTGTCAGGTATCAGGAGAGAGGGTACAGAGCATTGAAGTCAGCAGGGAATTGGTCATGAGAAGCTCACGCTCTCATGGGTGTGTCCTCAATGTCACCAGCTATACATCCAAGCACTTGGAAGGGATTGGGGACCCTCGTCCCCTCGGGTTTCAGTGTAAAGACTTTTGTGCACTGTTGTATATACCCTACGAGGGCTAATTTGTAACAGGTGGAGTGTAGGTTTGAAAGCACTCCTTGCTGTATAGTTTAAATATGTTTTGCAGCCACAGTCGGGGAAGGGAGGGAATTACCTTTCCTCTTTGTACTTCCCATTGCTCCTGCAAACCTCTCACTTTTTTATGGCAGATTGAGGTTTTCATGCTGGCGTAAAATTAATGGGGAGTCATCTTACATGAACAATTAATTGCATGCACGGGATCCCCAAAATTTGCACTTGTATGCTGTTGGGGCCCGGGTGCACGTTTCAACATGTACACAACGTAATGTAAAAGTGAAGAGTGAAACCAGGGGAAATTGTATTTCCTGTTAGAGTTCTCTCTCCAACGGGTAACACATGTGCATTGCTCTTTGCAGATCCCATTCACAAGTGATTCCTATGGAATCTGCCTGCTATTATCAGCTACTAAGATTGAATGTAATCTAGTTTCCCCCTGCATAAAAAGGCCATCTTGCGCTTGACATGCCAAATGAAAACTGCGAGTGACATCAGCAGAGCCCTCCCATTGCGAGCCTGGAAGTCAGTCTCGGATTGGTGGGGAAGGTTGATCCTCCCTCATCAGAGAGCAGTGCCCAGGGCAGCCAGCGGCTTAACCCACCAACGCGCCTCGGATTACCTCACTACGGAAGAAATGTTGCATCGTCTTTTGGTTTTCCCAGAACAGGGTTCCTGGGAGACCATTTCTCCAGGATCCGAGTTCCGGAGAAATGTGACCCAATTCCATAACTAGATGAATGCAGATGCTTCTCAAAGGGGCCTTATGCTGGTGCGAGACTCAACAGGGTAACACAAATTGCAAAATGTTGCTTTTAGCGCATGGAGGCTTGCAGGGAGAAAAGATTCAGGGCACTGAACTCAGTGGGGAGCTCACAAAGTCTTCCTGTGTCCTCGAGGTCACCGAGCTAGCCCTCCTATCAGACTAGGCTTTAATGGTGATTGCATGTTTTAGAAATCCATCTTTGCTCACCTGCTACACCAGGACGGACTCTTTGATGAGCAGGTATGCAAGATGCATGGACCTCATTTGATGACCTTGCTTTGCTTGGGAATTGCAGCATGAACTCATTTTCGCTGAACACTCCGAAGTAGATAAAATAGCTTCAAGGCACTATATAAAAGACCTAAAAATCAAGCATATTGCAGAGATCTTAGCAGGAGGTGCGGGATTTATCCCCTCTGTCAGGTGAGTGCGTAGGCGGGAGGGCACAAGTCAAGGTACATGTGAGGACGCTGTCCCCTCTGTTTGTTTTTGAGGAATTATAAAAAAAGTCTGATGCCTTCTATTAAACTAGTGGTGTTGTGTGTCTGGCCGAAGCCAGTGTTCGAACCCGCTTAGTCACACTCGCTGGATAAAGCCTAATCCCCTAAATGCGTGATCTTCTGTGCACGGTGAGTGTACAATTTCTCATGGTGGAATTCTGCTGCCAGGGAACTATTTTGATACAGAGTCTAAAGTTTAAAAGGTGCACACCTTTAATACTTTGCCCTCAAGCTTATAAGGAAATCTCTTTCCTTGGATATTTTTCGGCTGTTTGTGATTCATCTTCTGAAAGGCAAATGCCTAACTTTCGTGTGCACTTTAATCAATTTCAAAATACCAATTCAAAGGCGCGTGAGTACTTCACTTTAGGGTTTGCTCACTTCCTGTGACATCACTTCCCATTGCGTAAATGAAAGAGTACCCTTATATGCTTTAAGGACTTGGGGCATGTCTGGTTTGCTTTCAGTATCTTATTCTTATTCCACACTCTTAACAAACATTTTATCCTTTTTTTTTTATTGTTGCTATATTTAATTACTTTATAATTCCTCTATAATGTGCTTTACAATTCAGCATTTGGACCCATTTCCTTAACATTTCTTGGGCAGAGAACCCCTCCACACCATCTATTCGCTCACACAGTGTACCTACTATAGGGCCAATTTGAGAAACATTTCCAGGGCTTCTTTTGGTTCTCAGTCCATCTCTGAGCTCACCAATCGGATTGCCTGCAGCGAGGCATGGATGTGCCGCTCCACGCAGACATCTTAGGCCAGAGTTCGCGTATGCAGGGATGGCACGCTGCAATGCCCAGAGGAGTGTCAATAATGGAAACCGAATCAAAAAATGCTGGGCAGACTCTGACTTGACATTGCAGGAAGCAGAACTTTTATTTATTCATTACATGTTTTTTCTTCTTGTCCAAATTAAAGCAATGACAAGAAGATGCACTTTCAGCATCTTTCCAAAAGCTTAAACTGACGCATGCGCACTCTTGTGACAGCATCCTCTTCAGGTGGGCACTACATCTTGTCCTCGATCGTCTTCTTTTGGGTGGCGATCACCTTTCCATCGACCATCTCTTGAACGATTGTGGTCACCTGGCGGGACCTGTTCACCTCTGAAAAGCAAAGCAAAACACAACAGGGTTATGTATTATATGGACTTTCGGGGCTATCCTGTCTCATAAACGTGTTGATTTTAATTTTATTTTGTACATTTATAAGCCGCATACCCCATGGGGACCTGGCAGAAGCCGGATGTATACTCATTGACCTTTTCACAATTGACCTTGGGAGAATTGACCTAATTTAAAAGGTCAATTAGGACAAATATGCAACTCCCCACTCAATCCAAAAAAAAAACACAACCCCGCACCCAATCTCCTTATATTATTTATAATCCAAAAACAACCCAATACATATATAAAAATAACTAAAATAATATAAAGGTCAATTGTGCAGAAGGTCATTTAGGACCACTATAAATATGTCAATTAGGACAAAAGATCAATTGTAAGAGGTCAATTTGGGTAATACCCAGAAACCTACATCTGGGCATACGTTTACACCATTATGGATGGCGGATTTACCGCCCCATTCCAAGGTGTGTGGGGCGGTAAATCCCCATTTACCATTTTCCCTTCTCCATTCCCATTTTTGCCCCATAGGGCATAATGGGAGTGGGGAAGGCGCTAATTACGCCACCGTAAATTACGGTGGCGTAATTAGCAGCATGGCAGGTTAGCGCCATGGATTTTAACGGCTGCTAAGAGCAGCCGTTAAAATCAGAATAGGCGTTAAGGGTTAACGACGGCGTTAACCCTTAACGCCTGGGTCGTAATGAGGCCCTAAGTCTTTGACAAAACATTAAACTTTGTAGCACATACTCCCAATAAATCCCCACCTTTGGCCACCGCCTTCATACTGGATGGCTCTCCATGCAGCAGCATTCTCACTTCAAGTTCCTCCTCCTTATATTCTATACAACACCTATGCCATTAGAATGCAGCTATCTCCCACGACAAATGTTCGATCTAGCTGCGCACGTGATGATTCTCCTGCTCTCGCATAATCTCCAGACTACCTCACTGCACCCATCCACATGTCAGCTGTAGATGGGCCGCTAGCAGGGAATGGGCCAATCCTACCTACCTCGTATTGGCTAAAATGCACACACGCATTCTAAACTCCTCAGAGGAATTTCCCATACCTGGACTTCTTTCCCCCGAGGGCATTCCCCTACAGCGCTTTGCGACCATACGACAAATCTATTACATTACATTACAATTCTAGGTACTGTCAATCTGTGATGTGTTATTGTGGATGTTTAATTGTGTATCTTCCCTCTCCACCACCCGGATGCATTCTGATCGCTAATCTCAATCTATTACTGCAATGCACATGTCTCCGTTCCCTATCGTTTCACTCATGTAAGGCATTTTGCTTACATTAATGCAAATATAAATTCTAGAGAGTGAGCACCCCTTGAGTTGGAGTTGATGCCAGTCGCAGGAGTACGGTCGACTGGTGGAGCGTTGGCAACTGAGAGCCAATGCGTGACAGGGATCTCAGCAGTACAGGTTGACTGGATTAACCCATTAAGTGCTAAGGGCAAGTGTGTTCTTCTGGAATTCCCACAGGAATCATTGTAGGCTCCACCCACTCGAACAGTTAATCTACACCAGTGCAATAAACAACTGAGGCGGGGTATGTCGTCAGAACACTCTGATGTCTCAGGAAGTCTTCCAGCCTTCTTTGTGGCAATAGGAATTTCCAGAGCTTGCAGAGAGTTGTTCCGCCACGTCTTGGGTTTTTGGATTTAATTGTAAACAGGTTTGGGGATACTAGAAGGAGAGGCAGCCTGACCAGAGGCAATAAACACTCTTGTGGACTATATCGAGGGCAATCAACTGTTTCTTTACTTTGATCAACAGCCATTATAGAGCCTCATGGCAGCTTCAATATGTTCAAAGCACATAGTATGAAGATGGGTCTGGTGCATCGTTATGGACACACTAAGGTTCTAGGATCCATGAGTCGAACCCCCCGCTGTGATGTTGCAGTCACTGTTTTACTAATGCTGGGCATCCAGAGAGCATTGCAGTCTTGTGTATGAACAATCATTAAGTGCAAGCCCCACTTCATTGGGTGTCTACTTCTCATTTATATACAGAAGCGACCAACTCAACAGAGCCCTAAACTCTAGATGGACCCACCTCCAGCTAATTCCAAAAACAGCATGCAAGACCTGAGGGTGCTGGCCATTCATTCCAACTGCTCCCCACCTTTGGAATAAGCACCTAGTAGACCTCAAACTCCTCCCCAGCCTGATGTCTTGCAGGGAAAATCTTTACACCCATCTGTTCTAACAGGACACATGGGAGGAGCAATCGCTGGTATCTGCCCAAGTGCCAAGAAACAAGTTAACCATAAGCACTTCACAGCAAAAATGCGTAAGTATTTTAGCAATAATCAAGCGTTCTGTGGTCTACACGGGCTTGTAATGGCCCAGGGACCAAGTTGCAGGCCCGAGCGAAGCAAGGGCCTTAGCGCCAGGCCCTGGTGCCTTTCCCAGGCTGGTGTAGACTGCAGAACACAGGGATTATTGCCATTAGAACCCTGAGGAAAACCCTCGAGGTGCTAATAGAAATAGAAAAGGAAAAATAACCTAGCCACACTGTTTTGTTCGCAGCAGCAGCCGGGAAGAGTCAGGGCTGCCATGGAAGTGAAAGGCATGTGGCCAGGGCGGTAGGAGACCCTGAGTTAATGCAAGTATATGTCTGAAAGGGATTTGAAAATTAATGTGACAAAATCAAAAATAATGAGTATTGGCATCACAAAAAGGGTCATTGAAACCATCGAGGCCGAAGGATCTAGTTTGCAATTGGTTAATACATGTTCCTATCTGGGTGTCAGAGTGTTACGGTGGCACACAAACATTAATACCTCTAGCGGGTACATGGGCTCAAATAAATGGCTCTATATTGCATTAAGGACCTAGTTTGGGTGGGCTTCCAGTGGATCACACTTGACGAATGTATAAAGCAAAGTCTGTACCAGTGGTCACATATGGGGCAACTGTCTGGGGAAATCAACGGTCAGATTCTATCCAAAGGAAAGAGAATCACCCCCTTAGAAGAATCATGTTTGTGAACCAGGGTTTCCCAGGCTAATCAATTCATCAGGAATGGAGCTTGATGTTCGTCTCAGACCTTCTCCAACCCTATCATGTGTTATACTGGCTGCGTCTATGGGGTAATCCAGTTTATCCAACTCTATCCTGTGTTATACTGACTGCGTCTATGGGGTAATCCAGTTTATCCAACTCCAACCTGTGTTATACTGGCTGCGTCTATGGGGTAATCCAGTTTATCCAACTCCATCCTGTGTTATACTGGCTGCGTCTATTGGGTAATCCAGTTTATCCAACTCCATCTTGTATTATACTGGCTGCGTCTATGGGGTGATCCAGTTTATCCAACTCCATCCTGTGTTATACTGGCTGCGTCTATGGGGTGATCCAGTTTATCCAACTCTATCCTGTGTTATACTGGCTGCGTCTATGGGCTAATCCAGCTTCAATCCTGATGAGGCCGTTAGTCAGTGACATTTGGGTTCAGGTGTACACCACAGGCCGAAGTGGTTCAATTATATGCGTACTACTCTGGATCAGCTCGGCCTGGTGGAATATTTTCATCTTCCATCAGGTGGGGGCAAAGAAGAAATAGCGATTGTAACTAAGGATTTTTTTTTAACTTAAAGCAAACCGAAAGAGAGACTTGTGAATGCCACGAAAAGAGCATCCAGGGCTAGCTTAGCAGGAAGCAAGTGGTGGGCACGCCAAGTTATGTGCATTGGTTTAAAGAGCCAAGGCAAAGGGCATTTTTTTTGCGCTTAAGATGTAACTTACTTTTTCCGAGAGGTACCTTCTTGGATAAAACAATATGAAAGGTGTGAAAAGCTGTTGTTGCAAATGGCACGATGTGGGCGATCTGCTGCATTTTGTAGTATGCCCCGTAACTGCGGAGTTGGGGTACACGTATCTTTACGCTCTGATTAATGGCTCGGGGATTAGAAATTCACAGGTAGCTAATAATATGATTTTATCACCTCCAAGTATAAATTGTGCGTCAAAAAATTATATTTTTTTTTTAGCGTGCTTTGGACCAGCATTAATATTATCCGTTTTAAGTGGTATTTTAATATACATTTATTCGTAGTTCAATGTATTACGTTATGTTTACATTTTGCATGTATTGTGATTTTATTGCTCTTTTGTGTGATTTTCTCTCTCTCTCCCTGAGCTAAGAAGTGTTGGATTTGGGGGGGAGGTGTGGTGTTGAGGGGCTGGACAGGTGGCGGGAGGCAGGGGATGAGGGAAAACGGCAGCTCCATTCCGTGTGTGGAGTCCGTTCGAGTTGCTCCGAATCCGGTCTTGCATCGGAAGATCCGGCAGGGGTTTGGAGAAACCTGATTGGCTGCCGTTCCCGCTGAGGGTACTAATGGACGTTAGATAAGAGCCTGATACAGTTCAGTGGTTTAACCTGGAATGTTTCCTGGTGAATGTAGAATCAATTTTCTCTTTCCTTCAAAAATCAGGAAGAACTTCAACAAAAAAAAAGCACCCGCAAAGCCAAGAGTGTTATCTACGCGGTCGGCATTAATATCCACACACTGATATAATGGAACTAACTGCCATGTGATGGCAATAGCTGGCGAATAGTGCTGGTGACTTGGCATTCTATAGCAGTGTCTGGCAAATGACTATGCAATGCCTATAGAAGCACCTGCAATCACTGTAAGGAACATACACAAGGATACAAACATTGCTGATAAAGCAAGTAGTCTAAGGCACACTTGGTTACGACACTTTTATTACAGCAGGATCTGTTTTGCAGTTGAAATAAAGCCATTCCAGGCATCCCCATAGGACACAAAGGCAGCTCAAAGAGATCCAAGCGTGCGTGTTTTGGGGAGGGCAGGGTGTAGTGGGTGTGAAGGGCTGTTGGGTCTAGCATGGCCATAGGTAGTCAATGGCTGGGTAAAAATCCAAACAGCCGCAGACTGTGTGTCCCTCCTCACATCACATCTCCCTCCTATATGCACTTCCCATGCCAATCGTTTCCGCTTATATGCAGTGCGCACTTAGTAGCGGAAACTAGAAAAACAACATGCTTGAAAAGTCAAAGAAAATGACGTGGATTACCTTTGGTCTTTTCGACAGGTTTGCTCCAGTTCCTGGGAGAACATAAAATAAAATGCAAATAAACAGTGTTGTTATCGTCACAGTGCCACAATCATATTTGCAAAGTGAGCGCGCACGAGAAGGATGCAACTGCATCTTGAGACACAATACTGCAATGCTGTCTCGTCTCATCTGCACGCCTCTTAAGCCTTGCCACATCGCAAAGGTTATCCAAAGTATTTGCCCAGTATTGCCCTTTATTTCATATCACACAATGGCAAGCACGCGCAGATCACACAGCGCCTTCAGAGCCTCCACTGGCCTCTGCTGAATTATCATTGAGCTCATGTTGCACATGTATTTATCTGTGATGGCTAATGTCGGCCATGTCAATAATCTGTCTGACCCCCATATTTATTTATTTATTTAATTTATTTCTAAAGCACTGGGACAAGCGCCCTGAGGCATACGAGCGCCGAGACTGACAAACAACAAAAAACAGGAATCAGAAAGAAATGTCAGGATTCAGAATGAACGAAGGCATTCTCTGAATTATTCAAAAAGAATAGTTTTCAATTTCTGTTTAAGTGTGGAGAGCATGGGCCACCTCCTGAAGTCAGGGGGGGGGGGGAGGGCATTCCACATTCGGGGTCTTAAAAGTGGAAAGCATCCATCTTTTACCAGCGTCAGTCTTGACTTGGGGATTTGTAAAAGACCCGAATTGTTAAATCTTCAGCTGTGTCTACCAGGGAGCCACGTTAACTTCTCCAACCTAGACTTAGGCTATAGATCCCTGGGAACAAACCCTTCAGGAAGAACCTTACCCTGACCTTCCGTGTCCACCCGATCCTGCCCAACTCAGGTCACCCGCTGTTTCGCCCCTGGGACAGGCAGACATGTTCCCAATGCTCGGATATTTGTAACAATGCAACTTTTCCATATCACAATTTTCTTACAATTATCCAAATACAATGAATAACTTGTCACCAGTGGTTTGTCCCCTCTCTTTACCAATCAAAACATTAAGAACATGTCACTGCTGGCAGTTCTACACAAAAGAAAGCAACAATGAGCTACATCTTTGCTTCTTCTGTCCCTACCCTCTTAGCGTAAAGTGCATGTGCTTTTCATCCTAAGTGCCATTGTATTATAGACTGGTGGTCAAGGTGGCGCTGAGATGAGGACCAACAAGGCCATTGCAAAGTCAAAGCAGAGCTGGGCACAGGACGAGCAGAGCTCTGATATTAAGTAGAGCTGCGATGGGACAGGGCTGTACTGATATCACAGGTTTCCACCTGGACAGGTGCCATTGACTATCAAAAGCCCTTGTTCTATACTGATGTTGTTCAACGCTTTGTTAACATGTAAGCACTCTCTCCTGTTGTCCTCAGAATGTAACCTCAGCTGATTCTGGATGTGCCTCTCTAAGAATAGCCGCGCCTAGATGGCTCAGGGTTTGGTGCGCTCTACCAATGCCAACGTAAATACATACATGAATAAAGGCTGGGCTGTTCCTCCCATACAGACTGGAAGTGGCTTAAGGGTTTACAGTGAGTCCGTTTCGATTGGTTAATGCTTTCGTGTGTTAAAACATAGACTAGAGGGCCACATAAGGGCCCCAAGTCCCCGCCTGTCTCCTCATTAGCAGTTTCACTCAGGTGACGCTTCCCTTGCTTCCCTATTTACCCATGATTAACTACTTCCATACATGCAACTCGTGCAGTCTCATTCCGAGTTTCTCAGTAACTCCATGTCATGTTTTGTTTGCTACAGAATTACCTACTACTAAACCCGATTCCCTTTACGTCCACTCGGTCGGGAGAATTTACTGCCAGGTTCTGACTGGCCATATGGCAGCAGCAATCTGCGTTTTTGCAACGTAAAGGACTCTGTGCAAATATTGACACAATTACCGCAGGAGGTAATACTGCCGGTCTGGTTTTTGGCTTTAAGTGGAAGATTTACCGTCAGCACTTTTTTGGAGGTAACACCTCCACTTAAAAGTCATACTCGGAATCTCAGGTGAGGCATATTTGGCAGTAATTCTGTTGCTGTCATAAAATTGCAGGCACAAAGGTCCCACCAGTTTTACCACACAAACTCACAATGAGCCCAAAGGCCTATGCCATTAGGACTAGCAACATACATTGCCAACAATGGAGACCAGAATACTAATAATGGCATCACCACTTGAGCAAATTGTGTGCTCCTCGGCAAATTGCTTAATTTCGTAATGCTGTCCCTCATCTTTCATAATTGGAAACTTGCAGAAACATAACAACAGCCCTCCCCCACCCCCGCATTAATAGGCATATGAATGAACACTGGACGTGTACGCCATTTGCAGGGCACTGGGGTGGAATGGACCCCCAGCAGTCTTACCCATCCTCTCCGGCCAGCAGGCGCCGGTAGGTCTCGATCTCGGCCTCCAGCCGGGTCTTGATGTCCAGGAGCACCCTGTACTCCATGCTCTGGTGCTCCATGTCTCCCCTCAGCTCATTCAGCTGGGCTTCCAGGCCGCTAATGATGCCCTGGATCTGCCCCAGCTGGACACAGTAGCGGCCCTCGGTCTCTGCCAGCGTGCTCTCAAGCGCAGATTTCTGTTTTGGAAGGAAGTGGAGAGGACAGTTATGGATGGCGAATAACACACAAGCTCAGGTAAAGCGCTGAACTGTCTTCTCAGGACTGCATCTTACCTGTTCTTCCAATTTTACTCCCTGCTGAAAGACTACACCCTTGAAATAGTCTCCAAACCTGTCTTTGCTCTGGCATATAGATTAATCCCCGAAACTAACACAAGACCCTTTTTTATCAAAATATATGACCAATTTGCCGGCTACTCCACTTTCTGGGAGGGTGTTGCAAACATGTATTAATGTTCCTGTATTGAAGAAGTGCTGTTACACCTGAGACTCTCGCTGACAGGACCCCTTACCCCTTGTTCTACAGCAGCGGTCTGCAACCATTGGCTCTCCAGATGTTTTAGACTACAACTCCCTTTAGCCTTAGCCAGTACAGTCAAAGACAGGGTATCATGGGAGTAGTAGTCCATGCCATCAAATAAGTGCGGTTGCAGTTCCCTTGTTCTACAATGAACCTGTGCTTAAATATGCTCACACCTGCACTCTAAGTGTGTGCTGCAGTCCCCTGTGTGTGCCTGTCATATCTCACATCTCCTGCCTGATCATGCAAAGTGGGGAATCTCGCCTAACACCAAAGGGGAACACCCCTCAGGACCTTGCAGCAATGCTACCTTTATGAGGCGAACTCTAGATTGTGTCTGATAGCTTTCAAGACCACATGGGTCTCTTCCTCTGTGTCTGTGCCTGTGGCCGAGAGCCCTGTGGGCTTGAAAGCTAGCAGAAGATAATGTGGAGTTGGCTCAAGAAAGGAGGTCTTATCGCTACACGATCCTGCGTTTTTTGTTTGACCTTTTTCTTAAAGAAAACAATGTGCACTCATATTTCTGACACAGAACATGGCAGTTTAACACTGCACTGTCTCTGTCCCGACTCAATATTTGGGCCTGTACATCTAATGAGGCCACTGGATGTCGGCACATTAACAAACTCACTGAAAACATGTGCGTGATCTTTATTTGGTAATACTCCCTCTTGGCCTCTAGATGGCAGCTGTGCACGGTCATCCTCTCAGATGGTGTTTTGATGAGGCTCAAGTACTAAAGGCCCTTCACATAATGGGCCAGATTCTCAAAACCCTTTTTGACACAGGTCACACATCTCATCACTTGTGCCAAAAAAGGAGCCAGCCGGAAGGTTATCAGGGAGCATCTGTACAAGCATATCTTGGATGCGTTCATTCAAATTCCCTTTTCACCCCTTTGCACATTTGCATACATCAGGGGGCATTTGGGCGCATTTAAAAGTGCATGGTGAATTCACAAACGGGATACGCTTTTAAATGTGCAGAAATGAGGGATGCGCTCCTGCGCCTGTTGGAAACATGCGCAGATAGAGGTGCAGATCATGACAGGTTCATTTCTGACACTCTCAGAAATGTGTCTTTAGGTATGACAGCTGTGGGTTAAACATGGCTGTAACACTTGCATTTCCATCCCCCAAACGGGCATGTACATGTTTTCTCCCCAACGCACCTCCCCCCCAAGGGTTTCAGGGCCCGTCTCTTAGAAATGTGCTCCCATCACCCACGTGGTTGCTGGGCGACACTTATACATTATTGTCGGATGTATGCTGCGAACACTAATGTATGCAAGGGGGCTGGACACCGCATCTGGGCACTACTGTCCAGCCGCTCCTGACAGACTCCGTTTGCACTTGGGAAACAAGTGCCCTGTGCATTTCTAAAAGTAGCCCCCACGAATTGAGCGCTTCCCATTCTCTGCGCTCCTTTCCTTTGTGCTACTTTTCTCGAGTGTGGCTCAAGGACTTCTATCTTGCAGCGTGCCCAGGAATGCAGCGGCCTGTAAATGAATGCAAAGGGTGAGCGCAACACAGGAGAGCTGCATAAGTGCTCAAGAAATGCTGCCGCCTTCATGGGCATAATTTAAGGGGGTGGGGGTAAAAGTGTTTTCCCTCCCTCCCCAACTTTTGTGGCACCCCATTTTGTCCCACTCATTTGGCAGGGGCCCCTTTCATTTAGTTGTCATGCCACCCCCACCCACCCAACTCCCTATTTTCAGCAAAGTTCCTCCACTGGGTGCCTTACCCCTCTGTTTAACTACAGTGGATTTCATCAGAAAACGGATGGGTATGTTCTGTGCTTTTGCAGCACACACCATCACGCCAGGCACCCGCGCCTCTCTGCAAGCCGCGTGCTGCGCATCCTTGACCCAGCACGTAATGCCCATATGTTCTGCCTGAACCAGTGAGACCTTAGCCGGGCTCTTATTTCCCATACAGGCCCCGAGCACTGAAGGCCCTTGGCCTGTGAGTAGCAATCACCACGTGCAAGAGGTCAAGAACACACCTGGCAGTGGGTCCTTTGTGAGGAGTGAAGAGCGGATGGTGACCATAAGCGAAAAACTCTGCAACACACACCACAAAGCACGCCAGTGCTACTGTCTGCCGGCATTTAAGGGTCGTATAACCTTTTCTATTCATGTTGCATAATGTTAAAATTCGATAAACCATGTAAATACAATCTTCCACCAGAAGGGGCGGTAGACCAACAACTCCCATGTTAGGAGTCTGCTTGTGGATACTGAATTGATAAGTCACACCTTGAAAGAGTCCACAAGGCCTGTTTTCCCTTAAGCAGCTGGACATCCTATCTACCCCTTCTAATCAGGCCTTGGGATTTGGTCTATTTTCACCATTCACTTTTTTAACAACTCTTTAAACCTTTCAGCCAACAAGCAACCTGTGTTTATTAGTATTAATATCTGCTTTTTTTTTTTATGGCGTGTCATGCCCGATTCCAAAGATTGAAAGCGCCGTAATCATTGCTGCCCTTAGCGCCCAACACAATTTTACTCACCTTACTGACTTGGAAAGAGTGACGATTGTAAAGTCGACGACAGGTTCTCTCTGTAGATGGCGCCGTAGGAGTGGACCCCCACCCCCTTTGCTCAACGAGCTGGGGGTAGATCTCTCTCCGCAGCAGGGGCCTCCCTCTGGAACAGCCTTCCCGCCTCCCTGAAACTTGAGGAGAACCATCTCCGGTTCCGGAAGCACCTCAAAACCTTCCTCTTCGCTTCTGCCTTCTCTCTCCCTCTCCCCTGCTAAACCTGCTAAACTCCCCACTGAAGTTTGCACTAAACCTGCATCTGGGCCACTCTGTGACCTCGGTCCAGGGCCCAGCCACTCTCCACTTGCACTGCCTCCCTGGCTCCCCCTGCACTGTGGGACTGTCACTGCATCCCTACAGCCCCCTTCCCAGCACTTGCTCTGCACTTACCTCGCACTTGCCACCAGCTGGCCCTTTTATTATTATTTATTATTTTATTACGCTACTTACCTTGTACTGCACTTTCCCCCCCACCTCCTCCCCCTGCACTTTCTCCTTTTCCCCTTACCTCTGCACTTGCGCGATCTGAATGACACCTGGCCTAGTAGGATCGTTTGTCTGTCTTCCCCTTGTTTCCCCCCCTCCCTGCCTCGTCGCGCCTTGAAACACTTGTGTATAGGCGCGTTACAAATACCATATCATATCATATCATATCAAGGGGGTTGAGTTGGGCGACTAGCAGCAGCACTCACTTTAAGTGCTTAACTCCCCGCTCCCGTGCTCCCGTGCAGCATGAGGTAGCCTTTCAAAGGCTGCCATAATCGGGTTTAGCATCAACGCCCTATTGAAGTGCTTAACTCCCTGCTCCCGTGAGTGAGTGGGGGGTTAATCACTTCAATAGGCCACCGATGTTAAAGCAGCATGAGGCAGCCTTTCAAAGGCTGCCACGTGCGGATTTAGCATCAGCGCCCTATTGAAGTGCTTAACTCCCTGCTCCCGTGAGTGAGTGGGGAGTTAATCACTTCAATAGGCCACCGATGTTAAAGCAGCATGAGGCAGCTAGGCTGCCATAATCGGGTTTAGCATCAGCACCCTATTGAAGTGCTTAACTCCCTGCTCCCGTGAGTGAGTGGGGAGTTAATCACTTCAATAGGCCACCGATGTTAAAGCAGCATGAGGCAGCCTTTCAAAGGCTGCCACGTGCGGGTTTAGCATCAGCGCCCTATTGAAGTGATTAACTCCCTGCTCCCATGCTGGAGCCGGGAGTAGGGCAATAGGGCGCTGATATAGGGTGCTGATGCTGGTTTAGCATCAGCGCCCTATTGAAGTGATTAACTCCCTGCTCCCGTGCTGGAGCCGGGAGTAGGGCAATAGGGCGCTGATATAGGGTGCTGATGCTGGTTTAGCATCAGCGCCCTATTGAAAGGAAATGCGCCCCACTCTCGTGCTGGTGCTGGCGAGAGCCTTTACCCACAATGCCAGCTCGTGTGGAGCCCTTGAAAGACTCCCCTGAGCTGGCGGGGCAGGGGGCTAATGTGGTACCCTGGGCGACTGGGTACCTGGGCCTAAAGCTGCCCCTGATTGGAGCTGTCTTGTGCCTGTGTCAATGTTCTTTTGTTTTCAAAGAATAATTTGAAAGTATTACTTCCAAAAATGAAAGTAAGTAAACCAAAGAGATCGCCATGGACGGCCTCAGGGCTTTTCAAACCTATTCAGGTGGAAGGGGCCTCTGGCCTCTTGGAGGCCCTCGGCAACTTCCCCGATGTTGGCAGTCTAATCTGACGGCAATCTACTCCTTTCACTCAGCACTTTAAATGTGCCCTTTAAGGCGCGCACATTACAAGCTGCCTTTGTTGGAGCCCCTCAGGGCGTAGCCTCAAGTCTCTGAGGTACCTTTTCTCTACATTAGCCCCTTGCTGACAAAGAAGCACCGATCACGAGATGGCAAGCGAGCAGTGAGCTGAACAGCTCATCATCCTTTCCAGGCGAGGTGTAATGTTTCAGCTCCCTGCTTGCTGGCAGCCTCGTGATAATCTACGGCTATGTGTCTGTTATAATGTATGCACCCCACGGGAGGCTCAGACTTTTGTGCTGCTCGCTAAGCAACGGGGGTAGTTTTGAAATGGGCCCCCCAGTCCTCCCAGAGCCTCCTCAGCCGGTCGTGGAGATCCTGGAAAAAACACGTGATTTTACAAGCATGCTCTCTTTTCATGCACATTTATTAAAGCATTGTATCCATTCTTTTACCTTTTGCCCACTAGATGTCGCAGTTACCCTTCCGTTGACTACCTTTGAAGGCACTGGAGTTGCGGCTGCCAGCATAACCGGCTGTGCTTCTTCTTTGGGGTGAAGCGCGACACGCCCTCCGAAGCAGTCGCACGCAGTCCTATTTTAAACACACCACAGATGCCAGCAGTCATTATGTGATTTTGAAGCCGGACTTGGAGATCCGTTTTTGGGTCGTGCAAGTTGTGGGCTCCCTTTGTAGCAGTGGTCCTGAGGAATTTCATGTTTGTCACATAGCGCATAGAAACGTGGGATTTGACACCAGCTAATCCTGGCTTGTCTAGTCCACCTAGTTTCTGCCTTCTCTATATGGCGAGGACCTGCGCGTTCACAAGATGTACCCTTGTTTGCTCATTACTGTTGGTTTAGGTTTAATGCTGGTCCATTTTCTATAATACTGTCAATTTGAAAGACAAGATAAGGCTCATGTAGCATTGTAAAGTCCATTGATTTTCGTATGCAGGGCTCTCGCATTTCCGATGACCATGGATGAGAAGGTCATACAGCCCTATTTTTCATGGAATTCTGCGACTTGTAGTTTTCCGAGATTTAAAATAGTTGAGCAAAAACTACAAGTCCCAGAATTCAAGGGACTAAACTAGAACTAGATGGCAAGGAGAAGCTTGAGAGCTCTGCCGGGTATTGCCTTGTTTTCAGCATCACGTGCTTCCTTTTAAACCCTGGCATCAATCCTTCTGTGCGGTTCTTTTCACTCTTTCCCTTTCCCCGCTTAGTTCGTGTCTTAACTGGGCTGCTGTGATTGAGTCCATGCCCGGATGAAAGCTCAGCGAGCCTCATGCTCACCTCTGACACAGAACCAGTCTGCACTTCCGTCAGCTAGCTAGTTAAATGCTCACCTCACATATGTGTCCATCCAGTGTGAAAGCCCCATTGAAAAACGCTTTGTAAATCAGGCCCATAATGTCCTCAGTCCGAGCTCAGTACATTGAGTACCTTTCTAACTGTAATTGGTTATTTATAATGTGCTTCATTCCCAGAGGTTTCTAAGCGCGGACCCGGGTATCGAACCTGTGTTGCTCTGCATCGTCTTGCTTCCAAGGCGAGCGCGTTGCACGCGAGCTTTCCTCCTGTTTAGACTCATAACAGCACCCTCTATTGCAGTGCTTAGAAGCAGAAGGAGTCCGAAATTAAGCTCTATAGAAAAACGTGATATGATTTAATCATTGCAGCCAGTGTCTTCGGAAAGAAAGAGCATACTTTCTGTCTCAGTCTGCCGTGGAGTCGTTCATTTTCTTCAGGCTGAATGGGGCACGGCAATCCTCCTGGGGTGGGTTGCCCGTCTGGTCTCTGTCCTACCTTGACCTCACCGCTGTGACGCGCCCTTCGCGGGTGTGATGACATCAGACAGATTTGATTGTCTTTGCATTGCCTTGCTCTGCGCTTCCTTATGTTTTTCAGGATTTGCTATATCACCTTGAAGGTGCTTGTCGCGGAGCAGCCATCTAATTAGGTAACACTGCTAGTTTCCGGTGGCCTAAGGCACTGCTCACAACCCTGATGTCTTGAGACTACCTGTTGGAAAATGCTGGATCTGAAAGCTCTTATTCAAAGCCCTTTCCACGGTAGCCCCGAGAGTTGTAGGCCCGCTGCTGCAAACATTATTTGTCTCACCTGTATTCGTTTTCCAAAGGCTCTGAGCCTAATCTGTTTGTTCTACTCATTGTTTCAGTTCTCCGACTTTTACCTGCTTGTTTTTACCTGTATTGTGTATTGTTATATTTTCTTCTGCTTTGTTAACTAGTGCTCATTTGCTCTGGATGCAGTGTGATAATACTCTCTCTATTCTATGTCTGTATTTTTTAGTTTTTTTCTGCAGAGTGTCCCGCCACCTTGTTCTGCCAACTTGCATGTTGTGACTTAACGGCCTGTGTTTTTTTCTGTACTGATGACCGCGTGCAGAAGGACGCGTGTTGCTATTTAATGTACTGTTGTAAGCTTTGATGTTTTCAAATAACGCAGGCATAGAAGTCTCTGCCGCCTATCAGTTTAGCTACATATCGAGCCAGGGATGTCGCCTGGGCCTTTCAACTTTTTCAGTTGAAACGTCCCAGATTCCCAGGT
Organism: Ambystoma mexicanum; assembly: GCF_040938575.1. Lineage (NCBI taxonomy): Eukaryota > Metazoa > Chordata > Amphibia > Caudata > Ambystomatidae > Ambystoma > Ambystoma mexicanum. The sequence continues at coordinate 627,558,526 of NC_090938.1, read as the reverse complement.
GGGGTGGAGGACCAATCTGCTGCCCCCATGTTGGAGATCATATCACGAAGCAAAATACTTTTTGAATTCAGAACATTAAATGTGCACTTTGCAGCGTGTATGCCACAGGCTGGCCTTGCTGACACCCTCAGGCCATCACTACCCTTTGTCCTTGCAGTATCCACTGACGTTCTTATCACCTCATGGCCTTTTTAGACTACCTTAGCACTTTGCTGACATGGAAAGTTTAATAGAGTCTCAGTGTAGATCTAGTGTTGCAGTTCCCCACTGACTTCCTTTCTTTGAAGCTCGCTCTTACTAAATACTCTCCCTCTAGACCTTTACGTTCCTCCGATACCAACTCTCTGTGTGTCAAGCGCTTCGCTAAACAGAGGGCTGCCAATCGATCTCTTTCCTCAAGTGGCTCCCTCCTCTGGAACATTGTTCCCCTTCCACTTGAGCCGTAGCTCCTCAAATTCCAGAAGCTCCAAAAGACTTTCCTTTTCTCCCCCTCCTTGCCTTCCTCCCTCCTCTGCTAATCCCACAGTTGCTGACATTGGCGACCAGGGCCCTTATGCGACTTTCTGGGCCCTGTCCTTCCCCAGCCAATCACCTTCAGCCTCTGCCCGCTCCCAGCACTTGCCTTGGCACCCACCGACCTATGTCACTGTAGGCCTGCACTTACCTATTTATTGGCTGATGACCTCTCCCTAGAACTTCCTCCCCTGGGCACTTACATCCACTGCTCACCTACAAGCACGGGTACTCCTAGCACTTACCCCACACTTCCCTCTGCACCCTCTGCACTTGCACATTCGGAATGCTCACAAGGCCTAGTAGGTCTGTCTTTATCCTTCAGTGTTTTGTTTTTGCACCCTCCCTGTTGCCCTGTGGGTGCTTTGAAATGCAATTTACTTTCTGTATAAGCACCTTACAAATGCACGATAAATAAAAAATAAAAAAGAATTGTGCTCGCTGTAGAGGACAATGAACCTGCGCCATGGTAATCTGCAGGTGTACACTCCCTCCCTCCCTTCAACTTTCTATTATAATATGTGCATTCCACATGTGTCTCAGTCTTGTTTTCCCAGTTGTACGCAAGGGTTCCCCTGAACATAATTTTGAAAGGGGCCCCCACGACCCTGAACACATTTTCAGCTGGCCCTGTGGCAAGGCTGTTGTGATTGGTTTCCAGCTCTTTTTGCGGGTGCATAATTTCTTGTAATCTGTAACGGGAATGACAACACTACTTCTTACCGCATTGCTAAAGTTTTTTTTTTTTTTTTTTTTAAATAAATATAATGCAATGGTTCATTAACCCCCGTTTTTAATGAATGCAACAGGCCCACTATAGGTGTCATTTTCAAAGTTAACAGTTTGTGTGGATGCCTCATATACATGTACCATCACTTGGGCATACCATCATTTGCGTGTGTGTTTGTTTGTTTATTTTATTTATAACGCGCACCTGACCCGACGGTAATTGGGCACTGTGTCCTTGAGTCACTGACTCCTAAACCCAGAAAGATAGCTCAGTGGGTAAATGCGTCTGCTACTGACTCATATGGTTGCTATTTTACTGGTCCTTCTGACATGAGGCCGGCCTGCTCATCCCAAGACCCATCCCCTCAACCCTCCAGGGATGATACATTGAGTATCGCAAACATGGAAAACAGTAACTCTTATTATTACAGTGATGGAGGATAGGGGGAGGAATCCGGAACGAGGAACGGTCTAAAAAGCCTGTCACTAGTATTATGAAATCTTCGAGAAGCTTGCACGTTAAATGCTGAAATATCCTTTAAGTGAATTCACCCTTTATTCTTTTTGCTTTAATAAAGTGAGTGCCTGTGACTTAGCTAATAAAGATTATTTCACGGTACCACGAAGAGATACGACTATTTAAATCAATCTGTCTGTAATTGTTCTGAATGCCTATTTTCACATCATGACAAAGAGAATTTTCTAGAGAAAGGCATGCTTTTGAGCCAATGTGCATGCCTGCAATGTATTGGCCAGTGATTTTGAATCGGAGGTGAAATTCCAGAGATTGCCAGTGGGTGGTGCTGCAGCATATGTAGCTTGGCAGCTGAAATGGGCTTTTCTTCTCTACTTTCTCATGCATTTATTTATTTATTTATTTATTTATTTATTTATTTATTTGTTGAACATGTGTATGGCGACTTTACAGTAAAAAGTGTTTCCAGGCGCCACATAGCAGCTTTAGGCTTCACAAACCTGACCTCTTTTCTGCACCCACAGTTTGTTGCCTTAAAAGATGCTCTCCTGCTCTTTGATTCCCCTTATGTAGTCCTCTAATCCTTGACCCCTATTGGCTCACATACTGGCAAGCATATGCCCCAATTGTCCACCATTGGTAAGTTCCAGCCCCAATTTGCTGCAGGAAGGACAATTGGTCCTCCTCTCCTTTCAGTCTTCCCTTTCCTTACCTACCCCCAGGTGCAGAGTGGCTGGCCAAATCAGCTATGGCATGTCTGCCCATCATCGCCCCCTCCTGGAAGTGGTGCAGAGTTCTTACCATGGCCAGCTGAGCTTGCAGATCAATCTCCAAGGTCTGGAAGCTCCTCTTCAGCTCGGTGATCTCGCTTCTGCTCGACTCAATCAGGTCAGTGTTGGTGGAGATTTCCTGCTTCAGCTCACTGCTCTGTAGTCAGAAAAATGCAAGTAACAGTTCTGCAATCAACAAACATTAGCACCCTAGTGGGGGGAGCCAGCCAATCAGGTGGCTAGGAATGGAGGCTTGAACCGCCGGTGAAAGCTTGCGTTCCTTCCCACCTGATGGCCGGCTCCCCCCAGGGCCATATTCGCCCTAACCACCCACCCTCCGTCACTTTGTATTTTTAATTTTTACCCCTTCTGACCTCCCACTTACCTGCTTATTGTGGCAGCGCAGGCCGCCGTTGCTACTTCCCTGCTTCCCTGACCACCATGGAAAGGGAAAAGGGGCTCCGAAGAGCCCCGACGTCCCTTTTCATGGTGGCCATCTTGGAAAAGGATTTCATTCATTAAATGGGAAGCCTTGTGCATCACGTTCAATGAATGAAATCCCGTTCTTTTTTTTTGCACCCCTGGTTACTGCTTTGGTAACCCGAGGTGCTAATGGCCTAAGACCCTCTCCAATATGCCGGATCAGATTTTATCGGCCCGCGGACCCTCTTTAAAGGCCCTCGCTCCACTCAGGAGTCTAACTCGAGTCCCAGGCCGATTACACACAATACGAATATCACATTAAAAAACACACACAAATAATGTTTGGGTGGATGCCCTTACCCTGTGGAAAAATTGCTCCTCAGCCTCCCGGCGATACTTCTCAGCCATTCCTTCGTACTGCTCCCTCATCTCGTTCAGGACCTTGAGCAGATCGATGCCTGGTGCGGCGTTCATTTGCACGCTGACGTCGCCGGTGTTGCCCTGGTAAGACTTCATCTCCTATCAAAGGAAGTAGCCATGATTAGTTGACAATTGGAAACACAATAAATGATCATGACATCCTTTTGGGAAAATATGCCTGAGGTTTTAGGGTCATCACTTTGCACTTAAAAGCACTGTGGCACAACAATTGGACTTTTTCTGCTGAAATGTTCTCTTTGGTGAAGATATAAGGCCTCATTATGAGTTTGGTAGAAATTTGGTGGCAAATCCGCTGAATTACTACAGACTCAATTAATGCTACCACCACTTGGTCCTGCTGATTTACTGTGGGATTACAAGGGGTGTTAATCCCCATTGTGGGAGTTTGTGGCACTCCAAAGGTACTTTGGCATAATTTCCGCCAGCAATAATTTTTACGATTTTTGGTGGTACAGTGCATACTTTTTCTAGAGGCAGATCTTGCACCTTGCCACCAAACCTGCAGTATAATGGTGCAGTAATAAGGGAAGTAATGTGGCAGCGATTCTTTGACCGCCATGCTAACGCCATTTTGTACTCACACCGCCACACTAGTAATGATGCCCACAAACAATCCTGCCTGCTGTTCACATCTCACCCGCTCTCCTTTTATGATATCAATAAGAGTAAGGGCCCTTTCCAGCCTTTGAACTGCATGTGATACTAACAGTGGGTGAGGGGGGCGAGGGTGAGATTTCCTTTTCAGATTTAAAAACATCACATATGTGAGTCGATGACGTATTTCGTTTTTCCTGAATCATTTTTTTGATGCCAATGAACCTCCCAATTTCAATAGGGTGGGAATGAGGGGTAGTGAAAAATCCAGACTCTCACTCCATGCAAAACACCCTCTCATGGCAGGGTGCATATGGTTCGAGATACTCTTTTTTAAAAAAAATTATAATATCTCCTAAAAGCTTTTTTAAAGTGCTAGGAGGCCCTCGATTACAGCTAAGCATGCCATTGTAAAGCCAGCAACTGCTGGATCCATCAAAGCGGGGCACGTAGAGTTGCACGTGGCCTCTAGATCTCACCTCCTCATGGTTCTTCTTCAGGCACATCAGCTCCTCAGTCAGTCTTTCGATCTGCGACTCCAGGTCGGCACGCGCCAACGTCAGCTCATCCAAGATTCTGCGCAGACCAGCAATGTCACACTCCACATTCTGGCGTAAGAGGAGCTCATTCTCGTACCTGGTAAGAGGGGACAGTTAACATTGATGGCGCAAAATGATTTGCATTAAGACACTCTAATCTTTCTTTGGAGCCACCTGGGTGAAATATTCATCAGGGGAGATCCAGAGGCGGATAGCCTATACAGAAATTGAATTACCTGCAATAATCCCTGAACATCTGGGAGAGCTACTGCACTGTCAGGCTAGCCTGATACGTGCGAAGACTCCCCAAGTCCTGCTGGCCTTTTAAAGGCATTTGGTTTCAATTAAAGCTATTGATCCCCGCAGGCTGGTGCACCTGCGGGCACCTTGAGCAATAAATGTTGTTATTTTTGCAGCACATCATAGCAGATTTCTCTGCAGCCCATTAAAATGGCTGATGCCTGCGGAGTATGGCACGCAACAAATAAATAAATAAGTAAATAAATAAATAAATAAAGGGCTCCTTTTATGATGGTTAGGTATGACAAAATCATTGCAATTTTGAGGGTATCTACATGAGGACAGTCAGACCAATTGAATAAGTGTCCTATCCCATTGTCGGTGCAAGAAGCCGAAGCAGAGAGTGAAAAGAAGGAGCAGTCCAAAACAGCAGACTGACCATCAAGGGACGGCCTTTAAAATGATTACTAGATTTGGTACAAATGCATTTTAGGGTACTTCTTAGAAATATCCCAGATGTGAGTGGGAACCATGGGCACAGATGGAACATGTAAAACACCCTTTGCCCACAATTTCCCCTTCGATGCGTTGGAGGCACCCCGTCAGAAGGAGAGCCATGCGTGTGCCACGTCCCTTGGCCCCACACTGCAGGCTCGCCCTATGGGAAAACTAGTTTTGGATCTAGGGGACTGAGTAGAATGAAGGAGCAAACGATGGGACTGTCAGTGTTGCCACCGCATTGCCCCAGGGTGAGGACCCCGAAGAGGAGGATTCTGGAAGTGTGAAGACTGTGACTTGGAGTGCGACTTGGAGGGCGTCTAGAGGAGATGAGAGGGAGCCCGGGTTAGTCAGAGTCGGACTGGAGAAAAACATGGGCATGAGGACCCAACAAAAAGATGCCCACGTTGCCCAATTCTCATTGGTTACTGTGTGCAAGAGACTGCCCGAGTTATCCTGGGTGGCACGCTGTTGGAAATGTTTGAGACAAACGATGCACTTTCAAATACGTTAAGGCAAATGGGCGAGTAGAGTTGTTAACGAGTGCGCTAAGTCATCCAATGGCCCACGCTGGCTCTCAAAACCAGCCTCCGCTGATCTGTTGTCCCAGCCCTTTGGGCCCTAATACCCCAAACAGCCTATCAAAGCAGACTCACTAGCAAGCTACTCGGGAACGTTTCCAGAAAAACCTAGCTGGCCCGATCTCCCTCCTGTGGATTTCAGGGCCTGCAGTACTCTCCATCTTCCGTCCACTAGCACAACAACTAGCAATGCCATGCAGGGCTTTTTTTGGTATTTGTTATGGTTTAAGCGCCATAGAACTGGCGATATGTGCATGGTCAGCATGGGCAATAGCTGACCATTATCACCTTACCACATTTGGGGACGTAATTTCACCAAAATGCCAGGGGTAGCGGAAGTGACATCACATGACCCTTGAACTCTGATGACATCACAAGAAGTGATGTCATTGGACCTCGCCCCACGTGACATCATGGGAAGTGATGACACACAACCTTTCACACCTTCTCAAAACAGGAAGTGCCATCAGATAGCATTGTTCCTCAGTACAATAACAAATATATGGTTACAATATCACTGTAAGATGCTATACATTTCATGCAAGAATGGATCTCCATATGTAGCATTAATATCAGTGTGTATAGGACGATATTACCAAATTACTGTGAATGTCAGCAGACGTCCAACACAACAACCTGAACTTTTGTACATCACTCGGGCAAAACTGTAAACAGACAGAGCATCTCGAAGAGGCCTAAACCCCAAAGCACAGACATCCAGTGCCTGCCAAGTGTCTGGCCACAGACTAGAAACAGCAACTGACCAACACAAGTCCAACCAGAAAAACAATGGTCTGGAGGGTTGCCCAGAGTAGTGGCAGTGGTTATGGATGATTTGAAACTTTCCACCCATCACCTTTCTGTTTTGCTTATTTGGTAAGTTACTCACATTTGGTTTTGTGAGATGGGAAATCGAGGCAAAGGATGTGCTGTAGGTCGCAATAATTGCAAAAGTTTTATTTTATAATGTAAACAACAGCACCAACTCCACAACATCAACCCTAGAAAAGCCTGCTGGACGGTGGTCAGTCATAATTTCAAAAACATTTTTTCGAAAGACAATAATGTCGAAACAATAATATCGAAGAAAAAAAATATTGATTTTTTTTATTATATATTTATTTTGGGGTCCGGGAATAAAAAAAAAATGGGTAAAACAAACAAAATAAATTAAAAAAGGGGGGTTGGGGGAACCACCCATTTCGAATAAAAAACGTAATAAAAAAAAGGAGGCTGAAACATGTCTGCGGATGCCTGTGGTCCTGTGCAGAAGGAATGTGACCTAGCAGTTTTTAGCTGCACTGCTCCTTTTGGGGTGGGTTCACACCTGATTTGAATATGGTCTTTCCCCTCCTGTAGTGGCTTGACATGTTGACAAATGATGGTCTGGAGGGTTGTCCAGAGCTGTGCTAGGGTTATAAACGATTTGAACCCTTCCAGCCATCACCTTTCTTTTTTGCGTATTCGGTAAGTAACCCACATTTCTTTTTGTTAGAGGTGGATACAGAGGGGACATGTTGGAGGATGTGTTGCAGGTCACAGTAATTGCAAGGTTTTTTATTTTAAAATGTAAGCAGCAGCTCAATGACATCTCCCCTAGAAAAACCTCATTTTATTATTTTCTTTGGTCCTTTATATCTTGCTTAATGCCATCCTCCTTCAGCTTCTAAGCACTGGAACAGGAACTGAACCCATGTCACACTGCATCCCTGTGTTTCCAAAGCAAATGTGTTGTCCCTTAGCTATCCTTACAAATATATATATATATTTTGCTTGAGGAAGCAACAGGAGGGGTGGACTTGGAGCCAAAAAGAGGCCCTGAAAATAATGTTCATAGTGGCCCCATATTGCATGTTTAGCAAGTCCAACCATTTTCCTATGGGGACATTTGGAAATACCAGACAAAAGAGGCCCAGGCTGCAGAGGCCTACAGGGTGACCTCCAGAGTTCCCTATAGGCCAGGCCACCCCTGTGCAACAGATGGTTTACTTCAAAGGCAGAGGGCAACTTCACGTAAATTATCTCACCAGGCGTCTATCTACAGTGTGCCTGTGATGCAGGTCTGGCAGATGTGGGTCAGGTCACACAGTGCCCAGGCAGGATTGGTGTCAGAAGCCACTGGGGCACACCCCTCTCATCACAGACCTAGTGGCTCACTGGATGTGCAAAGCAGACAACGAGAAACACTGATGAGATTTGCGTTCATGCTGTGTTGTCACTGAATACTACAGGCTGCTGTTACCCATTCCCAGCAAGTTAGACCTAGCCCCCATGCCCTTCCTGTTGCGACTATATTGGATATGAGCTGCACAGACAGGTCCACCTCTGAACTCCACCATTCAGACATTCTTCACTAATGGAGTGCCAACCTATTAGTAATGGCCGCTTCATGGTTTTTCCTGCATCCCTGTTATTTCTCCAGCTAACGAGATCTAGATTCCAGGAGAAAAAAAGCTGTGGCACGTTCAGCTGCTTTTTCCTGGTGTAACACAGAGATCTGCTCTTGGCACTGTCTCTTTGTCCAGTGGCCCAGGGGTCGCAAAAGCAGATCTAAGGGCAGCAGATGAGGAGCCAGGAGTAGCAGCTGCTACCCCTGGCAACCCCCAAATGATGTCCTGACCCCATCGCACTGTTCACCTCACACGTCTAGGTGATGCCGGAGCACTCAGCATTAAAACAGACACATTTGAGAGTAAGCTTGAAGAGGGTTCAAACTGGGGACCATGACAAGTGACCAACAGGGGCAGAAACAGCCTCAGAATGTGCAGGGTTTGATAGCAATTTTGAAAGCTTGTAGTGAGAGGGGCCATTAAACCCATCGTGTTGCCCCCCCCCCCCCCACCACCAGGAAGCTGAATAGCTAGTTCAACTTTCTTTGGGCCATGAGATGCATCTTTCACCCCACGTCGGAGCCTATTTAGTCTCTCAATGCAATACTAATCGTTGGAGGCGTGGGGTACCCAAATGCTGATCCCGGCAGATATGCCTTTGGCTTCATCATAGGGGGTCTATTGATGTTTCCTGGGCAGGCTGTTGACCTCGGCCACTGCACCTTTGCTGCTGCCGTCACGGCTCTCCCAGGTGACACATTTGACAGGCACTTGCAATCACATTTGTTGCTGTCAGAGACGGGCTGGGCGTGACAGCAAGATGGATGCCTTCTGCCTTAAAGTGTGAGGGCTTGTGCCCTGCCATGCAGGAGGTGGCACGGCCAGGTGGCACTAGCCGCCCATTGGGGATAAGGTGTGGACCTACCAGGGTCTCCAGGCACCACCATTTGAAATGACCTGGGCGGGCTTGGGACATTGTATGTGGAGTCTATTTCCCTTTCCCCGTTGTATGTCTGTGAGCAGCCAGATGTTAACCCCTTAAGTGCCAAGGACGAGTATGCTCATCCTTTTTGCATAGACTTGCATTAAGACACTTTAGGAGTATCTTCAGCCTTGGTACACTGCTCTCAATGTGTCCTTCCAGAATCCTACGCTGTTGACGCTTGAGTACAACATTTGCACCCTAGAAAGGGATGTACAGTGACGTCACTGGCACTCATTAGAACACTAGGAGTGTACACACTTTGCCAGTTTCCCCTTTCTGGCCGGCATGCTTGGTGCCAGCCCCCTTCCTACAGGTGCACGGAGGCGGGTGATGCCACTCTTGGTGCTTCCTGTCTGGTGTCACTATGTCACATTCAAAGCTTTTGGCTCAAACCTGGTTAAATGCAACACCCCCACTGTGGGTCCTCTGAAACAGCAAATGCATTATGGGTCAAACTAGCTGACAGGGGAATGGTAAGAAAACCTGTCTACGGTGGCGAGGGAACCTGATTGCTGATTATGGATCTGTGTTCAGCTGAGCTAACATTCTTCTAGTGTCCACAAAGCTCCTGGAAACAGCATGCCCATAGCCACAGATTCTTTATGTTATGTTAAGATATATGTATACTGCGCTTATCCCCACTGCAGAAGCCTTTTGATTCCTAGCCTTGTCTTGGGGTAAGCGTATTTTGACCCCCCAGGGTCACAATAGCTCATAGATGGAGGTGAATCCTCCAATGATCTGACCAACGCATAGTTGAGCGGTGAGGTAATGCGGCGGCAACGGTATTCCCGCCACATTTTTACTGCACCACCCTGAATCATAATGAGGCCTAATCAAACTCTCAATCCCAAACTCCATGGCTGCAGGAAGAAGTACACAGGGAATTCAGCCCTGAATGGACCTTTTCTCTCAGCATCATATCATATTTTCAATTAGTCTATTAAAATTGATCAAAACTTGGATTTTGTTTGATTGTAAAATTGGACGAAGACGGACCACACCTTTTTATCTGACTGAGCATGCAAACGTAACACAATGGGCCTCATTACATTAGTGGCAGGAACAGTATGAACGGTGCCGGTAAGGCACCGGCACCGTTCATACCGTCCCGCCGCATTACGAGTTCTGCTTGCGGGTTCTTGACAGCCCACCAGGTCTTACCTGGCGGGCTGTGCGGCACCTGCGAGCAGAACTCGTGATTGCACCAGCACCCTTATCAACGGTGCCGGTGCAACCATGCTCCCCACCTCCATTCTGCTCTATGGGACAGAATGGGGATCGGGAGCCCGGCATTACCGTCACCCACGAATGGGCAATTACCAGCCCATTCATCTCGTAATGGGCCTGTTATTGCCCAATCGCAGAAGGCGGTGCCGGTAGCGAGCATGGCGGTAGCCCTGCCTGCCATACAGGCACGGTTACCGCCATGCTCGTAATGAGGCCCATTATCTACCAAGGATAGTTACCAGGGTAAGGTGGGATATGGCCCAAGAGGGGAAATGCTCCCAACACAGTAGCCGCAACACTTGTTCATGAGTTCGTTTTAAGGAAGGTCCAGGCTTGCAACACGCAATTACCCATGCCAACTCCTGCGCCCTCTGCTGGAAGTGCAGATACACCTGCCACTTTGTCATTGGCATTGCAAGACTTACTTCATCTTGAAGTCATCAGCGGCCAGCCTGGCGTTTTCGATCTGCAGGACGATCTTCGCGTTGTCAATGGTGGCGGCGATGATCTGTAAGAAAAAGGACATACTGGTAGACGTATCCAACGCCAGGGACACTCAGAGATAACCAGGAGACATCCTAGGAATCTTTGCTCTTCCTGCAATTTCCATTTTTAACAGGGCTGTGCCATACACTCCTATTCAATACATGCTCACCATTTCTGCAGAAAAAAGTTTCCCCAACACAAGTTTTTTCAGATACTGGATATTCCCTTTTTTAAATTTGTATTTTCCCTATTTTATTTTTTTAAGTTGCATATTGATCCTCATTTGATATAATTTGATAAATAAAGTTTGTACTTCTTTCTTTCTTTCTTTCTTTCTTTCTTTCTTTCTTTCTTTCTTTCTTTCTTTCTTTCTTTCTTTCTTTCTTTCTTTCTTTCTTTCTTTCTTTCTTTCTTTCTTTCTTTCTTCCTTCCTTCCTTTCTTTCTTTTTCTTCCTCGTTCTACCTCTTTTCCTTCTGTCGTTCTTCCTTCAGATGCTAAATCCTGTGACCTCATGCACCCAGCTATGTTCTTTTGAATTACAATAAGGGAGGTTTTGGTTTTGCTCTGAGCGTCCACATCTATCAAGTTGATATAAAATAACTTTATGTTCCATATTAAACTGTATGCTTAGGTAACACGTGATTTGATAAAAGCTCAATGAAAACAAGTCCATAAATTGACCAAAAAATGTGGAAATCATTTTTGTAGCAGTACCACCTGTTTTGCCTATAGTGTTTGACGAACATAATGTTTCATTGTGTTTTTCTTAGAAACCTTTTTGACAGGTGGGATAGCTCACATGCAAAAATGGAGTACGATGTGTTATGATACATTGAGACACACGTTGAGTGACACGCACATTGAGACACATGTCATAGGCCACCAGAGCAGTCCCATTTCTATTGCCATTGTGAATTGCAAAACGGTGTCGATGAGACCAACCTTCTTGCATCTCATCATCACAGGGCAGCCCGCCTTTTTACGATACATGACTACATTGCCTCCTAAGGTTATTTTGATTCTTGACTTCTCAATTTGGGGGAAAAAACGGCACCGATGGGGAAGTCAGTGTGTTATGCCCTTCCTGTTTTGGAAACAGTTCTTTTCCACTCACGTGGCTAGACGAGGATACACTCAGTTGTCCACATTTTTAGTTATGGCTATCAGGTATCGCAAACACACCATCTATTAGCCAAAATGATTGCATTGGAATACAGATAGGAGGGAAATCAACATATTAGGACGGACTAAAGCTTCGGAGAGTTGTTTGGCTATTTACCCACCCATTGCCCTGCTAATCCCTATGGCCATTCCCACCCATTTCCTGCCTCCTCTTGCCAAAACACACCCTCCCTGGATCTCTTTGAGCTAACTTCATCCAGCCATGACATCATAATCTGTGCTGGAAGCACTTGACAGTATAATTATTTAAAAGCTGTCTTCTGAGAGTTAATGACGTGAATTGGAGCTGTAAATCCGCTACTGGCGTAATTAAAATGGCTTAAGCAAGTCTGCCTTCAGCCCCTTGGTCTAAAGAGTGCGCCCTTCACTGAAGTCCTTTCAAAAACAAGTATTGCATTTCGCAGACACTGCATACATGCCCAGGTAGTCACACCATTTTCAGCTGCTACCATTGATGGCCAGATACCATTATGGCAATGTCTAGCAAATGACTTTCTCATGACTAGAGAAAAGGCAAAACTGTTGGCATTGCCAGTGCTTGTTCAGAGTTAGACACTGTCCCTGAGGATCGGATGTAAGAAAAAAATAAGAAAAAATGACTGCTTGCTCAATTTATTGACTAGATCACCGTGTGTTCGTCTTCTCTACCATGTGCCTAAATCTCTTTCGGTTTATTTGTCAGGTGTTGATTATTACATTCTGACAGTCAAAAGTACATTGGCTCAGTGCACATTCTTGAGTTAGAAAAGGCCAATGGAATGGCATTTGCATGTATCACCTAGATGTGTTCAAATCCTACGCACCTCTTCACATTGTACGTAAATGTGCCCCCCCCCAACATTTTTTTCGGTCCTTGTGCTCTGCTTCCACTATTCAGGAGTCAGATTCTCTGGAAACCGCTCTCCTACATGCCCAACACAACTCAAATTGCTGGCGGTTTGCGCATCTCATACAAAATGGCGTCTGAACTGGACTACTAAAAGGCAGGTCCTGCTTTGTGTCGCATGGAAGACACTAGCAAAAAAAAAAAAAAAAATGCCATTCGCCCAAGTAGTCTAATGTCAGCTGGGGATGCAGGGCTGGTTCAGAAGCCCTCTTTCCACACATGCTTAGTCTCCAGCTTTACCCTTGCACTCCTGAGACTAACACCATGCATGCTGGATGTTGTTTGGCTTCCCATGAACAGGGCAGATCCTCGTGTCTTACCAGCAAGGCCTACAATATGCCAAACGCAACCCTGCAGCTGACCTTTTACATTTTAGTACAACTATTAAATTATACTCCCAGGTATATTGATCTCAGGTGATCCGGCCAGGTAATAACCACACTGTACTATAGCTGCCTTTGTCTTGTGGAGAAGGTAGGTTCACAGCGCCCATAGAGAATTCCACTCAAAGACCAATGTGCACTGCATGGGAGAGGATTCTTTTAATGAAATCATATTTTCTAGGAAGGACTTGCATCTCTCCCCCCTGCCCACTAGCAGGGGTGGACTGGGAACCGAAAGAGGCCCTTGAAATAATTTTCAAAGGGGCCCCAGATTACACATTTTCAGCAAGCCCAACACATTTCCTATGAGAATATGTGGAAATGAAATAGGTTACCACAAAAAAGAGCCCCAGGGTGCAGAGGCCTACCAGGAAATCTCCAGAGTTCCATATAGTCCAGTCCAGCCCTGCCCAGGGTGCAGAGGCCTACCAGGAAATCTCCAGAGTTCCATATAGTCCAGTCCAGCCCTGCCCACTAGTATTCATGGCTTAGGAAGGCATCTCAGACACGAAACCAGTTGCTATTGTGGACACGCCCTCTTATTTGTGTATTTTCAGTAACAAATAGCACTGTTTGTGAAAACCATGACATTTACAAAGTGGTTAAGGAAGCCTTAAGGAGGGCTCTCTATGATTGCAAAATATTTTGGAATAGAAAAAGGCTGCCTTTTATCCTGACAATCCCCTATCGATAAAAGTGACATTACCAGAGAAGCTTCCATTTCAAGCACAATGGACTGTCAAGATCACACAAGCTTTCGAGGTGGTAAAGTCCCACAGAGAAGGAGGTTTCTTACCTTGCACTTCAGCTCCTCGATGACCTGGTAGTATTTACTGAAATCCTGGGACTTTGGACCGTAAATTCCTCCTGGAAGGTGTTTCTCATACCAGTCCTTGATCTTGCACTCAATCTCAGAGTTGGCTTCTTCCAAGGAGCGCACCTTTTCCAGGTAGGAAGACAGCCGGTCGTTGAGGTTCTGCATGGTGGCTTTCTCACTACCTGCAAGCAGCCCATCTCCACAACCATAGCCTCCGCCAAAGACACCCCCAGAGCTGCCACCAAAGACCCCACCACTCCCACCAAAGACAGTGCCCGAGCTGCTGCTGAAGCCGCCACCTTGGTGGCCACCAGAAAAGCCAGAGCTCAACCCCCCGCCAGACCCGCCTTGGAAGGTTACACTGTGGCTTCCTCCTCCATGGCCGCTAAGAGAGCTGCTTCCAAGACTACCATGACTGCCCCCATAGAACGAGCCACCACCTAGACCAGCCCCTCCGCTATGCATGCCCCCGGTAGAGCCCCTGCTGCTGGAATGCACAGTGGTCTTCTTGATAGATAAGGTTCCACTGCTGTGCGCGCTGTCTTGCCTGGCGGTAGCAGGAGAGTACATGGCTCAAACAAGAAGGGGCCTTGGCTAAGTGTAGGTAGGAACCCAGAGAGACGAATGCACAAGTGAGAGTGCTTCGTGCCATTATATACCAAACCAGGATGTCTCGTGGCTGCCTTCCACCCCGCTTTCATCAGAAGGGGGGGTTTGCCAACGTAGCATTTTTTTTGCCCATAATTGTATACTGTTAGGGTTTTACTTAATAACTAACTCCACTGGGCCCATTTTATTGGAGCAGCAGAGTTAAGTCCACCAGGGCGAGTTCAAAGCTGAGGAATAGAGAGACAGGCGGAGTACTCATGGAGTTTTATTGCAATAATCCTATTAATTGAGTTGAGTAATTCTTTTTTCATTTATATTTTTTGCAGTTTTTTGAAGTGACGTAAGCCGGTGAGCAGTGGAGTATTCACCAAGCGAAACATATAAAGATTACCTTTCCCATAAACCCTAATTGCTTCTTAGCTGTCCTCCCAACTGTACCCAATGTGTAATAATGCCACGCCTTTCTACAGCCGCGCCCACTCAACTTGCCCCATCACGGCGCGGATCATGAGGAGCAGGGATACACATGGGCAGTGGTAGGATCCTGGCTAATTCCACAGAAAGACATCTCCATCTGGCTTACTGGCTTTGACTGAGAAATAGGCCTTTTATGAGAAGGCATGAATGACTTCCCTTGTAAAATCACGTGTATCCACGCCAGACACTACTTTTAGCCTGCTTTTTAGAGTCAAATGAATGTTCTTACTAAAGTTGATGTTTCATTTCTCCACCCTTAGGTTTGATTAAACTGAAGTGTGGGATATTTCTGTAGGTGCCTAATACATTCCAAAGCAGACAGTTATATCATTAAAGTTTCTGTAGTTTAGCCAGAGATAGGCTGCTTGTACTATTAAAACATTTTAGTGTGAACATATCAGCCTACTGTCAATGGCCGATAAAATTCAATTTACATGGTTTTGCCCATGTGGCGAGTAGGGCGCATGACCAAAGTACCGGTTACATAATGAGTAAAGTATGAGTTAGGGAAGGGAATATGGCCCGCTAGGTTTATTCATTTTACCCTGTCATTCACAATGACATGCACTTGGGTAGAGGCAACATATCTTGGATAGGTTAGTCTGTGAAAAGGCGGAGTGGCCCGATGGCTGCCGCTCCTGGTGAATGTCCATTGAAGAGTCTGGCACCTTCTAGATGAAATACCAGAAGCAGCCCATCGCGATACCCAGAGAGACCTTCCGGTAGTGGGTTTAGTGCCTGGTTCTATTTCAACAAATCGGTTCTACTGCTTGGACATGCGTGTTCTGTCTTGCCCCAAGCTGCCTTTCTATTTCCTTATTGTTGCATACATTGAATATAAGGCACACATGACATCATCAAATGCTACCTCAGTTCTAGCCATTCACCCGAATGCTTGTAGGACAATCTTCAAACAAGTATCAAAGAAAAACTCTTCCATGTTCCAGATGTACTGCATGTATTATTTATATATTTATACTCTTTTCTTAAAGTACTAAAACTGCCAAAAGAGTCTGCACCGGAGACCTGCCGTACACTGGTGGTGGGAGTGCGGAAGTCAGAAGGGTGCGACGCTGCCCTACACTAAGGGGGACAGGTGCATTTCTGTTTCTGTTCCCATCAGAGTTGAGTCAGAGGTGGGGTGGAGCAACCTCCAGATGGTGTAAACTTGGAGAACAACGGATATCACTCTGCAGCAATGACACCTTGGTAAGCAGGTAATATGCACGGGCCGTGAAGGCGACCTTAGGCATCTTGCCGGTTGGTAGATCGCGCAGAGACTGTTGAGTAAGAGGACCAGCACCAAAATGAATCAGGGTCAAGCCGTCCATCTTGAATTCAATTCACTCCCCTATTGGTGAGCGATTCGAGGTGCAAATGTTTGGAGAAGTTATGTTATGTTTCAAAGTTTGTATACTGTGCAAAATCACCAAGATGGTAGTCTCAGAGCACCTAGGCTTGTCTGAAAAGTGTGTCTTATGCTCCCGCCAGGGCTTCCTAGACTGTAGTCTGAAAGAAGGGTGACAAGGGGAGACAGTGAAGAAAAGAAAAAAACTTAAGAAATAAGGGCTGCTCAGGGAAAGAGTTCAGCTAGCAGATAAATTATGAGGGGTGATGCTTGTGAAGGTGTGGGTGCATGACACTCCAGTAAACCTTGATTCTTAAATAATTATGCAGAAAGGTTTCAAATTCAAAGGTGTCTACATGTACGTGGGAATTGGTAGGTTTATTATAGCATGTTACAACATGTAGTGTGTGGCTGCGTGATGGATTTGAGATGTTCTCAAATGACCTCTTAAAGTGTGCAGGTTTTCTTGACCGGAAAGGCATTTGATGTGTGGTTTGAGTGCTTTAGACTGAAGATGAAGAGTGTGCACGGCTGCTTATGTAAAGTGTAGTCTGGGAGATCACAGTGGCAGGCCATGCATAATGAATGTTCCAGCAGTGCCTCTTCTACACATGACACCACTGCAGTAAGCAGAACATTTCCCTGCCAGTAAAGCAAACAGCGCAAAGCCATACATAACATGACATGATATGATAAGTCATTTATAGCGTGCCTGTACACAAGTGTTTCGAGGCGCAACAAGACAAGGAGGGGGAAAGAGAAGGAGGACAAACAAAGATCTTACTATGCCTTGTGTCACTCAGATCGCGCAAGTGCGGGGAAGAGGTGAGGGGAGAAGTGCCAAAGGGTGTGAGGGGTGAGGAGAAGTGCCGGTGACTCAATAAGTGCAAGGAGAAGGGATTGTAGGTTTACATATACAGACCCTTAAAGCAGTGCAAGGGTAACTGGACATGCAGGAGCCAGGGCCCGAGTTCAGAGGTGGCCAGGCGACCAGTGTGCGGAGCTATCAGGGAGAGGAAGAGAGAAAGCCAAAGTAAAAAGGAAGGTCTTGAGTTACTTCTTGATCCGGAGGTGTTTCTGCTCAAGATTGAGAGAGGCAGGGAGGCTGTTGCAGAGGGAGGTCCCAGTCGAGGAAAGAGATCTGCCCCATTCTCTGCTCGGAAAAGCATCTGACCCTCAGAGAATTGGAGGTGGATGAGTGCAGAGCTCAAGAAGGAAGATGTTTAGAAAAAGAACGTTGGAGGTAGTGCAGTCCCCGGCCCCAGAAAGCCCAAGCTGCAAAGGGTCTTGAATTTGATCCCTGCAGCCACCATATGTCTGCAAGAACAGATGTCCCTCAAGGCCACTATGTGGCGCATGTCACTATCCGATATAATGGCCTGGAGGTGCCCCTGTGCCCAGAGGCACAAGGGTGTGCCATACGTAGCCTAGGCTAAAGATCCAGTAGATTTTGAGCCCCTGCAAATGCAGATGGGTGCATATTGCAGCCTCCGAATTCAAGCTCTCCTAGCCTCCTATGGGAGCAGAAGAGATGGGACACAAGGAGCAAGACTGTGAATCAACTTCCCTCCATGTCCTACTCTCTTAGAGTGAGCCCAGAGCTGCTGGTGCAAGAGAAGGAGAAGAGCTAATGGACCAGGCAGAAATAAAAGTGTTTAAAAACATGTGTTTGTGTGATCTAGTGTGGTGTGCGTGTTTGCATGCACATGTGCATGTGACTGCATGTTTGCATGTGCATGTGGATATGTGATCATCATGGTGCACATGTGGGATGTGTTGGGAAGGGGTCTACCCTGTGTCACCCCCCTAAGCACTTTACAGTAAGGCGAGCTGCATTCAAAACAGTATGATGGGCCACGGGGACATGTAGTAGGACCCTACCCCAATATAATCAACCCACTTATTGTAGCCCACTGCGCTCTGCGTTCTTTATGGCCAACCAGTGTGAACATTTGATTTATAAGGGCAATGCTAGGATATATTGCTGTCTTTTGGGGAAAAGCAACTTGAAAATGTGTTTACACTGGCAATGTTGCCATATGTTGTTGTTTCATGCCTCGTGATCTTCATTTGGCACAAGGAGAATTAAAATATATTTTACACTTACAGTGCTGACATATATTTATGTCACAGGTGTCATAATTTTTTTAGGTAAAATGTGCATGAACATATTTTGCAAAATTCTAATTTTGCAAGAGTCTTGGGAGGACAGCTCAGGGGCAACGTGCTCCCCTTGGAAGCAAAACGACACAGAGCAACACAGGTTCGATCCCCGGGTCAGTGCTTAGAAGCCTCTGGGTATTAAGCACGTTATATATAACCCATCACATCTGCTTCACTGGTGACCTTGCATCTGTTGGATCACTTTATGTGTTACTCTATAAAACCAATACATTTTATTCCACATTTTCTAAACGCTGTTCTGTAAAATGCTTCGTTTCGATCAATTATTTAAAAAAATGTTGTCAGTGTGGGATCTCCCTTGAACACTTGCCTCGGTCTTGCTCACTCAGCTCAATTCGATGAAAGCATGACCTGTACAAAGCACCACTTGAAATAAATCATCAGTTGCCACTGGATTTTATAGCCCATAGCATTTGCAAAGCTTGCACATTGCCACTGTGAAGTTTGGAGCCAGGCGTGGACTGGGAACCAAAAGAGGCCTTGGAAAGAATGTTCAAAGAGGCCCCATATTACACATTTTCAGCAAGCCCAACCCTTTTCCTTTGGGACAATTTGGAAATGACACACAAAAGAAGCCCTGGGTGCACAGGCCTACTGGGACATCTCCAGAGTTCAGTATAGGCCAGTCCACCCCTGTTTGGAGCTATCCTGTGTGAGCACAAGAAGATGTAGGGTGGGGAGATTCCCTGCAGAAGTCTTAGGGGATGTAATGATGATGTTTCTTCGAGGCTTAATCTTCGGCATAGCCCGGGTTGCAGAGGGTTAACTTGGCCATTAAACCAATGAAAGACAGCATGTTACTGGATGGAGAATTACTTGCACTCAGTTGTGTGACAGGCTGTCAGTTCTTTTCTTTGTTATCTAAGTTAATTGGGACCTCTTGCTTGCTTACAGTCAGAAATTATGTGTATGCAGTAGTCCCCCCCCCTTACTGGAGAAGAAGCACAATGCATACAGTGGATGGCCTGGCAGCTGTCGAGGATTTACAGTGATGTTGAATAGGATTATCAATAACGGATAAAATGGGCACACTAAAGTTCAAGGTGATGGCCATGGGTGTGACGGATACACATTTTGCAGCTGTTTGTGGTTAGAGAAGAAATAAAATGACAGAGACACAGGCAGAAATGTGAATGATAGTTGCCCTGAAGGCCACCCAGTAGGAGAGTTGAGTGTTAGCTAAGGTTTCACATGCTCTTGCGGCTCTGGGGCAAATATGAGGAAATATGAGGTTGGTCTGAAATGGACAGTACCCGTGAGCCAGCTGTGGAATATTGAACAGTGGTTTGATGACAATCTGTACCCCCCCCCGGCCCACATGGGCCCTGTTAGCCAGGAGGTTTTGCATATATGAAAGTAGAAACAATCACAGGACACAGGAGCTTTATTAAAGGTCGTTATTAAATGTGTATGTTTTAGTGTTTTCAGTGGGACACACCTGACTGTACCATGTTCCCCACTATAGTGGACAACAGGAACACTGGACTGTGGGACAATGGGCAGGTCTCCCCTGACCACAACAATAGATTTACCTGGAGAATGTTCTGGAGACGAAAACAATTAGAGGTGACAGGAGGGAGTGGAAAGAGATAGACAGACACAGCCAGAAAGAGCACAGAAAGAAAGGAAAAAAAGAAGATTAATTTTGTCTGGGGTTCGCTGCCTCGAGCGCCACCCCCCAGGGCTCTCTGAACTTGGTGAGTCGGGCTGCATCTGTCAGCTGCAGCTCGGCATGGAAAAGAAAACAGCCCCAGGTCACGTGCGTGGAGTGGCCTGGGTGAATGAAAACGCCCATGCCCGGGGCCGCGTGTGCAGGGTGGACTCCGAGCGAGAGCGTGGCCTGGGAGGCAATGGCCTACCTGGCGGCTAACCCAGATGGGCCAGAAGAAGAGAAAATGAGAAATCCCGGCCCACGTGTGCAGTGCAGCCCAGGTGAAAGTAACACCCTGACCCGGGCTGCATGTCCCTGTGACCCGAACCGGAGCGTGGCCTGGTGGCTACAGGCCACCCGGGGGCTAGTATGGGTGGCCTAGAGGTAGGGGGAGTCCCGGCATGTGCACAATTGCTAGCACTACCAGGGATTTTGCAGGCAACCCATTCTCCCTGGGGCCAGAAGGGGAGAATGAAGGACTTAACCGGAACCTGCAACTTTCTATGCGGCTGCGGCTCAGTGCTGATGTGCACAGCTGAGCGATAAGACTTTGCCCAGATAGGCAGGCCTGGGCGGAGTGCAAGAAAGACTCTACCACTTAAAGGATAGTTCCGGGACTTTTTTTTTATTGTTCCTACGGTTCGGCCATGTGTTTTTAAGCATAAATCGGTAGATCGTAGAAAACTTTCCTATGGACCTTACCTGACTTTTCGTCCATTAACGCACTCGAAATCAGCCGCCATTTTGTGATAATCCTATCATTTCCCCCCATCGACCTGGCTCACCTGCGTTTGCGGCACTAAATCAAATCCCCCGCCCCTGAGCCTGACATCAGCAGACGCGTACCGCCCATTTCCCAACGCCAAAGCACGTTTCGTGTCAACAATCGCTGCGCCTCAGCGAATGAAGTGTCGCCATGGAAATGGCAGGACGCCTCTTTCCTCAATAAGTATAAACACACTGTTTCACAACACACAGCAGCAGATTTTCGATTCCATTACTCTCTCTGTGTTACTTTGAGTATTCTGTGACTCGTTTCTGTGCTCTGGTCAGCTACCTTCGCCGCTTCTAGGCCTTGTGAACACCTGTACCATCTCTGTAAATTATTTTACTTTCTTTACCACACAATGGCTACAATAATGCCGTATATGTACGAGCCCGAGTACACCGAGGAGGAACTACTGGAAAGGCAAGCACGTGAAAACGATGGGGATTCGGACGGCAGTTGGGAGGACCAGTCAACGGATGAAGAGCCTGGACCATGTTGCATGGACGGCGTTTCCACCTGGTGCACGTGCAATCGGTGCGAGCTAATGCCAACTGAGGAGGAGAACTGCTGCTACCATGAAAATTCCGGGTGCTTGGCCTACATTTCGGAAGGCGAGCCAAGTCCGCAATGCATCACCGAGCTGCCAGAGTTCAGGGAAGCCTGCCTCTCACGGACCGTGTTGAGGATGATGATGGTGCTTATGCACGAACTTCGCGGCACTGTTCGTCCGCGTAATCCGAGTAACGAGTAAGTATACTCTGGTTGTGATGTCAGTGATGCCACTACTATTTCATGGTCGTCTCCCACATATAAAATTACATCTACATATCATTCGAACACATGTAAATTGGTTCCATATTGTGCATTTTCTAGATAGAATTTTTTTCAAAGCAGAATGACATTTTTTACCTGAATCGACATTGATAAGAAAGTTTTGTCATTTTAATACAGTTTGCATCTTTCTTTTTCACAGGTGGTACAGGCTGGTGGCCTATCGTTGCTTCACTTGGTGGCTTCACGGGAGGCTCGGACACCGCGTTCGGAGAGTAATACCTGCCTGTGCGGTACTTGCCATTAGACAACATTTCCCCAGAGACAGTGGACAATACCGCGGATTTTCCCTGGATGTGCTGCAACCGGAACTTTACAATGTGTAATGTTTCTTATTTATGTTCAATTGAAATTAAGATCTAAAATAAAACCCAACATATATTTTAACAATGGTTGTTTTGATTTTTTAAATGAATCTAGTGTGTCTCCATTGAATAGTCTTCCTGTGCCTTGTCTTGTCACACCACATGTCTCCGGCCAGCATCCTCCCTCACGTTGGCCGCCCACCTTCAATCC
Organism: Ambystoma mexicanum; assembly: GCF_040938575.1. Lineage (NCBI taxonomy): Eukaryota > Metazoa > Chordata > Amphibia > Caudata > Ambystomatidae > Ambystoma > Ambystoma mexicanum. Next base: position 627,536,038 of record NC_090938.1, on the reverse strand, counting down.
ACATAACCGTTGAACCCATATGCAGCAGACATAAATATGTTATTTTGCGGGTTGGCATCAAGCCTCCCGGTCTTGCCTCCTCCCCCAAAAATACTTACCACACCACTTTGTTCAAGCGTTGGCAATAAAAGGCTGTTGGATTTTATTGATACAAAACATGGTTATAGGTAAATCATCAATATGGTTGATCATAATAAATCATCCTTTTGGGCACCGGGTACAGAGATGACCCCCTCTGGCCCGTGCCGCCTTGCCACCACAGGCCAGCCTGCTGCTGACTAACTGCCTAGGCATCCAGGGTCTCCAGGGTGAACTGCACCCATATATTCTCCTGGGAGGGTGAGGTATTTATAAACTCACCCCCCTGCCTTCCATGTACTAGATCCTGCAGCCTGCCTCTTACATGCAGTTAGATAGCCTCTCCTTGGTGAGGCCCTGCGCAAACGAGTCTTGTCTGCACGACCACCGCCCCAATCCACCCCCCGCCCTATCAAAGGCAGTTCGCACCGGGGTACTTGCGCTGGCAAGTGGAGCTGTCAGGGAGCGATAAAGGCCAAGAGGTGCCAAAGACCATGTACACTTCAAAGTGGTCTATAGAGCATGGGTTGTTGTTCCCATGTCTACCTCCAGACCCCGTGTCTCCTGCCAAGCATCCCCCCTCACGCTGGACGCCCCCCTGCAATCCACATAAGTGTGTCTCCATTCACGAGTCTTCCTGTGTCTTGTCTGCACGACCCCCGCCCTATCAAAGGCAGTTCGCACCGGGGTACTTGCGCTGGCAAGTGGAGCTGTCAGGGAGCGATAAAGGCCAAGAGGTGCCAAAGACCATGTACACTTCAAAGTGGTCTATAGAGCATGGGTTGTTGTTCCCATGTCTACCTCCAGACCCCGTGTCTCCTGCCAAGCATCCCCCCTCACGCTGGACGCCCCCCTGCAAACCGCATAATGCCACGACATATTCACGTCATTCATTCACAAACACACCCCTGTTTCGAATTCTTTATAACCCACTTCATATTTCTAATGAGAACTTCTTTGCGCTTTGCTAGTCAACCCGTGAAGGTGCTGGTTATCTGCTCTTCGTCTCTGTGAACTTCCGTGACCACTTCGAGCAAACTCGTCAGTTTGCAACCTGTGAACTGCTCCCTGTTCTACGACAAGAAACTACTCTGATCCCTGCATCTAACTGTTTGTTCGTCAAGGTAAGGCCATGTACCATAATCATTTTGCGTCCAATTTTTTAATTTATATCTATTTGCTAGTAGTCATCAAATTGCATCCATGTTTTCTTTTCGTTCAAGACAGTACATGCAAGGAACTAGTCACATGTTCTGATTTTAGTCAAATTATTTTTCTATTTTTTTAGAGTTATTCAAATACTTATCCGCATGTGAATAACGTGTATAGTTCCAAGAACCAAAACGAACCTTGCATTGAACCTTTTATGTGTCATTTAATTTTTTAACACATTGGTATTCATAGAGAATTGTTGATCTTTACTTTTCAGAACTTTCCACAATGCCTGCCTGTTCCATTGGCGGTTGCCCTTCGAAGACCCATAAAAAATCTGAAGGTACTATAATGCATGTTTTCCCTAAGACAATAGATCAGATAAGAGAATGGGTCCGATATTGCGGATATCCACCATCTGAGCTTGAAAGTAGAGTCCTAGAAGTCTTTGCGGACAAGAGGGGTGATCAATACCGCATCTGCAGCAGGCACTTTAGCTCAGACATGTACTCCATATCATTGCTAATAAAGAAGAACACACCGCAAGTGAAGCGAAAATTGCTCTCAACCGCTATTCCCACTCTATTCGTCCACATCCCTCCACTGGTGAGTCAAGTTTACGGATTTAGCTCTCGGCCTTGCGGTAGTGTGTAGCATTAGCTAACAATAATTTCCCCATTTATGTATCCACTCAATATGAAGGCGGAAGATTCCCCATCCGTGTCGTTATTGCAGCCATCAGCCACTTCAAGCGCCTATCGGGTAATCTTACTTAGCTATTCTGCCACTGACTTGTTTTAGGCATGTAAATCAATAGTTTTAATTTATCGTGTAATTATTTTACCTAATGGTACACCCTAGTACTCGTCCTCTAGTCTTTGTTTTCAGTTATAATTATTGTTATCCAAAATAATGCAAGTACTGTCTTTCAGGAAGATGCTGAGGAGTCCAACGCATTGACGACAACCGTTGATTTCACTCAGATGCTCGAGGTACGTTTCCGGACAGTTCCATCGATGGAGATCATCAGATCTTGCATTCTTGTAGCGTGATTGTTACACACAATGTTTCTTTCGTTTTTAGCCATTGATATGTCCTTCTGTCGTCGCCCTCCTATGTGTCTTCTTTTTTCAATATTGTGTTCATTACTAATGAAAGTCCTATGTTTCAGGGAGTCGATGGAGCATTAGTCCAAGAAGAAGGGGGAGCATGCAGTTACGGGTCGGCGCAATGTTCTACAAGAACATCACCCCTAGTAGTTGATGCAGATCTCTGGGTGGTGACACTTCCAACGATCGAGCAAATCGAATCATATTTAGATATCCATTACTTATTTTAGACAACTGATCATTTGTGCAGGTCTATTTAGATGAGCCGTTGACGCCTGCACAAAGTTTATGTTCTTTTTAACAAAATAGAAAACCATACTAATGCAATTACTGTGTTGCTGAAGCGTCATCTTCAATAATATCATCAATGGAAGTCTATGCCGAGCCCGAGGTACGGATCTTGACAGTTCCATCTAACTAGATCAACAATGCGTGAATAATTGTCGTTTGAATGTTCTACACAATGCGTTCATTCGTGTTTTGCTATTGAGATGTACGTGGGTATTGGTCCCCAAGTACATTTTGTGTTTTCAATATTATTATACATACTAATGAAAGTTCTATGTTTCAGGGAGTCGATGGAGCGTCAGTGCGTGATGGATGTGCTTATCATGAAAATATAGTCGTTGCAGCGCAAGAGGAAGTGGAGACATGCAGACACGAGTCGGAGCAACAGCGTCCTGATGTTGAAGTTCGAGGTAAGAAAGTTTCAAAGAAAAGAAAGCAAAAGAAGGTTAGTGTCCTGGTCACTATATTATGTTGTTTTTCACTTTAATAGTTCAATACTGTAGGTTGTGTTTAAACTGAACATCCCTTTTCCAATCTGTCCTCTAGTTGCGAGTGGGTGTACGAACTAGATCTACAAAACAGTGAAGCGAACGAGAGATGTTGCTTGTCAAACCTTTTGGCAGGGACTTGAGACTGGAGATGCATCGTGCCAATGGGAAGAATATGAAGTGATTGACAACGGAGCTATACCACCACCAGCCATTGATAGTGAATGTCCTCCTGGTAGTTCGGATGCAGTCGGAGATCAATTCACAGAATCCACACCCGCAAAAACTAAGACCGCGAGAAAGTTGAAGAAATTATTTTATTCACCCATCGCCGGAGAAGGAACAGATGTTGCAATGGAAGAGAATGAAGTGGACGACAATGAAACACCATCAATATCACTGAACATAGCGGAAGACGATATCAGAGATTCTACCTTTCATGTGAGTGACATGTCCTCAACGTTACAGGCCGAACCAGCTGGGATGCAGAGTGACAGTATAAGGAAAGAGGCCAAATTCATTGTATTCGATAGTTGTTTGATTGATATTATTATTAGGATGAAATGTGGGCATTCGGTTGGTGGGGAAGTATGTGGGGAGCCATTGATTAATGTGACTCGTGCAATTCGAGGCACTAACCTTAAAATACATGCCACCTGTACAAAATATCATCCTTTCTCATGGTCTGCACAACCCATGCTGGGGCAACTGCCAGCAGGCAATCTACTTTGTGCAGCGGCCGCACTTTTTAGTGGTTCAAGTTTTAAAAAGTTAGAGTATTTCTTTCAGTTTGTGGGAATCCATTTCATTGCGAAAACTCAGTTCTACAAATACCAAATCGATTATCTATTTCCAGCCATTAGCGAAGCTTGGAGAATGGAAAAAATGTCTATTGATAGTACATTCGCGGGCAAACGGTTCAGGCTAGCCGGTGATGGACAGTGCGACAGCCCAGGAATTTCAGCCAAGTACTGCACCTACCACTTTCAGGACATGGAAAGTAAGAAAATTGTGAGTTCGGTGGTCGTGCAGGTGTCACAAAGTACATCCTCAGTGGCCATGGAGAAAGTTGGCTTTGTAGCATCATTGCAAGAACTACAATCGCGGGGAATGGTGATCGACCTGATAGCCACGGACAGACACGTTTCAATTGCCAAGACAATGAGAGAAGAGTACAAAAATATAAATCACCAATTTGACGTATGGCATCTTGCAAAAACAATCAATAAAAAAATGTCAGCTGCAGGTAAAAAAAAAAGATATGCAGGGTATTTCACAGTGGTCCAAGTCAATCAGCAACCATCTTTGGTGGAGCTCAAAAACATGTGGAGGGTCGTTGGAAATTCTACTGGAAAAATGCCGGTCAGTAATGCTACACTGTAGCAACGTTCACCGCTGGACCACAAACCAACATTTCCACAATTGTGAACATGGCCATTTGTCCACAGAGGAGGCACGGAAGAAGAAGTGGTTGATTCCTTCATCACCCACTCACAAAGCCATTGAAAAGATTGTATTTGATAAAACTATAACAAGAGATTTGAGGGGACTCACGGAATTCTGCCACACAGGAGATTTGGAGGTGTTCCACAATATGTGCCTAAAGTACAGGCCAAAACGATTGCATTTTGGCATGGAGGGCATGATAAATCGGACTCTTCTAGCGGTCTTGGCACATAACCATAATGTTGGCCGTCAACAAAGTAGGACGACCGGAACTTTAGGGACGCTTCGCTACAATAAGGCCTTCACTAAAAGAAGTAAACAATGGGTGATCAAACCAGTGTTTCAGGATATGCAATATGAGTTTATTGAGAGACTTATTGTTGATGTCCTAGATAGGCACATACATGGAGTTGTGAACGAACCTGTGCAGGGGACAACTGCATTGCCACCCAACATTGCCTCTGTTCCATGTCCACCTAAAGCAGAGCTCATTGAGAAATACACATCACGGTTTAAATGATTGTAATTTGATTGTCTGTTCTCTCGAGTCTCCTCATGTTGCAGGCCCATTGAATATGTGTATCTATGTAATGTGTAAATAAAAGTGATTGCTCAGTGTACATGCAATGTGTCTCTCCACCGTTGCCCCTCCCTTCACCGTGCAGTTGTGCAAACCACCCGGGTGTCACCTGTGACTTTGCTCTGGAGTCTCCTCATGTCGCAGGCCCATTGAATATGTGTAGCTATGTATTGTGTAAATAAAAGTGATTGCTCAGTGTACATGCAATGTGTCTATCCAACCTTGTTCATTTGCGCATTAAATTAAACCAAACAGTAATATAAATCATTTTTCAAAAAATATAGAATGTCTCCGTATTTATGGTTCTCTGGGGCTGCAAATGCACGCAGACAAAATGCAAAGATGGAGTGTAAATTTCAAGTCCTGTGAGATGGCCTTACACTGAATGTAGCTAACTAGGAATGTGTGCTTGTTCAAAGTGAAGGTCAGCTGCTTTGATTTTTTGCTCGGGTGCCGGAATGGCCCACGACTCAGTATAAGGTTCTATTGTTATTTGACCTTGACAGGCCGGGACCATCCCGAAAGACTTCTTTTTGGGGGTGTGGTGCAATAACGTAAACGATAATGAATATCATTTCAGAAACGAAAGCCATTTAATGTTCGTTCATTAGAAGAAATAACGTCGGCATAGAAGGAGTGGTATTTCGGGGCTGCCCTACGCACAGACACAATGGAAAATGCAAATATAATGTAAGTAACTCTTTAGATGAGTTTATACCGCAATTTAATTACTATACAGTAGCTTTAAAGACGGGTTAAGTTGTACTTGTTCGTTCTATGTGGCATATTGTTTTGTACCGCGCACTATCTTGAGGAGAACCATCTCCCTTTACGGAAGCACCTCAAAACCTTCCTCTTTGCTTCTGCTTTCTCTCTTCCTCTCCCCTGCTACAACTGGTCCACTGTCTGCGACCTCGGTCCTGGGCCCTTCCACTCTCCACCTGCACTGCCTCCCTGTCAACCCCTGCACTGGGGGACTGTCTCAGTATCCTACAGCCCCCCCTTCCCAGCACTTGTTCTGTACTTACCTTGCACTCGCCACTAGCTGGCCCTATGTATTTATTATTTTATGCTACTTACCTTGTACTCCACTTCCCCCCTCCCCATCCCCTTTTACCTTCCCCCTACCCCTGCACTTGCGCGATCTGAATGACACCTGGCCTAGTAGGATGGTTGTCGGTCTTCTCCTTGTTCCCCCCCCTCCCTGCCTCGCCACGCCTTGAAACACTTGTGTATAGGCGCGTTGCAAATGCCATATTATATCATATTAGTGACGAAGTGGTCCACTGGCGCTCAGGCGGCTCTGAAAAAGGCGGAGGAGAGGGGGTGGGTTACTGGAAATGACGTATAATACCCAGTTACACTGTCCTAGCTATGAAATAATTTCCCGACCTGATATATAAAATGAATAATTTTAATAAAGATCTGATGGTGAGACTAATTTCATTTTTTATGTTTTTAAAACAGGTACATCCTTCATTATTGTATGTGTCACGAGTACCACACACCGGTGGATGGCTTTTACAACCGCCAGTTGCTTCTCCGCGTGAACAACGTTACCACCCTGACCATTTTATGGGACGATCGCCAAGTACAAGTATGCCCTTACGCGGTACTAATGGCTAGATGCAACATACATACTGTTGTGGTGGCCTAGTGCCTCGTTGTTGGAACAGCCATGCGATTATCAGTGCGACCGAAGAGCTTATTTTATCGTAAACCAACACCCTGTGTACTGCACATGAACATCGCTTGCCTCAAGACGAACTATTTTGGATCGAGAGCAAAGAAAAATGCAAATCGCTGAATATTCTCTAAACATTTGATGTCAAATAAATGTACTTTACCAAATTTACAATCTTGCGGTTTGATTTAAAAGTACAGTTTCATATTCCGAATTGTGGCGCGCTGTGTTGTGAGCTGATCTGTGTTGGTTTCCGGGTTCTGTGTGGAGTCGCGTAGAAGACGCCTGGACGCGTTTGCCTACGCAGCACAGTCACGTCACGGATAGAGGCGGGGAATATGAATGTTTTGATAAAGTCTGTTTCAGGGGCGGGGGATATGATTTAGTGCCGCAAACGCAGGTGAGCCAGGTCGATGGGGGGAAATGATAGGATTATCACAAAATGGCGGCTGATTTCGAGTGCGTTAATGGACGAAAAGTTGGGTAAGGTCCATAGGAAAGTTTTCTACGATCTACCGATTTATGCTTAAAAACACATGGCCGAACCGTAGGGACAATAAAAAAAAAGTCCCGGAACTTGCCTTTAAGCACCATCAGGGAGGAAAACAAAGATGTTAAATGTTGTGCTGCCAACTGGCAGCATGGGCTCAAAAGCCCGAACGAGAGCCCAATAAATATTCCGGGCTAGACCCCAAGACACAATATAACCACTGACCAGCATGGGTTATTAAGCCACAGAAAATCATTTAGAGCTGGCATAGACCCAACTAAATGACACCACTGCCTTGGAGGAAAGTTGAGACATGGGCTTCTAAAGCCCTGCAACCACAGCATCACCACAGAGGAACTAAGGGCTTCAAAAGTCTGTTTTAAGCACAAAGCTGCCAAAGCCTACAAAGGGAGGGAGGGCTCCCAAGGCACTGGGGGGAACACCACCCATCCCATGAAGACTGGGGCTCCCAAAGCCCTAAAACTGAGCAGGGTTGCCATAGCCAGAGGCAAGATACCCGTGGCACCACCCACAGCAGAGTGTAACAGACAGGATCCACGACTGACCTGATGACAGAGGACAAAACGGTACTGTGTGTTGGGTGACATGTTATGTGACCATGATGACTAGGAAAAAGGAAAGGTTTGGGGCTAGAGCAGACTGCAGGTGCTAAGGGGTTTGAGGGGGTGTAAAGCAGGCAATAGGTTGTGATGAAGTGGGAGGTTGAGGAGGAATGTATGGGGAACTTGCGTTAAGTTCATTATTGATGGGTTTGTGCAATGAGTATCTATTACTCTGATCAATGCATTATTAAACACTGAAGGGAAACAGAATCCTAGCATGGGGCTTGTATGAAGAAAGAGGATGTGTTGCTTGTTTAAAAAAAAGTTAACAAGGTTTTATATGAAAACCCACAAGGGTAACAAAACTCCCCCTCTGGTGCACTGTGTTTTATCAACATCGGGAACTCAGTATTGTGGCCCATCTCCTGTACTAGCCTTTTCATTTTCAGCTTGCTAAGCACGCCCCACCAGCGCAGGTGGATTGTAATGGTGGGGTGGTGTCCGCATGGTTCGTCCATTCACTGGCCCAGAGTCATTTTAATACTAGGCTTCCTGGGCCAGGGGGGAAATATCCAGGGGCTACGAATGTATTTGAGATTATGAGAAATATCTCCATAGAGGAATGACTGGGGACATTTGATTACACGTCTATGGTCAACCTCTTCTAAAGCTCTGTATATAATGTCTGCTGTGTGTGTGTGTGTGTGTGTGTGTGTGTGTGTGTGTTTGTGTGTGTGTCTGCGCGCGCATGTAATATAACATGGAGATCTTCCCCAAAGGAAATACTGATTTTAATTATAAATATGTCTTACCATAAGATCTTGCATACCTGAAGATGCCTTTATTTGCAGAGACGTTTTAAAATAAATACACTGTATATATATGCGTGTGGTTCTGTACAAATATATGCATGTATAACATGGATTCAATAAGCCTGTCATATTTCAAAATATGATAACACTTTAAATCAAAACAATTACAAATTGTTATAAAAATGCACATGCTATAAGCATCAAACAGTGGCTAACTCTTTAAATATATGTACAATTAGTTGCCTGTCAATTTTGGTTTCCAATTTGATCCAAAAGATGTAGTGCATCCAGACACATGCCAACATTCTTCTATCACATGGTTCAACCATGTATTAGCCTTAGACCAAGTTATGTCCATTAAAGATCAAAACAACTTTTATTTATCCTGGGACCATTGCCTCGCATGTGAGATGTTACAATCTTTTAAAATGAATGTACCTTTACACAATTCACATATTGTATGCTCTCTTGAATTCTGCGACCATGACCCCAATAACCTTGCATGATGGTAGCAAATGGTACCGCATAGGTGCAAAGATTTGTTGGGGAGTTGGACATGGAGGCTCTTCATCAAATCTTGGCCTTTTACCATCATCTGACAGGATAAGAATATGTATTTGGCTGCCCTATCTTCCCCAACTGGGTACCACAATGCTTGGCACAAGCCATCACCCCACTCTTACTTTTGATAATAATCTCTAATGTTATGTTCAATTTAATAGGTTTTGATAAATGTAGGGACATTTCATCCAGGAAATTCAGGCAATTCTGCCCAAACCTATTTGCTGATTTGCAGCTAGAGAACTCCTCCTTTATCGGGGATCAGTGCATATTGTCTTTGGAGTACCACATGTTTAGAAATAGATAACATGCTCCAATGTTTGGTTAGGCCACAAAAGATGCTATTCCCCGATCAAGTCACAAATATTCCATAGATGTTAATCCAGGCAATCCCAGAATGTATCTTCATCACTGAGCTAGTCCTCTTGTTAAATTTGCATTTCTGTAACGTGCACCAACCTCAGCTCCATAGAGAACTAATGAGGTAACTTTCATCGGATACGCACTTGACAGTGTTTTTAGAGTAACGCCACCATTCCGTATATCCACATTTCTCATGGCCATTGTTGTTTGTTTAGCATACTGAAACAATTCCTTTTATATCCATGTTTTCCTTTTTCAAAAGAGGTAATCTAATTAAGCAACATGACTCGAGACCATTTGCTCGGGCCTTAACGAAGGCCCCGGGGCATTACCTAAGTCAGAGGGTCATATTGCTATTAGTACCCCAGCCCACATTATGTACGTGACTGGGGCACGTAAAGCATTTTTTTCTGTCGTTTCAAAAAAAAAAAAAAAACAAGAAACGACCAAGAAAATGCCCGCCATGCAAAGGGAAAACGGAGTCCATTTTCTCTTTCCATGGCGGCCATCTGGAGCAGACGCGGCCGAAAAAGAAAAAGAAGCAGAAGGTAAGTGGGGTTGGGATGGAGGGGAAGAAAAAAAAAACGTACCTGTGGAGGCGCGGAGCGGGAATGGCTCCGAGTCTCCACACTGCTGCCACCGGGGACGCAGGAGCAAGCAGGTAAGTGGAGTGAGGAGGGCAGGGAGGAGGGAGGTAAGGGAAGAAAAAAAAAAGCTTACCGGAAGGCAGCCTCTCAGCCGTGGGTAGGGTCGGAGCGGGGATGGCCCTGCTTCGAGCCTCCTCATTGGCAGAGTGGCTGCCACACCCCTCCCCCCCTCGCTGAGGACAAGGCGGCTGGAATCCCAGCTGAGAATCGAAGGTTCTCGGGCTGGTAAGGACCCGGCGAGAGCCAATCAGAATGCGTGTTGCATTCTGCTTGACTCTCGCCGGGTACTAATACCGCATTCAGCATCTAAATTGTATTCATCCGGATCTTCCCTTCAGGTTAGCAGGAATTTAGAATTATAGTCACCCATTATTATAATCGGAAACTACTACATTTTACCACCCCCATTGACATTAATGCCTCAAAGGGTTATTAAACTTAAATTTGAGTACACATGGCCTGAAGGGTCATTTATTTTAACAAGTTATATTTTCCAGTTATCCAGCATGTTAGGACGGATCTATGTGAAATGACCTAATGACCTAGTCCTGAGTCACAAAAGTCTGTTTTTTAAATGTATTTCCCATTTGTTCGCATATATATATATATATATATATATATATATATATATATATATATATATATATATATATATATATATATATATGGGGAGAGACCACCCACAGTCCCCCCACTTACCCTGATACAGTTTTATTAACTTTACACCCCCCCCCCCCAATCCCCACTTACATATATATGTGAAAAAATAGGGGTCAGACTTTTGGGCTTCAGACTTTTTGCCCTCAGTAATTTCGTACAATACCGTTAGGACAAGTTATTAATCACACCAGCATATACAGATGTGGGTTCTTAATAGTGTGTGATCAATCCTTAGATGTTGTCACTTCTCCATGAAGTGAAGCCCCTTTCCTTGAGGCCAGGGTGGTGAAGCCGCTACCCGATAGTGCCCCTGGGGGTGGTACACAGTGGGAGGATATCATGGTCAGAGATTCCCCCTCTGGGGCCAAGGACAACCATCGAGGGAGAACGCAGTATGACAGCCCTCTCATAGCACCCTATACATCCTCCTACCCTATGAACCACACTTCTATATCACCCACCTCTATGCATATCTGTAAGACTGCATTTTCAACATTCACTGAGACAAGCAAGAGTAGAAGAGTAGGGATGAGCTAAAAAAGACTTACTTGAGATGTACTGGGATGGGGAGGAGGTACAGAGCACTAAAGAGCACTTGGAGGAATGTGAATGAGCATTATAGTTGTCAGTGAAAATTCTGAATAAAGACAAAGGAAGGACTTACTCAATTGTCAATCCCATCCTCGAAGAACTGAGAATTATATTATGGTTAGGTGCAGGAAGAAGAGGCTGATGACCAGGATGCAGAGAGAGGCATCCACACGCAGCCCTACAGGGACGGACCGGGTGAGAAGCTGGCATTGCAGAGGTCCAGTCGACTAAGGGAGTCTGACAGCACGGTCAAAGAAAGATGCGCCACCTTCAAGGGATCAACAACTGCTGAGCCATCACAGCAAACTAGAGTGTCAGGGAAGCCACGGAAAACCCAAACACAGAGAGAGATGATCCCATAAATGACCAGGAGACACCATGTCCAACCCTGAAAGTACAGGGGTTACCAGAACGGTTGGTGGGAGCACAAAAGGATCACAGAGGCAACAGGAGCAGAACCAAAGAAAGGTTTCCCAATGCAGGGGAAAGAGGGAAAGTCCCCATAATATATCAAAGGACTCTAATAATCAAGCAGAAGGAAACATAGAGAACAGGGTCTAGGACCCTAAACCAAAAGGGAAGATCATCGCCAATCATTTTACTCGTGGCAGTACTTGGCAAAGGAGTGAGCCAAGTGTGCCAGAAGAAAAACAAAGAGAAACACAAGTCTGGGACCAGCACCCACAAAAGCTGAACAAATGTTATCTTCTTCGTGACAGTACCTGGCGGGAGAGTGAACCAGGCCTGTCAAACAGAAACCAGAGGAAAGCTTGGGTCTGTGAAACACAACTCCAAAGGGAGAATAACATAAGACATCTTTGTGGCAGTACCTGGCAGGAGAGTGAACCAGGTCTGCCATACTGAATATTGAAACAAAGGCGTGGGAAAGTGAGTCATTCCCCAGACGCTGTGAACTGTGAAACATAGTGCATTAAAAGTCTGGATAAGGGAGTCATTCCCCCTTATGCTGTGAACTGTGAAACAAAGTGTAAGAAGCGTCAGATGAAGGGAGTCATTCCTCCTGGTGTTGGAACTGTGAAACAAAGAGTGAAAAAAGGCTAGGCAAAGGGAAACATTCCCTCTGGTTTTGTGACCTGCAAAGTAAACTTGAGAAAAGGCTAGGGGAAGGGATCATTCCCCTGGTATTGTGAAACTGTTGAGAGCAAGATACCTGAAGAAGGGAGGCATTTTCCAGGCTTCCAATAGTAAAGAAACAACTATGGCAAAAAGGAATGTTGATGTTTAAACTGGAACTTTACCTTTTGAGCTTGAACTGAGAACGTTACTGCATTTAAGCATTTCAACCTGGAACTTTGTTTTTTACTTTGGAAAGGGATCGAGACCTGGGAAGGGAGTCATTCCCTCAAGTAAAGATCCCACCAAAGAGTCTGTGTTTATATGCACACCCTTACTGAATCCTTAGTATTTCAGTTGAGGTAGGTCTCCTACTTCTGCACCCTTACACCTTTTCTTTAATAACAAACATGATTTAGACCCTCATTGTTAGTTCACCTTTTGGCCTACACAATTTGCTGTTAATTGGGGGGTCCCCTGTAGCTTACCACCCCTATTATTTTAACTATAACACCCACTCCAATTATCCCCTTACACACCCACCCCCGTCCTCCATATTTTTCAATGAGTTTTTCATTGAAATAAATCCGGCAAAAACGAATCCGAAAATATACTGGTGATGAAACAACTTTGTACCATGTGGGTGGTGGCACTGTTGGGGTTCACGAGGGAGGAAGCTTTCGGATGACTCCCATGCTCACTCACTGGAAAAAAGTGGCTGTTTCAGGCCAGCTTTGTATCCTGCTACAGGACTGGATGTCAGCGGTGAGGGAAGTCCAAACGTGGGGATGAAGGATAGTAAAGCAGCAAAACTGGACGTAGCCCTGGGCGGACGGTATCTGCAGAAAATGTCGAAAATAAAAAAAAGAACAGGAGAAAATGCTGGATTAGGTGGGGTAAAAAAAAAAGAAACGAAAAATCAAAATGTTTAATAAAGGGAGATGGGTGTGCATGGATGTCCTCCACTCCCCTGGCTGGAAAATAAGGGTATTCGGGGATGGCGGGGGGGATCCCCACGTCCATAAAAAGCAAAGTGGGGGACAAAGAAAGATTTATAAAAATGTTTAAAAAAGAACCTGGGGTGATAGTCCTGCCCCTCAACGGGGAGGCGGAACTCACGCAGCAGGGATGCAGCAGTGCAGAGGAACAGCAGGTAAGTGAGGAGCAGGCGGTACGTTTGAGGGGTGGGTGGTGCAGGATGGGGTGTAGGGGGATAGGGTCATGTACGTGATTATTTTGTGAAAGTCATTTCAAATGCATGATTTTCGGATTCAAACTTTTTATCAACTAAATAATCAACATACATCCAAGCGAATGAGCAATGGAAGGATTGAGCATAGCTTGAGCTCTCAGCATGCAAGATGGCAAATTGTGGGAGTGGAAGCTATCTAGGTTGGTGCTAGCTTATGGATTGATTTCAAGACCAGAAACATGCATTTAAAGAGGGAGCACATTGACAGCCACGGCTCATGAAGACAGTATGCAGAGGTGGGTGAGGATTGAGTGAGATTGAAGACGGTCCGGGTGGCACCGTTAAGTACCTTGTCAAGCAGGGTTACGGAGTACAGAAGGAGAGCAATGCGGAAATGTAGGGTATTTTAAAGGGTAGGATGGGGCGGATGTAGAGCATGGAAGTCGATGAGCTCAGTTTTGGAGGTGTAAGAATTCAGCAACACAGCGCCATCCAGTGGCATCAGCTGGAAAATCAGATGGTGGTGAGAGAAAGGACGAATGGATGTGTGTGCCATCGGCCAATAGATGATGCAAGAAGGCAAAGGAGGAGAAGAGTGCTCCAAGGGACACAGTGTATAGAGTGAATAAGAGGGTCCCAGGGACAGTCCCTTGAGGGAGCCCTCGCGGATGCTTGCAGCATTCCAAGAGATAAAGAAGCAGTGGGCTGCGAGGCTAAGAGAACAGCCTTTTCGGACTCTTAACACACACTTTCCCACTGCTCCTGGCTGCTCTTCGAAAGGTCTGCAAGGATGTCAGATATAATGCATCTTTTCGTTTAGATTAATGTCCACTCAACTGTCCACGCGACAGCACAGACTACTGATGACTGTCTCGCCCTTCCCAGTTTCCTGACTTCTGCGTGAAGCTTGAGACACGGTCATAAAAAAATAAAAATAAGTCACTGTATAACTGCAAATGTTTTATAGGTTGCAATTCCTGTTCTTCACTTGCCTGCTGTTCTTTTATGCAGATACAGCGCCCCCGCAGCTTATACCCTCTGCTCATACCCACTGCTAAGGCTCCCCATGATGCCCTCCTTGGCTCTGGTACAGCTTGGGAGCACCAGCAGACCTCAGTAAAACCATTTCAGGGAGTGTCTCATGAAGAGTGGACTCATAATCTCCACTGAGGGAGAGGCAATGACTCATAGCCTCATTAACACCAGCCCAGTCATTAGGGATTCAGCTCACATTGCACCAAAGGGCGGGAGCTGCAGAGGGAACATGTGCAATTAAGAAGGGTAGGACGGAAAGGCAGCAGGTCTTGTAATCACCACCGATGAGGGCGAGACTCTGAGAGTATCTTAGGTCGGGGGCTGGTGTGTTCCAAAACGCTGGATCACATTGGGGAGCAGGCACTGGCATGGGAATCAGGGTGGACAATCATATGAATACACTCAGGGGTTTCTCATATCAACGCCGGTGCGCCTGAGACTCTCGGCTGTCAGAACCACCTCCCGGTGGGAGCGAAGAGGGGGGTACTTGTGTGCACGCGCTCATCACCCAGAACAATCCAAGTAACCGCTGTGTAGACGCTATGGAGCAAAGACACTGATGAAAGGGGCATAATGTAGTAGTGGTCACCACAGGGTTCCCTTTGTTTCCTTTTGATAGGTTTTAATGTTTATTTGAACATCAACCTTCTGTGATTTCATCAAGGACAGAGCTTGTCACAGAGATTGTGTGATGTCCAAGTTTTTAGAAAACCATCCAGGGTAAAAGTTAATGGGATTTCACTTCCAGTGATGTCACTGGAGGGGCTAAAAGTGAGGGATGCAACCTCTAATGTCCCTTCATGTTTTCTGAAATGCCTCCTGTGCCATCCTGTCAAAGTGAAATACCCTTATTGTGCTTTGGAGTAGTCACTGTTTAAAAGTTTCAGCCTCTTTGTTAAAGGGAAATTTGATTTTTCCTCTCTTAAACAGTAAATCGATTTGAAAATCCCCAAAATGTACTATTTCACTACAAAGCACTTGGCCATTTTTTGTTTTTTTTGTTTTTTTTGTGGCAGATTTCGAGCCACTACCTTTTCAGCAAATCAACTTGATTTGTAAAGAAAAGGTGGATGTTCCATAAAGGACAATTAATTTTTGTCACACATTTGATTCTACTCGATTTTTGAAGAGTTACTTTCTTTCATTAACAAACAGATTTTTTTTTTGCCTTTTGGATGAAGCAAAAACAGAGGGATTTGCAATTAATCAGCAAAGTACATTTTCCCCACAAACAGACCACTTCTCGTTCAGCCAGCCACCTTAATATTCTTCTTGCAAAAACACCATCTTTGACTTGGAAAAATGAAGCAGCATTTATTTATTTATTTATTTATTTATTTAGTTAGTTTACAATTTGTATAGCGCATCCAACCAGAAGGCATCTGGGCGCTGTTCTTAGTAAAGAATAAAGTAACAAGGTTGATTATATACATAAACAAAGACATATATTTACCGTACGATAGATGATAACATTGTCTTAGGTTTCATTGATCCTAGTTGTGGAAGCAGTACTGATTACTAATCACGACTTATTTAGTCTGTCCTGTGAGAATCGCCAGGTCGTTAACTGTTTTTGGAAGGTCCAGAAGGAGTCTTCAGACCTTAGTGTGGCTAGTAGGGTATTCCAGTGTCTGGCCGCTACCACTGGGGAGCTGCTGCTTCTGGCTTTCTGCAATTTAAATCGAGGGGTGGAGAGCCGGTGCAAGTGTGCCGGGTGCATAGGCCTGTGGGATTGGACATTGGTTCCTCCTTCTTTTACGCCTCTTCCTTGACCTGACATATTGACACCTGGATGGAAAGTGGCATTTCTAAGATTCCAGCAGATATTATGAGACATGCCTGCTTCTCACTGTTAGTGCTGGTGTATTAGGAAGGATAGTGTGCAGCTTCATATTATATTATCATTCTTTTAGGAACACGCAACTTGGAATGGAACTGTGTTTTCCGGTTCTGCTTTATGACGAGTACAATTGATGCACACAAAACAAAAATGTTGAAAAAACAACCCACTGGTCATATTTTAGTTTAATTCCCCCAGATCGGAAAACAAGGTGCCAAAGACAGGCGCTGGACATTATTGCTTGTCTTAATATTGTTTTCTTTGACCCTGGGGATCATTGTACTTTGTGCGGGTGTACTGGGGGAACGGAACCGGATAGATGTTCCCAATCTGGATTCCTGTTCCTCTTGCAAAAAGGATTGGTTTAACAGGAGCTTGTCATTTTAGTGATGGGGCTATGCCAATGAATTTGGAATCTGCCTGTTATATGCACCTGCTAAAAGCAGGTGGGTGCCACAGAAAAGGCAGTTATAGCCGGAGTCCCCCTCACCTGGTTTTCTTCTTTTCTTACGCACTGTACTCAAATGATATCTCTTTCTCCATTTCAATCTACTCCGAGGCCCTTTCCTGTGGTGTTCCCCAAGGTTCTTCGTTTTCCCCGATTCTTTTGAATGTTTACCTCCGACCTCTGGCAGACCTTATTAATGAGCAAGAGGTGCACTTCTACACCTGTGCAGACGACACTCAGGTATTTTTTCATCTGGACTCTCTGGTATCTGATCCACCATCTAAATTAAGAAATTGTCTAGCTGGAATTGGTGACTGGATGACCAGGAGTTGATTGATGGTGAATGGGAAAAGAACAGAGATCTTGGTGGTTGATTCCACCCTTATCAATGCAGTCTGGAGTATGGATATGTGGCTGGATTCATTGGGACTTTGTACCAATCCTAGCAAAATAGTAAAAAGTCTTGATATTCAATTCCTACCATCAGGATATCTAGAGAAGCTCAAATTTCATCTGTGTGCAATAAAGGCTTTTTTAAGCAGAATATCTTCAAGAAAACTTTGTCCTTTCTTCCGACTGAGCTTCGGACCAAACTAGTGACTGCATCCATTATGGAATCTCTTGATTACTCCACTGGAATTTACCTTGACCAACTGGCTTTTTTGATTCAGTGTCTGCAGCTTTTGCAAACCTCTGCAGCTCGCTTGGCCCTGAGTGCCACCAAACTCTCTCACTCTCGTAGTCTACTACAATAACTCCACTGGATCACGGTGAATAGCCACCTCAAATGTAAGATCCTCTGTGTTGTGCATCACTCAATTCATAAATCTGCTGCCGTTACCTCCAATCTAAATTGGCCTTTTACACCCCCTTCCTGTCTCTATGCTCTGCATCACAGAATCTATTCCAGAACTCGAGCTGGAGGCCGTTCTCCTTCAGTCCTTGCCACTTTTCTGTTGAACTCTCTTCCACTTCAGCTCAGCAAAACTATGAATCATCTTGGTTCCCGCAAAGCTTTCATAACGTATCTATTTTAATTCTTTGGCTTCTCTCTGCTCTTTCGAAGGGCCTCCTGCCTGTCTGCCCTAATGCAGAGATGCCTTTGGGCCATAGTTAGCGCTTTATAAGTCCAATTACAATACAATGTCATGCTGATGAGAGAAGGCTCGGCTCTATATATGAACACTCCTGTGCTGCGCTCGTTATTTGGTCTGATGCTCTGGATATGTCTCTGCAAGGTCACAGGTGGGTAGAGGTGAACCCACAACTCTAATAGGGAAAATGTGGACAGTCCTGGTTACCTTGCAGTTTTTGGTTATTATTTGTTCTCATACATAAAGAGATTCTCACGCTAAGTGCAGTATTTTCAGTGATGTTTTGTATTTGTTATGGTGTAGACACATGGTCTAACAGTGGTCAGCCGACACATGTTTCAACCCCGAGGGATCCTTATCAAGGAAGGATTAAAAGTGCTCATAGGATCTGGATATGCAATTGTCTCTCCCAGAATTGGGTCTGTCGTTGAAGCCAAAGCTCTTGACCATAGTGTGTCCTGGACGTGAAACTTCACGTCCAGGGCACACTATGGTCAAGAGCATCAGCCTTGGACAACGACAGACCCAATCTGGGAGAGACGATTCCATATCCAGATCCTACGAGACACATCCTGGGGCAGCATCCCCGCCCTTTCAACATTTAATCCAGCCTTGATAAGGACCCCTCGGGGTCGAAACACGTGTCGGCTGACCACTGTTAGACCATGTGTCTAGACCATAACAAATAAAAAATCACACTGAAAATACTGCACTTAGCGCGAGAATCTCTTTATGTATGAGAACCAATAATAACCCAAAATTGCAAGGTAACCAGGACTGTCCACGTGATGAAATAATAGTGTGTTTGAAGGATCTGCCCTTTTCTTGGCTGTATATGTTCAAAGGAAACACATGATAAACTGTATTGCAAAGTCAGAATCCTTCCTTGCCAGGATGTCCCAAAGAAGAAGTGTCTAATTCACTAATGGCCTGCACTTGGCTGTTTCTTCCATAGGAAGCAAGATTAAATCTTTGTTCTCAGCTGACAAAAAAAAAATATAATAATAATAATCATTGTTTAAATAAACACGGTAGGGACATGCTATGTGTTTTTCCCAAGTACAGATCATCTAACATTGCAATGCTACCTGACTAAATTATATTGATTTAAGCAACGTCAGAAAAATGAAGACTGCATTATGAATGCTTAACATTTGACTGACTCTGCCTCAGCCCTACTGGACTTTCCAAAGTGTATTAACGTGCAAATGCTGATCCACCCTTTTATAAAATAAGTAATCACAGTGCTCCTCATGGAAGCAAACTCAGCAGGAGGAAGATTCATGAAAGCCTTATGCATTTCTGACTCTCCCCTAGTCCAATCAGCTATTCAGGGGTCCATGTCTGTTTGCACCCTCACTATATTATAGTTTCATAAACCTCAATAATAGTCAATATATCGACCTCTAAACAATAACAAGCAGACCCAGGAAGGCCTGACATGTTACTGGCTGCTGGTGCCCAGAAATGTTACACTTGCAGACTTCAACTTTACAAATGTCATGTCCCTCCGAAGGATCGATGTAAGAGTTATTTTCATCCAGATTCGCTGGTTGGACCTGCCGGTGCATATAATGAAAAGTGGTCTTATATAGAGCCCTTGCTAAAATAATGTTCATCTTGCTGTGCTTTGCTCTGTAAGCAAATGGGGTGCGGGTTTGGGGTGTTAGTAGTACAGCAAGAAAGTCAAATGTGGAAAAACCTGTAGTGTTAATGAGTGCATGACAGAAGTACCAATTGTGTGTGCCGTTGTGAAACCTCTGCTGTGCTTGGGAGTGGACGTACCGGGACAGGTTAGTCATAGGGGCAGCACCATGGTTTGTGAATCAGTGACTGTTTGGGCTGTGACAGAAAAAAAAAGAACAGGCCAGGAGTGTGTTTAATATACTAGACTTGGGCCATCCTTTGATGGTGGTGAGATTTAAGGTAGCCCGATTTTAATGTTGAGAGGTGAGTTTGAGGATAAGACTGGTGGAAGGAGGGGATGTGGTTAGGGTCTGGTCACTTCTTCAGTCTTGGTTTAGAGTCTTTCCTTGGGTTGGGAGATTGAGGTCTGCTCCGGAGTTGAGTGGCAAATCACAGCCTGGTGGGTGTCTTATAAGTAGACATTTTCAGTGGTTCACAGGGCTGAATGTATAATGTATAGGACTTGGCGGAGAGTTCTGAGAAGGACTTCAATATGGGGATAAAGAGGCTATTGTTTAGTTGAGATATTAGTTTGTCAGCTAAGACACCTTTAGCTGAGAAGTAAGGCCCGCGTTCAATGTTTAGAAGAGGCAGAAGTCTGTTAGGTTGGTTTGAACGTGTGGAGTGTTTGTGCGGTGGTCTGGACACCTTGTCTGCACACTTCATATGGTGATGGATCGGGTCATTTATTGCTATGTAGCTCTTGGTTCAGTGCTGCTTTCTGGGATTCTGTTAATTGAAGAACTTGTCTTGAGCTGTTTCCTAAATGTCAGGTGGTTCTTTTCCATGCGGAAGTGTCTAGGTAGGCTGTTCCAGAGTTGCGTGGTCACTAGAGTGAACGAGGATCCTCCATCTTGTTTCTTATTACAATTCAGGACTCAGAGACTGAAGATCGTGAGCCCGGTCCAAGTAGGAGCATTGGGTACTGGAGAGAGTGTCCTTTATCTGACCAGCAGCCAATGAAGTATGCTTAGTGCTGGAGAAATGATCAACACCTTTCATCCTGAGGAGTACTCTGGTCGCTGTATTTTGGACTTTGCAGTTTTCTCATTCGATAGTCTGATAATCAGAGAAGCTGTTTGCGTAGTCCAGTCTTTTTTGCACTATAGACATCAAGGCCATGCTTGTGTGGGTGAATGTTGGGTAAGGTAAAATGCGGCAGAGAATGCAGAATTGGAGAAAGACATTTCTGACAATGCCTCTCACCCATGGCTGGGTATGAGTCCATTGTCCTTTGTGGTTCTGGGATTTCCGACTTCAGGGGATAGTATTTGGCATGGGCCCATCTGATCCAGCCATTAGATTGAGGGGATATTTGAAGGCTATGGATTGCAGTGCAGCATTTCAATGTTGATGGTGTTGAGTTTTCGTCTGTTTACTGTCATTCATACGTCCACTTTTGCAAGGCATGTTTTTATATCTAGGGGGTCTGTTGATGGGTTGTTCTGAAGTTCGTCCCTTATGTGTTTGTTATCTGGATAGTTATGGCAAGAACCTTGGGGTTCTACATGATAGTGAGGGAGGCTGGGATTTGAAAGGGCAGAAAATAGCCTTATAGACTAAGGAGGGGTTGTTATCACAGGATAATGGCTTGCCACCAAGTGATGACCCTAGGAAAAGCCACGGGTCAATAGTTTGGGAAGGGTTATCATCTCACGTGATAATAAGCCCCTCCAAAGTCTATGCAGCTATTTTGGTGTTAGTAGGAATACATGTTTTGGATTTAAGTAAAATAATGGTGCTTTAAGAGTAGTAAAGTCAACAGACATCATGCATTGGAAAATGAAATGTGGTTTTATTTTGTAGTATTTAAATAACATGGTTGTCTTCATAATTATACTTGTTTATAACACTCTGAATATCCAGAGGTTTCTAAGCACGGACCCGGGGATGAAACCTGTGTTTCTCCGTGTTGTCTTGTTTCCAAGGTGAGCGCCTTGCCCCTGAGCTATCCTCCTGAGACTTTTATAAGTTAGGAATTTTAATTGCAACTTGGTTGAACTGGAACAGGTTTAACATGAGCATGCATTAGGTGTCATGTAAAAGTAAATGGCTTCTCTGTAGGAAAAGAAAAGCATTTGCCAATGTTTTACCTTTCTCTTCCGTATTGGAAAATCGCATGTTGCAGCAATAAAAAGGTCCTGCCAGAGAGAAAGTGTTTTATTGAAACAAAATCTTGCCTGGAAATGTCATTGCAGTTTCCCTTTCTGCTTGTGAAGACAGAATCATCAGGCTGATGACCAGTAGTTATTGACTGCATTGTAAACATTTTGATTGGCTGAGAGGAGGTCAATAACGAATTGCATGTGCTAATAGTGCTTTCCATTCTAACAGTGAGGAAGGAGGTGATCCAGAATAAAGCAGCCTCTTTATAAGGATCTAATGGCTAATGGTGTCAAAAGCAGAGGGGGCGTCTAGATGGATGAATGTGCTCTCTGGGCTCTTGACTGCTTTGTTCTTGAGTGTGCTCCAGATTGAACACAGTGATGATTCAGTAACCCTTGATTGTCTGAACCCATTTGAGCCTGATCCAGGAGGTTGTTTATCTTGTTGAAAAATCAGAGTTGGAGGTGTATTCATTTTCAAGTGCATTTCTGATGAAAGGAGTGTTTGAGATGAGGCAGTAGCTAGCAGGATCATTCAGGACAGGTGTGTGAGGTTCAATACAACCCTGTGTTGATGTAATCATTGTGGAAGGGTAGGAATATAGGCATTAGGGATGTTTTGTGATGCATTTGTGTAGGTTGTGAGTGCATGGACCCTCCGGAAATCCTGCTGGGTTTCAGGAGTCAATGTTGGTGAGGAGGCCCTTGCAACGAAAAGACAGAAAGAGATTTCGGAGGCGTTTGAAGCATGAGTGGAGCCTCATCGGTGAGGGATGGAGTTGAATGTCCTTTATTAATCAGGCTTCTGGTGCTTTCGAACTGGGAGGGTCTTTTTGTTCCTGAGACAGAGCGGGGATTGTGCTGCAAGCTGACGGGTTATTGCACTCTTTGATGGTCTTAAACATTTCCTTTTTTCTGTTTTGTGCCGGTTGTTTGCACTGTGATTGGTGCGCTTTCCTGGCTTTGAGGACTTTAATCGTAGAGGTAAATGTGTTGGTGATAGGCACATTTCTTTGATAGCGGGTTGCTTTTCCTCCCGAGTTTTTCTATTGAACAATTTTCCTTTTCCAGGTGGTTTAATACCAGTAGTCGAAGTGTGAGAAAAGAAGTAGTGGAACTATGCTCCCTGCTGGCCTGACCCCACTCCCCACAAACCCCATTGCCACGCCCCCTCAACACGCAAACCAAACCCCCAAACAAATAAACCTGCTGTTTAAGGAAGTGTTGAATGCAATGCACTGAAGTGCAAGATACTTCGACCTTTTTTGGCTTATAGTCCTTTCAAGGGCGATTCTACGGTGCCAATGATATTCTGTTGTGCTCGGATCTGCCCTCCAAATGACTCTATTGTGGCTGAAACAATAATGTCTAGATATCTTTCTTCATATGTTGTCACTTGTAGTTTGTGCGACTCCTGCACCAGATGTGATACAATAGACTCTTAGTTATTTAAATCATTAATGGTTTTATTTTTCATGTATTATTTTCATACATTCCAGTCATCTAAGTTTACACGAAAACACTTTTATTCTCCCAACACGTGTTTCACCACAGCTTTTAGCCGTGGTTCCTCAGGAGAGATTCCTTTCTTTTTTTTCCCTTTTTTTTTCCAAAAAATAATTGTAGTTTTTTGATTTCAAGACTTGAAAAGTGGGTTTCTTGTATGCCAAAATTGATAAATCTAAATCTCCTTGTTATTTGCCAGGTCCGATTGCCAGGTCCGCGGATCCTGGCGAGCATGCTTATGGCAATCGGACCTGGCAAATAACAAGGAGATTTAGATTTATCAATTTTGGCATAAAAGAAACCCACTTTTCAAGTCTTGAAATCAAAAAACTACAATTATTTTTCGGAAAAAAAAAGGGAAAAAAAAGAAAGGAATGTCTCCTGAGGAACCACGGCCAAAAGCTGTGGTTAAACACCTGTTGGGAGCATAAAAGTGTTTTCATGTAAACTTAGATGACAGGAATGTATGAAAATAATACATGAAAAATAAA
The DNA here is from genome assembly GCF_040938575.1 of Ambystoma mexicanum. NCBI lineage: Eukaryota > Metazoa > Chordata > Amphibia > Caudata > Ambystomatidae > Ambystoma > Ambystoma mexicanum. Next base: position 627,512,055 of record NC_090938.1, on the reverse strand, counting down.
ACCATTCATGATTTAAATAACTAAGAGTCTATCGTATCACATCTGGTGCAGGAGTCGCACAAACTACAAGTGACAACATATGAAGAAAAACACTGAAGTGCGAGTTTCAACTTCTTTTTAAACTTTAATTTTAAATCGAAAACATCCCAGAATGGTTTCTTTTGAAAATAATGGCATGGGAACAGTAAAACCTAAAAAAAAAAAAATAAAAAGTAGAGGCGCACCGCTCCCAACCGCTCCCGCACACTTTGACCACCGTTTAATACGAGGGGGAACCGTTTTTCCAGTCTCTTCTTTTGCAAGTTTTGAAAAGGTTTCTTGGGCTCAATACTGGGTGACAACTGTGAGCATCTTTGAGGTGTGTTGGATACATATTGCAAAATGAAATGTTGATGAATTGTGCAATACATAATTAACAAAAGCGGTATTGCTGACTTTCTCTTATGTCAAACAATAGTGTTGTTTACGGCCAGGGCGTGCCGCTCTAGGGTGTTGTGCTCATGGGCAGAGCTCGGGCCATCTGGGTGTTTTTAGTTCTCCTTGCCACAGCTTCTAATTCGGATGAACAGAGAGCACTTTTGCAAGCACTTATGCCTTGTTATACTCGGAATGGCCACCAAAGTGGACACCAAGAGATTTAAGAGTGGAGGGATGAGAGAGAGAGAGCATGAGGAGTCAGAGGGCGGATGCTGGCTTGAGGGGTGAGGGAGGGGATGCGTGCATAGGCTAGGCAAGAGAGAGGATGCGGGTGGGTGGCAAGAGAATAGACACATGCGAGTTGGCGTGAGAGAGGACACGTGCAGGGAGACAAGAATGGACGCCCACGGGTGGTTCAGAAGAGGGCATGGGTGGGGGTAAGAGAGAGCGGACAGGTGAGGGTCCAAGACAGAGAGGAAGTGTGCGTGGTTTAGGCCACATGACGTGCTCAAGTGCAAGAGGACGCACCTGGAGGGATGGAAGAGAGACTGTGCAGGGGGAAAGAGAGAGGATGTACACCCAGGGGGTGACACAGAGGGTTTGTGTGGGTGGGTGTGAGAGAACAGATGCTACGGGGTGAGGGAGTGGGAATGTGTGAGAGGTGAGGTAAAGTACATGTGTGGGGTTGCGACAGAAGATACACGTGGGAGCTAGAGAGAGGACATATATCTGCAGCAGGTGCATTAACCTATTAAGATATCTTACGGCAAAGGTTATTGTGCTGTGCTATCTGGATTACAATCAAATAGTAACAGGACTCTCTTTACTCTTTCTAACGCTCTTATCCAGCCTCGTTCGCCCCATTTCTTTTCCCCCACCCTTACTCTCCCTCCATGCAGCCTGTGAAGTAATGTTGTGTATTTGTTCCAAATGTTTAACCCAAACCACCCCTTTTCTACCACTAAACATCTCTGAATATGTATGGCTCTTAAAGGAGATTCAAGCAGGTTCGGTCTAGAAGAGAATTCCGATGGAAACCGTGAACCAGGCAGAACCTCACTTGGAGAGACTCAGGGGCCAGCAGATAGGTTTGCAGGAGGTTCACCCAGGCATGCATGTGATAGCTCCCCAAATGTTTCATTAAGGACAAGGGCTCTGAGGCAGCTTGTTTTTTTTAAGGTTGTTGCAATATAAATGGCCTTCCCTGACATCCTACCCCTTAGCGGGGGCAGAGATGCCAAGAAGTGACTCCTAGCCAGCCTGGCATTCAACCAGCCCTGGCGATCATAACACTTTGTATTCTGCACCTTTAAAGTTTCACCTTTTTCCATTATAAGTATTGGCATCCAACTATATGCATGCAGCGAGGCATCGGTTGCAAACCCAGGATTAGCCAAAGATGCCATCTAGGACAGGGTGCAGAAGTTGCCCTTGCCACTAGCGAGTGATATTTGACTCTTGGCGAGTAATACATTGTGTGCTGTGTGTATGCATAGAAGTGAGGTGGTGAGCCACTATTTCTATGGATAGTAGTAACTTGCTACTTGAATGAGTGTCCCCTGATTCGTGGCATGGGGCCACCTGGCAGGTAAGCGGGTCTCACTCAGGCACAGCTGCTGTGCTATGGTCGTCAGCCTTCAGTTAGCTGTTTTCCTCGGAGGGAGCATCTCCCCAAGGGCGCCCCTGGCAGTGAAACACCCTGTAGCATCTTTCTGAATAGTAGGGTCAGTGTGACTATTCATGGCACAAGGCAGGTTAGAATCTGCCCTGCACTGATTGACCAACAATGTTATCAAGCCATGCCTAGATGAACTCCTATAATGCAATGCTTTACATGCCAGTCCTGGGGAGTGTGCCAGAGCCAGACATCAAGCACCCGTTCCATGTCAGCATTATGAGGATGTGGGGGCGCAATGGAATATTGGAGCGTAAGTGCGAGTGAGCCGTGTAAAACTGGTGAGCGCGCACTCCTTGTCTAGTGTATTCAATGAGACCACCCCCTTTCCAGTGTGATACTATCTAGCTAGTACATGATTCAAAAGAACACAGTGGGGGTGGAGGAAGGGCCCACAGGGAGGTTTGGGGATTTCACAGTGGGGCTGTGCATCACTGGCCTCTTGTGTGTGGTTACCTATTTGATTTCCGAATGTTCTTATGGGGCAGTGGTTGAGCTTGTTCAAAATGTGTAATATGGGGACACTTTGAACATGATTTCCGGGGCCACCTTTACGTTCCCAGTCCACCCCGGAACACAGTTTATGAACTTTACACTTTGCGAAGAGGTTGAGTCTTCTGCTCACATCGCGCATGGTCTAAATGCATTAATGAACAGTTTAGAAGGCATTATCATGAACGAGCCTTCATGCACTTGCCATGCAGCATACCTTGAGATTGCACTGCACAACTTGTTAGTGATATTGTGCAGATATCTGGTGTCCAGTAGTAGTCAGCTGGGACCAAGAAAGATGCCAGGACCACTAAAAGTGTTTTATTTATAAGGGACCCACTGGAAGGTAGATGGAAGGTTTCCACCAAAGGGAAATGCAATCAGAACAACACACTCATCCAGATGAGCTTCTCCTTGTAAGGCTCTTTCCCATTGGCTTTGAGCACCAGGCCCCTCAGCTTTGGCAATCAAGTCCCAGTACTTCGGGCACAGAGTTTTGTTTCCACCTCCTTCTTCCCTGGGTGCTGTGGGCTTCTGGGGTTTCTGAGCCCTCTTCCCTGGCTTCTCCTTGCAAGTCTCTTTCTTGCTGACTGCGGGCACCAGGCTCCTCTGCCCTGATGCCCACGCCCCAGTCTTTATAGCACCTTTCTCTTTCTCCAGGTGTGGGCTTTCTGGGGTTCCTACCATAGGAACCTCCACAGTTTCCTAAAGGGATCTTGAGCTATCATATCAGTGAGCTAGAGCAAGAGGCACCAAGGGTACCTGAGCCCAACGTGAAGGACCTTACCTCTTCCCCTCTCCCAAATGAGGAGACTCTCCCTGACTCTTTCTCATTCCTCAGGGTGACCCGGCGCACCCACCTCTGGCTGCCTGATTCTGATGATTCTCCTGCTAATCCTTGATCGATATCTCCTTCTCTCTCTGTCTCACCACCTCCTCTGGATCACTGTGGCCTGAGATCAAAGCTGGCTCTATAATAATTTCGCATTTATATAGCTCTACGAAACCTCAGGTATCTGAGCAATGCTTATTATTACCCACTGTGTGTGGTGCTCATTTATCGACCTCGGAAGGATGAAAGGCTGAGTTTGGCCTTGCCAGGATTCGAACCTGCGTTAACAGGCTTTGCACGGATGTCAAAGCGAGCACTCTACTCGCTGTGCCACTTGACCACTAAGTCCCAAACTATGAACTAACCATGTTCTTCTTCCAGTCCCTTGCCTCCTCTTCCACCAGCTCTCCTCTGACAACCACCTGCTACTATCACCTCCTCGTCTACCAACACTTCTTTGCTAACCACTTCATACTATCACCTCTTCCTGCAAATGCATCCTCTCATCACCTCCCCTTGTCACCTTCTCTATATATCACCTCTCCACCAACTGTCCCCTGTCATCCATACTCTCTACAGATCTTTTGTTTTGTGGCATTTTTAAAGCGCTCACACAGCCCAGGGGCATCGAGGCGCTGTTACAGGAATATCACTTAGTTGCGTATTTATAAAGCGCTTAATACCCAGAGGTTTCTAAGCGCAGACCCAGGGATCGAGCCTGTGTTGCTTCGTGTCGTCTTGTTTCCAAGGCGAGCTCGTTGCCGCTGAGCTATCCTCCCCCCCTTCTCTCACCATCAGCGTCCCCTTCCTGCAACCCATACCACCTGCCTTTAAGATTAAGTTGCTTTGGTATTTTAAATCAGCTAAATCTGCTGGGACTGGAAAGCCAGTTTAGACATATGGGGGAAAACGTAGTTTTACACATTTTATTATGAAGCAGAGTGCAAACGAGCAAACAAAGAAAGGTAAGCCAGCAGTAAGCTTATATATATATATATATATATATATATATAGAACTCTTGCACAGGTTTGGGGGAATAACTTAAGCGACAATTGCAAATGAATAACGACGAATGAAAGCAGCCATGTTGGCATAATTGCAACATAATGAAAACATATGTAAGGCAAGATGGAAAGTAAAATGAATAATGAAGGTAGTTATATTAGAGATGACATTATTACCTTTGACAATCTTATATAGTCCCTTCTCTGTTTTCTCTGTTTTCTTATTGAGAAGATTGATACTATTACTGAGGATTAAACGCCTACCTGTATTAAGTGTGAAGGGTCCGGATCCCTCTTTAGATACTTCTGAGCGATTCTGCGGAATTTATCTTAATAAGTCACAACCTGAGACGGCAACGCATGTTCTGACGGAGTGCCCCCTAGTCTTGCGGCAGTGTATATGCGTCATTTTAGTAAATATTTGCATCAAGGGGATACGATAAATAAGCTCTCCTCTTGGAGACAATGGGCCTCATTACAAGTTTGGGGGTAGCCTTGCTGGGAAAACCGGCATGCTGCCGGCAAACTTGAAAAGAATTTCCGGGACCCGTGAATGGGCAATTACCGGGTCATTACGGCCCAGCCGCATCCGGTAATTGCCCATTCGCGGACACCAGAAGGCATTACTCCCAATTCCCATTTGAGCCCCATATTGCTCATTGGGAATGGGGAGGTCGGATGCACCAGCACCATTGAGATTGGTGCCGCTGCATCCGACATGCTCTGCTCGCGGGTGCCGGTACGGCTGCCAGGACAGACCTGGCGGCCATAATGGCACCCGCCAGCAGAACTCATAGTTTGCCGGGACGAGAACTATGGTACCGGCAAGTTTACCGGTACCGTAGTAACACCAAAAATGAAGGGATGCACATGGATGCACATACAGGATATGGAGTACAGTGGAAAAGCGTATTACCCTGGTAGAATAGTAAACCTTGGTTTTAGCCAGAGGCCCATATTCTGAGTAAGTGGGCTGCACTGTGAGTCACCACCCTGCCCTGAATACTGTTCATCTGATGGTCTGTATTAGTTGGTCGTATCAAATTGTCTCAAATGTATCTCTTTAGTAAACCTTTCAGAGCTTATTCTAAATTTCTTAAGCTGTCTAAGTGTTAAGTGTGCACAACGATTACTTATATCAATATGATGTTTATATGCTCTGTATGTCTTATGTGTTATGTATTTTGTTTGGTTGAATGCAATGGATGTTAAATTAAGTTTAAACAGAGTTTAAGTGGAATGATTGAATAATAAAACGCATTACTGAATATAATGTAATATAATTTCTTTAACTGAATGAATTTATTTTTTTGTGGTTAATTTTCTGAAGATTTTATTATGTGTAAAGCGTTATATTAAAACTGTATCACATATATATATATATATATATATATATATATATATATATATATATATATATATATATATATATATATATATATATATATATATATATATATATTTAGGTTGTCAATATAAGCTATGTCCAATCACAGAATGCATCACCCTCTGCAGGTGGCAAAATAGGAAGAGGGCATATATACCCACACACCCACGGCAATGACCAGTTTTCTGGTATTGTTCAATTGCTGATCCTCTTCATGCAAAAGGTGCGAGCAGCCAGTCTCCCTGCACATTTAAACTTTAAATGGATGTTTTGTTTTCTCAGAGTAGTCTGGAATAGACTGAGTTAAGCATTATTTTTGTATACCAACATCCCACCTTTCTCTAAATTTTCTGAAGTTTGTGAGGGTTGAGGATATGCCATTCGTACATGCTGCAAGATACCCATTCCAAACCTACCCTCAATCTAGATCCATTCACCCTCAAAATAGTGACATTCGGTCATATTTTCTGAATAGCTGCAATATATGTGTATCAGAGAAACGAGAAGACATTAAAGTTCAATAGAGCATCTAGGCATATTTGGTCGGCCATTCTGACAATCTTACAGGACTGCACCTGTTTGCGATTGACAAGCTCACCCCTATATGTGTTCTTCTCTGATTCGGCTGCCCTTGCCAAAGTCCCACCGTGTCCTGATTCTTTAAACCGGGTCTTGTCTTCAATGGCACACAGGGTGTTGGAGATGCTTTCTGGTGGCTTTGTTAACTAGAAGGCTTGATTTTCCCGCCAAATCGCTCATAATATCAGACTGTGTGATCCTGAGCAGATCACACTTTGCAATGTGCCTCGCCTACCAAGTTAACAAAATTCATAGGGCCTCAACACTCACCAAAACAAGTGCTATGTATGAACTTAGCTGTTTACCTTTTCCTTTCACCCCGTCTTCCATTCGCACAGCAAGTGAGGCTTTCACACAGCTTGTAATTTGCAAGAGAGTTTATTAACAGGATGAAAGAGCAACATCAGCATTTACTGTACTTCCCGAAAGCACCTCCGCTGTTTTTACATGTAATTTTCCAAAAGCACTCAATGCAGACCCATTGGAGGACATTGCAGAACGCCAGCTTGGATTACATTGACTGCATAAAAGGACTGGGTGGCGCATCAATAGAGAGTATGAAGCTAAACAGTTTGCATTATAGAGCAAGTGTATCCTGTGTTCCTATGTATGTTAGCACGACCCTCCCCAAAGACAGTAGAGGGGACCCTCTTCTAGGGCCATCAAGGACCATGTTGAAGCTTGCACAAATAGTTCTAAATATTTGGGACCAGATGGTGGCTTGCAGCCTGGGTTGCAATACCGGTCAGATATGAAGCAAAACATAAATGGTTATATGTCAATTCATTGCTGGGAAAAGACATCGAGGGGTACTCAGTTTTTTTAGTAACCCACCAAACACCCTTCCCAGCATATTTTGAGACTGGTGCAATTATATAAACAAACACCAGTCCTAGAATCTTTGGGGAAAGAGTTGGATAGTGCCTTAAAAATAAATATTGAGCGCCCCTCAATGTTTTTTTTTCGGCGATGAAATCCCTGGGTACCAATATAACTCACTAATAAAAAAAAACAGCTAGAAAAAAACGTGTTTCCACATTTCGACAATCGGAAAGTATTGGAACTCTTGAGAAAATGTTCATGTATGTTTATATTAAACAAGACTTTCTATTAAAATGAAAAAAACACTATGAAAAGAAATGTTGAATGAGTCTGCCACTGATTTTCCATCCCTGTAGGAAGAAGCTGGAGCTGTGCTTCTGAGGAGGCCCTTATCGTCTCCGAAATATGCCCTCCTGTGGCCAACAGTGGCTTCTCTACATTTTCTCGATTTTTTCTTGAACCTGGTGTGAGACGACCACGCCACCCACCATGTTCTCGATGATGGTCTTAATCTTCCGGGTCTTAGAAGGGTCTGAAAAGAGAAGAGTGACTTGTGTTATTGCCTTACAGCATTAGAGTTGGAGCGGTGCTGAGGCAGAGACATCTTGAATGATGTCTCACGGTGCCACTACAGTTCCAAGGGATCTGGCCCATTTCCAGGTCAGCTTCTGGCTAGTGCTTGGGATCAAGAAGTCATGAGGCAGAAGCATGTCTACTTGACGTGCAAGAACACACGTGCAATTAGGCTGTATTTGATTGAATAGTCAGTGGTCTGAAGATTGTAAATATGGCTGAGCAATGGAGAGGCGAACACTAATCCAAGCACACATGCAACAAAAGCTAGGAAATCCTCATCAGTTCTGATTTGGTGTCCTAGAAGACTACATTTTATTTTCCTTTGTTGTGCTACCACTAAGCATCATACTAATGGACATTCATCGGACAGAAACCTTGACTTTGTTTGGGCTACAAATGTCACTCCTTGGAGCATAGAAACCGAGGTTCTAAACTCAGATTTGACACTCTACTAAACAAATGGTGTGATTTTGAATAGTTATGTCTGCGATTAGCACAAGGAGATCATTACTGACCTCCTGCCAACCAATCGGAATGCTCAGGATTCTGTCAGTAACTACTGATATAGGCTGCATTTTAAAAATCCTGACTTTGGAAGCAGACAGGGAAACAAGAGGACACATGTCCCTGCATTCAAGAAAAAGAAACGCAATTTCCAAGCAAGATTTCTTTCAACGAGACACTCCTCCGTAAAGGGGGGGCAGTTTTCTAGTGGACCGTCAGTACTACAGCCATATCTAAAGTAACACACCTGGGAGAAAGGCAACACATGGAAACTTGCTTTTGCTTTAGAGAATCTTCACATATTTACACTACACACCTTGCATGCACTTTGTCAAGATCTTTCCAGTTAAACCAGGTCTACAGTTAGAATATTTACCTTATAAAGACAGTTTTGCTATTTAAATAATGCAAAATAAAATCACTCTGCATTTACAAACACATTTTGTCTATTTGCTTTACTCATTATCCAAGTAACATTTTTACTTCACCACCTCAACCCTTAAACCTGTATTGATGTTACCACTCTATGCTCATACAAGGGAGGGACCTTATCATTTGAAATGATGCTCCTTCGACAAGGTGGAATGATGTCACAATGACCCCTACCACGATCTATGTGGCTTAATTATGGTTTAATGGGCCTCATTATTTGTTTGGTGCTATCTCAGTGGTAAATCTACTGAGATACCACCAAACGGAATTACCGTTACCGCCAATTGGTCTGGCGGTATTACCCCCAGGTTGAAAATGCTAGTGGTGGTGTTAGTCCCCATTTATTTTGAGTCCATAAGACTCAATGGGGCATTTTGGCAGAATTATCACAGCAGTAATTCCGCAGAAATTTGGCCTCCTCCAACTGTCCACTGAAGTCATAGTTGGGCAGTGCGGTAATGCGCCAGCATACAGTAATACCACCACATTTTACCATTATTGCCCGACTTGTATCGAGGCCCACTGTCCATGTGCATGTTGCCATCATGTTCAGCTTTTGGTAATGCAAGGGAATGCAGCCTTCGCGGCACCAGCAAAGCCAATAGTGAGGGATGGTGGGAGACGTAGTCCAAAGCATCTGAGTGGTAGCACTTTGGAGCTCCACGTCTATCATGAACTCTTTACACTACATCGCCTCATGTTCAAGATGCTTCTGCTACAATATGCGTTTCCAGGAAACCGTCTGCTGATCTTTGGACTAAGAGCATTGGTCTGCCTACCTCCTACGCCCATTCCTCTTCTCCATTTCCTCTGACAGTTCGCTATCCTCCTTGTGCACAGTCTCATTTCTGCTCCTTGGTGCTTTTGGCCCCTAAACTCTGGAGTAATCTTCTTTATTCAGTATATTTTGCTCCTATTGTTTCCACTTACAGCACATCTTCTACTTAAAAGAAGTGTGCACTTTATGATGGACAATTTGCAATTATTTCTCATTTCTGTAACCCTGTCTTTCAGTCTGGATAGTGATTAGGGGAAATCACTTCATACATCTGGAATGGGTACTTTCAGACTTAAAAAGGGGGTTTATCTGAAATGATGGATGTGGTGCATAATGGCAAAATGATGTGATGAGTCAGATCTTGTGCATAATGGCAAAATGATGTGATGTGTGAGATCCTGCGCATAATGGCAAAATGATGTGATGAGTCAGATCTTGTGCATAGTGGCAAAATGATGTGATGTGTGAGATCCTGTGCATAATGGCAACATGATGTGATGTGTCAGATCCTGTGCATAACGGCAAAATGATGTGATGTGTCAGATCCTGTGTATAATGGCAAAATGATGTGATGTCCCAGATCCTGTGCATAATGGCAAAATGATATGATGTGTGAGATCCTGTGCATAATGGCAAAATGATGTTATGTGTCAGATCCTGGCAAAATGATGTAATGTGTCAGATCCTGTGCATAATGGCAAAATGATGTTATGAGTCAGATCCTGTGCATAATGGCAAAATGATGTGATGTGTGAGATCCTGTGCATAATGGCAAAATGATGTGATGTGTGAGATCCTGCGCATAATGGCAAAATGATGTGATGTCCCAGATCCTGTGCATAATGGCAAAATGATGTGATGTGTGAGATCCAGTGCATAATGGCAAAATGATGTGATTTGTCAGATCCTGTGCAAAAACGCAAAATTATGTAATGTGTCAGATCATATGACTTTTTACACATCGACTGCAAAGATTCCCAAGAGTTTTTGGCACCCCTTACAATGCATTGATTTGTGCGGAGGGAGCCCTACCCCTACTCAGTGCTGGAAATGGAAAATGTTTGCTGGGGGAACTGTCACCTCTTTGGAGGTGCGGGGCTGTGAGAAGGAGTGGACAGGTCCAAGGGGCATGGGCCCGGGCAGGTTGCGCAACGTAGTATCGCCTCATGGAACACAATCTTGGTGATTTGCATAAACAAGGTTAAACCAAGAACATTGTGGAATCGAATTTAATCGGTTGAATGACGAACTGTTTGAGCACATAAATTGGCAACCTGATTTTGCACGTGGTGTTAGGTTTGTTACTCTGAAACACATATTTAAGCACAAACTGGTGCAATGGGATTGGACAAATAATTATGCGCATCACTCAACCGTAAGCACCTATAAATACGCCTCCAATGTTACACACAGATACCTCCAAACCCAAAGGTACCTCCAACGGTGCCTCAGCCCGGCAGTGCGGAACCTGATACTCAGACTGTGCACAAACCAATTTCCATTCTTGGTATTTAGGGGTTCCTACTCTAAGATCCCTTATTCCATAGGGTCTGTCGTATATTCAAAGGCCCAGGCAATATCGAAGCTCACTAAATGTAGACAACTTGGTCCGGCGTATAGAATCACCCTCGGCGAGTACGTCCATAACCTTGATTCTATAAAGTATGAGGCTCTTTGGAACTATTGTCTTAATATTACCTTGTACTGCCTATGGTGTGCCATTACTAAACTCCTAATAGCAGATAGAGTGGATAGTGTCGAAGTATTCCTTTCCTCGGTTTCTAGTATACTTTAACATGTTTAATGCCCTAATTTTCAACATTTGTATCACTGCATGAACTAATGATTTATCAAAGTGATATGACCAACTAGTTGGTCCCCTGACCTGGAAACCTGTAGAATTTGACAAAGTGTACAAGGTAACAGAGTAAGATGGAAATGTATGTTTTTATTGATGAACAGTTTTAACTTTTGTTGACTTGTAAAGGTTCTTTCAGAACTAAACACAAATACATAAATAAAAGCAAAGAGCATTATGGGAGCATCATAATGTTCACAATTTAAATGTTAAACATGTCTTATAGTGATTCAATAAGAGACCCTTTGAAGCGAATAATGGACTCTTCTGTTTTGATTGGCCACAATATTCACTCTAATAAAGAGAAGTCTGTAAATTGCAGGACATATATGTCAGTTTGGACAGCTGCAATACTGTGTGTGAGGCTTTGGCAATTTCTGTATGAAGTCTCCAATGCTAAGACTTCTGAAAGCTTGTTGAAGAGCAGGTTGCTCGTGCGATAATGCAGATTCAGAACAGATCTGGTTAGTAGATTTCTGTACCAGCCCTCTGGCCCTGCTTGTTGAGGTACGGGACCTATGAGAGTCATGTGCTAGCCTCTGGGTCTGGAGGATGGAGCGGCACTGAGTGCCGTTCCAGCCCATTCCCTGCGCTGCCCCCACCCCTTTCCATTAATCCCATTCTCTTCTGCAGACTGCAGCCCAGTCCTACAGAGTATGGCCTGTTATGGGGCCCCATAGATCCCTTTTTCTTCGTTTGCTGGCACCTATGCTCCCTTTCAACATATTTTCTTCAGGGACACTGATTATCACTTTGTCTTGATGGATCTATGTGAATACTGTGAACACAAATGTTGAATCCCAAAAAATCGATTTATATTACTGCTTTTTACCACATATATATGTGGGGGGAGACCATCTGCAACCACCCCCAAGAGCCCTCGACCTTTTTTATTTACTTAAATCACCCCCCCGCTCACATATATATTTTATAAAAAAGCGGCCTCGAATTTCTGTATTTTGGCATTCGAAATGTTGGGCATTCTCTATTTTGGTCTAATACCGTATTGACGTTTGATTTATTTTATTGTATGGGTTTGTAAAGCGCACTCGCAGCCCAAGGGCATCGGGGCGCTGTTGCAAGAAAATGTCTTAGTTACAGGTAAGAGTGCTTGGCTCAGGGTCACAGTGAGCAAACGCCTAACAAAGTGATGGGAGGGTGGTTGCATAGATGGTTACAGATTACATATGTCACATGGTATAATGATAGGTTACAGGTCAAATACATCGCCTGGCATAATTATAGGTTACATAGAATGGTGGTAGGTGACAATACTGGCAAAGCAGAGAGGCCGTTAATCATGTGATTTTTGTACCTGTGGCCCCTTTTATTATCCTCCTTGAGAAGGTGGCTGTTTTGTGAGAGGCACGGTTTAAACTACACGGTATGAGGATTCCTCGGCTTTCCTGTCCTGATAATTCACTGAGGAATATTTTATTAAATGAATACATCGTAGATTCGTCACTGAGCTAACCGTTTCATACAAGCCAACATTATAATTTCCTGTCGCGACACACTAGTCCAGTCCTGGTTTTAACTTTGCCTTCTTGGACTTGTAGTCCCGGATTTATAGTTGGGAAATTCAAGACTATAAGCCCCAGAATGCAAAGTTGAAATGAGGACTCGACCAATGGGCATCATTCCGAGTGTGGCGGCCACAGAATGAATGGTGCCGGTAAGGGACCAGCACCGTTCATTCCGCGCCACCACATTACGAGTTCTGCAGCAGGTCCCGCTCTGAACGCCTGGTCTGACAGACGTGCGGAGCGGGATCCGCTAGCAGAACGGGATGCTAACAACGGGCCCGTCAGTAACGGGCCCGTTGTTAGCATCCTCCCCATTCCCATTGAGCCCTATGGGAGCTGAAATGGGAATGGGGACTTACCGGGTCCGGGTCCCATAAAAGGGAATTACTGGGTCCTCCAAGGTCGGAATGGCCCAGTAAGTCCCCTTTTGCGGGTCCCGGACCCGGACAAACTCGTAATGAGGCCCAATGTCTCCAAATGGAATGGCAAATGTTACCGTGTAGGCCATTTCGATTCCTCTTTGTGCCCAAAACGTGCATTAACAGTCGCCTGGAGTTCTGCCTGTTTCCACCATGTCCTTGCACAGTACTGCATTTCATAACGTATTGCAATCCGAGGAGGACCTCCTGCGTGGCTGACCCATTCCTGTGGAAACAGGAGCAACGTTTGGAAAATGTAAAAAAGTGGTTACCTTTGACAGAACTTTCCCTGGATGACTTCGAGTATTCTGAGACGGAGGTCTTTCGCGACGATGAAGAGACGTCATCATAACCTGACTTGCTGTAATGAGACCACATTAGAAATTAATTTGCATTTCTCAAAATACAGGGAACACTTCAGAGGTTCACAGGGTTCACAACTAACATACAAAGCCTATCATTCGTCCTGTTTGCGTGTTATTTGTTCACCCAAATACGTGTTGTGCATAAGGTACATCGTGTTGGGGGTAGGGAGGCTGATATCTTTTTAACATGATGTCTGTCACCTTCGTACAAGAGAAGTCCTGGTCTCTCACTCCCTTGCTCTCTCTCCTTCTTTTTCTCTCCCACTCTCTCTCTCTCACACACACACACTCTGTACCTTTGCCTAAGTTCTTTCTTTCTTTCTTTCTTTCTTTCTTTCTTTCTTTCTTTCTTTCTTTTTTTCTTTCTTTCTTTCTTTCTTTCTTTCTTTCTTTCTTTCTTTCTTTCTCTCTTTCTTTCCTTCCTCACTCCCCCTCTCCCCTCCCTGATTTCTTTCTTTCTTTCTTTCTTTCTTTCTTTCTTTCTTTCTTTCTTTCTTTCTTTCTTTCTTTCTTTCTTTCTTTCTTTCTTTCTTTCTTTCTTTCTTTCTTTCTCTGATTTGTCCCTCACACTCTTGATTCAGTCTCTCCCTCAACCTTTGCCTGTATTGTCCTTAATTTTGTTCTCTCTCTCTCTTGAAAAATCGAACTATATCTCTTGCTCATAACTGTCTCTTCATCCGCGAGATCCGTCACTCTCGCTCGCTTGTTGCCTGCAGTACTCTGGATCGGCCTCTTGAGGGAGCTCTATCACGCTCCTATTTCTCTTCTGTAAATGTTTGTTAGCACTTTATGGAAATTGTATTCCCGGTATGTGAGGTCTGTTAGAGCAGGAAGATTCCCAGGGCTAATAGCAGGGATTATTGACAGCATTCTACTATTTGTGATTGGCGAATAGTTGTTCACTAATAACTTGTGCATCTCATTTTTTGTAATCAAATTACTATCCAGTGATCTGTTTGTGAGAAATTCCTTGTGAGATAATTAAAGTCTTACCTTTACAGCAGAACCCTCTAGTTTTCCACCCTCCAACATGAATGTTTAGAAGTGCATGCATGAGCAGCAAGTCACATCCATGTTATATCATGTGTTAATGTGTCATTAAAAGCCAACTCAAAGGTAGGCAGGCATAGAGCACACAGAGCACCGGACGGTTCTGTATGTGCACTTTCCACGCACATATGTCAAAGGACAATGGCTCATTGCTTGGCCCTTTCTGCACTACGCAATACACAATGTGGTGAGGTTCATGCATGTGTCTGCCACCACAGCAGCCAATCAGATTTTGCTGGTGGATTGCTGAGGTCCGTTCCCTTATTCGCTTGCGCTACACGCACGGGGCCCCTGCGTGAGTGAGTGAGTGAGTGAGTGAGTGAGTGAGTGAATTAGTGGGACCATTTACACAGCTGCATACATAATTTAGGCCACGGAAAATCACAAAGTGTATAATTCAGGAGGTTTATGCACAACCGTTGCTTCTCACCTAACACATGAGGTAAAAGATCGCATGATGAGAACAAACGGTATTAACAAAATTGATCGAAAAAATGTGAACCAATGGTAGATTTGACCGAATTCGGTCACTACCATTAGATCGAATTTTTTCAATCAATTTGGGTAAGAAAATACCAAACATGAAGAGCGGGGGTGGCAGGGGTGTCCCTCGCTAATCATGATCCATATCTCCGGCCTCAGGGGTTGCAGGGGTGTCCCCTGCATCCGAAACAAAAGGCACATGCCATGCACTGCCATAGTAGTATTAACTGCTCGTCGACGGAAGCAGCTGCAAAATGGTGAGAGTACCTGGGCATCTAATAGCAATGACCTGGCAAATGCCTAATACTTACACCTAAGAAAACACCACTATATTGTATGCATCCTCTGTGTACAGCGCCTGGATGCCCTCGGGCTTTGGCGCTTAACAAGTGAAATAACATAACATAACAAGCCAAAACTGTTGGCTTTGCTAGTGCTAGCTTTTAACAGGACTTCCAGAGAAGATCATGCACTGTGCTTATAAATCAAGTGGCTGAAAGCAGACCTGGTTAAGACATTTTTATTGCATTAGTGGGCCTTTATAGCGCCAATTAAGTCGTTAACTCTCAGAAGACTGCATTCAGAAACACTGGCAGGCACTTCGAGTGGAAGGTTAGATGGTAAGGCTTGAATAAAGCAAGCTCAGATAATTCCAGTCAGGAGGTGTTTTGGGTGGGACGGAGCAGGATTTCAGTGCGAATGGCCGTATGGATTAGTATGGCTGTGGCCAGTCATTTGGTGAGAAAATAACCAAACAACAACTATAAACGTTATCGCTCCTCACATACCATTTCTCCCTATCTGTACTCAAAAGCAATAGTTTCGGCATAGAGGTGGCGCAAGCGCAACCCAATAGCCCAAACAAACACATTGTCCACTTTTATAAACGAACGGAAGTACGAGAGTGCACAATGGATGATGAGCATCAGATCCCCCAAGGAATGTATACTTCAGGGGCCAATGTAAAGAATAATGTAATCTGAATTAAATCTTCTTACCTACAGATAATTCCATAGTAGAACAATATCATGCCTGCAAGAAGGTGATGCACAGTGTTGGTATTTATAACTCATTCTGTAAATAATTCATCGATAAGAAACGAGAGGGGGATGAACTGCAAAAATGTGGAAGGTCCGTACCTCGGATTTCTTGGGCCCTAAGACACAAAAACATGTGCTGGTGCCCCTCATTTGTATGTGAAGGAACATAAGTGACATTACAGAAAATAAAATTGCAGAATGAGATTAATACTCAAAGGGGATCATGGGAAGTTACATTAAAATAAGTTGTCATGAGTAAGTCATGAGACAAAAACTTTGCGATGTCCAGTTTATGAATGCTGACTGCATAAGTGTAACAGAAGCCAGCTCTCGCACCGAACTTCCGCGCTCTGCAGCGACAATATGCCTACTGCATTCCGCGCAGGCAGATCAGCCACAGTAGGATACCTGTGCACGATCCCCTCCACTCTCAGATTCACCGCCGCCATTACACATGCGGTCAGACTGAGATCAGCTGATGCAAAATGGCCGGCGTAACATTGCGTCCCATCTCCAAGGCCACAGTTGCCTAGCAACTAGCAACAACACGCCTAATTAACCAGATACCAGAAACCGTGAGGCATTTGCCGCACCCCACAAGCAACGGCCCTTAAAGCTAAGGCCATCACCTGTCTGGACCTGTCCAGACCGGGCAGGACGAAACAGAGCCTCGGGTCGCAAACCACAGGTAAGTGCAACCCCGAAACCTGATTTTCCAGATCTAAACTCCTACACCTCACTAGCCAACAAGACCCCCAGCCCCTCACGCAACCAACAGGAAACACACAGAACTGCGACCCTACCTGTTGCCTGTTGTCCTGCCTAACCTTTTAGAATCTACTCTAGGCTACAGGCCTGTTGACTGTTGTCCTGCCTAGCCATTTAGAATCTACTCTAGGCTACAGGCCTGTTGCCTGTTGCCCAGCCCAGCCAATTTCGTGTTTTGACCAATGCCTGTTGGCTGTTGCCCTACCTAGCCAATTTCAAATCTACCCTGTGCTACATGCCTGTTGCCTGTTGCCCTGCCCAGCCAATTTTGTCTCTTGACCAATGGCTGTTGCCTGTTGCCCTGCCTAGCAATTTTGAATCTACTCTAGGAGACATGCCTGTTGCCCTGCCTAGCCAATTTTGTCTCTTGACCAATGCCTGTTGCCTGTTGCCCTGCCTAGCAATTTCGAATCTACTCTAGGCTATATGCCTGTTGCCTGTTGCCCTACCTAGCCATTTCGTTTTTTGACCAATGACTGTTGCCTGTTGCCCTACCTAGACAATTTTGAATGTACCCTATGCTACACACCTGTTGTCTACTGCCCTGCCTAGCCAATTTCGTTTTTTGACCAATGCCTGTTGCCCTACCTAGCCAATGTTGAATCTGCGCTATGCTACATGCCTGTTGCCTGTTTCCCTGCCTAGCAATTTCGAACATACTCTAGACTACATGCCTGTCTCCCTGATCAGCTATTTGTACCCAGCTCGATGCCTTTGTGCCTCGTCTAGCTAACTCCCGAACAGGCCCACTGCCACATGCCATGCTGCAGGATTAGCCAGCTAGAACTTGCCCACTGCCACTGGCGCTTGCAACCCTGACCAGCTGATTTTGAACTAGCCTTCCCATTCGTACTCCTGAATCTGTCTAACTAACCCTTCCGCAACATGTCTATCAACATACCTCCCACACTCTTTCTACTTCCATTTGCATGCCCCCGCTCTACGCAAGTTCACCTCAGCACACCCACAAATGACCACCTCACACAACAACACACCCTCAAGCAATTCTCTCTCTCTTCCTGCAGCCACAACCATGCTCACCTCACGTCCTAGGCCCACCAGTCTTAGAAACCAGCTCCGCAGCACATGCAACATACACAACCACACCACCTCACCAACGCCCACCACACTCACCCCACCACACCCACAACCAAACCAAAATACTCCCCCACCCCATCCCACCCACACACAACTCAACTGCGCCATGATCAACACACACTCCCTTCCTGCCCATGCCACTGAAATCCATGACCTAATCACTGACCTCAACCTTCATATTCTTGCACTCACTGAAACATGGCTCAATGCCATTTTAGGCCCTTCCATCAACCTCACCCTCCAACCTGGTTACTCCCTGTTTCACAAAGACAGAACCTCCAGCAAAAGCGGGGGAGTAGCCCTCATCACCAGAGACACCATGGCTGTCAGACTAATCAACTCCACTATCGATGACTACATGGACTCACAGTCAAACTAGCCCTCTCACGGAATGATAACATCACCCTTCACATTATCTACCGCCCCCCCGGCCCGCCTCTAGACTTCCAAGCCAACCTCTTACATCTAATTGGAGACAACCTAAAAACCAACACTAGAGCCATAATCCTAGGCAACCTTAACCTAGGACTAAACGACCCTAAAGATAAGCAAAGCAAAGCCCTGAATAAATCCCTCCTTGTCATGGGCTTCACCCAGAGAGTAACCGATCCTACACACAACAAAGCTCGCACCGTCGACTGGATAGCCAACCACAACTGCTCCATCGACATCAGCTCCAACACCCCATGCTCGTGGATGGACCACCACCTAATAAACTTCTACATCCCCACAGGAATCAAGCCCCAACCCACTAAACCCTGCCCTCCAGCCCTGATAAGGTCCTCCAGACAATTTACGAAAGAAAGACTCATCCCCATCTTAGAAGCTGCATCAGCCCTTAGACCACCCTTCTCCTCTAACCCATGGAATTAGCAGACCTCTAGAAAAAAAAACATAACTTCATCCATAGACTCCATCGCTCCCCTCCTGCCTAAAAAAGCCAAAAACAAAAAACATGCCAACTCATGGTTCTGCCAAGAGCTACTCAACCTCAGAGCCAAAAAAAGAGAAGCCCTCTCTCTGTGGAAATCCCACCCCTCTCCTTCCTCACTGGAAGCCTAAAAATCCCTCGCCTCCCAGTACAAAAAGAAATGACCACTGCCAAATCATCCTCTTATAACTCCAGAATAGACAACGCCAAATCAGAATCCAAGGAACTATTCCCCATCTACAAAGACCTGGCATCCCCGCCATCTAGCACACAAGAAAGTCAAAGACCAAGCCTTGTGCAACTCCATCCAAACTGCCATGTTAAACCAACTTAAGACTCTCCAAGAAAAAATAAAAACCCACCGCAAAGCAATCCCCATAACCAACTCTCCCCCAAAGCCATGAACCAAAAAAAACAATCACACTAAAAATGACCAACCATTCTCCTTCCGCGTCTGAATCAGAGTCATAGCACTCATGAAAAACATTAAACCCTCCTCCTGCAAGGGTGACACCTGCCCAGCATCCCTGATCAAAGACTGAGCAGAACCTTTAGCCCCATTTTTAACAGCCTTCATCAATGCTTCACTATCCTCTGGGGTCGTGCCACCTTCCCTAAAGGAATCATGGGTATGCCCGCTTCTGAAAAAAACCCTTGCTTGACCCTGATCAACCCAACATCTGCAGACCTATAACTACCGTACCTTTCCTGCTAAACATATTAGACAAAGAAGCATACTTACAGATCCAACAACACCTGGAAATCAATAACATCCTAGGAAATAGACAATCTGGGTTCCAACACCGCCACAGAACTGAGACAGCCCTACTAGAGTTAAAGATACAGCTCCAACAAACCATGGACCAGGGCAGGCCTGCCCTACTCCTATTCCTCGACCTATCCACTGCGTTCGACCATGTTGACCATAAGATACTATGCAAACACCTAAAAAACGCAGCACAATTCTCCCAACAAGCCACCACCTGGGTCACATCCTTCCTCGAAGACAGACTCAGGAGAGTTTCCTCCGATCAGGACAGCGCATCCCCCACTCCCATCCACTGCGGAGTTCCCCAGGGATTATGCACATCTCCCCCTCTTCAACGACCTTGATGATCACAACATAGCCTACACTAACTATGCTGATGACACACAGGTCCTCCTCCCTCTCACTGGCTCATACAAACAGGATGCAGCCACCCTCAACAAAATCTACGGCATTATCCAGGCCTGGATGGCAGTAAATGGCCTCTGTCTCAATGGAGACACAACAAAAATACTCATAGTAGGCCCCAAACAAGTCCTCTGCAAACTTGATGGCAAATACGCCTCCTTCAATATAGACAACACAAACATCAACACTGCAGCTGCAGCAAAAACCCTAGGAGTCTACCTAGATGCCTCGCTCTCTATGTCCCGTCAAGTCAATGCTATCGCATCTTCTGCGGCACTAGCCACCAAGGTCATAAATGCTGTCAAGCCCTACCTCGCCCCCAAAAACTGCCTTGCCATCGCAAGAGCAGCAGTAGGAGCTAAGCTTTACTACTGTAACATCCTATTTCTGGGCACCTCCATCAAAAATCAAAAGAAACTTCAAACCACGCAAAACAATGCACTGAGGGCTGCCCTCAGCATCCCCAAAAGAGAACACATATCCCAAGCAAGACGTAACACTCACTGGCTCCCTGTTAGAGAGCGTATACTCTTCAAATCGCTCTCCATCACTCACGCCTGCCTTGCACTAACAGCACCACCGTACCTCTCAGAAACCATCCACAGAGACAGCACCGCCAGACCCAAACGCACACAACACTGCAACCGACTCTCTGTCCTTACCTTCAAAAGACAAAAATCGGGTGGGTCCAGCTTCACTGTGCTAGAACCCAAGAGCTGGAACGCCCTGCCACCCGCCCTCAGAAAAGAACCCTCCATCACCGCCTTCCGTAAGGCTCTCAAAACGCAACACTTCCAATAATACTCTAATGATGCTCTCTCCACATCTCCTAACTTGTCCTGTACCACTCTGGCACATAGAGAACATTGTTATGCTCAATACCTCATGCTATCCTGTACACTATATACTAAATCGCCTTGTAAATATAATGTTTACTAAACCATGTAAATCTATCCCTGTATAGAAACGACTGTATTCGATAATGTACCTTCAATCTATAAATAATTGTATCCACAAGCACATCTCCTTGTAACAGCGCCACGGTGCTCCTGCGCCGCTGGTGCTTTATAACTCCAAATAAATAAATAATTAAAATAAATTATATATATATATATATATATATATATATATATATATATATATATATATATATTGCAATATCATGATTGCGTCTGTTTTGGAGTAGCAGACAGTGTGATGCAAATCACTTGAAGGGACTATTCATTTTGGCAGAAAAGGCACAGTGAGATAAAATGAATTGCCCAGGACCACACCCTTTGGTTAAGTTATGAAGTCAGGACTGGAGATGAGTCTGCAGCTCAGGCACTTTGATTGGTTTTTATGTTTTAGTGGATATATTTGGAAACATTTTCCAAACTAGCAACATGCTCCAAAATTTAGACGCTACAGATGATGGCTATTGTGGCAGTCAAAGGCATCTCCAAGCGATGCCTAGTAGTGGACCACTGAGGGAGCCAGTTTTTGAAGAGGGGATCCACAGTGACTATCCCTGCCCCACTTAACGCCCTGCCTCTTGTACAAGACTTCAAAGTGTTCAGATTAATAGTATATATGTAAAATAAAAACGATAGTGGAAGCATGTCCAGAGCGTAGCATTCGTCTTGTGTCTAAGGACAGCTGGCTGTTTTGAAAAATATTCAGTCTAAACTGATGCTATATTCTCATGTGCAGATGTGAACCGCAGCACTTGGACTTGAAACTTTTTTCCAGCATCTGAATACACATTGGGCCTCATCACGACTTCGGCGGTAACCCTTAAAATTGGCGTTAACGCTATTAGCGCCAATTTTAAGGGTCCGTAGGATCACAAGTCCAAATACCGCTGGCGCCATTACAGCCGGGGCAAGTACAGCCGGCTGTACAAGTGCCAGCCATAACAGCGCCAGGAACCATTTGCGCTAAAACATTAGCAATCACGAGTCCGGCGTAGGCGCTATTAGTGCCAGAAAAGCATCAGACAATCCGCCGAAAATACCTCCAGCAAAAAGCTAGAGGTAACAGAACACAGGCCACAGCAATAAGGGCCCAGGTGGAACCACTGGAAATCAGAGGCCTACAAAGGAGCCAACCATGCACAACACACCCTCCACAACACCATTACACCAGCAGGATCAGGGAGGAGACAGCAATAAGGGCCCAGGTGGAACCACTGCAAATCAGAGGCCTACAAAGGAGCCACCCATGCACAACACACCCTCACTAACACCATTACACAAGCAGGAGCAGGAAGGAGACAGCAATAAGGGCCCAGGTGGAACCACTGCAAATCATGGCCTACAAAGGAGCCACCCATTCACAACACACCCTCCCCAACACCATGCTGCCATTTGGAGCCGGGAGCCTTGATGTTGACTTCTACCTGCTGCGCCTGGAGATACAGAGGCCAGCCAACCAGGTCAGGGCCCTGTGAGTTCAGGGGGCAGTGGGGTTGAGGACAAGGAGGAGGAGAGCAGCACCAGCAAGGTGGCCAGCCATCCCCAGGGTCAGGCCAACACCCTGGGCCCTGACTGATGGTCAGTTGGTGACAGAACATTGGCTGGACAGGGCAACTATCACCCAGTTGCTGGACACAATCCAGGGTGACATTGGCAGCCGTATAGCCACCAGCACGGCAGTACCTCCCCTAGTGTAGCTCGTGTCTGTGCTTCAATTCCTTGGGACAGGCAGCTACCAATATACCGTTGCCATGATGCATGGAATGGCCCAGTCCACATTCAGTGCCATGCTGGGACAGGTGCTCGATGCACTGTTGAATCATGTGAACGAACACATTGCATTGCCAGCCACACAGGCACAGGTGCACCAGCTGAAGGGGCAATTCTATGTCATTGCCCAAGTCCCGAATATAACAGCAGCCCTGGATTGCACACATGTGGCACTCGTACCACCCCAGGCACATGAGGCTGCCTACAGAAACCAGAAACATTACCATTCCCTCAACGTGCAGATGACATGTGGCCCTGACCTTACCTTCAGCCACTGCTGTGCCCGCTACCCAGGATCCACCCACAACTCCATGGTCCTGCGCAACAGTACCCTGCCAGCGTACATGGAAAGGCATCGAGGCCAAAACACATGGCTACTGGGTGAGTATAAATGTATACCATAAAGCATGTCAATCCACAACAGATGGTGCCTGTCACAGAATCCATTATTCCCAATAGGAAACAGCATTACTGCAGCATTCACAGTCAAGCACCTTGCACGATAAACCTTGGACATGTCCAACACAGCAGAACACACCCATGCAGGATGTAAGACATGTGGCAGCACAGTGACATATGGAAGCCCCACTACAATTAAGCCTCCTGCGTGAGTGGCACCATGGCTCCCAACACTGACACAGTACAGAAATCCCACTCTGCCCACCCTACAGTAATGGCATTCCAAACCATAAGCTGGCACATCCACAAATGCATCACACATAAGTAGGCTGAGTAATGACAATGTACATCCCATGAACACTGTCCCCCAAATGGTCAGGGAAATGCATGGAGAACAGTACAGAATAGTGACGACCAGCAAATGCAACATTAGCCAAATGGATTTGCAATGACACATGAGGCAGCCACTTCTGTCATGCACAAGTAGATGGAAGGGCCCCCTTATCCTGCGACAAATGAATGAGTACTGTTACATACAGAAACCTAGGCGTACCAAGTGGAGAGTACCCCATTGATTCAATCGTGCCCATAGGACAACACACTCCACAATGTTATAGGCCAAATGCTAAAAATGGCAAACTGACACTGATTACAGAGCTCTGTACACCCACTGGACTTATCTCGTCCCCATACCGGAATTCTGTACCCTGCAGGTGATTCTGGATATCCCCAGTACACGTGGCTCATGACCCCTGTGTGTCACCCACAAACGGCGGCGGAGCGGGCATACAACCTTACCCATGCCCGTACACGGATCTGCGTGGAGAGGGCATTTGGACTGCTGAAGGCACGCTTCCGGTGCCTCGACCGCACGGGAGGGGCATTGATGTATGCACCAGAAAAAGTTGGCAAAATTGTACTGACATGTGCCATGCTGCACAACATCTGCTGTCGCAGAAATGTAACACTGCCCCCTGATGCTCATGTGCAGCCACCTGAGGATGGGAGTGAGGGCGATGAAGTGCCAGAAGGTGTTGCACATGCACAGAGGATTGGGCTGAGGGAGGGGCGGTTGGCCAGACAGGGATTGATGGATGGATTATTTTAGAAATGGGTAATGGGTAAATTGTTAATATGTCACTTCAACATTGAATTGCATCAGTAACAATCACTACTGTCCATGCATTGTGAATTTTCTAACGTGATTTATTTACCATCCAACAAAACCCCCTCCCACCAGTGAACACCCAGCACACTAACCCCCTCCCCCCAGTAAACACCCAGCACACTAACCCCCCTTGCCCCAGTAATCACCCAGCATACTAACCCCCCTCCCGCCAGTAAACTACCCCAACTGTGCAGATATGCACGTGTGTCTCATCAGGGCACCAACAACAATGCCATGCACCACTAGGATGGTCGCGGGCGCTTCCGTTTGCCGGGCCCCTCTGGTGTGCGTGCCCTTACTTGGCGCATAAACCGGCGCCTAGGAGATCGCTCTAGGGAACCCTCCGTGGGTGTGGTCGATGTCAAAGGGACTGAAGCGGTGGCCATCATGTGCTGTCGCATGAGGTTGTTTACCTCCCGTGTCTGTTCAGCAAGTGCTGAGACTGCTTCCGTCAACTCCCTCACTCGTTGGCCAGCGGTACATTGTTCAACAACTCGGCGTGTACGCGCATTGTCCCGCTCTATGTACTTGCACCCATGCCTTATTGATGCACCTACAGCCTTGATGTGCCAGCTCTGAACCTTGGCCATCGATTCCACCCTCGCCTGTTTGGCCTCAAACATGTTGAGTCGGCCCATCACTGCTGCCCCAGTGACGAAGGGCTCCCCTGGTGTGTCACGTGGTGGCCTGCGACTTGTGTGCTGTTGGCGGGGGGCTGCATGGCGACATGGCGCCAGCCTGGACTGGGCTGCCTAGCTCAGATTGCCGGTCTTCTGGGCTCCCACATGATGGCGTGTCCACGTCCGGCTGCGGTGTGCAGACACGATGCACAGGCACATGTCGACTTCCTGCATGCTGTGTGCCTGGCATTGGGCTTCCCTGCGGTGTGATCATTCCTTCAGCCTCACTGCTTCCGGGATAGTGTTGTCCTACGGCATGATGGCCACGTGGAGGTGTTGCTCCCACGTCGGGCTCCGATGCAGACCTCTCTCCCTCAGCATCGTGGCTGTGACTGGGGGCGAGCTGGCGGTCATCTCCCTGCGGCCATGTGGCTACGCTGCTGTATGGTGGCGCTGCGTTGGGGTGAAGTGGGTGTTGGCCTGGGTCGTCTCCCTTCAGTGCGGCCTCTTTGTGGGGTGCTGGTGCTGGTGGAGGCGCGCTTCCGTGGGTGCTGTGTTGGTGTGGCCTTCTCCCCATCATCTTCGTCCCGTTGGGATCGACTTGTGCCTGTGGGGTACATAGGGTGTGGTTTGAGTTCAATGCTACATATATTTGTGTGATGCAGGTCATGTCAACAAGTGTGATTGAAGACAGTAACAATCACGCATTCTACTTGCATTCTGTTCAGTCGCCATGTGGTGCTTGTTGTGAATGTGTATGGGGGTACACTGCATGGGAATGTCGGAGTGACAAGATTGCATGCGTGGTTGGGGTCCACTGCGCTCTGAGTTTTGGGGGTGTATTCATGCACACTCCAATTCTACGTAGCTGTCCTATGGCTATGGAAGTCTATCCCCTGCCCCTGTCATTCATGCACTGCACGTACAGGGTCGTCCAGGCAGCACTACCGTTCTATGGATGTAGGCCTCACTTATGGGTGTATGCAGTACCTCAGACACATTTCTTCGCATTCATTCACTCAGGGTCTGCATGTGTGGTACTTTCAGCTGCATGTATTTGGGGATGGGACTCACCTGCCATTGGGTCGATGCCAGTGCCTGCCTCCGCTCCACCAATGCCCTTGATGGTGTCAACATCTATCAGGGCTGTCATTTTCTCCTCCCAAGGTGTGAGTTCGGGTGTGGGTGGGGGTGGGCCTCCTCCAGTGGCCCTGCTTGCACTCCTGTGCTGTGACAGGATGCCACGGACTTGCATGCGCAGGTCGTTCAGGCGCTTGCGGCAATCCTCCTCATCCCGGGGCACACGCCCCACAGCACTGACCCTTTGGCTGATGGTTCACCATATTTGGGCTCTGCGCTGGCCACTTGTTTTGCGCTGCTGCAGCTCCTTGGGGTGTATCTCAGCCTCCTCGACCAGTACTGCTAGCTCCTGGTCACTGAATTTGGCCTTTCTCACCCTGTCCAGGGCGGACTTGCCCCTAGTGCGCTCCTGAGACATGTTTTGGGCTTGGATCGCGTGGATGGCTTCCAGCGGCTGAGATATCCGACGGATTGCGGATTATGATTTCCAATATGACTGCCGCTTTATTTCCCATTCCTGCGGGGACCCCTTTCCCGCGTGCTCATAGCGCGCGCTCATATAGTGCACTCATAGCGCGAGCTATGAGCGCGACATGGCGGTAGGGCACGGTGCGCCGGATTTAACGGTTTGCGCTATTCGCGCTAACGCCATGGACTGGGGCGCGTGCACGATAACTCGTGATCTGACGGATTATCCACCGGGGGCCTTGGCATTAGCGCTAATTACGTCCGGAGGATAATCCGCTGCATTACCGCCGAAGTCGTGATGAGGCCCATTGTGCTGCCTAAACTCATCAAAATGATCGAATGGATGCAGTGTTCTTCCTTCTAACAGGCCACGCCCTGCAATACATTTCTTTGCGAAAATGACATGGTTAGAGTGGAGCTGATGTATCAAGAGAAGGAACCCGCCCCGGTCTGTCAGAGCAAGCAGAGGGTCCCTTCCTGATTTTGAGAACTATTCTTTTCCGCAACACTAGTCTAGTTGAACCTGTTAGAGCTGACCATTTCGTGCTTTATCTAATCCACGATCTGATTCAGCCAAGAAAAGCCAATGTTTCTTTGGTAAGACTTCACCATCTTACAATTTTAAATTACATTCAAGTTGATTAGGTACCTATGTTGAATTTGGCAGAAGATTAGACACCCTGCGCGGACCAGTTTACTGCTTAGAGCCCGAATCCTAGCCAAGAAACATAGCAGGCAGTGAAGACAGCAACTGTCAGCTGCACCAGGCGTAACACACATCGATCTTTCAACTGTAACATCTTATTAATAAAAGCATTTTAGCTTTTTTGTTTTATCATAGTACATTTGACTCTGTCGTCCTCTGTACGCATCTGTTTGCCGCCCTGAGTCTCTGTGACAAGCTCTTTGTTCCTGTCTTTCTGTCACTTCATGCCTGTATATTTCTCTCTCTCTCTCTCTCCCTCTACATCTCTGTGTCTCTGTGCCTGTCTATTTCTCCCTGTCTCCCTGTCTCTCCATGCCTGTATCTTTCCCTCTCTACTTCTTTCTGCATATCTCCCTCTGATTCTCTGCCTCTGTCTGTCTCTCTCTGTAACTGTCCTTTAGACTCTCTTTCTCTCTCTGTTTCTATGTCTCTTTTTACTTCTTTCTGTCTTTCTGTGTATTGCTGTCCATTCATTATGTCACTCTCCCTCTTTCTTTCTCGCTTTCTCTCGCTCTCTGTCTCACTATCTCTTTTCCTCTATTTCTGTCATCCAGTCTCTCATTCCCACTTGCTCCACTCCTCTCTCACCTGCTCTTTCTTTCTTCCTGTCTCTCTCAATTCCCCCTTTCGTCCCTCGCCCTGTGGAGCAATGCAGTCAGTAGTGTGCAAGGTGTTCCCTTTCCCGCCCCCACCTCTCTCGTCTTCTCTCTCCCTCTCTCTCCCTCTGATGATTAATGCATTGAGTAGGGTAACTCGATCTCTCTGTTTCTCACTCTCACTCCCTGACTCCCCCTCTCCTCTTGCCTTTGGAAAAGGTGTATTGAGGATCGTATCAAACGCTCTAGCGTTCTCTCTGCCACCACTCTCCCTTTGTTCATCTCAATCCCCACCCCACCCTTATCTTCCTTTCTCTTTACCACTCTCGTCCACTCCCTCTGGTGCTGTACTGTCAGCTCCCTCTCTCTCTCTCAGCTATGCACTGCTGTGGGATCACAGAGTTGAGGATGGAGCTGGAGAGCCTAAGGATGTCCCTGCTGGTGCTGATGCAAGTCTGCTCATGCACAGTGCTGTAGGAAAAATATAGGCTCCACATTTCATCATTAACATTTTAACTACAGTTTGTATTTTAACTAGGGCCAAGGGTGTGAGACTCATATAAGGGATTCAAGGGTATGAGTTTCAGGCTGAATCTAAATAGATGCCACTGCACAGTAAACATGCTAGAAAATGATCACTTTGCTGGATGATGCTATTTGAATGGGCCGAGTTGCACTGAAAAATAATACTAACATGAAACAAATACACTAATTTACCCATACCCATTTAATATATAAGTCCTATAATAATGTATAGTGCAAATCAATCAATTATATAAACTGGATGCAGATTGACAGATAATGCACGATGGTCTGGAAAGAAAAATAAACTTTACACATACAGTCTGAATCTGCGCTGTGTTGTAAGATGAGGAATGTGAAGATCTGTTCTTCTAAAGAAATCACATTGTTCTGGGGCAGGAAGCGCCTAAGAAATGTACCAAATTCTATTGAGCAATGCGGCTGAAGGCACAGACGAATTCATATGTTGTTTTAGTGGGATGATATTGTCAAAGGGCGGTGCTTTTCAGTGACAGTGTGTTTTGTGAAAAAGGTTTGAAGAGAGAGAGCTGGGCATTCATTCTTCCACTCACTGATGAAGGAAGCAGGAGAGCTGGTTCCTGGGCAGACTGAGTCTCCAGTGCTTGCAAGCTGACTGTCTGGTGGGATGTGTCTGCCTCTGTCCTGGGTTGCAAAAAACAAGGGGAGACTGGGAGTCCCTCTGCCAGACATTAGTCCCAGTTATGAAAGACTTACCCAGAGTCTTTAGCTCACTATTTTTCACAGAGGAGAAATAGCCAAAACGTATCAGTCTTAGTCCTGCCCTAGGGCAGTTCAGCACTGAAATCCTAGGCAATTCTCCTCTGAAGAAGAGTACCAACAGCAACCCCAGACATGTGTTTCGTCCAGCCCTAAGGCAGTTCAGCACTGAAATCCTAGGCAATTCTCCTCCGAAGAAGAGTACCAACAGCAACCCCAGACACGTGTTACGGTCTGGTTGAACTTCACCAGTAGGGTGGAGCTGTGCCTCTCTTAGAATAGTGTGCAAGCGGTCCACGTCTGGGTTCCACTAGTAACTTAGGGTGAGACACAAAGTTACTTCAATGTGGAAAAAACAAAGGGGGTCCTGGGAGTCCCTCTGCAGGACATTAGTCCCGGTTATGAGAGACTTACCCAGAGTCATTAGCTCACTATCTTTCACAGAGGAGAAATATCCAAAAGATATCAGTCTTTGTCCTGCCCCGGGGCAGTCCAGCACCAAAATGCTAGGCAATTCTCCTCTGAACAAGAATACCAACAGCAACCCCGACACATTTTTCGGTCTGGTTGGACCTCATCAGTAGGGTGGAGCTGTGCCTCTCAAAGATAGTGAGCAAGGGGTCCACATCTGGATTCCCCTAGTAACGTATGGGTGGGACCCAAAGTTACTTAAGTATGTCTGGGTTGGCAATCCTTAGAAAAGCTGTGGTCTCGAGCGACCTTATCTGTGAATGACCCTGGGTCACTGCGAAGGTGAGTCAGGGAATATCGGCAGCGTAACCTGATTTGGTGCGTTGGCCGGGAAGCTTTAAAATAATTACTGGGCATGGCCTTGCATCCTAAAGCATAACCATATTGTGCACCCATTAATTGAATCAGTGCTGTGATGTAGTGCAGTACTGTGTGCTCACTTGACTCTTGTTTTAGTGTCATTGACAATAGTGCTACCATGTCCAGATTCAGGCTGAGTTTTCTGAATTGTCAGATTAGCTTGAGGCAAAGCTTTATGCCCATGCAGTTTGGTCCTCAGAACATGCCACAATATGGAAAAACAGGATTGGCACAGAGGTAGAAAAGGAGGTATTTGAAAATATTTTTGATGAAGGAAGCATTCTGCAGGTGTGTCTCCTTAGGTTGTTCCGAGCGACAGAACTCACAGAGGAGAAAAACTGCATCATCAGACTGTGCGCAAAACTTTGGTTTTTGCTACACCGATCCATAAAGATGCAGGGGAAAGACAGTGAAGTCATAAGCAAGTTACAATGCAGTTTGGTCAATAAATGTGATCAGGTGCAGTAATTAAAAGCGGAATAAAAAGAGAGGAAGCTAGACACGGAACTACAAGCCAAATGCAGCGATCTTGCTATTCAATTGTCTCAGAGAGAGAGAAACACCTTAATGAGAGTGAGCAAGAATTAACTCATTTAAAAGCAATATTGGATGATATGAGACAAGATAAAGATGTTGCAGTATCCGAAATGCAAGCTCATAGAGAAGATGGCAGGGACAAAGATAAAGAACGTCATGCTATGGAACAGGAGATATTTAAATTACTGGAAGAAAATGACAAAAAGGCCAACGCGCCTAATCATTCTCAGACAAAATTCAATGCATTGCAAGCAATAAGATCAGGGGTCAGAATTCTGATCTCTGCCATGAGGCAGAACAGCTTCATAGACAGTGCAAGAACCTGGAACAGCAAATGTTTAATCTCAAATATCAGGAAACACGATAGGGTACTACAATCACTGGAACTGAACTCCATCACAGCTCTGGCTAAGCAAACAATGTACCAACAGCTGTCCCTATGGCCAGACCTGGTTGCAACCCAATGGTAGGGTCTGAATCACCTGGAAACATTCACACACAGTCTTGCCCACAAGCGAACAGGAAGGGGCATCAAAATGACACATATCAGAATGCACCATGTAGTCCTATAAAAAATATGAAATTCATCAATACTTTAATTAGACCATTTAAAAACCGAGGCAATTGTTGCATGGATGACCATTTAGAGACCGTTCATGATATCTTCAAAGCCCTCCAGATTCCTAGGGAACAATATAGACAGTACTTTCACCGAACTCTAGATGCAGCGTCTGCTCGTATCATTTGTGGTCTCAGTGGACAGGAAATATCATGGGCGGACTTGGAGAAGGAGGTTAGACATCAATTCTCACCTTACCAGTCTTTGCAGGATGCCAAAAAAGCAGCTTATACTATGACAGCAAAGCAAGATATTTCACCTCGCCAGTTTTTTCAAAACATAAAAAGAGCATTTTCACGCTTTGATGTGACCTTTACCCTAATTCTGTAGAAGTTAAAACTGTATACTTTTATGGGCTCCAAAAATAAATTGTCTCCCTGTTAATTTGTGAATTTGACAGGGAAAAAACACTAAAATGGATAATAGAACAGGGGACCAAACTGTATGAAGTGATATTTAGTCAGAGAGAGGAGGGGCCTAAGAATAAAGAGACAAAACCAAAGTCTAAGGACACCAGTGATTTTGGAGGGAAAATCTGTAAATATGCTGCTAGAATTATCTCAAACTCAGGCAAAAATGACATGACACTTAATCAAAGGGGCGTGCCTCCACAGAAGACATTGCCCCAAACTCCTATGTACCAAACCATTGATCCCAGTGATAGAAGTTCTTACATTAGTCATAGATATTTTGTTATTTGTCCCAGAGTGGTATTTCACCATGATATGCCAGGTCTAAATCACAATCAAAATCAAATGTACAATGGCCCATGCCAGACACCAGGGGCCCAGCGTAGATTTGATCCAAATACAATGGTATATGGCCACCAAGAAAGACCAAGATATTTGGATAGATACATTAAAAATGGAAACCAGCATAGGGAACAATTCCCACCAAAAGAAAGACAAAATGTGAATTATGTCCCTCGCCAATATAATCAATCACCACCACTAGTCGACCATGGTCAAAGGATGCTCATTCCGCGTTCTCGACCTCCCATGTCACATGAATTCAGAGGTAACACAAATAGAAATCAATCTCCTGAGAGATATCAGAACAGGTCCAATCAGGGTGAGCTTAATCATTAACAGCCCAGGCCACAGAGAGAGGAATTCAGAGACATGGGCAGGTTTCAATGCTTAGAGGCCCAAGTCAAAATGTTGTCTGAACAGATAGGAAAATGATGTGCAGTACAAAAACAACAACAAGTCAGGAAGCAGAAGGCCATAGGAGTGATCTTGCGCATAGTGACAACAAGTGACTAGCTAATGACCACTACACTGGTGGTCAAATTAAGTCCTGTC
The DNA here is from genome assembly GCF_040938575.1 of Ambystoma mexicanum. Lineage (NCBI taxonomy): Eukaryota > Metazoa > Chordata > Amphibia > Caudata > Ambystomatidae > Ambystoma > Ambystoma mexicanum. The sequence continues at coordinate 627,479,530 of NC_090938.1, read as the reverse complement.
ACCCGAAACATGAAGTGAAACGACTAGAACGAATTGAGGCTAGCAGGGAGTGAAAAAGTAAAACACTTACCTATTAAATAGAATCACCATAGCAGGGGAATAGATGTAAATCGTATGAAGATATGAAAAAGAGATTTGAAAAGATAAAAAGGAGAACATATGTCAAATTAAGGAAAACACAAATGTAAATAAGTAACTAAGAGAAAGGAGTGTTGTGTTTGAGACTGTTAGCTGAAAAATACCAGGTGATACTAGTGTGTTTAATTGATATTATTTTCAGATGGTTCTAAAAGGATGCTGTGGATGTATGATATGTTATTTGGTAATTTGCATTTGTGTGCATAACTGAATTTGATTTCATATATCCAGTTAAAAAGGGAAAAAGTAAAGGGATTGAAGTACTTGATTCTTAAATTGTCTTTTCTTTTTACTCTAGAAAAATAATTGTTTTCCCCGTCAGTGTGCTTGGAGTACCGGATCGCTGGAGGATGCCACTGGAATGGAGTCCCCTGGACCAAAGAAGGGGTTAGGATGATGACCCGAAAGAAATCCCATCTGCAGAGAATGGAGGTTAATTTCACCAAGAACATTTCCTGAACGATTTCTGATTTAACTTTTAAAGACTATTTTTTACAAACTGATTTTTACTGATTCTTACATCAGACTGAGGGCAATGGCACCGTTTTATGGATTTATGTTTTCGGAAAGTGACAATGTTTTTCTTTAATATTTTATGAAGAAAAAGACTAAAAAAATGTAAATAAAAGATCACCATTTAAAAGAAGATAAGAGATAAAGGTAATCAAGAGATACGATTACAAAATTAAAAAAAATAATCAAAAAAGATGTGTTCTTTCTTTTGCTCAAGACTAGAGATATATACATAACATTTGTCGTGTATGAATATTAACATCTGCATGTTATTAAATTGGTTGACCATTACTGGAATTACTGGAATTATTGAATGTTTGTTTTTTCCTACAGTGATTTCAGTGGTGTCCCAGCAGGAAAATAAAGGAGGGGAGTAGGAAGAATGTAGGGTGTGCATTTCATCATTCACATTTTAACTAAGGTTTCAATTTTAACTAGGGCTAAGGGTGTGAGACTCATAGATGGGAATCAAGGGTATGAGTTTCAGGCTGAATCTAAATAGATGCCACTGCACAGTACACATGCTAGAAAATGATCACTTTGCTCCATGATGCTATTTTAATGGGCTGAGTTGCACTGAAAAAATAATACTGACATGGAACTAATACACTTATTTGCCCCTAACCATTTAACATATAATTCTCAAATAATCTGTAGTACAAATGAATCCCTTGTATAAACTGGAAACAGATTGACAGATAATACATGATGGTCTGGAAAGAAAACTAAACTTTAAACGTGCAGACTGAATCTGCGCTGTTTTGTAAAATGAGGAATGTGAGAATCTGTTGTTCTAAAGACATTGCATTTGTCCGGGGCAGGAAGTGCAGGAGAAATTTAGCAAATTATATTGAGCAATGTGGCTAAAGGCACAGAGGAAATCACGTGCTGTTTTAGTGGGGTAATCTTGACAAGGGAGGTGCTTTTGAGCGAAGGAATTTTGTGAAAAAGGTTTGAAGAGAGTTGCTGGGCATTCATTCTTCCACTCACTGACGAAGGAGGCAGGAGGAGTGCTGGCTCCTGGGCAGACTGAGTCTCCAGTGCTTGCAAGTTGACTGTCTGATGGGCTGTGGCTGTCTCTTTCCTGGGTTGGCAATCCTCAGAAAAGCTGGGTCACTACCAAGCTGAGTCGGGGAATATCGTCAGCTTAATCTAGATAATTATGCTGTTAAGTGAGGGGCGTGTGAAGTGAATGTTGTTACTATTTATCATAGATTCAATAGTTCAGTTCATTTTAAGGCTCTGCATTAGCAATAAGAAGTTAAACGTCCATCTAAAACTGTGTTTGTATTTCTCTACATGTTGCTGCTAGTCAAAGAGTATTTATTATGCCAACTTCTATTGCAAAGTAAAGGCTGATAATAGGCAGGGCTCTGCACATTATCGCAGACAGAGCGTTGATATCCATCAAAAGGAAAAACCTTGCTTACGTTGTGAATTACAACATGGGCACGTGTCACTGTGTAACTTGCACATTTCTAGTTTATGATAAAAATATTAATTCGAAAAGGTAATTTTGTCCCACTGTATTTTTCGGTATTCAGTCTCATTGGTTTGGTGCGCATAGGGAGATGGAACGTGTGGCAAGAAATCTCAGAGCAAAGTTATTTTAAATTGGATTGGCTGAATTAATTTTTTGTGTATTTCATCTGCATGCGATATGTGTATTTCATAACACAGCCAAAACAGCATAAACGTTATGTTGTCGATAAAATATCACAGGAGAGCATGAGCCATTTATTCAGAGTCTAAGTTCAGTATTTGTTTACTGTTAGTGATCCTGGGGAAATCATTATTAGGCAGTATTCTGAAATTAGTCTCACCCATTTAAAAACACACCATAGCAAAATGCCACAAAATACAACTAAATACTAGATATAACCCCAACAAATCTCTAACAGTGACCACTGCACATTCTTAGTCCTTTATACATGTATACATGCAGAATGGGGCATTTAATGTGTGGATCCAATGCTGAACCATCGGCTGAAATCCTATTGAGAGTGAATCCATGAATGTGTTTTTAGATACCTTCACCTCCGCACCATCAGTACAGGGTATGTGACCACTTATGGGTCTTGTCCAGCCAATTCTAAAATCATAACACCTGGTGTGACAAAGAAGTCATCACACAGGCTTGCCATGTAACAATCCACGCTGATAACGTGGACATGACAATATTGTGAAAACGTGACTTGCAAAAAATCAGTCTTCTGTCTGGCATGCAGAGCTGCGGTGGTGCTTCTGTGTTCCACTCATCCGAAGATGGATACAATGCAGATGGGTGTATTAGTTATACTGCAGCCACTCAAAACCAAGCCCGGGCTCCTGACAGTGGTCCTTACTGTTGGCAATATCCTTGAAGTATACATTTCTAACATGACCAAATAAATAGGACCTTCAGGTAGAAGTTGTGCCCCTGATAGTGGCCCTTACGGTTGGCAATATCCTTGAAGTATGTGTTTCTAACATGACCAAAGAAATAAGACCTTCTGGTAGAAGATGTGCATATACGGCTCACAATTCACATTCTCCCCTAGCCATTGGCTAGTGAAAGGTTGTGCTGTGTGTATGTGGGCAATTGTGGTGGTGAGTGACTTTTTATGGCTGACTGTACCTCTTCTAGGATAAATATTTCTAACAACCCCCAATGCTATGATATTCTGCTGGAATAAGGTTATTCAATATTACAATGTGCTGGACAGGGATATTAACCTGGTGAGGGATGCTTATACATGGGAAATGTATTATATAAGAAAGAAAGGGGGTCTTTTGAGCCAACATTGAGAGATGTCTGCCAAACACAGAACGTCTGAAACTGTGACTAGTGCCAGGGAATGGATAAAGATGATGTAATTTTTTAAGGACTATGGTGAACATGTTTTTTTTCCTAATCAACTGGGTAAAGTGTTTGAAAATATTAGAGGCAAATATTGATTACTAATTGAAGACGTTGCTGGATGATTGATGTATTGGTGAGAGTGGTCCTATGAAGTGATCTTCTTTATTTATAATGTATGAGGGTTTTTGGGATAACTGAAGGTATATTCTGAATTATTTTAAGCAAATCACTGTATTAAATTGGTAATATGGATACCGTAAGGAATAACTATGCAGTTTGCTGTACTGTCCTTTCGAACTTCATGTCCTAGATCCTCATGCGATCTCCATTCCTGTACTCTATGCTGCAATCCTTAATGTTCTCTGCTGAACCGTTTATGCTAGAGAGACTCCAGATATAGTACAATGTCTCAGTAAAGCATTCTAGTGCTTCTTGGTTCTAGCAACACACTATACCCCTCAAATAAAATGAGAGCCAGGAGACATAATTCCTTCCAAGACACAAGTAGGTCAACTTTATTGACACAAAGTTTCAACCTTTCAGCCTGGTGGTCAATAAATATGGGCTATCATTTTGTCTTAGAATAATTTGTGTGTCCACTGTATTGTGTTGTATTGTATAATTCATTTGTATAGTGTCTTTTCCCATGTGTTTGCCCTCAATGCGCTTTGTGGTAGGAACGTCCTTGGGGACTAAAGTCGAGACATGGGAAAGTTTTAAGAGGAGGGTTAAGATGCATGTGTGCATTTTGCCAGAATTAGGACATAGGAAGACTGGCTATGCTTCGGTAAGCTACCAAAAAGATCAGGCATGTGGACGGGTGCTGAGGGAGGTCACAACGGAACGCTAGTGCAGGAAACTCGATATGTACCCAGCTATACCCAAATGTGTCCAAGGTTGTTGCTGTATTCTAATGGCAGAGGTGTTCAGGCAAGTCTGGTGTTTCAGTGGGAAACGGTTATGTGACCAGCTAGACTGAATTTGACATAGTAGTAGCTGCATTATAAAGTGCGTGTATGGTTAGCCGTGCCTGCGGCAGATGTCCACCGAAGTGGCACGTTTATGCATACCTTAAGCTCAGGTGGAGCTTATCTTTGATGTCGCTTTGTCGTCCGGTCTTCCTCAGACCTTTTTTGATTAACAATACGGGCAGAGAAGGAAAGACTGAGACATATTTATGCCCTTGATTTATAAAAGACGTCTAAACGACTCAATTCATACCTATTTTACAGGAGGTACACTACACATAGGAGAAGTTAAATACCAAGTCGCCAACGTTATAATGCCTATTCTACATAGACAACGTCTGGAGCCTTAACCACTCTAAGATCCCAATCGCATAGAAATACAGAGGTAGGTGCTTTAAAAAACAGTCATAGACCCGCTAGACCTATTGTCCATTTCAAGTTACTTCTGAATAGAGGACACTACGGGTTCGATGTGACTTGATTTTTTTCTGGCATCGAGGCCATTTTTTATTATAGGATAAATCCCCTGTATAAAGTGGAGTAGAACAAACACACTGGTTGACTGAAGATACCAGGACCAGATTTACCACAAGAACTCAAGGTACTAGTAACACCTGAGGTACAATTTTAATTTAATTTTACTTTAAATATAGATTTCTAAGTAACAAAATGCAATTCAAGAATGAAAACTCCAGGAAGGGAACAACAGGTGATTTACAATTTATGTAAATTCTGTTTGAATCAGATCAGATCAGATCAGATCAGATCAGATCAGGATCCTACTATCTTTTCTACCCCCTCCACAGAATATACCAGGTAATTAATCTTCCTGGTATAGCCTGAGATCTCTGAGATTTAATTTAGCACTATTAGCTTACTCTCTCTCTTTTTCTCTCCTTTTCTATCAACAGACACAATTCATAAAGAAAGACAATGTAGTACTGTTAATCAATATGGGAATCATACTCATGTGAAGAAAAGTTGTTATATGTGATGTTTTTTTTCATGGTAACAATTGAAAAGTGGCACATACTCCTGAAGAAAGTTCCAAAATTATTTGATGGGAACTGAAACATGTCGAGTTCAATTATCTGGTGAAGTGACTAAACCGATAAAAGAATCAATCCCAATTAAGAGGATAAATACAGTTACATCAAAGGCAGCTAATAATCTCTAAGTGATTGTGGAAGAACCGAAAGAATTTATAGGAAGACCTATTCAAAGAGGTCCTTTTCTTATCTTGTCACCGTTGATATATGTGCTTTAGATAAATACATTGTATTTTATACAGTGGTTTTAACAATGAGGATTATTAGATATTTATGTTATTTTTTGTATTTTGAATCCATTTAATAAAATTGAAATATGCACACTGAGAAACAGCACTAGGATAATGTCTGTGACTGTTGATAGGAGCTACCTACCTCCTGTTTAATTAACTCCAGTTGTCAGCCATTGTGATGAACACAACCGGCCATGGTGCAGGGATGCCATTTAGGGGTTGCCAGCGGTTGCACTTGTGATCCCTGAGGTCTCCCTTGCTACCCCTGTGGTCTCCCTAGCTATGCCTAAAAAAACGTTTTATTAGTTTTTTTTTTACTAATTGAAATGCCATGTGGCTATTTGAGCAGTGATCCTAAATAAGAAAGAATAGGGAAAACAAACAATTTGTTGTTCTGGAATTCTATACAATAATTGCTAGACTCTTTAAAAGTTTATTTCAGGCACACTTCAGTGGGTGAGTCACTGATTTAGTCTGTTCTTAGACACCTCAAATTCACAATGCAGACACAATCCTCCAAAAAGCATTTAGAGTAGAATAAGCACCAATTTCGGACTATGTATTTTGTCTTTTGGCAAGTTGCATTTATAGCATTTTTTTTCTGCCGATACATATGGCAATCCATTCTTATATGAAAAGTATATCACGTTACAGTTCATTGTAACCATATTTTTCATGGTGTACTTAGAAACAATGATATGTGATGCCACTTCCTTCTTTTGTCAAGAGGTAAATGGACATGTTCCTTTGCTTCCTGTGATGTCACTTCGGGGTGGGGTCAAAATACGTCACTTCATGTGTTGTCATGAGAGGTCAAGGGGCTTGTGATGTCACTTCCACTACCACTGTCTGTGAAATGACATCGCTGCCATGGCGATGTGAGTTTGCTCTTTTATCCAAGAAGTAGCTTAATGGCCAGCTTTTATACCTTTTTTAATGGGCATGTGCTTATGTGTGTGTGAAGCTACACACAGAGCAAACACACCTGCGAGGCAATAGAGCTCTGTACAGCAAGTATTTACACTCATAGTACGCTATGATTTTGATACATCAAAATGGATTGACTTGGGCTCCAGATTAGAACTTGCCATGAAAGTCAGGTACTCCTAGTTTTCTGAGGATAGCAGGAAACCTATTTTTGTAGGGCATAAACACGGTTCTCATTCCAAGAGTGGCATACTTCAAGGCATCAATTTGGTCAAATTGGCTGTTTTCTTAGAGACCTCTCGGTTGAAGGTGCTGCTCTTGCTGCTCGCCTGAACGCACTACATAAGCCGTGCAGGTGGCAAACACAGGTTCATCTTACTTTTATTTGCTGTAGTATTGGTCTGATGTTATGGAGTACAAGAGGCAGCTCTGGAGCACAGATGGATACCTTAGTATTGTGCAGAAACTAGATGTTAATGTATCATAGTTTCTGAGACCATGAAGTTAACATTTTTGAGGGTATAAGATCATGAGTCCTAAGCCCTCAAAATAATTGCTATGACCTATGCTCAATCTTATGAAAGGAGAAGTACCCCCTGTTCAAATGCTAAGTTTTTCTATCGCACACCACAGGGTTGACTCTTTTTTGCTCGTGCAATGCTTGTTAAAAGAACACCCAGAGACACACATGTGTTGAGGGATCAAGGGCATTTGATATAATGCTCCAATATTCAATTTTCTAAAAATAGGGTACGGCTATCAACCATAGGTAAGGTGACAATCCAGAATTTGTAAATGAGGAGAGCAGTGCTGTCTTTGTTAGTCTAGATTCTGAGAATCACAAACGATATCATCTTGAATTTCATAATTTAGTAATTAAATCGAAGACACCTAAAATTGACTAATCATAACCTTTAATAGGTAGGCATCTATTCTCTAAGAAGCAGATCAATGCCAACTCCTGATATGACACATCCACCCACATGTACAATATAATCATATGCCAACCTGGACCCTTTTCTGTAACCAAGGGAACCGCAGCTAGAGAAGCATCTATGACTAAATGTCAATGTTTCTGCCCCTGTGAGTTAAAGAGCTCACTTATGGAACGTATTGTTTACACACTATTAATCTTTGTCATATATGGTGGCAATTGACACCTGAGATTCCACGCCTTAGAAACACACTAAAAAGCCACACTATATGCCAGAAACACTTGTCTACCGTAGATACAACTAGCGGTAGTTAGTGGTGGGCAAGAAGGCTGAAAACCTCTCAAAAGAGAGGTTTGCAAGTTTTGTAGTGATTTCGCCCACTTGACTGCGGAGCAAATTGGCCATTGCAGAGATTCTTTCCAGTCGTAATTGTAATTTTTTAATGCAATTTCAAATGAAAAACATTATTTATTTTTTTATCCTGAAATTGCGGCCTATTAGGGTGCTGCAAATCACTTATGTCCCATAATTGCCTGTATTTTTGAGCCCAAAAAGTAAAACTTCAGGCAAAAAGCAAAATGCATCTAATAGCAGTGAATCTGGTACAATTCTGCTCTCTTGGCCACAAGAAAATGGATGCGAATTTCGGCAATTTCTTTTTTGCTACATTTGTCCACACCCGGAGGACCAATAAAGGTAAGGTAAGAGGTCTAAGAACACTTACGAGAAGTCACCTGCAAATACGGCCAGTCATCAGCAGCATATGTTAAGGAGCTGCTAGAGGAATCACAACATTCTCATGAGTCATATCCACCACTTCTTGAATGTTTGATCAATCAACAATCCTACAGAATTAGCTGCATCCTACCGAGAATCACCCATGTGTCAATCAAACTGCTGAATTGGCTTGAATGGTGGCTGCACACTGGTTTAGAAAACACAACTTTCAAGGCACGAGCTATCATGTAACACAGGGGTCTGCAACCTGCGGTTCCCTAGATATTTTTGATGGCAGCTCTCATGACCTATCACCATTATGGAGAATGGCTAGGGATGATGGGAGTTGTAGTCCAAAAAATCTGGAGAGCCAAAGGTTCCACAACACTGATGTAAAAAATCAGTGAATTCTACAATTTTAAGATTTTACTTTCAATGACTCGACTACAAATATCACAATACTTGCCTTTTTAAAAGGATAGCCCAGGTCTTTATGGTCTTCTCCCCACCCTAACCATGCCATTGCATAATGCCATGTATATTTGCCCTGTATGAAACATAGATGCCACCTACCCGCCATCGCCATCCAGCAGGCGGCGGTAGGTCTCGATCTCCCTCTCGAGTCGCGTCTTGATGTCCAGGAGCTGCTCGTACTCGGCCGTCTGGTTCGCTATGTCATGCCGGATCTGGGCCAGCTCCTCCTCTAGGCCACCAATCATGGCTTGTATCTGCGAGAGCTGCATGCAGTAACGCCCTTCTGTTTCTGCTAGGGTGTCTTCAAGGGATTTTTTCTGTTGGTTAATTAAAAAGTGCATTAAGTGTTAATTGTATTAATGTGTTTGATTGAAACGCATTAAAAACCTCAATGAACAGACCTGGCATTATTGGTAAAGTTTAGTGTCACAGGTCAGCTATGGAGTTCTCATTCTATCGTCTCCATCTCTTTTGTCCTATTCTTTCTTCATGCCACTAATGTTATTGCATCCAAATCTCTTGTAGTGGCTCAAGCACTAGCAATGCATTAGCCCCTTCTCCGGAATTAACATTCTGAAAGGTGGATCCGCGCAAGCCCTCGCGACTCTCTTTTCTTGACTGGCCAAATTAGTATACACCTCAGTATTGCAGCATGTGTTGACAGAACAGATTGGTATGGAATGAAAAGGTATTTTTTTATGAATCGGAAAAAAAGACAGATTTAGAAAGACCGCTCTGTGAATACACAGAGCGGTCTTTCTAAATCTAATTGTCACACCCCTGCCACACACTAGTGCACGCAGGGGCTGCCTGGCTGATCAAGATGGGCAGAAGACGGAAGTGGGAAGAGAGATAAGTGTATGTGTTTGAGTGTGTATGTTAGTGTGGGGAGGGGCAAGGGTAAGGAAATGTCTTACGGGTAGGATAGGGAGGGCGACTAATGAAGGCTGCACCAAATCGCACCAAATCGATCAACAATAATTGGTCTTTTGCGCGTGTGACCTTCAATATTCGACATTATCACATAGAACCAACAGATTCACACTGGACAAGTCAACCATGGGGGCCACTGTCATCTTTGACTCATATCGTCAATTAGAGGTTTACAGTGTTTTCAATTGCTGTGCCTAGTCTATCTGTAGTTACCACCAAACCCAGTTGGTCCTCAGCTTTCAGGTGACCTTAGCCCTGGCATTCTAGCACCCGTTAGAGTGGAGGTAGGGACCCATCTGTGCATCCCCAACCAATACAGGAACCAGCGAGGAGTGGATAGCCAGACACTTAATGCCACACCGATTGTAGTGACCAATTGAATGGACATCATTTAGTGGTGGGAGCAGACTTTAGCATTGACCCCTTTGTGACTGCTTGCGATTCTTAGGTCTTCCTGTCATCTGATTCTTTACAATTTATTTTGAAGTTAATTGTTGGTTTTATCAATAGGATATGATTTTTGTATCCGCCGTCTGCGATCTCATCAGTGTGTGTGATGTCTCTTCATGCGATGTCTTTAGGGTGAACGATAATGCAGGATCACTTCCTGTGATGCCATGAGTGGCGTGACATCACTATTTCTACAGCTCTGCATTGTATTAAATGACACAGAACATACCATAGCAAGCTGGGCCTGCAGCTCTATCTCCAAGCCCTGAAGAGTCCTCCGCAAGTCTGAGATCTCACTCTTGCTTGACTGCCCCGCCTCAATATGAAGGGAGATCTCCTTTTTCAGCTCCTGGCTCTGAAATAAAAGTAGAGTACACACATGAGGGGGTTCAAGCCTGCTTCAAACTTTGGGCCTCATCACTAGTTGGGCGGTAACGCCAGCGCTATTAGTGCCGGCGCTAATAGCCCTAGCGCTAAACCCCCGGCGCATTTAAGGGTTATAGCCAGACTCGTGATGAGGCCCTTTATCTTTGGCATTTGATTGAACTCATGCTTTCACAGATACAAATATTGAGTGTCCTGAGTGTTGCGATAAAGGTCAACAGGAGAACGCATTGATTTTAACCCAAGAGGACCCTTTGACGACCGTGAAACCATTGATACTCGCAACGAACGACATTCCATTAAAGTAACCTGAGTCAGTGGGAGTGGGTAAAAGTAAGACCCCGTTGAACTCTACGGGAACTTGTTGACAGGATCTGATTGAGAGTTAAATAAAATCTATGAAGATGATGAGACTGGGTGAACGTGTATTGGACCATGAATGTTGCCCAAGAGTGTGACTCCATCAAAGCCTAATGGATTTTTGTTCATTGGTCTGGGTGATATTCCATTAAACTCTATAGTACCTTTGAGGTTTTCTTTTCATGAGATTCCATTACAACTATGGCCCATTCGCCCTGTGTGTGAATGCGACTCCATTCTAATGAGCTATGACTACTGGTTGTGAAAATTACGTCATTATGTAGTGCCATTGATTTGCGAGGAAGTGATGCACCATTAAGATCTCATTGGCTAGTCACATTGAGCTGGCCTTCTCACTATTCAAAAGCATTCCATGTACTATGATACTACTTTTGAGTATAGGGGGTGAGGGGGTTAACCTTGCAATGAGAGGCTCTACATTAAGGTCTATGGGTTCATGGATGCTCACAGTGAGTGATGCTCCATTAACGTATATTGCACTATTGATGCTCATAATCACTGATCATTAAAGCAAATGAGGCTATAGCTGATTGGAAGGAGTGATACTGTAGTAAAGTATATGGTGTCAATGATTCCCAGAATGTGTATACTACCTAAAAGTATTAGGGTTTACTGATATACAAAAAGAACAACACTCGAATAAAATATGGACGCCTATTGGTGCATGTTCAGAGTGATAACACCAGTGAAACTCTGGTAAAGGTTTTGAGCTCCTTAATGATTAGAAGGATTGTCTTCAATAATAACATATGTCAATAAAAGTGCATTAGGCTATTGAGTGAGGGTATGAGGGGGCCATTTAATTTAGGAATGAGTGATAATCAATTACATTGCATGGGGCAATTGATGCATTGAGTTAGTGATGCCCCATTAAAGCAGACACTGATACTTGGAATGTCCATAAATAAGACTCCTTCAAAGTCTATGGGGAACTTGAGAGTTCCTTAATATGTATGGGGGTCAATGACTAATACTGCCTTCAGTAACGTGTGATACTCCCTCATTTCTTGTGTCCAAGTGCTGCATGAAACACAGATGTGTGTTTTGGTGCCGCCGGGATAGGGACCGGCATTGAGGGTGTCTGTAAGCGAGACTGACCTTGTGAAGGAACTGCTCCTCGGCATCCCTGCGGTTCTTGTCGGCGAGGGCTTCATACTGGCTCCTCATGTCATTGAGGACCCTCAGTAGGTTGGTTCCCGGAGCAGCATTCATCTCCACGTTGACTTCTCCGGCCACGGTGCCGGAGGAGTCCTTCATCTCCTGAAGAGAGAGTCAAAGACAACAATAGCATTGGCTCTTGCAACATCTCCAACTATTCTTACCCCCTTCCTGGCACTGTCAAGGACACTCGTAATGATACAACTAATACTACCGCTTCTACTCTTATGACTACAACTACTACTGGTAAAAATATCACACTCATATACTACTAATACTACCAATAAAGTGTCCAAAGTAAATATTAATGATGTTCTAATACAAATAACAAAAGCAAGGCTAAGAAGAACAAAAATAATAATACAAATCAATACATTATTACTATTAGTACCTGGCACAGGTTATTTAACAAATGCACTGCTTGGTGCATTTGCGAGGCTTAACTCATGGTAAGCCTGCTCACGTCCGTGCGCGTCCCGCGTGCTGCTCTTCTTATTCTTTTATTTTCTTTTAGGCCACCATGCAAAGGGAGAAGGGACCACATTTAGTCCCTTCTGCCTGTTCCACGGTGGCCATTTTTTCTGTTTACTTTATTTTGTAATGTACGTGATTGGCCATCATGGAAAGGGAGAAGGGACTAGTTGTAGTCCCTTCTCCCCTTCCATGGTGGCCATTTTCTGTGTTTACTATGGCTGCCGCGGAAAGAAAAAAGGGACTATGTTTTTCTCTCCGCAGCGGGCATTTTTTAAAATACTTTTAAACTTTTTTTTTTTCGGCTGTGAAATGCAACGTGTCTCGCAGCCAGGAAAAAAAAAAACATTAGTACCCCGGTCTTATGGGTCGGAATGCTAATGGCAACATGCCTCAAGACTTCGGGCCATTACCTTACGTGGTAATGGCCCGCAGTCTCGGGGCATATTGCCACAGTAATCCAAACAATGATAATAGATAATATGACACTATTAAAATTAAAATAATAAAATCAATGACAGTAACAATAATCACAAGGATAAAGATAATAACAAAAACAACAACAAAAACAACAACAGTCATCCTCATTATCACTGTCATCATCATGTCCATTTATCCAGTGGAGTGAGTTGTTAAATAATTAATATTATTCGTCATTGGTACTCATAATATCAAACTCTGAAGGGTGAAGTATTGAGTCAAAGCTGTTGGTATTGCATTCTGTGAATTATGTGTTACACAAACATCTCGGTAGGTTACGCAGTGGACGCTCAACCAACTAACCTCCTAAACCAGTTATATTGGAACAAAAAGGATATCAGTACCGGTATTGCACAGCAGTATGGACCTATAGAGCAGAAGACTGGTAGTAGACCAGTAGACTGGTGTAATAGAAATAAGCTTCCAATGGCTATTTTGTCACTCACTGCAATTAAAGCCTTTGATACCCTACGCTGGTCATACTTGGCTGAGGTTTTAACAGCTTTCGGCTTCGGCCCTAATTTTGTGAAACTGGTTCTTGCAAACATTCCCTGCCTACATGCATCAATTAAAATGAATCACAGGCTCTCTAACCTGTCCCCATTCACTGGGGCAAGCACCAAGCTTGCCCCCTGTGACCTCTCATATTCGCTTTAGCCCTTGGACCCCTGGCCATAAATATCAGAGGTAATCCCTTGCTCACATGGATTGACACAGGTGGGCCTACACATACATTGTCCATCTATGCGGATGATAATTTATTTTATGATGACCAGTCCTTAGTCCACCCTTCCGGCGATTATTATGGAGCTGGATTTGTTTCAGTGGATCTTGCGATATGCTATTAATTACAGTAAATCTGCATCCCTTAATGTCTCTATGCCTCAGGTGGATATCCAATATCTACAACAAGCATATCCATTTAGGTGGGAGGAGGACAAGCTTAAGTATTTAGGGATTTATCTCACCTGCTACCAAGACACTTTGCTTTGCCATAACTACCCGACTCTTTTCCGCAAACTTTACCAAGACCATGAGCGGTAGAAACGCACTGTGATATCTTGGTTCGGCAGGTGCACCGCCGATAAAATGAACATATATTCGCGGCTGCTCTACGCCTTCCAGGCCCCCCCAGTGTTGCTCCCATCAAACACTCTAAAAACTTTGCAATCTAAAATCTGGGATTTCATTTGGCAAGGGAAACCCCCTGAATATGTAGGAAGATTTTCGTCTGCCTGAAAAAGCAATTCCTAGTGTCACCAATATTTGCTTGCAGCTCAGGTGTCAATGATACTTTTACGGACATAAGGTTTAATAAGCGCTAGATGGAATTTGAGCAGGCATCTCTGGGAGCTCCTCTGGCTTCTCTACCTTGGCTGCCATCATCTTGCTACCGTCCGAGGCACACCCTCCTATTGTCCACCACTCTGGTTAGCGTAACCTATGGGGATAGGGTGAATCGCAGATATCGGCTTACCACTCACCCCTCGGCACACCAGTTTTTCACTACACGACTTTCACCTCTGGATTGACAAGTGGGGACTTTATTAGATGGAGGGAGGGTGGGCTGCATGATTTAAACTGATATGCAAATGGTTATTTCTCCTTTCTGAAAGGTACAGCGAGCTAAAACGTGGTTGTGGACCCTCCTGAGTGGGCATCTTCCCATAGAACAGGTCATTTGGCCGCGTTAGTTCTCTGTAGAGGGGCACCCAGATCTTTTTGTTCCTTATTAGGCTTTATGTAGCCCTCAAATACATAAATGACATTAATCAATAAATAATATAAAACCTGCCTGACCCTAAATCTAAATAACTCCAACCAACACGTTCCTAATCTGCTAGAAGAAATATTGCATATCCTAAAGAATGCACTTGTATATCAGGAATAGTCTATATCTTTTCTATGTGTATTGCACCTCCTGCTTCTCTTTACTGTCCCCCTCCCTTGCTCCCCTCAAATCCCTGTGAATCGAATTTGCTTTGTAAACAGGTGCGATACAAAACAATAAATACAGAACAGTGCATTTTCCTGATGACTAACTTGCATCAAGCTTGTCCAACACAATGTTGATTCTGTCCCAAATCAGTAGGTCAATTACACAATCTCCCTATCACTCTAAAATCTATGCCAACTCTGTTGTAGTGGAGAGACATCAGACATCACTCCACTGCACAATCGCTGAAAATGAAAGGGCGAGAGAGTGGATGGTTACCGTCTCATGGTTCTTCTTAAGGAGGGCCAGTTCCTCAGCCAGGCTCTCACACTGATTCTCCAAGTCTAACTTGGCTAGGGTCAGCTCATCGTAGACCCTGCGCAGTCCGTTGATGTCAGCCTCTACGCTTTGGCGGAGAATGTGCTCATTCTCAAACCTGAAAGAAGGAGATATCTGAGCAGGTGATTTTAATCCCCAATCATTTCAGCCATTTATAATATTTCTTAATTTTTCAGCTGGACCCAGAAAGTAACTGAATTGAAAATTATGTAATAAATATGTTCATGAATTGACCATATCATAATGGAACTGTTTTCCAATTAGGTTCCAGATGATGCGGTGGTGCCAGCATCTCAACGACCAAATGTTGACTATCGTCAGCTGTTCTATGTGACACATGTACTCAATGGCTCAAACGATGAATGAGACCATGAATCCAAAAACATCTACAGATGTCATGGGGGTGAACATGATAAAATAGCTCAGGTAGTTCATATGATTGCCAGAGGAGTCTTTGAGTAACAACAACTTTTAACACTGGTGGTCTAGTCTCTGATCTAATTAATGAAATATAGCAATGTGTTTTATATTATATGTTAATATAATCATTGGAAGTGGAGGTAATTCTCTTTAGGGAGCCAAGGAATAGTGTCTAAAAGAAGTAAGATCATATGTGTAGTATTTTTAAAAGCTGTAAGCTCTGCATGGAGAACTGTGTGCTCTGTGCATTGAGAACTGAGCATTTGCACAGCAATCCTTACCCAGAGACCCAGCTAAAACTGTGGAAAAGGAGACATTTACAGTGATTCTATGCTCACAGTCATGCCCAGAACCAGTTTGGATTAGTATGTATGGTTAAATGTTCAACACATTTTAAAGTAAGGGTACGTTTTGTGAAACATGAAATGAGCACCCAGCCCAGTTTGCATTATGCTATTAGAGATTCAAGCATACAACCCTTTTAACACATACATAATTGTTAAATATAAAGATATGCAGGCATTCATGTCTTCCCACGATGCTCTCTGCTCTTATGCAAAGCACCCTAGTACACTTCCTGGTTTTACTTGTCCTCTTCCCCTTTCTCTTAGAGTACAACAGGAGTGTACCGGACTCCATCTTGGAATGAGAACCGTCTATTAGAAAACAAACATATGGTTATTCTAGGTTTTGATAATGTGGTGTACTCAGACAAGTTGAACATTCATATTATGACTCAAATATATACTCAAAATGCTATTTCAATAGGAAAATTGTACGCTTTCATGTAGCGTTTACCATGCTAGTGTAATACAATTATCTTCTTGTTTCCAGCTGTTAGCTGCTTTTGAAAACAACTCTATGCCTGCCTTCAAGATACATTTATTTCCTCTTTTCAGGCAGCCGACTATGGTGGCTCTAGCAAATGTCCACCTGACAACTCAACTCTCATTCACATAGATACATTGAGACATAGAGAACATATAGGATGAGGGAGGGAGAGAGAGAGAGAGAGATTGCAAGAGAGAGTGGGGCATAGAGGACAGAGATAGGGAGAGAGTGCTAGATGGGTGGCCGATACTGAAGTTGCAGCCATTAAATGCGATTTCAGGAAGCGGTGGATGAGAGGGAGATGTTCTATGTATTTTGAATCTCGACCTAAAGGTGAATTTATGGACCCATTTAATTATATGAATGCATCTGAAATGTTGCACTCTTCTTTGGCTGAGGCAGCCGTGTGGTTTCAAATCCAGATCAAACACGCTATTGCTATGCTATTTGCTATCCAAAACTGTCCCTTACAAACCACAGTAGCCCGTAGGATCTAATTGTTCAAAATAGTGAAATACGTCGATATTATTATTGTTTATTGTTGATTTTAGTTCAAATAACTTTTACAACAGTACAGTTAATTTTGATTTTACATAAAAAAAATACTCGTAGGAAATTATGTTTCGCATCATCAATATTAAACCATCAAGATATCACATTCTAAAAGATAAAAATAATTAATTATATATAAAATTCATACATGCATTAATCATATTAGCACAGATCAAAACATCAAAATTCTCCTATACTAAAATATGGTTCTCAGAAATGTGCCTAGGTTTACATCTTATCTTCATGCTGTGATATGGTTGCACCTCAGCATTTGCTATTAAATTTGTGTGACCTTAATATGCAAGAACAGACTGGTCATCAGGATTCTACAGCTATTTAGGTGCAAATAGCAGACTTCAACATTAGCTCAGCTTTAGTCCATACATTATGCAAAGCAATAGGCATGGATTCAGATGATCGGGCCTCATCACGAGTTTGGCGGTAACCCTTAAATGTGGCGGTAATGCTATTACAGCTGCATTTAAGGGTCTGCTAAATCACAGTGGCGGATTTTCCTCCAGCTCTGAGCTGGGGGCAAATCCATGGTGATTTTGCCAATTTTCGCTGCTATTACCGCCAGCGGTAGTCCCGAACATTTTCCATTGGGCCCAATGGGGAATGGAAAATTCCCGAATGGGCCCAATGGGGATTTACCGTTCTGCCAACCCGTGATCTGGCACTAATAGCACCGGGGGGGTTTGGCGATAGGGCTAATAGCCCCGGCGGTAATACCGCCGGGGTTAGCGCCCAACTCGTGATGAGGCCCCATGTATTTAAACATACATACGAAAAATGTATAGTATCAATGGTGGTGTACTGATGTACATATCATCCATACACATTCCTATATACAGAGACAAGTTTAGGGCACTCAGTCAAAATATGTCTAACAGTCTCTATATTACCCTCCACGTTACAGATGCGACAATACCATTGATTAGGAGCCAATTTCCATTGAGTTCCACATGTGGCTCTAACAGGGAGTTGGTTGAGCCTCATGAGTAGTCGAAATCTGCATACAACAGGGCTAGGGCATCATACTAGATATTTTTTAGGGCAATGATCTGTATGTACGATACCCTCTAAATAATGGTACTTATGTAAGCTAATCATGTGGCTAAAGCTTTCTTCCAAATCTTTTATCTGGGATTTCTTTTTAAATGCCATTTTAATGGCCTTCTATCTGCCACACATAGAGCACTCAACTGACCAATACAATGCAGCATTTGAGTCCATGCACAAAGCATCATTTTTTTTCTATATTATTACTTGTCATTAATTCAATGACATTTTTACCCATAATATTAGGCATCTTACTAGAAGGATGACAAACAGCTTTAATGGGGAGCAAAACTCTTTGGTACTGAATGATTGCTTTTAATGATGTCAAAACAAATTCGACCCTATTATATTGTGTCGGACAAGAAGGAGGAAGACACAATATGGTACGCCAAAAATAACCCTCTATTTTATCCAACCATGATCCATTTTCAAGGGTGAGGGCCTCAAGCCCATAGGGCAACACTGGTATAAACCACTGAGAGTATAACAACATTATGCCCTTCAAGGAGTAGCCAGCGTATTGGGAGAGATCATTCCGAACAAGCATGGTGGTTTGTCTGGCACGTTGTGTCTTTCTAGCAATTAAACACAAATATCCAATTTTGCTGTCTATATCAACTCCAAGATATTTATAGGAGTCTGTATATTAAATTGTGCCCCAACTTGTTTCCATTTGAGGCCTATTAACACTTCTTGAAGTGAATACATAGTCTTTGTCTTTTTTTTAATTGATAATCATACTATGTTCACTGGCAAATTGGCCCAATTCTTCCATATGGCTTCATGCCCTTTTTGGTATGATCAACAATCACAAGATCATCTGCATTCAATAATGCAGAGACCTTGGTAGTTTTGAATTTAGCTGGACAGTTAGCATGTTTTTCATGACATCCGATTAGTTGGCCTATATACAGGTTAAAGAGGAGGGCCGCAAGTAAACATCCCTTGTTCATTTTGATTGGAGTAGATAATCAACCTGCATTGTCGAACCTAATTGCTCGATTGTGGTGAAGCTTTATTAGGATTTCCAGCAACCAGATAGGACACTTTAATGTGGTCAAGATTTCCCATAACTTATTTCAATTAAACCCTGTTGAAAGCTGAAGTCTACGAATTTAACATAAACAGATGAATTGGGCTGCTGTTTGGCTCTAGTGGTGATGGCACCAAGGAGTTGAACATTCTACATGGTACTGGAATCTAAATGAAAGCCTGATTGGAAGTGGTGGAGTATCACTCAAGTCAATATTAACTATGAACTATCAGTGCTTACCAACATCTCTATAATCCTGGTAAATAGCCATTGGCAACGTCATTAGTTTATATTTCTTAATGAGCCTTGCATATGTATGTGCCAGGGATCCACCATTTGCTAGCTAATGCTATCATATGCCTGGTACTCACATCAGTTTCTCTCTCTATCTATATTTAACAGTACTGTAGGGAATTATAAGTGTACATATATATATATATATATATATATATATATATATATATATATATATATATATATATATATATTACACGGCCATGGTAGTGGCCGTGTAGTTATGGTTAAGTTGCTGTTTCCATAGGAAGAGCACTTTTTGGGTGGCCTATAACTCCGCTCCCCCTGGACGAATCTTCACCAACTTTGCAAAAAAAAGTATATGGGCCACTTTAATTGTTTTTGCAAAGTTTGGTGATGTTTGGTCCAGGGGGGCAAAAGTTATAGGGGGGGTCCCAAAACGTATTTTCTTCCCATAGACTGAATGGGGGAAACACTTTGCGCACGCCTACAGCCCAAACCGCTGGACGGATTGTCATCAAATTTGCGTCAGGGTCAGGGCCTTGGTCCCAAAACCGTGCTTTTGTAACTTTGGTGCCAATCCATCCAGTAGTTTCCTTTAAAACGAACAAAAAATATGTCTGAAAAATTAGTAATATGCATGTCCGCCCCGCGTCACAGTTCCCTGATCGCTCCGCGGACAAGATACCAATTGGCCAGGGGGGTGGCGTCATGACCGCGGACATGCGACATCTTCGCCGATTGGCTACAGCGATCCGTGATGTGCGTTAGAATATGTGAATGTGCCCAACATCTTGGATCCGAAGACAGTGCGGTCGCCACCAGAGGCGAAATGCTGTTTTGGAAACTGTTTTGCTCTCCTACAGTGCGTGAGGAGGATCACAGAGTAAGAGATGGCTTAAATACTGTATTTGTTTAGGCGGCAGGTGGTAATGATGTATTTTCCATGCAAAATGGTGTTTGGGAAAGTCCTCTGAACACCTACAGTGCTTGGAGAGGTTCAGAGTGTAAGAGATGCCTGAAATACTGTACTTATTTGGGCGGCAACCGTTTATGATGCATCCTCCATTGCCGCCTTGTTCAGGATATTTGTACATGCAGAAAATGAGGGGTGCGATAAGGGTAGTATTTTAGTCCGTGCTGTGTAGAGGCACCTTGAAAATGTTTGAAGGACACGCATGGTGTTACTGACCATTCAAACTGAGTACATGACGTTATTAGATTACATTTTCCTATGGGTCTGTTATTGATTAGTATGCCACCATGGTTATGACATGCTGCGGTGGTTGTGGCCAGGGCCTACTGTCTTGGATGCATGGCCACAGGCCATACTTTCAAGACTGTAGGCCCTGGCCACAACCACCGCAGCATGTCACAACCATGGATACAACTGTAGTATTGACTAACGATTACATGGTTGTGGGGAGTGTGTACAGCACCCAAGAACAAAGTTATAAGCGCTGGAGGTGTAAGCCAGTGCACACCCACACATTGCAATATCTATGGACAGACAGCTCGGAGTGCAGTCTCTGGCCAGAACAAGTGAAGCAAACTACACCTATCAATACACCCATACTACTGCACATCACTGAGGTGGTTGTGGGCAGGATGTACAGTTTTGGTTGCATGGCTACAGGCTGTAGCCCATATAGCATACTCCTAAAACCGTAGGCCCTGCTCACATCCACCGCATCATATTAGAGCAATGCATACACCTGTAGTATATGTTAGCATGTTAGATGATTCTGGGGAGGGTGTACTGTCTTGGGAAGGCCATGCACCCAGAAACGACCTTCTAATCAGTGGAGTTATAAGCCAATGTACACGTATACATTCAAATGTATGCGGAAATATATCCAAAGTGTAGGTCCAGCCAACAAACACTACAGCATATTAGACAGGCACATTAGTGGCTGTGTTGTTATGGTGGAGTTGCTGTTTCCATAGGAAGAACACTTTTTGACTGCCTTATATCTGTGCTATACTTAGATGAATCGTCACCAAAGTTTGCAAAAAAATGGTATCACTCACTGTGACTTTATTTGGAAAGTTTGATGCTGTTTGGTGCAGGGGGGCGCAAGTTATAAGGGGCAGGGTTCTCAAAACATCTCTTTTCCCCTTAGATGGAATGGGGGGAAAGTTTGTGCACGTGAACATGTGACTCATTCCCTGATAGGTTGTACAACAGCGTAAAATAAGTGATTTTTTTTCGGTGCCCCCCCCTATGTTATATTCATGTTTTAGTGTACGCGGATATCGCTAGTAACACATCGAAACCAACACTGCATTGGACTTGACACACTCATGTAACAGTATTTCGGAAGTTGACCTTTAAGGGGGCCGGAAAGGGATGTGGAAGTATGTATGTGGAGCTTTTTTGTCACCAAAGTTATACGTTTAAATGGAAGTTCCTGCTTACTGTTCCACGAGCAATTACTGCGTGTGGGTTCTAATGTTTACGTTTTTTATTCATGTTTTAGTGTACGCGGATATCGGCAGTAATACATTGAAAACAAGACTGCATTGGACTTCACACACTCATGTAACAGTATTTCAGAAGGAGACCTTTGAGGGGGGCCGAATGGGATGTGGAAGCACATAATGAAATGTGGAGTTTTTTTTTATCTCACCAAAGTGATACGTTTAAATGGAAGTTCCTGCTTACTGTTCCACGACCAATTACTGCGTGTGGGTTAAAATGTTTTTGGAATAAAATTACCGGCAGACTGGCGTTCTCAGTTTTCTAAACTACGGCAACCATCTGCAGTGTTTGCTGGAAACATCCCTTCGGGATGTGTATGGGAATAGCGTTTCTCATAATTGGATTGCAATATGTTGCTTCAAAGAAAGAATGTATTTGGCTTCTGAGTGAAGGTCACATGAGTTGCTTTTTTGGTTGACCGCTCAATACGCCCGCGCATCTGAGTGAAAGTACAAGGGGCAATTGTTTTTTGACCTTGAGTGACAAGGGAAACTTACTGGCAGTTCACGGAATGAAAGGGTAAAAAAAAATAGCAATTGATAACGTTATGTTTTAAAAAGTTTTAAGGGACATGGAATATCAGTATACAAAGAATCTTCCATGTGAACACATTGGTGTACCTTGCACAAACAGAATGGAGGCAGTAAATATTGTGTAAATTTAATTTTGCCCACTCTGCAGCGAACTGCCGTTTATTGTTCTCTTACCGCACATCTAATTTGCCAATATAATTGTCGTATTATCTTTCTGTGCTATTACATTATTGCACTAATATTTGAGAGTGCCCAGGTTATACATTTGTAGTGTATGACTGCACTCATTCTTTTTTAGCATTACTATTTCTTATTTGAAACGTTAACTATCTCCACATAGCTTTTTGTAAACTTTTGCATGTTTTATTTAGTCTTCTTTGAAATCACGCGGCGTAATTGTTTTTTCATTCTCCCTTCCTTTTTCATTTCATAACTGAATTATCCTCTTCCTGTGTAGTTGGCATTTTTTTTCTCTTACTGCAAATGCAAAATCTCAGCG
Organism: Ambystoma mexicanum; assembly: GCF_040938575.1. Classification (NCBI taxonomy): domain Eukaryota; kingdom Metazoa; phylum Chordata; class Amphibia; order Caudata; family Ambystomatidae; genus Ambystoma; species Ambystoma mexicanum. The sequence goes on along the minus strand of NC_090938.1, from coordinate 627,456,535 downwards.
TTTGTAGCTTGGCACTATAGGTACAAATGGACATTAGTAACATTTTATTAAAATGTCATGTTTGAACACGTAGCTTTGTGCAGTACTTTGCACATTTTATGTGTCTTTTTTGAAATTTTTTGGTACAGGTTGGTTATTGACACGTATTTTCTGTAACCTTTCCCGCCTAGTTATATCTTGCCGTATTGTGCATGTCATGGGTTTCACTTGCTGAGTGATGGCTTCATCGGATGGCAAATGCAGCTGCTGGTGAGCGGTTGCCTTTCCATAACAATTATGTTGAATGAGACTTTAAGTCTGCTTTGTCCGTACGCTGAACTCGCTATGCGGAGCAACGTCACTTCATTTATGGTGCAGTAGGCTGGAGGTCATGACGACTTTTGGGAAATCACTGTGGAAACAAAAGCGACTGCTTCAACGAAATCCCCAAATTTTTGTCTGTCAAAAAAACAACATGTTTGTGATCTTCGACATTTGCAATGCCGCCCTTAGAAGTATTGTTATGATTGTACTAAAAATGCCCTTACTCCGATGGTCTCTGCCACTTTGTTGCTAAATAAACCTACTTTGCAAACTGTTAAATGTTCACGTTTTCTTTTACATTGAACTGCATAATTTCCAAATTGTAGTTATAAGGTTGTACGTCGCGTCACGTACTTGTGCTTTTTGCAGCCTACCATGGAAAGGGAAGAGGGTCTATGTATGGAATAACTGCCTTCCCTTTCTATGGCGGCCATCTTGAAAGAGGATTTAGTTTTGTAATCTGAACTGCAACCAACGCCCCGGATTACAACAACTAATCACCCTTTTCAGTAGCACATGTTACTGCTTTGCTAATTTAGAGTATTACTGGCAAAGATTATGGCGTCTATGTACTTTACTGAGAAATATGCAGTATTTGGAGTGTATAACTTATTTCTTTTTTTTTTCCTTACGCTATGAAAGGTTGTTATTAATGCATTATTATCCATGTTTACGGGTGGGTTTATTTTTTTGGCACGGCAGGCAATAAGGGAATTTGCGAACGGCAATGAGTAAAAAGGCAATAAAAAGTAATATGGGTTGGTAGATGTACGGCAATACATTTTGTCTGTTTGTTATGTGCAAGGTAGCACCACTGTTTCTTATGCTTTCTCATAACACCGGTGCTGCTGTTTCTTAGGGAGGAAGGATGCATTTAGCTGATGTCTTTTTCAGATAAGTACAACTTGTGCTAACGATATATAATGTGTAGTGCAATGGTAATCCCTGCATACCAATACATGTTGGCTTTGTGTACGGAAAATGTTGAGGGTGGACGTTCCGACATGAATATAAAATCTATTTGCACACTGCCCACGAGGCATAGATGGTACAGTTAAATGTGTACTCATTCCGGGACATGTCACGGTGCTGTACGCCAGCATACTTTCATGTGGCATTCTTTGCAAGTTGTATACTGTTTGCCAAACAACTCCTGGTAAAGGGACGTTATGGTTATGTTGCCCTACTGAAAATCTGTGACATGCAGTACAAAATTTCTTTGTTAACAAGACCTTACACTTAAATTGTCCTACTAAATACCCATACAATTCACACAAAAAAAAAAACGTTGTTAAGGGGACGTTATGGTAAAGTTGTGCTACTAAAAACCTGTGAAATTCACTAAAAGTTTTTTACAAACGCAAAAGTCTCATTAGGGTTCAAAGTAAAACCGAAAAACCCTTGCAATTCACCAGTTATGGTACGCTAAGCAACCATAACTCCCTGCAGCACTGTGCACTGCTAACAGTAACACCCAGGACATCAAAGATGATATCACAAATGTCATTGATGACATCACTGATGACATCACATGTGCAGCCCCTTCGTTTTTCTTCAGTGCCATATGTACTTTGAACCATAATGAGACTTTTGTATTATGTCACATTTGTAAAAAAACTTTTAGTGAATATCACAGGTTTTTAGTAGCGCAACTTAACCATAACGTCCCCTTAACCCTTAACAAAGTATTTTTTTTGCGAATATATATATATATATATATAGAGAGAGAGAGAGAGAGAGAGAGAGATACATATAGAGCTATATATATAAATATATATATATATATATATATATATATATAGAGAGAGAGAGAGAGAGAGAGAGAGAGAGAGAGAGAGAGAGAGAGAGAGAGAGAGAGGCAAGAGAGAGAGAGATGTGTGTGTTAAGTGAAAATACCCTTGGTTAAGAGAGAATTAAGGTGATTAGATTTAATGCAACAAAAATCCTGACATTCAGCAATCACATTTCAAGCAAGTCCACCTTAACTATGTGCCCCTGTTGCACAGTGTATGACTAGAATAATGACATAAAGGATGAGGTTAAATGAACAAAAACTTAAAGTTTATAAAAATGAATGTAATATTACCATCATATTTGATTTTAATGTAATATATGTTTTTAATGTATTAATGACGTGTATTATGTTGTTACCTTAACTTTATTATTTCTAATGTTTGTAAATGTTACATTTTTTTGGTTCAATCTTAACTCTAATAATTTCAACTTTAATTTTTCAGTCACATGATTATTGCTTCTGAGTGTTTGTTGTAATACTAGCCTGTGTTGTAAGATTATGTACTATAAGTGTGTGTGTGTGTGTGTGTGTGTGTGTGTGTGTGTGTGTGTGAGAGAGAGATAAGGGCATATTGCATAACAGCATGTGGCATAAGTCTGTATGTTGTAAGTGTTGTACATTTCTGTGTTGTAAGAATGTGTGTCATATAATTGTGTGTTGTGTGTCTTGTAGCAGCATGTGTAGTAGGAGTGTGTGTTATAGGAGCATGTGTTGTAGGAGCACATGTTATTGTATCACATGTCAGAGGAGTATGTGTCGTAGGAGTGTGTCATTAAAGTGTGTGTCATAAGAGTATGTGGTAAGTGTGTATCATAGGCAGGGGTCGAAGTGTACGAAAAGAAGTAGTGAAACTATGTTCCCTGCTGGCCTGCACCCCCTCCCCACAAACCCCATCATCACGCCCCCTCCCACACACAATACAAACCCCCAAACCCATTCACCTGCTTTTTAAGGGAGCGTTCAGTGCAGTGTACTGACAGTGTAAGTTTCAACTTCTTCCTACACTTTTATTTTAAAACAAAACCATTCCGGAACAGTTTCTTTTAAAATAAAAGTATAGGAACAGTAAAACTTAATTAAAAAAAGCAGAGGTGCACCGCTCCCGACCACTCCCGCTCACTTCGACCACTGATCATAAGAGGGTGGTGTGTGGTAGGAGCTTGTGTCATAGAATCATGTCTGCTAGGAGCATGTATTGTAGGCGCATGTGTCACAAATGCCTGCGCCCTTGGTGTTTGTGAGAACACATGTCGTGTGTCCAAATGTTATGTGTCATATGTGCACGTGTAATAGGAGTATGTGTTGTAAGAGCTTGTGTCATAGGACCCTGTGTTTTAGGATTGCATGTCGTAGGAGCATGTGTCACAGGAGCATGTGTGTGTAGTAGGGGCATGTCTTGAAACTGCATGTGTCATTGAAGCATGTGTTGTAGGAGTGTGTGTCATAAGAATAAGTTGTAAGATTGTGTGGTAAGTGTGCATCGTAAGAATGTGTGTCGTAAAAGTGTGTGTGATTGGAGCATGTGTGGAAAGAGAATGTGCCATACGTCCACATGTTATATGTAGTAAATGAATGAGCAGTAGCTTATTTCAGGAACATGTATTACAGGAGTGTGTGTTTTGGGAGCATGTGTTATAGAAGCATGTATCAAACGGGCACATGTCGGAGTGTGTGTCATTAGAGTGTGGGTTGGAAGAGTGGTTCATAAGAGTGTGTGTAGTATGAGTGTCTGTGGAAGGATCGTGTGTGGTAGAAGCAAGTATGGTAGATGAAAGTGTGATAGGTGCATGTGCCTCCGGTGTATGTGTCTTAGGTGCATGTGAGAGCATGTGTTGTATGTCCACATATTTTGTGCTATAGGCACATGTCAAGTAAGTGGGTGTGTCACAGGAACATGTATAATAGGAGTGTCTTTTGTAGTAGCACTTGTTATAGGAGCATGTACCATAAGAGCATGCATCATAGGAGTGTGTGTCATTACAGTGTCTGTTGTAAGAGTGTGTGGTTTGTTTCATAAGGGTGTGTATGGTAGAAGGGTGTGTCATAAAAGCATGTGTCGTAGGTGCATGTGTCGTAGGTGGACACTGTATGCACAGTCTGTATAAAAAGTGTACAAACAAAACTAACTTGTGCAGGAATAAACCTGCTAGAAAAAATAATGAACAATAATGAACACTCACAGAAATGAGCAACTGATAAGCTTGAAATAGAGAGTGAATTAGAAAATTGGATAAAGGACGAGAACAAAAAACTAGAGATGTTGACATAAGGAAAAAGTTTTATTGTATTAAACTAATTCACAATAAAAAAATTAAAGTAATCCAAAAATATGTATGGATGCCCCCGAACATCGGAGATGTTCACAAACATTACAGGGCTGTCCCCAAACCACTTGCGGACATCAGAGATGAAAAGCAATCCATTTTTTTAATTGTTATGCCATATCCCATCCCATCCTCATCACTGCTCAACTCCCCGGAGATTGTTTCATTAGTTTGACAAGTGCAATGTTGTGTTTTTTAGTATGTTTTTCCCGCAATGTTCGCGGACAACGGTCTCTGCGCATCCAACATGGCGGGCGTTTCCCAAAAATATGACGTACCTCACGCTTTTCACCATCCAATCGGCCAGCGCGTCTGATGTCCGTGGACATCAAGCCACTTTCTTGACAAATCGGAGGTCTGTCTTTGGACTGAACAGGGAAGTGAGTCCACAGACCGGATCCAGAAATCACAAATTATTTTTTACCTACTTTTTGGCCATTACATTTTTTTTAAATACTGAACGTTTTACACCAGGGCCCTGATTCATGGAATTATTTGCATGTAAAACAGGGATTTGCATGCCATTCTGACGCAAATCCCCATTCATCAAACAGGGATGTGCAGGAAGAATGGCACACAGATCCCTGTTTTACATGCAAATAATTCCACGAATGAGGGCCCAAATTTACAAAAGCACGTGTTCCGGAACAATCCGTAGCTCCTGCCGCAAATTTGGTGAACATTCGTCCAGCAGTTTGGGCTGTAGGCGTCAGCAATTTTTTTTCCATTGTGTCTTTGAAAAAAAACACACATTTTGGGACTACTCCTATAACTTTGGGCCCACTGACGAAACCTCACCAAACTTTGCAAAATCAATCTCACAGGGCCATATACTTGTGCTGCTATGTTTTGTGAGGATTCGTCCAGGAGGGGGCAAAGTTATAAGCCAGCCAAAAAAAAAGTGCTCTTACTATGGGTTGAGCAACGTAACCATAACTACACGGCGGCTACCGCATGCTGTGTAATATTTGTATGTATATAAAAAGAGATATAGAGAGAGAGAGAGATAGAGCGAGAGAGAGCTGCATGAATGTGTATGCATATAGTGGTGTGTATTTGTCTGTGTGTGTATGCAGTGATATTTGCAAATAAATGTGCCTTCCTTTCTTTTTTGTAGGGTTAGTTGGATGTTCTGTTTGGGGAACTATTCAGATGTAAGTTATCAAATCGTTTCATGGTATCCCTAACTGCAATGTCATGAGCTTGTTAATATATTATGTCTGTGATGTGAGCACATGTGTGCTGGTTTCATTCTGGTTATACCGATAGGTCTATATACTTAATTACTACCACAACACACCATTTTACAAAATAAATATCCATTTTGGTGGGCATGCTAATGTTAACACAGAGGGACCATACAATATGTTACCTTGTACTGCTTTAATGTATGTCAGAAATTAACAATCGACTAACACAACATTGTACTTTATTTGGATGGATAGTGAATGAAATTAAACATTGACTTTGCTTTTAGGATGTGAAGTAGATGCCTGGGTATCCTCTTGTGGGACATGTGGGGTGCATTTAAAGGCCCCAAAAAGAAGTCCCTTTCACATAAATAGCAAGATTGTAAACACTGAAGCAAAAATGGCCTGGCCTTTGATGTTGTTTTTCAAGTAAAATTAAAGAGCAGTGTGGACAGGGGAATACATCTCATTACCAATGGCTAAGCAGCATTTTAATTACAAAAGAAGGAGGAATCAAAGATCCATGTGACATAGAAAACAGGATTCGTGCACATTGAAAATAAAAACGGCCTGCATAGGTGTGTGAAAATAAAAACGGTTTTAAAAAGGAAAAGTGAAAAAAATATCATTGATCACAGAAAAATTTCAGGAAAACAAAACATGATGTGCAGCTTGACCAAAAGCAATGCATATTATGTTTCACTTACAAAACTCCAGTGACATTTGAAGAGCCACTTTGTCTTCATGGAAAATGTCAGCCCAATGCAGACCCTTTTGCTGGTTATGGGCAAAGCTTCACAAGGAAATCTCCAACTTCCAGCCTGGAAGCCACAATAGAAAATGTTCTGCTAAAGATGTCAAAATTCAGTGTTCTCCAGACCTGATGGCTCCACAAGCATTGACTTCAAGAAAAATTACCCCTTGGCTGCAGCATGACTAACATGTGTGAAAATAGGGGCACCCACTTCAAAGAGCAGCTTCCAACACAGAGGAGACTGGTAAAGGTAGAGGCTTACCCTGTGAAAACAAATAACCGGAAGACAACAATTGCCATTTGCCCCCATGAAGATTCACAATTAATTGAAAAGCACTATTATCATTTAGGCCTTTTTCTCAGCAACCATAATGCTGATTGATTTAATTGTGTACCGTTTTTTAATGTACTTTCCAGGCAATGTTGGTGATGTAAGATGCATCTACCTGTGACTTTGGGAACTGTAATGGCCAGTTAAACTAAGTTTCTGGCTGATCTGAGTATGCTCCAAATGTGAGAGTTGGTGAGCAGGAGGAACATTACATTAGGGATTTGCTTAATAACTTAGATATTCTTAACTGTTGTGCTTTTTATGGACATGGCAGAAAGGTGCCACATGGCCATGCTATATGGTATGGATTTGGTGGTTAGCTTATCTAATTCTCCATGACTAGCTGAATCCGATAATATGTTTAGTATGGCATTTGCTAGTAAAATTATGAAGTTGTAATACATAACACATTTTGCCAAAAGTTTGAAAGGAGAACAAAGAGGCGATGACAAATGGGAATTGCCATATGTTGCTCCAGGCCCCTTACCCAATCCTGACTTGGAGGCTGGGTTTGGGAGGAGATATAAGATTAACTGTCCAATCATAGTGGCAGGGATTATTGCAGGGCAGTTCCCCGTGATTGTAAAATTGTTCGTGTCATCGCTGATATATACGGGGGACCTGCACTAGGACAGGGGACAGACAGAAAAAAGGAGACACCCAGGGACAGACAGAGTGAAGAGCCAGACCATCAGGAATGCTACTTAAACTTGCCATTTGACAGCTGTAAGGAGACACCAGAGGAGATTGCTGAGAGTGCATCTGGGTGCAGCTGTCGATTTCTAGGAAGGCCTCAAAGCTGACTGGGTCCTATGGTGGAGAGCGGGAGGCCATATTTGGGAATTGAGTGACCACCCTGCCCTATCTTTCCAGAGTGTCCTGAGATGCAGCTGGCTTTCCTGAACCTTAAACAGAGGCTTGCTATACAAGCTTCTGCAGAACGCAGCTACCAGGGTTGTGTTGTGCCCCTCCTATGGGGCACACATGACCCCTCTGCTCAGACAGCTCCTCTGGCTTCCAGTGGAGCAGCGGGTTTTGTTTAAGTCACTCTGTCTTGTCCACCGTGCTTTCCCTGGCATAGGGGCAGAATATCTTCAATAAAATGTGTTACAATATGTGCCATCTCGTTGCCTTCATTCTCAGTCAGTCTACGTAGTGGCAGCGCCCCAAGTTAGACTCTCTCGTCTTGGCAGACGGGCTTTCTCGGTGGCCACCGCCAAAGCATGGAATGCCCTGCCTGCTGCCCTCTGCACCACTGTGGACTATCTTGTGGACTGTGGCTCCCTTTGACATGCCTTAACTGCCAGCGCCATGATACCTTTGGCGGACATGTACTCTAGAAATTCTGATAACATGACATAACATGTAGAACTGAGCCCTGGGAAACCAAAAGGTGGGGCAGTCTGCTTGCCTTGAATCCCTTCCCTTTATAGTGGGCAGGTGGGCAAAACTGTGTAGATCCTTAGCCTAATTAACCAAAAATATTAATTGAATTAATTCCCCATTTGGAAGAACACTACGTTATGTTAAATACATTTCTAAAGCGCACGTTCACCCGAAGGTATCTTGGCGCTGAGAAGGGTAAAAGGTGCAGCAGCAGAGAGATCTAAAACAAATTGCTCTTTAGGGCACGGCAGAAAGCCAGATGATTGTTGCTGGCACAGAGATACAGAGGAAGTCTGTTCCAGGTTATTGAGGCCATCACGGAGAAAGCGCGGCCGCCAATCTGGGACAGTCTTACTAGAGGAACAGCGATCAGTAAAGCCGACTGAGAGTGCAGAGGCCGAGATGGCACATAACGGGAGAATTTTTCCTGTATATATTCGGCGCCCTGATTGTAAAAGGCGCAATGTACCAGCCACAGAGATTTACACAGGGCAATTGAAGCAGTTGAAGGCGCTTAATGAGGTAGCTCGGCTGACCCAAGTAAAGAGAGTTGCAGTAATCTGTGGTGCTCAGAACCAAAGCCGCCACCACGGAAGTATGATGTTTAGTTGGAATGAAGGAGAGCACCGTACGTAGAATCCGTAATTTAAAGTGCTCAGACTTACATACAGAAGCCACTTGGGGTGCCATGGAGAGGGAGGTTGAGAGCAGGTCACCCATATTTTTGACTGAAGTTGCTGGCATAGGGCAAGTGCCCAATGAGGTAGGCCAGAACTATGAGGTCCAAAAAGAGTGGGGGCTAGAGGTGCCTACCACCAGTAGCTCCGTTTTAGATCCATTGACGTTTAGCTAATTATTTGCCATACAGGTGCCAAGATCTTCCAAGCAGCTCCGAAGCCGAGACGCCGTATCGGCCCTGGTAAGGTCAAGCAGGACCAGGATCTTCAGATCATCGACATATGAGTAGTATCTAAACTACGGGGTGCATTTTGTTAAAATTCTAAATTAACAAAGCCACTTCCCAGTGTGTGCTGAAAACTATAACCTATAAATTAATTGGTTAATCCTTGTTTTCCAGCTGACCCCGACTTCTTTATGGAACAGGTGTGCCTGTGTTCTTAAATTGGTTCAACCTTTGTATCCAGCTTCGCCAACACAGGCCTTTCCGAAAGGGGGGTCTCAAATCCAAAATTCCCCAAAGCATTCCAATTTTTCTGTCTGACTTTGCAACATAGACCAAAACAAGTGTGGGCCTGAAAAACAAACCGATAAATCACACTGTGTTTATTTTAAACCAAAAGTATGGTCAAAATCAAAATTACCAATCTTGAAATCCTACTGCTAGGCTTTTAAGGCAGTAGGAAAATCAAAATCGCACAACATCACATGATGACTGCCTTTGTTATTTATCAGTGTAATTATTTTGTGAAGTGAAAATTGCTGAAGTGATGAATTGTGATTGTGTTCTTTTTAATTTACTTTTGTGATTTATTTATGCTGAGAGAAGTTGATTGTGTTGTTCCACGGATACATTGTTTTTTGACATTCTTGTGTAAATTTCTATTACTTTTAATTTAAATAAGTACCAATATATTTCCCTACACTGGCCTGGTTCTTGGCTCATTGTTGGCTCAGGGGAGTGGGATCCAAGGGGCATGATATGTGTCTGAGATAGGGCTAAAAAAAGAATCTGTTAAACAGTTTTTTGCATAACCACTTATGTGGGGAGGGAAGGAACTTCCCACATTGAGGGTAGCTTTTCAATAAACTGTTACAACACAGAGACCTCTGCAATTTTGGCTGTTTGCTCCCACACTCGAGTACCATAGATCCTTTTTCTCTGCCCCAGGTGGACTCATATGTGTATTTACCTACAACCAGAAGGTTTCAAGAACCTTTGTGAACAGTGACACTGTAAGCAAGGGAGTGCCAACATAACACTTTGTCTAGAGAGGAATACATGAGTGTGCCAACCTTGAGTGGCAGCCCTCTTCTAACAGACCATTTCTTACAACTGCACGAGGCAAGTCAACTCACTTGAGTCTGAAGTCATCAGCAGCCAGCCTGGCATTGTCGATTTGCAGGACGACACTTGCGTTGTCGATGGTCGTAGCGATGATCTGGAAGACACGAAGGCTGTTCTATTAATTCATTGGTTGTTGCCCTGGCTACTGCTCCATCCTCCTTCTCGGTCTCTCTCTCAACTCGTTTGTTCCGATCGATAAATCATCCACTTGGCCACTCACCCATTATACAATCTCGCTCGCTCCTCTCCCACTTATCGCTACAACTATCATACCGATTGATTCTCCATGCAGAACTTCTCTCGCATGGGGACGCTAACACAGAAGAAGGCATACACATCCAGCCACGGGGCCAGAAAAGCGAGAGAGGCTAGGGACAGTCAGCAAAACAGAACCATTTTAGACCACGCTTAAAACAACCAAAAGAACGACATGCTCTCAGATCGGGTGGACGTGCATTCCAACAGTTTGGTGCAGCACAAGGAAGGGACCTCTGAGAAACCATAGTCTGCCAGCAAAGTCCGTATGCTGCCAGCAAAGTCTGTCAGACAGATACACTGGACTGGTGCCATATACACACCTATGTCTAATAGAGAGCAGGTGACCGTATAAGGTTTATATTTGTATAGGGTATACTGAGCACAGGGACCTTGCATACTCATAGAGAGAAAAGTGCCCTCACATTGCCCACAGCTGTCAAGTCCACTTAATATGCTTCAGAATCACTCGTGCTCATTCATTTTCTGGCCTCTCTGCTCGCATCGTCAAACACTGTGCTAGTGTCAGATAGTTGTATTGGTGTTTCTGTACAACATGATTAAAGAGGACTGAAGGCAACGAATGAAAGCCCAGAAAGGGTAAGTGATAATGAATGTTGGTCGCTGTTGGCCAAGGCTAGAATCCAACATGGAAACTAAAAGTGAAACCATGAGTTAGAAACTCTGGGGCGGGAGAACCTGCCTCGCGGAGCAGAGGTCAACATGCCTTTACATGCATGTATTTGCTTCCTCATGCATTTGCCTCAGCACATTTGCTTGTGTGTAATTACATCCGTTCTGCCCATTTCTGCAGGGAACAATTATCATGTACAAAAGTGAAAGGAGGGAGAGAAAAATACTAAAGGGAGGGCTGTATGGTGTTTGCCCCATTTTTTAAAAAAAATAAAACAAAGGATACAAATGCATTGTGACAAATGCACAAATATGTAAATGCAGGAATGTAAAGAAATGGAATGATAGTGAATGATCACAGTGCAACATAAGTTCCAGAGTGTTGAGAAGGGTGGTTGCAGAGCAGAAAAGAGCACAATGTCGTCAAAGGAAAGACTGATGGCATTGTGGTAAGGTTTAACTGAAAGGAATGAGAGCTTTTATGCGGCTTCATATCCATTATTTTAGCTGTAGAATCCAAAAGCCGTTTAACCCTTGCCATTGATTTAATTCGAGAAAAGATGTGGCGGTCCATTTCTGGAGGATACAGTTACTTGCTTGTAGCCATCCTCTGAAATAGATTGCAATGGTAATGTCTTTACGCTAAAAAGCAGCAATTACCCAGAAGCTGTTGTGGCTCTGGCATAAGCTCTTTGGTAAAATACAATGTGCTTTTAGTCCATTATGTACAAACACGATGGGCCTAATTCACAGAAGCGTTTTATAATGACACAATCCCATAGGAAAATGCTCTGAGAATCGGGCACAATGTTGCTTGCAAGAAGAAATGTCTTTTCAGAGACAGGTTCAGTGTGTTTACCAGCATTTCGGGTTTTGTTATTCTTGCTTTTGTGCAGAGCTACTTTGGTAGGATATGGAAAGTGTAATTGAAACTGTGAAAAACATGCTCACATATTTAATAGTTAAAGCCCAGCAGGATATTTGCTAAATGATAAAAGTCAAAATATTCGGCATTTATATATTTCGTTAACTTAAGCTAGCTTTTAATTAATTTGCTCGGTGCCTGCGCCGTTGCAAACGGCTTTTGGCAGGTGCCGCCCTTTAGCGGGGATGCCCACGAAGTCCTGTTCCAGCCAAATGGGGACGGGGGATCTGACCTGTCTTCCCCTTCCAATATGGAAGGGGGAAGCCATGTCATATGGGGACGAGGGGTGGGGAGGCAGGGCCAAAGGGCAGCCTACATAAGGTCCTGCTTCCCATGGCTGTGAGACACCTGCCCACCCTCCCTGTTTGTTGTTAACAATGTAATGAATTGCTTTTTCTTCCAGAACTGCCCAGCAGATGTTAAATGGTGCGTCTCAAAAGAAAGAACTGCCAGATACCGCAAGGAGACAGCACAGCCACTAGCTTCGAAAAGAACGACACCCAGGAGTACTAGACTCAGTGGAGGCCCAGGGAAAGGGGAGGTGTAGAGGGCTTGGAAGTCGTTCCGACTCCATCAACGCAGGCAGGGGTTTGGGAAGATTTTAAGAAGGGGAATGAAAGACAATGGGGAATATCAATTAAGAGGGAAATTAAAACTAAAGGGGAAGAGAGGGAAATGGGAGTGGGAAGAATTGAGGAATTCGGGATAGGGGTAGGAAAGAACTGGGGAATGAAGCTTGGGGGAAGAGGAATGGAAAGAACTGGGAACGGAAATACTTGGGAAATGGAATTAAGTGGGTAATGGAAAGAAGTGGGTAATGACAGATTTGAAGACTGGAAAGAATTGGTGACTGGTAATAAATGGGCATTTAAATGAATTGGGGAAAGGTTTTGGGGAAATGGAGAATTGGGGATGGAAGAAATAGGGAGGGTTGAATTTGGGATGGAAAAAAATTGGGGGAATGAAATGAGTTGGGTAATGCAAAGAATTGGCGGAATGGAAAGAGTTGGAGGCTTAGGTTATGGAGAGAAGTGGGGAATGAAGGATTGTGCAAGAAGGATTGGGGAGATGAGAAAGGTTTGTGATGGACAGAGTTGGGGAAAGAAAGCATTGGGCTACTAAGAATACAGAGGAGAGTGGCTGGAAAATAATGGGGGAACGCAAGGAATTGGGGAAGGTAAAGGACAGAATTGGGGAAGGGAATGTTTTTGGGGGAATAAGAAGAGTTTGGTAAATGAAAGGCTGGGGATTTGAACAGAAATGGGAATTAAAAGGTTGGGGAATGGTTAAAGAAATGGGGAAATGATAAGCATTGGGGAATGAAAGAAATGGGGACATGAAAAGCACTGGGGAATAAAAGAATTTGGGAAAATGAAACAGAAAGAAAGAAAGAAAGAAAGAAAGAAAGAAAGAAAGAAAGAAAGAAAGAAAGAAAGAAAGAAAGAAAGAAAGAAAGAAAGAAAGAAAGAAAAAACAAAGAAAAGAAAAAGAAAGAAAGAAAAAAGAAAATGGCCATGGGTAGAGCGGGAATGACTAGGGAGGGAAGGGTCTACCAGACAAGGTCCTCTGGGCTCTGACGCGGGTGGAGGATTTAGGGATCCACACCGCGTGCAAAATCCTGAGGTTTGGTGGAGAAACAGAACACCTGTACGAGAACGCCTGGCTCGATGCTTAATAAAGCTTGCTGCTGCAATGTTATCTTCCACCTTGACAACTGGTGCTGCCTCTTTATTCAGGGGAACTGTAAGAGGGCCTTCAGGGAAGGGGTGGGATAAGGGGAGTGTGGTTTGGGGTGGCTGGTATGACTGGAGGGAAGGCAGGTAGTATGCCTGTGATGGGGCGCAAGTGTGGGCTGTCAGCGCTATGTGTTTCTCGGTGTTTCTGTAATTTGGTGTCTTCATGTGGCTAACGTTTACTATTTGGTGCCCTGGTTAGCCCTCGCCTTGACTAAGCTAACACCCTGGATGCCGGCGTGCCAATTCACGAGGCTACAAAAGCTCGGAGCACTGTCGGTCGGCTAGACGGCTTATCGCTGGTCCTGATACCTTGCCGAGCTGAGGTCCCATATAAGATCCTCTGCCTCCTCCTCAGATGCTCCCATACGCCCAGCCCCATCTTCCACCAAGGGCATGTGTTGCATTGCTACACCGTCCATTCCTGATCTTAGTAGTTTCACTCATGAGGTTCCGCTTTAATGTATTACAGACACATGCAATCATACGTATTTGAAGTGGTGTGCCTCTTGATGTGGCCGGCTGTCTATACTCTAATGACCTGCTCACCGGAGGAAATGGGGCTCACTTATTGTTAAAATGCCCCGCTTTGCTCCATCTGGGAGTTCTAAACTTTGCTAACTTCGTTTGGAATCCTGCATCTGTAGATTCTGAGGTTTTGGGGGCACACATGATGGGGAGCCATTCAACTGCAATGTCTTTGGCTGCCCTGAGATTTCTGAAAGCTTGTTATTTACTGTAAAAACATGCCTTTCCGTCCCTTTTTTTAGTCTTTCTACTCCTTTTTAAATTGTGTTGTAATACATGTCTTTTGATATGTATACATTATTATAATGTAGTTTTGTCACTTTGAAGGGTTGAGGCATGAATACATTTGTTTTGATGAAGAAATGTGTATTGTGCCATATTGCAAAGGTTTCATGTAAACCATAAGCAATTAAATACTTTAAAACAATAGACATAGAAAAGGGGCACCATTTTTTTTTAGGCCATCCAGACTTGGGCTGTTTAAAGAGTCGTTGGTCTTTTAGTCTTAGGGCAATGATTTCCTAAGAACAGTCTATAGTTTCAACTTTGTGAGCTAGGTTTGTTGTGTTGTTTTCCTCCTCCAGAATACCTGGATTCACTAATGATGAGGGCTTTCTGATGGTGGCTCACTTGGAACCATGTCGGAGCACTGGGTCTATGTCCACGTATCACTGTTATTCCATATTCCCTTTGCAACATCCTTTCCTCTGCTCGTTTTATATTGCCTCACATGTCCATTACAGTGTCCCCAGTGATCGAAGTGAGCGGGAACGGTCGGGAGCGGTGTTCCACTACTTTTATTGTGTTCTGTTTACCATTCCTCCACTTTGTACGGCCATATTCACCAATCTATATGGAGGATTTGCCCATGTGTGTCCCTGTGCCAGTGTGTGGCTGTAATAGGAGCCTTGGTTACTAATCATGTAGGCTGTTGTAATGCCCCGACCGCAGCAGCTGGCCACAAGTTGCACTAGGCTTCCACCTACCCTCTCTGCTGCCGAGACCACAGTCCCACTACTTTGCTCGGTACACTTTCACCACTGCAGTTTCCGCCCTTCAATTCCATTCGAACAAGCGCACTCTCTTTCATCGCTCCCTCTCTTTTTGGGCCATCAGATCTTCTGGAAGCAATACGAGATGCTTCTGTTTACGCTGGATATCCCACAAGCCATGCTGAGCATGCTGTACTCGTGTGGGCAGCATTCACACTTTAACGTCACAATCTATTTGATCAAAAGGGATCATTGACTATTATCTCTTGAATGTCTTGGGCATAGGTTTCTACTATGCACAACTGTCCGCAGCAGCTACACATGATCCTCTTTCCCAGTTAGGACGTGATTTATGAAGTGGTTTTTGCCCTGACAAGCACATGGGGTTCCAGTCTGTTGCCCCGTATGGTTGTGTTCATTGACTATGTTGCAGTGGTGTGTCAGGACCATGGAAGCTGGGGTGAAACACCAGTAATGACAATCCCATTCTCCACCACAAGAACATCCGGTTAATATATCCCGGGAGGAAGTGTCGAAGCCAAATGGATAGATACACCACTGCAAATCTACCAGACCGACATAAAACGACTCCTCTACACTCCTCCCACAGGCATACGCAATGCCACAGCCCTCATTTAAATCAGTGTGGCCTGAAAACACACCTCTTATGTGTATGTGTCCCCGATTAAAAGTCTGCCCGCCTGCATTGCAAATCTCTGCCCTGTGTCACTCTTGACTGTCCTGCTTCACAATCTATCTCCAAGGGCCATTTGTCTCTCAACCTGTATTTTGTCTACACAACTATTCATTTAGAAAGCCCATTTCATTGTGTCTATCAAACTGATTGTAAAAAACAGTCCTCCAGTAACAATGATGGATGCATTTTCCAAGGATGCCATTGTCTGAGCCACTGTAACCAACATGCCTTCTGTTGAAGCAGTTCAATGTTGCAGTGTGTACACTGCACAAAACTGCAAGCAGACATAACGAATAGGCATGCAAATAAATCAGCTACTAACTGTTTACTGCTGTTCTTTTCTATCTTCCTTGAATAACTGGTTGTATAGTGATAACGTTAATATTTGGTGTGTGTTTTGGAAATTAACTCTCATAACTATTTTTCTGTTTTGTTAATGGCATTTACAGTTGCATACAATTCTGTCGGATAGATGCAAAAGTTGAACTAAACATATGGAATAACTGGAAGGCATTGGCATGACAACACTGATTTTGAAATATGTTATGGAGATCAGTGCTGGATACATCCCACTTGTAATTCATGCACTGAATTAATGAGTTAACCCTGCAGCAGGATGCAATCTTATGAAGTCATCACGTGGGCTATACATACTCAGTAACCAAAGGAGAAAGGACAGAACCCTGGGAGACACCACAGAGAGAGGGCGATTGAGACATGGTTCGGTGAGCAGATGGGATATACATGACTGGATACCTGATGCAAACAGGGATGAAAGGAAGGTCAGGTGAGCTTGGCACTAGTGTTACTGTGGAAAATGACTGCATGGTGGACAGGACATTGGATGCATTTGTCGTTTCACAACACTCAAGACAATTGAAAAAGAAGCATTGGCAATGCCAACAGTCTGGGATTGTGTGTGGGCATGGGAAAGGCAATTGCCAGGCATTGTAGTATTAACTGCGCATTGATGGTAGCAGGTGCAAAATGACATGAGTACCTGGGCATCTAATAGCTGTGCCTGGCAAATGCCTAATATGTGTACACACACCAACACTGTCAGCTTTGTCCATGCTTGTTTGTAACAGGATTTCAGTGAAGGACACGCATACTGTTTATAAATCGAGTGGCTGAAGGGAGATCTGGTTAAGATGTGTTTATTAGACTATTCGCATGTTGACAGCTCCAATTAAGTCATCAATTCTCAGAAGACGGCTTTGAAAAAATACTGAAAGGCACTTATAATACAAAGTTTTATGTTTAGGCTTGAATAAAGCAGTTCCCACGAGGAGGTGTTTTTAGTGTAGAGGGTTAAGAACTGGGCGGCAATCGCACAGGAATTAGCATGGACCTGGAAGTCAATGGGTGGGCAAATAACCAAACCAAACCTGCAAGCTGTGTGTGGCTTCTCACACGCCATTTCTCCCTTTCTGAGCACTCTTGGAATGCGATAGTTTCAGCGCACAGGTGGCACCAATGCCGCATAATTGCACAAACTGACAAGGAAGACTGTCCACTGGGCAGCTGGAATTGCTTGTCAATTTTCGAGGTCTCCCATTCCCAACCATGTGGCTGGCACTTTCTGTACAGGCCGTGGCAGCACTGCGATCCGGTGCCAAATACACGTCAAACTTGGCTTTCCATGTGTTTGCAAAATACAAAGCAGAGCAGTCATGCCTCGAGCTCACGAAGCAACGCAGGTTGGACTGTTGTGTATCCAAAAGGGAGCTGCCGGGATCGAGTTCGCTCATGGGGCATCATTACGACCCAGGCGGTAAGTTACCGCCTGGGCCGTGACTTTACCACCATGGCGTAAACTACGTTTACGCCATGGTGGTTGGCGGACTTACCGCCCCATTCCGAGGTTGGCGGGGCGGTAAGCCCCCAATCCCCATTTACCCCTCCCCATTCCCATTTTTGCCCCATAGGGCATAATGGGAGTGGGGAAGGCGTTAATTACGCCACCGTAAATTACGGTGGTGTAATTAACTCCATGGTCCCTTAGCGCCATGGATTTTAACACCTGCTAAAAGCAGGTGTTAAATCCGCCATGGCGCTAAGGGACCTCGTACTCAGGCGGTAAGGGTCGGCGCTGTTTACGCAGTCGTAAAACCCCTTACCGCCTGAGTCGTAATGAGGCCCATGATGGTGTCAACAGGGTCTTAAGGGGCGAGGTTAGCCTGAAGTGTGTGGCCTGTAAGTGTGGACACGCACTGGGTGTCGCCCAGCCATCATTGCCAGAAGTGTTGTTTACAAGCAGGACACCGCTTTTTCAATCTTCCAGTCACCATGTAACATCAAGCGCTGTGAGGCCCAGAAGTTTAGTAGCCATTTTTTATCAACCAATTTGCATTGGCGCTGGAGGGCCAGCCCATTGCAGCGAGCAATATATATTGACTAGCAAAAGCAATACTGGCAGACTTGCCACAAAGCACGCACCCTGCACTATCCTCCCTCTGTGCCGCGACTACTGCCATTCCAGCATCTCTATCTCGGTGTGCAAGTCCCAGAATGCAGCACGGCTGAAAGGAAAGTTGAGCAATGGCCATCCGAATGGCTGCCAATGGTGTGCCCTTGCTTGGCTTTGGGCAAGGTGGGGTCTTTGTTGAAGAGCATCTTAAGGCAGTGCAGAAGACTCCAAATGAGTACATGGAAGAGTTAATTAGCCTATGCATTGAGCACCGTCTTCGGAAATGATGTCACAGATGTGAAGTCACAAAAGGTAATGCCAGTCCTTTTCAGTGAAACTTTCTGTTTAGAAATCTTGTAATTTATCCGTTTTTGATCCATCCAAAACCTTCAGATTGTATATAATCAGGTGATATGGCTTGCATTATTGTCTTAAATGTGGCGGCAGCAATGCAGCGCTTGACTGGTACAGCAGTGGGTTCCGTGAGTTGCCTACGTGGTACCTGTCCCCACCACTCCGATTTGGATGTGTAGCTCCTCAATGCCTTTGAAATGAGATGGGAATTTGAGTAGGTGCTAATGTATGCAGTGTGTAGTCCACATTTGTAGCGACTAAAGGAAGCATGCAGGCACTTTTCCTATTAATGACAAGGGGCCTAATTCATGGAACTTCTAGCACGGTCCAAAGTGACTTTGCAGTGCCAACAAAAACGTTGAACCGGCCCTGATTCACAGAGCGGTGCAAAGTGTTTTTTTGCAGAACAAAGTCACTCTGCACTGCAAAAGTACTCTTTGAACCGCGCTAAATGCTCGGTGCAACACGTCATTTTGCAGTGCAGAGTGAGTTTCCGCCACCAAAAGACAAAAAGACACTTTGCGCCGCTCCATGAGCCAGGGCCCAATCAACGAGTTTGTTGGCAGTGCAAACTCTGCATAGTGCTGAAAGTTCCATGAATCAGGCCCTAGGTCTCCACATCATCACATTTAACTGACAAATGCAAGTATTTGCAATTGCCCATTATTATTATAATTATTATTATTATTATTATTATTATTATTATTATTATTATTACTTTTATTATTATTAGCATTATATGTATTATTATTATTAACCAGTAACAGTGCCCGCCTTACCTTGCATTGCGGCCCAGTGATTAGTGTTATGCCCTTCAAACCCATGTTGTAGACCTCTGTAGGGTGAGTCCTCCCTGCTGGGCTTGGAAGTGGTTCTATGCATGTCATGTATATTTCTTTGCTGGCTTATAAACACATTGGGCCTGATTCAGGGAATTTTTGCACTGGTGCAAAGTCACTTTGCACGGCTAACAAACCCCCTGATTCATAGAGCGGTGGAAAGTAAATGGTTTCAGTGGAAAGCGACTTTGCACCAGTGCAAAGTTACTATGCACTGCAAATGTACACTTTGCACTGCTCTGTGAATCGGGGTGTTTGTTGGCAGTGCAAAGTCGCTTTGTAGCGCTGCAAAGTCACTTTGCGGCGCTAAAGAAATCCATGAATCAGGCCCATTGCATCTGCAGCAGGCACCTGCCTTTCTGAAATATCTCACCAAAATACTACTGGTGTATGTATCCCCAGCGAAGGAGACCCTGGATTCCCTGACCTATCGACCTCGTGGTTGCTGTGAGCTGAGTCCCTGCGAGGGCCAATTTAGTGAACATGAACAGTTCCATTTCCCTTGACACACCCCACATCTTTTACAATAACCACACATCAGGATTCCAGAATGGCCCTCTGTCTGATGATCTCTAGTTGGGTTGAGTCAGAGGATTCACTAGATAGCCATTTCAACAAGAACCAATGTAGTGTGTCTTCCTATTTGTACCAGAAATATTCCCAAAAAGGGAAGGACATCTGAATAGTTTTTTTGTGGTGGCGGTGTCACCTTCATTTTCTGGCAATAGTGTATTTTCTGATCAGTCATGCACTAAATTAAGGAATTCCAAATCACAATTTGCTTAGAGCTTGCTGGATCTCAAAGGCATGGGCCTGGACTTACCTGCTTTTTCAGATCTTCCATTATTGGGTAGTATTTGCTGTAGTCGTAGCCGGATGCCCCCAAAGCACCACCAGGGCGGTGTTTTTCATACCAGGCTTTAATTTTGTTCTCCAGGTCGGTGTTGGCCTCCTCTAAGGCACGCACCTTGTCCAGGTAGGTGGCCAGGCGGTCGTTGAGGTTCTGCATGGTCTGCTTCTCACCACCGGCCAGGAGGCCATCACCTATGCTGAAGCTGCCGCTTCCCCCTCCCCACGAGCCTGCCCCCGGACCACCACTCCCAGCGTATCCACCGAACCCGCCACTGCTATGACCACCCCCGCCAAATCCACCGCCTTGACCCAAACCGCCACCATATCCACTGCCTAAGCCACTGCCACCTCCGAACCCTCCAATCAAGCTGCTGCCAAAACCTTCTCCAGAGCCTCCGCCTCCAACCCGGAATCCAGGACTTCCACCCCAACCACTGCTGAATCCTCCGCCCGAGCCGACCATGCCACCAGCAACACTTGCGCCGCCACCACCACCTTTCACAGAAGTTCTAATGGACCGAGTACTCCCCACGTAAGTTGACATGATGTTCAGGTGGAGGTGCTCACATATGCCAGGCAGCCGGGCTGAGTCTGTGCTCAAGAGCCAGCCCTTATATACACGGAATGGGGATTTTCATGGGACATTTCCACCCCTTCTGTCAACAAAATAAGATTTGCCAGCTGATGATCTCTTTGACCATGGTCTAATTAGATTTCCCTGAAGAAAAGCAACTCTATTGTCTGTACCCATCACCGGAGGACTTTCGGTGCCCCGGGACGCGCCCGTGCCGAGTCGGGTGGAGCGCGCCCAAACAATCATTAGAGTACGTTCATGCCTTGGAAGGGTTGTGTGGTGACTAATATGTTTTGCTTTGTTTTATCTTCAGTTCTTCTGCCGTTAGATATTTCTCGCCTGCATTCACCCACCTTGCCCGCTGGCAGCCACGCACACATACTCACACAAACACACACACCCACACACACATCGGGTGTGGTATTTTATTGGATAATTCTGTGAGCATTGTGCGATGGAAGTAGTTATATTTTCAAGTGGATAAGAAAGCCCTTTCCGTTGCACAGTGCCCATGTTTGCAGTCATATACCTCGATGTATGTGTGGGATTTATAACGGGAGAATCTACCTGAAAGGCAACAGAGTGCGGCACACAGAGAATGCACAGAGAGGGAAGCAGGTAGTCGGCAGCGGCAGCAGAGGACCTGGCCTGGGTAAGGGGAGCAGGGGAGGTCTGGAGTGGAGAAGTAGGCTTGAGTGCAGATAACACTGGTTGGCAGGTGCTCTTTGAACAGTAGCTTGCTCAGTACATTCTTGAGGTGTGGGATGGTGGTCTGCGATATGCCAAACTGCACTTGTTGAGCGGCATTGGTTTTTTAATGGTCCCAGTGTTTTTAAAAATAGGGCAAACTTTGCCCTAGTGTTAATACCGTGCAAACTTTGCACTTGCACCAGTGCAAAGTTTCTGTAATCTGGTCCCAGGTTTTCAAACTGAAAGCCTCATGTGATAATTCTGCCAGATTCCAAACCAGGCAGGGTAAAAATAGGTGGTTGCAGTATACTTTTTGGTTTACATGACTACTGGATATACTGTGGCATAGTCGGCCGGCACACTAAATGCTATTTATTTTCCCATTATACCTGTGTAATCCAATAGTGGCTTGTTTAACACATGTTCTTCCAATCAGGAGTTCTGGACCATGTCATGTGACTGTATCATTTTCAAAGCTGGGTTGGCGTAGTGATCTTTCTTTATGTAGCTCGAGGGAGTTTGGCTATATTTGGGATACTTGTAGAATGTAGGTTTACATGTAGGTTTCACATTCTGGATACTGCTATAATACAATCGATTTTTGTTGTCAGTGGTACTACGCTTCTCCAGTCGGAATGTGATTTCTTATGAGGACATCTGTATGTTGTCAGTGGTACTGCACCTCTCCAATAATTTTTGAGGGTATCTGCAGTACCACTGACAGCATTCGGGTCTCCTTGTAAGAAATCAATTTGAGATCAAAACTACAATACAGCACAACTATTATCCAAGGCTGCAACTATACATACAACCAACAGATGTCACGCCCCACTTGCATTGTCGCTCCTTTCCCCCTTGTGTTGTCTCTACCTCCCCCTTATGCTGTTCCTCCCCATTGCCGTTTCGTTCCTCCCCCTTGCGCTATCCCTCCTCCATGATTGTGCTGTCCCTCCTCCCTCCATTGCACTGTCGCTCCTTCCCACCCCATGTGCTGTCACTCCTTCCCGGTTGCACTGCCACTCGTTCCCCATTGTGTAATTGCTTCTTTCCTACTGGTGCTATTGCTCCTTCCCCCTTGCACTGTCCCTCCTCCCTCCCTTGCCTTGTACCTCATCCCTCCCATGCACTGTCCCTCCTCCTTCTCTTTCACTTTCCCTCCTCCTCCCATTTAGTTGTCCCCCCTTGCACCTTTCCTCCTCCCCTCTGATGCTGTCCCTCCTTCCCCTTTTTTGCACTGTCCCTTCCTCGCCCTTCCTCGCCCTGGTGCTGTCACTCCATCCAACCTAGCACTGTCACTCATTACCACTTGCGCTGTTGGGCTTCACACTTTGTGTTGTTGCTGCTTCCCTCTTGCGCTGTGAGCTTATGGCCCATATGTAACGTGCATGTAACGGATGGGATTGCAGAGTCATTCTGAGTCATTCTGAGTCCAAATAACCATTACTAACTCAGGTAGATGGCAAAGATACTGTTTTATTAACAACTATCTAAAACAGGGAGTTTACACCGATCATCAATGGACGTTCGCTCAGCCTCGAAAGGATTTCATCACAAAACATAGTGCCTGATTCATGGAATTATAAGTGCCGAAATCGCAGATTTGCGCACCTTTCTGCCCGAAAATCCCTGTTTAAAGTATGGCGATTTTCGCGCAAATCTGCGATTTCGGCGCTAATAATTCCATGAATCAGGCAGATAAACTTTATACTAAAAATATATCAGTGGTGGCATCTTACTACGCGGCAAATAATGAAAAATCGAAGAGGGATTGTTATTGGTTCAATGGGACATCTAAGTGTACTTTCGTTAGGAGCTAGGATTGTAATTGGCTGCCCACTGTCAGGTGGATAATATATGCCAACCTCTAAAACATGTCATCATAAAAATCATTAAATACACTGTTTTCAATTGATCTTCAAACTATAAGGACCTTTGTTACACGGCCCTTCACAATTAGTTGGAACGCTTGTGCCATGTCTGGAACATTTGGTTCACTTAGCAGCACGTACACCTAGTCCTAGGTGCAAGGAAGTGGACTTGACTCTACCTCCCCACACAATTAGCCCATCATCTCTCATCACCCAAGCCTTCTGCCATGAAGATTGTCTTTGAACTTGGCATTGCAAAATAGCCTTGTCTCTGGGAATATATGGGAGTGCAGGTACTCACTATCATTGTTCTAGGGCTCCAAGTTCAACTCTATTTTCACCCTTGGCTCACATGATAGGATACCATAATTTGGTCCATTTTGCAGGTTTTTAAATGCCTTTAATGAAGTAAAATTTGGCGTTCTTTCTTTGCACCTTAACAAGAGATGATACATCCTTTGTATGTTCACTCCTTTCAAGAATAGATAACTGACCATGGCTGCTTCGGTTTGATACGAGGCCACACAGCCTTGCCATGCAACTCCATGATTTTCAGCATATTCTTTCTGCAACACAGTTCTCACCTTTTCTCTTCATAGGTGCTAGCTTACTAAAATTCATAGCACTGATGTCCAGCTTCTATACAATGGCTACTTTGCCTGCATTCTACTCACTATGTATAGCCAGCTTCGATGATAACTTTATCTACCTTGCATTCCAGCATCTGTACAATTATTGAACGGTTGATTTTCTGCAACACTTTGTGCACATGCAATCTTCTTTTCGCATATGAAAGTTTACTCTATTCTGAACTTCGCCACTAGCTTCTATAGGATCCATGAATTCTCTTTAGCAAACATCGCGGGATGTCACACATGTCTCTTTTGATGTCTCTAGCTTCTCTCTTTGCTCTTTTTCATATTCCTTCAGGGAGTTCCTCCTTCAGATTGTCATCTCTCCGGGGTTGCATTTGATAGTGCTGTTTCAATGGGTATCTTCTTTTGAATAGACGCTTCAGTATTGGCACAACTGCTGGTTTCAAACATAGCACACTTCTTGTACTGTTGTTCCTTCCTCATTGGGTAATTGCTCCTTTCCCCCTGGTCTATTGTTACCTACCCCCTTGTGCTATTGCTAATTACCCCTTGCACTGTCCCTCCTCCCTCCTTTCTATTGCCCCTCCTCCCTCCCTTGCACTGTCCCTGCTCCTTCTGTTGACCTTTTGCTCCTCCTCCCCTTCTGCTTTCCTTGCTCCTCCCACCTTGCACTTTCCTTCAACCCCCCCTTTTGCTGTCCTCCTTTGTGTTTTCCCTCCTCACCCCTTGCGCTGTCCTTCCTTCCCCTTTGCACTGTCCCTTCTTCCCCCTGGCTTTTCACTCCATTCAAACTAGCACGGTCACTAATCCCCCATCTGCTGTTGGGCATCCCTCTTTGCGCTGTCGCTCCTTCCCCCTTAGGCTGTTGCTCCTTCCTCCTTGTGCTGTTGTTCCTTCCGCCTTGCACTATTCTTCCTTTCCCCCTTCCGCTGTCCCTCCTCCCTCGCTTCGATTGTTCCGCCTCACCCCGTTGCACTTTCCCATCTGCCCCTGTGTGCTTGTGCTCCTCCCCCTTTATGCTGTCCCTCCTCCCCCTTGCAGTATCCCTCCTCCCCCTTGCACTGTCCTTCCTTCCCCCTTGCACTGTTGCTCCCCCTTGCACTATTGTCCCTCCCTCTTGCACTGTAGCTACTCCCCCTTGCACTGTTACTCAACTTGTTGCACTGTCATTCCTATCTTCTTGTGCTGTCCCAAATCTCTCACTTGAGCTGTCCCTCCTGCCTCACCTATGCCTTTTCTCCTCACCCCCTTGCACTTTACCTCCTTCCTCTTACGCTGTCCCTTATTTCCTCTTGCGCTGTCCCTCCTTCCCCCTTGCACTGTTGCTCTTTCCTCCTTGTGCTGTTGCTCCTTTCCCCTTGCACTATTGCTCCTTTCCCCTTTCTGCTGTGCCTCTTCCCTTCCTTGTGCTGTCGCTCCACCATTGCTTGAGCTGACCCTCCTCCCTCGATTGGATTGTTCCTCCTCACCCCCTTGTGCTTTCCCACCTGCCCACTTGTGCTTGCGCTCCTCCTCCTTTAAGTTGTCCCTCCTTCCCCTTTCACTGTCCCTCCTCCCCCCTTGAGCTGTTGCTCCATCAGCCCTTGCGGTGCCCCTTTTTCCCTCTTGCACCGTTCCTCCTTCCCCCTTGCACTGTTGTTCCCTCTTGCACTGTTGTACCTTCCCCTTGCACTATAGCTCCTCCCCCTTGCACTGTTACTCAACCCTTTCCACTGTCATTCCTCCCACCATGCAATGTCCCTCTTGAGCTGTCCCTCCTACCTGACGTGCGTCTTTTCTCCTCACCCTCTTGCGATTTCTCTACTTCTTCTTTTGCTGATCCTCCTTTCCCCTTCCGCTGTTGCTCCTCCCCCTTGCTCTGTCACTCCCTCACCCCTTAGCGCTCCAACCACCTGTGTGCTGTCGATCAGCTGGACCTTGTGCTGTGGCTCAGCCGACCATTTGCCCTGTCCATCCTGCCCCCATTTGTGCTGTCACTCCTTCCTTCAAATGTTGTGCAATGCTCTTGTGTACTGTTGCTGGCCTACCTTTTATCGATTGGATTTTTGTTATTGTTCCTCGTGTTGCCATTTGTTTCGGATTCCTTCCCCCACAGTGTTTTTCTCACCCCCCTCTCCTCCTCAGGTGCTACCCTTCATTCCCACCAGGGCAGTCGTTTCTTCTTCTCTATGTTGTCATTCCTCATTCCTTAAATCCATGCTAAATGTAAAATGCAATAAACAACTACACATGCCCAAACTATTGGCTTTGCCAATGCTGGTTACCATTGCTGATCCACCCATATTGATCAGCGACATCTTAAGTGCCGCTTTTGGTCTTACACTTTTCTTGCTGTTCTTTGACGCTCTTAGTGTTAATTTTTTCTTGGTTGCTTCTATAGGCCTTTTCACTATTGTATGACTGACTCAAAGCACTGTCGGTGAAAAGGACATGGGAATGCAAACAAATACTGGAATAGGTAGGATCAGAGGCAGAGGTACCACAATGTTATGCTATGTTGGTTGGTTGTTTATGGTTTTACATCGCTGCCATTCAAAGTATGTTCAATATGTTCTACTGATTTTGGCCCCTCTGCTCCTGGTGGAATGTTGTTGGACGCATGCATGCACCACTTCTTCGAGGAAGAACCTTCCTATGCTATTCCTCATCCCACATCACTGATGACCCTGAGCATATGGACCTTGGAAACGTGCATCTGTTACTGGATGGGATTACACCAGAAGAATTCTGAGTCCAAATAACCGGACAAACTCACGAAGATGGCAAGTTGCTGTTTTATTAGCAAGTATCTAAAACAGGAAGGTTTCAACAAACGTCAATGGACAAACTCTCATACTCATTGATTTCTGCATGAAATACAATGATATACTCACTGTGTGCGTCAGAATGATGTCATACTACATGGCAATAGTAAAAAAACTATCAAGGGTTGGGATTGGTTAAGGGACACATCTAGATAAACAATAATATAGGAGCTAGGTTTGTTATTGGCTGTCGGATATCAGGTGGACAACTTAAGACTACCTCTTCATACCTGTCATTTGCGAAAAATCAGTTACACAGTGTTTCATTGGTTCCTCAAGCTATAAGGTCCTTCGTTATATGGACTAATACAATTGGTTTGGCACGCTTGTGTCATGTCTGGAACATTCGGTTCAATTAGCAGCACGTAAACCAAGACCCAGGTGCAAGTAGATATGACATGAAAAATTGTGTATGGTGAGGAACTTTTTAGAGGATATCAACTAGAGGACCACCGTGACCGAATTTGTGTTATATTTCCATTGAAAAGATGTTGCATTGATGTGGGAAGCTACGGAGACATAGAGTTCCTCTACGCCGTTGCAAACAATTGGTTAAAGTAAGTTTCTTACACACCATTTACTGCACCGTAAGCCATAGATTTGAGTACACACATCTGTTGGAGTGGTTCAACATAAGTTTAATAGCGGCCCTTTCTGATTACACGTGTTTCGACATAACTGTGTCTTTTTCAAATCAGGGCATGTCTGCAAATTTACTCATCAAAGAAATCCAAATAAAAATAAAATACAAATTAAATGCCATTAAAGTATAACGGAGAACCATATTCAATAGTTGAGTATATTGTCACATGTAAAATTACAAATAAGTACATTTGAACTGGTGAAACCATAAGTTAAACACCCAATTGTAATATACCAAAAAACCACAGAGATTGGGGTGGGGAATCAGGGAGGATCATTAGGGTTGAAACACACATGATGAGAAAGAAAAGAAAAATAAAAGAAAGCTTGTTGAGAGAATTGTTGTCATTACACAGTACGTTATTTTCAAGCACAGCTAGTTAAAACATCTTGCAATTGCTTATCAATATGTATATTTCTACCAACGGTCTTGCTAGCTGCAGTTAGTACTGACAGTAAGGGGCCGATTCATGGAACAAACGTGAGCCGAAAATCCCAGCGCAAGCAGGCGCAGGGTGCCGCTAGCGTGAGAAAGCAAGCGCACGCGCACGCGTGCGATTCAAGGAAGGCGCTGCGCGTGTATACCACTGATTGTGCGCCAAATCCGTACATGGCGCACTGTGAAGGGTTTTGACCCATGCTGAATCAATAGACTGGGTCCAGGAGAACCGCGCAGTTGTGGGCATACCAAAAGGTGGTGCCAAAGGAAAAATAGCAGCACCTGTCAGAGCAAAATCACTTTTAAATCACCTCTGTTTCTTTGAGTGCAAGCTCCACATGTCCATTCCAAACATTGCAAGATAGCTAATACCGGAGACCTTTGTTCAAAAAATCCGTTTTACTGATGTCAAAAATTTGCTGAAATCATGGGCACAACACCACTCTAAAGATTCAACCTTCTTGTGGGGGTGTTCCACATAACCACTCAAATGTAAGGGTGCCCATCAAAACAATAGCAAAAATCTCCTGTCAAATTCAAGACAACTCAAAAATGGATGCAATACCGGTACTCACCACTATCAGAAAGCCGGCGTTTTAAAACCACCAGACTTTTGTGTAAAACTGAACAGATGAACCCAAATCAGGCCAAGGAAAGACTTGCTAAGATGTGGATACAATGTAAAACTATATTCTGAAATGACTTGAAGGAAGTCATTATTTAATGTATATGTAAAAATTGTAAGTTTGATTTAAACTGGGAACTAAAATGACATTTAGCTGAATTCTGCCTGACAACTACCCCCGACAGGAGAAACCTGCTCAGCCACTCTTCCCAGGCCTAGCTGCATCCTGCTGCCCCCACCAAAAGGAGATGACACCTCTCTGATTAGATTAGGGGAGGGGCACCTGCAGGAGGTTGAACAAAGCACTGTCCTGGGCTCAGGCAAATGTTATATTGGGGGGGTCGTAAAATAGCTTCCTCTTGGGAGACGTGGGAGGAGAAGTGCCTCTGGGAGCCACCTGAGCTGGAGGCGGGGACAGACAGAAGCTTCCCCCATGTGCTTTGGAACCTAAACCACACCCATCTGGGCCAGAGCTTAATTTAAAAAAAGATGGATAATTCATAGTACGGACTTGTCAGAATTATATAAGTAATATCATTATTCTTGTGATTTTTCTGTGCACGTTTTAAGAGGCGTTAAGACCCTGTGGTGCATTCTGGGGGGTTGCTAGCGGAAAATAGGGTCTTACTCCAAATGTCTGCATGTTAAAAATCTGACACTTCATCAATTAATGTCCATACTCCTTGCGCACATTTGTGTAATTTTTGGTAAATGTCCGATATTGGTAAACCGACCAAAAAGTGCAAAATGTTGTCATTTTTGTGTGCAAGCCCCCAGGAAGATCAGAGGCGGACAAGCATGGACCATAAGGAATATATAATGTGTACATGTAATTTCAACAAATTGTGTATCTGGGAAATATGTATTTCAATCAAATATAGATTTGTGGGCAAATTGACCAGGGGAGGATCCTCTGACCCATAAACAGACCTCATCATGATGACAATCCATTTCCTTTCCCCAATCATGGGAGAGGGGAGAATTGGGCCAATGACAAGTAGAGAGGGGCAGGCTCAGTTATGCCACGCACACACCCACTTCCAAAACACATAAAAAGAGACTGCTGGGACAGGTAGAGAGATTCAATTTCCATTTCTGCGGAGCATTTTGACGGCTGACATCCCATCCAGACAGAGACCAGAACCAGAGACCCATATACTACAGAACTTTGAACCTAGAAGGCCCACTGCAAGCAAAAGCATTCTCAGCAGGCCTTCAGAATCCAGCAAACCTAACCAAACTATTCAACAGCCGGGCGAGCTGTTTGAATACTTTGCCAAGAACTTTTGCCAGAACCGCAGACCAGACCCAGACCGCTGTGAGCAGAATCAGAGATCCGGATCGCTGTGAGCAGGACCGGTGCCTGATTGACCCGCCGAGCAGAGAGAACCACCGCTGGACGTGTTGACCAGATCTGTGACGAGGCCTATTTCAAATTGATATTGTGAGTACCTAGCAGAACTGTGCAGAACCAATCTCTTAGTTAAAATAACCTAATTCAAACTATTTTAACTGAATTAGAACTGCCTCCTAGAAAGCTGTCATATGTCATTCTAAAGCTGCACAACTGTCACCTGTCATTTTAAAGCTGAAACTTGTCAACTGTCATTCTGAAACTGTGATTCATTTCTGAAAAACTACCTTCACAAAATTGTCTGTATCTCCGGAACCGTTTGTCCTAGGAACGAGATTTAACTTCCTCTGAAAGCTTTGAACCTAAGCTTTCCAACAAGCCTAGAACCGACTATACTTTTACCGCAATCGTGATTTACGCACTCGCAAAATTTACCGCGATTTGCGATTTGGCCTGATTTCGTCATCTATAAAAAGATAGCCGCTTTTGCCTGAACTGCTAAAATTCGTTTGCAACCTAATAACCATCCCTGAACCATTGTTAGGGCTGACCTGAACTGAGTTAAGGTGTCTACCACTCACCCTGAACCTATTCTGGGTTAGATTTACCACTTGTGCAGATGAATACAGTGTGCCAACTTTTGCAAAATAAAATACTAACTGTTGTAAGTCAGGAGGGAGATCAATCTCCAGCATGACGACCGTGGTAGATATGAAAATAGCGAGGGAGCACCTCTTACATAAGCTATTTGTGAGAGGTGAGTGGACTCATCAGGACCAGGCGGTCTGGTTGCAGGCAATCGCGCAACAGGTCACTGAAAGAGGGTCAGATAAATGGAGAGATCAGGGTCCCCTACATGTGGCCCTGAGCAAACTATATATGGCCCCTAAGGCAAAAGATGAACACAATAAGATTGCCAGGATAGCGGCATATTTGTATCTATATATGGAAGTCATGCAGGACAAATGTGCTGAAGGCCAAGATCTGGCAAATAGGCAACAGATGGCGTTATAAAAGGCCCAATCTTCCTGGTCTCTTCTGAGCAGAGGCTGCACGGGAGCCAGGAGTCAGAAAATGACAGCAGACAGTGCATGCGGGTATGGGCACCCAAGCACAGTGCAAATTAGTGGGGAACCCCAGGAGAGTAGGCCCACTAAGGGGATCCTGAAAACCTCTGCCCAGTTAGGTCAGTGGGGGGATACCCATCAAATCCTGGTAGCAAGGAGGGATCTGAAGACTCCTCTGAGCGTCACAGGACACAGGAGACCAGGTCCCCACATTCTGCCAGCCATTCCCAGGCTCGCAGAATCCGGGAAAACCTGGAAGATCAGACGGGCACCTCTGGGAGCAGTGCTTCGGAGTCAGAGGATGAATGGACCATGGTGACCAGAACCAAAAAGGCCAATAAGGCAAAAAGGGCCTTGCTTAAGGACCCATTGAAACAAATAAAGGCAATAAGGAGTGTCATCACGCCTTATCATAAGAACGCCAAGTATTCTCTTTGGGAACACTTGGAGCTCTATGAGCAAATGATGGAGACTTTCCATTTGAAGGACAGCAGTAGCTGCATCCAGTACGTCAAATGGACATTCTCCCCAGAATACTCCAGTTTCTTTGCAGGGCTGGAGGACCAAAACCATTCAAGGTGGTCCGCATATAAGGCGGCCATCTTGAAACATTTTTCTGTGCACAGAAATCCTCAAGAGGCTCGCAAGGCAGCCTACAATTTGCAATCTGGGGAGGATCAGGCCCCACAAGAGTTTGTGCAAGAATTAAAGTGTGCTTTTGCGCAGACCACCAGAAGGGTGCGCACAGATAGCAGAGAATTTATCAATACATTTTTCCATGCCTTACCCAAATAAATAATGACCCAGCTCGTGAGAGATTTTCATGAGAAAAGATCTTTAGACTGGGTCATTGAACAGGCTACCCGGATCTATGAGGTGCAGAAGCCAATAGAAAATAAAAGTAATGCACAGAAAAACCCCAAAACCAACAGCACCCCTGCTGCTGCTAAGGTGGCAGAGGTAAAGGTTGCCCCCGTTTTAGATTTGGAGATGGGGGGGCCTAAAAACCTGCCTGCACCAAATAATTCACAGCCCAGAAGGCCCTCGGGCCAGTCACAGACAGGGAGTCGAGGAGGTAGTCCCACAAATGGGGTCCCTTGCTTCCCTGATTATGTAAATCCCCGCTACAAGGGAAACCGACCCATCCTGGGTTATGTGTGGACTCCTCTAGCCCAAGGGGGGGGGGGATCCAGCCAAGCACCTGACCCAGGGAACTTCCCTCCTAACATCCCCCAGGAGGGCAGAAATTCACCAAATCCTGGGCAGAACTTTTTCCCCAGGTATCCATCCAATTTCCAGCCCCAAAATCATCCATCCTTCTTTCCCCAATTCCCTGAGCCCAGACAACCTAATCCAGGAGAGGGGAGGCCAAGGGTGGAGGGGTACCCAAATCTTCCCAATCCGGGGTATTACCGAGAAGGGATAGCTACCCTTCCCGGGATCAGCCCAGGAGAGAAAATAGAGCCCCGTATCAGCCTGAGCGGGTTTCACAACTTGAGCGCCAGGTCCAAAATATGGCACGAGATCTGGGTCACATACTGAGGGCTCAACAGAACCCTCAGATGAGCATGCCACCGCAGAATGCCCCAAACTCTGGACCTGGTGCTCCAGAACAATGACGGGGGCAGCACCCCGATAACCCACCGGTTCCCAGGCAGGAGGCACAAGGGGAAGGGGGGTGTAAAGCCTTGGAGGAAGCTTCCTTCCCAACTTGTAAACAGCCCCTGGAAAACCAGGAACTGGAAACAAAATCTCCTGCCCCTGAAAGCCTGCATCCCAAGGAGCAGAGGGGGGTAGGAGAAACAAAGGACCCAAACAGATCCACTTTGTGGAGGAGGTACAGGTCTTCCAATTTGAGGGAGAGGGATCCTCAGAAGATCCTGGGAAAAGGATCTCCTCCTTCAGAGATGGGGGAACTCCTCCCAAGGAAAAATGGGTCCCAAGGGATGCCAATTCAGACTAGGGAGATGTGGAGACTGAGCTACCGCCCGCCCATCATCTCATCCCAGAACCGACAATACCAAAATCCCATGGGTCAAACCCATCCTGATGACTGCCTCCAAAAAGGGGGGGGGCGGCCCAGAACCCGAAACCATTTCCAGTTGCCAACTTTTTCTTTCAGATTCCCCAGGCTCTCCACAGAATTCTGCCCAAATCTCTTCGCGAGCAATGTCCAAACCCGAAAGTTAGCCCACCAGTTGTCCAAAAATGTGCATTATCTGTGCCCGCTTGAGGAGAAGGAGGGAAGATATTATGCCCCGGTACAAGTACAGGGGCAGGGTACAATTTCGGCACTGGTGGACACTGGATCCCAAGCTACCCTTCTGTCCAAAAGGGCCTTTGATGAACTAAATGCAGGAAGGGGGGAGAATTACCGTATTCCTCTCACCTCTCTTCCTGGACAACTGCAGAACTTTGACGGGAAGGAAATTCCTGTCGAGGGGACTACAGATTTGGACATCAAAATTGGGCGACACAAGGTGAAACACCCGGTCATAGTAGTGACTCCAGAGGGCACCCCTTGTTTACTAGGGAACGACCTCCTGAGAAGGTTGTCACCCCTAATAGATTGTGTAAACAAGGTCCTCTGGACCCAGACTAGCCGACCAATAAAATTAAAACAGAGTGTCAACCATGTTAGTTTAAATGGCACCTGCCACATGGTTGAACAAAAATCTGACCAAGTAGAATTTCACTTCCAGAACAACCAAATTCCAGACGTGACAGTAATAGCAGTAGGACAACAGACTGGTGATGGGGGGTCCTCTCTATTTCTGAAAATCAACCTTCCTTCCAGTTGAAGGTGGTATTCCACACTGGAAGGGAACACTCTGAAATTCTTTACTAATCCACAATCAGACACTCCCACTCCTATAGTCCAGAAAGATGTGAAATCAGCTCAGAGCCTGGCTGATATTCAGCAAATTGGAGAGCAGTTGTTCATCCCTGTTCAGTTAAATGATGGGAAGGACTCTGTTCACGCTCGAGTGTGTGTGAACAACGTTAAGAGCTTCATCAGCGAAGTCATATTCCGCCAACTCCCAAAAGATCCAGCCATTCCCACATTCAAACTGATAGACAAATGGGAAATGGACCTGGAAGCACCTAATTCCAAACATCTCCTGCCAAGCAGGTGTATGCTCAAAATCTCCATTGGCAACAAGAGCATAGTCCAAAATTGTTGGGTCGTGCGAGACGTCACTGCCCCCTTTTACTTAGGCAGTGACATTCTCAATCACTTTGCCATTAGTTTGGACCTAATAAACTTCAACGCTTGGTCCCGATTAGCGGATAATCCCATGGGCTTTGATGATCAAGAAAAAGCATTTAGGTCAGCTCAATTGCTACCTTATGCAGTTGAAATTCAGATTAAAGAGGAAGTCACCATCCCAGAAAGGACCCGACAATTCTCCCTGGAAGTGAAAGTTAAAAGAGGACAAAAATGAAAAACCCTGATGCTTATATTCATCTAAATGCTTCTCTCCAACAACAAGGGTTAGGGGTAAACCCAACACCATTAGTCAACATAGAACATGACACCATTCTAATAGAGGTGGATAACAGTGACTTACAGAGTATTACTCTAGCCGCAGGCACCATCATTGGAATGGCGGTTGATGACCAACATTTCTCAATTGATTTAGGAAATGAACTGTTAGGACAAATCACCAAGGACTGTTTTGACAGTGACAGTGATGACAATACAACACCAGACAGGATTTTCACCCGGCATGGGGGGAACTTCCTGGTGTACAATTCTTGCCCTTATGGTAAGGAAGATGTGACTTGTGACTTCAGGAGGGATGAGGTGATTTTCCAGGTCCATGAGGGCTGCCTTTCCCACCTGAAGCCTCCAGTCCAAATCAGCACTCTGACCAGGGACTTCTCCACCCAGCTGGAGGAGGCCGCTGAGATAGCCAAACCAGAAGTTTTCCAGGCTTCAGGCAGATGGTGGAAGAGAGAGTCAACCTAGCTGATGCCTGCGTGACTCTGGAACAGGAGCAAAAGTTGAAACAAGTTTTCTTGGATTTCCAAGATCTCTTTGCGGTAGACTCATATGACTGTGGTCGCACCGACATCCACACAACAACAATTCCCACGGACCCTGGCATGACTCCAGTGTTTGTGAAGCAATATCGCTTGCCTCTCGCATCCATGGAGTCCCTTACTGAAATAATTAAGAACCTTGAGTCCCGGGGAATAATCTGTCCAGTACACAGCACCTTCAATAATCCGGTGCTGGGAATATTGAAGCCAAACGGCCAGTGGAGACTCTGCGCCGACCTTAGGGAGCTCAACAAACGGGCCCATACTTCCCGATGGCCTCTGCCCTACATTGACCAAGAGCTGGCCCAGATTCAGGGGTCACAGGTATTCACAGCAATATACCTGACCAATGGATACTGGACCGTGCCTGTCAGTAGGGAGGACCAATACAAACTGGCTTTTACCTTTGGGGGCCAGCAGTACACATGGACCCGGATTCCCTTCGGATACCTCCACTCCGGCAATGAATTCAACATTTTCCTACATAAGGCCATGCCCGACCTGGGTGCGAGGGGTAACCTGGCTTATGTAGATGATGTCCTCATCAAAAGTTCATCTGTGGAAGAACACATAGCGGAGATCCGTTATGTTCTGACACAGTTGAGGGCCGCCGGAGCAAAACTTTCCTTTCAGAAAGCACAGTGGTGTAGAACCCATGTTAATTTCTTGGGGCATGAGATTACTCCTCAGGGTCTCTGTCCCCAAGAAAAGAAAGTGGAAGCACTTCAGAAACTGAAGGATCCCACAACTCTGCGGCAACTGAGGAGCCTCCTTGGACTGAATAATTACAGCAGAAAGTTCATTGAAGGCTACGCAGAGATCACTAGACCCCTGATTCATCTCTTGAAGGGGGGGTCAAGTGGGAATGGGGTCAAGAACAATCCGAGGTAGTAAGACAACTCAAAAGAAGCCTCTCACAAGCACCTTGCCTAGCTTTCCCTGTCAGAAACAAGGAGTTCTTCCTGGAGACAGGGTTCTCTAATACGTGCTTGATGCCAGTGTTCTACCAAAAGCATAACAAGGTCAATAAAGTAATCTCCTATGCGAGCAAAACTTTATCCTCTGTGGAGGAAAAATTCAACGATTGTGAGAAGGCACTCCTGGCAACGGTGTGGGCATTGAAGAATTACCGCCCGTTTATCCAGGAGGAACACATCATAGTGGAGACTCCACACCAGCCTCTGCAATATTTCCAAAGTGACAGAATCCGGGCCGGAAATGTGAGTAATTCCCGAATTACTTCCTGGATTCTGTCAATGCAAGGCTTTCCTGTGGAGGTCAGATATGGCCAAAACAAGAAGAGTCCCCTCGCGCAAGGTCTGGCTGACTTGCATGATTGTGCCAGAGAAAACTGTCTCGAGGACGAAAGTCTAAAAATCAAGGACAGCATGGAGGCATACCTTAATTCCCCACACAAAGTCTTTGAAGAAGACAAGAGTGAGGGAATGCCCACTGTCTAGGGTCAGCTGAGTGTATGAAAACGCACTATGATTTGAAAACCACCAGGAAGGAATATGATGTGGGAGACCGGGTCTATTTGTAAAATTTCCAAAGGAACCAGGCCAAACAGCGAAAATGTTTGCCTACATGGAAAGGACCGTTTGAAATTATAGACAAGATCTCCCTTGTAGAGTATAAGATCCGCATCCCCAAAGGTAGTCTGGCGGAAGGGGAAGACAAGTGGGTTCATATAAATCAGCTAAAGTGTTGCCATCCCAGGCACACTCTGCAGCAACTGGAGGAATCCTCTGGAATCCCAGAGGGGACCGCTCCAGATTAATCCAGTTCCAACCTAAATTATCCCATGTAGTCTCTGAAATATTATGATTCTTGTAAAAATGCTTCCTGTTCTATCTTGGTTTTTAAAACAATACTGAAAAATGTAACCGGATGTATAAAATGTATGTGTTCGCCACACCATTAATAGTGGTGGAAAAATGTCTATGAATAGGTATTGCCGTTTTTGCTTTCTCATCCTAGAAGAGAGGAAACCATGGAGACTGACCAAGGAGGACGACCGGGGACCGGGAGCAGAGACCCAAGGGGCCCGGGGTACCGCCCAATATTCCCATCAGGACCGGCGAGGAGAACCGATCGATCCAACTGAGTGGAGGAAAAGATGCTGAACTGTGCCATCTACAGAATTGGAAGAAGATAATGCGGACATACCAGCACAGGGCTCAAAACGTCCTTTGCACCCGACTTCCCCTCGACTTGAATCAAAGCGTAGTCGGGCGGGGGGGTGGTGAAGGGTTTTGACCCATGCTGAATCAATAGACTGGGTAGACGTGGGGATGAGCTGTCACCACCCATCATTCCATCCCAGAGTCCAGGAGAACCACGCAGTTGTAGAGTCCAGGAGAACCACGCAGTTGTGCGCATACCATAAGCGTCAGGGGTGAAATGTGGTGCCAAAGGAAAAATAACAGCACCTGTCAGAGCAAAAGCGCTTTTAAATCACCTCTGTTTCTTTGAGTGCAAGCTCCAAATGTCCATTCCAAACATTGCAAGATAGCTAATACCGGAGACCTTTGTTCAAAAAATCAGTTTTACTGATGTCAAAAATTTGCTGAAATCATGGGCACGATACCACTCTAAAGATTCAACCTTCTTGTGGGAGGGTTCCACATAACCACTCAAATGTAAGGATGCCCATCAAAACAATAGCAAAAATCTCCTGTCAAATTCAAGACAACTCAAAAATTGATGCAATACCGGTACTCACCACTATCAGAAAGCCGGCGTTTTAAAACCACCAGACTTTTGTGTAAAACTGAACAGATGAACCCAAACCAGGCCAAGGAAAGACTTGCTAAGAGGTGGATACAATGTAAAACTATATTCTGAAATGACTTGAAGGAAGTCATTATTTAATGTATATGTAAAAATTGTATGTTTGATTTAAACTGGGAACTAAAGTAAAATTTAGCTGAATTCTGCCTGACAGCTACCCCCGACAGGAGAAACCTGCTCAGCAACTCTTCCCAGGCCTAGCTGCATCCTGCTGCCCCCACCAAAAGGAGATGATACCTCTCTGATTAGATTAGGGGAGGGGCACCTGCAGGAGGTTGAACAAAGCACTGTCCTGGGCTTAGGCAAATGTTATATTGGGGGGGTCGTAAAATAGCTTCCTCTTGGGAGAAGTGGGAGGAGAAGTGCCTCTGGGAGCCACCTGAGCTGGAGGCAGGGACAGACAGAAGCTTCCCCCATGTGCTTTGGAACCTAAACCACACCCATCTGGGCCAGAGCACAATTTTAAAAAAGATGGATAATTCATAGTATGGACTTGTCAGAATTATATAAGTAATATCATTATTCTTGTGATTTTTCTGTGCACGTTTTAAGAGGCGTTAGGACCCTGTGGTGTATTCTGGGGGGTTGCTAGCGGAAAATAGGGTCTTACTCCAAATGTCTGCATGTTAAAAATCTGACACTTCATCAATTAATGTCCATACTCCTTGCGCACATTTGTGTAATTTTTGGTAAATGTCCGATATTGGTAAACCGACCAAAAAGCGCAAAATGTTGTCATTTTTGAATGCAAGCCCCCTTGAAGATCAGAGGCGGACAAGCATGGACCATAAGGAATATATAATGTGTACATGTAATTTCAACAAATTGTGTATCTGGGAAATATGTATTTGAATCAAATATAGATTTGTGGGCAAATTGACCAGGGGAGGATCCTCTGACCCATAAACAGTCCTCATCATGATGACAATCCATTTCCTTCCCCCAATCATGGGAGAGGGGAGAATTGGGCCAATGACAAGTAGAGAGGGGCAGGCTCAGTTATGCCACGCACACACCCACTTCCAAAACACATAAAAAGAGACTGCTGGGACAGGTAGAGAGATTCAATTTCCATTTCTGCGGAGCATTTTGACGCCGACATCCCATCCAGACAGAGACCAGAACCAGAGACCCATAGACTACAGAACTTTGAACCTAGAAGGCCCACTGCAAGCAAAAGTATTCTCAGCAGGCCTTCAGAATCCAGCAAACCTAACCAAACTATTCAACAGCCGGGCGAGCTGTTTGAATTCTTTGCCAAGATCTTTTGCCGGAACCGCAGACCAGACCCAGACCGCTGTGAGCAGAACCAGAGATCCGGATCGCTGTGAGCAGGACCGGTGCCTGATTGACCCGTCGAGCAGAGAGAACCGCCGCTGGACGTGTTGACCAGTTCCGTGACAAGGTCTATTTCAAATTGATATTGTGAGTACCTAGCAGAACTGTGCAGAACCAATCTCTTAGTTAAAATAATCTAATTCAAACTATTTTAACTTAATTAGAACTGCCTCCTAGAAAGCTGTCATCTGTCATTCTAAGGCTGCACAACTGTCACCTGTCATTTTAAAGCTGAAAGCTGCCAACTGTCATTCTAAAACTGTGATTCATTTCTGAAAAACTACCTTCACAAAATCGTCTGTATCTCCGGAACCGTTTGTCCTAGAAATGTCCTTACAATCTAAGCTTTCCAACAAGCCTAGAACTGACTATACTTTTACCGCAATCGCGATTTACGCACTCGCAAAATTTACCACGATTTGCGAATTGGCCTGATTTCGTCATCTGTAAAAAGATAGCCGCTTTTGCCTGAACTGCTAAAATTCGTTTGCAACCTAATAACCATCCCTGAACCATTGTTAGGGCTGACCTGAACTGATTTAAGGTGTGTACCACTCACCCTGAACCTCCTATAGGGAATTAAAAGCAATTTTAGCATTTTTCACTTCCTTGCCACCACATTACAAAGCACTCTTGCCCGTGTTTTAAAACGCATACCTGTTGTCTAAGCTTGCTGG
Source organism: Ambystoma mexicanum (assembly GCF_040938575.1). Lineage (NCBI taxonomy): Eukaryota > Metazoa > Chordata > Amphibia > Caudata > Ambystomatidae > Ambystoma > Ambystoma mexicanum. Next base: position 627,416,694 of record NC_090938.1, on the reverse strand, counting down.
GGGGGGGGAACTGAATGCCGTATTGTATTTGATTGTATTCCTGAAGACTGTGTGTGTTACTTCCATCTCCTTGCATTGCTTATAGGGGGGCGGGGGGTGAATTGCCACCAGGGGAAAAGTGAACATATTATCTCTTGTGAAACCATATCAGTTGCTTTTCTGTACTGCATTTATTCCACCTTGCATTTCCTTGAAACCATAAAGCATTTCAGCTACCTCATCCTCTATACTACTTCTAAGTAACCAAATCAGTTTACCAGTAGAACATTATCCATTGTTAATCACTGTCATATTTTAAGTGTGATATCCAATATTAATTTATTATAAAAGTGTGATAGATATATATTGTTATATTTCTCAAATAAACCTTTTAAATTTGCAAAACAGACCTACTTCTTGGCTCAGTGGGGTCAGGGGGATTCTAATAGAGGGTTTTATATAAGGGTTGTCATCCAGAGTACATGAACTGGACCTAAAAATATATCAATAAGGGTTTCCCTCAGCATCCCAGACTAGGCATTGACTTAGCTGTAGTGTTGAAGTGAAGCCGCCTAACAGCAGGCGGGCACACACGTCATCAAATGTTGTGCGCTATGCGCACAGTGAAAGCACACAACAAAAGTGTGCGGAGCAGTGGGCGTAACACGCGGAATGGGGAATAATGTATGAAAAAGAAGGTGTAACTGGGGAAGTACTGCAGGGAACTAGACGGATCGCACACACGCACGCGAACAACACATATTCATGGATTCGAATACGGGAAACCTGCGCACGGCAAAAGACGAGCATAGTCGTCAACGCGTCTGCCACAGGACGGCAGGTGGAAGCGTCCCTGCGCAAACAACAAACACGTATTTACCGCTACGATGAATGCCCCATTTGTCGCAGCACTGATCGTGGGACACCGCAGGAGTAAGAGAAATGCCAGGGGGCGCATTTTTTCACTCCGGACAAGCCTTTTTGGGATGCCTGATGACCAGGTCTACGGCAGGTATAGGTTTCCACCTCGTATCATCTTAGACCTGGTCAGGGAGTGGGAAGATGACCTTACATCCCCACCCTCTGCTCCCAAGCATTGAGCGCCTTGGAGAAGGTGTTCAATGTCCTGCATTTTTTGGCCACTGGGTCATTTCAGCGGACTACTGCCATAGTGGGGGGGTCTCACAGGCCACGCAGTCACGCTGCCTACACCAGGTCTTGGCAATCATGACAGCGCACCCCTCAGTACACAGGCACATATACATGCCCAGAACACCCGCAGAAAGGCAGGCCGTTGTCCAGGACTTTTATAGGGTGGCAAACTGCACCAAAGTGCTTGGTGCCATAGATTGCACCCATGTGGCCCTACGTCCACCTAGGGCCACTGAGCACATCTACCGAAACCGCAAGCACTGGCATTCCATCAACATGCAGGTGGTATGTGATGCAAAGGGAATCATCACCTCTGTCTATGCAAACTACCCTGGCTCCACCCATGACAGTTTCATATACAGAATGTCCACCCTGAGCCGGGCCCTGGGTGCTGGGCAGCATGGCGACACATGGCTCCTAGGTGAGTACAAATGCCTGTGCACATGCATGCATGTCACACACACACACAAATACACAAAACCCAATAATCACAACCATCATCACCTCTCCAGGGGACAGTGCCTACCCTCTGAGCAACCACATGACGACGCCAATCCGGAACCCCACCACACCACACCACCCCAGGTAAGATACAACGCTGCCCATATTGCAACCAGGGCCATAGTGGAGCGCACTTTCGGAGTGCTCAAGTCACGCTTCCGCTCCCTTGACCGCTGTGGCGGCCAGCTACTCTATGCACCCCCAGTAGTGTGCGGGATCATTGTGGCAGCATGTGTCCTGCACAATGTTGCAACACAGCAGGGGTACTGGTGGAAATGGTGGTGCCCCCACAGGCACAGGCGCTGCCCATGGGAGGAGACAAGGCACGTGGCGAGGAAGCCTGGACCCAGCTTGTGGCCACATTTTTCACCTAAACTCCCACCCCTGCGGAGTGCACACAGGCCTGGCACATACCAGGTGACAATCGATGATGACAAAGAGACAATCAACTGTCACAACCTTACCACCCTGAGAATATTGCCATGGAAGTGCCACACTGTGTGCATCCCTATCTACTTAAACATAAGCAATCCTGTGTGACCACAAGGCACACATGCAAGGTGTGAATCACACAGACCTGCAAAACAGGCCATGACTATCACTGCTATGTCACCCAAACCCTCCCAAACCACAACATGACATGGCAAGCAATCGATATGCACCAACACAGTACCAATAAGGTACACATTGACATGTGAAAAATGTAAAGTGGAATTACACAATGATGCCTGACATGGAATCAGATGAAATGACTGACCAACAACCTCCCACCCAAAAGAGGTCATACCCAAATGCATTCCAACAGTTGTAGTTGTAACATAACAATGAATGCCTGTCTACCTGCACATTGTGCATTGCAAAATCAACACTGCAACTTCTGTGTGCCGGGCCCACCTCCTGCAACACACTGCTCAGCGCACAGCATAGTGAACAGCCATTTTGTGTGACGCACACCCTGAGCATCACGTCTAAGTGACAAACTACATCAACAAGCAAATCACGCATGTACATGATCCACAATTGGTCATAGATCATGAGCTGCAGGGACGCAGTGGGAAGCAGAAGGAAAACAGAGGGTACATGTGGACATGGAAGGGTGGTTGTACATGTAGTGGATAATAGTGCAAGTGTGTGGGTCAGTAGGGACATGCACTCAATATATGCATGTGCAATCAAGTGACCATCAGTTTCCTCTACACATCACATGTGAACATTCACCATGTGTACACCCCAGCATGTCAAGCCACAACTATTCCCTCACACCTGAAAGGTAAACACAACACATGAACAGGCATTGATCACCAGAATACATCATGTACATAGTGTACTGCAATTACAATGTCAGGGTGTGCATCACACTGTAGGGCAAGGCAACTGTCAACAACAAAACACCCCCCTCCCTCACAAATCACCATGACCCACTGAACAACTGCACCTGGGTTATGTAGCCTTCATCCTTGATTTTCACCTTGCCACAGGATCGCCCTTCCCCTTTGTCAGCATCTCCCACCGTGTGTGCAAAAAGTGTCCACCATCCTCATAGGCCACCTTGACTTGCAAAAACACCACATCAAAGAGAACTCAGAGCAGGCCAACACAGAAGCCAAGCAAAAAGCCTGCAGGCAGCAAAACAAACCAGAATAGCCTCCAGTAGATGACTTGAAGTAGCAGTACGTCACATAGCCCAAGTACTACCACAATGACGTAACAACCAAGGTAGCACAGTAAAACAATGTCACAACAGGATGTGTACCATGTGTGGTACATAACACAGAATGATGCACCACAAACTGATGTGTACTGTCACAGCTCCCGTGTACAGAAGCAGGAGTGGCATGAACCAACCACCCCCACTGTCGTCTGGGTGCCTGCAAGGCCAAACTCACACAGGCCTCTGAGACCCTGGTGGGGAAGGAGGGTCAGGGATATGCAGTCGGGACAGGCATTGCTATACTAGATAACCGGAATGCGGGGCAGGAGAGGGAAGTAGGATTGACACGGGAAAGTAGAAAATGCACAAAACTGTACTACTCACATTAACACATACACAAGTACACCAAACTTGATCATCATGCACATAGCAACAAATTACTCAAATGGAAGACAAAGAGAAACTTATCTCTGGGGTGAGTGCTGGCCTCCTGCCTGCGCACTCTCAGGTCCGGTAACAGGAGCAGTTCAATACTGCAAAGAGAGCCACAGTTACTAATCTGTGTGTGCCCGTAACACACAAAAACACCACCATAAATGCCCCAAAGTAACAAACTACTCTACAAACAAACAATCTGGTGTGGATGCTTCGTACCCATACGTAACATTACCCCTATGATGGTTCATACACAGTCAATGCAGTAAGTCAGGTGCCGGTGGGTGCGTGGCAAATGGAAGACCAATGTGTCACGATTTACACAACATGCAATGTTCCCTGTGTAAGCATCCAGATTCATATAGCAAGGTATGACTTCAGAACAAGTCGTATTCCACCATGACCGAAATAAAGTAGGTAGTGCATGTGTCAAATTCGACATGGAAATGAAATGCACTGCACACGAGTCTGTCCCTTGCTGTCTGTCCCTGTGAGCTGCTTCTTTCCATGTCTCGCAACGTTACATGGCTAATACAAGTGCCTCTATGGACCATGGTGGACCATAGGGTATGTACCACTGCCCCTGCAGGTGCCCCAGACAACTTTCACATCAACTGGCCATTAGTCAACCAACACATCTCAGCTGTATTGTCTGCTTCAACACCAATATTTGTCCAAGGTCACCGTCGGTGCTGCTAATAAGCATGCATGTGCAACTGGCCAGGTGGAAGGTTTGCTGTGTTGTGGCCCCCCTGTGCTGCTCACCTTTCCTGGAGTCCCTTGAAACACGTCAGCTGTTTTCGGATGTATGAGCGCAATCCCTGTGCCTCTGCTTGCGCACACATGCGCATGTCTGCACCACCAAACGTGTCCAGCTTGCAGACGTCCAATGGCCCATGTCTGCTGGCAAAGGTGGTCTGGAGGCTCATCCCCCTGCAGAAAGGGCACGAAACACATGATTAATGCTTTAAATGCATCCGTGTGTGTCTCTTCAGGCATTTCATGACTGGACCATGTCAGAGACGTACATCAGAAATCACACCATCAGTCCGTCTTTCACAGGCAAAGTGTGGAACACACTATCTACGGCATGAATTGCAACAAGCACATGTACAGTAAAGATAAGAAACATACTACACAATGCATAGCAATTAATGTACACATGAATCATGAAACCCCCCATCTAGCAAAAGAAGAACAGTGGTCAATAACACCCCTACCATCCCCACTAGGTGTGTTAACACAAGTTCGACAGCAGCAGACATGCCACAGATATGACAGTCCAAAGCCCTTGTGTAATAGGCTGTTTCACCGAACCATCCTTGCGAGCCCATGGATAAGGGAAGCAGGAGTGGCATATGTGAGTCAAGGACCCCACGCTGCAAACACATACACAAGACAAGCTTCAAGGGCCCAGCTGGAACAGACAGTGGATGCTTTCGAAAGCCACAAAGCACCACACCATCACATGAAAGCACAATAGACAAGCAATTTTAAACTATATTATCTAATTACACTAACTATGAAAAACCTACATTACCTAATTAAACTAACTATCAAATAGAAACTTAACTATCTAAACTAAAAGAAAAATCAAAAATGGCCCCATACGACCCGGGGGAGGGGGAGAGGCACGCAGGAGGGGGGAGGCACAGGGTACTGCTCAACACCCACATGCAATGATGTTGAGGAAAAAAAAAACCTCCATGGGATCAACGCCTGCACAGCCCGACCTATGTGGGAGTGTCAGGACTAGCAGACTGTCCTACTGGATTGACCGCGGGGTCAGTAATGTCCTCCCCTTCACTTGAATAACAGAGCTCCCCCAAGGTACCTTCCTCCTCCTCACCTGATGAAGTGGAGCAGTTCAGCTTCTTCCTTCAGGGGTGTTACGCTTGAGACTTCATTTTTGTGAGCAGGTAGGGTCTGCCTCGAAAGGAAGCCACTGTGACTCTTATGTAGAGAAATTCACGATGACTCCTCTCCGCGACAGCCAGATAAGTTTCAGGGGAAAAAGACACAAGGGCACAAAAAACCCCTCGATGTATAGATGAAGACTGTCGATTGGCTGGTCCGAAATGGTGAAAACTTGCAGAGATGGAATGTAGATTCACCGGAGGAGCACTTCAAAAGTCAGACGAGTATAGCAGGAAACAACTGCAAAGTAAATAAACGTTGCTGGAGGAGGAGTGATAAGGAAACAGGAAGCAAAAACTAGCCGGGAGGAAAGACCAGAATAGGAAAAAAAAACAAGGAATACGAGAATAACGGGGAAAGAAAAAAGCAAGGGAGGAAAGGGTTACGGGAAGGAAATGGGGCGGCAAAATGACCGCAGAAGGGAACACAGTAACGAGCACTAGCAACACGAAGAAACACAGTTGCAACACACTGAGCCGCCGCGATTCGAATGATGAAATGCTCGACTAGCGGCCATGTTGGAAGAAAGACTAGACTGCGACTTATGTTTCCAAAGAAATTGGTGGAACAGTCTAATGGCGTCTGAGTTTTTACCTCCGCCAGACTCGCCAGTTGCCTGTGGCCGTGACAGTATGCCCCCTTCGAGGACCCTTTCCTACTGGTTTTCCCAGATGAAGTCTGTGAACTTGAGCAGCAATCGGGGGTATGAACGTGAGTTTCCGGTTCCCAAGTATCCTCTGATGAGGGGTAGCCTTTCCAATGTATGAGATATTCAAGGCGCCCTCTGTAGTACAGAGAGTGTCGGATTTGGGAGACTTCATATTCATTCAAGGCAGAAGTGGGTTGAATCAACAACTTGGGTGAAATTTGCTTCCTAGTACCTGGTACAAAAGGGCGTAGGAGAGAGGAATGAAATACCAGATGGGTCCGTCTGAGTGTCTTTGGCATCTTTAAACGGTCGGCAACAGGATTGACTCTGGACTGTATTTCAAATGGTCCAATGTACCGGGGAGACAGTTTGGAAGGGCTGACCCAATAGGGCAAGAACTTTGTGGACAGCATAACCTTTGTACCCTTATCCCAAGTAGGCACTTGTCTCCGATGTTTAACGGATTGCTCCTTGTACCGTCGGCTGGCCTCCTGTAAGCTCTGTCTTGCGGTGTCATGAGCTTCCTTAAGCTGTTTGAGTGTAGTCTCCAAAGACGGAACGTTGGTCTCTTTCCAGACGGTAGGTATGATGGATTGAGGATGGAATCCATACGTACAATAAAAGGGGCTGATACCTGTGGTGGAATGCACCGCATTATTGTACGCAAACTCAGCAGTGGGAAGCAGGGCTACCCAGTTGTCTTGTTGATTGACAAAGCATCTCAGATACTATTCCAGTGTTCCGTTGAGTCTTTCAGTCTGGCCATTTGTTTGGGGGTGGAATCCTGAAGAAAGAGCCCTCTCCAAACCCAAAAGGTTACACAAGGCCTCCCAGAATCTGGAGGTAAATTGGGTACCTCGATCTGACACGATCTTCTGGGGTAGGCCGTGTAGACGGAAGATATCTTTTAGAAAGACTTCTGCCATGATGGAGGCTGCAGGTAGCTTGGACAGAGGGGAGAAATGAGCAAGTTTGGAGTAGGAGTCAACTGTGACCATGATGCATGTACAACCCTGGGAACTAGGCAGGTCAACGATGAAGTCGGTAGAGATGGATTTCCAGGGACCCGAAGGGATCGGTTCTTGGTGTAACAACCCCAAAGGTCTTTGGGTGGAATGCTTGTTCTGCTGACACACTAAACACGACTGTACGTAGGTCTGAATATCTGCCTTCATGTTGGGCCAATGGAACAATTGTTTAAGCAATTCCAATGTTCCACGTATACCTCGATGTCCGGCGGCTTTGGAGTCATGACACCATTGAAGGACCTGTTGACGATGTCTTTGTGTGGGCACGAACAGTCTTCCGTGGATGAAACATAGACCATCTTTAGTGCTGACTGGCAGTTTACTAGTACCTAGAGTTGACACATCCGGAGAAGCTTCTCTCACTTCCTGCAAAAAGGAGCTTACCACTGTGATTATTCGGGTATGGGGGAACATCAACTCCTTCTGGTAGGTTGGGTTCGTGTTGTCTCTGTGGGACAATGCATCCGCGATCTGGTTTTGGGTACCAGGTATGTAGGTTATGGAAAAATGGAATTTAGCAAAGAAGTAGGCCCACCTGGCTTGTCTGGAATTGTTGCATTCTTGTTGTTTGAGGATTTCTAGGTTCTTATGATCTATATGTATTTGGAAAGGATGAAGACTCCCTTGGAGTAAATGTCTCCACTCAAGGCAAGCCAGCTCATGGCAAGAAGTTCCCGTTCTATGACTGAATAGTTCCATTGGCTTGTGGTCAAAGTCTTGGAATAATAAGCCACCGGATGTTCCCAGCCTTGGTCCAATTGAAGGAGAACTACACCCACGGGTGCCGCTGAAGCATCAGTCTCCAGGATAAAGGGTCTTTGTTGATTTGGCTGCTTCAAAATGGGTGCTGTACAGAAACTCTGCATTAGACTGAGAAAACTGTTCTCAGCCTCTTCTGACCAAACAAAAGGTCTGGAAGACTTCTTTAACAAGGATGTTATGGGAAGAATAAGCTGAGAAAATGTTGGGATAAACCTCCGATAAAAATTCGCTAGTCCCAAGAATCGTTGAATCTCTTTGATGGAGGTGGGTGACGGTCAGCCTAGGATAGCTTCGACCTTCTTGGGATCCAGGGTGATTCCTTGCTCAGATAGGATGAATCCCAGATAGGACAAGGAGGACTGGGCAAAGGTACATTTCTCCGGCTTTACCAGAAGATGGTGTTGTTGTAATCTGCGTAGAACCTCCTTTACTTGGGGAATATGGTCCTCCTGATTGCAGGAATACACCGGGATATCATCCAAGTAGACCACTGTGTTTTGACCCAATAGATCTGAAAACAAACGGTCCATGAACCTTTGGATGGAAAATAGAGGGTGCATTGACCAGGCCAAATGGCATCACCTGGTATTCATACAGACCATAGGAAGTGCAAAAAGCCGTCTTCCATTCATCCCCTGATCTAATCCAGAGAAAATGGTAGGCGTTCCGTAGGTAGAGCTTGGTGAACACTACTGAGCCTTGGACAGCTTCCAAAATTTCAGAGATGATAGGCATTGTGTAGCAATCCTTGATGGTCACTTTGTTTAGTCCCATGTAGTCGATGCATGGCCTCAACTCTTTGCTGTCTCGCTTGGGGATGAAAAACAAAGAGGCGCCTTCAGGCGATTTGGAAAATCGGATCAGTCCGTTAGCTAGATTGTCATCGAGGTAGTGCCTGAGTACAGCCTTTTCTGACAAAGAGAGGGGCTACATCCTTCCAAAAAGAACCAAGGCCTGAGGGACCAGGTCGATACCACAGTCCTCAGGTCTATGCGGAGGGAGTTCAATGGGTGCCTGTTCCTGGAATACTTCGGAGTACTCTGAAAAACAACTCAGGATACAATGAATGGAACTCCTTTCCGTAGTGAATACAGTCTTTACAGTTTCGTATAAAGGTTCCGGTAAACACTCTTTCTGACAGTACTTGGAGTGGAAGCTCAGTAGGTTATTCGTCCAATCCACCATGGGGTTGTGCTTCCGCAGCCAACCGATTCCCAAAATGACTGGGAAATGAGCAGCACGGATTATGTCGAACTGTATCAGCTCTTTGAGTTGCTGTATGGAGATTTGTACTGCCTCTGTGGTATGTGTTATGAGTCCGGAACATAGGGGAGTACCGTCTACCCCTTCAACCTTCTGGTCTTCTTTCCTGGCAATTCAGAGTAGACCCACCTTATCTGCCCACAAGGTATCCAGAAAGTTTCCAGCAGCTCTGCAATCCAATAACGCCTTAGTGTCAACCTCTTTATCTCTGAAACGAAGTCTGATGCCTATTACCATCAGTCGCAGGTCTTCAGATGTCTTGGCAGAGGTTACCGAGAGTGTGGTGTAGGAACAAGGAAGAGTCCCTCGGTAGTCTGTCCTACCAACTACCGAGGGCGTTTGTTTCCTGACCTTCTGGGGGGCACATCCGGGCAATCCTTCAATAGGTGAGTGGCTGAACCGCAATATATGCAAAGACTCTCTTCACGTCTCCTCTTCTTCTATTCGGCGGTCAATGGAGGTCTGGTGGTACCTATTTGCATGGGTTCATCTCGGGCATTCCGAGTAGCAGGTGAGGAGGCTGGAGTGTGAGTGTCCGGGAATGGGGTAGATCTACGACTCTTCTTCTTTTCGTTCTTCTGTTCAGTTAAGCGGAAATCAATCCGTAGAACTGCCGCTAGTAGATCCGAGAAGGATTCTGGATGAGGAATCCTGGCAAGCTCGTCCTTTAGTTCTTCCCGCAATCCTCTGCAGAAAATCATGTACTGGGCCTGTTCTTGCCAACCAGCCTCAGCTGCCAATTTCTTGAAGGTGGAAATGTAGGTCAGAGTTTCCTTGACGCACATCCAGTAAGTCCTCGGCGATATGGGCACATTCTGTCCGAAGAAAGGTCTGTTTCAGGAGATTTTTGAATGCAGCGTAATCTTGTAGGACTAGGCCTGACTGGGATACCAACGGGGTTGCCTATGCCAAGGCATTCCCAGTCAAATACGTTATCATGAAACCCACCTTAGCATGGTCTGTGGAAAAGGCATTTTGCCTGAATGTGAAGTGAATGTCACAGGCTTCCAGAAATTCCTTTACCTTTCTTTCAGCGCCATCAAACTTCCCTGACACCAGGGGTAAAGGGGGTAAATCCGTAGTCTGTTGTTCTCTAGCGGCTACTCTCTGCTGAATCGCCGCGTTGTCGGCCATGAGTGTCTGGACCTCTGCATTGAGGTTCTGGACAGCTGCTACCAGCTCTTGCAGTTGCTGTGGCGTGGCAATGTCTTCACTATGGCGTTGCAATCTGTCAGGACTAGCAGACTGTCCTACTGGATTGACCGCTGGGTCAGTAATGTCCTCCCCTTCACTTGAATAACAGAGCTCCCCCAAGGTACCTTCCTCCTCCTCACCTGATGAAGTGGAGTAGTTCAGCTTCTTCCTTCGGGGGTGTCACGCTTGAGACTTCTTTTTTGTGAGCAGGTAGGGTCTGCCTCGAAAGGAAGCCACCGTAACTCTTATGTAGAGAAATTCACAATGACTCCTCTCCGCGACGTCCAGATAAGTTTCAGGGGAAAAAGCCACAAGGGCACAAAAAACCCATCGATGTATAGATGAGGACTGTCGATTGGCTGGTCCGCAATGGTGAAAACTTGCAGAGATGGAATGTAGATTCACAGGAGGAGCACTTCAAAAGTTGGACGAGTATAGCGGGAAACAACCGCAAAGTAAATAAACATTGCTGGAAGAGGAGTGATAAGGAAACAGGAAGCAAAATCTAACCGGGAGGAAGGATCAGAATAGGGAAAAAAAACAAGGAACACAGGAATAATGGGGAAAGAAAAAAGCAATGGAGGAAAGGGTTACGAGAAGGAAATGGGGCGGCAAAATGACCGCAGAAGGGAACACAGTAACGAGCGCTAGCAACACTGAGAAACACAGTTGCAACGTGCTGAGCCGCCGCGATTCGTATGATGAAATACTTGGCTAGCAGCCATGTTGGAAGAAAGACTAGACAGCGAAATACGTTTCCAAAGAAATGTGGCGGAACCGTCTAATGGCGTCTGAGTTTCCACCTCCGCCAGACTCGCCAGTTGCCTGTGGGCGTGACAGGGAGATAGATTGTCCTCCGAGTCTGGCTCGTCCTGGAAAGGAGGACATGGCACAGGAACCTGACCACACCTAGCCGCAGCTTACCCGTCGTCGGCAGCAAGTCTGCCGGACGGGTGAGCTTGGTTTTGTGCGGCGATCACAAGTAGGTCTGCATGCAGGACCTCACGTGATACGTGTGCTTCCTCTTGCAAGGTAACACGTGTAACACGGAGTTCCTCCTGCAAGGCCTGGCTGGACAACTGTTGCACCTCCCGGCAAGCACGTAGCTCAGCCGAGATGGTACGCTCAAGCTGTGCAAACCTCTCCTCTGCCCGCTCCCTCTGGGACATCATAAGGACACCCAGAGTGGATCTGAGGGAAGCATACTCCTCCCTCAGAGCCTCCATGTTTGCCTCTGCGTGAGCAGAAATTGCTCGACGCAAAGACACCATCTCAGCCTGGCGTGCCCTGTCTGAGGCTGCCATGCCCAGCCTGAGCGAGCGGGCCGTGGACCGTGCCGCCTGCTGCTGGAGAAGCACCTGCCTAGCAGGGGGGAGCACGGATTGGGCCACACGCTCCATGCTCACAGCGATGTTCTCCATTGTTGCCCCCTGGCATTCAGAATTGGCAGTCATGTCTTGCTCCCACTCAGTACACAGACGTTGCACGCGGTGACTGCGTTGCTGGGCTTGACCCCTGTGGGACCCAAGGACTGGGTGTCCTCGTTGTGTTGGCACCGCCGGCGGCTGCACGACTACATGCCCCCGTCAACGTGATGGCCCAGGCACATCAGTGACTGGTGTGGAGGGTGACCGTGCATCCCGATCCACCACAGGCAGAGGTTCCAAGACTTTTTGACCCCTCAGTGCAGGTGTCGCGGACAGAGGAATGCCCACATCAGAATCACTCACCCCTGACATATGGACCTGATGCTCATCCAACTCGACATGGACATCAGAGTGGTCATCAGGGCTGGACTCATTGCCAGCCAGAGACAAGATGGACTGTAGCACATGTGGGTTTTCGTGGCCTACCACCCCACAACCCCTACTTGTGCCGGGGTGCTGTAGTGATAACAACCCTGTGCCTGGCATGACAACACCTTCCTCTGGCTCCATTGCATCATCATCTGAAAAGTAGAGAGAAAACAGGTCACTACACATGTTAGAAGCACACAACACACACACACACACACACACACAGACATCACACAGACAACAGACACATCAAGCAGACATGTCACACACAAAAGAGAACCTGCAATGCATGCTGGGTCAACTTGACACTGCTTATGTGATTAGGCATGTAGAATGGTGTCATTTTGCACACAAGTGGGTCGATACAGTGCAGCAATTTTGTACGTTACTCACTGTCTACATGTACAAGTACTTCATGATGTGTATCTGAAAATGTGAAGGCAGTGCAAGGTCAACTTCAGCCATCACGTGCAATGGGCATTCAATGGCTAGCATGGCTACAAGCAAACCACCCCTGCTCCCAGGTGCAAATCAGGGATGCCTAGCCTGGTATCAAAAGGCTGACCATAGACCTGTGTATTGACAGACAGTGTAGACTAGCATCAACTGCATCATGTGAGTCAAGTGACAACACAGCAAATGATGATGGGACAGTAAGCAGGACACATGATGAAACCTCCGGAGTACACACACGTGTGAAGAAGACACTACACCAGTTGTACAGAGTCATTGGCCATTAAACAGGCTGAGGCCTGTGACCCACACAGACTGTCACACCCTAAACATGTGTGAGAAATGCCATGCAATGTAGGTCCCCCTGGACACGTACTACAATGATCATCCAGTCAAGGACACATAGGGGCATGAGTGGAATCCACATGGAGCATGAATGGGCACTCATGTCCCTGAGGGGCATCTGACCTCTGCACAGCACTCATGTCCCTGAGGGGCATCTGACCTCTGCACAGTCCAAGTGAGACACCCTTCATCAAGTACAAAGGATGTACCACACAGCATATGTCTGGCAGATTGGCTGCTGGAAGTTAACATGTACACAGGACGCATGAACAGGGAAGTACTGAACGGCAAAATTGAAGCATACAAGTGTTAAGGTGGATTTGGGATGCAGAGGGGGGGTGGAGGGCCAAGGGAGCATGCCTACATGGAGTACCCGCATGCAGGCAGAAGACACAGGCACGTCAGTCATGCTATGACATAGTCCCTGGGCTGAGAGGAAGTTCACCCCATGCTACATGCAGAAGGGCCAGTGAGCTGGAACATGGACTTGAGGGGCATCCTGGTGACCAGCATGTGAGTAGGGTGCAATAGTGGTGATGCGGATAGTCCCCGTCCGCTCCACATGTCCACCATCCAGCAGAGCAGACATGTATCAGGGAAGCATTGCATTACTTGCACATCAGAACCATGTACACGTAACATGTAGTGGCAGTCATGCACAACACATCACACAAGTAAAACACACATGTCCACAACAAACACGCAGCAACACTCGCTGTACTGGGCATCAAAGTCCGGCATCTCTCCCACTCCTTCAACCGATTCAGATGGTATGAACTCCGCAACGAGTGACTCATGCGGAGTGAGGTCTTCCTCCTCAGGTGCAGGCCCACTGCCAGTCACCAGAGTCAAGTTGTAATTTTAGGCACGCTTAGCCTTAGCGCTGCGTTTGAGGTCATTCCAACGCTTTTTGCACTCTTGCACCGTGCGCACCTCATGGCCGAATGCACTCACATGTTCCGCAACTTGCTTCCAGTGGGTATCACGGTGGGCAACCGTAGTCTGACAATTAGGACCCACTAGCATGTCACAGCTGTGGCCCAGCACGTAGTCCAGGAGGTAGTCCAGTTCCTAGTTGCAGAAAGGCTTCTTCCTCGACGTGCTGGAGGTCATGGCTGTGTGTTGGGTCCCAGCCTGTGCTGCAGGTGCAACCTTCCTCCTCTTGGATTGTAGCGCAGACCCTGGCTGGCAAATGCCGCCCTGATCACTATGGCCAGTAGCACCGGTGGATTGAGCCAAGGGAGTGGCAGGTGGAGGGACAACCAAAGGCCTGACTTGCATCAGTGGCAGCTGGGTGCCCTCTAATGGACCCTGCGCAGCAACATCCTCTGTGGCAGGGTCATTGACCGCGACTGTCCTGGTTGGCAGACTCACAACCGGGGTGTTGTTGGCTGCATCTGCCCCTGCACTTGCCAATACCCGGCTGTTCGGGGCAGCAGATGACATTACTGCCCCAGGGACACGTGTCTTGGTCAGGGCAGCCCTGCATGTACCTACGCTTTCCCTCCTGGCCTGTTGGAAATCTTCCAAGGACTCTTCAAGTGCCAATGCAGCCTGTGCTGGCAGACCCCGAGCCTGGATGGTGGTGTCCACAGCTGCACCTGCAGCTACCACTACCCTTGAGCCCGTAGCAGTCGAGGAAACAGATTGCCGGCTCACATGGGCGCCAGTGCCTAATGCAGAAGCTGCATCTCCTGGAACCACAGGGGGTGGTGGCATGACTGAACCGACACATGGCACAACATCGTGCTCAAGTGGCGCACCCCTGCCTCTTCCCCCTCTGTGGCCACCCTGGATACCCTGGAGTCCCCTTACTCCCTGGTCACCCGGGCCAAATCCCTGACCATGCCCGCCACAAGGAGAACTCCCAGCTGAGGCGCCCCTGACCTTTGGTGGCCTCCCAACCATGGCACAGATGTAGTACTGCCGGCACAGATGGAGGAGTTCCAATGGGAGGTGTACACCACAATTGTCGTGGGCAATTGGGGTGAATGGGTTGGGATGCAAGATGTTAACAGCCCCCCTGCACCTGCAAGGCTGTATGTGACCCCGGTGATGTAGTGACGGGTCACACAATGCTCAGGCACCCCAAAACTGCAGTAAAACCGTGCACGCAACCCTGCAGCCTACGTGCGTGGAATCAACCTCCTGCAGTATCCGCGGTGGCACCCAGTAACACGAAAAACGCATACGCGTGGGACACGCAGGCTACTATGACCTCGAAAATGGGTGCGATACACAGGGGCACCCACAGTGGGAAAAATAGCGTGTGCGACTCACCATCTGACTAGCGTGATAATGAAAATACGCGTAGCCAATACCACCGCCAAAAGAAGAGATATGTCCTCGATCCGCTGTGAAGTTGTGATGGCGCGTGAAACAACACAAAGCAGCAACACACGTCGGTCTCCGAGAAAGGCACGTACAACAAACTGCTGGCCCTGCTCACCTTTAACCCGTGCTGAGGGAAATGCCAGCGCACGTCACGTCGCTTACGCGCTAAGGGCCTTTCCTCGAATTACACGCAGACGTGCAATTTTTTCACGTGCCAAATCACCCTGTATCAAGCTGGCCACGCAACAACACACGGAAGACCACGCTCCTGCCCAGAAAGCCAAATTACTGCCCCCCAGAGCCCCGAGCACACTCCAACCTGCCATCTGCTGCTGCCTGCCTGCCTGCTGCCCACGTGCCCTGCTATTTGCTACCTGCACATCAGCCATCTGCAGGGGTGCAGTTGCTGTGACCACGCCTGCTGGAACTGAAGACTCCCGACTGGGTTAACATCGCTCCACAGCCCAGCCCCAAGACCCAGTTGCCCACCCACACCTGCCTCTGGGGTTGCCATGTTGGGCACACCAACATCTGGCACCACTGGCAACCACCAGCCAGAGAGGCAGAGGGCCACCAGCTTCAGTGCCAGGGAAGTTGGTGTCCTGGTGGAGCAAGTCCTGGGGCAGTATGATGCCCTCTTTGGAAGTTCGCACGCCGACTATGAAGGACGGACCAGGACCTGGATGGACATTGTGACTGCCATCAACGAGGAGGGGGTGGCAGTCCGCGAAATCAAACATGTCAAGAAGCGCTGGGAGGACTTCAGGTCCAGGACCCTCGACAAGGCCCGGCGCCTCTTGAAGGCAGCGGATGCCAAGGGGCGCCTGCGCCATCTGTCCGACCACCAAATGAGGGTCCTGGAACGCATATTCCCAGCGCTCCACATCCAGGTCCTTGAGAGGCAGACCCGTCTGGAGTCGAGCGGTAAGTGTACATGCATACTGATTGGACGCTGTGTGTGTCGTGGTGTGCCAGTAGTGTGCAGGTTGCACATGTCTTTTTGTAGGGCCATGTATGGATGTGTATGTACTGGAGCGCGAGGCTGACACATGCGAGTCCTCTCATGTGTGAGACACATGGATGGTGTATGTGTGGGTAAGCACGCAGGCCAAATGCAGATGTGGGAGCACACATGTTTGAATTTCTGTGTATGTACGTTGGCATGGTTGTGTTGTCACACATGGATGTTGGTTCCAGCTGCATGTATCTGCACTGTGCACATGTGCCTGTGTGTGTATTTGACAAGAGTGCAACTGTGATACAACATGGATGCATGGGACAATGATATGTAGAAGGCTGAATGCCAGATGTGACATGGATGGCGATCTCATCACTGCGACAGTTGGTGGAGATGTACACATGCATGTAAGTGTGGTGGTGTGTGTGCATGTCTTGTGCACTCCCTGTGTTTCATGTGATGTCAGGCTCACCTTCGGCTGCTCATACTGTTGTATGTGTATGGATGGTGCTGCCTGGTGCGATATTGCGGTGGAATTGCTCATGTGTGTGAGTTGAAATGACATGTGTGTTGGGGATTGTGATGCCATGTCTGAAGTTTGACACTGCCACTCATGTGCAACTGTCATGTGTGTATCAGTCCATTGTACAGTGCCCTGATGCCTGTGTCCTATCTCTCCCTGTCTGCAGCGTCAACTGATGAAGAGGGTGGAGAGGGTGCTGTGGAGCAAGGCGGCAGGGATTGTACCACCAGCCGGAGACGTAAGGCCCGGCTCCCCTCCCAGGTTGCCATCTCGTCAGGGAGTGAGGAGTCCGGTGCCGCGTCCCAGGCCGCAGCTGCCGAGGGTAGGTCCAAGAGGCGGAGGTCGGAGTTGGACTCCTCGGCAGAAGAAGGGGCAGCTGAGATCCCACAGGGTCCGACAGAGGAAGATGGCACGGAATCATCCAGGTTGGTGGGGGGTTTGGTGGTGGAGGAGGCCGTGGAGGGGACAGACACGGGGTCTGGAGGTGGGGATTCCACTGGTGCTAGTGGTGCAGTTCAGGTGCAGGGACAGGAGGCAGCACAGGCGGCCGCGGAGGTGCTGTGTGTAATCCTGTTCCGATCCTGTGACTGCAGCAGGGATGCCTACGTCCAGACCCGTTTTCAGGGAGGGGATCCGCTTACAACAACTGGCCTTCCTCTCCCTGCGGACGTGGCTATCCGGGACCGGGTTGAGCCTGTCCTGAGTGGGATGGTGTTGCATCAACGGGGCATGCGAGGTGACCTGCAGTGTTTTCGTGAGGACACTGCACATCATCTCGAATGCCTCGTTGACCACGATGACCTACTGGGATGGGTCACCAGGGCCGGATTCCTCCGTTTGCTGGACCTTGTTCTGACCCCCTCCTCACCTGAACCCCCTCTGCGCCAGTCGTCCAGTCGTCCTCCATGCCATCTTCCCACCCATGTATCACCTGGGTACCCTGTGGAGCTGCCTCTGACCCTGCGGCCAGGCTGGTTTAGGACACATCCCTGCCACAGTCGGGAGTTGGATGTCCAGCAGGGGTGGCCACCTCACCAACTGCACCCCAGCAAGAGCCAGGGCACAGGCACAGGCACAGCAGCAGCAGCAACAAGATGGAGCCATGATGGCTCGGGGCCTTCAACATCAGAGGGCAGGCATCGGCCAGAGGGCAGGAGGACCCAGGATTGGAAGTGTCTTCCGTGCGGCAGCGGTTGGGCCAGGCAATAGGTGCGGAGCGGCGGCAGGCGGAAGAGGCACGGCTCACAATGGTCAGGGCGGAGAACTCCATGTGGAGGGCTCTGAGGCTCTCCGAGTGCCTCGAGGCAATTCACAGGGAGTTGGAGGTCCACATGTCATCGTCCCTGCGAACCCTCAGGGCCGTGGAAGAGGATCGCCTCCGGGACATTGAGCAGGAGTTTGATGATGCCCTGGCCTGGGAAATCGGGAAGTGAACCGTCGGACTAGCCCGCCGCCATTGTAAATAGATTTTAGAGTTAGGTTTCCTTTTCCTTTGATTTGGGGTGAATGGACTAAGCCCCACACATTTGTATATAGTTTTTTTCTTAGGTAGTTTCTTAGGTAGGTTTCATTTCTTTCGTTGGGCTCATGGACCCTTGACAATGGATTGTACATAGTTGGACAATGGATTTATTTGAACTTTTTATTTGATTAATGAATTTTTCTTTTGCACAATGGATTGCACATAGTTGGACAATGGATTATTTTGAACTTTTTCTTTTGATTTTTTTTTAACGTTTCCTTTGGATTTGCGTTGGTGGAGGGAGAGTTTGGACTATTTTTCTTTCGGATTTCTTTGGATTGGTTATACTTTTCATGTACTCATATTTTGCACATGCTTTTCATTTCATGTTTGCTATTTTGTTATGCTTTCATTTCAGTGCTTTATTTTTATACATAATACATTTTGATATTTTACTTCCATGTGTGGGATTCGCTCATTGGGTTCATGCATTTGAAAATGTGGGTTTACACAATCAATGCCAACCAGTGTGTGTGTGTGACGGACATGTGTTGATGTACATATTTGACTTTTGGTTTGTGTCTTGAGATAGGCATGTCAGTGTGGGGTGAATTGGGAAATCATTGCATCTCAAGAATGGGGTGGCGTGCTGTGGTATTTTGGTGTAGAAGTGGGCCATGATTGTGCATCTTTATATCATGTAGGGGGGACATGAGAGGGGGCCTGCTGGCAGGTGCCCCTCACTGCTGGGGGGTGGGGGTTCAGGGGGACATGAGTGGGGGCCTGCTGGCAGGTGCCCCTCACTGCTGGGGGTGGGGGTGCTGGGGGACATGAGTGGGGCCTGCTGGCAGGAGTCCTCACTGCTGGGGGGTGGGGGTGCAGGGGGACATGAGTGGGGGGCTGCTGGCAGGTGCCCCTCACTGCTGGCAGGTGGGGGTGCAGGGGGACATGAGTGGGGGCCTGCTGGCAGGTGCCCCTCACTGCTGGGGGGTGGGGGTGCTGGGGGACATGAGTGGGGCCTGTTGGCAGGTGCCCCTCACTGCTGGGGGGTGGGGGTGCAGGATAACATGAGTGGGGCCTGCGGGCAGGTGCCCCTCACTGCTGGGGGTGGGGGTGCTGGGGGACATGAGTGGGACATGAGTGGGGGCCTGCTGGCAGGTGCCCCTCACTGCTGGGGGGGTGGGGGTGCAGGGGGACATGAGTGGGGGCCTGATGGCAGGTGCCCCTCACTGCTGGGGGGTCGGGGTGCAGGGGGACATGAGTGGGGCCTGCTGGCAGGTGCCCCTCACTGATGCAGGGTGGGGTGCTGGGGGACATGAGTGGGGGCCTGCTGGCAGGTGCCCCTCACTGCTGGGGGGTGGGGGTACTGGGGGACATAAGTGGGGGCCTTCTGGCAGGTGCCCCTCCCTGCTGGGGGTGAGGGTGCAGGTAGACATGAGTGGGGGCCTGCTGGCAGGTGCCCCTCACTGCTGGGGGGTGGGGGTGCTGGGGGACATGAGTGGGGGCCTGCTGGAAGGTGCCCCTCACTGCTGGGGGGTGGGGTGCTGGGGGACATTAGTGGGGGCCTGCTGGCAGGTGCTCCTCACTGCTGGGGGGTGGGGGTGCTGGAGGACATTAGTGGGGGCCTGCTGGCAGGTGCCCCTCACTGCTGGGGGGTGGGGGTGCAGGGGGACATGAGTGGGGGCCTGCTGGCAGGTGCCCCTCACTGCTGGGGGGTGGGGGTGCTGGGGGACATGAGTGGGGGCCTGCTGGCAGGTGCCCCTCACTTCTGGGGGTTGGGGTGCAGGGGGACATGAGTGGGGGCCTGCTGGGAGGTGCCCCTCACTGCAGGGGGGTGGGGGTGCTAGGGGACATGAGTGGGGGCCTGCTGGCAGGTGCCCTCGCTGCTGGGGGGTGGGGGTGCAGGGGACATGAGTGGGGGCCTGCTGGCAGGTGCCCCTCACTGCTGGGGGGTGGGGGTTCAAGGGGACATGTGTGGGACATGAGTGGGGGCATGCTGGAAGGTGCCCCTCACTGCTGCAGGGTGGGGGTGCAGGGGGACATGAGTGGGGGCCTGCTGGCAGGTGCCATTCACTGCTGGGGGGTGGGGGCGCAGGGGGACATGAGTGGGGGTCTCCTGGCAGGTGCCCCTCACTGCTGGGGGTGCTGGGGGACATGAGTGGGGGCCTGCTGGCAGGTGCCCCTCACTGCTGGGGGGTGGGGGTTCTGGGGGACATGACTGAGGGCCTGCTGGCAGGTGCCCCTCACTGCTGGGGGGTGGGAGTGCAGGGGGACATGAGTGGGGGCCTGCTGGCAGGTGCCCCTCACTGCTGGGGGGTGGGGGTGCAGGGGGACATGAGTGGGGGCCTGCTTGCAGGTGCCCCTCACTGCTGGGGGTGGGGGTGCTGGGGGACATGAGTGGGGGCCTGCTGGCAGGTGCCCCTCACTGCTGGGGGGTGGGGGTGCAGGGGGACATGAGTGAGGGCCTGCTGGCAGGTGCCCCTCACTGCTGGGAGGGGTGGCGGTGCTGGGGGACATGAGTGGGACATGAGTGGGGGCCTGCTGGGTGGTACCCCTCACTGCTAGGGGGTGGGGGTGCTGGGGGATATGAGTGGGGGTCTGCTGGCAGGTGCCCGTCACTGCTGGGGGGTGGGGGTACTGGGGGACATGAGTGGGGGCCTGCTGGCAGGTGCGCCTCACTGCTGGGGGGTGGGGGTGCAGGGGCCATGAGTGGGGGCCTGCTGGAAGGAGCCCCTCACTGCTGGGGCGTGGGGGTGCAGGGGGACATGAGTGGGGGCCTACTGGCAGGTGCACCTCACTGCTGGGGGGTGGGGGTGCTGGTGTACATGAGTTGGTGATCATATTGCAAGGTGACATGTGGCTTGCCTGGGGGCATGCCCATGGTGGATGGGCTGCTTGTGGGACATGACCAGGGGTGCAGGGTAGTCCCCTGTGGTGTGGGTTGCCTGCAGGGGCTGTAGAGGGGGTAGAGGGGACACCTGGGAGGACCCACACTGCCAATTCATGTGTGGGACTCCCACGCACCCCACTGGATACACGTACCCCGCTCTGACAGCGAAATCGCGTGTGAAACTTCACACGCAACCCTGAAATACACGTACCCCGCTCTGACAGCAAAATCGCATGTGAAACTTCACGCGCAACCCCGAAATACACGTACCCCGCTCTGATAGCAAAATCGAGTTTGAAACTTCACGCGCACCCCCGAAATACACATACGCCACTCTGACAGCAAAATCGTGTGTGAAACTTCATGCGCACCCCGAAATACACGTACCCCGCTCGCACAGGGCCAATCGCGTGTGAAACTCCCCACGAACCCTAGTAATACACGTACACCGCTCGCACAGGGCCAATCGCGTGTGAAACTTCCCGCGAACTCCAGTAATACACATACCCCGCTCGCACAGGGCCCATCGCGTGTGAAACTTCCCGCAGACCCCAGTAATACATGTACCCCGCTCGCACAGAGCCAATCGCGTGTGAAACATCCCGCGAACACCAGTAATACACGTACCCCGCTCGCACAGGGTCAATCGCGTGTGAAACTTCCCGCGCACCCCAGTAATACACGTACCCCACTCGCACAGGGCCAATCGTGTGTGAAACTTCCCGCGCACCACCGAAATACAAGTACCCCGCTCGCACAGGGACAATCGCGTGTGAAATTTCCCGCGCACCCCTGAATTAAACGTACCCCGCTCGAACAGGGCCAATCACATGTGAAACTTTCTGCGAACCCCAGTGATACAAGTACCCCGCACGCACAGGGCCAATCGCGTGTGAAACTCCCCGCGCCGGGGTGTACATGTATTCGGAGGGGTCCGCGGTGAGTTTTACAGGCGTTTTGGTGGTTGGGGGGCTGTATGCTGGTCCAATGGCCTGTGCGCCATGTACGGGATTTGTGCGCTGTGCATAGCGCACTGGGAGGGGTTGGGGGCATAACTGGCGCTGCTGCAGGGTAGCTGCGCCACTCTGTGCCAAAGCTGGTTTTGGATGTTAAAATCCATGAATACGCTGTGCGCGAAAATGGATTTTAGCGCACGCGGCTGGTGCAGACTGTCGCACGCGCACACTGTGCGTCAGCCGCGTGCGCCACTTGTGCGCTGGATTCTATGAATTACCCCACAAGTGTCAAAGAGAAATGCAAACGTGCATGCCGTGTTCTGGTTTATGCTGAGTCATTAGCTGTGAGGCATGAGAAAATCTTGAGAAGTATGAATAAATATATATATTACCGCAATAGTAAAGGTTCTTACCGTTGTCTGTATCCAATTACATTCTCATTGCTTTGTTTCTCATCCATGGGTTAAATCCTGCCTGTAGTTTATATTGTTGATTGGTAGAACATGATCACTGTGCACAGTTTGTGTTTAAATGTGCTTAGTGTTTTAATATATTAGTTACCCCAAACATAGCCTCTATTTTAATACATAATCTATGCATATAATGTATTTAGTATATTTACATAACAAGTGCACGGCAATGGTGGTGAATCTATGTCTTATTTAAATGGCGCAAATCAATTTTCATGCTAGCGTCCTTATGAAATGATGAGTGTTTCAGTATGTCGACATATTATACAATCGCCTTGCAATATTAATCTATTCCCCCTGCCTCTAGGGGCTTACCTGAAATAGATGTTTCATCCCGCGTCTTGCGTCGGTTGCTATTGCAAGCCCTGACTGTTTAGTTTCTGTTTAAAACTGTCTCGAAGGAAACGGGCTTGTCCTACCTTGGTTTCCATACTACTGGGGAACTTGGCGGCCATGTTTTGGGAAACCCACAGGGTGTTCTCTAATTAAAACATAATGGTGTTGTTAGCTTTTCAGACTTATAACTAAATTCAGGTATTCCTTGTTAATGATTATCGCTAACTAATTTTACGGATGCAAAGTGACAATTAAACTATTACAAAGAGAATGAGGTAGTTTTCTCTTTGTTTCTGTGGTGCTGCAGCGGTGGGCCTGAGAAGGTGTCAATTATAAGTCTTATTAAGCGCTCTATCTTTAATGTAATATTACTGTTAGTAACTAGTT
This sequence comes from Ambystoma mexicanum, assembly GCF_040938575.1. Classification (NCBI taxonomy): domain Eukaryota; kingdom Metazoa; phylum Chordata; class Amphibia; order Caudata; family Ambystomatidae; genus Ambystoma; species Ambystoma mexicanum. Next base: position 627,393,253 of record NC_090938.1, on the reverse strand, counting down.
CGAGTTCCTTAAGCATTAGCAAAATGATGTACTCATTACAGACATGTTAGCGGTGTCACATAGATATGGTCATATATAACATTTACCTTCAAATACATTAGAAATACATTAGAAAAAAGAGTGACACTTATATTTTTAAAGAAATGATGCCATTTCATTATCTGAGTTCAGACCATAATCCACTGATCAAAAATGCCTGATGAGTTTTTCCTCTTATTGTAGGAGTTTGAGTTCTTTATTGCCTCCTCGTCAATTTAGGGTGATTTTCTTTAACCCAATAAATCTCAAATCCTTTTTGTCATTCATTTTGGTGTGTATTCCATTAGAATCTTTGAACATGTCTATACTTTCCATGGCATATGGCACATAGAACATATTCCGCATTTCCTGAAGCCCCTATTGGGCACATAGAGCATGTTCCGCATTTCCTGAAGCCCCTATTGGGCGGTTGTAGCCACATTGCAGTGGCCTTTTCTTGAATCTCTGGTATTAGAGATGGGCACAAGTTTTTTTTAAGTGTTCTTGCTCTAGTGTAAATCACAGAAGGATGGTCTTTGATGAACCTGCCAATATGAGGGTCCAATTTGAGAAGGTACCAACTTTTTGTCAGGATTTTCCAAATCAGCTGGTTGTTCGCACAATATGTGGTGATGAATTTGACTATGTTGTCTTGCTTCTTGTGCTCACTGGTTTTACGTTCCAAAGTAAAAGATCTTGCTGTCTGTTGTGCTTTCTTTCTTGCAGCTTGTATGCATTAATTGGAGTATCCTCTGGTTGAAATCCTGTTGGATGATAGGTCACATTCTGCATTGAACTGAACTGTGGCCCCACAGTTTCTGCGTGCCCTTATACATCCTCCTTTTGGGATGTTCCTTACTACAGGTTCATAATGGCAGCTTGTGGCAAAAAGTGTCAAATTGACCTTTGTTTCTTTCCGGTAAGTTGTAGTCATTAGGTGATTTCCTGATACATAGATGGTTAAATCTAAAAAGTTAATCTTTGTGGAACTACTGGTTCCAGTGAATTCTATTCCCACTTGGTTATTATTCACACTATTTCTGAAGACTTCTAGATCTTCTAACAAAACATTCCATATTAGTAAAACATCATCGATGTAACGCATCCATTTGATAACATGCTCTCTGTGTACATCTGCCTTATATATGAAAAGTTCTTCGAACGTGCCCATGACCAGGTTGGCCAGTGCCGGGACATACTTTACACCCATTGCCATGCGTTTTTTCTGTTTGAAAAAATGTTTGTCGAAGAGAAAGATGTTATTTTCGAGTGTTGCCTTTAATATTTCTTTTAACATGCAAACAAAGGGAAAATGTGATGCAGATTCTTCTTTGAAAAAGTAATCTATTTTTTCCAAAGCTAAGTTGTATCCTATGGATGTATATAAAGCTTTTATGTCCCACGGAGCCAGGTAATAGGTTGGATCCCTTTGAATTTGTTCAACTATTTTGATGGCTGATGTGGTTTCTTTGAGATATGCCTTGAGCTTGTGGACCCTAGGTCTTAGAATGTTATCAATATATTCTGCAATTGGCTCTGTGGCCCAGCCAATACCGCTTAGGCTAGGTCTACCTTCTGGGATCTCCAAAAACTGCTTGTGTACTTTGGGCACAAAATATATTGTTGGTGTCACAGGTTTTGGAAAGAATAGATATCTTTTTTCCTCGCCAGTAATTAGGCCTTTACGATGCCAGCTTTCAATCATGTGTTTCAAATCCTTAATAATATCCATCTTGGGATTGTTGGGTAATACTATGTGACAGTCTGGCGTATTAAGGTGATTCTTGGCCATTTTGATGTAAATCTGGCCTATTCATCACAATGATGTTGCCGCCTTTATCGACCTCTTTAATCACTATATCCTGGTCTTGTCTGAGTGCCTTGAGGGCTTGTACTTCCTCAGGTGTTAGATTGTGTGTGTTATACTTGAATGGCATTTTATTTGTATCTTATTTTTATTTGGATTTTTTTGATGAGTACATTTACAGATATGCCCCGATTTGAAAAAGACACGGTTGTGTCGAAACACGTGTAATCAGAATGGGCCACTATTAAACTTAAGTTTAACCACTCCAACAGATGTGTGTACTCAAATCTATGGCTTATGGTGCAGTAAATGGTGTGCAAGAAACTTACTTCAACCAATAGATATGACATGAAGCTGCCCTACAACCCAATTAACTTAAACATCTCTCATCACCCATGCCTTCTGCCATGAAATTCTCTTTGTCCTTGGCCTTACAGAATATTCTTGTCATAGCAATGCAACGGGAGTGAGGGCACTCACTATAAGGTATGCAACTCCAAGATCAAGCCCTATTTTCAGCCTGACTTCAGGCCAGACAGCCTCCCAACGCAGCTCCAACAACCTGCTATTCTACTGAGACACAGCCTTTCATTTTCTCTTTGTGACTCTTTGGCTTACTTATTTCATGATACTAATGTCCAGTTTCTATACAATGGTGGCTCCGCCTGCATTCTATTCACTTCTTGTAGCTAGCCTATATGATGACTTGATCTATCTTGCATTCCAGCGTATGTACATTCCTTATACTTCTGATTTGTGCAGCACTTTCTACTGTGTAATCTTCTTCTTCTACATGTTTAATGTTCAATGATTCTTTACTTTGTTCATTCTCCTCTATGATTCATACATTGTCTTCATTCAGTATTGTATGATTTGTGCACACTTTCTTATGATGTTATCAGTCCATTTTCTTAGCTCTTTCTCATATTCCTTCAGGAAACGCCTCCTGCAGGCCGTCATCAACTGAAGGGTAAAATGAAGATGATTGTCTTAATGGGTACCGTCTTCCAAATACTCGCTTCTGTATTGGTACAATAGCTGGTGTGAGACAGGGCACCATCTCATGTCTCCCATACAGGAGAGGTAGGGGGGTGGGATTTCTTACAATGTATATGTCTGCTCTTCTACAACCCCTCTTTCTAGAGTTACACCTCCACTGCTATTTATTTGCTTTCTTAAGTTTTTCTGCAAAACATTTAACATTTAAACAGGTCACAAAACGTGCAAGTGAACCTGTTTATTGATATTTGATTAATGGGGAGTAAGAAATGGTGCATGTGAATACTTCTGGTGACAAGAGACTTGTTGATGCCTGGTTAGTGGCTAGCAGCTCTACATTTTACCCCTGATTTTAGTACCTCCATCTTATGCCTCCTCAGATAGAGATAACAATGGGCCTCATTGCGAGTTTGGTGGTATCTTTGCAGTATATCCTTCGATATACTACCGAGACTCTGCAATTTGATTTGTCAATGACCCAAAAGAGGACTATTGAGTTAACTTCCCCTTCTCTTCCTATTTTTGGAGAACTTTAACAGAGATACACTTCTTAGTTGACATATCCTTTGAGATACCACCAAAACAAAATTACCGTTTTTACCACTTGGTCCAGCGGTGTTACCGCTGTATTCCAAGTGGTTTTAGGTGATGATAATCCCTATTAATTGGAGTCCATAGGACTCTATGGGGGATTGATGATGTTAGTGCTGGCGGTAATTCCACTGCAGGTAAATCCTCCGATTTGGATGTATTTGGGAAGTAAAGCAAAGGAATTACCTCCAGCTTCTCGATGGAGTTTTTTTCTCCACCTTACCCCCAAACTCATAGTTGGCCAGTGCAGTAATGTGGCAGTATATGGTACTAATGCCAATTTGTACACCCAACTCGTAATGATGAAAATGTATTCACAACATGAAAAGTCATCATTCCTGTGAGATAATTTTCCCCATCCTACTCAGGTACCCCAAGCCTCGAGTGATGGCACCAAACACAGGAGGTGGTCCTTAGTTGCATGGCTAAGCCCAGATCAGATATCCCTGGTGAGATAAGGAATTGTCATGGCTTTTGGGAAAAGTGCACTAGAGGTTTGTGGAAACATTTCTGCCATTAGGCACTCACTGGCATGCAGTGCTGCTTTCCCCAGTGGAGGGCATTGCGATGCCTTTCCTGATTGGCAAGAGGGTAATGCTCCATGTTCTCCAGTGGTAGCTCGTGCAATATGTCATGCTGTTGAGCGAGGCCTTTTCTGGTGGAGCTTTGAAGGTGATCTGCTGCCATTGGCTCAGTGTTAGCTGTTTCTCAGCCTGGCTAGTACTGCTTTGCTTGCTGCCAATTATTTAAATATTAGAATGTTAGTACATTGCTTAGTGGTAGGCGGCGGCCATTTTGAAGGTGTTTGTGAGGATGTTTGGAGGGCAAGACCTCATCACCAGTTTGTGCGCTAACTTAAAGCATTTGTATTTCTCATTCATAAGATTGCATTCACTAATAGAGGGTTAAGAAAAGTTATCCTTCTTCATACAAGTTCTGGCTGAGCAATGGTTGATGTAACACAACATCTGTTACGTTCACAGTAGTTACAAATCAGCCTTCACTTTTTTGGACTTGCAACCAAAGCCATGGCAGTCCACACTTCCTTTCCACACAATGAGAGGTGATTTGATAAAATAACCCTAGAAGCCGCGTTTTTTCATAGTCCTGGCAAGCTAAATAAATACTTCTTTTTCCAAGAGTTTTATCGGATAGTTTCGTCCTGCGTCTCTTCTCCAGGGTCTTGCTGGTTGTGGTGTAACAGAAGATTAACCAGAGCCTGTCTTTGGTCGCCGGGTCTTCTCATTTTCCATGACAGAATAATGTTTCCCTTCATTGAAGGACTTCTGTGGGATATTTGACAAGCATGCGTCCCCTCCATTCTCAGGAATTAACTAGCATTGAACATTTGCCAGATGTGAAATGTGGTCCAAGTTTTCAACTTTCAATTGAAAAATAAAAACGTGTTATACTATTGTCCTAATTCGTTTCCATTTTCGTCGTCACTTCCTGCTTGTTGGCTGATCTAGTCTCAAGAGCCTCTATATATGGCAACAGATGTTTGGTTTGTGGACTTGCACATTTGATCTCATGTCTGATTAGAGATGTACATACCAGATATATAATTTTGCTGACTAAAGGCAACCAACGCTGCACATTAACTCTTCAAGGTAGCACGGGATTGAGAACGTGTATGTCCCACTCCCACGCCTCCCTCTGTTCTACCCAAAACGAATCCAATGTACACCTTCCTTCTACCCTATTTCTACATCCTCGTGTTTACACACCTCGCTCACAAGTTAACTCGTACCTGGGGTCCAGCTGCCCACCTCCCCCAGCTTCGCCAATACATTTCCTCCTGGCAGAGCTCCTCGGCTCCTTTGTCAGGGAACCGCGCTGCTCTGATTGAAAGGCCCTTTGGGAGACTGAGAGAATGTGACTCTTTAACACAAGCTTTGGGAATGTAACAAGGTGAAATATTTCTGGAATTAATTGATTTTGATTTTTAACAAAGTCCAGAGCGCGTCTCTGGACTGTGATTTCGATACGCTGATTTTGGGTGAAGACAGCCTGGGAGAAGACACATCCAGTGCCCAGAAGAAGTGGCTGTTCAGGGGGCAGTGATGGCAAAGAAGCTGATTCTAAGAAATTGGAAGTCTATGACTCGTCCAGAAGTGGAGACCCAGGAGGAGGACATGCAGAAACATTCACTTATGGAATGGGGGATCTATAGAGGTCAGAGGAATACTAGGCTGTATGGGGAAATTCGGGGGAGGTTTTTGAATCTGTTGTAATTTGATATATGACTTGGGGTAGGGAGGGAGTGGGCTTATAAAGGGGAAACTGCTACTTGGATTGTCTTACCGTATGAAGTGTTTACATACAGATGTTAATTAAAGCAAAAAAAGAGAATGATGTATTGAACTGTCGGGATGTCACAGCAGTGGGGTATCATTTCCATGCATTTGTGTGCCCATGGCTCTGCTTGGAAGCCCTACACGGTGATGAATAATGCACGGTTAACCTCTATTCTATTGGAGTCTATCAGTTTTCACTTATTTACCATACTTGCCTAGAACGTTCACTATTTGCAGGCTTACGAGACTGCAGGTAGCACGTTAAGTTCTTTACTCTATGGTGCTCTCTGTCTCTTCTATCTTTTCCAACTGCTTCTCTATCGACTATCCTGCTCTCCTCGCTAAATCTGGTAGAAAGAAGTTTAAAAAGGGCATCCTGGTCTCAAACCCAGGCCTCCCTATCACTGACACCTATACCAGTGCCTCCTCTAGGCAAACCCTCACTAACAACCTCTTTGTTGTTCCCTCACCAGACCTATGGAATTTTCATATGGTTTCTGTGCTTTCTCCTCTCTCTTCTTCTCCCATTAATGGTGATACCCGGTTGGAGGCCCTCCTGGCCTCCTTCGACACCTCTTATTTTTATTTATTTATTTTTACATTTGTACATCGCACTACAGTCCACGGACATTGAGGCGCTTTTCGAGAAAGTGTACATAGGCAAGAATACGAATTTGGAGTATGCAGTTACTTAGTTATTTCAAAGGCGGAAGGTGGCAGAGTACATTGAGGCAAACATGGTAGGTTTCAGTTGAATACAGAGTATGAGCTGGGCATGAACATTTCAAACAAATAGACTGGTTTTGATGGCTTTGCGGAATGCCAGGTGGGAGTCGATAGCCCTGATGTGAGTGGGTAGTGCATTCCAGTGGGTGGCACCGATAGCTGGGAAGCTGGAGCCTCCAGCACGACACTCTGCATGTTTTGGGCTTGGTGATCAGGCTGGTGTAGGCTAGCCTAGAAGTCCTGGTGAATGTGGGTATGGAAATGCGCTGGGTGAGGTAGTGGGGTGCTAGATCATGGAGGCATTTGTGAGTAATGGAGAGGATTTTGAAAATGACTCTCTGTTTAACAGGAAGCCAATGCACCTGTCTCCTAAGGTCCGATATGTGGTCCTTTTTAGGAAATCCTGTGGCGGCACTAAGTTTGTTATTTTGGACAAGCTGGTGTTTGGCAATGTTTTTGCTGGATGTGCCTCCAAGGAGAGCATTACAATAGTCCAGTCTTGAGCCGATGGTGGCCCTGGCAATAGTAAGGCAATTCTGCATGGTTAAGAAGGGTATTGCTGCATTGAGCAGTTTAGAGTAGTAGGACGATGAGGAGGCAATGGCGTTGACCTGTCGGTTCATGGTGAGGTTGGAATCTAGGTAGACTTCCAGAGTTTTAATTGTGTGGGATACTTCGATGGGTATATTATCGATGGTGAAGGAGCGATAGTTCTTGTCGAGTTTACCCAGTATGGATGGTGACTCAATGAGTAAGAGCTCGGTTTTGTCACTGTTGAGGCACAGCCAATTCTCTGCCATCCAGGCTTGGATGGTGCAGTAAATGGAGTTAAGGCTGATCCTGTCTGCCTTGTAGTCACCTGTGAGAGGGATGAGCACCTGAGTATCATCAGCGTAGTTGGCATATGAGATGTCCAAGGTGTCGAAAAGGTTAAAAAGGGGCCTAGTAAATAGATTGTAGAGGGTGGGTGTGATGCAGGACCCCTGGGGTACTCCACATTTGATGTTGCTAGGAGAAGCGCACGCCGAGTCGGAAAACACTTTCATGGCCCTTTCCTGTAGAAACAAAGTGATCCACGCGCACACTTTGGGGGAGAAGTTGGCTGCAATGGAAAGGTGGTGGCAGAGTGTGTTGTGGTTGACAAGGTCGAAAGCTGCCGATGGGTCGAGGAGCAGAAGGAGAGCTGGTTTCCCGGCATCTCTGACGTCATCCATTTGGTTTTTTAGGTCAAGTAAAGCCGTTTCAGTAGGGGCGTGGCTTGAGCAGCCATGGAGTAGGACGTGCTTCCCGTGTAGCTCCGGAGGATCCGACAGATGATCCGAAAAAACTACCTTTGAAAATGCGCCACGGGTTCCAGAATTGATCACACACGCACGGGAACGTATGTTCTGCTCATGGTGTAAAGATCGAGAGAATCGTAAGCGGGAGTTTGGAGGAATTGCTCGACGAACGACGGCAGCAGTTTGGTCCATTGTCACACAAGATGGCCGACAACAAAGGAAACGACACTGGGGTACCTGAAGCGGACGAATAGAGGCGGCGGCCACCGAGAAAGAACGGCAATGGCGAAGTGAAGACGGAACAAAACCCCTCGTGGCTGTGGGCCTTGGGTCGTGGAGGCTGGCCCGGACGGCAGGGGCCCGAGGGCAGCAGAGGTGTGAAAATGCAGGCCGCACCACGACAAGCACGAGCGGCGCTCGCTCGGCATTGATCAGCAACTAGCATCGGTGAGAGGATGTCGTGACTGCCTTGAGATTACCACGATGGTCGGTGAAGAGCGGAAATTACAGTTGGGAAGACACTCGGACGCTAGGGAGACCCAACGGAGACCGGAATATGGCGGCGCGAGGGGCCGTGGGCAAGAATAAGAACAAACAACCCACATTGGATATTTTTGCAAAAACACAGCAGTCTCCTGCGACCAGCGCAACCAAAGGCCCGGTGGCACAGGCTGAGGGCGCCACAGCGGCTGATAATGATCATATTCTAGAAGCCATCACGGAGCTGAAGGAATCTTTGGGGGTTGCAATGATGGACGTACGCACTTCCCTGGAAGCTAAAATCGAAGCAGTGGGCATCAAAGTCTCCCTGCTGAGACAAGATGTCAGGGGACTGGCGGAACGCATAAGCTGCCTGGAGGGTGCAGTGAAATCTAACACGGACACCAGCACCAACAATGCAAAGGAGATCCAGGTCCTTAAACAACAAGTGGCCAACTTGGAGTCTCGAGCAGAAAAAGCAGAGGGGAGAGTGAGCAGAAACAGTATTTGCGTGGTGGGCTTGCCGGAAGGCGAAGAAGGCCAGGACTCGACTGATTACATTGAGAACTTACTCCTACAAGCAATTGGGGCCGGTACACTCTCGCAGGGTTTGGCGGTGGAGCGCGCACATAGGGCCCTTATGAGGAAGCCGAGACCAGGGGCCCCTCCACGAGCGATAATTGCTAAAATACTGAACTATAAAGACCGCGAGAAAATATTGGAATATTTTCGGAAAGGCGGAACAATTGAGAGGGCCTCGAGGACTATCACGGCATACCTGGACTATACTATGCTGGTCCAAAGGCAGCGGTACAGCTATGTAACTATCAAAAGGAGGCTATGGGCTGCTGGGATAAAATACATGCTGCTGTACCCTGCGAAACTGAAGGTTGTACATAAGGGCAAATTGCATTTTTTTAATACTCCGGAAGAAGCAACAATATGGCTGGATCTGCAGGGCTGCCCGGATCAAGACACGGAAGAGACACAAAATGGACGTGAAAAGTGACTCAGATACGGTATGCATACTGCTAGGGCGGTGAGCGAACTTCCCGTGGGCGCCTAGGCGAAGGCTGAGAATGATGGGCCTGGCTGTAGGAGGCTAATGTTTTATTACTTATTGCTGATTGTGAGAGACTTGATGGACGGGAATATAGTGGCAGTTACATATATTTGAATTGCTTGGCAATGTGTAGTTGATTGATGTGCTATTGGAGCGCAGGGCGGAAGTACCCTACCCCCCGAATTATAGTTGTAGTTGTAGTAGGTTGCCCACTAGGGCGGCCTCACCCTGCGGAGCTTCGAGTACAGGCGAAAACCGTAAAGAGCTAGATGCGGGGGAGCCTGAGATCCAGGGATGGAGCTGGGCAACAGTTGGGGGGAGAGTGTTGGGGAAGGGATGGGAGGCGGGGGGAGAGGGAACGGGAAGTTTGGTGTGCTTTTGGTTAAAGGGGTTTTAGAATGAGATGCAAGCCTATGTGGATTGCATTGGAACTTGAAGCTAAACAATACCTGGGGTGGAGGGAACGAGACTAAACCAGGCCATGGGGGACCTTAAAATACTCACATGGAATGTGCGGGGGCTTAACAGCTATTTAAAAAGGAACAAGGTTATGCTGTATCTGCAAAGGCAGAAAATAGACATTGCATTGCTGCAGGAAACCCACCTCACACGTGAGAGGATGGACACGATTGCGGGAAAGTGGAAAGGGGTGTTGGTGGGCTCGTCTTACTCGGCCTACGCAAGAGGAGTACTTATATGGGTTTCGCCACATGTCCCGTTTCAGCAGTTGCAAGTGGTGGCTGAGAAAGACGGGAGGATGGTTATGCTGAGGGGATTGGTAGAGAACAGGGAGATAAGTATTGTTAACACGTATGCCCCGAACCAAAACACCGCAGCGTACATTAGGACACTGAGTGCGAATCTGAGTGGGTGTGTGGGTAGCGCGGTGGTCTGGGGATGGGACTTCAACTGCGTACTGAACCCGAGGGTGGATAGATCGGATGGGAAATTAGATAGACCATCCCCTGCAGCCAGGTCACTACAGACACTGCTGGATGACTTTGGGCTGGAAGATGCATGGAGAGTGTGGCACCCTGGGGAAAGGCAATATTCGCATTACTCGGCCCCACAGCAGCTATCAACGAGGCTGGACTATGTATTTGCATCACCTGACATAATAGCGGAGATGGCATACATAGAGTACAGGGCCAGGGTCCTCTCGGACCACTTGCCCTTGATTTTTACATGGCAATATTGCCCCCCGAGGTCGAGGATCCCGACATGGCACCTACGAGCGGCGGCGTTGAGGGACCCCTTCTTCAGAGAGGACTTGCGGGAGGAGATAGTAAACTATTTTGAAAGCAATACTGGGAGTGTGGACTCGGCGGGGACATTATGGTAGGCCTTTAAGGTTGTCATGAGGTGGGCGGCCATGGCGAAATCCAAGGGCCTACAGGGGGGGTTTTGGCTGAACTGACGGAGACGGAAGCAAAATTGGAAGAGGCCTTAAAAGCTGGGGATGATACAACAGAGAAACTAGATTTGATACTTAAGCTACAGCAAAAATGTGCGAAATATTGGGAGAGATTGTGTAACCTTAATTATAAAAGGTACATAGAGAGACAGCATGCGAGAGGAGATAAACCGGGGAGACCTTTGGCGTGGTTATATAAGAGCGAGACCCCAGAGCCACAATTAGAACTATAGAGAGGGAAGATGGTAGCGTAGAGGATACTGTAGTGATAAACAGTACCCGCACCTCCCTGGGATCCAGCCCTTTGTGCAAACTAAATCACTCCTAATTACCTTCCCACACAAATAAGGTTTAAGACGCACAATGAACTCAGTCTGGAAAAAAGCCAATCACACAGAATATGATGCTTGCATTTATTATCTACAGTGTCTAATGAAAACTAAGCAGCAATTTATAATAATGTGGAAATAGAAAGTGCAAGCTATATAATGCCAATTATCAATCACAGATGAATATGCAATTATTTGGTCTTACGCTCCTAATGAAATGTAGATGAAGGTACGATCTGATCACACCCAGGATCCTCGCCGCTACAGGTGCCCGGCACTCCTCAGAAGAGGAGGGGAGGACTGGCCAAGCCCCCACAGTCCTACACCAGAGCGGGGATGTGATGTTAGGAGTCTCGGCCCTGATAGTGCACAGCTGGTCGTCCAGGCACTGTTCTTCTTGATACGCGCGTCTTTCCAACAGCCCAGGATGAGTCCCCCCTCCCTGGTCCAAGTATAGTTCTCTTATTAGGAGCTGCCGTCAATCATCATGACGTGTCAGCTCTTCGAGAAGCGTCTAGGCTCTCCCCTCCTGGCAGTAAACATGTTTTTTGCTTGGAAAGTTACAAGACTGGAAACAGCCAGTCTTGGCTCCCAGGCTTCGGGCACTGTGTTTTGCATTCTTGCCTTATCAGTGCACCTGACTCGCAGAGCGAAGACGAGCAAAGCTGTCCCTGACTCCCAAGGGCTGCATAGAGCCTCTTGTAAATGCTAGATGTTTTATGTCTTCAGAAAAGGCCTTCGCAATTAACCCCTTGCAAGCATGCAGGCTCACCCAGTTCGAGAGTCCTGGGTGATGTCAGCATTTTCCTCCACGCTTCGAATAGGCTCTAGTACACACAAGATAGCTCAGTGGGTTAGTGCAAATGCAGGTTACTGCAAGCGCCTAGCAGCTTATCACGACATTCCACCCCTTTCGAAGTGAGGCCTGAAAATGCTGACTCAGTTCCATGATCTGGAAGCATGCACAGTAGGCTGTAGGCCAATTAAGCGTTTCTCTAGCGCAGTCATTCTAGTATAAAGGAAAGACATTCTGCGCAAGAGCCCAATGAAGACGATAAGTATGAATATTAGGGAAATCAGCAACCACAGCAATGGGTGCAGTATTATATTAAGCAGTTTAGTGGAGGAGGGAGACCATCCAGTGAATATATCCCACCAGTGGTGAGTAGTAACTGATTGCAGATGGTCAGCAGTTTTGATCAATTGGTTTCTGTCTATTATTAGCTTGTACTCTGCAGAAATAACTGAGGTAGCTAGCGTCTGGAAATCTTTCCAAGCAGTTTGAGCAAACTGTCTAATAGCTTGAAGCCGGGCAGTAATCACTCCATAGGATAGAGTCCAGTTAAGCAAATGCGTGAGCTCAGCATGCAGAGTAGTGTGAGACCACTGGGTTAAAGAATATAGGGTATGAGTAACAATGTCTAAGATAGTCACAACTTGATCTACGCAAAATACTTGAGGATTCCCTAATAACCTATAATTGTTAATAAGCAAGGAATGATTAGTAACTACGCAAGCTTTATGCTGATCTATCTGGAAGATGTCAGTCCCATTTATGTGGTATTGCATCCAGGTGCACTCCCCTGCTACAGGATGTATGCATGGGTCCGGAACCCTCCCAGTTAGGGGACACACCAACCCCTGATCCCAGGGCATGCAGGTGTGACTGTGGATGGTGTAGTTTTGGCTGTCTAACCATTCCCCTCGTATTTGCGGAACCCACCAGGAACCATTGATTTTCATAGGCAGTACTATAAAAGGGCACCATATTTCTAGAGCATAAGCGGTCCTACTCACTTGCATTAACGCATGGCAGGTGTTATTCATGCAATCAAAAGCAAGCGGCTTAATCCATATGTCTGCTGGTAACTGTAGCTCTGTGTGCCAGTGGGTTGAAGATAGTCGCCCCCATTCGGAGCGGAAAGCCAACACCTGCTGATTTAGCAAAGTTTGCCATAAAATACATTGTGTGTCTTTAGCAGTTTTGTTGACCTGTCCTATGGCAGAGAAAATGTCTTCATAGTTGAAATTCTGCCACTTCCAATGGTTGCCAATACTTGTAGCAGTGTTGCGCAAGGTAGGACTTATCAATGGGCCCCACTGAGCCAGAAGTTTTATAGCGCCGCTGGCATCAGAACCCATAGTGGCTAACACAGTTTCTATGTCAAAAGCATTTAAAGCCCCCGTTCTCACTCCCGCTGCACCTGCAATCAATGAATCTAAACCCCTAGCTACGCGCAATTTGGTGATGGGCCATAGAAATTGACTCCATTTATAGCAGCTTGGTAGTACTAAGGAGACATTGCCCCGTGACAAGTCTATGTCTAAGTGTACCTCTGAAATAATGGAAGCGTGCATCACATGTCTGCAATTTAAATGTTGTCTTACTACTGGAAAATCTAGCATGTTCACAGTGTCTACTTTGTGTGATTTGAAAAACACCATCCTCCAAGTGGGATGCCTACCATGTACAATATTGGTTTTTGATACAAACACCATACTACCATCTGGTAGAGGCTGTTTCAACGTACAATTGTATAAAAGGCATTTGGTTAAGTTATAGTCCAGAAAATCTTGGCGAGTACACTCATTGCAGTTCTTGGGGCAAAAGAAACATGAAACATCAAACAAATTATTTGATCCATTCACTGAAACTTTCGGACCTAAGATCTCGTAAGCACCAGTCATATGAGTTAGTGATAAAAGGTGTCCGACAATGTGCCAATCTAGAACTCTTGCACTTCCATGTGGATACTCATTTGTAACGCTTTTCTCACAGGTTACGGTTCGGTTGTAGTTATCACGCAGGACTGGAGCATCAGGTGTAGTGCATGCGATTCTCAGAGTCCATGTAGTGTCTTGCAATAACCCACTCTTTACAGAGAAAGCATTTGTTTGGCAGGCCAGGAGCACCCACAGCAAGGCAAGTCCCATCCCCTTCATACTGCTCTACGTTCGTGGTGTGAGCCTAGTAGCGGGAATATAAACAGGCACATCAGAATTATGCAAAAGTACAACATAAGTACTTCCAACACCTTGACTTAGCACTTCCCCAGCCTCAGGCTTTTTGTTAGGATGGTGCACCCACACCTTTTTTCCCGTGCTACCGAAGCCTCCTTCCCCCCTCAATGTAGTGTCTGGGGATTGCTTGCTTTCTACTACTAGGGGGACAACTGCTTGTTCACAAATCAATTGTGCAATTTGGTCATATTTGGTTAATGGTACTGCAGATGCACCAGCATTATGTAAAAGTACCGAAACAGTCCCTCTATAAACAGAATCAATCACACCTCCTAATATGTCAATGCCTTGTTTTGCCAGGCTGGATCGTGCAGCAATGCGTCCATAAGTGCCAGCCGGCAATTTGATGCCAATACCCAGCGAGATGGATTTGGTTTGCCCTGCCGGTATAACATCATCTTCACAGGTAGATAGATCAAGTCCAATGCTGCCTGCAGTGGCTTGCACAGGCAGCTTAGCTTCTTTGTCGGTTTTCCACACAACAAGAGTCTTTGTAGATTCCACTTTCTCACTTTTCAGTCTCACAAAGGGTGTCTGGCGATTTCCCAGTGGACGATTGTTCAGTTCAAACAGTGCTTGTGCCAGATGTTTGGACCACCCCTTGAGAGTGTGAGTCTTAGTCAGCTTCTTTATTTGTTGCTTGAGCAGCCCATTGTTACGTTCCACCAGAGCAGAGGATTCTGGGTATCGGCTGATGTGCAGTGTCCATTTTATACCTTGCTCTAGTGCCCAGTCTTGCACATTGTGTCCAGCAAAATGGCTGCCTTGGTCTGATTGGATTTCATCCGAGATGCCATAGTGTCTGATGAGGTATTCCATGCCTTGCAAGATAGCTCGTTGATCTGCATGGGCGGCTGGATAAGCTAATAACAGTCCAGAGTATGTGTCTACCATGGTCAACACATAATGCTTTCCATTCTCGGGCGGTAAAGGGCCAATGTAGTCAACTTGCCATACACTAGCAGCTCTTTCACCTCTTCTCAAAGGGCCTTGAGGCTTCCTCTCCAGAGGGTAGTGCTTCACTTCACTGCACACGGAACATTGGGAGGCAGCTTGTCTGGCTTGATCCATGGTAATGGGCAATTGTCTCTGTTTTGCCCATTGATAAGTTCCTGTTTGCCCTAGATGCCCTGAGGTTTGGTGTGCCCAATCCGCCATCCCTTGCAGCACCTCAACTTCTTGCGGTGTTGTCACTGGGCGAATCTTTGCCATTTGGTCCACTTCATTGTTGAACAGGGCAGCCAGTGAGGTGTCAGGGGGCATGTGTGCATCGACATGCCCAATGCAGATTTTGCACCTCTCACCTTTGCACCACATCTCTTCCCAGATGTCTGGCCCTCCCCAGATCGGCGTGTTCTTGATCTGCCAACCATCTCTTCTCCATGCCGGTGCCCAATGTGTCAGGCCTTGATATGTGGCCCAACTGTCTGTGTATATGTATGCAGTCTCTGTTTCCTTCACCTGTTCAATCACGGAGGCCACTGCCTGCAGTTCAGCATACTGACTTGATCCTCCCACACCTTCTCTCATTAGCAGTGTTTCTCGATGGGGCTGGAATGCGACAGCTTGCCAGTGTCTTTGCCCTTTATCATACTTTGCGGTGCCGTCCGTGAACCATGCAGACTTTTGTTCTTCTTTTGTCAATGTATCATAGGCGGGTGCGACTTTGAAGGGAGATTCTGGCAACGCCACAGGGGTGTTTGGTTCAGGCATCGCTTCCAGATCTACTGCCTACAGCATTTGTTCTTGCAGTCTGGAAACCTCTGTGCAGCCAGCTTTCGCACGTTGCTGTAAATACCATTTCCATTTGACATGAGTGGCGTCTTGTGCTCTGCCACTTTTCCCATTTGCAGCAGTGTCACGCACCCAGCCCATGATTGGAATTTCTGTGCAAATTGTCACTGGTTGCTCGCCTGTGATTCTCTCAGTTTCAACTAGAGCCCAGTACACTGCAGCAACTTGTTTCTCAAGCGGAGTGTATCTTGTCATAGGATCTGTGAGTTTCCTTGACCAGAACCCCTGTGGCACTCTTTTATGTCCTTGCTTTTGCCACAAGCTCCACACAGCCACGTCATTGTAGACAAGAATTTCCAATTCAAAAGGATCAGTTTTTGTCAGGGGCCCCAGCGTGATGTAATTTTGGAATGCGTCTTTAGCCTGTTGGAAGGAAGTCTGTTGCTCTAGGCCCCATGTAAAGTCATGTTTCTTTCTGGTGACTTTGTAGATGGGTTTCAGTATCAGGCTTAAATGAGGTATGTGATTTCTCCAAAACCCCATTAACCCAATGAATCTTTGTGCCTCTTTTTTATCTGCTGGTGGAGCCATCTGCTGAACCATATCAATTACCGGGTCGGGAATTTTCTTAACTGACCCTGACCAGATTGCACCTAGAAATTTCACCTCTTGAGCAGGCCCCTGTACCTTTTTGGGATTTATGGCCCACCCCTGATTTTGCATGTGTGTGATCAACTTTTCAGCAGCATTTTCTACATGTTCTTTCTCAACACTGGTCAGCATGATGTCATCAATGTAATGAGCAATAAATACATTATCCAATTGCACCATCTTTAAGTCTCTGGCAATCAATCCATGACACAGAGTGGGACTATGCACATACCCCTGGGGCAATTTAGTAAAGGTAAATTGTCTGTCTCCCCAAGTGATAGCAAATTGGTCTTGTGATTCAGTGTCAATATCAATGGAGAAAAATGCATTGGCCAGGTCAAGGACCACATGCCATTCACCCACTTCTCTCGTAAGGCTTTCAATCAGGGTGATGATGTCTGGCACCGCCGCAGCTAAGGGCGGCACCTTCTTGTTCAAAATGCGGTAATCAATTGTCAGACGCCATGCCCCATCCGGGCGGCGGACAGGCCAGATCGGCGAGTTGAATGGACTGAATGCCGGCCTCATTATGCCAGCTTTCACCAATGACTCAATAGTTTCACCAATCTCTTTATGTCCTCCTGGCAACCGGTACTGTTTCACACACACTGGGTCAGCAGGAGGAGGTAAATGCAAGGGGGACCATTTGGCATGCCCAACCACAACGGGGTTAATAACTCTCACATGGATTTTTCGATTGCCAAAAACAAATTCACCTAAATCTGTAGTCACACTTTTGCCCAACAACACATCCATGCCAAGGATGTACTCCGGTATATCTGCAATCAAAACATTTGCTGTGAAAGGCAATCCCTCGCCAATTGACATTTTTACATTAAAGGCTTTTGCAACAGTTTCTGCTCCCCCATAACCATTGACCAAAACTCTAGGACCAGATAGTTTACTGGGATTGCCATTCAGAATGGTTACCTCAGCTCCTGTGTCTAATAGAGCCAAAATATGTTTTATTTTCTCATCCAAGGTAAGTGGCACAAAAGGGCGTCTGTCTCTGGGACTAGTTCTCTTTATTAACCGTACCTCAAAGACAGAGCCAGCCCTTCAATCAAAAATGGGGTCTGGGACCTCCCACTTGTTCTTTGCCAAATCAGGGTAACCTTTTGCTCGCACTTTGGGCTTCAACACCTCCTCTTCAGAGGGTGCAGAGGGCTTAGTTTTTTCCAGTCCCTGTCTTTTTAATTTCTTCCATTTCTCAAGCAGCTCAGATGTGGGTTTACCATCTATCTCTTCCCTTGGAATTCCTGCTTTTAGCAGGTCCACCACATTTGTTTGCGTGTGATCTCAACAGTATCAGCTTTCTCTTTAGATTTTACATTTTTACCACGCTTTTTTTCTGAATCATTGTTTGCAGCCACTAGGCGCGCTGTTTTGCGCACATCCAGCCCTTCTAATTGCCCTAACAGAAGTGCCACTACACCAATGGCTTTGCCCTGCGCTGGACCCAGCAATGAAAGCAATGCACCCTTCATGTGACTCGGTGCATTTCTTAACAAACGTGCGCGCATGCCAGCTGTAAACAACTCCATGTCAGGCCCTGCAAAATTTGCACTGTACAGTGCACACTGCAAACCCATCTCTCTAAGCTGATCTGTTGCTTCAGTTAGTGATTGCCAACAGCCCCAACTCTCTTCCATATCCATTGGACTCCCATACAGAGTCATTAGGGCAGTCTGAAGCCAATTAAACAAGGAATGAGAACCTTGCTGTCCGAGCGCACCGCACACTATCTGTCCCAACATCACATTAGTAGTGAGTGAACCCATCTTTAACAGTTCCTCTGGGGCTAAGAAGATACTATCGGCACCCGTGTCCCAGATGCGAAGGAACCATCTCAGAAGTGCTTCACCTGGCTTCTGTCTAAATAACTTAGCAATCTCTAAAAGCTCTGTCTGTGTATAATCACGGACAATCCTTGTTTTTTGAATATTTGCACCGCCAGCTTGGCCTTTTGACTTGTTAGTGATTAACGGCTGTGCTGGATAAACACATTTCTTTGGAGCACATTCCAGCTCCTCTTCATCAGACCAATTTAATTCAGCAAGTCTAATTTCAACAGACTCATTCCAGTCATATGATTGCTCAGTTTCACTATCACTGACTTCACCCGACCATAAATTTGGGTCCCAGTTATCTTTCCTAATTAGCGCGCGAATCCTTATCTTTGACGGATTGCCCCGCCGCTGTCTGCGCTTGTGCGTGGCTACACGCACAGCTAAAGAGGCACACCTGTCCTCCATCTGATCAGCCCGTTTAACGGACGATTCAAGGGTCTCTCTCATAATAATTTGTTGCTCTTGGAGCAGGGAAATCTCATCTGTTAATTTGCGAATCTGTGCATCTTTAAGCAATTCATTCTCATGCACCTTTCTGAGCACCTGCAGGAATAACCAGCCTATGTTTCCTGCTGCCTTTAGCTCCCTTCTGCATTTCTCAAGCGGTAAACTCTCCAAGTACTTACTAATTACCGCCGGGGAAACATCATTTTCAAGCATGTCCCATGCCCTCGGTGCCGAGTACCGATGCAAAATATCTGCCACACCCGACCAAGCATTTGATGCCGGCCATCCTGGAATGTGACAGAGTGCACTATCTTCCCCATTGCATTCATCTTTTGAATGTTTTTTCCAGAATGGCATTGTGCTCGTAAACCCTGCTCACAGCGCCAAATGTAGTGATAAACAGTACCCGCACCTCCCTGGGATCCAGCCCTTTGTGCAAAGTAAATCACTCCTAATTACCTTCCCACACAAATAAGGTTTAAGACGCACGATGAACTCAGTCTGGAAAAAAGCCAATCACACAGAATATGATGCTTGCATTTATTATCTACAGTGTCTAATGAAAACTAAGCAGCAATTTATAATAATGTGGAAATAGAAAGTGCAAGCTATATAATGCCAATTATCAATCACAGATGAATATGCAATTATTTGGTCTTACGCTCCTAATGAAATGTAGATGAAGGTACAATCTGATCACACCCAGGACCCTCGCCGCTACAGGTGCCCGGCACTCCTCAGAAGAGGAGGGGAGGACTGGCCAAGCCCCCACAGTCCTACACCAGAGCGGGGATGTGATGTTAGGAGTCTCGGCCCTGATAGTGCACAGCTGGTCGTCCAGGCACTGTTCTTCTTGATACGCGCGTCTTTCCAACAGCCCAGGATGAGTCCCCCCTCCCTGGTCCAAGTATAGTTCTCTTATTAGGAGCTGCACGTCAATCATCATGACGTGTCAGCTCTTCGAGAAGCTTCTAGGCTCTCCCCTCCTGGCAGTAAACATGTTTTTTGCTTGGAAAGTTACAAGACAGGAAACAGCCAGTCTTGGCTCCCAGGCTTCGGGCACTGTGTTTTGCATTCTTCCCTTATCAGTGCACCTGACTCGCAGAGCGAAGACGAGCAAAGCTGTTCCTGACTCCCAAGGGCTGCATAGAGCCTCTTGTAAATGCTAGATGTTTTATGTCTTCAGAAAAGGCCTTCGCAATTAACCCCTTGCAAGCATGCAGGCTCACCCAGTTCGAGAGTCCTGGTTGATGTCAGCATTTTCCTCCACGCTTCGAATAGGCTCTAGTACACACAAGATAGCTCAGTGGGTTAGTGCAAATGCAGGTTACTGCAAGCGCCTAGCAGCTTATCACGACAGATACCCAGGAGGGAGTTAATCAAGCGTTTGTGGATTACTATAAAGGGTTATACGGGAAGACGGGGAAAGCAGCCGTGTAATGATAGAGGAAACGCTGGAGGATATGGGGCTGCCCAAGATAAGCGAGGAGGAAAGAGAGGAATTGAACTCCCCGATTACCCTGGAAGAACTGGGGGAGGTGGTAAGGCAGTTGCCTACTAGTAAGACCCCGGGGACAGATGGGCTCCCAAGCAAATTTTATAAGGTATATATAGAAGAGGTACTCCCCCCGCTACTAGAAATGATAAATGCAGCATTCGAGATGGGCCGCTTACCGGAGTCACTGAGAGAGGCTGTCATAGTACCTCTCCCCAAACCAAATAAATCTGGGCGTAGCTGTGGCTCCTTTAGACCTGTGTCGATGCTGAACCAAGAGGGCAAGATATTGACTGCAGTCCTGGCGAATAGACTGAAGATGGTCATTAGCAAGTTAATACATCCGGATCAAACGGGCTATGTCCCCCTAGAAACATCACCAATAATCATAGGCGATTCCAGAGGATCATTGAGTTTGGCAGTGGAAGGGATGAGGAAATGGCAATTGTGTCCTTGAATGCAATCAAGGCCTTTGACTCCATCAAGTGGCCGTGGCTGCTGGCGGCCCTGAAACACTATGGGTTAGGGCCTGGCTATGTGAGGTGGGCGAAGATTTTGTATAGTGAACCGCTGGCTAGAGTTAAGACAGGATCTGTGATTTCAGAGAGGTGGCAGCTTAGCAGGGGTACTAGACAGGGATGCCCGTGCTCTCCTATGCTCTACATACTGGCCCTGGAACCTCTTGCAATCTATCTGCGGAAACAATATGACACTATAGGCATTGAGGTGAAAGGGGAGCGGCACCTGATTTCCCTATACACAGATGACATGCTACTGTACCTACGATTCCCAGAAGAAAATCTCCAGTACATCCTAGAAGTGATAGAGAGATATGTTGTGTTGTCTGGTATAGCAGTGAATCCCCAGAAGTCCAGCATGTTCCCATTGGGGGGGTACAAGGGGATGGGCGGTTCGCACGTTTCGGTACTTGGGGATTAATATATACCACACTGTGGAAGAGGAGCACAAGTGTAACACAGTAGTAGCCATTAGAAACATCAAGAAGTGCATGCGGTTATGGCCGAAGCTGCCTCTGGCGATAATGGTACGGGGAGCGATACTAAAGATGGTGGTCCTGCTGAGGCTCCTACATTACTTCGGGAATATACCGTACCTGATTCCTAGGGGGTTTTTCACTAAACTAAATAGCATGTGTAGGGACTTTCTGTGGCACGGCATGCGAAACAGAGTGGCGTTGTGGAAGCTTCATAACTTCCATGACAAAGGGGGAATTAAGCTGCCCAACTACGAGGCGTACTATGTGGCGAGCCAGTTGCAGTATGTTGCCAAATGGCTATCTGATGAAGAGACCTCCGAACACAGGTTGCTTGGGCGGGATTGTGCACCTTTTTATCTGAAAGAAGTCATGTGGGCACCCAGAGCGGAAATGGGGGGGCGCCCTAAAATGATGCTACTAGGGTGGAAGGTGTGGCGCAGGGCATGCCAAATGATGGGGGACCCGTCCCCATGCTCACTGCAGATGCCATTGGTAGTATTGACAGGGGCGGACGCTCAGCTGTGACTGATACTCCAGACCCACTGGGAACCGGCTGGGGTGGCAACGATGGGGGACATCTGGCAGGAGGGCTCTATTGTTACTTTTGAGGGGACATGGGAAGTAGCTGGGTTGCATGAAGGCCAGTACATTACGTACCACAGAATGGTACAGAGGATTAAGAGAACATGGCCTGAAACTGTGCTGGGGGAGAATTGGACACCACCATAGACGTGATATATGATATAGCTGAGGGGGGTCATGAGATTTCCAGACTGTATGAGATGTTGATGTCTAAAATGGGGACGCAGTTGAGAATGGACTGGGAAACGGAGGTTGGGGCCCAAATGGGAGATGTTATGTGGAAAAGGGCGCAGGGGTATTATAAGAAGGTATCTAGAAACGCGAGGCTCAAACAGATACAGTTGTACATAACAAACAGGGCTTTCATGACGCCTTGGAGGATATCGAGGTTTGAGAATGCAGGTCGGCTAGCATGCCCCAAATGTGACGAAGAGAACGCGGCATGGTGCATATGTTCTGGTCATGCCCGATCATAGAGAAGTTCTGGAGGGGTGTAAAGGAGAAACTAGAAGGAAGAGGGGTGAAGATGGTAGTGGACACGGTGTGGGCCTGTCTGCTGGGGGGTTCCCAAGACCACAGAAACTCAGGCACCTAAGCAAACTAAGGGATCTGACTTATGTGCTAGCAAAAAGGAGGATTGTCATGGGATGGAAGTCATGCCATGTGCCGAGGATACAGGTGTGGTGGAAGGACTTGCAAAAATGGGCAGAAGCCGAAACCACGGCATGGCAAGAAACGTGTGGCAATGGGGGGGAGGAGGAGGATGAGTCCCTGATGGCCTGGAAATCACTGATAGCCGGACTGTTTGGGTCATTGGACGACCCAACTGAGCCTGTGGAGGAGGTGACCGAACCACAGGGTGTGGAAACTGAAGGTTCAATGCAATAGACTCGCAAGGGCGGTGGGGTAGAGGGAGTAGTGGTTAGGAAGTTAAAAAAAAGTGTATTGAAACTGTTGGAACATGCACTATTTGTTTGGTTTATTGTTTGTTTGTTTGTAAACATTTAATAAAAACGTTTAAAAAAAAAAAAAAAAAAGTAAAGGCGTTTTGGTCCCATGTCGTGGCCTGAAACCAGACTGCCGAAGGCCGAGAAGGCGGTGGTCCTCAAGGAATTTTTGGACTTGCAAGTAGGCTGCTTTGTCCAGAATTTTGAGCAGGAAGGGGACAGTGGTAATAGGCCTGTAGTTACCTGGTATTGAAGGGTCAAGGGATGGCTTTTTGAGGAGTGGTCGTACCCAAGCCTCTTTGAGGTCAGAGGGGACATGGCTTGAGTGGAAGGAGGCATTGATGAACGCTGTCAGGAAGGGGCTAAGGGTTGTGCCGAAGTCCTTAATGAGTTGAGCAGGGCATGTGTCGCTCTTGCAGTTGGACGGTTTGATGGTTTTTAGGAGGGAAATGACTTCGGATTCACTCACGTCCTTGAAGTTGAATACCGGAGAGGAGTTAGTTGTAATCTCCTTGTTCTGATTACTATTTTGGGTGGCAATTAGGAGGGTTAATGCCTTTTGGTGAGCTAGGATTTGCGTTTACAAGGTATTTAGTTTGTTGAGCATGGTGGATTGGATGTCATTACACCATTTTTCATCCTTCAGGAGGGTGGGTGGCGGGGTGGACGATGTTTCTAGCTCCCTGAAGATGGCGAAGATTTCCTTGGTGCCAGATTTGTCATTGGCTATCCTGGTATTGAATGAGTTAGCTTTGGCTTGGATAATGCCTGATTTGTAGTCTTTGGAAATGGTCTTGAAAGCTAGTTTGGTTGTATCATTAGGTTTAGCTTTCCAGGCAGCAAGGGCAGCTCGTTTTTTGCACGCATTTGGAGCAGTTCCTGGGAGAACCAGGCATTGGTGTGCTTGGTTTTCTTGGCTTTCCTGAGAGTGAGAGGGGGAATAGGGGCTTGGGGATGGGCAAAGCGCTGGTGGCTGTTGACTTGGGGGCATCAGGCATAGTAACAACACAAGGTGCAGGAGGCACAGGCACAGCAATGGCCGTGAGGGCAGCAGCATCAGGCATAATACCAACACAAGGTGCATGAGGCACAGGCACAGCAATGGCCGTGAGGGCAGCAGCATCAGGCATAATACCAATATAAGGTGCATGAGGCACAGGCACAGCAATGGCCGTGAAGGCAGCAGCATCAGGCATAGAACCAACACAAGGTTCATGATGCACAGGCATAACAGTGGTATGAGGCACAGGCATACCAATGGCATGAGGCACATGCACAACAATGGCCGTGAGGACAGCAGCATCGTACCAACACAAGGTGCATGAGGCATAGGTACAATAGTGTCGATGGGGGCGTGTGGCTCTTGTTCAGCGTGTGTAAAAAATGCAGGAGGTGGCCTGTGAGTAACCTGGGTGAGGTTAAAGGCTTCTCTAGAGACGGCATCCACCGCCAGAGTTCCTGAAGAGTGGTGAAGTGGAGCTGTTAGCGTCGCAGGTGTCATAGGACAGGGGGAAAGCATGTGGGGCCTGGAGATTGGGGTCGGGGCTCCTTTGTGATATCGAGCATGGAGCGATGTCCTTGCTCCGAGGCGTAAGTTCCGTGAGTGCAGGAGCGGTATGCCGGAGGGAGGGAGGGATGAAGCAGTGCGCGCTCGTAGTCGTAGGTACCTTGCAACGGTGGGGGGTGGCTCTTGGAGGCATGTATAGGCATTGCAGCTCAAGTTAGCAGCCTTACCTTGGGCGGTGCGGCAATCCCCGCCGTCCAGCGTTCTCGAGCAGCGGAGAGCTGCAGAGAGGGGAGAAGGCCTTTTCCCTTGGCCTTCTCCCAGCGGCTTCGCCTGTCAACCTCCTCCCACTCCATTTAAAACAGGAGGGGAGGGGCTGGCAGGCTGTGTGCGCCAATGAGAGATGATCTCTAAGGTCAACATACATGTTTACCAGAATGGTACCGTCTTGATTCACAGCCCTCAGGCCAATCTTCTCTTAGATAGATGCTTCCCGCGCCTCTTCAAATTCCTTCCTACTCCTCCTGCCGCCTCTCTTCCCTCCACAGCTTCCCTGCCTCCCCCCTGATATCTCCTCCTTGGCTACCTTGCCCTCTCCTCCTTCATCTTCTGCCACCTCCCTCAGGCTTCTGCCAACCTCTGCAGAGCCTACCTCTGATTTGTACCCCTCCCCGGAAGTCTTTCAAGGACAGTAACCTTCTCCATATTAATACTCTTACTCTCGCTCAGCTGTCAAACACTCCTCTGACATCTGCCGCTTCCTGGAAGAACTTGAGCTTGATGTCCTTGCTCTCACCGAGACATGGCTCATGGCCAGCTCTGTCACAAGCTTTGACACTCTCCTCGCTGAAGCCTACAAGATCCTTTCCATGCCCAGGTCCAACTGTTCCACACAGGGTGTAGCTCTGATATTCCCGAGCGGATTCCTGCTACTGTCATTCCTACGCAGGCCTACTCCTCTGTCAAATGCCTCGTCTGCAGGCTTTCTCTCCCGCCCAGCCATTCCCTTACTTTGGTTACCATCTATCAGCAACCTGGTCAGATCTCCTCCTTTCTGAGTGAGCAGACCTCTCCTCATCCCTCCTGGCCTCAACCACTCAACTCCTCCTTCTTGGAGACTTTAGCATCCACCTGGATGCTTCATTTCCTTCCTCTGGACTCTTTTGCACCACTGTGAGTGACTCTCTCTGACTCTCCATTCTCCCCTCTGGCATGACTCACTCTGGGGGGCACACTCTGGATATTCTGATTTTTTCAGACCTTCCCCTTTCTATCCCTCTCACCACTCCTCTCTCCTGGAGTGGTCACTTTCTCATTTCCTACCAGCTCACTCTCTCTACCCCTCTGGCCAAGCCACTTCCAGCACTGCCACCCACCTTCTTGGTTATCCGACCCATGAAGTCTGTTTCCGTTGAGGCTTTCACTGCCACTTTCTCCCCCCCCACGTCCCTCTTTGGCTGGCTCACACCCTAACACAACCCTTTCCATGCTCCACTCAGGTATATCTGATAATCTTGATGTTCTTGCCCCTGTCATTAGGATCCACTTGAAGCCCATAGCCAAGTGCAACTCTTGGTACGACTCAGACCTTGTCACCCTCAAATGGGAGTGTACGGTGGCTGAGAGGAAATGGCGTGCTTCCGGTACATCCTCTGACAAACTGGCCTGCCGCCTGCTCCAAAAGAGTCTCGGTAGGATATCTCAGGGGAAACATGCTCGCCTTGGAAGCAAGATGCCACGAAGCAACACAGGTTCGATCCCCGGGTCTACGCCTAGAAACCTCTGGAAATTACGCATGTTATAAATAACCAATCCTATCATATCAAAGGCAATACTGGCTCTATGTCTGCACCAAGAAGAGAGCTCACATCGAAGCTCGCTTTTCTCTGGCATCTAACAACTCGGCCAAAATCTTTAAAATCTGCAAGGAACTGGCCAATCCTGCTGCAGTCTCTACCTCACCTGGCCCTCCCAGGCCCTCTGCCAAGCTCTGGCTCTCATTTCACCTCTAAAACTCAGGACATCTTGTCAGCTCTCTAATTCTCTCCCTCTAGTCCTGGCTCCTCCTCTGGCCTTTCTTCGGCCACTTCTCCTCCCTCCTTCTCTGCTTTTCCCCTGTTCTCCCCAGATGAGGCTTCTAGAAAGTCTGATGTATGAAAGTCTTGTCAAAACAGGTTCATCCCTGTTCCTCCAAAACCATCAAGGACCACACTGACAAGCTGGCTCCTGCTCTGGCTGACCTCTGCAACCACTCCTTCACCACTGGAGTCTTCCCTTCCCCCTGAAGCACTCCCTTGTGCACCCTCTTCTTAAGAAACCCTCTGCCGACCCGTCCTGCCTGGCTAACTATCGCCCAATCTCCATCACTCCCTTCCTTGGGAAGCTCCTGGAAAAGCTGGCCATCTTCCAGTTTAATCTTCCACTGAATCTGTTGGTTGTCTCCATGACCATCAGTCTGGCTTCAGAGGTGCCAGAAGCATGGAAACTGCTGTCTTGAACATCCGTGAAGACCTCCTCTCCAACCTTGGAGTGGCTGTTAGTACAAATTTGCCCCCTCGACCTTTAATCCTGCTGACCATTCATAGCCTCGTATTAGACCTGTTTGACCCCTTCTTCTTGTTTGCAGAGTGAGTTAGTTACAGCGTGTGCATGTCATTGGCACACATTGTTGCAGGGCCATTTTATAGTACCTGGTGCAAGGATCCATGTGTCTACTAGAAAAAGTATCTTAGCTTGTATTAGAGGCAAAACCCACATTACCTCTGATAAGATGGTACTAAGCTTCAAGTACCATCCTAAAAGAGTACACTGGCTTCCCATCCCGGGCAGGATACCTCAAAACTGCCTCCATCACATATAAAGCAACTACTGCACAAAGTCAAGCCTATCGCGCCACAAAACTCCCGGACTCAGGAGGGATGCCCTACTTAGGAGCCAGACTATCATGAGCAGTGGTGGAAGTTTTCCCAAAAAAGTAGTGGAATTGTGGTCTCAGCAGGGGGGTGGAGAGGCGGGAGCTTAGTGCAACATGTGACAAGGTGTTGCAGCCAGGGCATTGCAATAGTCTAGGTGACGAGTAACTAAGGCTCCCATTACAACATTACACTGGCACAGCGACAGGAATGGACACATCCTCTATATAGAATGGTGTTATAAAAAGTAAAACATAAAAGTAGTGTAACACAGCTCCCGAAGGTTCCCACTCACTTCGATCACTGATAGTGAGGATGGAGACTAAACTGGAATTCAAAGAGAAAAGCAGGAAGTGGGCTTCCTCTTGCTACGCCACTCCATACTGGGACGCCAGCCTGGATGCAATAAGGGCAGCTTTTTGCAGAACACACATTAATTCAAGACCCCCGTATTCAAGGAATACCTACGGGTCACTTAGGGTGTGATCTTCCAATGCAAATGCCACCCCTTTACTATACGAGTATATTAAAGCTGCTATGACCTGTAACCATGTGGCAAAGCCCCCATTCAGACCCTCCTCATTGGCTGGGAGGCTGAAGCCACGCCCCCACCGGGTACTAATCCCTGTTAACATCACGTTACGTGTGCAGCGCTCTGATGCTTCATAGCTCCTTATAAACCCACATGTTAAATGCACAATACATGCTTCTACCGAGATGCTCTGCACCAAACGGGAGCAAAGCCACGTGAACATCACAGAAAAGATCGATCAACACAAATGAGAAACAGGCGGTTTGTACGTTGCATGAAAAGAAAGTTTATTCAAGCGCATGAATACGCAGGAAGATCTGAAAAGGAAATGTGGCCCGGGCTCCATAGATCTTGAACAGTGAATATTTAACATGGTATAAATGGGCATTGCACCCAGGACCCCCTTTCCCAATGCCATCCGCTGCAATTTCTGCATGGGTGTCCCAGTGGTTGCAATCATTGCGACATACACTAGAAACCAGCAGTGTTACAGAGAAAACAACCCATGGCTGTGCCCAGAAACAGAATCCAGCTGCCGCCCAGCTGGTGACATCCTTGTGTGTGTCATTGACTCGGTGCCAGGCAGAACTTTTCTCTTCTAGATCAAAATGCAGGCCCCAAATCCCGGTGAAGCCAATGAGTGGCTGATCTCATTGTGAGTGCGGAGCCCGAGGGCTCCCAGAGAGGTGCACTGGCAAAGTGGCAAGCAGTCCTAGAAGGGGTGCGGGTACTCAGGCATGCTCATCTCTTCGGGGTGTCCTCATTTCTTTAATCCAATCTTTTGGAGGCGTATTTGACTCCATCACGATACTCTTTAACCATCGTGTATGTCTTTGTTTCTACGACGGGCGCTGAAACACAATGAATAGAAGGGGTTGATCATGTGACCTCTCGGCTGAAAAACAGACCACACAGGGGCCGATCCCCCAAGACACTCCCGGGAGTAACCCTGAGACAATCCCATTCACACAGATATTCCTGATATCACGTCCCATGAGCAAGTTAGGAGTAAGTCAGGATTACTACTGGAACCCTCCTCCGGTCGGCTCATGACATTGGTGTGGGGGCCTTCCCAGGAATGCTATCCAATCCACACTCTGAAGCCATCTATCGGCCCTTTCCCAAGCAGCGCGCAGTGAGCGCATCTGGTAATTCAGACATACAGAGCATAGCGGAACACCAGGAGAAAAGCAAGTAAACTAGGTTTGGATCTCTCAGCTGTGAAATTATTCCTGGATCTGGGATTCCATTTAATGAATCTGGATGTGCTTCTCATCTGACTTTTCATTGCACCAACACAGAATTCCAGGGAAGTTCAGTGACCCCCTGGGAAGTGCACTTACTCCATGGGAATTCTAACTCCCACCTGCACATTTGAGTTACTACCTATGTGGGCCCTTTAAAACTGTGTAAATTACCACCTGGGAATTTAGATTATAATCTGTGCAAAATC
The DNA here is from genome assembly GCF_040938575.1 of Ambystoma mexicanum. Taxonomy (NCBI): domain Eukaryota; kingdom Metazoa; phylum Chordata; class Amphibia; order Caudata; family Ambystomatidae; genus Ambystoma; species Ambystoma mexicanum. Next base: position 627,364,124 of record NC_090938.1, on the reverse strand, counting down.
GACCAAATGCCACCTCACACCTGAAAATTACATTGAACCAATAGGGAACTGCATTTGCTCTCTGTAATTTAAATTACCTTTGGTAGTGCTGGAGCTTGAGGTTCTGTGTGAAGCAGAGCCTGCACTGCTGCTGGAGCCGTAACCCCCCGAAGAGGAGCCTCCAGCTCTTCCAGATCTAAAACCTGAGCCTCTGCCGGACCCTGATCCCGATCCTGAGCCCCTGCATCCAAAATAAAAGGAAACCATGAATATGCCTGGTAAATAAGGATTGACATCACACCAGTTCTTCTTCACACTCACAGTTCACCTTAACTCTATGATCTTGTGAATGCGTAACATGGAACTGGCCTTCATGTCTCTGGTGATCCTGCGGCAAAAGGCAGAGTTGGGATGTAATATCTCCACGACCCCAAGGTGGCTTTATTTGGTCATCAGAAACATTTTGATCAATATTCTGTTTACACATCATGAAAAGCAGCACTGGCAGATCTGAACATTTTGGCTTTTGTGCCAGCATTTTCCAGGCACTGCCTTGATGGTGTCTGGCCATAAAATGGAAACAGCTGGCAAAGGGTGCTGGTGACTGGCCAAATTATGACAGTGCCTAGAAAATGCATCCATAAGAGCTGCAAGTGTTCAGTGTGAGAAACAGGTGCAATAAGGCACATACTGCACATACATTAAGTGACTAAAGGCAAACTTGGTTTTGGCATTTTTATCACTTTGTGCAATTAGGTGTTGCTTGCGACAACCAGAAACCTAAACTTTTGCATGAGAGTACATATAGGGATTAATTCTACATGAAGAGGGACACACATCTGGTAGGTGTTTTTAGGTGAATTGCCAACCCATTAACTGCGAATGGCCAAGCTAAACACCTCTTCATGGGAAATCATTTGGTTCGGTGTATTCAAGACTTGCTGTCAAAGTTTGCACTCGAAGTGCCAGCCAGTGTTTTTATTATTTTTTTTTTTAAATCAGACTTCTGAGAGTTTATGACTTAATTGGAGTAGTAAACTCGCTACTGGTGTATTACAGATGTATGTAGCAGGTTGCCTTCAGCCACTTGATTTATGAGCATTGATATTAGATGTCCAGGTACCCGCACCTGCTACCACCAATGGCCAGTTGACACCAGTTGACACCACTGTGGTTGTGCATGGCAAGTGCCTTTCAAATGCCTACACAAAAGCCCAAACGGTTGCATTGTCAATGCTTGTTGTGCTAAGAGCTGGTTCACAGCTACAGATATGTCATTGAACTTCGTATGACTGCTTTGAAATGACAGTGATACCCTTTTGAAAGCACATAGCTAGTCACAGAGACCCCAGAGATGTGTTTGTTTGGGCAGCGAGGGGCAAGTTGTGGGTGGCAATGTCCCCAGAGACTAGCCTGACCTCAGGCTGCCAATGGGTGGGTAAAAAAGCCAAAAAGCACCAACAGGGTGTCTGTCCCTTCCTACATCCCATCTCTCTCGTGGGATGTTTACCTCCCGAGCCAAAGTATCGAATTAAAGGCAAGACTGACAGTGACACCAAATAGCCACATTGAATTGAGACTTCTCATTAGGTGACGACTGCAATTCAGGTGAATGTTGTGCACTAATAACAGGGTCGTGTTTTGTGTTGGCTCTTGTTTTGGTGAATGTCACACCCCTTACGACTAACATCGGGTGGGCAGAATGCGAGATCTTTCCATGTGATGCACCTGGGCATCTGAAGATGGCATGAGGCTTTGCTTCACGGTTGGTCACGCCGGCTCTTCCTTACCCATCCTGGCCTTCCAGCAGGTGTTGGTAGGTCGCAATCTCCTGCTCCAGCCGTGACTTGATGTCAAGGAGTTGGTTGTACTCATCGCTCTGGTGCTCACTCTGGCTCCTCAAATCGGTCAGCTGCTCTTCCACGGCGCTGATCTGGCTTTGGAGCGCGACCAATTGTTGGCAGTAGCGGCCCTCTGTCTCGGCCAATTGCTGCTCCAGGGAGCTTTTCTGTAAGATAGACACGGGATGTTATGGGTTAATGAACAGGAGAAGTATATCATCTCTCAGGAGCTGCATCGTTACGCGTAGTGTTTAGGGCAAGCGGATGTTTGTGAGTGACAAGATCACAGCCTATATTTTGCCACTAGCGGAAACTACATTTTTCTGGTATAATGTCCAAGTTTGTTGGCTTGGGTTCCTGCGTGTCATGACCCTGGTATGGTCAACAGAAAAAGCCTTTGACAGGGTGGCATGGTGGACTGTTTAGTCAGACAAAGAGCCTGGCAACATTCTCTAGCAGGAGTGTAGGCAGAGTTAGGCTCTGCACAGGACTTAGCATAGACCTGGGAGAGATTCAGTACTAAGAGGAGCAGGGGTACTGTGCAAGCTGGAGACCAAGTAGAGTCTGTCATGCTTCAGAATAGAGGGCATCAAGTGAACTGAATGTGTGCTGGCATTCAGTGTATTCATTTATTGTTTGTGCACATACATACCTCCCTGGATTACAGCCAGTGCTATGAGCTCCCTTCAGAGGAACTTTGAAGGACTGGGTCGGCCCTCTGCCAAGAGCCTTATACTATTCTCTATATATACACACACACTGATTATCTTTGAATTGGGTCCTAGTGCCAGGTGTTACTTGCAGCTGTATGCTGTAGCAAGATATGTAGAAATGAAGTTATTAGATGTGTTGTTGCACCTACTCATGATAATTCTCAAAAACTGAAATGAGATTTGTTTTGTATTTGTTATTTCACACTCCTTATTCAGATAACACAGCTGGAAGCTGGCAGAGCATCCCGGCATACCAGCACGGTTGCTGCAGCTACACTAGGCAGAGGAGGGCCACCACCAAGATGAACCATTGCATACCATTGACAGTTGGGACTGCAGCTCAATCTGAAGTGCTTGCAATGAGCGCTTCAGGTCTGAGGACTCGCTCTTGCTCGAATGCACCTGCTCCACCCCTGTAGAGATGTCCTGCTTCAGCTTCTCGCTCTGCAAGTGAAAAAAGACAGAATTGAGTTTGGGCTTGTGGTCTCCTCTGCTGAGCATTGGCGGCCATCTTGGCTAGCAATGAGGCCTTCACCTTTTGCTTGAACTCCTCTTCTGCCTCCTGTCGGTTCTTCTCTGCCAAGGCTTCGTATTCCTTCCTCATCTTGTTCATGGCGTCGAGTAGGTTAATGGCCGGAGCAGCACGCATTTGAACACTGAGTTCTCCAGCAGCGACGCTTTGATGGCCCTTCATCTCCTGAGTAAGAAAGCCAAGCAACCAGTTAACACAACCGACATTCCAAAAGAAACAAAATGCCATTCTAGCTCTACATCTATCACTGGAATTTTGTTAAACAATATTATTTGTGGTGCTAAGTAAATATTGAGATGAGTGATTAGTTGTCAAGGGAACATAAACAAATTCACTGCAGGGTAGGGAACCAAGCAAAGTTATGGAAAACAATGGCCCAGCATCACAGCAAGTGGTGTGGCTCAGCAGATATTTTGGACTACAACTCCCATCAGCCCAAGCAAGCACAGTGAATGGTTAATGATAATGGGATGCATAGTCCAGAACCTCCGTAGAGCTGTAGGGTAGATAAACCATAGTGGGTAAAGCAAGGTTGCTATTTTTTTTTTCTCAAAAAGTGATACATGCCTGGATATTGATTAGGCTACCTGCAAAGTAATCAGATCAGGTACCCAAAAGGAAATAAAGCTATTGAATTCAAAGTAAGAATGACTCTTCGCTTCCTTCAAACAGCCAATGGGAGTAAACATTGCGAAGATGGGGAACAGAAAACGTGGCCACGAAGGTGTCTCTGTTTTACGCTATTGGAGCTTAGACTGCACAGAGCGGACGCATGCATATTGCAGCCATCTTTTTACATGCACTGTGTCTGTAGTGGAAAAAGTCACAAAGAATACTGATTCTAAACAGCTAACATGCTTCTGTAACCCCGTCTCTGCACGCGAGGAATCACCACAGGTCATCGTTTGGGTATAGCCCAGGTACTGACAATACCGCCCCCTCACATAACCCAGCAAGAGATGCAGGCTCTGATGCTGTTGCCTCAAGCCCACACGTGTACTCTTCAGCTCATCACCCTATTCCACTATTATCGACTTTTCAGGGTAAAACTGATTTGTGATCAGTTTCGTAAAATGCCTCGTGATGGTTTGTCCATTTCGTGAATCGTCTCAGAAGCCTACATTCTGCGTTCTGAAATTACCAAGAAGGCCCCAGAAGGGTATGGCCATCTGCAAAATGGGCCTGTATTGATTTCTGGTCATGGTGGATAGTGACAAAGTAGCAGACGTGTATAGAATTGAGGTGCGCGGAATTGATAAGGTGGCAAACAGCATTCCAAAGCGTGTGTCCCTGATCCATATACCCTGATAGAAGAGGCAGTCTAGAAGACATCTAACCATGTCATTCATTGAGTCAAAAATATGTGCAGTGACTCGCACCGTGGACAATCTTAAGGCCACCAGGAAATGACGCACATACCTCCTCGTGGTTCTTCTTGAGGGCGGCCAGCTCCTCCCTCAGGCTCTCCGCCTGGGTCTCCAGGTCAGAATTGCACAGGGTCAGGTCGTCGTGGACTCTGCGCAGGCCGTTGATATCTGCCTCCAAGATCTGGCGTAGTTTCTGCTCGTTCTCATACCTGGGAACATGTCAAGAAAAACACTGACAGGTCAAGGCGATTATCCCACTTTCTTAGCTCCTGACTGAAACCCATCTAACTAGCGCTGAGAAGCCTATTGGGCCTAAAGTCCCCGGTGTCACAGCCATGCTTGGCGGCAAGGAGGTTTCATTCAGAAAGGAGATTTAAGGTACAGAACCTCAGATTGGCACAGAGGGTGGCAACGTGCAGGCACTTACTCTTGAACGCCACGTGCTCCTTAATTCTTGTTTGCTTGTGTTGTTCCCAAATTCAAATTGAAACTGGTCTTGCCTTGCAGGTCTCTGGAGTTTTAGGAAAAACTGCACTTTGCTGGTCAAATATAAGGGGCCACACATATAATGTGTGCGAATAACGTGTGCAAATAATGTGTGCACAGCAGGGCTACAGTCTTACAAGCTTTCAAGCTTTCACTGAACTCTTGCTCTATTTCCCCTCGTGTGACTAGGAACCGAAAGAGGCCCAGGAAATAATTGTCAAAGTGACACCATATTGTGCATTTTCAGAAAGCCCAACCCTTTTCCTATGAGAACGTTTGGAAATAAAATAGGTTACCACATAAAGGAGGCCCAGGGTGCAGAGGGCTACCAGCACATCTCCAGAGTTCCTTACAGGCCAGTCCAGCCCTGCCCAGGGTGCAGAGGGCTACCAGCACATCTCCAGAGTTCCTTATAGGCCAGTCCAGCCCTGCCCAGGGTGCAGAGGGCTACCAGCACACCTCCAGAGTTCCTTATAGGCCAGTCCAGCCCTGCCCAGGGTGCAGAGGCCTACCAGCACATCTCCAGAGTTCCTTATAGGCCAGTCCAGCCCTGCAGTCCAGCCCTGCCCAGGGTGCAGAGGGCTACCAGCACATCTCCAGAGTTCCTTATAGGCCAGTCCAGCCCTGCCCAGGGTGCAGAGGGCTACCAGCACACCTCCAGAGTTCCTTATAGGCCAGTCCAGCCCTGCCCAGGGTGCAGAGGCCTACCAGCACATCTCCAGAGTTCCTTATAGGCCAGTCCAGCCCTGCCCAGGGTGCAGAGGGCTACCAGCACATCTCCAGAGTTCCTTACAGGCCAGTCCAGCCCTGCCCAGGGTGCAGAGGGCTACCAGCACATCTCCAGAGTTCCTTATAGGCCAGTCCAGCCCTGCAGTCCAGCCCTGCCCAGGGTGCAGAGGGCTACCAGCACATCTCCAGAGTTCCTTACAGGCCAGTCCAGCCCTGCCCAGGGTGCAGAGGCCTACCAGCACACCTCCAGAGTTCCTTATAGGCCAGTCCAGCCCTGCCCAGGGTGCAGAGGGCTACCAGCACATCTCCAGAGTTCCTTACAGGCCAGTCCAGGCCTGCCCAGGGTGCAGAGGGCTACCAGCACATCTCCACCACCTCCACAACAGATATCCATTTGTGATAGTTGGCTTTTTCCTTTTCCTTTGAAGTGCTAGGACACTAAATATGCTCACCCCTTCAATGCCAAACTGCACCTATGTTTTGATGTACTGTAATGGCATATTCCAACAGGTCACGTGGGCGCTCTTTAGAAGTGGCCATGTTAGAAAGGCACCCCCAATACATTCTGCTCTGCTGATGTCACTTTGGCTTAAACTCTACTAAATGTTCCACGTATCTTTTTATTTATGCACTTTAGGCACGATAATGCACATTCATGTATCTATAGTAGCCCCACATTGAAGCATCTCGCCCATCGTGTAACTATCCTTACAGTGAGAGTCTGGCAGCTGGCACCAAAAATCCATAGCTCCCGTTCTAAGATGGCCGCCAGCGAGCCAGTGAGCACCCATATTAGACGTGGGTCTTGTGGATTGTGTGTCAGGTTGGGGCATTGCCTTATTACAGATATTTTTCCGGGGCTTTTTTAAACTGGTGGTGCATCAGGACGCGCCACGGTTGGCGTGTGGTGCTTACTCACTTGAGCTTAAAGTCATCGCATGCCAGGCTGGCATTGTCGACCATCAGAATGACGCTTGCATTCGCGATTTCAGCAGCGATAATCTGTAAACACACGTTGCAAGCAGAGTGAGTACAAGGTTTCTTGTATGAATGTTTCTGTTTCATAGAATTTCCACTGCAGATGACATGGAATGCACACCAGGGGCCGGAGTGAGGAAGCCTTGCACCAGTGCAAGTGCAAAGGTGCACAGCATTAGCAATAGGGCAACACGTTTTTAGCAACAGGGCAAACTTTGCCGTAGTGCTAATACCGTGCAACTTTGCACTTGCACCGGTGCAAAGTTTCTGTAGCCTGGCCCCAGTTTACCCCCTAATTACATGGAGCTGCATTGCCTCAATGTGCTTTTACCTTCTAAGTGTCACAACAGTCAACCAACTCTGTGTGTGCTGAGTTTGGAGGAAGTCTACAGCCTACGCTGGACCATTTCAATGAAGGATAACACAAAACAAGCATTGGAAAAGTCAACAGTTTGGGGTTTGGTGTAGGCATGGGATAGGCATTTTGGCACTGCTGCCCATGTGATGGTAACTGCTGCAAAATAATGTGAGCAGCTGGGCATCTGAAAGCTGTGCCTGGCAAATGCCTGTCTAATATCTATACACAGGGCACATCAGCTGGCTTTGCCAATGCTTATTGTGAACAGGATTTCAGTTATAGGACCTACAGAAGGCTTATAAACCAAGTAGCTGACAGAACACGTGGGTAAGAGAATATTATTACAGTAGTAGCACATTTATAATTGCAATTAGACCATTCAATCTCTGAAGGTTGCTTTGCAATAACGGTAGGGATTTAGGGCACTGCGTTTGATGTTACTGCCTGATAAATCCATCTCAGAGAGATCCTAGGAGGATGGGTATTGAATGGGGAGGGTCGGTTAGTAGGTGGGAATGGCCATAATGATTAGCCTGGCCAAGGGAAATCAATGAGTGTGTACATTATCAAACCTCCACAAGTGTGTGCTGCTCATCATATATAATATTCCTTCTAGTTGTACTATAAAGCAATGGTTTTGGATAATAGGTGGCGCTTAAGCTCTACCTAATAGCCAAAACTGACACATCCCTAGTAGGACGTCGATTTGTCAGCCTGAATGCAAAGTGCTAGGCATGTCACACATTTCTAGTGAAGGTCACAAAGTGCTAGCCAAGGTAAAAAAAAGTGCTACTCATTTCTCGTGGCACTAGTGAGCCTTTCTTGTTTGTTTGTTTATTTTATTTATGTAGCGTGCCTGACCCAGAGGTATCTGGGCGCTTTAGAATGCATTTACATGTACAGGGTAAGACAGTCTGGGAGAAGATAAAGCGCCTTCTTTCAGGAAGGCCTGTTGTTATGGAATCATTTTGAGTATCATCTGTACTTGGAGATGGGGCACCGTGTGCCGAGCACGTGGGTTGTTTCATTATATATCACCATAACAATTAAACAAACCACACATAGTCACGCACAACAGCACATGCCGACTGCCAACCGAAAATGACACCTGTGCTCAGCCATCGGTGTAAACTGATCGGAAACTGCCAAAAGCACATCACAGCTCCCTTGCTCTTTTCTCCCGCTCAGTCCTGCTAACTTACACCCCATAGCACTCTCGCTTTACAGAGCCGACAGAGCGCCAAGGGACCACACAGGTGGTGACAGTGCGCGCTACAAGAACCTTTAACATAACTTAACACATACCGTCGGCTTTAGAAGATTACCAATTAGATCTGCTCCTGTACAGATGGAAATAGTTTTAATGCGTGAGTTTGGGAGGTAAAGGCTTGTGTGAATAGGCATTTAATTAAAACCCCCTTTGGATTGTGATGGCCGTCAGAGCGAAGCAGCTGCAAGTGGTGCAGGTCTCTTTTGCCACTCATTTGACACCCCCCTACTGCATTCACCAACACATTGATTACAAGTAAGGAATTACCCTCTCAGGTTGTTTTGACAAATATCCTGGCCATCCACCCTACATTTAACAGAACCCTCTTTTCCTGAATTTTCACTTGATCACGTCCTATTTAAGTTTTGGGAGCTTGAAGCTGCTCCCTGAACAATTGCCCAGACTTAGTAGCTCAGCAGCCCGGGGCTCTATTGTGTAGTATTTCTTTTGGGAGCAGCAATGTAGCTGTTCCTGAAATTGGAGATTATGACATTTCAAAGGAAATGGCAAAACATTCTGCGAAGCAAAAGTCTGTGCTGTTAGTGCTGGCCTGGTGCCACTGAGCAGGAAATGCTTGAGTGCACGTTTTGGTTTGCATAGCACCTGGTGCCTTGGGGTCTTACTTTGAGGAGAGCAGATTATTTGTAGTATGTTTATTCTCAATCAATTGTGTTCATATTTATTTTTACTGCAAACAAATATTTGACCAGAGATGACGTGACTTTTTATAGGTTGTAGAGTGTCAGTGTTAATCAAACTCCTTTGAATGGAAAATGAGACGGTGTGAAATGAGCCACGTGACCATAGAGATATTCTTCATTAGCGCCCTCAGCAAGTGCAAGACCCAATCAGGTTGCTCCGAACCTTGGCTGTATCTACCAATGCAAGCCTGGCTTCGGAACAACCCGGGTGCTCTCTGCACCCACCCTCCACCCAGCGCTGCTCTTTTCGCTGTACTCGGTCCCTTAATTTGGGCAGCAGGTCGTTACCTACAGGGTTAACCCGCCACCTCGGGGCATATCGCCTCAGTATCACAGTTTCACCTTCATCAGGGTCTAGAAAGATATGCACCATTTGTGACCTGTTTTTTTGTTGTTGACTAGAAAGTTGTCTTTCTTATTTGTAACTAGTGCTGTGGTTCACTTTTTGGAAGATGAAGTCCTAACCTACCAAGCCAATACCTTAGGACGTTATTCCATGTTTTTAGAAGTCAAAATACTTCCACTCTTGTATTTTTGGGGCGAAACGACTTGTTTGATAAATCAGATGGCGATCAATTGCTGGTGTAAAAAAGACAGGTAGGATTCTGCTGCCGTCTGTTGATGAAGGATCAGATCAAAATGGGAGAGAAAGCAGACAGGACATGTGTAGACATCCCAATATGGCGACAGAGAGTGGCGGGAAGATCTCTGGGAAACGTCCAGGGAAAATAAGAAGGCCTCCGTTTCTTTAAGAATACCTCTGAGCCTCCACAACTGGGGCCAGATTACAGAAACGTTGCACTGGTGCAAGTGCTCATGGCCACTGTGTTGGCACATGGGTAAAGTGTGCCCTATTTCTAATACCACTGGGGCATGTTAAAAAACCATTGACAAAAAAACATGACAAGTGCATTTTGCCATGGTATACGCACCAGAGCAAAAAAATGGTCCTAGTCGAAACAGGTTAAATCTTTGCACCAGGGCAGACCTAGTGCTAACACCATGCGATTGTGCAATTACATTAGTGCAAAGGTTCTGACCCTTGGAGTCATGTTTTAAACACAGATATGTGGATGGGAGGCTGACCTACTCGATCTGACCTTTTAAGGAAGGTTTATGACTTTTTAAATTAAACCACCCAGAAATGGCTTAACTGGGGCACTGCCTCTAATCCAAGTTTGTCTCTGCATGGCCATCGCTGCACCCATGTTCTGTTTTTTCTTCCTGTAAAGTGGAAATGATATTGAAAAGGAATGGGGATCCTAATTCTAATTCCTGACACCTCGATCTCACTCCTCAATCATCAGTTCTCATGTGTCCACCTGACAAGTGAGAAGTAGTGTGGTTTTAGGACGAGGATTGGAGAATTAGGAGGGCGACTGAGGAGTGAGAAGTTGTTTTGAGCTTTCTACTGAGATCCGCTCCTCCACATCATCAAACACTAAAATGAAGATACCAGCTACAAAACGCAAGCATTTCCATTCTGCAAGAAGAGGAAGAATTGTAAACAATTAGCCCAAACACAACTCACTGCTTTCAGTGTATTTAAATGATATGGATTAAATACTGCATTCAATCGCAGGGATGCAGGACTGTGAGGTAAAGCACAACAGAGTGACTGAGGAGGAGGTGAGACGAGTTGATATGAAGATCACCTACAATGCTCATTAACTCGTCCATTTAAGGAAATCGTCACTTCTCCTCCTCCTTGCCCCCTTCTCTCTCCTCTCATCCTCATGTCTCCTCCATCCCCCTCACACCCCGTTCTTACTCCTCTGTCATCCTGTCCTTCCACCGGCCTGTATTCGTATTTCAGTACATCTCACTCCTTCACCGTGAGGTGTGAGATGTCAGGAATGGGGAAGAAGAGTGACGAGGAAGGCAGATAGCCGAAGTGTGGGATCGAGGTGTGAGGAGGAGAGACGAGGGTGTCCTAGAATAGATCCTGTGCACCTACACATCACCTGCAGTGATGTGCCATGACATTAACGCCGCATTGTTCCTGGTCGCTGAATTGAATTCGTCATTCCATTAAGTAACGCATTGTTTGCATCATCAACTTTGCTGACATCTTTGGCAATACATGTCATTTGCCTGCCCTCTTTTATCAGCCTCTCCTTATTTTCTAGGGATGAGTGTAGACACGGTTCCCTGCAAAGAAGGGAAGCACTTTAGGGTGGACAAGTGATGTGTGATCCCCGAGAGGGCAGAGTTCGGGTGCCAGGTCATGTGTATTTATAAGGCAGCAGGGTGACCAAGTGGCACCTGAGTTGATGCTGCCAATAAGGGAAGAGAGTAACATGTTTCTTAGGGCATAATTCATGGAACATTTGCACAGTGCAAAAGGACTTTGCAGCAGGCTAGAAGTTCCATGCATCAGGCGCTTAGTGCCTTGCCGGTGGTTTGCAGATGAGACTGCGGTACACATTATACTGGGAGATGTGCCAACAGGCATGAACACATCCATGACCTAGAAATACTGCTAGAGAGCCTCTGGCCTAGGAGGGTTGTACCCCGAAGTAGCGAGACACTGGTGTCTGGGAATGCATGGGTGCTTGCAGGTGTGGTTGGTGTCAACATTTTGGAGATGATTAGTGTACGGTAATGAGGGTTGCAAATCAAGAGGCTACAATCGAAAGACAGAGACCCAGGGAAGTGGAGGAAGGAAATAAAGAACAAACGAGAAGGAGGATGTTGCAGGCTTCATATGCACGCGTTGTAGGAAGGAGGACAAGGTCCCATGGTGGCAAAAAAGCACCTTCGAGAAAAAGAAGTGCACAGGGAGAGAGAGGGCAGAAGCAAAATGAAGGTCACTGAGTGGGAAAAGAAAATGCCCCCCTCCTGCTGCTCTCTCCTGCCTCGTCTTTGGAACAAGTTAACAATGCTGATCAGGCAGGATTCCTCCTTTCCACACTTAAACCTAACAGCCTACCTTTCAGAGAACATCACCCCAGTCACTGATCACTCCACTAAACCCTACTCCTGCCCTCTTGCTCCTTCCCCTGCACCCCCTGCACATTCCAGCTCCTCTGCTTCACCCACACCCTACCTGTACCCACCCTGGGTGCATCACCTGTGTATAGCACTCTGGTGTCACCCAGCTAGACTTGCTTTGTAAGTCCCATACCATCACAGCTACATGCATACCCACATTAGGGAAAAAGGTAAAGTTACAGTTAATGGCATTTGAAATATTGCTTTACCTTAGCTTGAAGATCTGCAATTTGTTGGTAATACTTGCTGTAGTCTTGAGCAGCTTCTCCAGTCGAGCCCCCGGGCTTGTGCTTGTCATACCACTCTCTGATTTTACGCTCAAGCTCACCATTGGCATCCTCCAGAGCCTTGACGTTGTCCATGTAGGTGGCCAAGCGGTCATTGAGGTTCTGCATGGTCTCTTTCTCACTGCCGGAGAGAATGCCATCGCCACCAGCCCCACCACCATGTCCACCTCCAAAACCACCACCATGGCCACCTCCAAAGCCACCACCAGAACCACCTTCAGCACCAAAACCACCACCGGCACCAACAGCAAAGCCACTGTCATGGACCCCAAAGGCACCACCCTCAAAGCCTCCCCCTTGGACCCATGCTGGCATGCCATCACCAGCAGCAGATCCACCACTAAATCTCCCAAAGGATCCTCCATTAAAGCTTCCACCAGCCTGCACTCCACCACCGTGACCGTGCCCTCCAACACCGTACCCTCCACCACCACCGTGCCCGTGGCCTCCACCACTGTGCCCTCCACCACCACCATGGCCACCTCCAAAACCACTACCATAACCACCTCCAGCAGCACCACCTGTTCCAGTCGAGCCCCCGGGGACGTACTCATACCACTTGTTCATTTTACGTTCAAGCTTACTATTGGCATCCGCCAGAGCCTTGACTTTGTCCAAGTAGGTGCCCCCTTGGACCCAAGCAGCCCCGCCATCACCACCATATCCCCCAAAGGATCCTCCATGAAAGCTTCCACCACCCTGCCCTCCACCACTGTGACCGTGCCCTCCACCACCGTACCCGCCACCACGACCGTGCCCGTGGCCTCCACCACTGTGCCCTCCACCACCCTGAACCAGCCCTCCACCAGCATACCCTCCACCACCACCACCTTGCTTAACTGCAGACCCACCGGAGGACGCTCCCTTAAAACTACGGAATGACATATTGTCTTAGCACAGTTGCACCTGATCTAGGAAGGCAGCAGAGGAGGTGACTGTGTGCCGTGGAAACGCGTCTTCCTTATATACAAATGGGACAGGGTGTGTCAACAAACTGCACGCTGTTTCTCATATCGGCACAAAGCCTTTGCCAACTTATTATCTCTTGCCTATTAGATGATCAATTATAGCAATTATTAAGCAGCCCTGTTTTTTTTTTTTCTCATATGTGCTGTTGGGCTGAGTCTGTTTGTGATGTTGGGGCGGGAGACGGGCGGGGTGCAGAATACTTTTCAGAAGATTACACTTCTCCCGTTTTGAGGGAAGAGCTTTAAACGCAATGTTAGGAATGGGGAAGAAGAGTGACGAGGAAGGCAGATAGCCGAGGTGTGGGATCGAGGTGTGAGGAGGAGAGATGAGGGTGTCCTATAACTGCTGAACCCATATGCATGCCTTAGCAATGGCCGAACCCCAAAACATCACCCATAATGATAGGCTTACAAATTGTATCAAGTGTTGGCAATAAAAAGGCAGTAGGATTTTATTGTACAGATATGGGTTATGGCTTTAACAATATCACATATCATGATGGTATCATACTTTTGGGCACCGGGTCCTGAGGTTACCCACTCTGACCCGTGCCACCTTCTTGTGTCCCACGACTTGTTGTGGGCACCATACAGTGCCTTGCACTTCTTTTTTCTTCTCCCCTTTTGTAGGGTGGGCGGGTTCTGTGGTAGAGAAGCAAGAAGATTTGGAAGACCTCCTGTTTGCTTGGGTCCCCGTTCAGGGTCCACAAACAGATTGTGTTTACTCTGAGCATGCTGCTCTCATTTATAGGACCCAGGGAGGACCTGGGTCTTTGTTGTGTATGTGGTGGGGGCTGCTGTTGTCGCAGCCCCGGCCGGATAGTCGACTGTCTGACCCCCTGGTGGGAGCAGATCTTTTGAACGTGGGCCCTGCCTGACGGTTGTTTTCCTTATGGTGCTTAGCACCTTGCTGTTTGGAGAAAGGGTGCAGTGACTGTTCGCACCTTACCCTTCCGTGGCTTTTGTGCTGCCGAGACTGCGTGTCTCCGTAGCTGGGAGGAGGAGAGGAGCAGGCACGGGGAGGTTGGGGCTGCCCCTCTCCCAGCTGCTGATGGTAACAGCAGTTACCTTGCCTCGCTTGTGGGATGCCCATGCAGCATTGCCCATAACTGCTGAACCCATATGCATGCATTAGCAATGGCCGAACCCCAAAACCTCACCCATAATGATAGGCTCACAAATTGTATCAAGTGTTGGCAATAAAAAGGCAGTAGGATTTGATTCAGATATGGGTTATGGCAATAACAATATCACATATCATGATGGTATCATACTTTTGGGCACCGGGTCCTGAGGTTACCCCCTCGGACCCGTGCCGCCACACACTGGCAGGTTACCGGCTGACCGTGTTCCCCCAAGAGTATGCCCTAGAGACAGCCCCTGTGAGCAAGAGTTGTATTGATTTCCCGAAAGAAATACTCCATGCCCTGGCTAGACAAATGGGTGCCGTCGTGGAGAAAAAGGTCTGGGTTGCCTAGTGTAATGGCTGGGTGCTTTATGAAACCCAGTCCTCTTGTCATACAGAATCTCTCTACCGTCCTGTTCACTTTTCTTCTGGAGATGTCTATAGATTTGTAGCAGTTGGCCCCTAGCCATTTCTTTCTTGGTAAGATGGCTTAGAAGTATATTTCCGTCTCTCTCCAGTTGTGCGAAATGTCTGCTAGAGAGGAGCAGATTTCTTCGCATAGGATGCGTCTAGCTGTGTTGACTAGGTCGTTGCCCCCTAGGTGGATGATCAGGAATTCAGGGGGGTCCCTGTATGCCACCAGTTCTGCTAGTTTTTTGTGGACGTCAGCCCACCGTAGGCCTCTGTATCCCCACCATGAAGTAATGGTGTTTCTGAAAGGTGGCCCTTCTTTGGTCTCTTCTGCCCATCTGCCTGTCCTGAAAATGAATGAGTGGCCGACTATCCATGCTGATCGGAGTGTGGTCCTCGATTTGCCTGTTGTTTCTGTGGTGGTGGGAGGTGGGGAAAAGAAAGAAAATTGTAGGGTGGATGGCTATATCAATTTTGGTCTGATATATCTTTTATAACAGTCTGACTTCCATCCCCCTATGTTTTTTAGTAGTTGCGGTGCTAAACCTCCTTGCCATGCTGCAGTGGCGGCACCTATCCTGAAGGAATGAGTGCCGAAATGGTTGCCGAAATGGTTAGGATCCCACCCTGCTCTGCTGATTGCTTTTATCAGCACTCCTTTAAAATGGAAGCGGCTTAGGGCCGATGCATCCTTGTGGATTAAAAAACTCCCCCCCACTTTGGGTCATTGTGCGTAATAGAGGTTGGTGATGCAAACCGGGCAGTTTGTTGCCTCATCGATGCAACAAATATTGATGGTTCTTTTTGCACCCGTTTTCGACTGTTGCATTTCTATGTTGACACTTTCCTGTCTCACCCTGATTTCCATGACGCCCAGACCGTTTGTGGCCTTGGTGCTGGAAGCGATGAGTTCTCCTACCCGAAAGCCCCGAAGTAGGCTAGGAAAAAGGCTGTTTTAAATAACATTATCTCGTATGGGTGCCAGTATATGGCTTCCAAATGGCTTGCTATCTGCAACAGTTTGCTGAAATCAAGGGGTCGGCGGGTGTCCACTTGCGGACCCTCTATTCTGCCCCATCCCTTCATTGCATAAGTGATGAGGGCGTTCTGGGTGGAGTCTGAATCACCCCATATTTTTGTAAAGTATGAAATTGCCACCAGGTGTCTTTTAGCTCAATCCCTTTTGAAACCTTGTTCCCGGGCCCATTTTAAAATACTTCTATATCTTTAATCGTTATTAGCTCTACGTGGTTTAAACCTGTGGCCTTAAATACTGTTTGCAAAAACTTACTGTACTGTGTTGCAGTGGTGCTTGTCACTGCCCTCTCTGCCATCTCTCTTAGGAAGCCTGTGAGGTTGTTGGCACCCGTTGTTGATGTGCCTGATTCTTGTTGGGCATCCCGGCCTGGGCTCTCTGGTGCCGGCGTTGATGCCAAAGTGTTGCTGGCACCCCTTTTAGAGGTGCCTGCTTTGTATTGGTCATCCCGTCCTGCACTCTCTGGTGCTGGCGTTGATGCAATGTGTTGTTGGCACCCGTTTTAGAGGTGCCTGCTTTGTATTGGTCATCCCGGCCTGCACTCTCTGGTGCTGGTGTTGATGCCGATGTGTTGTTGGCACCCGTTTTAGAGGTGCCTGGTTTTCGTTGGGCATCCTGGCCTGTGCTCTCTGGCGTTGGCGTTGATGCCGTTATTCTTGTCTTCTCATTATTGCCCAGCATTCTGCTGGTATTGGCGTCATCTGTTCTTGGGCGTGCTGCGCTAGCTCTCGGAATCTTGTCCACTGGAAACGAGATAAGGCATCAGCAATGTTATTATCTGCCCCTGAAATGTGCTTCGCTTTGAGTACAACGTTTACTTGTAGTGTGACTGTTGTAATGGCTCGTAATACTTTTAGTACTAAAGGGCATTTCGTAGACCTTCTGTTTATGGGGCCCACTACAGCCATATTATCGCACCAGATCAAAAGTTCTGTATTCGCTAGTCGCCTGCCCCAGATGTGTAATGTAAGCCAGATGGGGAATATTTCTAGTAGGGTGAGTTTCTTGTCCACCCTGCTGCTTGCCATGAATTGGGCCAGTGTCCTGCAACCCATTTGGAGTCTAGCATGGCTCCAAACCCCTTGCTCCCAGCTGCGTCGGTGTATAGAACCCTGGTAGACTGGGTATTTAAAGGCGTTCGCCAAAGTAAAGACCCGTTGAAATCCCTGATGAATTTTCCCCATGTTTCCAGGTCTTCTTTCACCTCTCTGCCTAGCCGGATATGCAAGTGTGGTTTGGTGAGTGATTTGATTTTGAACTCCAGGCTTCTGGAAAATATCCTTCCTTGAGGTATTATTTTGGATGCGAAATTGAGGCTGCCTGCTAAGGATTGTATTTCCTTTACAGTCCCCTTTTCTCTCATTATCAGGTTTTGTATTTTTGCCAGGAGTTCTGATATTTTTGTTTTGGGGATTCTGCAGCCCCTTTGCTGAGTCTATTTCGATGTCCAGAAAAATTGTTTGTGTCTGGTTTGGTGGTTTTTCCCTTCGCTAGGGGACCTCCCCACTGTGCAGCCATGTACTCCAGTTTTGCTAAAGCCCAGCCGCATTCCTCGGAGTTTGGTGGCCCTATGACCATGAAAGTGTCTAGGTAATGCACTATTTTTGTCCCTGGTGTCTGTTTTAGGAAAGCCCATTGAAAAAAGGAACTGAATTGTTCAAATAGTGCACAGGATACTGCACACCCCATGGGAGGCATCTATCTACATAGAATTTGTTGTTAAAAGTGAAACATAGCCACTGCTGTGACTCTGGGTGGACTGGCAAGAGTCTGAAAGCAGATTCGATGTCCAGCTTGGCCATCAAGGCGTTTCTGCCGCACTCTTGTATGAGCCTTACCGCCTCTTGAAAATGCGTGTAGGATACAGCGGATTCTGTGTGTGGGATGCCGTCGTTTAAAAACTGGCCTTTAGGGTGGGAAAGGTGATGAATTAGTCTCATTTTTCCGGGTTCTTTTTTGGGGACCAGGCCTAGTGGAGATATTAAATGCATGAAATACCAGGGACCTGCTACCCTGCCCAGTTGCAGTTCTTTCTTGATTTTGGTGTCTACTATCTGGGGGTTGTCCCTGGCTGACTTTAGGTTCATCGGGATGTATTGTGACCCAGTGCCCTTAAAGGGGATGAAAAAACCTTTGGTGAAACCCTGCCATATTAACCTGCTGGTTTCCTTGTCTGGGTAGCTGTTTAGGGCGTCCCTAAAATTGCCCAGATTGATGGGCGTTCGTCCTGGTTCTAAGATTGGGATATCATTCTTTCTTGGCTGGTAGTCTGGTGCAGTTGCTTGCTGCATGGTCGCCGCTGCAGTTTGTGCAGGCGTGTTTGTACCAGCATTCTTTGCCCCATGTACACTGGTTTTTCCTAAAATTTCTGCATGGGATGTTGGATTTGACAGCCTGCTGTTTGTTCTGTCTGAGGGCATTATTTTTAGCCGCCCAAGGATGCTTCCTCCGAAAGGGCTGCTCCCCTTTTTTGGATTTATCATTGTCATGGGATTTGCTTACTTGGGAATTTTTGCTATTTTTGGAAGAAGAATGCATGGTATCTTCTTCCTGGGGAGGTTCGGCGTGGAGGGTGTATAAATCGTTCTGGACTTCATCCCACTCAATGGCCGGCCTTTCTGAAATGCTCCTCCTAAATCTGATGTCGTATGCAAGCCATCTCTTCCCCCTCTGTGTTACTTTTACTTCCCTTATTTTATCAACGTATGCCCAGATCTTCCTACCATCCAAGGGGAATTTTTCTTCCTATATTGTTGCTAAGATGGCAAAGGCCTGTAACCAGTTGTCCCAGTTTTGTACGACCTGGGCGTTTCTGGCAATAGCTTTTTCTTCTATTTTTTGGGGTCTCTGAAAGCGTCTTTCCCTTTGTGCTGGGCTTCTATTAGGGAAACGATTTCTATAAATTCGTTGGCCCATATGGCTTCTTTGATTGTGGTATCAATGTTCCATGCCAGGCATCTTTTGTATCTATTTAATATCTCTGTTTGGAAAGATTTCATTTTTTGGTCTAATTGTGCATTACAGATTGTTACAATGTCAGTTGTATTGCTGCCCGGATGTCCCTGTCGCGACCGTGTTGTCTGTGCTTAGGGTTGCCCATGCTTATAGGGCACCTGTTTAATCAGTTGCTGGAGTTGTGGAGGCTGTTGTATTTATAGCTGTGGGCGCTATTGGCAACTGCTTTACTTGTTGTGGCGGGATTGCTATAGGTAGTGTTATGGGATGAGTTGACAATTGTTATTGTAGGTTCTATTGCGATGGTAGGTTTTGAGGCCCCAGGTTCCCTTGTGGGCGGTGTCTGTTTCCCCCTTATTTCTACCATTAGTTGCTGTAATTCCACTACATTCTCGCATAGTTTTGACAATTTTTTGGTACCTTTTCTGGCGCCTTTGGATATTTTTCTCCTTTTTAATGGTGCAGAAACCTCCTCCTGGATGGGTGGGCTGGTAATTCCTTCCCTGGGTAGGCCGTACATGTTTTCTCTAACCCATGCCCATCCGTAGTGCTCTGCCGCTTCAATGGCTGCTAGCAATTGTGGTGATTTGGGCTTCTGCGCCGGTGTTGGGGGTGCCCATGTTTTCCGTTTGGACCCCATGTTCTTCTATGCCTGCTATAGGAAAAGGAAAAAGGTTTTATCAAGGAGTTAAACTGTTGTTATCGGCAAGTTCTTTGCGCCTGTTCTATTTGTTGCCTGTGCTGGGTAACTGTTGACTGGTGCCTTCTTGACCGGGTTCAGAAAATTGGGCAGCCCCCAGGCTTGATTTACTGGATTTAAAATAATTGGTTTCGCTGTGAGGTCGCCCTGCAATATTAGAGAAATGATTTTAAATCTGCAGTCTTTGGGCCTGTGTTCGCCAGCTCTGCGTGGTTGTCAAGCAAAGACGAGCTCCCAAGCTGGCTTGTGACTCTGCGCGAGTTTAAAACTGGCTTGTGTTATCTTGCCCTGCCTGCCTTATAACGCGGGGGTTCCGGTCCACTGTAATAAAATGTATCTCTTCCGAACATAAATGTCTATTTTTCTTCCCTCGTAGCCCCAGCACGGTGGCTCACCTGTAAATTGTTGAATCGGTCGCCATCCGCGCCGTGCTGTTCGAGTGCCTCTCTCTCCTTCGTTCGCACTGGTTTTGGGGATGATCCGCAGCATGCGTCTTTGTTTGTTTTGTTTTGGACACGCTTGCCGCTCACTTTTCCTTCTATGCCGAGATGTTGAGATTGACAGCGTCCGTGCTGGCCGTTCGGTTGCCGCTTCTCCTTCGTTAAGGCTGCATTGAAATTGCTTTGAACAGTACAATGTTCAGGAAGGAAAAAGACACTGCGATGTACAGCGAACTTCAAAGATTGCTAAAGAAGCAAGAAGATTTGGAAGACACTGAGTAAACAGTGAACCTCCTGTTTGCTTGGGTCCCCGTTCAGGGTCCACAAACAGATTGTGTTTACTCTGAGCATGCTGCTCTCATTTATAGGACGCAGGGAGGCCTTGGGTCTTTGTTGTGTATGTGGTGGGGGCTGCTGTTGTCGCAGCCCCCGGCCGGATAGCCAACTGTTTGACCCCCTGGTGGGAGCAAATCTTTTGAACGTGGGCGCTGCCTGACGGTTGTTTTCCTTATGGCGCTTAGCACCTTGCTGTTTGGAGGAAGGGTGCAGTGACTGTTCGCACCTTACCCTTCCGTGGCTTTTGTGCTGCCGAGACTGCGTGTTTACGTAGCTGGGAGGCGGAGAGGGGCAGGTGCGGGGAGGTTGGGGATGCCCCTCTCCCAGCTGCTGATGGTAACAGCAGTTACCCTGCCTCGCTTGTGGGATGCCCATGCAGCATTGCCC
Organism: Ambystoma mexicanum; assembly: GCF_040938575.1. NCBI lineage: Eukaryota > Metazoa > Chordata > Amphibia > Caudata > Ambystomatidae > Ambystoma > Ambystoma mexicanum. The sequence goes on along the minus strand of NC_090938.1, from coordinate 627,343,530 downwards.
AGAATAGATGCTACCTACACATCACCTGCAGTGATGTGCCATGACATTAACGCTGCATTGTTCTAGGTTGCTGAATTGAATTTGCCATTCTAGTAAGCGCCATCACTGGCGTAACGGGGGCACCCGCAGCCCCTGCGGTGTGGGGGGGCCCCTCCAGCACATGTACTTGGAGGGGAAAAAATGAAAAATATTTTTTTCCAAACAATTTTTTTTTTCTTTTTGATTTAATTTTGCATTCATAAAGAACTTATTTCTGTAACAGAAATAATGTGTTTATGAAGGCAGAGTGACTACAAAAAAAAACTTTATTTTTAAAGTCTGAGGGATCCCCCCATCCCATTCAATGGAAGACCCTAGGCTGGAGGCCTCCATGTCATGGGGTGGGGAAGCCCTAGGACTTCAAAAAGAAACAGTGGGCCTCATTATGGGTTTGCCGGTCCGGAAACTACAGTACTGTTAAGCTTGCTGGTACCGTTGTTTCCGGACCGACAAACTATGAGTCCTGCGAGCGGGTGCCTTTCAGGCCACCAGGTGTGACCTGGCAGGCGGAACTGCACTGGCGCGCAGACCTCGACGGATGCACCGGCACCATTCATGAATCGTGCCGGTACATCCGGCCTCTACATTCCCATTGAGTCCAATGGAACTCAAATGGGAATGGGGAGTAATATTTTCTGGCGCCCGGGAATGGTCAATTACAAGTTCCCCCTGGGGCTGTAATGCCCTGGTAATTGCCCATTCCCGGGCACAGGAAAATTCATGACTCCGGCGGCAGCCGTGCCAGTACTTACCGGCACTGCTACGCCAGGGTCATAATGACCCCCAGTATCTTTTTGAAGTCACTCTCCATTCATAAATAAATTATTTCTGTTATGGTTCAGTCTATAAAGGAAATCATTTCTTTATAACGTCTACGTGACTTCAAAAAGAAGCAATTTGTTTTTGAAATAATAGGGCTCCCTTTAACCCCATGCCGGGTGCATGTGTGAGTGTATGGTGAAAGTGTGCACACTTAAATGTATGGGTGGGTGCATGGGTGTGTGTGTGCGCCTTTATGGGGAAAGGGTGCACACTTAAATGTACAGGTGGCTGCCTGGTTGTGCCTGTATGGTGAAAGAGTGCACACTTAAATATATGGATGGCTGTGCATGTGTGTATATGGTGAATGGTGTGTGTGCTTGTGTTCAGGGGTGCAAGAAAACCTACATTTCGGGGGGGCAAACCCTTCAAATATTGCGGGAGGTGCTAACTTCACAGGTGGTGGGGTAGAGGTTAACTTATTTGTGTGGGGGCATCTACTTTCTTTATGCATTTTAATGAGACTATTCTAGTGCAGCTTCAATGTTACAAGCAGTTAACTCTCTCCTTTAAGGTTTAAAGCTCCCACTTATGGACTTCTGCGAGAATTGAGTGGTCTCCTGTTCCCTCTCTACCCTTCCAATCCTTCCCCTGGCATGCAAGTACTAAACCCACATCACAATTTCATTTGGCTAAAAAATGTGGCATTTGAATGCAGGTACTAACAGTGAAATGCTTTATGTTAGTAATTGCTGGGCTCTTGTTAAAAGCAAAACACAAGGGCCGTTTAACAACTTTGTCCTGTTCTGTCCGGCAACTGCTCTGAAGGTCAGCCAGGTCGAGAAAACATAGTCCAACATTTCGGGGGGGAGAAGTGCTGAATCCCAGTCAACTCAATGGTGTTGCACCACTACTTGTGTTTAATGCCTTGATTACTTATTGGTAATCTTCATAACTCTTGGCCCTATACTTCCTCACTCTGCCTCATACACAAGTACTGGGATGGGGTAGAGGTACATAGAGATAATGCCTGACGTAGCTACCTGTAATCTTCATTACTCCTAGTCCCGCTCTTCTTCATCCCAGTACTTACCTATGAGTGAAGGAGCCTCATATGTGAGCTCTGGGACAAGGAAGAGGGACGTGGAGGTAATTCTGGCCAAGGGGCTTATTTTGGAGGTGGGGTAGGGGTGGTCGAGAGAGGGGATGTTTGGGTGGGGTGGGGGTTGTGTGACCAATCATAATGGTTGTCCATGTCCAGTCTAAGCAGGCATGATATGTGGCATTATTGTCTAGAGAGGCATTTTGGTGCAGCCAGTCTAGTCATTTCTTACTGGGGAATTGTATATTTTTCTTGGAATCTGTGATAAAATAATATGATATAAGTCATTTATAATGCGCCTGTACACAAGTGTTAATAGGCGCAACAAGACATTGGAGGGAAGATAGAGGGAGGACAAGACAAACATTTTTACTAGGCCTTGTGTCATTCAGATCGTGCAGATATGAAAATGAGAAGTGCAAGGGGAAAGGGAGGTGGGAAGTGCAAGGGAGAGAAGAGGGAAAAATAGGGCAGCAATTCTCGGAGTAAGCGCAGGCAGGGCAGTGCAGCTCTGGGTAGTGCAAGGAGAACAAGGGGCTGCAGGGTTACAGTTACAGCCCCCAAGTGTGTGATAGGCCCAGAGGCAGTGCTGGGGTGACTGATCAAGAAAGAGCCTGGACATAGTGAGACTCTGAAGGTAGCCCAGCAACCAGTCGGTACAACAGACAGGTAGGGCAGGTAGGCCAGGTGGGGAGGGAGAGAGAGAAAGCAGATGAGAAGAGAAATGTTTTGAGCTGCTTCCGGATCTTCAGGTGGACCGGCTCAAGTTTGAGAGGGGCAGGGAGGCCTTTCCAGAGGGAGACACCTGCATAGGAGGGAGATCTACCTCCCCACCCCCACTCTCTGCCTGGGGAAGTTTCTAACCCTTACAGAGTTGGAGGTAGCTGAACAAAGGGCTTGAGAAGGAAGGTATTTTGAAAGAGAGCGATAGATGTAGTGTGGGCATGAGCCCAGAAAGCTTTGTTGACAATGCAAAGGGTCTTGAACTTGATCCTTGCAGCAACTAGGAGCCAGTGGAGAGATTTCAGGGCTGCAGAGATATAATCCCTGGGCTTGAGGCCAAGGATAAGTCTCGCAGTCCTGTTCTGGATTAGTTGCAGGAAGTATAGGAAGGCAGGTTGATAAAGAGACTGTTGCAGTAGTCCAGCCTAGAAAGAATCAGGGCTCTGATGACAGTGAGCTTCTGGGGGAAAGTGAGAAAGGGAAGAGTCCCTTTGAGGAGGGGCAGCTGGTAGTGGGACTTCTTGCCGATGTCCAAGATGTGAGGAGAGAAAGAGAGAGTGGAGTCTAAGATGACAACTAAGTTTTTTGCCTCGCAGGAAGGCGAAAGAAGAGGGCCCAAAGTGGGCAGAGAGAGTGCGTGAGGGAAAGCAGGGGCACGGGTCCCAATGAGAAGGATATCCATTTTACTGGCGTTAAGGGTGAGATTGGTGGATGTGCACCAATCCTGAATCGCGGATAGTCAGTCAGGAATGAGAGAGAGAGGAGAGGAGTCTGAGGGGAGCCTGAAGGAAAGCTGAGTGTCATCTGCATAAGAGGAGAAGGTAGAGATCAGGTGTGCCAAAGGGGTCAAGAAGAGGTTGAAAAACCAGGGTGAGAGGATGGAGCCCTGGGGAATGCCACAGGTATAGAGAGATGTGGCAGAGAGAAAGGGACCAAGGTGCACCTGGGAGGGGCATTCCAAGAGGAAGGAGGTCAGCGACTCAAGGGCCTGATCCATGATGCCCAGGTTTTCATGGAGTCAATTAATCAGGATGGCGTGGTTGACCGTGTCGAAAGCAAAGGAAACATCAAGGAGGATGAAGACAGAAGGAATGCTGTAATCAACAGGTGTTCAGGAGAACAGTTTCCATGCTTCTGGCAGCTCTGAAGCCAGACTGATGGTCATGGAGACAACCAACAGATTCAGTGTAGAGAGTAAGCTGGAAGATGGCCAGTTTTTTTTTTCAACAATTTGCCCAGCAAAGGGGTGATAGATATTGGGCGATAGTTTTCCAGGCAGGCAGGAAAGGCAGACGGCTTCTTGAGGAGTGGGTGCACAAGAGAGTGCTTAAGGGGAGACATTCCAGTGGTGAAAGAGTAATTACAGAAATCAGCCAAGGCTGGAGCGAGGGTGTCAATATGGTCCTTGATGGTTCTAGAGGGGCAGGGGAGTACCTGTTTGGACAACACTTTCAACGATCGGACTTGTCTAGAAACCTCATCAGGTATTGTCAGAGAGAAAGAGGAGAAAGGAGGAAGAGAAGTAGAGCTGGCCAATGGGGGGCCAAGAGAGGAAGAGGGAGAGGCGATGGGGGACTGGATGTCCTGAGTTTTAGCAGAGAAGTGAGAGAACAGAGCCATGCAGAGGGCCTGGGAGGGAACAGGAGAGGTAAAGACCGCAACAGGATTGACCAGTTATTTACAGATTTAAAAGAGTTTGGCCGTATTGTTAGAGGCCAAAGAGACGCAGGCTTGAATGTGTGTTCTCTTCTTGATCAGTGTTATTACTTCAACTGGCATTTTGGCGCAACCAGTCTATGTATGTCTAAATGTGGCCTGGCATGCTTTACTGTAATGTTATTACACTGGTCTACATTGCGCAGCCAGTTGGACATGTTTTCATTGTGGCATGGCATTTTTTATAGCAAAGCATTAATGTTCCTGTGCACTGTTGGTGACTTGCATGTATTGGATTGGTGTTACCCTACAAAACCATTGCAAACACTCTGGCTTTTTAGCCAATTTTTCTCAGAAAGTGTGCTGTATATTGCATTAAAACACATATTTATATCTTTCTCCTAGTGCAGTGTGCGGCACACCCCTTCAACAGCACATTCGTGTGTATTGCGCAAACGTGATAATCTAGGCCGGCCCAGAGTGTGGCGCGACCCGTGATTTGTTGCTGAGTTGGGGGAGGCCCTCAGCATGGCTCACAGGGGGGCCTCCACATTTTGTGTTATGCCACTGAGCGCCATTCTAGTAAGATCGTTATTTTGTTCTCCCCTGTTCCCATCCCTTGCCTTGTCGCGCTCTGAGTGTGCGATACAAACAAAATATCATATCATATCATATCATATCATATCATATCATTGTATTAAATAACGCATTGTTTGCATCATCAACATTGCTGACATCTTTGGCAATACACGTCATTTGCCGGCCCTCTTTTATCTGCCTCTCCTTATTTTCTAGGGATGAGTGTAGACATGGTTCCCTGGAAAGAAGGGAAGCACTTTAGGGTGGACAAGTGATGTGTGATCCCCGAGAGGGCAGAGATGGGGTGCCAGGTTATGTGTATTTATAAGGCAGCAGGTGACCAAGTGGCACCTGAGTTGATGCTGCCATTAAGGGAAGAGAGTAAAATGTTTCTTAGGGCATAATTCATGGAACATTTGCAAAGTGCAAGCAGACTTTGCTCAAGGCTAGACGTTCCATGAATCAGGCGCGTAGTGCCGTTCCGGTGGTTTCCAGATGAGACTGTGGTACACATTATACTGGGAGATGTGCCAACAGGCATGAACACAAACATGACCTAGAAATACTGCTAGAGAGCCTCTGGCCTAGGAGGGTTGCACCCCAAAGTAGCGAGACACTGGTGTCTGGGAATGCATGGGTGCTTGCAGGTGTCGTTGGTGTTAACATTTTGGAGATGATTAGTGTATGATAATGAGGGTTGTGAATCAAGCGGCTACAATCGAAAGACAGAGACCCAGGGAAGTTGAGGAAGGAAAAAAGAACAAACGAGAAGGAGGATGTTGCAGGCTTGATATGCACGCGTTGTAGGAAGGAGGACAATGTCCCATGGTGGCAAAAAGCACCTGCAAGAAAACGAAGTGCACAGGGAGAGAGAGGGCAGAAGCAAAATGAAGGTCACTGAGTGGGAAAAGAAAATGCCCCCCTCCTGCTGCTCTCTCCTGCCTCGTCTTTGGAACAAGTTAACAATGCTGATCAGGCAGGATTCCTCCTTTCCACACTTAAACCTAACACACTACCTTTCAGAGAACATCACCCCAGTCACTGATCACTCCACTAAACCCTACTCCTGCCCTCTTGCTCCTTCCCCTGCACCCCCGGCACATTCCAGCTCCTCTGCTTCACCCACACCCTACCTGTAGCCACCCTGGGTGCATCACCTATGTATAGCACTCTGGTGTCACCCAAAATACTTGCTTTTTAAGTCCCATACCATCACAGCTACATGCATACCCACAATAGGGAAAAAGGTAAAGTTACAATGAATGGCATTTGAAATATTGCTTTACCTTAGCTTGAAGATCTGCAATTTGTTGGTAATACTTGCTGTAGTCTTGAGCAGCTTCTCCAGTCGAGCCCCCGGGCTTGTGCTTGTCATACCACTCTCTGATTATACGCTCAAGCTCACCATTGGCATCCTCCAGAGCCTTGACTTTGCCCATGTAGGTGCCCAAGCGGTCATTGAGGTTCTGCATGGTCTCTTTCTCACTGCCGGAGAGAAGGCCATCGCCGCCAGCCCCACCACCATGGCCACCTCCAAAACCACCACCATGGCCACCTCCAAAGCCACCACCAAAACCACCACCGGCACCACCACCAAAACCACCACCGGCACCACCAGCAAAAACCACCGTCGTGGACCCCAAAGGCACCATCCCCAAAGCCTCCCCCTTGGACCCATGCAGACCCACCGTCATCAGCAGCAGATCCACCGCCATATCCCCCAAAGGATCCTCCATGAAAGCTTCCACCAGCCTGCCCTCCACCACCGTGACCGTGCCCTCCACCACAGTGACCGTGCCCTCCACCACCGTGACCGTGCCCTCCACCACCGTACCCTCCACCACCACTGTGCCCTCCACCACTGTGCCCTCCACCACCGTGGCCATGCCCTCCACCACCGTACCTTCCTCCACCACTGTGCCCTCCACCACAGTGAACAAGCCCCCCACCAGCATACCCTCCACCACCACCTTGCTTAACTGCAGACCCACCAGAGGACGCTCCCTTAAAACTACAGAATTACATGTTGTCTTAGCACAGGTGTACCTGATCTAGGAAGGCAGCAGAGGAGATGACTGTGTGCTGTGCAAACGCGTCTTCCTTATATACAAATGGGACAGGGTGAGTCAACAAACTGAATGCTGTTTCTCATTACGGCACAAAGCCTTTGCCAACTTATTATAGCTTGCCTATTAGATGATCAATTATAGCAATTATTAAGCAGCCCTGTTTTTTTTCCCATATGTGCTGTTGGGCTGAGGCTGTTTGTTGTTTTGGGGCGGGAGACGGGCGGGGTGCAGAATACTTTTCAGAAGATGAAACTTCTCCCCTTTTGAGGGAAGAGCTTTAAACACAATCGTGTCTTTTGGCTTCTGCTCCAGATCCCTCACACACTCGTGTGTTGGTTGCTGCTTCCATCCACACCTGGCCACGTCCAGGCACTTACACATGACCGCAGACACTGGCCCTCATCACGAGGTTTGCGCTAAAAATCAGCCCGTTCCGGCATGGCATTAATAACATGTCTGGCTTGGCACCAACCCGCAAATAGCGGGAAATCAAGAGTGTGCGAGAACGCGCACCCCTGCATGCCGGTAACGGCTGTACCGGCATGCCGGTAATTACCCTCAAACCCCCAGATAGCGGCATCGACCAATACGCACCGAACACCTCCGCCCTAGGCAACCCCTAAATAGCGGTACCGGTATGAACATAGTGCTAATAACGGGTCCGTTAATACCAGACCCGGAAGTAACGTCATCGCGCCGGAATGGGAAATGCCATGGCGGTCATCTTCAAAAACACAATTCATTGCCATCCTCCACCTACAGGACCTTCAACACCACAACTCCTAGGCCACCATGGACAACATGTCGAAGGTAACCCAGAAAGGCACGGCTCGCCTGCCCAAACCACGTTTCACGGATGATGAGCTGAACATGTTAGCTGACACCCTAGTGGCAAATGTTGAAGTTGTGTTCTGCAATGACCTCAGGCCTCCAGCCCAGCTAAAGAAGAAGGCCATCTGGGAAGAAGTTGCCCAGAAAGTAATTGCAGTCGGCACCGCCACACGCACAGTGCGTGATTGTAAAAAACGTTGGGACAACCTCAGGCTGAGAGTCCGGCACATATTGTTGGCCAATCGGAGCCAGGGGCTGGCAACAGGAGGAGGACCACACTCACCACTGAAATTGTCCAGATGGGAGGAGAACTGCAGTTCTGTCATAGACGTGGAGTCAATCGAAGGAGTCGGTGGAGCAGAGTTTGGCGTGCCAACATCGGCAGATGAAGGTGAGTGTCCATACAAAAACATGATAACTAATCAACTGCATTGTCCTCCAAATGTGGCAGCAACACCAGCCGATACATGGCCCATCATGCACACCTACAAATATCCATATACACATGCCGGGCCACCACTATCCCATCCCAATGCATGCTCCGCCCATACACGAATACACACCCGACACACAGATTACGTGCATGTTTCACCCAGGGCGACACTCCCAACACACATCAAGGCCCAACAGCAGCCAACATGGTGTACATGTGAACACCACTACGATTTCAAAATGCACCCTCCAACATTGCATGTACACAGTCCCCTACAAAGCCAGGCATGCAACTGATCAGATGGCGCCACCTGCCCAAAGACTAATGCATGCATAATGCAAGCGCCACAATCACTGATGCCTTGCCACTCTCTGTCCCCCACAGGTACGGATGCAGACAGTGACGAAGCATGTGGGATTGCGCAATGCACACAGCAGCCAAAAGGACTAGGAGGCAGGCTGATGGCACAGGACCATCAACCTCAAGTGGACCAAGGATGGGCCAAGCGGGAAGCGGGTCAACAATCGGTGCCAATACAGCCACACAAACACCCACACAGGACGAGCAGACACCTACCCCTGCACCCCTGGTCACACCATCCACACTGGCTGAGGACACAACAGGCATGGAGGATGGCACACAGTCTGCTGCTGCCAGCACAATTGGGGAGATGGCTGCATCGGCAGATCATAGTGTTGATGAGGGAGCTGAGCCGGACAATGAGGGCGATGCAGGACTTGTCCACTCAGAGCCTGTAGTTCACACACCAAGCCCGAAGGCCACCCCACAGGACACACCTCGGCAGGACTCATCCGACCAGGGCAGCCACGGAGAGTGGTCTCCGGCAATGCACAGCCCCATGATTCATGCAGTTCCACCACATCACCCAACGACCACAACCTACACTGCCATACGGGACCTTGAGGGATGTCTTTCCAGGATGGAGGCCCGGCAGGAGGCGATGCAAGGCTATGTGCAGCAGTACCTTGCTGAAGGAGAGACAACACGCTGTATCATCCAGGACAGCACTGCGGCCGTAATCCAGGCCATCAACACAAGTGCACAGCAAGTGCACGATGGCTTCAATGCCTTGGGTCAGATCCTCACCAGGATTGCTGACAGCATGGACCAATGGCAAACCCTGCCCCTGGGATCACAACCCTCTGGCTCATCCGCATCATCCACACCAGAGACTTCGAGGCAGACCAGCCCAGTGCACATGTCCCTGCAGAGTTTGCGCCGCTCAGAGATCCAACCCCCACCTCCACAGTAGCAGGTCCTCCCTGCCGAATATCTTTGGGTATACCTCCAGACACATGTCGTGCCATAGTTGACTTTGGGTGTTAGGGGTTGAGTGGAGGGTGGTGGGTGTAGTGTGTAGTACTGTGGTGTTTTGGGGCATGAGAGTAGGGTGGGGGGAGGTGGAGGGGTGGTGGGTGTAGTGTGTAGTACTAGGGTGTTTTGGGGCATGAGAGTAGGATGGGGGAGGTGGAGGGGTGGTGGGGTGTGGATTGTTGACTCATATTGTACAAAATATCTCACAAATACACCTGTTGTGTAGCAAACATCACATGAGTGGACATTGCTGATTTGTTGTATGTCAATTTATTGCTTCATGGTGAATCGTGCACATGTGCCCACACACCCAGTGCCCACAGTTCACAACACATGGCACCCTCTGCATCAAAGTACATCCGAATGATTGGTCTATGACCATTTGCCACACTGCGCGACCTTCACGTGTTTTGCGTCCTGGCCTATGTCCTACTTCTACTCCTTCCTTTCATTCTATTTCACTAGGTTGTGGCAGCTCCACGTCAGGTGGCAGGGGTATGTTCCGCCGGATGCACATGTTATGCAGCATTGCACATGCCGTGATGATCTTGCCCACCTTCTCAGGCCCGTATATGAGTGCCCCTTCCGACCTGCTGATGCAGCGAAACGGTGCCTTCAAAAGGCCAAAACGTCTGCTCAATCACCACACATGTACGTGTATGATCACGATTGAAGTCCTCCTTGTGCCTGTTCTGCGGGTTCCTGACAGGGGTGAGTAGCCACGCCTTCAGAGAATATCCAGCATCACCTACATGGAAGCAGAAGGAGGTATGTGTGAGGATGAGGCTCAGTTGACAAGTGTGCTCAGCCTGTACATCATTCAAGTTCATATGCACAATCTCATGAATGGCAGCCACATCCACATGACTGTCAGCCCTGTACAGTGCATGCCAATCCATAGAGGGAGCCTTGGGTGACATACACGACCTCAGGTCCTAGGCTTTTAAACCGCCAGGCTACCCAATGTATGTCTTGGCTAGGGGCATTTTGTATGCAAATGTGAGGGCTGTGTGTCGGCAGATGACTCAAGAAACGTCCATTCCCCCCAATCCATCTGCTCCCATGGCCCAGAGGGCATTCCTCTTGCATATGCATGTACCCCCCAATCCATCTGCTTCCATGGCCCAGAGGGCATTCCCCTTGCATGTGCATGTACTCCCCCCCAATCCATCTGCTCCCATGTCCCAGAGGGCAGAATCACCCAACAGCCAGCCACTCCGTACAATGTCTCCTTCCATGTAGCGGGGTAGTGAGGAGTTCCGCAGCACCATGGCATCATGCGTGGATCCTGGGTATCTGGCACAGCAATGTGTTATTATCTGGCTGGCATCACACACCATCTGCACATTGATGGAATGGTATAGCTTCCGATTGTGGTACACTGGCTCCACGGCATGTGGGGCTACCAACTCTACATGGGTGCAGTCGAGGGCACCAATTACATTGGGCATGCCTGCCTGTGCATGGAATGCTATTTTGGTGGCATTTGCCTCCTGTGGTGTCCTTGGTAGGGATATGTGAGCACTTGTGTGCTTCAGTAGTGCATCCAGCACTTGGTGTAACACAACAGAGAAGCATGATTGGGACATGTCATGCATTTGGCATACTGTGCGTTGGTAAGTGCCTGTGGCCAGGAAGTGGAGCACAGATGCCACCTTCAGCAAAGGGGGGATGGCTGGGTGGATGTTGATCAGGCTGACCAAGTCATCCTGTATTAATTCCACTATGTTGGTGCTGGTGTCTCAGTCTAGGCGGTACAGGGTGTGGATCTGTGCTGGTGTTAAGTCAAATGGATTGGCCCTTATACGTGGAATTGTTGCTGTCTGCGGGGAGCGACTGCCTGCACTGGTGGGATTTGCTGTGCATGTCTCACCCTCCTTCTCCTCCTGTGTCTCCTCTGTGTTTCCTGTTGTACTGCCTGCTCAAGGAGTAGCAGTGCAGGCATGTCCTCCAGGCCCAGTATGGAAAGTACAAGTGGTAGCATTTTGGCTTGGAAGGGGGTGTGGTGTATGGGTGTGCTCCTTTTGTGCTGACCCTGACTCCATTGCCTCCACCTGTGCTGATTGTGTGCACCTGTGGCACTTGGTTACACAGCAGTTTGCTGTTTACGGGTGGTCCGCGATGCTGGTATTTCCGGCATCATGGTGGGCCTTCTTACCGGCATCTCGATGTCGGTATGTACTTGTCCGTGCGACTCGTGGTGTCCCCTTCTTTGCGGGATGCCGCTATTAAGGCCTGCCCATCTGCACACGTGCCCGCATGCCGGTACGGTGGTGCAGGGCCACAGCGGGTCCTTGGGGATGCCGGTAGCAACGGCATCTAGGGTCATGATACACCGGCCCGGTAATGGATGCCGGTATTGCCTTACCGGTGCCATTCTTACAGGAGTGCCAACCGTTTGATGAGGGCCAGTGTTTGCCGGCATGGCAGAGCCTGGGTGACCGCATCCCATGTGGCTCTCAGTCAGAAGATTGGTGCATAACATGGGTGCCAACTTCTCCATTTACCCAGGTGCTATCTGTGGGGATATGGGTTTCGTAGCACGACCACTAAACGAGCTAGAAGTGATGTCACGGGAAGTGATGTCATAAAAAAGATACTGGTTGCCCCGAACGATTCATGGTGAGAGCGGGGAGCAACAGTTTGCCAGGACTTCAAAATTACCCTTTTCTATCTTCATCCCAAAAAATACTCTTTGGTGGAACCCATTAAATGCCTGCTTATTTTGTCAAACATGAGAAAATGCTGTGATTAAAACTTATTCGGGCAAGAAGATGTATGGGGGAAGGGGCTACAAAAGCTTCTATGCACTATGCCCAGATTTGTATCACAACCTGATTGACAGGTGCTTTAATAATAAAAGTTAAATAGACAAAAATACTTAATATGCATCCTTCAGCTTAGGTAGCAGAGGGCGGAAGTGTCCAAACAGGCACAGCACAGTAAGTACTATGTTGAAGGAATGTCGCTGAAAAATAGCACCTTCTCAGTACATAAATACTGAATATTGCATAATCAGCCTGGATTGCAGGCACTTGCAGTGCATAAGGAATGTCAAGCATGGACTATTAATGAGACAAAAAAACACAATTGCCTTTAGAAGGCGTTCTTTGTGTTTAGGTGACGTCAAGGGATGTACCCAGTCACTAGGGCGCAAAGTAGGATATAGTGACCAGGAACCTTGTATGCCAGAGACTGTCATCTAGTCAATTTACTCAAATGCCCGAGACTTGGTGGCGCAACGCCGTTAAATAGGCCTTATTTATGTTTAATAAAGGTTCAAAATGTAGCTCAGTGAATCCGAGTCATGTTGATGGTACTTGGCTAGATCATCAGTGTTTATTAGAGGGGCTTTTTGGGCAACTTGATGAGTTTCCTAACAGCGGAAATGGCTTGGAGATGCCAGTTTGACAGAGCGGACTGGAGGCGCGTTGGTGCAAAGCAGGATACAGTCAGGTTGCCGAGGTCTGCAAGTCAGATCCACAGAATTCTGCCTCAGCCCCCATGTTCATGGAGCTGTTGGCTTGATTGGCCCGATGGGTGGTTTGCTGGTGCAAAGCTGTCCATGAAGACCCTGGAGGCAGTCAGTTGCATTCGGAAGTGCGGGTAGGAGAGGAGGAAGAAGGGGGCAGAGTAGGTTTTTTTGGCTCAACATTCTTCTAGTAGCGAGAAGTAGCACTTCTTGGCTTGACGATGCAGGCAGATTATATTCCAAGAATCTCTCGAGCTGGAGCTCTTTCCTAGTCCCCTTCCCCCTTGGGTCAAGTCTTCTGAGGCACCTCAGATGCACTCTTTCTTTCCCTGTGGGTACTGCCTGTCCTGAGTCTCTGCTCCTCTGCAGCAGGCAAGATCCTTCTTTCTCGCAGAAAGTGTTTCTTCTGTTCTTCAGGGATGTCAAGGAAAAGGGGTCTTCCCTTCTTGATTCTCTTGCCTTCACTTGTGTAGAATGAGGCTCTAAGTCCTCAAAACTCAAACCAAGTAACCAATAGAGTGAATATGGCTCAGGGGCCGCACGGTTGTCTTGGAAGCAAAACAAGAACAATTATAATTACACATACCATCCCCTTTTTAGTACATTTCCTCTTATGGGGGTTATAGTCTCCAAGCCCGCCCTGCAAGGTCCAATGGTGCATTTGATTCTGAGAGTATACTCAGAGGCGTAGACAGGGTAGGACCTAAGCGGCCAAGCGCCACTCAAAATCTGGGTGGGCATATACAGATGTTAATGTCACTGTGGTGGGGCCAACTACATTAACCTCTGGCCCCTCTATCTATACTCTATCCTTTGCAGCATCTTTGAGCATGCTTTGCTTCTGGTGGAGGTGCTATTTGGCTGATGGTTAGAATGTTGGGCAGTCCAACGTGATGGAAAGTATGCACCCTGTGCCTCAGCCCCCAGCCTACCTCAGAACTGTCTGTTTCATGACCCAGGACTTCCCATTTCTCACCTCCTAGAAATCCAAGGGCCCTGGCTCACTTTAGTAACCCTTTGCCCTGTCCACCGCCTGCTATACCAGCTCCAATGTTCTCGTATTAGCTTAGCTCAACCTCTGGAAGCCCCCCTTCACACCTAGATGACGTGTGAATGTGTAACTTGATAGGACTTGCGGCCTTTCTGCATTAGGCCCAGGACAGGTGGTGCACGAGGGGCTGTTTTGACACTGTTTGCTGCCTCTTTTAGGATCAATCAGTTAATGGCAAATTAAGCAAATGTGTTTATGTTAAAACCACCAAATCCTTAATTAAAACATAACTTTCTGTCTGTTCACACCACAACGTATTCCATTGGCAACATGCAGGTAACATTTATACGCACCTACCACATCATTTGTATTTTGGAAAGGCATCGCCACCGGGGATGATAGAACATTGTAAACATCAATTTAAATTTCAGTACAATCTTATTATTTCCAATGAAACCTCCCTGCTGCCAGCCACTGTTTTGCGCCAATGAGTCTTCCTGATTATTATCACACTTTCGCTGACAAATATATTTTCATGCAGATAAGGTCAGGCGGCCAATATACATATGTACAATATTAAACAGTGTTCATAATGCCAGTGGGCTTTTAAATACATGTATCACAGAAAGCTGCTAGACTGTTATTCACATGCACATTCAAAGCTGCAGGAATCTTTGAATCCTGAAAGTTGCCATATTGTCTTCCAGCTGATGGTGCATTTTGGTCTGCAAACTCCAGAGGTTTGCATGCCATGGCTGTATGGTCACAGAAATACCCCATGGGCCAGAGGCCAGACATCCTTTGCCTTGAATCCAGAATCTTTACCTTCACATCCACAAAGACTTAACAGTGCCCTTGTGCATTGTGTCAATAGCTAGTGGGACTTGCCCAGAATTCTTTTAGGTTGATGGACATTATTCAGCACATAAATGGCAAATGTATGATGAAGGAGTTGGATTTGGCACCGTGGCATCCAACGTCCAAAATAACTACGTTCACTCCAGCTCTCCTCCCCTGCACCTTATTGCTATCACTGAAATCTGGACTTCTCCATCTGACACTGCCCCTCTGACGGCCCTATACAACTCCAAACTCTCCTTCTTTCACTCTCCTCGACTCACTCTCAGATCTGAAGCCTATCATTTCCCTCTATGCCTCACAAACCTCCAATGCCACGTCCTCTCCCACCTCTTTTGAGTTCACCATCTCTACTAGTGCTCTGCCTCACTCTGTTCACATCATCTCCATCCATCAACGTCCTTGTCCTACTGGACCATTCTTTGATGATCTTGGGCAAATCCTCGATTCTCTTTCCACTAAACATCACCTCATTCTCTTAGGTGACTTTAACCTTCCCTCTCCAACCATTTCTCAGACATCTGACCTTCAGTCTTTTCTCAGTGACCATGCTCTCCACTATATCCACAACCTACCTACCCACCCAGGGGTTAACTCTGTGGATCTCCTATTCATCTCCACCTCTCTCCCAGCAACTAATATTACTGTCACCATCTCATTTCCATCCTCCGACCTTCCCTCAACACTTGCTTCAGCTATTACCTTCTGCTTTTCCGTTTGCTCCGTCCCTTCTTCCCCCTTGTGCTTTTGTTTCTCCCCCTTGAGCACTAGCGCTCAGCCCAACTTTGCACTACTGATCAGCTGCCCCCTTGTGGTATGGTTCAGCCCACGCTTTGCCTTGTCCATCCTTCCCGCATTTGTGCGGTCAATCATTCCTTCAAATGTTGTGCAATGCTCTTGTTTACTGTTGCCGGACTACCTTTTATTTGTTTGGTTATTTTTATTGTTCCTCGTGTTGCCATGTGTTTCTTATTCCTTCCCCACATTGCTTTTCTCACCCCCTTTCCTCCCCAGGTGCTGCCCTTTATTCCCTCCCACTCTGTTGTTTCTTTCTCTTTATGCTGTCATGCCTCATTCTTTATCTCCATGCTAAATGTAAACCACAATAAACTACAAACGCCCAAACTATTGGATTTGCCAATGCTTGTCACCTTTGCTGACACACCCATATTGATCAGAGACATTTTAAGTGCCGCCTTTGGTCTTACACTTTTCTTGCTGTTCTTTGTCGATCTTCGTGTTCATGTTTCCTTGAATGCTTCTATACCTCGTTTCACTATTGTATGAATGACTTAAAGCTCTGTGGGTGAAAAGGACATAGGAATGCCAACGAATACTGATATAGGTAGGATCAGAGGCAGAGGAACCACAATGTTATGCTATGTTGGTTGCTTGTTTATGGTTTTACATCACTGCCATTCCAAGTATGTTCAATATGTTCTACTGATTCTGGCCCCTCTGCTCCTGGTGGAATGTTGTTGGATGCATGCATGTACCGCTCCTTCACGAAAGAACCTTCCTATGCTATTCCTCAGCCCACATCACTGATGAACCCGCTTTCTAGAGTTACACCTCCACTGAAATGTGTTTGCTTTCTTTCGTGTTTCTGCAAAAATGTAATATTTAAACAGGTCACAAAACGTGAAATTGCAGTTTGCTATTGAAATTTGACATGTGGCGAGTAAGAAATGATGCATGTGGAGACGTCTGGTGACAAGAGACTTGTTATGCCTGGTTAGTGGCTAGCAACTCTACTTGTTCACCCTGATTTTAGTACCCCAATCAAACCTATCCCCAGATAGCGATAACAATGGGCCAAATTACAAGTTTGGCGGTATCTCGGCAGTATATCCGTTGAGATACCACCAAAACAGAATTAATTTTAATGCCACTTGGTCTGGTGATGTTACAGCTGGATTCCAAGTGGTGGTAGGTGGTATTAGTCCCTATTAATTGTAGCATTGAACATTTGTCCGATGACAAACTTTCAATTGAAAAATAAAAACGTGTTGTTCTATTGTCCTAATTCGTTTCCATTTTCACCAGTCACCGCCTGCTTGTTGGCAGTTCTAGTCTCAGGATCCTCTATATATGGCGACGGGTGTGTGGTGTGCACTTGCACATTTGATGTCTTGTCTGATTAGAGGTCTACATGCCAGATGTAGAATTTTGCTGACTAAAGGCAACCAACGCTGCACATTAACTCTTCAAGGTAGCACAGGATTGAGAACATGTGTGCGGCTTGCATTATAGTAAACATCCATTTCTATGTGTTATTCGCCTCAAACCGCTTTCCCAAGAAAAACAGGGACGGAAAAATTCACATATGAAAGACAGTAGTTTGAATAGTGTGTCATGTGGGATGTATTTACCCATGCATCCGAGCCATACCTCAAAACTGTGCAGTACTGACATGGAAAACATCATGATGGCCAGAGCTTCCCAGAAAATGCACAGGGAAACGCATGAAGAATAGGCTGCCATTCATTTTTGCCGATGTTATGGGCACAGAAGGAAACTGCCTAAAACCACCATTGGACTACCCACACAGTAGTCTGAAACCATTGGGAATGGCAATGCTGATTGCCAAATGCAACCTAGAATTGTTGGGAATTCATTTTCTTAAATCCCAAAAATGGGTGCAGTACCAGTACTCACCACTATCCAAAAGCCGGCAGTTTAAAACCACCCTGTGTTTCTCTGAAGGCAGGCTCAAACTGTCTATTTTAAACATTGCAACACATCTAAAAACTCACTGGACACCAGCAGACATTTGGTAGAATGGAGTTTTGTGTGCCTACAAAATCTGGGAAATGAAGAGCCCAGAACAATGCTTATAACAAAACTGGCTGAGCTATGGAGTCAGCAGTTTAAGTTGCACTGGATTTAAAGACACTAAAATCGAAAATGTTTAGATCAAATGAGTGACCTATGTTTGGTGTCACATGCCTTTGTAACTGTTGAAATGTCATAGTTTTAAACTTAGAATCAGCCTTCTAGCTGCATATGTGAAAATGTTTAGTTTTATTTGAATGCAGAAACTGGGGAACAAAAAGTGACATTTTTATCTGAAACTTGGCTTAAGGAACTGAATTCTGCCTGGCAACTACCCCCATCAGGAGTGAAATTTGAGTCACCACTGTGTTCCCAGGCCAACCTTCCTTTTGCTGCCCACACTAAGGATATGCCATCTATCTGATAATTGAATTACCTGTGCTCTGCAGGAGAGTGAACAAAGCCCTCTTCACTCAGGCCAAGGTTTTTATTACCGCAGTCGTAAAATGTAGCTTCCTCTTGGCAGGAGCTGGGAGGGGCACTGCCTGTGAGAGCAAGCTGGCCTGGCAGAACTGGATTAACCAGAAATTCAACCTTGTGCTGAGGGTAAACCACACCCCTTTGGAGCCAGAACATAACTTTAAAAAGATGAATAACTCATAGTGCGGACATGTGAAAATTTTATAAATGATACCATAATTCTTGTGATTTTTCTGCCCACAGTTTAAGAGGTTTTTAGAACCGGTGGTATGTACAGGGGGGTGTCAGCGGAAAAGTGGGGATAACTCTAAATGTATGCATGTTAAAAATCTGAAACTTCATCAGTGAATGTCCGTACTCATGCGCACATGTATGTAAAGTTGGGTCAATGTCAGAAATTGCAAAATCAGTTAAAAAGTGAAATCTGTGCCATTTCTGAATGCAAGCTCCCAGGAAGAGCAGAGTTTGAACAGGGGATACCTCCTGTAATGCATGATGGGTGCATATGATTTTAAAACAATATGTACCTCTGCAAATATGTATTTGTTTCAAATCTAGATTTGTGTGTAAGTTGACAGGAGGAGTGGACTTTCTGCAGGCTGTAAAATGACATCACTCTGACTCACAGTTCATTCCCCAATCAAATGATAAATGGAAGTTTGACCAATTAGAAGCTGAGAGAGAGGTAGGGTCAGTGATGCTAGAACACACCCACATTCTAAACACATAAAAGCAGACAGACAGGACAGATAGGGACCTTCAAATTCCATCTGCAGCGGGACGCTCTGCCGGAAAAATCCATACTTTACCTCCATCAAACCTCCAGAGAGCCAAACTAGAGACTTCAATCTATCCAGAACTAAGAGACCAGACCAGAGAGAAAGCAGTGCTGTACCCAGAGAGACCAGACCAGACCAGAGGCGAATTTAAAACCCTGACCAGATCCGTGATGAGGCCCATTTCACTCAAGAATATAGTGTGAGTACCTAGAAAACTGTGCAGAACCAATCTCTTAGTTAAAATAATATAATTCAATCTATTTAATCTAAGTAGAACTGCCTCCTAACTGTCACCTGTCATTTGTAAAGCTGTCACTTGTCATTTTCTAGTCGCAAGCTGCACTTGTCTTTTTGAACTTTAAAATTTCAAATCTGAAAAACGACCTTTATTCAATCGCTCATATCTCCGCAACCGTTTGTGCTAGAGACTTGCAGTAACTTTCATTTTGAAGCTGAGATCCTAGGCTTTCCTAGGACCCCAAAACGATAGAGATAGTCCTTGTGGTTCCTCTGTAATAGCGCTCGGCGCATCCGCGAATTTTACCGCGATTTGCAAATTTCTCCACATGTAAAATCAGCTGCTGCTTGCCTTCCATTTGCCAGAAATTCGTTTAACCTGCTAACTATCCCTGCATCATTGCTAGTGTGAGCCTGGACCAATATTAACTAGATACCACTCACCCTGAACCTCTGAAAGGGAATTAAAAAGCATTTCCAGCATATTTCTCATCCATTGCTAACACATATAAAAGCATTTGGGCCTGTGTTTTCAAAACTCCTATCTGTTTTCTGTGGTGTAAGCTTGCTGGGGTGAACTGATTACATTGATTGCATTTTTGAGAACTGCGTGCTTTCCTTCCATTTCCTTGCCTTGCATCAAGGGGGGAAGGGGATTGCCAG
Organism: Ambystoma mexicanum; assembly: GCF_040938575.1. Taxonomy (NCBI): domain Eukaryota; kingdom Metazoa; phylum Chordata; class Amphibia; order Caudata; family Ambystomatidae; genus Ambystoma; species Ambystoma mexicanum. The sequence continues at coordinate 627,323,749 of NC_090938.1, read as the reverse complement.
AGAAAAGTGATTACATTGTTTTGCTGAAATCATATCAAGTTGTTTTCTATACTGCATTTCATTCATTCAACCTTGCATTTCCTTGAACCTTATAAAGCATTCTCTACCACATTATACTTCTGTACCTATTTACCAGTGTGCTACCTTATCCATTTCATGTCAACTCCTTATTGACTATAGAGAAGCGTGTTAGTGCCAGATTCTCCGTTATTAATCTTTATCATATCAGATTAAGTGTGCTAGTCAATTATTAATTTATTATAAAGTGTGATATATATATATATTTTAATTTATCAAATAAACCTTTTAAACTTGCAAAACAGAACTACTTCTTGGCTCAGTGGGGTCAGGGGGATTCCAAGAGAGGGGTGTTATATAGGGGTAGTCATCCAGAACGCATGAACTGGACCTAAAGATATATCAATAAGGGTTTTCATTCAGTATTCTAGACTAGGCGTTAACTTAGCTGTAGTGCTGAATTGAATCCCCTTACAAATTGGGGGCTCGAGCCGAGACGTTGGGTTAGATTTACCACTTGTGCAGCTTAATACAGTGTGCTAACTGACGGGATACATACATCCGGTCGGATCACCACGCTGCATTACGCTGTGAAGCATTCCTCAAAAGGGACACTCCAAGAAAAGTTCTGTTCTGCAAAAATAAAATACAAACTTCTGTAAGTCAGGACAGAGACCAATCTCTAGAATGACGACCTTAGTAGACATGAAAATAGCCAGAGAGCACCTCTTGCATAAGCTATTTGTGAGAGGTGAATGGACCGAACAGGGCCAGGATGTGTGGTTGCAGGCCATCACGCAACAGGTCACTGAAACAGGGTCAGATATATATAGAGATCAGGGTCCATTACATGTGGCCCTGAGTGAACTATACATGGCCCCTAAGGCCAAAGATGAACACGACAAGATTGTTAGGATAGCAGCATACCTGTACCTATATATGGGAGACATGCAGGATAGATGTGCTGAAAGCCAAAATCTGGCAAATAGGCAACAGATGGCATTACAGAAGGCCCAATCTGATCTGGACTCTTCTGAGCAGAGGCTGCAGAGGAGCCAGGAGGCAGAAAATGATAGTAGGCAATATATCATTAAAATAAAAGAGGATATGGGCATCCTACAACAGGAAAAGACAGACCAGGATACCCGATTTCTGGCCCTGCAGAAGGAGCACCAAGACAGTTTGGACTCCTTGCTGCAGAACCAGAAAAAGCTGGAGCAACAGATCAATTTCAACAGGGCATGCACAGAGCAGGTAGCCACCCTGCAAATCCAACTAGACAGAGAGAAAGAGGAGAGCAATAAACTGATTCTGAAAGACCTGGATACCCAGGCAGAGTTTGATGAGGAGCGCCAAAAAGCTGGTGCCCTTCAACGGCAAAGGGACGACCTGGCGGCACAAATGCAGGCTCTTAGTCAGGAAAGAGACGCCATAGGCCAGGAAGTCTGCCACTTAAAAAAGGAAATTGAAGAAAATCACCTGGCCCTCCAGGGGCTGGGTGATCTCCAAAAAGAAAACCAGAACTTGGTAGAGCACACCAGAAGGGTGGAAGATGCTCTAGCAAGAAAGGAGCAGGCCAATAGGGACATTGCCCAGGAGGTAAACCTCCTGCAGCAAAGACTGGCCCAGTTCTCCAGGACCAACCAGGAAGCACAGAGGGAGAATGAGGCCCTCTGTCAACACAATGATAGGCTCCAGCAACAGGTAGCGATGCAGGAGAAACTGATAGAGTCGAGTAAGGCCTTAACAGAGGAACTGAAGGCACAAATGCAGGCTCTTGCATTGCAACAGGGAGCAGGGGCGGATAGAGATGAGGTCCGCTGGGAAAGAGAGACTCCTGACCATAACCGCAGGAGCCCTAACCCCAGGGGCCTTCATCTCCCCCAGTCCCTGGACTCTACCACCCCCATGTCCCCTGGCGCACATGAGCACAGGGCCGCAGGGATGGCAGATTACTATCCAGCTAAGAGTATGGGGCTCATACGCCAGTACCACTCAGGAATGGAGGGGTGGGCATCCGGGTATGGGCACCCAAGTACAGTACAGTTCAATGGGGAACCCCAGGAGAGTAGGCCCATTAAGGGCATCCTGAAAACCTCTGCCCAGTTAGGTCAGTGGAGGGGGCACCCATCAAATCCTGGCAGCAAGGAGGAATCTGAAGACTCCTCTGAACTGCGCAGGACACAGGAGACCAGGTCCCCACATTCTGCCAGCCATTCCCAGGCTCGCAGAATCCGGGAAAACCTGGAAGATCAGACGGGAACCTCTGGGAGCAGTGCCTCTGAGTCCGAGGAAGAATGGACAAGGGTTACCCGAACCAAAAAGGCCAATAAGGCAAAAAGGGCCTTGCTTAAGGACCCCTTAAAGCAGATTAAGGCGATCAGGAGCGTCATTACGCCTTACCATAAGAACGCTAAGTATTCTGTTTGGGAGCACTTAGAGTTGTTTGAACAAATGATGGAGACTTTCCATTTGAAGGACAGCCAAAGCTGTATTCAATATGTAAAGTGGACCTTCTCCCCGGAATACTCCAGTTTCTTTGCGGGGCTGGAGGACCAAAATCATTTAAGATGGTCCACCTATAAGGCGGCCATCCTGAAACATTTTTCTGTTCACAGAAATCCTCAAGAGGCTCGCAAGGCAGCCTACAATTTGCAATGTGGGGAGGATCAGGCCCCACAAGAATTTGTGCAGGAGTTAAAGCGTGCTTTTGCACAGACCACAAGAAGGGTGCGCACAGATAGTAGAGAGTTCATAAATACATTTTTCCATGCCTTGCCCAAATACATCATGACCCAGCTCGTGAGGGATTTTCACGAGAAAAGATCCTTAGATTGGGTCATTGAACAGGCTACCCGGATCTATGAGGTGCAGAAACCGATAGATAGCAAAAGTAATGCCCAGAAAACCCCCAAAGCCAACAGCACCCCTGCTGCTGCCAAGGTGGCAGAGGTAAAGGTCACCCCCGTTTTGGATTTGGAGATGGGGGGGCCTAAAAACCTACCTGCACCTAATAATGCTAGGCCCAGAAGGTCTTCGGGCCAGTCACAGACAGGGAGCCAAGGAGGCAGCCCCACAAATGGGGTCCCTCGCTCTCCTGATTATGTAAGTCCCCGTTACAAGGGAAATCGACCCATCCTGGGTTATGTGTGGACTCCTCCAGCCCAAGGGGGGGGATCCAGCCAAGCACCTAACCCAGGGAACTTCCCTCCAAACTTCCCACAGGAGGGCAGAAAATTACCAAACCCTGGGCAGAACTTTTTCCCCAGATATCCACCCGACTTTCAGCCCCAAAACCATCCATCCTTCTTTCCCCAATTCCCTGAGCCCAGACCACTGAATCCGGGAGAGGGGAGGCCAAGGGTGGAGGGGTACCCAAATCTTCCCAACCCGGGGTATTACCAGAGGAGGGACAGCTACCCTTCCCGGGATCAGCCCAGGGGAGAAAACAGGGCCCCGTATCAGCCTGAGCGGGTTTCCCAGTTAGAGCGCCAGGTTCAAAACATGGCGCGGGATATGGGTCATATACTGAGGGCGCAGCAGAACCCTCAGATCAGCATGCCGGCGCAGAACGCACCCAATTCTGGACCTGGTGCTCCAGAACAATGACGGGGGCAGCACTCCGATAACTCACCGGTTCCCAAGGAGGAGGCACAAGGGGAAGGGGGGTGTAAAGCCTTGGAGGAAGCTTCCTTCCTTACTTGTAAACAGCCCCTGGAAACCCAGGAACCGGAAACAAAATCTCTTGCCCCTGAAAGTCTGCCTCCTAAGGAGCAGAGGGGGGGTAGGAGAAACAAAAGACCCAAACAGAGTCAGTTTGAGGAGGAGGTACAGATCTTCCAATTTGAGGGAGAGGGATCCTCAGAGGATCCTGGGAAAAGGATCTTCTCCTTCAGAGAGGGGGGAACTCCTCCCAAAGAAAAATGGGTCCCTAGGGATGCAAATCCAGACTGGGGAGATGTGGAGACTGAGCTACCACCGCCCACCATCTCATCCCAGAACCAACAGCAAGAAAATCCCCTGGTTCAAACCCATCCTGGGGACTGCCTCCAAAAAGGGGGGGGCAGCCCAGAACCGGAACCAGGGGAACCCACAATGGCTCTGATCTCCAGTTGCCAACTTTTTCTTTCAGATTCCCAAGGCTCTCCACAGAATTCTGCCCAAAATTCTTTTCTCGCGATGTCCAAAACCAGAAAATTAGCCCACCAGTTGTCCAAAAATGTGCATTATCTGTGCCCCCTTGAGGAGAAGGAGGGAAGATACTATGCCCCGGTACAAGTACAGGGGCAGGGTACAATCTCGGCACTGGTGGACACTGGATCTCAAGCTACCCTTCTGTCCAGAAGGGCCTTTGACGAACTGAATGCAGGAAGGGGAGAGAATTACCAAATTCCTCTCACCTCTCTTCCGGGACAACTACAGAACTTTGACGGGAAGGAAATTCCCGTTGAGGGGACTGCAGACTTGGACATTAAAATTGGGCGACATAAGTTGAAACACCCGGTCATAGTTGTGACCCCAGAGGGCACCCCTTGTTTACTAGGGAATGACCTCCTGAGAAGGTTGTCACCCCTAATAGATTGTGTAAACAAGGTCCTCTGGACCCAGACTAGCCGACCAATAAAATTAAAACAGAGTGTCAACCATGTTAGTTTAAACGGCACCTGCCACATGGTTGAACAAAAATCTGACCAAGTAGAATTTCACTTCCAGAATAGCCAAATTCCAGACGTGACAGTAATAGCAGTAGGACAACAGACTAGTGATGGGGGGTCCTCTCTATTTCTGAAAATCAACCTTTCTTCCAGTTTAAGGTGGTATTCCACGCTGGAAGGAAACACTCTGAAATTCTATACCAATCCACAATCTGAAACTCCCACTCCTATAGTCCAGAAAGATGTGAAATCAGCTCAGAGCCTGGCTGATATTCAGCAAATTGGAGAGCAGTTGTTCATCCCTGTTCAGTTAAATGATGGGAAGGACTCTGTTCTCGCTCGAGTGTGTGTGAACAACGGTAAGAGCTTCATCAGCGAAGCCATGTTCCGCCAACTCCCAAAAGATCCAGCCATTCCCACCTTCAAACTGATAGACAAATGGGAAATGGACCTGGAAGCACCTAATTCCAAACATCTCCTGCCAAGCAGGTGTATGCTCAAAATCTCCATTGGCAACAAGAGCATAGTCCACAATTGTTGGGTCGTGCGAGACGTCCCTGCCGCCTTTTACTTAGGCAGTGACATTCTCAATCGCTTTGCCATTAGTTTGGACCTAATAAACTTCAAAGCCTGGTCCCGATTAGCGGATAATCCCATGGGCTTTGATGATCCAGAAAAAGCATTTAGGTCAGCTCAATTGCTACCTTATGCAGTTGAAATTCAGGTTAAAGAGGAAGTCACCATCCCAGAAAGGACCCGACAATTCTCCCTGGAAGTGAAAGTCAAAAGGGGACAAGAGTTGAAAAACCCTGATGCTTACATACATCTAAATGCTTCTCTCCAACAGCAAGGGTTGGGGGTAAACCCAACTGCATTAGTCAACATAGAACATGACACCATTCTAATAGAGGTGGATAACAGCGACTTAAAGAGTATTACTCTAGCCGCAGGCACCATTATTGGAATGGCGGTTGATGACCGACATTTCTCCATTGATCTTGTAAATGAACTGTTAGGACCAATCCCCAAGGACTGTTTTGACAGTGACAGTGATGACAACGCAACACCAGACAGGATTTTTACCCGGCATGGGGGGAACTTCCTGGTGTACACTTCCTGCCCGTATGGTAAGGAAGATGTGACGTGTGACTTCAGGAGGGATGAGGTGATTTTCCAGGTTCATGAAGGCTGCCTTGCCCACCTGAAGCCTCCGGTCCAAATCAGCACTCTGACCAGGGACTTCTCCACCCAGCTGGAGGAGGCCGCGGAGATAGCCAAACCAGAAGTCTTTCCAGGCTTCAGGCAGATGGTGGAAGAGAGAGTCAACCTAGCTGATGCCTGTGTGACTCTGGAACAAAAGCAAAAGTTGAAACAAGTTTTCTTGGATTTCCAAGATCTCTTTGCGGTAGACTCATATGACTGTGGTCGCACTGACATCCACACAACAACAATCCCCACGGACCCTGGCATGACTCCTGTGTTTGTGAAGCAATATCGCTTGCCTCTCGCATCAATGGAGTCCCTTACTGAAATAATTAAGAACCTTGAGTCCCGGGGAATAATCCGTCCAGTCCACAGCACCTTCAATAATCCGGTGCTGGGAATATTGAAGCCAAACGGCCAGTGGAGACTCTGTGCCGACCTCAGGGAGCTCAACAAACGGGTCCATACTTCCCGATGGCCTCTGCCCTACATTGACCAAGGGCTGGCCCAGATCCAGGGGTCACAGGTATTCACTGCAATAGACCTGACCAATGGATACTGGACTGTGCCTGTCAGTAGGGAGGACCAATACAAGCTGGCTTTTACCTTTGGGGGCCAGCAGTACACCTGGACCCGGACTCCCTTCGGATACCTCAACTCCGGCAATGAATTCAACATTTTTCTACACAAGGCCATGCCTGACTTGGGTGCAAGGGGTAACTTGGCTTATGTAGATGATGTCCTCATCAAAAGTTCATCTGTGGAGGAACACATAGCGGAGATCCGTTATGTTCTGACACAGTTGAGGGCCGCCGGAGCAAAACTTTCCTTTCAGAAAGCACAGTGGTGTAGAACCCGTGTTAATTTCTTGGGGCATGAGATTACTCCTCAGGGCCTCTGTCCCCAGGAAAAGAAAGTGGAAGCACTTCAGAAACTGAAAGACCCCACAACTCTGCGGGAACTAAGGAGCCTCCTTGGACTGACTAATTACAGCAGAAAGTTCATTGAGGGCTACGCAGAGATCACCAGACCCCTGATTCATCTCCTGAAGGGGGGGGTCAAGTGGGAATGGGGTCCAGAACAAGCCGAGGCGGTAAAACAACTCAAAAGAAGCCTCTCACAAGCGCCTTGCCTAGCTTACCCTGTCAGAAACAAGGAGTTCTTCCTGGAGACGGGGTTCTCTGATACGTGCTTGACGGCAGTATTATACCAAAAGTATGACAAGGTCAATAAAGTAATCTCCTATGCGAGCAAAACTTTATCCTCTGTGGAGGAAAAATTCAACGATTGTGAGAAGGCACTCCTGGCAACGGTGTGGGCATTGAAGAATTACCGCCCGTTTATCCAGGGGGAACACATCATAGTGGAGACTCCACACCAGCCTCTGCAATATCTCCAAAGTGACAGAATCCGGGCCGGAAATGTGAGTAATTCCCGAATTACTTCCTGGATTCTGTCAATGCAAGGCTTTCCTGTGGAGGTCAGATATGGCCAAAACAAGAAGAGTCCCCTCGCGCAAGGTCTGGCGGACTTGCATGATTGTGCCAGAGAAAACTGTCTCGAGGACGAAAGTCTAAAAACAAAGGACAACATGGAGGCATACCTTAATTCCCCACACAAAGTCTTTGAAGAAGACAAGTGTGAGGGAATGCCCACTGTGTATGTGGATGGATGCTCTTACCATGTTGACAACGACGGGGAGAAAGAACTAGTGGCCGGCGTAGGGAATGCATGGGTGAATGAGTCCCCAGAACCCTCCGCTGGATACAAAATTGGTCCCCGAAGTAGTCAGGTGGCAGAATTGATGGCTGTGCATCATGCCATCCTCACTGCTGTCCAGCATCAACTCCACGAACTGGTCATAATCACAGATTCGGATTATGTACGGAACGGGTTCGTGGAGCACCTGGTTAATTGGAAAACCAGAGGCATGTTATGTGCTAACAACAAACCCTTGAAACATGGGAAGTTGATCCAAAACATTGATGATCTGGTCACCTCGAATGGGATGACCATCTATTGGAAAAAGATTAAGGGTCATTCCAAAGTAGAGGGACCAGACAAAACTGGAAATGACTTAGCTGATCAGCTGGCCAAAACCGGGGCCATCCAAGGGGATCTAATTGAGATTGAGTCCCTGTTGGGGGAAATCCAGGTCACTGCCATCACTAGGTCCCAGACAAATGCTCACAACGACCTTTCAATTGCACAATGGAGTAAGGAGACCCCTGATGCTGATTTGATTACTGCTCAGAAGGGGGATCCAATTATTGGTAAATTTTACCAGCACCTTGAGGACCCTGAGAACTTTCCCCTGACGGATACCGATTACATTGGGAAAGAGGACCTAAGAGTGTTGATGAAATGTCCAAAAATGTTCCGGATCCAAGACGGTTTGCTGGTAAGGAAATCCAAAGCTGGCCACGATCAGTGGGTGGTTCCTACCTCATTCCGAAGCCTGATGTTAAGTCACGCCCATGATGCGGCCACTGCCGGTCATAGGGGGTTTCACACAACATTGGAAATCTTAAGAGAGGTTGCATACTGGCCACACATGGGGCAGGACCTCGACCAATACTTGAAGGGGTGTCTTGTGTGTGCACAATTTCAGCCATCATCCCTCACGCACCGCGCGCCTCTCCAAAAGAGGGGAATGACACTGCCATGGTCAGATTTACAAATCGACTTTGTAGGCCCTGTGATTCGCTCGGCTAGGGGGAATAAGTACATGTTGACTGTGACATGCTTGTTTACCAAGTGGGTGGAATGTCTCCCAGCCCCAAATTGCAAGGCAGAAACTGCAGCTGCCTTGATGATTAACCACATCTTTTCCCGTTTTGGTCTACCTCAAAGGATTGAGTCAGACAGAGGTAGCCACTTCACCAGTGAAGTAATGACAAAGATGTGGGAGATACTGGGGGCAAAAGGAAGTTGCATATTGCTTATCGGCCAGCTTCTTCTGGGGCAGTAGAGAGATATAACCGGACAATTGTGAGCATATTAAAGAAGTTTGTGGCAGATTCTGGGCCAAGTTGGGATATCCGATTACCTCTGGTCCTAATGGCCATCAGATCTACCCCTTCATCTGCAACCAAAATGTCACCATTTGAGTTGATGACTGGGCGCAAGATGGTGCTTCCGCAGCATTTGCTCTACAGGACCCAAGAGCAGACACTGATAAATGCCTCCACTACTCATGAGTATGTGGAGAATTTAAGGAAACACCTCCAACATGCTTTTGCTTACGCTCAGCGGAATCTAGAAAGATCGGCTGATAGCATGAAGACCCACTATGACCTGAAGACTTCCAGGAAGGAATATCAGGTGGGAGACCGGGTCTATCTATACAACTTCCAAAGGAACCAGGCCAAGCAGCGCAAATTTTTGCCTACATGGAAGGGACCCTTTGAGATCGTCGATAAGATCTCCCCTGTGGCCTACAAGATCCGCATCCCGAAAGGCGGTTCGGCAGAGGGGGAAGACAAGTGGGTCCACATAAACCAGTTGAAGTGTTGCCATCCCAGGCACACTCTGCAACAACTGGAGGAATCCTCTGGAATCCTAGCGGGTACTGTCTCAGACTAATTCAGTTCCAATCATAAAACGTACCACATCTAGTCTCTAACATACTGTGATTTGTATGAAACTGTCTCTTAGTCATACTGTTTTTCAAAATAAGAATGTAATGTTTCGTTATGATGAAATGCATATGCTGCCCCACTATCTCAACAGTGGTGGAAAAACGTCTATGAGTAGGTATTGCCGCTCTTCCTTTGTCGTCCTAGGAGAAAGAAAACCTGAAGACGGGCCGAGGAGGGCGATCCGGAGACCGGGAACGAAGATTCAATGGGCCCAGTGGACCGCCCAATATTCCCATCAGGACCGGCGAGGAGAACCTTCGATCAGTACCGGATGGAGAAGAAGATGATGAACTGTGCCATCTATTGGAAGAAGATGAGGAAACATCCCAGGTCTTGCGAGTCCCATTCGTGAAATAGAATGGCCATCGCAAGAGGGGGGCTTGTGGGATGTATTTACCCATGCATCCGAGCCATACCTCAAAACTGTGCAGTACTGACATGGAAAACATCATGATGGCCAGAGCTTCCCAGAAAATGCACAGGGAAACGCATGAAGAATAGGCTGCCATTCATTTTTGCCGATGTTATGGGCACAGAAGGAAACTGCCTAAAACCACCATTGGACTACCCACACAGTAGTCTGAAACCATTGGGAATGGCAATGCTGATTGCCAAATGCAACCTAGAATTGTTGGGAATTCATTTTCTTAAATCCCAAAAATGGGTGCAGTACCAGTACTCACCACTATCCAAAAGCCGGCAGTTTAAAACCACCCTGTGTTTCTCTGAAGGCAGGCTCAAACTGTCTATTTTAAACATTGCAACACATCTAAAAACTCACTGGACACCAGCAGACATTTGGTAGAATGGAGTTTTGTGTGCCTACAAAATCTGGGAAATGAAGAGCCCAGAACAATGCTTATAACAAAACTGGCTGAGCTATGGAGTCAGCAGTTTAAGTTGCACTGGATTTAAAGACACTAAAATCGAAAATGTTTAGATCAAATGAGTGACCTATGTTTGGTGTCACATGCCTTTGTAACTGTTGAAATGTCATAGTTTTAAACTTAGAATCAGCCTTCTAGCTGCATATGTGAAAATGTTTAGTTTTATTTGAATGCAGAAACTGGGGAACAAAAAGTGACATTTTTATCTGAAACTTGGCTTAAGGAACTGAATTCTGCCTGGCAACTACCCCCATCAGGAGTGAAATTTGAGTCACCACTGTGTTCCCAGGCCAACCTTCCTTTTGCTGCCCACACTAAGGATATGCCATCTATCTGATAATTGAATTACCTGTGCTCTGCAGGAGAGTGAACAAAGCCCTCTTCACTCAGGCCAAGGTTTTTATTACCGCAGTCGTAAAATGTAGCTTCCTCTTGGCAGGAGCTGGGAGGGGCACTGCCTGTGAGAGCAAGCTGGCCTGGCAGAACTGGATTAACCAGAAATTCAACCTTGTGCTGAGGGTAAACCACACCCCTTTGGAGCCAGAACATAACTTTAAAAAGATGAATAACTCATAGTGCGGACATGTGAAAATTTTATAAATGATACCATAATTCTTGTGATTTTTCTGCCCACAGTTTAAGAGGTTTTTAGAACCGGTGGTATGTACAGGGGGGTGTCAGCGGAAAAGTGGGGATAACTCTAAATGTATGCATGTTAAAAATCTGAAACTTCATCAGTGAATGTCCGTACTCCCTGCGCACATGTATGTAAAGTTGGGTCAATGTCAGAAATTGCAAAATCAGTTAAAAAGTGAAATATGTGCCATTTCTGAATGCAAGCTCCCAGGAAGAGCAGAGTTTGAACAGGGGATACCTCCTGTAATGCATGATGGGTGCATATGATTTTAAAACAATATGTACATCTGCAAATATGTATTTGTTTCAAATCTAGATTTGTGTGTAAGTTGACAGGAGGAGTGGACTTTCTGCAGGCTGTAAAATGACATCACTCTGACTCACAGTTCATTCCCCAATCAAATGATAAATGGAAGTTCGACCAATTAGAAGCTGAGAGAGAGGTAGGGTCAGTGATGCTAGAACACACCCACATTCTAAACACATAAAAGCAGACAGACAGGACAGATAGGGACCTTCAAATTCCATCTGCAGCGGGACGCTCTGCCGGAAAAATCCATACTTTACCTCCATCAAACCTCCAGAGAGCCAAACTAGAGACTTCAATCTATCCAGAACTAAGAGACCAGACCAGAGAGAAAGCAGTGCTGTACCCAGAGAGACCAGACCAGACCAGAGGCGAATTTAAAACCCTGACCAGATCCGTGATGAGGCCCATTTCACTCAAGAATATAGTGTGAGTACCTAGAAAACTGTGCAGAACCAATCTCTTAGTTAAAATAATATAATTCAATCTATTTAATCTAAGTAGAACTGCCTCCTAACTGTCACCTGTCATTTGTAAAGCTGTCACTTGTCATTTTCTAGTCGCAAGCTGCACTTGTCTTTTTGAACTTTAAAATATCAAATCTGAAAAACGACCTTTATTCAATCGCTCATATGTCCGCAACCGTTTGTGCTAGAGACTTGCAGTAACTTTCATTTTGAAGCTGAGATCCTAGGCTTTCCTAGGACCCCAAAACGATAGAGATAGTCCTTGTGGTTCCTCTGTAATAGCGCTCGGCGCATCCGCGAATTTTACCGCGATTTGCAAATTTCTCCACATGTAAAATCAGCTGCTGCTTGCCTTCCATTTGCCAGAAATTCGTTTAACCTGCTAACTATCCCTGCATCATTGCTAGTGTGAGCCTGGACTAATATTAACTAGATACCACTCACCCTGAACCTCTGAAAGGGAATTAAAAAGCATTTCCAGCATATTTCTCATCCATTGCTAACACATATAAAAGCATTTGGGCCTGTGTTTTCAAAACTCCTATCTGTTTTCTGTGGTGTAAGCTTGCTGGGGTGAACTGATTACATTGATTGCATTTTTGAGAACTGCGTGCTTTCCTTCCATTTCCTTGCCTTGCATCAAGGGTGGAAGGGGATTGCCAGAGAAAAGTGATTACATTGTTTTGCTGAAATCATATCAAGTTGTTTTCTATACTGCATTTCATTCATTCAACCTTGCATTTCCTTGAACCTTATAAAGCATTCTCTACCACATTATACTTCTGTACCTATTTACCAGTGTGCTACCTTATCCATTTCATGTCAACTCCTTATTGACTATAGAGAAGCGTGTTAGTGCCAGATTCTCCGTTATTAATCTTTATCATATCAGATTAAGTGTGCTAGTCAATTATTAATTTATTATAAAGTGTGATATATATATATATTTTAATTTATCAAATAAACCTTTTAAACTTGCAAAACAGAACTACTTCTTGGCTCAGTGGGGTCAGGGGGATTCCAAGAGAGGGGTGTTATATAGGGGTAGTCATCCAGAACGCATGAACTGGACCTAAAGATATATCAATAAGGGTTTTCATTCAGTATTCTAGACTAGGCGTTAACTTAGCTGTAGTGCTGAATTGAATCCCCTTACAGTCATTTCTTTTGTGATTTTCTATTTTCCAATCTCCCATCATGCTCCAAGCCCTAGAGCCTGGAAAGAGAAGCTGCCTTGACCAACTGACATCGGGCTGCTTCACTGGGACTTCAAGCCAATGAAGGTGTATTAATTAACGGGTCTGCAACTTTTGCTCTTTGGATGTTTTGGACTTCAACTCCCATCAGCCATAACCTAGCATCATCAGTGGTGAGGGATCATGGGAGTCATAGTCCAAAAGCTCTGAAGAGCCACAGGTTGTAGTCCCCTGATAAATGGATGTTTTGGGAAGGGATGTACCAAGTAACCTTTTTAGAGCAATTGATGTGGTTTTTAGCAATGATACATTTTATATAGTTTGTTTTTTACTTTATAAGGTGTTTTTAGATTAAATTGATATTATCTGTTATTTTTTTATTGTAGTAGATTGCACGGTGAAGCACATTCCTTTTTCTTTTGATTGTATTTTGTGTAAGGTTTGCAGTAAACCATATCACTAAAAAAATATATTAGACAAGCTCAAATCTATGGTTTAATAGAAACCCCATTAGGAAGAACCAAGAGCTTCTTGAAAAACATACTTTCCAGGTGCAGCCAAAACTCTGTTACATGGAGAACTCATGTTTCAGCCCCATACATCAAGGAAGGAACAACCTTTAATTAATAAAAGTGTATAACAGGAATTACAGTGAATTTCCCAAATGCCCTGTTTAATATACTTGCCTTTGACACCAGACATTTTTTTTTATTTCAAGTTGTAAATCATTATGGACAGAATAGCCATCCCAGAAATACAGAATCCAAGGTACGAGAAGGAGCCTGCCCTCTCCAAAACATTCTGATTTAGGTACCAATTCTACCTCTTCTCTTCCTCCTTTTTCGAGGAATTAATTATCAAGATCTTAGTTTTTGAGACATTGATAGAGAGCGCATTCCCCTTAGCACATCTCTCTAAGGCAAACAATTGTCGTTGCAATCCATTTGCAGTCTGGTCTATCAACAGGTCATCGGCATATGTAGACGATGGCCGATGGGTTGAACGTACATCTGTGCAATACGAGAAGTACCAGCTTCTTATTTCCTGGCAGGGCTAAAGCGTGTGTGAGGGACCCAAAATCCTGATTGACAGATAATGTGTTTTTTGTGTGTACACAGACCAGATCATTTGACATGAAGCCTGGACACTGGATTAAGAACATCAGTATTATACTTGGCCCCCTATTGTCCACACAAGGTTACCCTCATCTATAAAACCAACTGTTGCTAGTCACCCACAATTCAAAGCACCTAGAGCTGGACACTGATCCATGATGTTGAGAAATTGATGGATAGTCTTTTGCCCATTGTACGATGGAAAGCCAGACCACTGTCTTAATATCAACCAGTCACAAACCATAATCAATCCCAATCATTAAAGGGTGGAGCCCAGACTTGTAACTGAACCAGTGCCACGTTATGCCCATAAAGGCAACCCGAGCTAGACTTCAAATTAGAGTGACCAGAGGAGCTATGCCAGCATGCATGAATGGCGCCAAATATGTAGTCTATACATGAACCAGAGATGAAACCATATGATGAAGCATTGATGTGAGACATGGTGCCCCTATTGCTAAATCTCTCCACTGACATGAGTGGCAGGAGGCGTGTGGCTCCTTCCTTTGTTTCAAAAGGATATGATTCGTATACACAACCAAAGATGCATGTGACCCTAAGGAAAGACAGATTCCCAGAGTGTGTTTTGAATAAGAATATAACTCAACCAACATTTCATTCTGGAGACTGGAGCAAAAGCCCTAAATGATACAGTAATGTATCAATACAGTACAGACAATAAGAACAATCTTCATTCTGGAAATCAGGGTAGAAATCCCAAGGTGTTACAGGGAAGATTGAAAAGGCCAGCACAATGGACAACCAAAATGAATGCAATGTTCTGCAGGTGTAGTAACTTCCCTGCATATGGTTACTTTCTGAGCATGGGAAAGAGCTTGAAAACTGGTGGCCCCCATCTAGAAGTCACACTTATCTGGTGTGGCTGTGCGAATCTCCATTCCCCCTCCCAGTTTTCACCTGGTGTAGAAACGGACTCAACAAGTGTGTGATGTGACGTCCTCAGACCCTCCCGTGCTCAGGATCACTGGTGTGTGTGAATACTTTGTGTGGAAGAAAGTGTGTGGGCTGCTGGCCCACTCTGCAGTACTGGGGCATCACGGGCAAGTGCCCTGCATCTCCTGACAGCTTTCCGGCCCTGGTCTGAGATGCCTTCATCCAGGTCTATGTCTGAGATCATGGTTCCCTTACCAAGCAGCTTCAGGGCTGAAGCCCTGGGGATACCTCCATATACCTCCAGGGGTCGCTATACACATCGGGTGACTTTCGCCACACTTAGGGGCTCCTGGCTCCCCATTAGCTGCCCCTCATTAGTGACTACATTACAAGCTCGCCAAACTATAGGAGTACCTGGCATCCTGTCCCACTCCCACGCCTCCCTCTGTTCTACCCAAAACAAAACCGATGTTTACCTTCCTTCTACCTCCTTTCTACCTCCTCGTGTTTGCACACCCCGCTCACAAGTAAACTCGTACCGGGGGTCCAGCCGCCCACCTCCCCTAGCTTCTCCAATCCACTTCCTCCTGGCAGAGCTCCTCGGCTCCTTTGTCAGGGAAACGCGCTGCTCTGATTGAAAGGCCCTTTGGGAGACTAAGAGAATGTGACCCTTGAACACAAGCTTTGGGAATGTAACAAGGTGAAACATTTCTGGAATTAATTGATGTTGATTTTTAACAAGGTCCAGAGGTTGTCTCTAGACTGTGATTTCAAGACTCTGACTTTGGGTGAAGACAGCCTGGGAGAAGACACATCCAGTGCCCAGAAGAAGTGGCTGTTTAGGGGGCAGTGATGGCAAAGAAGCTGATTCTAAGAAATTGGAAGTCTATGATTCGTTCAGAAGTGGAGACCTGGAAGGAGGACATGCAGAAACGTTCACTTATGGAAAGGGGGATCTACAGAGGTCAGAGGAATACTTGGTTTTATGGGCACATTCGGGGGAGGATTTTGAATCTGTTTTAATTTGTTATATGACTTGGGTTTGGGAGGGAGAGGGCTTTTATAGGGGAAACTCATATGTGGATTGTCTTACCGTTAGAAGTGTTTACATACATATATTAATTAAAACAAAAAAGAGAATGATGTATTGATCTGTCAGGATGTCACTGCAGTCAGGTATAATTTATATTTAGTTGTCGTCTCAGGATACAGCATTTGTGAATGCATTTGTGTGCCCATGGCTCTGCTTGGAAGTGCTACACTGTGATGAATAATGCACGGTTATCCTCTATTCTATTTGGGTCCATCAGTTTTCACTTATTTACCATACTTGCCCAGACCGTTCACTATTTGCAGGCTTGCTACGGGAATTTAGGTAGTAAGTTCTTTACTCTATGGTGCTCACTGTCTCTTATATCTTTTCCAACTGCTTCTCTATCAACTATATTGCTCTTTTCACTAAATCTGGTAGGAAGAAGTTTAAAAAGGACATCCTGGTCTCCAACCCAGGCCTCCTTATCGCTGACACCTTTATCAATGCCTCCTCTGTGCAAACCCTCACCGACAACCTCTGCGTCGATCCCTCGCCAGACCTATGGACTCTTCATATGGTCTCTGTGCTTTCTCCTCTCTCTTCTTCTCCCATTAATGGTGGCACCTAGTGGGAGGCCTTCCTGGTCTCCTTCGACGCCTCTAAGGTCATCAAAAATGTTTACTTGAATGGTACCATCTTGGTTCACGGCCCTCAGGCCAATTTTCTTCTCTTTTATAGATGCTTCATGTGCTGCATCAACTTCCTTCCTTCTCCTGCTGCACCCTCTCTTCCCCCCACAGCCTCCTTGCCTCCCCTATTTCTCCTCCTTGCCTACCTTGCCCTCTCATCCTTCCTCTACTACCCCCCTCGGGCTTCTTCTTCACCTACGCAGGCCTACTCCTCTTTTGAATGTCTTGTCTGCAGGCTCTCTCTCTCTCCCAGCCAATCCCTTACTTTGGTTACCATCTGTCGGCCGCCTGGTCAGATCTCCTTCCTTTCTGAGTGGGGAGACCTCTCCTAGTCCCTCCTGGTCTCGACCACTCAACTCCTCCTTCTTGGAGACTTTAACATCCGCCTGGATGCTTCCTGTCCTTCCTCTGTACTCTTTCGCGACCTCAGCAACTCTCTCTCAGCCTCTATTCTACCCTCTTGCCTGACTAACTCTGCAGGGCACACTCTGGATGTTCTGATCTCTTCAGACTTTTCACTTTCGATCCCTCTCACCACTCCTCTCTCCTGGAGTGATCACTTTCTCCTTTCCTCCCACCTCACCCTCTGTACCCCTCAGGCCAAGCCACCTCCAGCACTGCCACCCAACTTCTCGGTTATCCGACCTATGAAGCGTGTGTCAGTTGAGGCTTTCACCTCCACTTTCTCACCCCCACTTCCCCCTTTGGCTGACTTACACCCTGACACAGCCATATCCATGGTCCCCTCTGCTATATATGATAATCTTGATGTTCTTGCACCTGTCATGATAATCCGCTTGAAGCCCAATGCCAAGTGCAACTCTTGGTACGACTCAGACCTCGTCACACTCAAACACGAGTGCAGTGGGGCTGAGAGGAAATGGCATGCTTCTGGAAAATCCTCTGACAAACTGACCTGCCGTCTGCTCTAAAGGCAATACCGGCTCTCTGTCTGCACCAAGAAAAGAGCTCACATCCAAGCCTGCGTCTCTGTGGCATCTAACAACTCGGCCAAACTCTTTATAATCTGCAAAGACCTGGCCAAACCTGCTGCAGTCTCTACCTCTCCTGTCCCCTCCCAGGTCCTCTCATTTCATCTCTAAAACTCAGGACATCTTGTTCTCTCTCTTTCTCTCCCCCTCCTTCATTTCCCCTGTTCTTCCCAGATGAGGTTTCTAGACAAGTCCGATCAATGAAAGTCTCATCAAAATAGGTTCACCCCTGTTTCTAAAAAAACATCAAATACCACATTGACACCCTGGCTCCAGCACTAACTAAATTCAGCAACCACTACTTCGCCACTGGAGTCTTCCCTTTACCCTGAAGCTCTCCCTTGTGCACCCTCTTCTTAAGAAAGCCTCTGCGGACCCGTCCTGCACAGCTAACTATCGCTCAATCTCCTTCCCTCAACTTCACCACCTTTGACACGGTCACCCATTCCATCCTGCTCAATGGTCTTCGTGATAACCTGGGTATCACTGATCAGGTCCTGGCTTGGCAGACTTCTTTAATCACCCATCAACCCTCCCAGGTCCAACTTGGGTCCTTTCTCTCCTCTTTCTCTATCTCTACCTGTCGTGTTCCCCAGGGGTCTAACCTCTCTCCCTGGCTGTTCAACCAATACTTAGCAATTCTTGCCCACTGCATTGTCGCTCTCTGCTCTCTGCCCCAGCTTTCAATGCTATGCGGATGACCCTCAGCTCATTTTCAGGCTCCCTTTAGCCACCTCTTCTCCTTCTTTCATCTTCAACTGTCTGTCTGTTATCCTGGAGTGGTGTTTGCCAATGATCTCTGCCCTAATGCCAGTAAGATTGAGATTCTCCTCATCTGCACACCCACTCCCTCCTTTCCTCTCTCTCTCTCTGGCCGGTCTCCCTTGGCCCTCTTCCTGCTCCCACCTGAGAGGCTAAAAACCTTAGGGTCATCTTCGATTCCACACTCTCCTTCTCTCCTCACATCTCTGACGTCTCTAGGAAGTCAAACTACCAGCTGCACTTCCTCAGAGGTATTCTTCCTTTCCTCTCATTCCTCCAGAAGCTCACTTCCTCTAGAGCTCTGTTTCTCTCTAGGCTGGACTACTGCAACAGCCTCTTTCTAAATCTGCCTGCCTCTACTCTCCGCCCTTTGAAACTCATCCAGAACAGGTCTGCAAGACTTTTCCTTGGACTTAAGCACAGAGATCTTATCTCTCCAGGACTGAAATCTCTGTACTGATTTCCTGTGACTGTGAGGATTAAGTTCAAAACCCTCTGCATTGTCCACAAGGCCTTCTGGGGTCTTAATACCTTCAACTCTCTCTTCCAAAATATCTTCCATTTCGAGCTCTTCGCTCATCTGCCTCCAAATCCCTCAGGGTAAGTCACTTCTCCAAGCAATGAGTTGGTGGTAGATCTCTTTCTTCAGCTGGGGCGCCTGCCTCTGGAACAGCATCCCTGCCTCTCTGAAGCACCTCAATAGCTTCCTCTTTGCTTCTGCTTCCTCTCCTCCTCTCCCCTGCTGAACTCCTGCCTGTCTGATATTGAAACTGCACTGGTCACCTGGCTACCATCTGTTCTCAGGCCCAGATCCCCTCCCCGCCAGTTGCAAACTTGAACTGCCCCCCTGGCAACCCTTGCACTCTGGGGGTGTTTCTGTATCCCTACAGCCCCCTACCAGTACTTGACACCTGATGTCTGCACTTACACTTGCACCTGCCACCAGTGGGCCACACTTATTATTTATTGTTCCTATTTATTGTTTCTATTTACTTACTGTTTATCTATGTACTGCACTTCCCCTCCCCCTTACCTCTCGCACTTTTCCCCATCCCCCGCACTTGCGCGATCTCAATGTCACCTAGCCTAGCAAGATCCTTGTCTCTGTACTCCTTCTGTTACCCTCCATTCCCTCATCTCGCCTTGAAGCACTTGTGTGTAGGTGCGTTATAAATGCGATATCATATCATATCTATAGGTGCGTTATAAATGCGATATCATATCATATCTTATCGTTCTCATGTATTTGTATTTGCAAGTAACAAAGACACTGCACGTCAGACTCGTGTAACAGCGAGGAGCACCGAGCAGTGTGCGATCCCTAGCTACCCACAGACACTGATCTGGAACTGCAGGGTGTAAGGCACATGCTTCTCTTTGGACCACCTCTGCCAGTCCCTCCACAACCACCCCCACTATGACCTGGGGCACAGGTTGAGTTGTTTCCTTCTACAGGGTAAAGGGCATGTATAAATGAGCCTGATGAGGGACGGCCCCTCCCATATTGATTTCCTCATTTCCATTATTCCAGCTCAAAGGTTGGCTTTCAAAAGCCAATTCTTTTGAATGTCCACTTTCTTTCTGAGTTTTCTCTTTGGATGTATTTTTTTTTTTTTGCATGGGATTCCCGCATGCATCTCTTTACCTGTCTGAACTTCTTCCTAACCCTCCATACCTCCTTTTTTCAGAAATGCTTTTTGTCTAATTACTCTTCTCCCTATTGACCCCTGTGCATAGTACTATATGAGTGGCTGTAGTCCAAATTTGCCCCCTCGACCTTTAATCCTGCTGACCATTCATAGCCTCGTATTAGGCCTGTGTGACCCCTTCTTCTTGTTTGCAGAGCGAGTTAGTTACAGCGTGTGCATGTCATTGGCACACATTGTTGCAGGGCCATTTTATAGTACCTGGTGCAAGGATCCATGTGTCTACTGGAAAAAAGTATATTAGCTTGTATTGGAGGCAAAACCCACACTACCTCTGATAAGATGGTACTAAGCTTGAAGTACCATCCTAAAAGAGTACACTGGCTTCCCATCCTGGGCAGGATACCTCAAAACTGCCTCCATCACATATAAAGTACCTACTGCACAAAGTCAAGCCTATCGCGCCATAAAACTCCTGGACTCAGGAGGGACACGCTACTTAGGCGCCAGACTATCATGAGCAGTGGTAGAATTTGTCCGCAAAAAAGTAGTGGAATTGTGGTCTCAGCAGGAGGGAGGAGAGGCGGGAGCTTAGTGCAACATGTGACAAGGTGTTGCAGCCAGGGCACTGCAATAGACTAAGTTACAAGTTACTAAGGCTCCCATTACAACATCACACTGGCACAGGGTCAGGAATGGACACATCTCTATATAGAATGGGAATATGGTTATAAAAAGTAAAACATAAAAGTAGTGTAACACAGCTCCCGAATGTTCTCAATCACTGATAGTGAGGATGGAGACTAAAATGGCATTCAAAGAGAAAAGCAGGAAGTGGGCTTCCACTTGCTACACCACACCATACTGGGACGCCAGCCTTGTTGCAATAAGGGCAGCTTGTTGCAGAACACACGTTAATTCAAGACCCCCGCATTCAAGGAATACCTACACTGGCCTGGACTGGGCCACCGGGAAAATGGGATTTTCCCTGCTAGGCCTTGGGGACACAGGGCCTCTTTTCCTGGGGAAGGATACATAAATCAAATGGGAACACTGAGCGTATCAGAGCCATGCCTGGGTGTGGTTCACTTTGCCTGCAGAATGATTCCAGAGGCTCACGTGTGCCTGCGCAATGTGGGGTGCACCACCCCTGCCAGGCTTCAGAAACTGCTCGTGCCACGTGGCCGAGCTGCATCCGCAGGTGCAGCCGCCCAACACGTGCCAGTGCTCCAGCGACAAGGAGGCGAGTTGCCGCCTGCATTGACCATTCGGCTCACTGCAGTGCCGAGACTGCAGCAAGCAGGTCAGTCCGGGACCTCAAGGTAAGTAACCATAAGTGTAACTGAAGTTTGGACAGCTACGGAATGAATTTGGAATGCTGTGAGTCAGTGTGAGCGAGTGTGGCGCAGCGTGATGAGAATTCCTTCGAGTCCAGTCTGAGGCGAGCGTAATAATTTGACTGTCTTTGCCATGGCTCATCGGCTCATAGTACCCACTACCGGCGGCGACCGTAGAGTTTTGAGACCGGTCATGTGTTCGCTGTTTCAGTGTTTCAGTGTTTCTGTGTGCATTCATTGTGAAAACAGTGCAGCAGGTCCACCCGAGATCTGGGCGGTTAGGGTTTCTAAACAATCTCCTGACACGTGTGTGAGAGACGCTGCAAGTGATACAACAGTACCATCCATGCATTAGCGAGTAGGTGACATATATTCAGACTGAGTGGGGGGCGGAGGGGGAGATGGCAATCTAGTCTACACTGAGTTAGAGGTGCATCGTGTTTGATCACCATTGAGGTAGAGGCCAGGGCAGTGGTGCCGACCCCAGGTCGCCCAGCGAACTGAACAGGATTTTTAGGTATGCCCCCACAGCCACTGGAAGACCTGGGGCCGGCATTGGTAGCTTGGTGTGTGTTGTTTGTCACTGTTCCGGTGGATTAGCTGGGCCTTAATCTGCAGTGACAGTCTGCCTTGCCATGCGAGATAGACATGCGGGGAGAAGCGCATCCGTTCTGCACATAAAGCACAGAGATAAGCTCCCGCCAATTGGCCATTCACTGCAAGTAACTCCTGCTAATGTTAATGTTTGCGACCCCTGCTCTAGAGCCGTGCACTGTTGGCTCACTGGGCTTCCCACTGTACACAACGTTTGAGCGCCCGCCACTAGATGCCACCTCCTTCATATTACCAGCTCTTTTCCACTGCCTGTCAGCACCAGCTTTTCCACCATGCCTGCCAGTGCCAGCCTTTTCACTGAAATTAGCAATACCTGCCACCACGGGCCACTTTCCAGTGCAATCTTGTCCCCAGCATATCGCAAGCACCAGAAAACCGAGGGACATGGCAAAAGGTAATGTTTCCTACTTCCCTATCCTCCATGCTTTTTCCTGCTCCCCCGAAAATCCCTGTGCAGTAACATATCCCTTAATGGAGCGGTTCAGTGCCAGTGCTGGCATTCCCTGTGGCGGCACCTTGATTGTGCCCCTGATAAAGCATTGATTGCCTCTCCATCCCTGCATCTCACGTGTGCCCCCTTAACATCTGGCAATGTCTCCCAAACGTTTACATTCAAATCGCCACATTCTTTCTGTGCACACACACCGTCCCAGGGGCAGCAGGAGGGAGTCATGAAGCATGCTGCAGGATTGGAGCACTGCAGGCCGGGCACAGAGCACAGGCACACAGGCCACTGCTTGCTCTGCATGCTGTACGAAAAAGGAGTGGTGGGCAGAATTGACCTGACTGTGCCATTACGATCTTGAGTGATTTTTTAGAAAGAGAACACTAAGGCCTTTAGAATGGGAATAGCCACTTGCTCCCTTTACCTCTGGAACTTGGCACCCGTGATTACACTAGGCAGTTTCAATGCAAAGCCCTGTTTCTTAAGTCGAGCTGTGGTTGCAATGGCAAATATCACAATCTCGCGAGGAAAGGGTTACTTGGGCTGACTGTCTCCCCTCCCAAGTTTTCCCCAGTCCCTGCGCCATCAGTTGCACTGCAGAGCGTTACAAAATAAAGGTTTGTTTTCAGCTTATACAGGGTCAGCAGTGTCGGTGATACAAAGAGAGGATCAGTGGGTTGCGTGACTGCTACAGAGAGGGTACACATATTGCCACTGATTGTCTGCATCACACAGAGGCACCATGTAGAGGGTTAGCACACTGAATTGCATTTTGTCGCTGATAACAGGTTTGTTTTTCCCTCAATGAATAGTACTCTTTGAATTGGGGAAGACGGGCTGTCAAAAGGGACAAAAAGGGTCTGAATGACATGCAATTTCCTGACATATGAAATGTGGGCGAGCTCTCAGCACAGAATTCTGAAGCTGTATTTTCTGGCACACAGAAGGACTGTGAATATGTACCATGACTACATACCCACCTCATGTTTTGATATTTTGGATGCATGGTGCTGAATGAGGCCCCAAACTCTCAATATAGATTTCACCTTAACAAAAAGGGCAACATGCAAACACGTTGTCATTAGCGAAGTGGATCCACTGATAAGCATACCGCTATGGTTGAACGTACAGGCGCCGAGCCACTATACAGGGACATTGCAGTGGCTATGTTGGCATGACTCACTGAACTCATACCAAGTCAACCTTTTTATTAGTTTTGGCTAAAGTGCCGCCTATAAGCTGAAACTATTGCATTCGAGTAAAGGTAGGGAGAAATAGCACATGAGGCGGGAAACAAAGCTTGTACTTGCTGTTTGGTTATTTACCCACATGCTGGCTACCCATGGCCATGCCAATCCTTATGGCCATTTCCAACCACTTTCAGCCCCTCTTCACCCAAAACATATTCTCCAGGGAACTCTTTGAACTAGTTTTTTCAAGCCTTGCCATCAAACTTGATGCTTAAAGTGCCTGGCAGTGTTTTTTCAAAGCAGTCTTTTGAGAGTTAATGACTTAATTGGAACAGTAAAAGCACTACTGGTGAAATAAATATGTCAGCCCGGTTTGCCTTGAGCCACTCTATTTTCAAGCACTCTGCCTGCCCTTCACTGAAGTCCTGTTGAACAAGCATTGGCAAAGCCAATTGTTTAAGTTTGTGCATCAGTGTTAGGCATACACCATGCCGTGCTATTATCTGCCCAGGTACTCTCACCACTGTGCAGCTACTACCAACAATGGACAGTTAATAACACTACGGCAGTGCCTGGCAAAGGGCTTTCCCATGCCTACCCAAAAGACAAAACTGTTGGCATTGCCAATGCTTGTTTAAGCATGCCTTTTATCTATGGAACTTTCCCAGCAGGGGAATAGGATGAAATGGAAGAGGGATGCATGTTGTCTGGGCAACTTTAATACCGGATGACTTCATTTTTCTCATCCTCAAAATGTGTAACGTCCCAGGTCCTTCTATCATTAAAGATCTACTTTGAGAGATCATGAACTTATTTAAAACATGACTTTTTAATCCATATATGTTTAAAACATGCTTTAAATGCAATAATTTTGACTAATTCTATTCAACATTTTCTTGGGGGATGCTCCTAATCCCCTCATAGAAGGGTTCGGCTCACACGCTGTGCTCTCTCCTTTGCTGAAATATGGGTCAACTTTGAACAGATTTCCAGGGCCACTTTTGGTTCCCAGTCCAGCCCTGTACCTACGGGTCACATAGGGTGTGATCGTCCGATGCAAATGCCACCCCTTTACTATACGAGTATTTTAAAGCTGCTATGACCTGTAACCATGTAGCAAAGCCCCCATTCAGACCCTCCTCATTGGCTGGGAGGCTGAAGCCACGCCCCCACAGGGTACTAATCCCTGTTAACATCACGTTACGTGTGCAGCGCTCTGATGCTTCATAGCTCCTTATAAACCCACATGTTAAATGCACAATACATCCTTCTACCGAGATGCTCTGCACCAAACGGGAGCAAAGCCACGTGGAAAATCACAGAAAAGATCGATCAACACAAATGAGAAACAGGCGGTTTGTACGTTGCATGAAAAGAAAGTTTATTCAAGCGCATGAATACGCAGGAAGATCTGAAAAGGAAATGTGGCCCGGGCTCCATAGATCTTGAACAGTGAATATTTAACATGGTATAAATGGGCATTGCATCCAGGACCCCCTTTCCCAATGCCATCCGCTGCAATTTCTGCATGGGTGTCCCAGTGGTTGCAATCATTGCGACATACACTAGAAACCAGCAGTGTTACAGAGAAAACACCCCATCGCTGTGCCCAGAAACAGAATCCAGCTGCCGCCCAGCTGTTGACATCCTTGTGTGTGTCATTGACTCGGTGCTAGGCAGCACTTTTCTCTTCTAGATCAAAATGCAGTCCCCAAATCCCGGTGAAGCCAATGAGTGGCTGATCTCATTGTGAGTGCGGAGCCCGAGGGCTCCCAGAGAGGTGCACTGGCAAAGTGGCAAGCAGTCCTAGAAGGGGTGCGGGTACTCAGGCATGCTCATCTCTTCGAGGTGTCCTCGTTTCTTTAATCCAATCTTTTGGAGGCGTATTTGACTCCATCACGATACTCATCAACGACCGTGTATGTCTTTGTTTCTACGACGGGCGCTGAAACACAATGAATAGAAGGGGTCGATTATGTGACCTCTCTGCTGAAAAACAGACCACACAGGGGCTGATCCCCCAAGACACTCCCGGGAGTAACCCTGAGACAATCCCATTCACACAGATATTCCTGATATCACGTCCCATGAGCAAGTTAGGAGTAAGTCAGGATTACTACTGGTAACCTCCTCCAGTCGGCTCATGACATTGGTGTGGGGGCCTTCCCAGGAATGCTATCCAATCCACACTCTGAAGCCATCTATCGGCCCTTTCCCAAGCAGCGCGCAGTGAGCGCATCTGGTAATTCAGACATACAGAGCATAGCGGAACACCAGGAGAAAAGCAAGTAAACTAGGTTTGGATCTCTCAGCTGTGAAATTGTTCTGGGATCTGGGATTCCATTTAATGCATCTGGATGTGCTCCTCATCTGACTTTTCACTGTACCACCACAGAATTCCAGGGAAGTTCAGTGACCACCTGGGAAGTGCACTTACTCCATGGGAATTCTAACTCCCACCTGCACATTTGAGTTACTACCTATGTGGGCCCTTTAAAACTGTGTAAATTACCACCTGGGAATTTAGATTATAATCTGTGAAACATCGACCAAATGCCACCTCACACCTGAAAATTACATTGAACCAATAGGGAACTGCATTTGCTCTCTGTACTTTAAATTACCTTTGGTAGTGCTGGAGCTTGAGGTTCTGTGTGAAGCAGAGCCTGCACCGCTGCTGGAGCCATAACCCCCTGAAGAGGAGCCTCCAGCTCTTCCAGAGCTAGAACCTGAGCCTCTGCCGGACCCCGATGCCGATCCTGAGCCCCTGCATCCAAAATAAAAGGAAACCATGAATATGCCTGGTAAATAAGGAGTGACATCACACCCGTTCTTCTTCACACTCACATGTCTCGTTATCTCTATGATCTTGTGAATGCGTAACATGGAACTGGCCTTCATGTCTCTGGTGATCCTGCGGCCAAAGGCAGAGTTGGGATGTAATATCTCCACGACCCCAAGGTGGCTTTATTTGGTCATCAGAAACATTTTGATCAATATTCTGTTTACACATCATGAAAAGCAGCACTGGCAGATCTGAACATTTTGGCTTTTGTGCCAGCATTTTCCAGGCACTGCCATGATGGTGTCTGGCCATCAGATGGAAACAGCTGGCAAAGGGTGGTGGTGACTGGCCAAATTATGACAGTGCCTAGAAAATGCATCCATAAGAGCTACAAGTGTTCAGTGTGAGAAACAGGTGCAATAAGGCACATACTGCACATACATTAAGTGAGTAAAGGCAAACTTGGTTTTGGCATTTTTATCACTTTGTGCAATTAGGTGTTGCTTGCGACAACCAGAAACCTAAACTATTGCATCATTGTACAGATAGGGATTAATTCTACATGAAGAGGGACACACAGCTGGTTGGTGTTTTTAGGTTATTTGCCAACCCATTAACTGCGAATGGCCAAGCTAAACACCGCTTCATGGGAACTCATTGGGTTCGTTGTATTCAAGATTTGCTGTCAAACTTTGCACTCGAAGTGCCAGCCAGTGTTTTTTTTTTAAATCAGACTTCTGAGAGTTTATGACTTAATTGGAGTAGTACACCCGCTGCTGGTCTATTACAGATGTCTGTAGCAGGTTGCCTTCAGCCACTCGATTTATGAGCACTGCTATTAGATGTCCAGGTACTCGCACCTGCTACCACCAATGGCCAGTTGACACCAGTTGACACCACTGTGGTTGTGCATGGCAAGTGCCTTTCAAATGCCTACACAAAAGCCCAAACGGTTGCACTGTCAATGATTGTTGTGCTAAGAGCTGGTTCACAGCTACAGATATGTCATTGAACTTCGTATGACTGCTTTGAAATGACAGTGATACCCTTTTGAGAAAGCACCTAGCTAGTCACAGAGACCCCAGAGATGTGTTTGTTTGGGCAGCGAGGGGCAAGTTGTGGGTGGCAATGTCCACAGAGACTAGCCTGACCTCAGGCTGCCATTGGGTGGGTAAAAAATCCAAAAAGCACCAACAGGGTGTCTGTCCCTTCCTACATCCCATCCCGCTAGTGGGATGTTTACCTCCCGAGCCAGAAGTATCGACTTAAAGGCAAGACTGACAGTGACACCAAATAGCCACATTGAATGGAGACTTCTCGTTAGGTGACGTCTGCAATTCAGTTGAATGCTGTGCACTAATAACAGGGTCGTGTTTTGTGTTGGCTCTTGTTTTGGTGAATGTCACACCCCTCACGACTAACATCGGGTGGGCAGAATACGAGATCTTTCCATGTGATGCACCTGGGCATCTGAAGATGGCATGAGGCTTTGCTTCACGGTTGGTCACGCCGGCTCTTCCTTACCCATCCTGGCCATCCAGCAGGTGTTGGTAGGTCGCAATCTCCTGCTCCAGCCGTGACTTGATGTCAAGGAGTTGGTTGTACTCATCGCTCTGGTGCTCACTCTGGCTCCTCATATCGGTCAGCTGCTCTTCCACGGCGCTGATCTGGCTTTGGAGCGCGACCAATTGTTGGCAGTAGCGGCCCTCTGTCTCGGCCAATTGCTGCTCCAGGGAGCTTTTCTGTAAGATAGACACGGGATGTTATGGGTTAATGAACAGGAGAAGTATATCATCTCTCAGGAGCTGCGTCGTTACGCGTAGTGTTTACGGCAAGCGGATGTTTGTGAGTGACAAGATCACAGCCTATATTTTGCCGCTAGCGGAAACTACATTTTTCTGGTATAATGTCCAAGTTTGTTGGCTTGGGTTCCTGCGTGTCATGACCCTGATATGGTCAACAGAAAAAGCCTATGACAGGGTGGCATGGTGGACTGTTTAGTCAGACAAAGAGCCTGGAAACATTCTCTAGCAGGAGTGTAGGCAGAGTTAGGCTCTGCACAGGACTTAGCATGGACCTGGGAGAGATTCAGTACTAAGAGGAGCAGGAGTACTGTGCAAGCTGGAGACCAAGTAGAGTCTGTCATGCTTCAGAATAAAGAGCATCAAGTGAACTGAATGTGTGCTGGCATTCAGTGTATTCATCTACTGTTTGGGCACATACATACCTCCCTGGATTACAGCCAGTGCTATGAGCTCCCTTCAGAAGAACTTTGAAGGACCGGGTCGGCCCTCTGCCAAGAGCCTTATACTATTCTATATATATACACACACACTGATTATCTTTGAATTGGCTCCTAGTGCCAGGTGTTACTTGCAGCTGTATGCTGTAACAAGATATGTAGAAATGAAGTTATTAGATGTGTTGTTGCACCTACTCATGATAATTCTCAAAAACTGAAATGAGATTTGTTTTGTATTTGTTATTTCACACTCCTTATTCAGATAACACAGCTGGAAGCTGGCAGAGCATCCCGGCATACCAGCACGGTTGCTGCAGCTACACTAGGCAGAGGAGGGCCACCACCAAGATGAACCATTGCATACCATTGACAGTTGGGACTGCAGCTCAATCTGAAGTGCTTGCAATGAGCGCTTCAGGTCTGAGGACTCGCTCTTGCTCGAATGCACCTGCTCCACCCCTGTAGAGATGTCCTGCTTCAGCTTCTCGCTCTGCAAGTGAAAACAGACAGAATTGAGTTTGGGCTTGTGGTCTCCTCTGCTGAGCATTGGCGGCCATCTTGGCTAGCAATGAGGCCTTCACCTTTTGCTTGAACTCCTCTTCTGCCTCCTGTCGGTTCTTCTCTGCCAAGGCTTCGTATTCCTGCCTCATCTTGTTCATGGCGTCGAGTAGGTTAATGGCCGGAGCAGCACGCATTTCAACACTGAGTTCTCCATCAGCGACGCTTTGATGGCCCTTTATCTCCTGAGTAAGAAAGCCAAGCAACCAGTTAACACAACCGACATTCCAAAAGAACCAAAATGCCATTCTAGCTCTACATCTATCACTGGAATTTTGTTAAACAATATTATTTGTGGTGCTAAGTAAATATTGAGATGAGTGATTAGTTGTCAAGGGAACAGAAAAAAAATCACTGCAGGGTACGGAACCAAGCAAAGTTATGGAAAACAATGGCCCAGCATCACAGCAAGTGGTGTGGCTCAGCAGATATTTTGGACGACAACTCCCATCAGCCCAAGCAAGCACAGTGAATGGTTAATGATAATGGGATTCAGAGTTCAGAACCTCCGTAGAGCTGTAGGGTAGATAAACCATAGTGGGTAAAGCAAGGTTGCTATTTTTTTTCTCAAAAAGTGATACATGCCTGGATATTGATTAGGCTACCTGCAAAGTAATCAGATCAGGTACCCAAAAGTAAATAAAGCTATTGAATTCAAAGTAAGAATGACTCTTCGCTTCCTTCAAACAACCAAGGGGAGTCAACATTGCGAAGATGGGGAACAGAAAACGTGGCCACGAAGGTGTCTCTGTTTTACGCTATTGGAGCTTAGACTGCACAGAGCGGACGCATGCACATTGCAGCCATCTTTTTACATGCACTGTGTCTGTAGTGGAAAAAGTCACAAAGAATACTGATTCTAAACAGCTAACATGCTTCTGTAACCACGTCTCTGCGCGCGAGGAATCACCACAGGTCATCGTTTGGGTATAGCCCAGGTACTGACAATACCGCCCCCTCACATAACCCAGCAAGAGATGCAGGCTCTGATGCTGTTGCCTCAAGCCCACACGTGTACTCTTCAGCTCATCACCCTATTCCACTATTATCGACTTTTCAGGGTAAAACTGATTTGTGATCAGTTTTGTAAAATGCCTCGTGATGGTTTGTCCATTTCGTGAATCGTCTCAGAAGCCTACATTCTGGGTTCTGAAATTACCAAGAAGGCCCCAGAAGGGTATGGCCATCTGCAAAATGGGCCTGTATTGATTTCTGGTCATGGTGGATAGTGACAAAGTAGCAGACGTGTATAGAATTGAGGTGCGCGGAATTGATAAGGTAGCAAGCAGCATTCCAAAGCGTGTGTCCCTGATCCATATACCCTGATAGAAGAGGCAGTCTTGAAGACATCCAACCATGTCATTCATTGAGTCAAAAATATGTGCAGTGACTCGCACCGTGGACAATCTTAAGGCCACCAGGAAATGACGCACATACCTCCTCGTGGTTCTTCTTGAGGGCGGCCAGCTCCTCCCTCAGGCTCTCCGCCTGGGTCTCCAGGTCAGAATTGCACAGGGTCAGGTCGTCGTGGACTCTGCGCAGGCCGTTGATATCTGCCTCCAAGCTCTGGCGTAGTTTCTGCTCGTTCTCATACCTGGGAACATGTCAAGAAAAACACTGACAGGTCAAGGCGATTATCCCACTTTCTTAGCTCCTGACTGAAACCCATCTAACTAGCGCTGAGAAGCCTATTGGGCCTAAAGTCCCCGGTGTCACAGCCATGATTGGCGGCAAGGAGGTTTCATTCAGAAAGGAGATTTAAGGTACAGAACCTCAGATTGGCACAGAGGGTGGTAACGTACAGGCACTTACTTCTGAACGCCACGTGCTCCTTAACTCTTGTTTGCTTGTGTTGTTCCCAAATTCAAATTGAAACTGGTCTTGCCTTGCAGGTCTCTGGAGTTTTGGAAAAAAACTGCACTTTGCTGGTCAAATATAAGGGGCCACATATATAATGTGTGCGAATAACGTGTGCAAATAATGTGTGCACAGGGCTACAGTCT
Organism: Ambystoma mexicanum; assembly: GCF_040938575.1. Taxonomy (NCBI): domain Eukaryota; kingdom Metazoa; phylum Chordata; class Amphibia; order Caudata; family Ambystomatidae; genus Ambystoma; species Ambystoma mexicanum. The sequence continues at coordinate 627,292,433 of NC_090938.1, read as the reverse complement.
TACAGGCTTTCACTGAACTCTTGCTCTATTTCCCCTCGTGTGACCAGGAACCGAAAGAGGCCCAGGAAATAATTGTCAAAGTGACACCATATTGTGCATTTTCAGAAAGCCCAACCCTTTTCCTATGAGAACGTTTGGAAATAAAATAGGTTACCACATAAAGGAGGCCCAGGGTGCAGAGGGCTACCAGCACATCTCCAGAGTTCCTTACAGGCCAGTCCAGCCCTGCCCAGGGTGCAGAGGGCTACCAGCACACCTCCAGAGTTCCTTATAGGCCAGTCCAGCCCTGCCCAGGGTGCAGAGGCCTACCAGCACATCTCCAGAGTTCCTTATAGGCCAGTCCAGCCCTGCCCAGGGCGCAGAGGGCTACCAGCACATCTCCAGAGTTCCTTACAGGCCAGTCCAGCCCTGCCCAGGGTGCAGAGGGCTACCAGCACATCTCCAGAGTTCCTTACAGGCCAGTCCAGCCCTGCCCAGGGTGCAGAGGCCTCCCAGCACATCTCCACCACCTCCACAACAGATATCCATTTGTGATAGTTGGCTTTTTCCTTTTCCTTTGAAGCGCTAAAACACTAAATATGCTCACCCCTTCAATGCCAAACTGCACCTATTTTTTGATGTACTGTAATGGCATATTCCAACAGGTCACGTGGGCGCTCTTTAGAAGTGGCCATGTTAGAAAGGCACCCCCAATACATTCTGCTCTGCTGATGTCACGTTGGCTTAAACTCTACTAAATGTTCCACTTATCTTTTTATTTATGGACTTTAGGCACGATAATGCACATTCATGTATCTATAGTAGCCCCACATTGAAGCATCTCGCCCATCGTGTAACTATCCTTACAGTGAGAGTCTTGCAGCTGGCACCAAAAATCCATAGCTCCTGTTCTAAGATGGCCGCCAGCGAGCGAGTGAGCACCCATATTAGACGTGGGTCTTCTGGCTTGTGTGTCAGGTGGGGGCATTGCCTTATTACAGATATTTTTCCTGGGCTTTTTTAAACTGGTGGTGCATCAGGACGCGCCACTGTTGGCGTGTGGTGCTTACTCACTTGAGCTTAAAGTCATCGCATGCCAGGCTGGCATTGTCGACCATCAGAATGACGCTTGCATTCGCGATTTCAGCAGCGATAATCTGTAAACACAAGTTGCAAGCAGAGTGAGTACAAGGTTTCTTGTATGCATGTTTCTGTTTCATAGAATTTCCACTGCAGATGACATGGAATGCACACCAGGGCCCGGAGTGAAGAAGCTTTGCACCAGTGCAAGTGCAAAGGTGCACAGCATTAGCAATAGGGCAACACGTTTTTAGCAACAGGGCAAACTTTGCCGTAGTGCTAATACCGTGCAACTTTGCACTTGCACCGGTGCAAAGTTTCTGTAGCCTGGCCCCAGCTTACCCCCTAATTACATGGAGCTGCATTGCCTCAATGTGCTTTTACCTTCTAAGTGTCTCAACAGTCAACCAACTCTGTGTGTGCTGAGTTGTGGAGGAAGTCTACAGCCTACGCTGGACCATTTCAGTGAAGGATAACACAAAACAAGCATTGGAAAAGCCAACAGTTTGGGGTTTGGTGTAGGCATGGGATAGCCATTTAGGCACTGCTGCCCATGTGATGGTAACTGCTGCAAAATAATGTGAGCACCTGGGCATCTGAAAGCTGTGCCTGGCAAATGCCTGTCTAATATCTATACACAGGGCACATCAGCTGGCTTTGCCAATGCTTATTGTGAACATGATTTCAGTTATAGGATCTACAGAAGGCTTATAAACCAAGTAGCTGACAGAACACGTGGGTAAGAGAATATTATTACAGTAGTAGCACATTTATAGTTGCAATTAGACCGTTCAATCTCTGGAGGTTGCTTTGAAATAACGGTAGGAATTTAGGGCACAGCGTTTGATGTTACTGCCTGATAAATCCATCTCAGAGAGATCCTAGGAGGATGGGTATTGAATGGGGGGGGGTCGGTTAGTAGGTGGGAATGGCCATAATGATTAGCCTGGCCAAGGGAATTCAATGGGTGTGTACATTATCAAACCTCCACAAGTGTGTGCTGCTCATCATATATAATATTCCTTCTAGTTGTACTATAAAGCAATGCTTTTGGATAATAGGTGGCGCTTAAGCTTTACCTAATAGCCAAAACGAAAAAATCCGGCACATCCCTAGTAGGACGTCGATTTGTCAGCCTGAATGCAAAGTGCTAGGCATGTCACACATTTCTAGTCAAGGTCACAAAGTGCTAGCCAAGGTAAAAAAAGTGCTACTCATTTCTCGTGGCACTAGTCAGCCTTTCTTGTTTGTTTGTTTATTTTATTTATATAGCGTGCCTGACCCAGAGGTATCTGGGCGCTTTAGAATGCGGTTACATGTACAGGGCAAGACAGTCTGGGAGAAGATAAAGTGCCTTCTTTTAGGAAGTCCTGTTGTTATGGAATCATTTTGAGTATCATCTGTACTTGGAGATGGGGCACCGTGTGCCGAGCACGTGGGTTGTTTCATTATATATCACCATAACAATTAAACAAACCACACATAGTCACGCACAACAGCACATGCCGACTGCCAACCGAAAATGACACCTGTGCTCAGCCATCGGTGTAAACTGATCGGAAACTGCCAAAAGCACATCACAGCTCCCTTGCTCTTTTCTCCCGCTCAGTCCTGCTAACTTACACCCCATAGCACTCTCGCTTTACAGAGCCGACAGAGCGCCAAGGGACCACCCAGGTGGTGACAGTGCGCGCTACAAGAACCTTTAACATAACTTAACACATACCGTCGGCTTTAGAAGATTACCAATTAGATCTGCTCCTGTACAGATGGAAATAGTTTTAATGCGTGAGTTTGGGAGGTAAAGGCTTGTGTGAATAGTCATTTAATTAAAACCCCCTTTGGATTGTGATGGCCGTCAGAGCGAAGCAGCTGAAAGTGGTGCAGGTCTCTTTTGCCACTCATTTGACATCCCCCTACTGCATTCACCAACATATTGATTAAAAGTAAGGAATTACCCTCTCAGGTTGTTTTGACAAATATCCTGGCCATCCACCCTACATTTAACAGAACCCTCTTTTCCTGAGTTTTCACTTGATCACGTCCTATTTAAGTTTTGGGAGCTTGAAGCTGCTCCCTGAACAATTGCCCAGACTTAGTAGCTCAGCAGCCCGGGGCTCTATTGTGTAGTATTTCTTTTGGGAGCAGCAATGTAGGTGTTCCTGAAATTGGAGATTATGACATTTCAAAGGAAATGGCAAAACATTCTGCGAAGCAAAAGTCTGTGCTGTTAGTGCTGGCCTGGTGCCACTGAGCAGGAAATGCTTGAGTGCACGTTTTGGTTTGCATAGCACCTGGTGCCCTGGGGTCTTACTTTGAGGAGAGCCGAGTATTTGTAGTATGTTTATTCTCAAGCAATTGTGTTCATATTTATTTTTACTGCAAACAGATATTTGACCAGAGATGAAGTGACTTTTTACAGGTTGTAGAGTGTCAGTGTTAATCAAACTCCTTTGAATGGAAAATGAGACGGTGTGAAATGAGCCACGTGACCATAGAGATATTCTTCATTAGCACCCTCAGCAAGTGCAAGACCCAATCAGGTTGCTCCGAACCTTGGCTGTACCTACCAATGCAAGCCTGTCTTCGGAGCAACCCGAGTGCTCTCTGCACCCACCCTCCACCCAGCGCTGCTCTCTTCGCTGTGCTCGGTCCCTTAATTTGGGCAGTAGGTCGTTACCTACAGGGTTAACCCGCCACCTCGGGGCATGTTGCCTCAGTGTCACAGTTTCACCTTCATCAGGGTCTAGAAAGATATGCACCATTTGTGACCTGATTTTTTGTTTGTAACTAGTGCTGTGGTTCAATTTTTGGAGGATGAACTAACCTACCAAGCCAATACCTTAGGACGTTATTGCATGTTTTTAGAAGTCACAATACTTCCATTCTTGTATTTTTGGGGCGAAACAACTTGTTTGACAAATCAGATGGCCATAAATTGCTGGAATAAAAAAGACAGGTGGGATTCTGCTGCTGTCTGTTGGTGAAGGATCAGATCAAAATGAGAGAGAAATCAGGCAGGAAATGTGTAGACATCCCAATATGGCCACAGAGGGTGGCGGGAAGATCTCTGGGAAACGTCCAGGCAAAATAAGAAGGCCTCCGTTTCTTTAAGAATACCTCTGAGCCTCCACGACTGGGGCCAGATTACAGACACGTTGCACTGGTGCAGGTGCACATTGCCACTGTGTTGGCACATGGGTAAAGTGTGCACTATTTCTAATACCACTGGGGCATGTTAAAAAACCATTGAACCATGAGAAGTGTAGTTTGCCATGGTATAAGCACCCGAAAAAAAATGGTCCTAGTGGAAACACATAAATCTTTGCACCAGGGCAAACCTAGTGATAACACCATGCAATTGTGCACTTACATTAGTGCAAATGTTCTGCAATATGACCCTTGGAGTCATGTTTTAAACACAGATATGTGGATGGGAGCCTGACCTACTCCATCCGACTTTTTTGGGAAGGTTCTCCCCTGTTCCCCTCCCTTGCCGCACTCTGAAACACTTGTGCACGAGCGCGATACAAATATTATATCATATCATTCCATTAAGTAACGCATTGTTTGCATCATCAACTTTGCTGACATCTTTGGCAATACATGTCATTTGCCTGCCCTCTTTTATCTGCCTCTCCTTATTTTCTAGGGATGAGTGTAGACACGGTTCCCTGCAAAGAAGGGAAGCACTTTAGGGTGGACAAGTGATGTGTGATCCCCGAGAGGGCAGAGTTGGGGTACCAGGTCATGTGTATTTATAAGGTAGCAGGGTGACCAAGTGGCACCTGAGTTGATGCTGCCAATAAGGGAAGAGAGTAACATGTTTCTTAGGGCATCATTCATGAAACATTTGCACAGTGCAAAGGGACTTTGCAGCAGGCTAGAAGTTCCATGCATCAGGCGCTTAGTGCCTTGCCGGTGGTTTGCAGATGAGACTGCGGTACACATTATACTGGGAGATGTGCCAACAGGCATGAACACATCCATGACCTAGAAATACTGCTAGAGAGCCTCTGGCCTAGGAGGGTTGTACCCCGAAGTAGCGAGACACTGGTGTCTGGGAATGCATGGCTGCTTGCAGGTGTGGTTGGTGTCAACATTTTGGAGATGATTAGTGTACGATAATGAGGGTTGCAAATCAAGAGGCTACAATCGAAAGACAGAGACCCAGGGAAGTGGAGGAAGGAAATAAAGAACAAACGAGAAGGAGGATGTTGCAGGCTTCATATGCACGCGTTGTAGGAAGGAGAACAAGGTCACATGGTGGCAAAAAAGCACCCGTGAGAAAAAGAAGTGCACAGGGAGAGAGAGGGCAGAAGCAAAATGAAAGTCACTGAGTGGGAAAAGAAAATGCCCCCCTCCTGCTGCTCTCTCCTGCCTCGTCTTTGGAACAAGTTAACAATGCTGATCAGGCAGGATTCCCCCTTTCCACACTTAAACCTAACAGCCTACCTTTCAGAGAACATCACCCCAGTCACTGATCACTCCACTAAACCCTACTCCTGCCCTCTTGCTCCTTCCCCTGCACCCCCTGCACATTCCAGCTCCTCTGCTTCACCCACACCCTACCTGTAGCCACCCTGGGTGCATCACCTATGTATAGCACTCTGGTGTCACCCAGCTAGACTTGCTTTGTAAGTCCCATACCATCACAGCTACATGCATACCCACATTAGGGAAAAAGGTAAAGTTACAGTTAATGGCATTTGAAATATTGCTTTACCTTAGCTTGAAGATCTGCAATTTGTTGGTAATACTTGCTGTAGTCTTGAGCAGCTTCTCCAGTCGAGCCCCCGGGCTTGTGCTTGTCATACCACTCTCTGATTTTACGCTCAAGCTCAGCATTGGCATTCTCCAGAGCATTGACGTTGTCCATGTAGGTGGCCAAGCGGTCATTGAGGTTCTGCATGGTCTCTTTCTCGCTGCCGGTGAGAAGGTTATCGCCGCCAGCCCCACCACCATGTCCACCTCCAAAACCACCACCATGGCCACCTCCAAAGCCACCACCAAAACCACCTTCAGCACCAAAACCACCACCGGCACCAACAGCAAAGCCACTGTCATGGACCCCAAAGGCACCACCCTCAAAGCCTCCCCCTTGGACCCATGCAGGCATGCCATCACCAGCAGCAGATCCACCACTAAATCTCCCAAAGGATCCTCCATTAAAGCTTCCACCAGCCTGCACTCCACCACCGTGCCCTCCAACACCGTATCCTCCACCACCACCGTGCCCGTGGCCTCCACCACCGTACCCTCCACCACCACCACCTTGCTTAACTGCAAACCCACTGGAGGAGGCTCCCTTAAAGCTACGGAATGACATGTTGTCTTAGCACAGGTGCACCTGATCTAGGAAGGCAGCAGAGGAGGTGACTGTGTGCTGTGGAAACGCGTCTTCCTTATATACAAATGGGAGAGGGTGTGTCAACAAACTGCACGCTGTTTCTCATATGGGCACAAAGCCTTTGCCAACTTATTATCTCTTGCCTATTAGATGATCAATTATAGCAATTATTAAGCAGCCCTGTTTTTTTTTTTCCCATATGTGCTGTTGGGCTGAGTCTGTTTGTGATGTTGGGGCGGGAGACAGGCGGGGTGCAGAATACTTTTCAGAAGATTACACTTCTCCCGTTTTGAGGGAAGAGCTTTAACAGCAACAATTTAATGTCTCTTGGCTTCTGCTCCGGATCTTCACACACTCGTGCGTTGGTTGCTGCTTCCATCCACACCGGCCACGTTCAGGCACTTACACATGACCGCAGACACTGTTTGCTGGAATGGCGGAGCCCGGGCGACTGCCTCCCGTGGTGGCTCTCAGTCAGCAGATTGGCGCATAACATGGGTGCCAACTTCTCCATTTACCCAGGTGCTGTCTGTGGGGATATGGGATTCGTAGCACGACCACTAAACGAGCTAGAAGTGATGTCACGGGAAGTGATGTCATAAGAAAGATACTGGTTGCCCCGATCGATTCATGGTGAGAGCGGGGAGCAACAGTTTGCCAGGACTTCAAAATTACCATTTTCTATCTTCATCCCAAAAAACACTCTTTGATGGAACCCATCAAATGCCTGCTTATTTTGCCAAATACGTGAAAATGCTGTGATTAAATCTTATTCAGGCAAGAAGATGTATAGGAGGGAGGGCCACAAAAGCTTCTATGCACTATGTCCACATTTGTATCACAACTTGACTGACAGGTGTTTCAATAATAAAAGTTAAATAGACAAAAATACTTAGTGTGCATCCTTCAGCTTAGGTAGCAGAGGGCGGAAGGGTCCAAACAGGCACAGCGCAGTAAGTACAACGTTGAAGGAATGTTGCTGTAAAATATCACCTCAGTACATAAATACTGAATATTGCAATAATCACCCTGGATTTGCAGGGACTTGCAGTGCATACGGAATGTCAAGCATGGACTGTTAATGAGACAAAAACAAAAACACAATTGCCTTTAGAAGGCGTTCTTTGTGTCCAGGTGACGTCAAGGGATTTACTCATTCACTAGGGGGAAATGTAAGGTATTGTGACCAGGGCACCCTGTATGCCAGAGACTGTCATCTAGTCAATTTACTCAAATGATTGAGACTTAGTGGCGCAACGCCATTAAATAGGCCTTTTGTATGTTTCATAAAGGTTCAAAATGTAGCGCAGTCTAACCGCGTTATGTTGATGGTACTTGGCTACATCTTGAGTGTTTATTAGAGGGGCTGTTTGGGGAGCTTGATGGTTTTGCTAACAGCGAAAATGGCTTGGAGATGCCAGTTTGACAGATCGGACTGGAGGCGCGTTGGTGCAAAGCAGGATACAGTCAGGTTGCCCGAGGTCTGCGAGTCAGATCCACAGAATTCTGCCTCAGCCCCCATGTTCATGGAGCTGTTGGCTTGATTGGCCCGATGGGTGGTTTGTTGGTGCAAAGCTGTCCATGAAGACCCTGGAGGCAGTCAGTAGCATTGGGAAGTGCGGGTGCGAGAGGAGGAAGAAGGGGGCAGAGTAGGTCCTTTTGACTCAACATTCTTCTAGTAGCGAGAAGTAGCACTTCTTGGCTTGACGATGCAGGCAGATCATATTCCAAGAACCTCTCGAGCTGGAGCTCTTTCCTAGTCCCCTTCCCCCTTGGGTCAAGTCTTCTGAGGCACCTCAGATGCACTCTTTCTTTCCCTGTGCGTACTGTCTGTCCTGAGTCTCTGCTCCTCTGCAGCAGGCAAGATCCTTCTTTCTCGCAGAAAGTGTTTCTTCTGTTCTTCAGGGATGTCAAGGAAAAGGGGGCTTCCCTTCTTGATTCTCTGGCCTTCACTTGTGTAGAATGAGGCTCTAAGTCCTCAAAACTCAAACCAAGTAACCAATAGAGTGAATATGGCTCAGGGGCAGCGCGTTTGACTTGGAAGCAAAACAAGAACAATTATAATTATACAGACCATCCCCTTTTTAGTACATTTCCTCTTATGGGGTTTATAGTCTCCAAGCCCGCCCTGCAAGGTCCAAAAGTGCATTTGATTCTGAGAGTATACGCAGAGGCGTAGACAGGGTAGGACCAGAGCAGGCAAGGGCCCCCAAAATCTGGGTGGGCATATACAGATGTTAATGTCACTGTGGTGGGGCCAACTACATTAACCTCCGGCCCCTCTCTGTCTATACTCTATCCTTTGCAGCATCTTTGAGCATGCTTTGCTTCTGGTGGACGTGCTATTTGGCTGATGGTTAGAATGTTGGGCAGTCCAACGTGATGGAAAGTATGCACCCTGTGCCTCAGCCCCCAGCCTACCTCAGAACTGCCTGTTTCATGCCCCAGGACTTCCCATTTCTCGCCTCCTAGAAAACCAAGGGCCCTGGCTAACTTTAGTAACCCTTTGCCCTGTCCACCGCCTGCTATACCAGCTCCAATGTTCTCGTATTAGCTTAGCTCAACCTCTGGAAGCCCCCCTTCACACCTAGATGACGTGTGAATGTGTAACTTGATAGGACTTGCGGCCTTTCTGCATTATGCCCAGGACAGGTGGTGCACGAGGGGCTGTTTTGGCACTGTTTGCTGCCTCTTTTAGGATCAATCAGTTAATGGCAAATTAAGCAAATGTGTTTATGTTAAAACCACCAAATCCTTAATTAAAACATCACTTTCTGTCTGTTCACACCACAATGTATTCCATTGGCAACATGCAGGTAACATTTATACGCACCTACCACATCATTTGTATTTTGGAAAGGCATCGCCACCGGGGATGATAGAACATTGTAAACATCAATTTAAATTTCAGTACAATCTTATTATTTCCAATGAAACCTCCCTGCTGCCAGCCACTGTTTTGCGCCAATCAGTCTTCCTGATTATTATCACACTTTCGCTGACAAATATCTTTTCATGCAGATAAGGTCAGGCGGCCCATATACATATGTACAATATTAAACAATGTTCATAATGCCAGTGGGATTTTAAATACATGTATCACAGAAAGCTGCTAGACTGTTATTCACATGCACATTCAAAGCTGCAGGAATCTTTGAATCCTGAAAGTTGCCATATTGTCTTCCAGCTGATGGTGCATTTTGGTCTGCAAACTCCAGAGGTTTGCATGCCATGGCTGTATGGTCACAGAAATACCCCATGGGCCAGAGGCCAGACATCCTTTGCCTTGAATCCAGAATCTTTACCTTCACATCCACAAAGACTTAACAGTGCCCTTGTGCATTGTGTCAATAGCTAGTGGGACTTGTCCAGAATTCTTTTAGGTTGATGGACATTATTCAGCACATAAATGGCAAATGTATGATGAAGGAGTTGGATTTGGCACCGTGGCATCCAACGTCCAAAATAACTACGTTCACTCCAGCTCTCCTCCCCTGCACCTTATTGCTATCACTGAAACCTGGATTTCTCCATCTGACACTGCCACTCCGACGGCCCTATACAACTCCAAACTCTCCTTCTTTCACTCTCCTCGATTCACTCTCAGATCTGAAGCCTATCATTTCCCTCTATGCCTCACAAACCTCCAATGCCACGTCCTCTCCCACCTCTTTTGAGTTCACCATCTCTACTAGTGCTCTGCCTCACTCTGTTCACATCATCTCCATCCATCAACGTCCTCGTCCTACTGGACCATTCTTTGATGATCTTGGGCAAATCCTTGATTCTCTTTCCACTAAACATCACCTCATTCTCTTAGGTGACTTTAACCTTCCCTCTCCAACCATTTCTCAGAAATCTGACCTTCAGTCTTTTCTCAGTGACCATGCTCTCCAGTATATCCACAACCTACCTACCCACCCAGGGGTTAACTCTGTGGATCTCTTATTCATCTCCACCTCTCTCCCAGCAACTAATATTACTGTCACCATCTCATTCCATCCTCCGACCTTCCCTCAACACTTGCTTCAGCTTTTACCTTCTGCTTTTCCGTTTGCTCCGTCCCTTCTTCCCCCTTGTGCTTTTGTTCCTCCCCCTTGAGCTGTCACTCCCTCCCCCTTAGCACTAGCGCTCAGCCCAACTTTGCACTACTGATCAGCTGCCCCCTTGTGGTATGGTTCAGCCCACGCTTTGCCTTGTCCATCCTTCCCGCATTTGTGCTGTCAATCATTCCTTCAAATGTTGTGCAATGATCTTGTTTACTGTTGCTGGACTACCTTTTATTTGTTTGGTTATTTTTATGGTTCCTCGTGTTGCCATGTGTTTCTTATTCCTTCCCCCACATTGCTTTTCTCGCTCCCTTTCTTCCCCAGGTGCTGCCCTTTATTCCCTCCCACTCTGTCGTTTCTTTCTCTCTATGCTGTCATGCCTCATTCTTTATCTCCATGCTAAATGTAAAACACAATAAACTACAAACGCCCAAACTATTGGATTTGCCAATGCTTGTCACCTTTGCTGACACACCCATATTGATCAGAGACATTTTAAGTGCCGCCTTTGGTCTTACACTTTTCTTGCTGTTCTTTGTCGATCTTCGTGCTCATGTTTCCTTGGTTGCTTCTATACCTCGTTTCACTATTGTATGAATGACTTAAAGCTCTGTGGGTGAAAAGGACATAGGAATGCCAACGAATACTGATATAGGTAGGATCAGAGGCAGAGGAACCACAATGTTATGCTATGTTGGTTGCTTGTTTATCGTTTTACATCACTGCCATTCCAAGTATGTTCAATATGTTCTACTGATTCTGGCCCCTCTGCTCCTGGTGGAATGTTGTTGGATGCATGCATGTATCGCTCCTTCACGAAAGAACCTTCCTATGCTATTCCTCAGCCCACATCACTGATGAACCCGCTTTCTAGAGTTACACCTCCACTGAAATGTGTTTGCTTTCTTTCGTGTTTCTGCAAAAATGTAATATTTAAACAGGTCACAAAACGTGAAATTGCAGTTTGCTATTGAAATTTGACATGTGGCGAGTAAGAAATGATGCATGTGGAGACGTCTGGTGACAAGAGACTTGTTATGCCTGGTTAGTGGCTAGCAACTCTACTTGTTCACCCTGATTTTAGTACCCCAATCAAACCTATCCCCAGATAGCGATAACAATGGGCCAAATTACAAGTTTGGCGGTATCTCGGCAGTATATCCGTTGAGATACCACCAAAACAGAATTAATTTTAATGCCACTTGGTCTGGTGATGTTACAGCTGGATTCCAAGTGGTGGTAGGTGGTATTAGTCCCTATTAATTGTAGCATTGAACATTTGTCTGATGACAAACTTTCAATTGAAAAATAAAAACGTGTTGTTCTATTGTCCTAATTCGTTTCCATTTTCACCAGTCACTGCCTGCTTGTTGGCAGTTCTAGTCTCAGGATCCTCTACATATGGCGACGGGTGTGTGGTGTGCACTTGCACATTTGATGTCTTGTCTGATTAGAGGTCTACATGCCAGATGTAGAATTTTGCTGACTAAAGGCAACCAACGCTGCACATTAACTCTTCAAGGTAGCACAGGATTGAGAACATGTGTGCGGCTTGCATTATAGTAAACATCCATTTCTATGTGTTATTCGCCTCAAACCGCTTTTCCAAGAAAAACAGGGACGGAAAAATTTACATATGAAAGACAGTAGTTTGAATAGTGTGTCATTTCTTTTGTGATTTTCTATTTTCCAATCTCCCATCATGCTCCAAGCCCTAGAGCCTGGAAAGAGAAGCTGCCTTGACCAACTGACATCGGGCTGCTTCACTGGGACTTCAAGCCAATGAAGGTGTATTAATTAACGGGTCTGCAACTTTTGCTCTTTGGATGTTTTGGGCTTCAACTCCCATCAACCATAACCTAGCATCATCAGTGGTGAGGGATCATGGGAGTCATGGTCCAAAAGCTCTGAAGAGCCACATGTTGCAGTCCCCTGATAAATGGATGTTTTGGGAAGGGATGTACCAAGTAACCTTTTTAGAACAATTGATGTGGTTTTTAGTAATGATACATTTTATATAGTTTGCTTTTTACTTTCTAAGGTGTTTTTAGATTAAATTGATATTATCTGTTATTTTTTATTGTAGTAGATTGCACGGTGAAGCACATTTCTTTTTCTTTTGATTGTATTTTGTGTAAGGTTTGCAGTAAACCATATCACTAAAAAAATATATTAGACAAGCTCAAATCTATGGTTTAATAGGAACCCCATTAGGAAGAACCAAGAGCTTCTTGAAAAACATACTTTCCAGGTGCAGCCAAAACTCTGTTACATGGAGAACTCATGTTTCAGCCCCATACATCAAGGAAGGAACAACCTTTAATTAATAAAAGTGTATAACAGGAATTACAGCGAATTTCCCAAATGCCCTGTTTAATATACTTGCCTTTGACACCAGACATTTTTTTATTTTTTATTTCAAGTTGTAAATCATTATGGACAGAATAGCCATCCCAGAAATACAGAATCCAAGGTACGAGAAGGAGCCTGCCCTCTCCAAAACATTCTGATTTAGGTACCAATTCTACCTCTTCTCTTCCTCCTTTTTCGAGGAATTAATTATCAAGATCTTAGTTTTTGAGACATTGATAGAGAGCGCATTCCCCTTAGCACATCTCTCTAAGGCAAACAATTGTCGTTGCAATCCATTTGCAGTCTGGTCTATCAACAGGTCATCGGCATATGTAGACGATGGCCGATGGGTTGAACGTACATCTGTGCAATACGAGAAGTACCAGCTTCTTATTTCCTGGCAGGGCTAAAGCGTGTGTGAGGGACCCAAAATCCTGATTGACAGATAAAGGTTTTTTTGTGTGTACACAGACCAGATCATTTGACATGAAGCCTGGACACTGGATTAAGAACATCAGTATTATACTTGGCCCCCTATTGTCCACACAAGGTTACCCTCATCTATAAAACCAACTGTTGCTAGTCACCCACAATTCAAAGCACCTAGAGCTGGACACTGATCCATGATGTTGAGAAATTGATGGATAGTCTTTTGCCCATTGTACGATGGAAAGCCAGACCACTGTCTTAATATCAACCAGTCACAAACCATAATCAATCCCAATCATGAAAGGGTAGAGCCCAGACTTGTAACTGAACCAGTGCCACGTTATGCCCATAAAGGCAACCCGAGCTAGACTTCAAATTAGAGTGACCAGAGGAGCTATGCCAGCATGCATGAATGGCACTAAATATGGAGTCTATACATGAACCAGAGATGAAACCATATGATGAAGCACTGATGTGAGACATGGTGGCCCTATTGCTAAATCTCTCCACTGACATGAGTGGCAGGAGGCGTGTGGCTCCTTCCTTTGTTTCAAAAGGATATGATTCGTATACACAACCAAAGATGCATGTGACCCTAAGGAAAGGCAGAGTCCCAGAGTGTGTTTTGAATAAGAATATAACTCAACCAACATTTCATTCTGGAGACTGGAGCAAAAGCCCTAAATGATACAGTAATGTATCAATACAGTACAGACAATAAGAACAATCTTCATTCTGGAAATCAGGGTAGAAATCCCAAGGTGTTACAGGGAAGATTGAAAAGGCCAGCACAATGGACAACCAAAATGAATGCAATGTTCTGCAGGTGTAGTAACTTCCCTGCATATGGTTACTTTCTGAGCATGGGAAAGAGCTTGAAAACTGGTGGCCCCCATCTAGAAGTCACACTTATCTGGCGTGGCTGTGCGAATCTCCATTCCCCCTCCCAGTTTTCACCTGGTGTAGAAACGGGCTCAACAAGTGTGTGATGCGACGTCCTCAGACCCTCCCGTGCTCAGGATCACTGGTGTGTGTGAATACTTTGTGTGGAAGAAAGTGTAGTACTGGGGCATCACGGGCAAGTGCCCTGCATCTCCTGACAGCTTTCCGGCCCTGGTCTGAGATGCCCTCATCCAGGTCTATGTCTGAGATCATGGTTCCCTTACCAAGCAGCTTCAGGGTTGAAGCCCTGGGGATACCTCCATATACCTCCAGGTGTCGCTATACACATCGGGTGACTTTCGCGACACTTAGGGGCTCCTGGCTCCCCATTAGCTGCCCCTCATTAGTGACTACATTACAAGCTCGCCAAACTATAGGAGTACCTGGCATCCTGTCCCACTCCCACGCCTCCCTCTGTTCTACCCAAAACAAAACCAATGTTTACTTTCCTTCTACCTCCTTTCTACCTCCTCGTGTTTGCACACCCCGCTCACAAGTTAACTCGTACCGGGGGTCCAGCCGCCCACCTCCCCCAGCTTCTCCAATCCACTCCCTCCTGGCAGAGCTCCTCGGCTCCTTTGTCAGGGAACCGCGCTGCTCTGATTGAAAGGCCCTTTGGGAGACAAAGAGAATGTGACCCTTGAACACAAGCTTTGGGAATGTAACAAGGTGAAATATTTCTGGAATTAATTGATGTTGATTTTTAACAAGGTCCAGAGGTTGTCTCTGGACTGTGATTTCGAGACTCTGACTTTGGGTGAAGACAGCCTGGGAGAAGACACATCCAGTGCCCAGAAGAAGTGGCTGTTCAGGGGGCAGTGATGGCAAAGAAGCTGATTCTAAGAAATTGGAAGTCTATGATTCGTCCAGAAGTGGAGACCTGGAAGGAGGACATGCAGAAACGTTCACTTATGGAAAGGGGGATCTACAGAGGTCAGAGGAATACTTGGTTTTATGGGCACATTCGGGGGAGGATTTTGAATCTGTTTTAATTTGTTATATGACTTGGGTTTGGGAGGGAGAGGGCTTATATAAGGGAAACTCCTATGTGGATTGTCTTACCGTTAGAAGTGTTTACATACATATGTTAATTAAAACAAAAAAGAGAATGATGTATTGATCTGTCAGGATGTCACTGCAGTCGGGTATAATTTATATTTAGTTGTCGTCTCAGGATACAGCATTTGTGAATGCATTTGTGTGCCCATGGCTCTGCTTGGAAGTGCTACACTGTGATGAATAATGCACGGTTATCCTCTATTCTATTTGGGTCCATCAGTTTTCACTTATTTACCATACTTGCCCAGACCGTTCACTATTTGCAGGCTTGCTACGGGAATTTAGGTAGTAAGTTCTTTACTCTATGGTGCTCACTGTCTCTTATATCTTTTCCAACTGCTTCTCTATCAACTATATTGCTCTTTTCACTAAATCTGGTAGGAAAAAGTTTAAAAAGGACATCCTGGTCTCCAACCCAGGCCTCCTTATCGCTGAAACCTTTATCAATGCCTCCTCTGGGCAAACCCTCACCGACAACCTCTGCGTCGATCCCTCGCCAGACCTATGGACTCTTCATATGGTCTCTGTGCTTTCTCCTCTCTCTTCTTCTCCCATTAATGGTGGCACCTGGTGGGAGGCCTT
Source organism: Ambystoma mexicanum (assembly GCF_040938575.1). Lineage (NCBI taxonomy): Eukaryota > Metazoa > Chordata > Amphibia > Caudata > Ambystomatidae > Ambystoma > Ambystoma mexicanum. Next base: position 627,276,611 of record NC_090938.1, on the reverse strand, counting down.
CCTGGTCTCCTTCGACGCCTCTAAGGTCATCAAAAATGTTTACTTGAATGGTACCATCTTGGTTCACGGCCCTCAGGCCAATTTTCTTCTCTTTTATAGATGCTTCATGTGCTGCATCAACTTCCTTCCTTCTCCTGCTGCACCCTCTCTTCCCCCCACAGCCTCCTTACCTCCCCTGCTTATCCTCCTTGCCTACCTTGCCCTCTCATCCTTCCTCTACTACCCCCCTCGGGCTTCTTCTTCACCTACGCAGGCCTACTCCTCTTTTGAATGTCTTGTCTGCAGGCTCTCTCTCTCTCCTAGCCAATCCCTTACTTTGGTTACCATCTATCGGCCACCTGGTCAGATCTCCTTCCTTTCTGAGTGGGGAGACCTCTCCTAGTCCCTCCTGGTCTCGACCACTCAACTCCTCCTTTTTGGAGACTTTAACATCCGCCTGGATGCTTCCTGTCCTTCCTCTGTACTCTTTCGCGACCTCAGCAACTCCCTCTCAGCCTCTATTCTACCCTCTTGCCTGACTAACTCTGCAGGGCACACTCTGGATGTTCTGATCTCTTTAGACCTTTCACTTTCTATCCCTCTCACCACTCCTCTCTCCTGGAGTGATCACTTTCTCCTTTCCTCCCACCTCACCCTCTGTACCCCTCAGGCCAAGCCACCTCCAGCACTGACACCCAACTTCTCGGTTATCCGATCTATGAAGCGTGTCAATTGAGAATTTCACCTCCACTTTCTCACCCCCACTTCCCCCTTTGGCTGATTTACACCCTGGCACAGCCATATCCATGGTCCACTCTGCTATATATGATAATCTTGATGTTCTTGCACCTGTCATGATAATCCGCTTGAAGCCCAAAGCCAAGTGCAACTCTTGGTACGACTCAGACCTCGTCACACTCAAACACGAGTGCAGTGGGGCTGAGAGGAAATGGCATGCTTCTGGAAAATCCTCTGACAAACTGACCTGCCGTCTGCTCTAAAGGCAATACCGGCTCTCTGTCTGCACCAAGAAAAGAGCTCACATCCAAGCCTGCGTCTCTGTGGCATCTAACAACTCGGCCAAACTCTTTATAATCTGCAAAGAACTGGCCAAACCTGCTGCAGTCTCTACCTCTCCTGTGCCCTCCCAGGTCCTCTCATTTCCTCTCTAAAACTCAGGACATCTTGTTCTCTCTCTTTCTCTCCCCCTCCTTCATTTCCCCTGTTCTCCCCAGATGATGCTTCTAGACAAGTCTGATCTATGAAAGTCTCATCAAAATAGGTTCACCCCTGTTTCTAAAAAAACATCAAATACCACATTGACACCCTGGCTCCAGCACTAACTAAATTCAGCAACCACTACTTCGCCACTAGAGTCTTCCCTTCACCCTGAAGCTCTCCCTTGTGCACCCTCTTCTTAAGAAAGCCTCTGCGGACCCGTCCTGCACAGCTAACTTTCGCTCAATCTCCTTCCCTCAACTTCACCACCTTTGACACGGTCACCCATACCATCCTGCTCAACGGTCTCCGTGATAACCTGGGTATCACTGAACAGGTCCTGGCTTGGCTGACTTCTTTAATCACCCATCAACCCTCCCAGGTCCAACTTGAGTCTTTTCTCTCCTCTTTCTCTATCTCTACCTGTCGTGTTCCCCAGGGGTCTAACCTCTCTCCCTGGCTGTTCAACCAATACTTGGCAATTCTTGCCCACTGCATTGTCGCTCTCTGCCCCAGCTTTCAATGCTATGCGGATGACCCTCAGCTCATTTTCAGGCTCCCTTTAGCCACCTCTTCTCCTTCTTTCATCTTTGACTGTCTGTCTGTTATCCTGGAGTGGTGTTTGCCAATGATCTCTGCCCTAATGCCAGTAAGATTGAGATTCTCCTCATCGGCACACCCACTCCCTCCTTTCCTCTCTCTCTCTGGCCGGTCTCCCTTGGCCCTCTTCCTGCTCCCACCTGTGAGGCTAAAAACCTTAGGGTCATCTTCGATTCCACACTCTCCTTCTCTCCTCACATCTCTGACGTCTCTAGGAAGTCAAACTACCAGCTGCACTTCCTCAGAGGTATTCTTCCTTTCCTCTCATTCCTCCAGAAGCTCACTTCCTCTAGAGCTCTGTTTCTCTCTAGGCTGGACTACTGCAACCGCCTCTTTCTAAATCTGCCTGCCTCTACTCTCCGCCCTTTGAAACTCATCCAGAACAGGTCTGCAAGACTTTTCCTTGGACTTAAGCCCAGAGATCTTATCTCTCCAGGACTGAAATCTCTGTACTGATTTCCTGTGACTGTGAGGATTAAGTTCAAAACCCTCTGCATTGTCCACAAGGCCTTCTGGGGTCTTAATACCTTCAACTCTCTCTTCCAAAATATCTTCCATTTCGAGCTCTTCGCTCATCTGCCTCCAACTCCCTCAGGGTAAGTCACTTCTCCAAGCAATGAGTTGGTGGTAGATTTCTTTCTTCAGCTGGTGCGCCTGCCTCTGGAACAGCATCCCTGCCTCTCTGAAGCACCTCAATAGCTTCCTCTTTGCTTCTGCTTCCTCTCCTCCTCTCCCCTGCTGAACTCCTGCCTGGATGAAACTGAAACTGCACTGGTCACCTGGCTACCATCTGTTCTCGGGCCCAGATCCCCTCCCCGCCAGTTGCACACTTGCACTGCCCCCCTGGCAACCCTTGCACTCTGGGGGTGTTTCTGTATCCCTACAGCCCCCTACCAGTACTTGACACCTGATGTCTGCACTTACACTTGCACCTGCCACCAGTGGGCCACACTTATTATTTATTGTTCCTATTTATTGTTTCTATTTACTTACTGTTTATCTATGTACTGCACTTCCCCTCCCCCTTACCTCTCGCACTTTTCCCCATCCCCCGCACTTGCGCGATCTCAATGTCACCTATCCTAGCAAGATCATTGTCTCTGTACTCCTTCTGTTACCCTCCATTCCCTCATCTCGCCTTGAAGCACTTGTGTGTAGGTGCGTTATAAATGCGATATCATATCATATCTATAGGTGCGTTATAAATGCGATATCATATCATATCTTATCGTTCTCATGTATTTGTATTTGCAAGTAACAAAGACACTGCACGTCAGACTCGTGTAACAGCGAGGAGCACCGAGCAGTGTGCGACCCCCAGCTAACCACAGACACTGATCTGGAACTGCAGGGTGTAAGGCACATGCTTCCCTTTGGACCACCTCTGCCAGACCCCCCACAGCCACCCCCACTATGACCTGGGGCACAGGTTGAGTTGTTTCCTTCTACAGGGTAAAGGGCATGTATAAATGAGCCTGATGAGGGACGCCCCCTCCCATATTGATTTCCTCATTTCCATTATTCCAGCTCAAAGGTTCTTTTGAATGTCCACTTTCTTTCTGAGTTTTCTCTTTGGATGTATTTTTATTTTTTTTGCATGGGATTCCCGCATGCAGCTCTTTACCTGTCTGAACTTCTCCGTAACCCTCCTTACCTCTTTTTTTCAGAAATGCTTTTTGTCTAATTACTCTTCTCCCTATTGACCCCTGTGCATAGTACTATATGAGTGGCTGTAGTCCAAATTTGCCCCCTCGACCTTTAATCCTGCTGACCATTCATAGCCTCGTATTAGGCCTGTGTGACCCCTTCTTCTTGTTTGCAGAGCGAGTTAGTTACAGCGTGTGCATGTCATTGGCACACATTGTTGCAGGGCCATTTTATAGTACCTGGTGCAAGGATCCATGTGTCTACTGGAAAAAAGTATATTAGCTTGTATTAGAGGCAAAACCCACACTACCTCTGATAAGATGGTACTAAGCTTGAAGTACCATCCTAAAAGAGTACACTGGCTTCCCATCACGGGCAGGATACCTCAAAACTGCCTCCATCACATATAAAGCACCTACTGCACAAAGTCAAGCCTATTGCGCCATAAAACTCCTGGACTCAGGAGGGACACGCTACTTAGGTGCCAGTCTATCATGAGCAGTGGTAGAATTTTTCTGAAAAAAGTAGTGGAATTGTGGTCTCAGCAGGGGGGAGGAGAGGCGGGAGCTTAGTGCAACATGTGACAAGGTGTTGCAGCCAGGGCACTGCAATAGTCTAAGTTACAAGTAACTAAAACTCCCATTACAATATTACACTGGCACAGGGTCAGGAATGGACACATCTCTATATAGAATGGTGAATATGGTTATAAAAAGTAAAACATAAAAGTAGTGTAACACAGCTCCCGAATGTTCTCAATCACTTCGATCACTGATAGTGAGGATGGAGACTAAAATGACATTCAAAGAGAAAAGCAGGAAGTGGGCTTCCACTTGCTACGCCACGCCATACTGGGACGCCAGCCTGGTTGCAATAAGGGCAGCTTGTTGCAGAACACACATTAATTCAAGACCCCCGTATTCAAGGAATACCTACACTGGCCTGGACTGGGCCTCCGGGAAACTGGGATTTTCCCTGCTAGGCCTTGGGGACACAGGGCCTCTTTTCTTGGGGAAGGATACATAAATCAAATGGGAACACTGAGCGTATCAGAGCCATGCCTGGGTGTGGTTCACTTTGCCTGCATCATGATTCCAGAGGCTCACGTGTGCCTGCGCATTGTGGGGGGCACCCCCCTGCCAGGCTTCAGAAACTGCTCGTGCCACGTGGCCGAGCTGCATCCACAGGTGCAGCCGGCCAACACGTGCCAGTGCTCCAGCGACAAGGAGGCGAGCTGCCGCCTGCATTGACCATTCGGCACACTGCAGTGCAGAGACTGCAGCAAGCAGGTCAGTCCGGGACCTCAAGGTAAGTAACCATAAGTGTAACTGAAGTTTGGACAGCTACGGAATGAATTTGGAATGCTGTGAGTCAGTGTGAGCGAGTGTGGCGCAGCGTGATGAGAATTCCTTCGAGTCCAGTCTGAGGCGAGCGTAATAATTTGACTGTCTTTGCCATGGCTCATCGGCTCATAGTACCCACTACCGGCGCCGTAGAGTTTTGAGACAGGTCATATGTTCGCTGTTTCAGTGTTTCAGTGTTTCTGTGTGCATTCATTGTGAAAACAGTGCAGCAGGTCCACCCGAGATATGGGAGGTTAGGGTTTCTAAACAATCTCCTGACACGTGTGTGAGAGACGCTGCAAGTGATACAACAGTACCATCCATGCATTAGCGAGTAGGTGACATATTCAGACTGAGTGGGGGGCGGAGGGGGAGATGGCAATCTAGTCTACACTGAGTTAGAGGTGCATCGTGTTTGATCACCATTGAGGTAGAGGCCAGGGCAGCGGTGCCGACCCCAGGTCGCCCAGCGAACTGAACAGGATTTTTAGGTATGCCCCCACGCCCACTGGAAGACCTGGGGCCGGCATTGGTAGCTTGGTGTGTGTGGTTTGTCACTGTTCCGGTGGATTAGCTGGGCCTTAATCTGCAGTGACAGTCTGCCTTGCCATGCGAGATAGACATGCGGGGAGAAGCGCATCCGTTCTGCACATAAAACACAGAGATAAGCTCCCGCCAATTGGCCAGTCACTGCAAGTAACTCCTGCTAATGTTAATGTTTGCGACCCCTGCTCTAGAGCCGTGCACTGTTGGCTCACTGGGCTTCCCACTGTACACAACGTTTGAGCGCCCGCCACTAGATGCCACCTCCTTCATATTACCAGCTCTTTTCCACTGCCTGTCAGCACCAGCTTTTCCACCATGCCTGCCAGTGCCAGCCTTTTCACTGAAATTAGCAATACCTGCCACCACGGGCCACTTTCCAGTGCAATCTTGTCCCCAGCATATCGCAAGCACCAGAAAACCGAGGGACATGGCAAAAGGTAATGTTTCCTACTTCCCTATCCTCCATGCTTTTTCCTGCTCCCCCGAAAATCCCTGTGCAGTAACATATCCCTTAATGGAGCGGTTCAGTGCCAGTGCTGGCATTCCCTGTGGCGGCACCTTGATTGTGCCCCTGATAAAGCATTGATTGCCTCTCCATCCCTGCATCTCACGTGTGCCCCCTTAACATCTGGCAATGTCTCCCAAACGTTTACATTCAAATTGCCACATTCTTTCTGTGCACACACACCGTCCCAGGGGCAGCAGGAGGGAGTCATGAAGCATGCTGCAGGATTGGAGCACTGCAGGCCGGGCACAGAGCACAGGCACACAGGCCACTGCTTGCTCTGCATGCTGTACGAAAAAGGAGTGGTGGGCAGAATTGACCTGACTGTGCCATTACGATCTTGAGTGATTTTTTAGAAAGAGAACACTAAGGCCTTTAGAATGGGAATAGCCACTTGCTCCCTTTACCTCTGGAACTTGGCACCCGTGATTACACTAGGCAGTTTCAATGCAAAGCCCTGTTTCTTAAATCGAGCTGTGGTTGCAATGGCAAATATCACAATCTCGCGAGGAAAGGGTTACTTGGGCTGACTGTCTCCCCTCCCAAGTTTTCCCCAGTCCCTGCGCCATCAGTTGCACTGCAGAGCGTTACAAAATAAAGGTTTGTTTTCAGCTTATACAGGGTCAGCAGTGTCGGTGATACAAAGAGAGGATCAGTGGGTTGCGTGACTGCTACAGAGAGGGTACACATATTGCCACTGATTGTCTGCATCACACAGAGGCACCATGTAGAGGGTTAGCACACTGAATTGCATTTTGTCGCTGATAACAGGTTTGTTTTTCCATCAATGAATAGTACTCTTTGAATTGGGGAAGACGGGCTGTCAAAAGGGACAAAAAGGGTCTGAATGACATGCAATTTCCTGACATATGAAATGTGGGCGAGCTCTCAGCACAGAATTCTGAAGCTGTATTTTCTGGCACACAGAAGGACTGTGAATATGTACCATGACTACATACCCACCTCATGTTTTGATATTTTGGATGCATGGTGCTGAATGAGGCCCCAAACTCTCAATATAGATTTCACCTTAACAAAAAGGGCAACATGCAAACACGTTGTCATTAGCGAAGTGGATCCACTGATAAGCATACCGCTATGGTTGAACGTACAGGCGCCGAGCCACTATATAGGGACATTGCAGTGGCTATGTTGGCATGACTCACTGAACTCATACCAAGTCAACCTTTTTATTAGTTTTGGCTAAAGTGCCGCCTATAAGCTGAAACTATTGCATTCGAGTAAAGGTAGGGAGAAATAGCATATGAGGCGGGAAACAAAGCTTGTACTTGCTGTTTGGTTATTTACCCACATGTTGGCTACCCATGGCCATGCCAATCCTTATGGCCATTTCCAACCACTTTCAGCCCCTCTTCACCCAAAACATATTCTCCAGGGAACTCTTTGAACTAGTTTTTTCAAGCCTTGCCATCAAACTTGATGCTTAAAGTGCCTGGCAGTGTTTTTTCAAAGCAGTCTTTTGAGAGTTAATGACTTAATTGGAACAGTAAAAGCACTACTGGTGAAATAAATATGTCAGCCCGGTTTGCCTTGAGCCACTCTATTTTCAAGCACTCTGCCTGCCCTTCACTGAAGTCCTGTTGAACAAGCATTGGCAAAGCCAATTGTTTAAGTTTGTGCATCAGTGTTAGGCATACACCATGCCGTGCTATTATCTGCCCAGGTACTCTCACCACTGTGCAGCTACTACCAACAATGGACAGTTAATACCACTACGGCAGTGCCTGGCAAAGGGCTTTCCCATGCCTACCCAAAAGACAAAACTGTTGGCATTGCCAATGCTTGTTTAAGCATGCCTTTTATCTATGGAACTTTCCCAGCAGGGGAATAGGATGAAATGGAAGAGGGATGCATGTTGTCTGGGCAACTTTAATACCGGATGACTTCATTTTTCTCATCCTCAAAATGTGTAACGTCCCAGGTCCTTCTATCATTAAAGATCTACTTTGAGAGATCATGAACTTATTTAAAACATGACTTTTTAATCCATATATGTTTAAAACATGCTTTAAATGCAATAATTTTGACTAATTCTATTCAACATTTTCTTGGGGGATGCTCCCAATCCCCTCATAGAAGGGTTCGGCTCACACGCTGTGCTCTCTCCTTTGCTGAAATATGGGTCAACTTTGAACAGATTTCCAGGGCCACTTTTGGTTCCCAGTCCAGCCCTGTACCTACGGGTCACATAGGGTGTGATCGTCCGATGCAAATGCCACCCCTTTACTATACGAGTATTTTAAAGCTGCTATGACCTGTAACCATGTAGCAAAGCCCCCATTCAGACCCTCCTCATTGGCTGGGAGGCTGAAGCCACGCCCCCACCGGGTACTAATCCCTGTTAACATCACGTTACGTGTGCAGCGCTCTGATGCTTCATAGCTCCTTATAAACCCACATGTTAAATGCACAATACATCCTTCTACCGAGATGCTCTGCACCAAACGGGAGCAAAGCCACGTGGAAAATCACAGAAAAGATCGATCAACACAAATGAGAAACAGGCGGTTTGTACGTTGCATGAAAAGAAAGTTTATTCAAGCGCATGAATACGCAGGAAGATCTGAAAAGGAAATGTGGCCCGGGCTCCATAGATCTTGAACAGTGAATATTTAACATGGTATAAATGGGCATTGCATCCAGGACCCCCTTTCCCAATGCCATCCGCTGCAATTTCTGCATGGGTGTCCCAGTGGTTGCAATCATTGCGACATACACTAGAAACCAGCAGTGTTACAGAGAAAACAACCCATCGCTGTGCCCAGAAACAGAATCCAGCTGCCGCCCAGCTGGTGACATCCTTGTGTGTGTCATTGACTCGGTGCCAGGCAGCACTTTTCTCTTCTAGATCAAAATGCAGTCCCCAAATCCCGGTGAAGCCAATGAGTGGCTGATCTCATTGTGAGTGCGGAGTCCGAGGGCTCCCAGAGAGGTGCACTGGCAAAGTGGCAAGCAGTCCTAGAAGGGGTGCGGGTACTCAGGCATGCTCATCTCTTCGAGGTGTCCTCATTTTTTTAATCCAATCTTTTGGAGGCGTATTTGACTCCATCACGATACTCATCAACGACCGTGTATGTCTTTGTTTCTACGACGGGCGCTGAAACACAATGAATAGAAGGGGTCGATTATGTGACCTCTCTGCTGAAAAACAGACCACACAGGGGCTGATCCCCCAAGACACTCCCGGGAGTAACCCTGAGACAATCCCATTCACACAGATATTCCTGATATCACGTCCCATGAGCAAGTTAGGAGTAAGTCAGGATTACTACTGGTAACCTCCTCCAGTCGGCTCATGACATTGGTGTGGGGGCCTTCCCAGGAATGCTATCCAATCCACACTCTGAAGCCATCTATCGGCCCTTTCCCAAGCAGCGCGCAGTGAGCGCATCTGGTAATTCAGACATACAGAGCATAGCGGAACACCAGGAGAAAAGCAAGTAAACTAGGTTTGGATCTCTCAGCTGTGAAATTGTTCTGGGATCTGGGATTCCATTTAATGCATCTGGATGTGCTCCTCATCTGACTTTTCACTGTACCACCACAGAATTCCAGGGAAGTTCAGTGACCACCTGGGAAGTGCACTTACTCCATGGGAATTCTAACTCCCACCTGCACATTTGAGTTACTACCTATGTGGGCCCTTTAAAACTGTGTAAATTACCACCTGGGAATTTAGATTATAATCTGTGAAACATCGACCAAATGCCACCTCACACCTGAAAATTACATTGAACCAATAGGGAACTGCATTTGCTCTCTGTACTTTAAATTACCTTTGGTAGTGCTGGAGCTTGAGGTTCTGTGTGAAGCAGAGCCTGCACCGCTGCTGGAGCCATAACCCCCTGAAGAGGAGCCTCCAGCTCTTCCAGAGCTAGAACCTGAGCCTCTGCCGGACCCCGATGCCGATCCTGAGCCCCTGTATCCAAAATAAAAGGAAACCATGAATATGCCTGGTAAATAAGGAGTGACATCACACCCGTTCTTCTTCACACTCACATGTCTCGTTATCTCTATGATCTTGTGAATGCGTAACATGGAACTGGCCTTCATGTCTCTGGTGATCCTGCGGCCAAAGGCAGAGTTGGGATGTAATATCTCCACGACCCCAAGGTGGCTTTATTTGGTCATCAGAAACATTTTGATCAATATTCTGTTTACACATCATGAAAAGCAGCACTGGCAGATCTGAACATTTTGGCTTTTGTGCCAGCATTTTCCAGGCACTGCCATGATGGTGTCTGGCCATCAGATGGAAACAGCTGGCAAAGGGTGGTGGTGACTGGCCAAATTATGACAGTGCCTAGAAAATGCATCCATAAGAGCTACAAGTGTTCAGTGTGAGAAACAGGTGCAATAAGGCACATACTGCACATACATTAAGTGAGTAAAGGCAAACTTGGTTTTGGCATTTTTATCACTTTGTGCAATTAGGTGTTGCTTGCGACAACCAGAAACCTAAACTATTGCATCAGAGTACAGATAGGAATTAATTCTACATGAAGAGGGACACACAGCTGGTTGGTGTTTTTAGGTTATTTGCCAACCCATTAACTGCGAATGGCCAAGCTAAACACCGCTTCATGGGAACTCATTGGGTTCGTTGTATTCAAGATTTGCTGTCAAACTTTGCACTCGAAGTGCCAGCCAGTGTTTTTTTTTTTAAATCAGACTTCTGAGAGTTTATGACTTAATTGGAGTAGTACACCCGCTGCTGGTCTATTACAGATGTCTGTAGCAGGTTGCCTTCAGCCACTCGATTTATGAGCACTGCTATTAGATGTCCAGGTACTCGCACCTGCTACCACCAATGGCCAGTTGACACCAGTTGACACCGCTGCAGCTGTGCATGGCAAGTGCCTTTCAAATGCCTACACAAAAGCCCAAACGGTTGGCATTGTCAATGCTTGTTGTGCTAAGAGCTGGTTCACAGCTACAGATATGTCATTGAACTTCGTATGACTGCTTTGAAATGACAGTGATACCCTTTTGAAAGCACGTAGCTAGTCACAGAGACCCCACAGATGTGTTTGTTTGGGCAGCGAGGGGCAAGTTGTGGGTGGCAATGTCCCCAGAGACTAGCCTGACCTCAGGCTGCCAATCGGTGGGTAAAAAAGCCAAAAAACACCAACAGGGTGTCTGTCCCTTCCTACATCCCATCTCTCTCGTGGGATGTTTACCTCCCGAGCCAGAAGTATCGACTTAAAGGCAAGACTGACAGTGACACCAAATAGCCACATTGAATGGAGACTTCTCGTTAGGTGACGTCTGCAATTCAGGTGAATGTTGTGCACTAATAACAGGGTCGTGTTTTGTGTTGGCTCTTGTTTTGGTGAATGCCACACCCCTCACGACTAACATCGGGTGGGCAGAATACGAGATCTTTCCATGTGATGCACCTGGGCATCTGAAGATGGCATGAGGCTTTGCTTCACGGTTGGTCACGCCGGCTCTTCCTTACCCATCCTGGCCATCCAGCAGGTGTTGGTAGGTCGCAATCTCCTGCTCCAGCCGTGACTTGATGTCAAGGAGTTCGTTGTACTCATCGCTCTGGTGCTCACTCTGGCTCCTCAAATCGGTCAGCTGCTCCTCCACGGCGCTGATCTGGCTTTGGAGCGTGACCAATTGTTGGCAGTAGCGGCCCTCTGTCTCGGCCAATTGCTGCTCCAGGGAGCTTTTCTGTAAGATTGACACAGAATGTTATGGGTTAATGAACAGGAGAAGTATATCATCTCTCAGGAGCTGCGTCGTTATGCGTAGTGTTTATGGCAAGCGGATGTTTGTGAGTGACAAGATCACAGCCTATATTTTGCCGCTAGCGTGCTCCATTTAGCTGTTTCGATGAGATGGAAAATACATTTTTCTGGTATAATGTCCAAGTTTGTTGGCTTGGGTTCCTGCGTGTCATGACCCTGATATGGTCAACAGAAAAAGCCTTTGACAGGGTGGCATGGTGGACTGTTTAGTCAGACAAAGAGCCTGGAAACATTCTCTAGCAGGAGTGTAGGCAGAGTTAGGCTCTGCACAGGACTTAGCATGGACTTGGGAGAGATTCAGTACTAAGAGGAGCAGGAGTACTGTGCAAGCTGGAGACCAAGTAGAGTCTGTCATGCTTCAGAATAGAGGACATCAAGTGAACTGAATGTGTGCTGGCATTCAGTGTATTCATCTACTGTTTGGGCACATACATACCTCCCTGGATTACAGCCAGTGCTATGAGCTCCCCTCAGAAGAACTTTGAAGGACCGGGTCGGCCCTCTGCCAAGTGCCTTATACTATTCTATATATATACACACACACTGATTATCTTTGAATTGGCTCCTAGTGCCAGGTGTTACTTGCAGCTGTATGCTGTAGCAAGATATGTAGAAATGAAGTTATTAGATGTGTTGTTGCACCTACTCATGATAATTCTCAAAAACTGAAATGAGATTTGTTTTGTATTTGTTATTTCACACTCCTTATTCAGATAACACAGCTGGAAGCTGGCAGAGCATCCCGGCATACCAGCACGGTTGCTGCAGCTACACTAGGCAGAGGAGGGCCACCACCAAGATGAACCATTGCATACCATTGACAGTTGGGACTGCAGCTCAATCTGAAGTGCTTGCAATGAGCGCTTCAGGTCTGAGGACTCGCTCTTGCTCGAATGCACCTGCTCCACCCCTGTAGAGATGTCCTGCTTCAGCTTCTCGCTCTGCAAGTGAAAACAGACAGAATTGAGTTTGGGCTTGTGGTCTCCTCTGCTGAGCATTGGCGGCCATCTTGGCTAGCAATGAGGCCTTCACCTTTTGCTTGAACTCCTCTTCTGCCTCCTGTCGGTTCTTCTCTGCCAAGGCTTCGTATTCCTGCCTCATCTTGTTCATGGCGTCGAGTAGGTTAATGGCCGGAGCAGCACGCATTTCAACACTGAGTTCTCCAGCAGCGACGCTTTGATGGCCCTTTATCTCCTGAGTGAGAAAGCCAAGCAACCAGTTAACACAACCGACATTCCAAAAGAACCAAAATGCCATTCTAGCTCTACATCTATCACTGGAATTTTGTTAAACAATATTATTTGTGGTGCTAAGTAAATATTGAGATGAGTGATTAGTTGTCAAGGGAACAGAAATAAAATTCACTGCAGGGTAGGGAACCAAGCAAAGTTATGGAAAACAATGGCCCAGCATCACAGCAAGTGGTGTGGCTCAGCAGATATTTTGGACTACAACTCCCATCAGCCCTAGCAAGCACAGTGAATGGTTAATGATAATGGGATGCATAGTTCAGAACCTCCGTAGAGCTGTAGGGTAGATAAACCATAGTGGGTAAAGCAAGGTTGCTATTTTTTTTTCTCAAAAAGTGATACATGCCTGGATATTGATTAGGCTACCTGCAAAGTAATCAGATCAGGTACCCAAAAGTAAATAAAGCTATTGAATTCAAAGTAAGAATGACTCTTCGCTTCCTTCAAACAACCAAGGGGAGTCAACATTGCGAAGATGGGGAACAGAAAACGTGGCCACTAAGGTGTCTCTGTTTTACGCTATTGGAGCTTAGACTGCACAGAGCGGACACATGCATATTGCAGCCATCTTTTTAAATGCACTGTGTCTGTAGTGGAAAAAGTCACAAAGAATACTGATTCTAAACAGCTAACATGCTTCTGTAACCCCGTCTCTGCACGCGAGGAATCACCACAGGTCATCGTTTGGGTATAGCCCAGGTACTGACAATACCGCCCCCTCACATAACCCAGCAAGAGATGCAGGCTCTGATGCTGTTGCCTCAAGCCCACACGTGTACTCTTCAGCTCATCACCCTATTCCACTATTATCGACTTTTCAGGGTAAAACTGATTTGTGATCAGTTTTGTAAAATGCCTCGTGATGGTTTGTCCATTTCGTGAATCGTCTCACAAGTCTACATTCTGTGTTCTGAAATTACCAAGAAGGCCCCAGAAGGGTATGGCCATCTGCAAAATGGGCCTGTATTGATTTCTGGCCATGGTGGATAGTGACAAAGTAGCAGACGTGTATAGAATTGAGGTGCGTGGAATTGATAAGGTGGCAAGCAGCATTCCAAAGCGTGTGTCCCTGATCCATATACCCTGATAGAAGAGGCAGTCTAGAAGACATCCAACCATGTCATTCATTGAGTCAAAAATATGTGCAGTGACTCGCACCGTGGACAATCTTAAGGCCACCAGGAAATGACGCACATACCTCCTCGTGGTTCTTCTTGAGGGCGGCCAGCTCCTCCCTCAGGCTCTCCACCTGGGTCTCCAGGTCAGAATTGCACAGGGTCAGGTCGTCGTGGACTCTGCGCAGGCCGTTGATATCTGCCTCCAAGCTCTGGCGTAGTTTCTGCTCATTCTCATACCTGGGAACATGTCAAGAAAAACACTGACAGGTCAAGGCGATCATCCCACTTTCTTAGCTCCTGACTGAAACCCATCTAACTAGCGCTGAGAAGCCTGTTGGGCCTAAAGTCCCCGGTGTCACAGCCATGCTTGGCGGCAAGGAGGTTTCATTCAGAAAGGAGATTTAAGGTACAGAACCTCAGATTGGCACAGAGGGTGGTAACGTGCAGGCACGTACTTCTGAACGCCACGTGCTCCTTAACTCTTGTTTGCTTGTGTTGTTCCCAAATTCAAATTGAAACTGGTCTTGCCTTGCAGGTCTCTGGAGTTTTGGAAAAAACTGCACTTTGCTGGTCAAATATAAGGGGCCACACATATAATGTGTGCGAATAACGTGTGCAAATAATGTGTGCACAGCAGGGCTACAGTCTTACAGGCTTTCACTGAACTCTTGCTCTATTTCCCCTCGTGTGACTAGGAACCGAAAGAGGCCCAGGAAATAATTGTCAAAGTGACACCATATTGTGCATTTTCAGAAAGCCCCACTCTTTTCCTATGAGAACATTTGGAAATAAAATAGGTTACCTCATAAAGGAGGCCCAGGGTGCAGAGGGCTACCAGCACATCTCCAGAGTTCCTTACAGGCCAGTCCAGCCCTGCCCAGGGTGCAGAGGCTTACCAGCACATCTCCAGAGTTCCTTACAGGCCAGTCCAGCCCTGCCCAGGGTGCCGAGGCCTACCAGCACATCTCCAGAGTTCCTTATAGGCCAGTCCAGCCCTGCCCAGGGTGCCGAGGCCTACCAGCACATCTCCAGAGTTCCTTTTAGGCCAGTCCAGCCCTGCCAAGGTGCAGAGGTCTACCAGCACATCTCCAGAGTTCCTTATAGGCCAGTCCAGCCCTGCCCAGGGTGCAGAGGACTACCAGCACATCTCCAGAGTTCCTTATAGGCCAGTCCAGCCCTGCGAGGGTGCAGAGGACTACCAGCACATCTCCAGAGTTCCTTATAGGCCAGCCCAGCCCTGCCCAGGGTGCCGAGGCCTACCAGCACATCTCCAGAGTTCCTTATAGGCCAGTCCAGCCCTGCCCAGGGTGCAGAGGCCTACCAGCACACCTCCAGAGTTCCTTATAGGCCAGTCCAGCCCTGCCCAGGGTGCAGAGGGCTACCAGCACATCTCCAGAGTTCCTTACAGGCCAGTCCAGCCCTGGTTTTCCCACCTCCACAACAGATATCCCTTTGTGATAGTTGACTTTTTCCTTTTACTTTGAAGGGCTAGGACACTAAATATGCTCACCCCTTCAATGCCAAACTGCACCTATGTTTTGATGTACTGTAATGGCATATTCCAACAGGTCACGTGGGCGCTCTTTAGAAGTGGCCATGTTAGAAAGGCACCCCCAATACATTCTGCTCTGCTGATGTCACGTTGGCTTAAACTCTACTAAATGTTCCACGTATCTTTTTATTTATGGACTTTAGGCACGATAATGCACATTCATGTATCTATAGTAGCCCCACATTGAAGCATCTCGCCCATCGTGTAGCTATCCTTACAGTGAGAGTCTTGCAGCTGGCACCAAAAATCCATAGCTGCTGTTCTAAAATGGCCGCCAGTGAGCGAGCGAGCACCCATATTAGACGAGGGTCTTGTGGCTTGTGTGTCAGGTGGGGGCATTGCCTTATTACAGATATTTTTCCGGGGCTTTTTTAAACTGGTGGTGCATCAGGACGCGCCACTGTTGGCGTGTGGTGCTTACTCACTTGAGCTTAAAGTCTTCGCATGCCAGGCTGGCATTGTCGATCATCAGAATGACGCTTGCATTCGCGATTTCAGCAGCGGTGATCTGCAAACACAAGTTGCAAGCAGAGTGAGTACAAGGTTTCTTGTATGCATGTTTCTGTTTCATAGAATTTCCACTGCAGATGACATGGAATGCACACCAGGAGCCGGAGTGAAGAAGCTTTGCACCAGTGCAATAGGGCAACACGTTTTTAGCAACAGGGCAAACTTTGCCGTAGTGCTAATACCGTGCAACTTTGCACTTGCACCGGTGCAAAGTTTCTGTAGCCTGGCCCCAGCTTACCCCCTAATTACATGGAGCTGCATTGCCTCAATGTGCTTTTACCTTCTAAGTGTCACAACAGTCAACCAACTCTGTGTGTGCTGAGTTGTGGAGGAAGTCTACAGCCTACGCTGGACCATTTCAATGAAGGATAACACAAAACAAGCATTGGAAAAGACAACAGTTTGGGGTTTGGTGTAGGCATGAGATAGCCATTTAGGCACTGCTGCCCATGTGATGGTAACTGCTGCAAAATAATGTGAGCACCTGGGCATCTGAAAGCTGTGCCTGGCAAATGCCTGTCTAATATCTATACACAGGGCACATCAGCTGGCTTTGCCAATGCTTATTGTGAACATGATTTCAGTTATACGATCTACAGAAGGCTTATAAACCAAGTAGCTGACAGAACACGTGGGTAAGAGAATATTATTATAGTAGTAGCACATTTATAGTTGCAATTAGACCGTTCAATCTCTGGAGGTTGCTTTGAAATAACGGTAGGAATTTAGGGCACTGCGTTTGATGTTACTGCCTGATAAATCCATCTCAGAGAGATCCTAGGAGGATGGGTATTGAATGAGGAGGGTCGGGTAGTAGGTGGGAATGGCCATAATGATTAGCCTGGCCAAGGGAATTCAATGGGTGTGTACATTATCAAACCTCCACAAGTGTGTGCTGCTCATCATATATAATATTCCTTCTAGTTGTACTATAAAGCAATGGTTTTGGATAATAGGTGGCGCTTAAGCTCTACCTAATAGCCAAAACTGACACATCCCTAGTAGGACGTCGATTTGTCAGCCTGAATGCAAAGTGCTAGGCATGTCACACATTTCTAGTCAAGGTCACAAAGTGCTAGCCAAGGTAAAAAAAAGTGCTACTCATTTCTCGTGGCACTAGTCAGCCTTTCTTGTTTGTTTGTTTATTTTATTTATATAGCGTGCCTGACCCAGAGGTATCTGGGCGCTTTAGAATGCAGTTACATGTACAGGGTAAGACAGTCTGGCAGAAGATAAAGCGCCTTCTTTCAGGAAGGCCTGTTGTTATGGAATCATTTTGAGTATCATCTGTGCTTGGAGATGGGGCACCGTGTGCCGAGCACGTGGGTTGTTTCATTATATATCACCATAACAATTAAACAAACCACACATAGTCACGCACAACAGCACATGCCGACTGCCAACCGAAAATGACACCTGTGCTCAGCCATCGGTGTAAACTGATCGGAAACTGCCAAAAGCACATCACAGCTCCCTTGCTCTTTTCTCCCGCTCAGTCCTGCTAACTTACACCCCATAGCACTCTCGCTTTACAGAGCCGACAGAGCGCCAAGGGACCACCCATGTGGTGACAGTGCGCGCTACAAGAACCTTTAACATAACTTAACACATACTGTCGGCTTTAGAAGATTACCAATTAGATCTGCTCCTGTACAGATGGAAATGGTTTTAATGCGTGAGTTTGGGAGGTAAAGGCTTGTGTGAATAGTCATTTAATTAAAACCCCCTTTGGATTGTGATGGCCGTCAGAGCGAAGCAGCTGAAAGTGGTGCAGGCCTCTTTTGCCACTCATTTGACATCCCCCTACTGCATTCACCAACACATTGATTACAAGTAAGGAATTACCCTCTCAGGTTAACAGAACCCTCTTTTCCTGAGTTTTCACTTAATCACGTCCTATTTAAGTTTTGGGAGCTTGAAGCTGCTCCCTGAACAATTGCCCAGACTTAGTAGCTCAGCAGCCCGGGGCTCTATTTCTTTTGGGAGCAGCAATGTAGGTGTTCCTGAAATTGGAGATTATGACATTTCAAAGGAAATGGCAAAACATTCTGAGAAGTAAAAGTCTGTGCTGTAAGTGCTGGCCTGGTGCCACTGAGCAGGAAAGTTTTGAGTGCACGTTTTGGTTTTGGTAGCACCTGGTGCCTTGGGGTCTTACTTTGAGGAGAGCAGATTATTTGTAGTATGTTTATTCTCAAGCAATTGTGTTCATATTTATTTTTACTGCAAACAAATATTTGACCAGAGATGACGTGACTTTTTACAGGTTGTAGAGTGTCAGTGTTAATCAAACTCCTTTGAATGGAAAATGAGACGGTGTGAAATGAGCCACGTGACCATAGAGATTTTCTTCATTAGCCCCCTCAGCAAGTGCAAGACCCAATCAGGTTGCTCCGAACCTTGGCTGTACCTACCAATGCAAGCCTGGCTTCGGAGCAACCCGAGTGCTCTCTGCACCCACCCTCCACCCAGCGCTGCTCTCTTCGCTGTGCTCGGTCCCTTAATTTGGGCAGCAGGTCGTTGCCTACAGGGTTAACCCGCCACCTCGGGGCATGTTGCCTCAGTGTCACAGTTTCACCTTCATCAGGGTCTAGAAAGATATGCACCATTTGTGACCTGATTTTTTGTTTG
Source organism: Ambystoma mexicanum (assembly GCF_040938575.1). Lineage (NCBI taxonomy): Eukaryota > Metazoa > Chordata > Amphibia > Caudata > Ambystomatidae > Ambystoma > Ambystoma mexicanum. The sequence goes on along the minus strand of NC_090938.1, from coordinate 627,257,938 downwards.
TAACTAGTGCTGTGGTTCACTTTTTGGAAGATGAACTAACCTACCAAGCCAATACCTTAGGACATTATTGCATGTTTTTAGAAGTCACAATACTTCCATTCTTGTATTTTTGGGGCGAAACAACTTGTTTGACAAATCAGATCGCCATAAATTGCTGGAATAAAAAAGACAGGTAGGATTCTGCTGCCGTCTGTTGGTGAAGGATCAGATCAAAATGAGAGAGAAATCAGGCAGGAAATGTGTAGACATCCCAATATGGCCACAGAGAGTGGCGGGAAGATCTCTGGGAAACGTCCAGGCAAAATAAGAAGGCCTCCGTTTCTTTAAGAATACCTCTGAGCCTCTACGACTGGGGCCAGATTACAGACACGTTGCACTGGTACAGGTGCACATTGCCACTGTGTTGGCACATGGGTAAAGTGTGCACTATTTCTAATACCACTGGGGCATGTTAAAAATCCATTGAACCATGAGAAGTGCAGTTTGCCATGGTATAAGCACCCGAAAAAAAAATGGTCCTAGTGGAAACACATAAATCTTTGCACCAGGGCAAACCTAGTGATAACACCATGCAATTGTGCACTTACATTACTGCAAAGGTTCTGCAATATGACCCTTGGAGTCATGTTTTAAACACAGATATGTGGATGGGAGCCTGACCTACTCCATCCGACTTTTTTGGGAAGGTTCTCCCCTATTCCCCTCCCTTGCCGCACTCTGAAACACTTGTGCACGAGCGCGATACAAATATTATATCATATCATTCCATTAAGTAACGCATTGTTTGCATCATCAACTTTGCTGACATCTGTGGCAATACATGTCATTTGCCTGCCCTCTTTTATCAGCCTCTCCTTATTTTCTAGGGATGAGTGTAGACACGGTTCCCTGCAAAGAAGGGAAGCACTTTAGGGTGGACAAGTGATGTGTGATCCCCGAGAGGGCAGAGTTGGGGTGCCAGGTCATGTGTATTTATAAGGCAGCAGGGTGACCAAGTGGCACCTGAGTTGATGCTGCCAATAAGGGAAGATAGTAACATGTTTCTTAGGGCATAATTCATGAAACATTTGCACAGTGCAAAAGGACTTTGCAGCAGGCTAGAAGTTCCATGCATCAGGCGCTTAGTGCCTTGCCGGTGGTTTCCAGATGAGACTGCGGTACACATTATACTGGGAGCTGTGCCAACAGGCATGAACACATCCATGACCTAGAAATACTGCTAGAGAGCCTCTGGCCTAGGAGGGTTGTACCCCGAAGTAGCGAGACACTGGTGTCTGGGAATGCATGGGTGCTTGCAGGTGTGGTTGGTGTTAACATTTTGGAGATGATTAGTGTACGATAATGAGGGTTGCAAATCAAGAGGCTACAATCGAAAGACAGAGACCCAGGGAAGTGGAGGAAGGAAATAAAGAACAAACGAGAAGAAGGATGTTGCAGGCTTCATATGCACGCGTTGTAGGAAGGAGGACAAGGTCACATGGTGGCAAAAAAGCACCTGCGAGAAAAAGAAGTGCACAGGGAGAGAGAGGGCAGAAGCAAAATGAAGGTCACTGAGTGGGAAAAGAAAATGCCCCCTCCTGCTGCTCTCTCCTGCCTCGTCTTTGGAACAAGTTAACAATGCTGATCAGGCAGGATTCCTCCTTTCCACACTTAAACCTAACACACTACCTTTCAGAGAACATCACCCCAGTCACTGATCACTCCACTAAACCCTACTCCTGCCCTCTTGCTCCTTCCCCTGCACCCCCTGCACATTCCAGCTCCTCTGCTTCACCCACACCCTACCTGTAGCCACCCTGGGTGCATCACCTATGTATAGCACTCTGGTGTCACCCAGCTAGACTTGCTTTTTAAGTCCCATACCATCACAGCTACATGCATACCCACAATAGGGAAACAGGTAAAGTTACAATGAATGGCATTTGAAATATTGCTTTACCTTAGCTTGAAGATCTGCAATTTGTTGGTAATACTTGCTGTAGTCTTGAGCAGCTTCTCCAGTCGAGCCCCCGGGCTTGTGCTTGTCATACCACTCTCTGATTTTACGCTCAAGCTCAGCATTGGCATCCTCCAGAGCCTTTACATTGCCCATGAAGATGCCCAAGCGGTCATTGAGGTTCTGCATGGTCTCTTTCTCACTGCCGGAGAGAATGCCATCGCCACCAGCTCCACCACCATGGCCACCTCCAAAGCCACCACCATGGCCACCTCCAAAGCCACCACCAAAACCACCTCCAGCACCAAAACCAACACCGGCACCATCAGCAAAGCCACTGCCATGGACCCCAAAGGCACCACCCTCAAAGCCTCCCTCTTGGACCCATGCAGGCATGCCATCACCAGCAGCAGATCCACCGCCATATACCCCAAAGGATCCTCCATGAAAGCTTCCACCAGCGCGCATTCCACCACCGTGACCGTGCCCTCCAACACCGTACCCTCCACCACCACTGTGCCCGTTGCCTCCACCACTGTGCCCTCCACCACCGTACCCTCCACCACCACCAGCTTGCTTAACTGCAAACCCACTGGAGGAGGCTCCCTTAAAGCTACCGAATGACATGTTGTCTTAGCACAGGTGCACCTGATCTAGGAAGGCAGCAGAGGAGGTGACTGTGTGCTGTGGAAACGCGTCTTCCTTATATACAAATGGGACAGGGTGTGTCAACAAACTGCACGCTGTTTCTCATATCGGCACAAAGCCTTTGCCAACTTATTATCTCTTGCCTATTAGATGATCAATTATAGCAATTATTAAGCAGCCCTGTTTTTTTTTTTGCCCATATGTGCTGTTGGGCTGAGTCTGTTTGTGATGTTGGGGCGGGAGACGGGCGGGGTGCAGAATACTTTTCAGAAGATTACACTTCTCCCGTTTTGAGGGAAGAGCTTTAAACGCAACAATTTAATGTCTCTTGGCTTCTGCCCCGGATCCTCACACACTCGTGTGTTGGTTTCTGCTTCCATCCACACCTGGCCACGTCCAGGCACTTACATATGACAGCAGACACTGTTTGCCGGCATGGCGGAGCCCGGGCGACTGCCTCCCGTGGTGGCTCTCAGTCAGCAGATTGGCGCATAACATGGGTGCCAACTTCTCTATTTACCCAGGTGCTGTCTGTGGGGATATGGGATGGGTAGCACGACCACTAAACAATCTAGAAGTGATGTCACAGGAAGTGATGTCATAAGAAAGATATTGGCTGCCCCGATCGATTCATGGTGAGAGCGGGGAGCAACAGTTTGCCAGGACTTCAAAATTACCATTTTCTATCTTCATCCCAAAAAACACTCTTTGATGGAACCCATCAAATGCCTGCTTATTTTGCCAAATACGTGAAAATGTTGTGATTAAATCTTATTCGGGCAAGAAGATGTATAGGAGGGAGGGCCACAAAAGCTTCTATGCACTATGCCCACATTTGTATCACAACTTGACTGACAGGTGTTTCAATAATAAAAGTTAAATAGACAAAAATACTTAGTATGCATCCTTCAGCTTAGGTAGCAGAGGGCGGAAGGGTCCAAACAGGCACAGCGCAGTAAGTACAACGTTGAAGGAATGTCGCTGAAAAATAGCACCTTCTCAGTACATAAATACTGAATATTGCAGTAATCAGCCTGGATTGCAGGGATTTGCAGTGCATAAGGAATGTCAAGCATGGACTGTTAATGAGACAAAAACAAAAACACAATTGCCTTTAGAAGGTGTTCTTTGTGTCCAGGTGACGTCAAGGGATTTACTCATTCACTAGGGGGAAATGTAAGGTATTGTGACCAGGGCACCCTGTATGCCAGAGACTGTCATCTAGTCAATTTACTCAAATGATTGAGACTTAGTGGCGCAACGCCATTAAATAGGCCTTTTGTATGTTTCATAAAGGTTCAAAATGTAGCGCAGTCCAACAACGCTATGTTGATGGTACTTGGCTACATCTTGAGTGTTATTAGAGGGGCTGTTTGGGGAGCTTGATGGTTTTGCTAACAGCGGAAATGGCTTGGAGATGCCAGTTTGACAGAGCGGACTGGAGGCGCGTTGGTGCAAAGCAGGATACAGTCAGGTTGCCTGAGGTCTGCGAGTCAGATCCACAGAATTCTGCCTCAGCCCCCATGTTCATGGAGCTGTTGGCTTGATTGGCCCGATGGGTGGATCGTTGGTGGAAAGCAGGGCTTGAAGACGCTGGAGGCAGTCAGTTGCATTGGGAAGTGTGGGTTCGACAGGAGGATGAAGGGGGCTGAGTAGGCCCTTTTGGCTCGAAATTCTTCTAGTAGCGAGAAGTAGCACTTCTTGGCTTGACGATGCAGGCAGATCATATTCCAAGAATCTCTCGAGCTGGAGCTCTTTCCTAGTCCCCTTCCCCCTCGGGTGAAGTCTTCTGAGGCACCTCAGCTGCACTCTCTCGTTCCCTGTGGGTACTGCCTGTCCTGAGTCGCTGCTCCTCTGCAGCAGGCAAGATCCTTCTTTCTCGCAGAAAGTGTTTCTTCTCTACTTCAAGGATGTCAAGGAAAGGGGGGCTTCCCTTCTTGATTCTCTTGCCTTCACTTGTGTAGAATGAGGCTCTAAGTCCTCAAAACTCAAACCAAGTAACCAATAGAGTGAATATGGCTCAGGGGCCGCGCGTTTGTCTTGGAAGCAAAACAAGAACAATTATAATTATATGTGCCATCCCCTGTTTAGTACATTTCCTCTTATGGGGTGTATAGTTTCCAAGCCCCCTCTGCAACGTCCAAAAGTACATCTGATTCAGATAGTATACGCAGAAGCTTAGACCGGGTAGGACCAGAGCAGGCAAGGGCCTCCCAAAATCTGGGTGGGCATATACAGATGCTAATGTCACTGCAGTGGGGCTAATTACATTAACCTCCGGCCCCTCTCTATCTATACTCTATTCTTTTCAGCATCTTTGAGCATGCTTTGCTTCTGGTCGAGGTGCTATTTGGCTGATGGTTAGAATGCTGGGTAGTCCAACGTGATGGAAAGTTTCCAGCCTTTGCCTCAGCCCCAGCCTACCTCAGAACTGTCTGTTTCATGCCCCAGTACTTCCCATTTCTCGCCTCCTAGAAAACCAAGGGCCCTGGCTAACATTAGTAACCCTTTTCCCTATCCACCGCCTGCTATACCGGCTCCAATGTTCTCGTATTAGCTTAGCTCAACCTCTGGAAGCCCCCCTTCACACCTAGATGACGTGTGAATGTGTAACTTGATAGGACATGGGGACTTCCTGCATTAGGCCCAGGACAGGTGGTGCACGAGGAGCTGTTTTGGCACTGTTTGCAAATGTGTTTATGTTAAAACCACCAAATCCTTAATTAAAACCATAACTTTCTGTCTGTTCACACCACAATGTATTCCATTGGCAACATGCGGGTTACATTTATAAGTACCTGCCACATCATTTGTATTTTGGAAAGGCATTGCCACCAAGGATGATAGAACATTTTAAACATCAATTTAATTTGACAGTAAAACCTTATTATTTCCTATGAAACGTCCCTGTTGCCAGCCACTCTTGTGGGCCAATCAGTCTGTCTGATTAATATAACACTTTCGCTGACAAATATCTTTTCAGGCAGATAATGTCAGGGGGCCAATATTCATATGTGCAATATTAAACAGTGTTCCTAATGCCAGTGGGATTTTAAATACATGTATCACAGAAAGCTGCTAGACTGTTATTCACATGCACATTCAAAGCTGCAGGAATCTTTGAATCCTGAAAGTTGCCATATTGTCTTCCAGCTGATGGTTCATTTTGGTCTGCAAACTCCAGAGGTGTACATGCCATGGCTGTATGGTCACAGAAATACCCCATGGGCCAGAGGCCAGACATCCTTTGCCTTGAATCCAGAATCTTTACCTTCACATGCACAAAGACTTAACAGTGCCCTTGTGCATTGTATCAATAGCTAGTGGGACTTGTCCAGAATTCTTTTAGGTTGATGCACTTAATTCAGACCTTAAATGGCAAACCTATGATGAGGGGGTTTGTACTGGCACTGTAGCATCCAACTTCCGAAATAAGTACACCTTCTTGCTAACGCTAACGCTGAAGCCTGGATTTCTCCATCTGACACTTGCACTCTGACGGCCCTACATGACTACAAACTATCTATCATTCACTCTCCTTGACTGACTGGCAGAGATGGATGCTTAGGACACCTACTCTGTTTCCGCCGCAATGCTTCACAAATCTCCAATGCCACGTCCTCTCCCACCTCTTTTGAATTCACCATCTCCCCTATTGCACTGCCTCACTCGGTTCACATCATCTCCACCCATCACCGTCCTGGTCCTGCTGGACATTTCTTTGATGATCTTGTGCAACTCCTTGGTTCTCTTTCCATTAAACATCACCTCATTCCATTAAGTGACTTTAACCTTTCCTCTCCAACCATTTCTTAGAAATATGAACTTGCGTCTTTTCTTAGTGACCATGCTCTTCACTCTATCCATAGCCTAACTACCCACCCAGGGGTTAACTCTGTGGATCTCTTATTTATCTCCACCTCTCTCTCAGCAACTAATACTACTGTGACATGATCCATATCTGAACACTCCATTTTTTCCACTATCATCATCTTTCCACCCTCTGACCTTTCTTCACCACTTGCTTCAGCTATTAATAAAAGGAAAAGTTCATCTTTTGCCATTCCCCCTTTCTCTCTGACCTACAGTTTTCATTCTCCTCCTTCAACCCAGTGCCTCTTCCACCAGCACTGCCTTCTCCAGCTTCCAATCCTTACTATATGACTCATTCTCCTCTCACTTTCTACTGCTTACTTTCACCCCTAAATCTCAGCATCCTCAACTATGGGTCACCCGATTCATATGACCTCTCCTCATAGACATGTGTGCACAAATGGAAGGTACCCACTCGCATGGGGACCTGCAACTCTACCTCTATGTCCTGACACCTCTCAAGTCCTCACTTGATAGTGCAAAATGGGAATTTTACCTAACCCTCTTTGTCTCTCACTCCAACCATCTTTGCCGGAGACAGGCACCCTAAACTCACACCTCACTCCTCCTAAGTCGGCGACTGTCAACTCCACTCTCACAGCTGATGACCTAGCTGAATACTACACTGCAAAACTTCCAAAATTAGAGACTCTCTCCTGACCCTCCTCACACTTCCTCCTCATATATTTTACTCTCTACTGACTCTACCATCATCCCCTGCCTCTATCTCCCACTTTAGCAACACTAATATATATGATGATCTTCAATATTCCTAGTCCTCCTCAGTTGTCACTGTCCTTATTTTCTTAAGTAAAGGAATGTGAAGACTCGGAAGAATAGGAGGTAGTTATAATTGTTTTTTTCATAACACACTTAATATCGAAGAGGTTTCTACCCGCGGACACAGGATTCAAACCCGGCCTTCAAACCTGTGTTGCTCTGCATCGTCTTGCTTCCAAGACGAGGATGTTGGCACTGAGTTATACTTTCCATGCTTACCCGTGGTAATGACCAATTCTGTATGATAATCTCCATTATACCTAGTCCTCCCGAGTCGTCACAGTCCTAACATCACTTAGTAAGGACTTTGACAACAAGGCAGGATGGAAAACAATGTCCAATTATGTATGATAATCTTCATTAGCCTAGCCCTCTTCGCTCATCACAGTCCTAATGTAATTTAGTAAGCACTGTTGTGACTCAGATGAACTGGAGGTAATGGGCAATTATGTATGATGAACTTCATTATTCCTACTCCTCCCTTGTCCTCATAGTCCTTATGCCATTTCATAAAGACTCTAACAACTCTGGAGATTTGGGGGCAAAGGCCAATTATGTATGATCATTTTCGTTATTCCCAGTCTTCTCAGGTCTTATCCGCCCTTACATCATGTATTAAGTACAGTGAGGACTCTGGAGAATTGGAAATAATGACCAATTATGTATGACAATCTTCATTTTTTCTAGTCCTCTCGAGTAATCACAGTCTTAATATCATTTAGTAAGGACTGTGATTGTGAGGTACGTTTGGGAAATGCTGGGCAATTATGTATGATAATCTTCATTAGTCCTAGACCTCCTGGGTCGTCACAGCCCTTATGTCATTTATTAAGGAATGTGAAGACTTTTGAGAATTGGAGGTAATGAAAAATTATGCATGACAATCTTCATTATTCCTAGTCTTCTCGGTCACATAATCCTTACTTTATTAAGAATGGACTGCAACTACGAAGGGTGAATTTGAGGTAGTGGTCAATAACATATGATAATCTTCGTTATTCCTATGCCTCCCGAGTTGTCACAGTCCTAACATCATTTAGTAAGGACCATGACGACGAGGCAGGATGGGAGATAATGGCCAATTATGTATGATCATCTTCATTAGTCCTAGTCCTCCCGGGACATCACAGACCTTACATCATTTAGTAAAGACTGTGACCATGAGGAAGAATTTGAGGTAATGGGCAGATATGAGTAGTAATTCCCTTTATTCTCAGTGCCCTTGGGTCATCACAGTCCTTACGTATCTAGTAAGGACTCTGAATGATCAGGAGAATTGAAGGCAATAACCAGTTATGAATGATAATCTTCGTTATTCCTAGTCCTCCTTCGTCGTCACAGCCCTAATGCCATTTAGTAAGAATTGCAGGATAGCGGATAATGTCCTAGTACTAGCCAGGTTGGGGTGAATCCCTCCTCTGATTTTCTCTGTTAGAACACATCTAGAGTATATGCCTCCTTTCACTCTGAACCGCAAGCAAATAGTATTTAGGGCATCATCATCTGCTCAATGTTCATGAGATTACAATCTGAAATAATTCCGCTGCAGTTGTTGAGTCTGTGGACACCTTTAGGTTGTATTCATCATCTCCTTCATCTAAATTAGGGTACTCCAAGTGTGGGTTGGAGTGGTTGTCTTCTTTGCTCAATGCAGTGTTTGGCTTGTGAGATCCGCACTGGTTGCCAACATTGGTCATTATAGTGTCCTTGTTGGAGTGAGTACAAACAGAGTGTTGTGCTCATTACCAATATCGATCCCTTCTGTGGCCAAAGACTGGAGTCCTCGTCTGATATTCCCAAAGTATGTTTCCGTTATAGTTGATGACATCATTAGTGTATTGGTCACTATAGTGTTGTGAGCTGGGGGCTGACTTACATGTCATATCTGCTGCTCACTTGGGTGACCTAATACAGCTAATGGGATGGGCATTGTCTTTACTAGACAATTTCATTCTTTTGTTCAGTGCTGGCGGGCAAATATGACCTGCATCACCTTCATTGCATGTTATTGTTTTTCATTGTCAAGAAAACATTCCTCGCCAAGCATCTATGCCACAGACATTAAACACATATTAGAAAGTGGGCTAAAATGAGGCAATAAAAGGCAGATACCAGACTTCACTGTTGCGATTCACAGGTAAAAATAACCAGAATCAGGCAAAGGGCAGTAACAAATGAATAAAGGAGAGAGTGGTAATTTAGTGGAAAAGGATTAGGAGTTTGGCGTGTTAGACATGGGCTAATATTAGAAGACATTGGACATTGCTAAATGGCAGAACTCCCTCATGTTGATGCCAACTAGTATAGTTGGTATGTCTTCAACTTTGCAAACATCATTGAATTTGCTGTTAGCTTTATACATGGCCTGTTGAGTAGTATTTGCCAAATCACTCTATCACATGTGCCTGATTTCTGCAACTTTCAGAATTGGAAGGACTTATAAAGAGATTATATGTAAAAAGGTCTGGATGCCCCTCTACGGAAAACAAACGAGGCCAAATAACCTGTTCTCAGTCTGTTGCCCCCATTTGGGCAGTCCATCAACGAAATGCTAGGCAATTCTGCTCTGAACAAGAGTACCATCAGCAGCCCCAGACAAGTGTTTAGGTCTAGTCGGGCCTCATCATTTAGGTGAAAAGTGAACATGGGTCCACATCTGGATTACTCTGGGTTACCTAGGGTGACTTCCCTTGTGGGTGGGACCGGACTCATTTGCAAATGGCTATTTCTCCAATGTGTAGGGCGCAGTGAGCTAAAACGTGGTTGTTGACCCTCATGAGTAGAAGACATTCTGTAGAACAGAGTCTTTGAACCACGTTCATCCTCAGTAGAGGGGATCCCACACCCTTGCTTAATTAGAAAGAGAGAAAATCCCTAAAGGAAGTGTTTCTTTTAACAGATAGATGTGTTCTTACTTGAAAAGTTTGGAGTGTTGTCCCAACTAAGTTATACCACATTCCCAGATGTACAAAGACTACAGAATTTGTCTCTTCTGAGTGAGTGTGTGGCTGGACCACCTGCCTGCTCAAAGTGAGTGCGTGCCTCTCTTGAGGTGAAGCTTTTTTGTTTTTTGGGGGTTTCTCTGGCCAATTAGGTGTCCTGCTATAGTTTAGCAGGTTGGTGATTGTCACCTCTGAGTTGGTGCCCCTTTACAGGCAATCACGAAAGAAATTGCGCCTCATTACGAGGTTGGAGGTAGCCATGCCCTTATCAAGGGCATGGCTACCTCCAAACTTGGATCCGGCTCCGGGTCCCGCGATAGGGGAATTACCGGGCCATTCCAACCTTGGAGGGCCTGGTAATTTACATTTCACGGGACCCAGAGCCAGTATGTCCCCATTCCCATTTGAGCCCCCATAGGGCTTAATGGGAATGGGGAGGATGGTAGCAGCGTACCGTTCATAATGGTACCGTTGCTACCATCCTGGTCTGCTCGCGGGTGCCGCTCTGCACGCCTGGTCTGACCAGGCGCCCAGAGCGACACCCGCGAGCAAACTCGTAATGTTGTGGCCATGCAGTACCAGTGCCGTTGTTGCCTTACCGCAACAATCGTAATGAGTTATCTCCTCTGAGACAAACACTAAGTGATGCTCAACCCATAGATGGGCCTCAGTGTTAACAAGGATCAATCGTCCATCAATCAACGTCCCTGAGGTATGGACTCCAGCATGGCAGTATGTACAGCACCATCATCAAGTGACAAGACTGCCCTAGACCGTGCCAGCGCAGGGAGGACACATAACACCATGCGACCAGGAAACCACTTTTCCACTCCTCGGATTCCATCGAATAAGCTGATGAATTGTGGGACTCGTTGTTTTGCTATTCTTCAATCGAAAACATTGGACGTCAGTAACTGTACCAAAGATTTGTTAAGGAGACCCCTAGGGCTAGAAAACAAGTGGTGTCCATGTGAGATGGTATCATCAGGAACATTTGCACAATGTGCACAGTTTCGAACCTTTGTTAACAAAGTGAAGGTCATAAATGTGGTTAATGGGCCGGCACAAATCTCCCCTTGTGACACTTATAAGATTATTTTTTTTAAAATGTATTTATGAATTAATTTACGTATTTATGTATTTATTCATTTGCAGTTCAACGGGAGTCCGTGCGCCTCTTACAATGAGGGATAGTTTGAGTGGCATAGTGACCAGGTTGGATTATGGGTAATTAGAATAGACACCAGGGATGATGACGGACACACTTAGTACAGGTACTGGTCGGTATAAGTGCTAGAGAGAAAGTTAGAAGGGAGGGGTACTGTGGGGAGCCAGCACAAATGTGTGAGGGGTACAGCAGAAGAAGTGAGTCAAGGGGAGAGTCTGATGTGAGGAGGTGTGCTTTTAATTTGCCTTTGAAAGCACTGACGTCGAGCGTAGGGCATGTTGTATTGCCTTGTTCTATACAACCATTAAGGCCCAGTTGTTAACTACCTTGGTGGCGTTCTTTAATTCCTTCTTGCATTCAGGGGCAGTGTCTGACATGATGGTCTTTGATTTCAAAATCAGGCAAAGATGCTATGATGTGTGATGTCTTCTATCCAATTTCCCTCCTCAACACAGACACCAAGAATTATTTTAAGGTTCGGCTGAGGGGAGCTCTACCTTCTTTAATTCAAGAGGATCAAACAGGATGCAAGATAACTTTAGGCGAGCTATAGAGTTTGTGAAGGCAGGGTGTCGGGGGGTTATGAAAATGATGCTATAGGCACTTGATGCTAATAAAGCGTTTGATCGTGTGGACTGGGGCTTCATTCAGGCAACACTGCAAAATGTTAGGTTCAACCCTGTAGAAGAGCACGTGGACTTGTTTTCCCTAGCTCCCGCCCCCTCACCTGTGTCATATTGGAACAGCAGGAGAAGAGCCATATATGGGACCCCATGTGTTGTCCCTATACCGCATCGAAACGTTTTACAGCTTGCCACATAGGATGACATCATAGATGATGCATATTGGGCTATAAAACCTCTGTATAATCAGGTTTTGTGTGTGAGCGTGCGAGCATCACTCTGATGTTTGCCAGTTTGCCCTGCTTTATTGAATTGAGTATAAAGTAGTATTTTTGAGTCTGTCCAGTTATTTGTTCTGAGATCTTTATTGGTAATCCCATCTAGCACAAGAGATGCTTCAAGGTCCGCTACATTTATTGCTGGAGTCTTGGCTTGTTGCAAAATTCTGAAAAGGAGGAAATATCTCAATGGGCTCCACTCCCGTTAGATTACAATCTATAGAGTCTCCTCGCAGGGATGTCCTCTATTCCACTAATCATTGTAAATACAATGGAACCTCATTGCACCCAAATTAAAAACAACCCTGGAAATAGGGGTATCCCGATTGGACAGACAGACCACAATGCGGCATTGTATGTGGATGACGTTTTGATGATGAAGTTGCATACTCATTCATCACTGTCAGCGTTGATGCCGGAGCTAGACCAGTCTGGACAAAGCCTCTGTCTTTCTTTTGAAGCTGAGAAAATCCAAAGGATTAAATGTCTTGGAGTCCCTGGGGAAATGGCCAAGATACAAAGTGAGTTTCCCTTTATTTGGAGTAGCGTTGCAATGGACTATCTGGGGGTCAGGTTAATGCCTACCTAATCGGACTTGTATCAGGCTCATATCCCCTCCTTGCTTAAAGATCTGGCTGAGAACTTGTTAGAGGGCGGGTGGGGGGAGGGGGTGGAGATCTCCTAGATGGGTTGGATCACGGCCATCAAAATTAACGTTGTTCCTAAATTTTTGTAATTTATGCCGGTCCTCTGGATTCTGATCTCAAGCCCGGCATCCAATTCCTTCACCAAAAGATGATGACATTTGTGTGGTCTGATCATAAGACGCAGGTGCAACAAGTTGGGTTGGAGGGGCACTACAGGTTTGTACTTTAGTTGAGGTATACTAAATGGGTTGAAGCTCAGGGACTTAATACATTACTTCTGGTGCAAGCTGGATTAGCCTTTGGGCCTATGAGGACTCAAACTGTTAAATGTATAGAACAGCCTGTTGTTGCCAACAGGTAACCCATTCACACTCTAGTCAGACATATGTCTCTTTGTATTATTCATATAGGTAGATTCAATCAACTCGAAAATCCTTCTTAGTTTTGTTCCAGTGTTTAGCGAAATAAATTTTCTAAAGATTCACAATAAATCAATCAATATACTTTATTGATTGATATTACCTTCCTGGGTGCTATATTACTCAGTTTGACAATTGTTTTAATTACTGATAATAACAAAAAACAATATGCATTCATAAATTCATAGGTGGCCGTCAAAAACGTCACCCTATTAAAAAAAAAACTATATACTATCAAGAAAGAAGTTATAAACTTTGCCAATACATTTCAGATACTCATAATCCTTCGTCACGGCTCTGAGTTGTGCCTTTTCATCAACAATATATCAACACATCCATCTTTGTGCCTAAAGTAAATATTACATTTTCACATTACTACTTAGAATGCCAATGTCTACATTTAACATATTCTAGTTTACCAGTAACCATACACCGGATAGTGTACTAACCTTGAAAGATAGCTAGTAATCTTGTAAGGAGAATCTAACCTATAATACATAATATATGAAGGCTATGTCAGTTGCTATGTCCCTACATTTGTGAAAAGTTGTTAGAGCTCAATGCAGCTCAGACTTACCCAGCTCAGGCCACATTGCCTCATGCTGGGAGAGCCAAATGAAAGAAAGCCTTCTTTAGCGGATCAGCTGCTTACTTTGTATGGAGCTAAGATTCAAAGAAAAGGATGCAATCAGAGGCCCTTCCGAAATCACAGCGGATGCTCTTGATCGCGTTAGTCACATTAGACATGGCAACAGCAGGATAAACTGCATCATGTTGCGTCTTCATCAGTCTCCCAGCGTGAGACTCTGTAACTTAACTAGATTTCTCATACACAGAGAGAGGGGCAGCTGAGCGGAGAAACCGGTCTGGTGCCCCTCCTCTGTGTACATACTTTAGGTTGCCATGGTGACACAGGGCATGCGCAATGTACACCATGTAAAAGCGGCAGCCATCTTACTTGAGGCAAAAGTTGGAATGAGTGAACATCTTGCTAGATTCATATAGATTTCAATACCCCTAAAGGTGAGCATCCTGTAGGTGGAATTAGATTATGATAACATCTAATGATATTTTGCTTTTCTTACAACCTCTGTCGTGGGTACTCGTATATTCCTAGATGGGGAGCGGATCAGCCAACCAGAAAGCCGGTCTGGTGCTGCACCTCCATTTCACTCAAAAGAGTAACCATGGCAATGTAAGGCTTGCAGAATGCAGGTCAGGGACGGACACATCTTCAGACTTGTAGTGGATTATAGCACCGTAGGTCCTGCGGGACGTGAGCAAGGATGCACTTGTCATCAAATTTAAGGTAGATTATAGTATAAATAGTACTTGAACGTCTGGCGAACACGCCAGTGTTCCAAGAGGCCAGGGTTAATTTATAACAAGCATCGCTAAGGGAAATTACATAAGCCTGGATTGATAGCTTTATGGTCTGGTGTCTGACAATTGGCATTGAAGCTCCACATGTGAACCTTAATCCTCGCAGGCTTATATCCCATTTACAGTCTAACCGAGATTGACTCAGTCTGGGTTCATACACTTCCACAGTAACTTTTGTACAATACACATCAAGTAAGGAATGTTTAAGATTTAACATATCAATCTTAAATCTTTACACTAGTTCTCTCGAGCTGACAGACACTCCCATTCTATTCAAGGTTTTCTTAGACAAGGTCTACACGAAACACATCATGTCTCACTCACTATTCAACCCCTGTGGTGCAAAAGAGTACAATGCCCCTATCCATGTTATCTCGCTTTGTAACAGTTTTCTGTGCAGATCACTCCTCTGCTTCCTACATAAACCTTTTCTAATGTAACACATTTCAATTGTGCTATGGTGTGCCTTGCTTCCAGTGTGCGGCTACTTTTGATTTTAGACTCTTGGTTCGTATGTTGGGCTCATGCTCCGTCCACCTGGTTTTTGCCTTGCGTGTTGTCATACTACATAGTAGAGCCCACATGTGCATTTTATGGCATATACCACATTCATTGAATCACATGTGCAAGAGTGTCTTCATTTTTATTGCCTTCCCTGAGTGTGGGTGTGTAATTGTATTGCCTGTAATGATGTTTCCACAATGTTGGCAATTACAACAGGGTTGTGTTCCTCTGTACTGTTCTTTCTGTACTTTCTTATCGGACAACTCAGCTCTTACCAACGTGTTTCTAAGCGCTTGTCTGTTTCTATATGCAAAAGTTGGGGGTTCAAGCAAGAGCTTGTGTAGGATAGGATCCATTTGCATGATGGACCAGTTTCGCTTAATGATCTTTTTGATCCTTGTGCTTTGCCTTGAGTGGGTAGTGACATGTACCAGAGGTAGACCCCCCTTGCGTGGTTTTGGTGTGAGCAATGTTTCTCTCAGAATGTTCTCCACTTTTTCTGATATGTCCTTGATCAGGTCGATATCATATTTCCTGTACTGGAATTTGGTTTGTACTTCCATCGCTTGCTTTTTATAATCTTCGTTGCTGGAGACGTTCTTCCTGGTAGCTCAGGAACTGACTGAATGGTACGCTATCGACAGTGCATCTAGGGTGAAAGCTTGTTGCAAGCAGTAAACTGTTCCTGTGCATGGGTTAAAAGAAGATCTTGGTGTTAAGGACATTGTTCTCATAAAATACTTCTACATCCAGAAAATGCATCCTGCTGTCACTAGATTGGGTTGTAAACTTGATCCGGGGGTGCATCTTATTCATCATCTCAAAGAACCTCTCCAGTCCATCTAGGGGTCCCCTCCAAATTCCAAACACATCATCTCTAGATCTCAAGAACATTGAGAGATTTTGCATTAATCTTTCCAAATTCAAAACATTTTCGGTTTCCAAGTAAAGCATGTATGTATTCGCATAGCTAGGCACCATGGCTGCTTCCATACTAGTACCCGATACTTGGAGATTTTTTTTTCACATCTGAAAAAGTTGTCCATGAGTACTAATTTCCACAGTCAATACAAATATCCTAGCCTGTGTGCATTGGTCTGATTCCAACAGTAGTCATTCCATGGCTTCCAAGCCTGCTTCATGTACGATGTTGGTGTACAACGAAGTCACGTCTATTGTAAACAATGTGTCCCTTCCCTTAACAAACTGCATATCCTTGAGTTTCGAAAGGAAATGCATGGTATCCTTTATGTAGGTAGGACTCTCATGCATCAATGGTTGTAATACTCGAGGTATTTGGCAAGTGGTTCCAATAAGCTGCCCATTGCAACAAATTGGGTGTCCAGGTGGATTAATCCGCTTTTTGTCGATCTTCAGCAGAATGTACAGTGCTGGCATTATCGAATGTGTGGTCTCTAGAAAGTTCCTCGTTCATTCAGAGATTACTTCCCTGTTTTCCGCTTCATCAAGAACTTCATTTATTAGTGCCTGTATCTTTTCTGTCGGGTCAAATTGGAGCTCTTGATACGTTTCCCAGTCCATTAATTGTCACTCTTCTTCTTTGAGGTAGTCTTGTTTATTCATGAAGACAAAAGCACCCGATTTATCAACTGGTTCAAAAATGATTGCTTGATTGTCTAGCCTGTCGCTCCCTATTCGTGAAGTTGCCATGATATTTTGAATGGAAAGAGATCTTATTCAAATCTTCCAATACTTTCTTCTCAAATACAGACAAAATATTGTTTTGTACCGGTGACCAAAATGTACTATTTGGTGACATTTCAAGGTATCTCGAGGGTTTATCACCATCTGACTCTTCCTCTAGTGAGTCAAAATTCACCTTGAGTTTTAATTTCCTCACTATCTTAAAGAAATCAATGTTCTCTTTTAAGAGGGAACTATTGTATTGTGGCACAAACGACAGGCCTTTCTGTAAGATCCGTAGTTCGAACTTTGAAAGACTGTAATCTGAAATGTTGACCACCAGGTCCTTTTAGCTGTTGTCTTCTTTCTTTGCGGATTTCTTCTTTTGTCCCCTTCTTGTAGGCTTGTTTCTAAAAAACATACTCCTGCAGCGGCACTGCCGTCCGTTTTTACCACTTCTCCCTCCCGAGCTGTCTCTGGGGTCCCTTCCAGTTCTACAATGGACGCATCAGAAGATGTGGTTTCAGTACCCGGTTTAGGTACTCTCGGTTGATTGAACTTCAGTACTTTCTGTCCGTAATACTCTTGCCAGATATAGACCATATCTAGCTTGTAATCTTGAGTGTCTCTTCTCAATTTTCTTATTTTTTTCACTTGCAATTCTTCTTTGTATTTGTACAATTTTTAGTTAGTGTCTTCTAGTATCTGTTTCAGTTCATCATCGGACAGGTGACCATTTAGGTTTCTTTTAATGTTCTTGATATCCTCATCTAAGGTATTCAAGTTCTGTACTAATTCCTCAATCGTTAGTAATTCAGATCAAGTGAGCACTTGTTCAGTATCTGTCACGACCATTTCACAAATGATATGATATGATAGTCTATTTATATCTCGCCTATACACAATGTGTTTCAAAGAGCTGCAAGGCAAGAGAGGGAACAAAGGAAAATACAATGATATTCTTACAGGCCATGAATAGTAAGGATGTGAAATTAACTATCGTACTCGGCCTGACAATATTTCAGATAGTACAAGAGCTAAGACATAGATAAGAAAGGGAGGGGGAGAGTGGGAAGGAAATGGGGAACAGACAGGCGACTACCGTACTAGGCCTGACGACATTTCTGGCAGAGCCATGGAAAAACAAAAGGTGAGGGAGAGGGGTGCAGAAAGGTAGGGGAGGAACAAAACAAGTCACTATCGTACTATGCCTGACGACATTTCAGATAGTGCTGGAGGGGGGGGGCAGGAAAAACAAAAAAAAATGTGGGTTGTCTTTACAAAGTGTGGCCAGAGAGGCACTCCATGCTGATAAATATGGTGGAGGCTTGGGCCTTCCGGTAGTCTTTCGCTACGTTATGGCAGCTAATCGATCACACATGTTGGAGTGGCAGGGGGCCGCAAGTGGGGCCCTTTGAGTGGCTGTTGAGCAATCGTTCTCTGCACAAACCCTACGGGACTTACCACACTTAGGGTGGCCCCTTAGGACTGGAACAGGGACTCTCATTCCATCCTTGTTGGCAATGCTTTGTTACTGGGATAAAGCCATTCCGCTATGGTGGGTTCCTGGTGGTATGTGTCCTGCTGTTGCCCGTTGTTGGTAACACAGACTTCACTCTGGGCTTGGCAGATTGCACCTTTGGAGCTTGGCAATGGTGAAGGGCTTAATTTATTGAGCCAGTTGTGTCACGGGTACACTCCTTTGACATTTGAGAAGTGTAAGATTGATTTTGGGGTCTCAGAGTCTGAGCGTTTTTGATATTTCCAACTAAGGCACTGGTCGACTAGGGCCACAGCCCATAGGGCGGGTACTCGGGCGCCTACTGCAGTGGAGCTCACCTGTAAGGTGACTTACAGAAACAGATAACTTGATTGTATAAATTATTGGACAAATCGGTCCCAGCGTCGCTGCGTCACAGTTGGAGAGGGATTTGGATTTTCTGCTTTCTGACTAGTCCTTGTGCAGAATCTGGGTGGGAGGCGCCATGGTATTTGTGTCGCAAAGAAAGCAAATGCATACAAAGTAATGTTTTGGGAGTACAGGTACCCGTCCAATTTGAATAGAATTGATTGTTCCATTTCCCCTCTGTGTAGGAGTGACTGTCGGTTGGGGGGGTGAGTTTTTAAACCTCTGGTGGACTTGTGGGAGGGGCCAAGAATTCTGGAAGGAAGTTATGGCATTGATAAAGGACATCACTGGGTTGCAGTTGCCAATGGAACCCATTGGTGGTTTTGTTGGGCGCAACGGTAGGGTCTGTCTACCCTATGCGTGGGTGCATGGCGTCATTAATTAGCCACATATTATTGGCGGACCGGATTACTTTGGCCAGGTGCTGGAAATTGAAGGAAGCGCCGCAAGCAAATATCTTGTAGTTCACAATCTGGGAAATAACCTTGTTCGGAAAGATCTGTGCCACCACTCAGGGCCAGTTGGCTAGCCACATTGGGCTTTGGCATACTCACCATGACTTTTGTGACAGGTATCCACTTTGTTCGGTTAAACAGATACTGCTTAAACACTTCTCTCTGATTTAATCCCCAATTGTTTCAATGCAGAAAGTGAGGGAATGCTGGGGGCAGGGCTGTGGAGGTTGAGCGGATGTTTCTTGATGCTTGTGCTAAGATTGGGAGCTTATATACTTACTAGCTTGACTAGTACTTTGTACCCGCAACAGCACCTCAATGCCTACAGGTTGTATGTGCGCTCTGAACATGAAATAAATAATAAATAAATAAATACATATGGACCAGATGGCTAGTTACACTGCTGGTGCATTAATCTCCTTTTGTGCTATACACTGTGATAGTATTTACTTTTGTTTTTTTTTCTATTTATGGTTTTTCTTTCTCTTTGTTCAATTTGTTAAAACATTTTGGGGGGAAAACTGGATAAACTCTTTAAAACAAAAACAAAAAAGAAGAAGAGTGAGAAAAGGCGAAAACCTAGGGAAACACATAAGTCCTGCTGAACAGAGCGCAGAGCCTGAAATGCAGGACCACCAGCGCCCAGCTCAGAAATCAAGTCCGGATGAAATGATTGTTCATTTGCGGCCGGCCTTAGGATTCAAATGTTCGGGTTGCAGGTAAATAGGTTATCATGTGGCTAAAATGACCCCATAGCTCCATATCTTGTGAATGTTGCTTTTGAAACCCTGGGCTTTTGTTTAACACATGTATGCATTCTGTAATTGCTGCCAGTTTGATTTCTATATATAAAAAATAAATGAACTAAGCCATCTTATACGAATACATTGTATGTGGTGAGTCCAGGCAACACCGCAAGTCATGGAGCAGTGAATGTTTCCACTTGCGAGCTGGGCAGAGGCCAAGGAGGTCATTAAAAAAGCGAGATTCGGTATTGTACCAGTTCTTACCAAGGTGTTTCTCGTTCATCCATCGAAACAGCCTCGTCAGGTTTATTTTTGCTGACAGGGAGGGTGGAGTCGATATTAAAGGCCTCCTGACAGCAGTGAACACCCAGGCTTAATTAATTGCAAATCAGCCAACCCAGCCATGGAATTCTTCATATTTGGGAGGAGAGGGACACCTTCTTGGTTCCATATGAGGCCCTGCCCTTGTGACACGAGGGTGAGTGCTCTGGTGGAAGGCTGGGTACACAGATTGCAAGCTGTCCCATGTCAAGTGTGAACGGTGTATGCAGACTGTGTGTGTCCTTTCCATGCATGAAGGAGCTGCAGGGAAGACCGACGTCTGCTCAGTGCATTCAGCTGCGCCTGACCTGTTACATGGGCAGTGCGGGTAAAATGCTGCGTTATTACTGTATACCTGTGCATTACCGCACCGCACAACTATGACTTTGGCGGGAAGTTGGAGCTTGAGGTAAATCCACAGACTTTCCACCAATTTGAGCAGAATTATCACAGCCGGAAATACTGCCAAGAAAATTCTGCCCCACAGAGTCCTTTGAAGTCAAAATAATTGGAGACTAACACTGCCACTGCCACTTGTAATCCAGAGGTAATAACCCAGAGGTAATAACGCCGGACTGAGTGGCAGTAGCAGTAATCCTGTTTGCTGGTATCTGGGCAGATTTGCCACCGAGATACCACCACATTTATAATGAGGCCTCACGTGTTGTGCAAGGGTACCACAGGGGCGTATACCCCAGCGTGCGTAAGGTGTGCATCCAAATGTAGCGTCCCCTTCTCTGGCATGCAAATCAAATGCAAATCTTTCAAATAGATCATACTGTAAGCATGCACCTTTCAGCGTCATGACTTGGTTCTGACCGCATCCTCTTTATTTTTCTTACGTGCACGTGCATTTTTCACACCCAAGCTTGCGAAGGTTTTAGTGAATCGGGCGGAAAGCGAGGAGAGCTTGGGACATTCAACCAGATTTTCACTCAAATTAAAAATGCAGCCCTGCGTTTCACATGGGATAGGAAGAAACTTTGCAGTAAACAAAAAAAAAACAGTATATGGGTAGTGATGGAGCTAACATGTGTTGAACGATCTATAGCAGGAGACCTGCGACTTGAAAAAAATGCCAGCTCCAAAAATATGTACACCAGCCGAATATTGAGGGCATGCAGTAAAACCTGCAGCTGCCCTAATCTCAATCAGCCGAATATTGAGGGCATGCAGTAAAACCTGCAGCTGCCCAAATCTCAATCAGCCGAATATTGAGCGCATGCAGTAAAACCTGCAGCTGCCCAAATCTCAATCAGCCGAATATTGAGCGCATGCAGTAAAACCTGCAGCTGCCCAAATCTCAATCAGCTGAATATTGAGCGCATGCAGTAAAACCTGCAGCTGCCCTAATCTCAATCAGCCGAATATTGAGGGCATGCAGTAAAACCTGCAGCTGCCCAAATCTCAATCAGCCGAATATTGAGTGCATGCAGTAAAACCTGCAGCTGCCCTAATCTCAATCAGCCGAATATTGAGGGCATGCAGTAAAACCTGCAGCTGCCCTAATCTCAATCAGCCGAATATTGAGTGCATGCAGTAAAACCTGCAGCTGCCCTAATCTCAATCAGCCGAATATTGAGGGCATGCAGTAAAACCTGCAACTGACCTAAGCTCAATGCTCGACCTTGTTTCCTTGTCCATAGTCACAGGACCTTCACTCCCCTGCGATGGCTCTGAAGGGACCCCCAGTTACGAAATTAAACTAAAGGGGCACAACATTTTATTCGGTATGTTACTAGGAAAATGAGCATGATATGATACCCAGAGGTTTCTAAGCGTGTACCCAGGGATCGAAACTGTGGTGCTCCGTGTCATCTTGCTTCCAAGGCGAGCACGTTGCCCATGAGCTATCCTCCTAAGAACCATCCCTATGGGTGCATCCTATTGAAAAACGCTTTGTGAATCTGGCCCTACATCTTTTTAGCAATGAAATGCAATGCAGATTTTAATTTCTCTGATCAAGCCGTAATGGCCTACATCCAAGCCATGCAGCCATCAATTACATCAGTTGAGTGAAGGGGAGCTCTGCAACTTTGAGAAATACCCACAAGTTTACACAGGCACTAAGCATGGAATAACCTTACTCTCCTAGACTATTAAAGGGGCATACAAGCCCACAAAATGGGGGTATCTGCAAAAATGGTAAAAGGCACTAGAGCCACACATTTCAGAATGTGGGCGGTTCCAAGTGTGGAGACACTCCATCCATGAGCTGCAGGAAGAACGGAGTGAAGATGGACCACGACTGGAAACTAATCCAAAAGTAAAGATACATGTCCATATAGCCCATAGCTATGCTGGGGACAGTCTGGTCATAGGGGAGATACACTACCTCTCTAGTGTTCATGAACCCTAGTATGGGGCGGCTAACGGGAGGATGTTCTCTGCACCATAATATCAATTATTGCTCTGCCCATCAAATAAGGACTGGTGATTATATTATCATCTTGGGTAATACAGATAAATATATGAAACATGGTTCCTCGTGATTCTACATTTGGTTGAACCTTTTACCGTGACCATGGTTGATATCCTTGTTTTCGGGTGTGGGATTCCCCCTCCACTACCTCTCCCTTCCCAACTATTCCCATGTCTCCCACCTACCATGTGTACTATATATATATATATATATATATATTCAGTGAAAAAACTTTGTTAAAGGGACGTTATGGTTCCAAGTAAAACCGAAAAAAAAAACTCGCGCCACCACCGTGCACTGCTAAGACTAACACCCAGGACATCAAAGATGACATCACAAATGTCATTGATGACATCACTGATGACATCACATGTCTGGCTCCCCCTTTTTTCCTTTACTGACATATCTAGGCCACATGGTTTTCTTCAGTAACAGTCAGGAATTAAAAGTGGAAAAGGTAGTATATTTTTAGACTTATCCTTCAAGTATGTTCTTACAATAATTCCTTAGGGTCCAGTCATATCATATGAAACCTATACATAGGGGAAGACACAAGCATGAAAGACAGCAATCCTTTCTGTGCATTCAAATTACCAGTAGAGTTATCAGCACTTTCTGATAGTTCTGTTGTTTTTTTATTACTGTACTTTCCCTGTATATGCACCTATTTTTATATTTTGTATTCACACTACTTTCCTTAGGGTCCAGTCACATCATGCGATATATATACATAGGATAAGTAGCAGCTTTGAAACAGAGCAATCATTTCTCTGCATAAAGGTAATCAGTTAGGTTATGAACATTATTTGCTACTACTGCTGTTTTTTTTCTTACTTCAATTTCCTTGTATATACTCATATTTGTATGTGGTGTTGTCTCTTTGTGTGTTGTCTATAATATTGCAATTATGTAGTAAGTGGGTTTTATTATCTACTTATCACATGTTTCACAGTATGCAAAAGTCTAATAAGAAAACAGTTATCATTTCACTATTCAACATGGCAAGCTTATGAATACTGAACCTCCATCATGTATGCTGCACACAATGCCTATGTTTCTACATGAGCACCTTAGTATACTGGATGGACTAATTAGCCCTTGATATTTATTCCAATGATCCTTGACACTTTTTTTTAATTAATATTACAATAAGAAACCCTTGTACAGACTTTTCAGAAAGGTAAATGCACATGTGATGTCATCAGTGATGTCATCAATGACTTTTATGATGTCATCTTTGATGTCCTGGGTGTTAGTCTTAGCAGTGCACGGTGGTGGCGCGAGTTATGGTTGCTTAGCTTACCATAACTGGCGAATTTCAGGGGGTTTTCGGTTTTACTTGGAACCATAACGTCCCTTTAACAAAGTTTTTTCACTGAATTTCATAGGTTTTTAGTAGCACAACTTAACCATAACGTCCCTTTAACAAAGTTGTTTCACTGAATTTCATAGGTTTTTAGTAGCGCAACTTAACCATAACGTCCCTTTAACAAAGTTTTTTTCACTGATTTTCATAGGTTTTTAGTAGCACAACTTAACCATGACGTCCGTTTAACAAAGTTTTTTTTACTGAATTTCATAGTTTTTTAGTAGCACAACTTAACAATAATAACTTTGACTTTATGTACATGTAATATGGAACATACTGAACCCTTTCTACTGAATTTGACTGTCCGTGGACATGTTCGGACAACAGTACCACCAGCTAAAAACTCTGGGGAGGTATGTGTAATTGTTATATCATAACATAGGAACATTTAACAAATTCACAAAGCAACACACATACAAAGTATATGTAATAATACTTAAAAAATGTAACCCATATATGTAACACACTAACCATTCATTTAAATACAATATGTTCTAAACTGGAATATACCAAAAGAAAATAAAGTGGCTTCCAAAATAATTACCTCACAGACACTCCACAACTAAGAATAAGACCAGACGTACAGACTACTCATCACATATCTTACCTGAAATAGTAAGTACACTTCATTTTACTCATATATTTATAAACTTTCTGTATTAGATAAAAAGAAATATATTACTTTTTTGTTTTCTCACAGAAATGTGTAGTACTCTGGAGTGGCTAGAGGAGCATTTCCCACGAGAGGAAATGTCAGAAGATAATGGTACACACTTTACTATATAAACCAATTAATACATATTATTTTGTACACATTTAACATATACTTTTTTTTTTGTACACACCATACAAAAATTGAAACTACTATAGAAAAAGAAGCGGTGGATAACACTCTGGAACACATAAACGAAAAAATGGACCAACATATGGCAAATTTTACCAATTTAAAAAAACTTTGTGGACGATCACTTAAAACTAACAACAAGATAACATTGTCCCACCTGTACTTGTCCCCCCTCACCATATCCCACTCATTTAAACACCAAACCCTCTCCATGGACCAAAACGTTTTGATGACATTTCCATCCCTTCTTCACCTGATCCCAATTATGTTGAAATCCCTAATTCTCCTGTTTTTGTTTCCGTTTCTGCACACCTTCTCAGTCATAAATTGTTAATATATGTCAAATAAAGTTACTTTTTTATATTGTGTTGTAATTAGTTTCAGTTCTTTTTGTTAAAACCAATTTAGGTGTCCACGGACAGCGCGGTTGTTTGGAAATGTTTGTAAATAGACGAAAATGTAAGTGTCCTGAGGAGACTATATCTGTCCGTAATGTTCTCATGCAAGTTGAAACTGTTCTAAGAACACTGGTAGTGTCCTGAAATGTTTGTTAATAAACAAAAATGGATATGTCCTTAAGAACACTATGCCTGTTCGTAGTGTTCGCTAGCAAGTTGAAACTGTTCTAAGAACACTCGTGGTGTCCTGAGTTGTTCATAAATAAATGAAAATGGAGGTGTGCTGGGGACGCTACGTCTGTCCATATTGTTCGCAAGTAAGTTAAACTGTGCTAAGAACAAACGGCTGTCCGTAACTGTTCGTTTTACGTGTGACGCTCTTTTAATTAGTTCAGGACCCGAACACTGTCCGTAGAACATCAACGTGCATGCGCAAAAGCAATGTCCGTACATTGGGTGTCCTGCGGACGGCCGCTTCCTTAGCGAACATGCTCACGAAGCAATCATGTGACCGCACCCACGCTGATCGCGTGTTCTGAATGCGGACACTGTTCGTGTCCCTGAATAGTTTAAAAGTACATTTCCAAGTAATCCACAATATTTCTCATGAGAAACTCACCATACCACAAATCCCACATACTAATCCTAAATTTCCACATCGTTTTTGAGACTTTTTTTTACCTTTTTTGGTGTTCGATCTGTCTTGCGGACGGCGCGCATGTCCGCGAACCACGCACAAGCAACCCTATAAAAGACCACGTCCTAGAGCTCATTCTCGTTGTGTTTCTGGCTATGCCACAGAGCACACTGCATTTTGCTGCATACTTTGCAGATTTTGAGATTTCCATCTCCAAGCTGAAGACATCCATGGCTCCACTATTGCCACCTGGTGCTACATCTGCTTCAGCACCACCCCCACCCCCTCCACCACCACCATCTCCCCAAGGGCCTGAAGAGGGGGAACAGGAGTGAGGATACAGAGGAGGAACAAGAGGATGACGAGAATGAGGTAGAATAAATCCCTACTACCCACCCTCGGCGTGATTCTTGGGTGTGGCAGATGTTTACCGTTCATGGGAATGGTCCTAAGGCTCGTGCGAACCGTGTCCCCTGCAATGAGGCTCAGTCACGGGAGGCATGGTTCGTACAGCTTTGGGACCACTACCATGAAGCGACACCTCAATTCATTCCACACTGGGGCCATTCGCCAGGTTGTACCTTGCGAAGAGCGTAGTAGGTTGATTGCCTCTACTTCATCCTCCGTTTCTGATCCTGTCACCACAAGGAAGACCTCTGTGGGACAGTGTCTTCCTCAAGCTGACTCACAGGCCATACAGAATTCTGATGATCCTTACCTTTTGAGGGTCACAGTTGTATGTATGTACTGTGACACAGTACTCTGCAGGGGGGAGCGACTTCGGAGTGCTTTTGAGACTATCGTCTCACAGCACGAGAAGACCTGCTCAGTACCCAAATAAAACCCACTCTACATCTTCCTCTTTCAGCTCGCCCTTTCTTATCCCTGTGTTTGGTGTCCCCCCCTTTACCCTCCTTTCCCCTCCTCTCCTAGTGTGTCGTGTATAAAAAACCAAAATAAATACAAAATAACAAAAATCAAAAAAATAAGGCTCTTTTCAGAGCCGCCTTTCACAGTTAAAAAATAGAAGTGAAGATAAATAAAGCAGGGCCCTTTGTATTTCTTGAAAGTCCGCGGACAGTTCGCGAACATAAAACAAATTGGGGTACTACCCTATTGTAACCATTGCATTTTCCTCTGGGAGGAAGTGGTGGCTCTGAAAAGATCCTTTGGGAGGTGTTTGTATGTCAAAAATGATAAATACTTAACACCTACTTCAAAATGGATGCTGTATTTCTAAAAAAGTTCGCAATGCATTTTGTACATTTCTCAGAGAAATCCGATTGCCAGCATAAGTAAAATGGACTCCATCTTTGCGAAAAATATATGTACTACGAAACATAATATTTACGTTGTGAAAAGAGGACATGCTAAAATCTCTTAGGAAGGCACAAACAGCCTTATTAACATTACGCCTTGCTTTCTCCATTTGTGGACAACATGAGAAAGAACGAAGCCACATTTGTCTCTGCGCAATCCGTGAATAAATTACTTTGGAGTTTGGAAACATGTCCATGATCTTCTGAAGTCCTTCTTTCATTTCAGAATGAAGGCGCTGAGCATTTCAATTTAAAACATCTATGTCTAAATTAAAAACAGTGCTATATACAAACCAAATTACTAATTTCTTTCTTTTACAATTGCAGTGAAGACCATTCTCCTGAAAAGAAGCAGCCGAATTTGAAGTACAAAGAACAACTAAGAAGCAAACTGCTCATTTTAGAAAAAAAGTAAGTAGAATGTTACCATAATATTTGAATTATTACTCAAACACACTGTAAGGTTAATTCATGCTATTTCTGTGCCTAAAAATAGAGATTCTGCACCATTCTGACCAAAAATCCCCCCGTCTTGAACAGTGATTTACTGGCAGAATGGCCCTCAAATTCCTATTTTTCGACACACAAATTACCCAACTCAGCCGCTAGAATTTAGATGTTGTAGAACAAACAACTGTTTTAATTGTACAGCTTTAGATATACTATTTATACTTATCCACACCACTGGCTTACTTTTTTCTGTCATCTGAACCCCAGTTTAGTAACACATTATTTCAAGAATACCCATCCCTAGTAGTTGTACTTCCCAATGCACAATCACACACCATTACATACATCTTTATCATCTTACTCAAACACTCATGCACACAACACACATGCATTGCAGAACACCCCAACCCATACCTTCTGTATTTTTTTAAACAGATCCTAAAGAATGCCTACCAAAAAGCAACTCCGTAGAAAGGAACGCAGAAGTAGAGCAAATGAAAAGAAAAGTCTCCAACATAAACATCCATCTATAGCAGAATTTGTAAAAAAAAGTTGAAACACAACAGCTAATACAGTCATGTAGTGAAACAGAATACGTTTCTAGTACAAAAACTTTGCCTCCTCTATCAAAAAGTAAAACAACCCAAAAAACAATTAACAGAAAATCAACTATCACTACAAATAAAACTTATTCTATAAATCTTGATATAGTACAAAGTAAGCATACCAAGAAAAGTATTGTAGCCAAAATGTTCAGTCACAAAGTCTTTCAAAATCTTATAAAAACAGGAGAGAAACCAGGTTCAAAACTTCAAACGTATCATGGGAAAGTAATCTTAAAAGAGTTGATAGATAGTGCAATTCTTCTCAAAAGAAAGTTATTTATTTTAGTGTTAAACAGAATGAAACCACTAACAAAACTAATAACTAAATTACAAAAAAGACTTCTCAATAAACAAAATGTCAACAGAAATAACTTCTTAAATATCTGTGGAGGTGAATGGAGTCACACTACAAGCACAGAACCATACTTTAATGAAGAAGCGTACAAACAAAAGCAAACAAATACAATTGCCATACATAGCAGTGGTCGAGGTTATGAAAAAGTTAATAATACCATAATGGAACAAGAAGTACTCCTTACAAAAATATGCCCTGAAAATGTAGATTTACCCCTCCATTTAACTGAATCAGAACATCTAGTGTACAAATGCCCATGCACGTCAATGTGTAACATTCCCAAAAATATGTTCAAGTCTTTACACCAATTCCTCAATCAATATGTGAAAAGCAAAAACAAAATCAAAATTAAACTACTGCAAAATATGGATGCTTGTCCAGTACGCAAGTACACAGGACTACAAGGACATTCATTGGCCTGCATTACAGGACCTACTTGCAAAACAACCTTCCATGATATCAAAAGTATATCAACACATCATGCAAGTATAAGGAATCTAGTTTATAAACTGTACTATGCTAAAAGACCTGCTTTAGCAATAGCCAATTTAAATAACATTCTTCTACATGGTACAGCAAAAGACCTACTAGAAGAAATCGACTATATCCAGACAAAATATTTTGGAAGTGAAACCCACTTACAAGATGAATTAGCTGTAAACCAACTTTGTAACAATTCTGCACATGGCAAGCTTTCACTACACACATACAAAAAAGAAATACTACAATTTGAAAGTACTTCAGCTGAAGTACCAAACCACGTGTGTGTATGTTGCCGCAGAACGTTTTATAAAAGTAACACAAAAACTGTAGACCTATCATACAAAATAGAAGACAATGAAGATTCTAAATGGTTTGAATTAGCTCTCTACCTTATAGCAGAAAACAAATATTAATTAAAACTGCAAAAGGACCTCCCTCTGAATTAGTGAAAGGTATTCATGGAAAAGTAGTGTATTTACCATTAGATCTAAAAGAAAATGTGCACACTCTAGGAGTGAAACGTCCAATGCAACAATCTTTAATTATCTTGGTAAATGGAGTACCTACAAAAGACAAAAAAATTTGGCAACAACTGGTAGATTTACATAAAGTTAGAGAAGCCCTGCAATATTTTAAAGATAATAATGAATATTACAAAGAAATTAATATTGAAGAAAACTTGACAGATACAACTGAAATAATTCAAGAGACACAAGAAGCTGGTCAATTTGAGCTCCTAGATCCTGCTACAATATCAAACACTTTAGACTATTATGCAATTCATCCATTGCACTCTAATGACACCATAGAAGATGCACTGGAAACGTACCAAATGCGTCAAACAAAAGGATCCCCAATCAGCATATGGGAAAAAAGTATAGAAGCACGTGATTTTCCTCTACTCTTTCCGACTGGCAAAGGAGGAAGATACGATGATAGACCTATTCAAATATCAGCATCAGAATATCGCTCATTACGAATGTATTCTGAAGATCCCAGATTTTGACAAACTTTGAAAGTAAACTAGCAACTTTATGTTACGGAGTTGCACACATATTAAAATCAGGATCACACTTTCAAAATATGACAGCTACACAATTATTACAAAAAGTTCAAAAAAAGATGAGATTTTACAAGCAAATCTTACAAATCTATTAGCAAATATGCGTGGTACTAAAGAGAACTGGTTTCAACATCATGGAGATGTACGTTGTATGATCAGAAACCTTGGCCCACCCACTTGGTTTGTTACATTAAGTTGTGCAGAATATTCATGGGAAGATTTACATGCTTTCCTACGCATATCAAACGAAAACAAAACAAACATAGACATGCTAACACCTGGAGAACTTTGTTCTCAGGATCCTGTTAATGTTTCAAGATATTTTCACCATCGCGTCATTGATATGCTACATTTTATTTGTAATAAAACTGTTCCTCCCCTTGGGGAAGTGCAACACTTCTTTTGGAGAAAAGTATACCAAGCCAGAGGAGCACCACATGTCCACATGCTTTTATAGATTAAAGATGCTCCTAAATTTGGTCAAGACAGTGATGCCACTGTTTTACAGTTTATTGAAAAATATGTCACTTGTGAAATTCCATCAGAATCCACAAATAGTGATCTTTATGCAAACATTTTACAATTCCAAAGACACAAATGTGGAAAATATTGTTGGCGCACATACAAAAACAAAGGGAAATACTACACCAAATGTTGTTTTGGTTTCCCTAGACCAGTTACAAATACAGGTCAAGTGAACAACCTCATGTCTTCAGTTAGACATAGTGTTAAAGGTAAGTCACCTAAAAATACATATTGCATAAAAAGAAAAGAAGAAGAAAAATATATCAATGATTACAATGCAATTATTGCCCACTTATGGAATGCAAACATAGATGTACAGTACATTGCAGACAATTCTACAGCAGTTTCACGATATGTCACAGCATACTTAACCAAATCAGAAAAGACAGATCTCCAAGACCTCTGGAATGACCTTTCATCACATAAAACAGTGTCTCAGAAATTATACAGCTTGGGCATAAAAATGCTGTCCCATAGAGAATGTGGATCCTATGAAGCAGCTGATCGATTAACTGGTACTGCATTGTATGGTAAATCTGAAAATATAGTATGGCTAAGTCTTGGTGCAGCTAAATCTAGAAAACGAGTTCTAAAATCATACGAAGATATAGAAACAATAGACAAACATGATCCCAACAGCCAAGACATTATAAAAAACAATTTATTGGACACATACTACCCAAACAGGAGTACCACTTTGGAAACCATGTGTCTATACCACATAGCCCAAAACTACACATACAAAAATTATATAAAACCTGATGAACAAAACCGTAAATACAAAGTGACAAACTGTGAAGGCAGCTTAGTAAAACTCACCAAACCAAATTTAATTAATCATATCAAATTGTCTATAAGGCTCCTCAACATAAGGAAGTATATTACATGTCTCTGTTACAACTCTTTAAACCATGGAGAAAAGAAGAAGAAATACTAGATAACGATGACTGATATGAAGATGCTTTCAAAGCAAATGAAAGCAATATAACTGATGTAAACTTTGCACAGTACAAAACAATGTTGCACAATGAACAGCAACATGAGGAAGAACTCCAGGCCCAACTAGATAAGGACACTCCTGACAGTAGTCAACTTTCTGTCACAGGAAGCCAGGAACCACTGGGACACCCACTAATAACAAATGAGGCAGAATTAGCTATGATAGAAGTAGAAAACACCATGTGTCAGTATGAAGATAAAGAAGACTTAACTATATTACAATCAAAGCTAAACATTGAGCAACATAGCATTTTTTTCAAGAAGTAACAAAAGAAATTGCACATGGTATACAACATGAAAACAAAGAATGCACCTGTCAAAATGACAAACCTATACTATTGTATGTCAGTGGTGAAGCTGGTTCTGGCAAAACATTCCTAATCAAAATCATCAGTATGTTCCTTCAACAATTGACAAACAACAAACTCTCAGCTGTTGTCACTCCCCCACAGGTTTAGCTGCCAACAACATAGGTGGTGTAACTTTACATCGATTACTACTCTTGCCAGTAGAACACCAAAACAAATTAAATTATTACAAACTTTCTGCAGAAGCTGCAATGGAACTACACAGAGTATTGAAACAAATGAAAATGCTACTAATAGATGAAGTGAGCATGGTGTCCAACCTAATGTTGGCTTTGATTCAACTCAGATTACAAAAAGTACTCAAAACAAACTATGAAGAGCTCTTTGCAGGAAAACACATTATTGTTTTCGGAGATCTTCTTCAATTGACAGCAGTAAAAGGTGAGCCGATTTTTAAAACATTAGGACACAAACTCTGCCGTAAAACTGTTGGCAGCATTGGAAATGTCAACCTTTGGCAACATTTCCAATACAGAGAATTAACAGAAAACATGTGCCAATCTGCAGATCTCACTTATGCCAACATCTTAAAAAGCATCAGAGTTGGTATACTTTCTAAAGAAGTAGAAGCAATATTGAAAACCCAGCACATTCATGCACTTCATGGTGATAATGCATGTGCTACAGATGTTATGGAACAATTAGCCCACACAAATGTCAATTGTATGGCCTTAATGCCAACTCTTGCAAGCTGTTTCAAATTCAATTAAATAATGTTAAGTAAAGAAATGCAACCAATAATGGAAATTAGCGCCACAGACAAACTAGGTGTACATGGAATGACACTATCCATGTGTGACCAAGCCACAACAAGACTAAATAGTTTAGAAAAATCAATCTCAAACACAGCAGGCTTGGAAAAGATATTAAAATTATCCTGAAATTGCAGAGTAATGCTGAAACGTAACCTTGACGTGGACCAAGGACTAGTTAATGGAGCACTGGGTACAGTTGTTGGCTTTCAAACATACCCACGTGACACCAAAATTCAGTTTGTCAATATTCTCTTTGACAAACTTTCAGAAGTAAATAGGACGCTCAACAGCTCGATTCCTTCTCTTCAAAGACATGTATATACGCAGAGAACAATTTTCTCTAACTCTTGCATACGCAGTCACCATTCATAAATCACAAGGTCTTCCCCTAGACAAAGCAATGATAGACATTGGTAACACAATCTTTAAAGAAGGCATGAGCTACGTAGCACTATCACGCCTACGTACACTTGACGGTCTATTTCTAATCAACTTTGATGCAAGTAAAATAAACGCTGATATTCCTTGCATTTTAGAATACAATAGACTTTGCTCACTATACACCCCCCATCTAAACACATATTCTGTTCCACAAAAAGTAAAACGTTATAAAAGAAAAATAAATCAAAGAGAAATGCAACAGGATGTCACTGCAAATCCTCCAAAGAGAGTAAAAGAAAGTAATACTTCATCAAGTACCACAAGCAAAAAATAATCAATTAGGGAAAGTAAACCAGGTACTTCTTCAAAGAAGGAAGACAAACTCCAAAAAAAGCAGTCAGATACAGAACTACCTGGTCCATTTAAACTCTGAAATATAGTTGGTGTAAGTTGCTACGCAAATGTAGCAATTAATATTCCATTTCAAATACCACCAATTGTTGACAACATTTACTTACAGAGTACATACCCATTGTGTTTGCAAATGTTAGTACTTCACAGAAACGCAACAAACAATCCTGACAACCCGTATAGTGTTCATGGAATGAAACAACAATTGGACTACTGTGCTGGAATGGTGAAATTCACTATAAACTCACAGGAAGATCCACAAGAATTTCTAATGTACTTACTATTAGTACTGGAAAACAAAAACATACCTATAAATGAAATTTTCCAGATTTCATACATGTGGAAACATACATGCACTCTCTGCAACAATGTGATACAAGAACAAATCCCCAATGAACGCTTTGTGTATATATAAATACCTAATTGTGAATCTGTTCCATTTCAGCAACTTGTACAAAATGCAAACCATGGTAGATTATGTTTGACCTGCAATTCAGATATTCGCTCCACGTTAGTAATACAAACACATAGTAAATACGTAATACTAATTCTTCTACATTACAATGCAGATGGTACCAAAAACAACTGCAAGCTGACTGGATTCACACATGGTCAAATATCACTTGGTAGGAAAACCTTCACAACAATAGGTATAATCTACCACGCAGGAGCCACAACCAATTCAGGGCACTTCACTGCATATATAAAAAAAGAAATGTGGATGGTTTGAATGTAATGAAAGTACCATTACTCTAAAGCAGGATTTTGTTTCTCCCACAGGCCCAATGATTTTAGAAACAAACACAGCCAAATGGCCATGCACCCAACATTCTATACCCTGGCCACAACCACCGCAGCATATCACACCTATAGATTCAAGCATTGCAACCATTTTAAAGTCTGCAGACACAAGGAAGTTCCTAGAACACATTCAACTTGCTAGAGGACGATACGGATAGCGTCCTCAGGACACCCCCATTTTCTTTATGTACGAACATTTCAGGACACCGCGAGTGTTCTTAGAACACTTTCAGCTTGACAACGAACAATACAGACAATGTCTTCAGGACACCCCCTGCGAACATTCCAGGACCCCACGAGTCTTCTTAGAACACTTTCAACTTGACACCGAATCCATTCTGTTTATTTACGAACATTTCAGAACAGCTGTGTTGTCCGCAGACAAATCGAACACAACAAAAGCATCTAGCACATAAAAAAAATACAACATTGCACCTATCTCATACTCCACCACCCTCCCCAAACACTCATACACACCAACACACTCCACTAAATACAATGTTGAAACCAAGTTTCACCTCAAAGTCCGCGGTCGTCCGCGAATGCAAGATGCCGGGCGCCACCGAAAATCTGACGCGCTCCACGCCCCACGCCGTCCAATCAGCGAACGCGGCGGATGTCCGCAGACATTTCGCAAGCCGTTCGGCCAATCAGGGCACTGTCCGCGGAGTGAACCGGGAAGTCTGTCCGCGAAGCGAACAGAGATATCACTAATTTGTTTGCCTTACATTTCGTCATTTTTAAAAAAAAAACTACTGGACGGATTTACACCAAATTTGCAAAAGCACGCTTTTGGGAGCAAGCCCCTGATCCTGCCGCAAATTAGGTGTAAATCCGTCCAGCAGTTTGGGCTGTAGGCGTGCGCAAAGTTTTTTCCCAGTATGTCTATGGGAAAAAACAAATGTTTTGGGACCCCCCTATAACTTTGCCCCACCTGGACCAAACCTCTCCAAACTTTGCAAAAATATTCAGAGTGGGCCAAATACTTCATTTGGAAAGTTTGGTGAGGGTTCTACCAGAGGGAGCAAAGTTATAACCCACCCAAAAAATGTTCTTCCTATGGAAACACCAACTTAACCATAACTACATGGACGCTACCACAATAGTGGCAGTGTAGTTATGGTTACGTTTCTGTTTCCATAGGAAGAGCACATTTTGGGCAGCTTATAACTTCGCTCCCCATGGACGAACCCTCACCAACTTTGCAAAAAAGTATATGGCGCACTATGAATTTTTCTGTAAAGTTTGGTGAGGATTCGTGCAGGGGGGGAAAAGTTACAGGGGGGTCAAAAAATGTCTGTTTTTCCCATAGACTGAATGGGAAAAAAAATTTGCTCGCGCCTACAGCCCAAACCGCTGGACGGATTTTCACCAAATTTGGACCAGGAGCAGCGGCTTGGTCCCGAAAGCGTGCTTTTGCAAATCTGGTGAAAATCTGTCCTGTAGCTTTTTTTAAAATGACCAAAAAGTAGGGCAAAAAAAAATTAGTGATATCTGTGTTCGGTCCGCGGACGGACTTCCCTGTTCGCTCCGCAGACAGGACGGTGATTGGGCCAGCAGCCTGCGTGATGTCCGCGGACATCTGACGTGCTCTCTCCTTGGATGCGGTGAAAGCGTGCAGTGCGTCTGGCTTCGGAGACGCCCGCCATCTTTCTTTCCCGCATAAGAGGCTTTGTCAGGTCAGCAGGAGTGTGTCTGTCTCCTGTTCCTCCCACCCCCGCTCATGCCCCGTGTCTGCCCCACCTCCCTGCTCGTGGCCTGTGTGTCCTTTCTGTCCCCCCACCCCCGCTCATGCCCCGTGTGTCCTTCCTGTCCCCCTCACCTCCGCTCATGCTCCGTGTGTCCCCTGTTCCTCCAGCCCCCCGCTCACGCCATCGCACACGGTAGCCAGCGGAGGGCTTCAGAGATGACCGCCATCTTTCTTTCCCGCATGAGAGGCTTTGTCAGATCAGCAGGAGCGTGTCTGTCTCCTGTTCCTCCCAACCCCGCTCTTGCCCCGTGTCTGCCCCACCCCCCGCTCATGCCCTGTGTGTCCTTTCTGTCCCCCCTACCCCCACTCATGCCCCGTGTGTCCTTCCTGTCCCCCACCCCGCTCATGCTCCGTGTGTACCCTATTCCTCCAGCCCCCGCTCACGCCATCGCACACGGTGGCCAGCAGAGGGCCGAGGAGCGGGATCTGCCGCACGAACTCATGTCCGTGCAGCATGTCCGTGTTTTTGTTTGTACCCCCCACCCCCGCTCATGCCCCATGTGTCTCTCTCCCTCCCCCCAACCCCCGCTCATGCCCCGTGCTCATGCCCCATGTGTCTCTCTCCCTCCCCCAACCCCTGCTCGTGCCTCGTGTGTCTCTCTCCCTCCAGCCCACCCCCGCTCATGCCCCTTGTGTCTCTAGCCCTCCCACCCACCCCCCGCTCACGCCCCGTGTGTCTCTCTCCCTCCCGCCCACCCACCGCTCATGCCCCGTGTGTCTCTCTTCCTCCACCCACCCCCCGCTCATGCCTCGTGTGTCTCTCTCCCTCCCCCCCACCCCCGCTCATGCCCCGTGTGTGTCTCTCCCTCCCCCCCACCCCGCTCATGCCCCGTGTGTGTCCCCACCCCCACTCATGCCCCGTGTGTCTCTCTCTCCTTTCCCCCCACCACCGCTCATGCCCCATGTGTCTCTCTCCCTCCCCCCACCCCCGCTCATGCCTCGTGTGTCTTTCTACCTCCCCCCACCCCCGCTCATGCCCCGTGTGTGTCTCTCCCTCCCCCCCACCCCCGCTCATGCCCCGTGTGTCTCTGTCACTCCTGCCCATCCCCGCTCATGCCCCATGTGTCTCTCTCCCTCCCCCCACCCCCCGCTCATGCCCTGTGAGTCTCTCTCCCTCTCCCTCCCCCATCAGCCGCTCATGCCCCGTATGTCTCTCTCCCTCCTGCCCACCCCCCGCTCATGCCCCGCGTGTCTCTCTCCCTCCCCCCCAACCCCGCTCATGCCCCGTGTGTGTCTCTCCCTCCCCCCACCCCCCGCTCATGCCCCGTGTGTCTCTCCCCCCACCCCCGCTCATGCCCCGTGCCTCCCTGCTGTTGCCCCCTGCTCATGCCCCGTTTCTCTCTTCTGTTACCCCCCACCCCCCTCTCATGCCCCATGTCTCTCTCCTGTTGCCCCCCACCCCCTGGTCATGCCCCGTGTCTCTCTCCTGTTACCCCCCACCCCACGGTCATGCCCTGTGTCTCCCTGCTGTTACCTCCCACCCCCGCTCATGCCCCGTGTCTCTCTCCTGTTCCCCCACATCCCGCTCATGCCATGTGTGTCTCTCCTGTTGCCCCCCACCCCCGCTCATGTCCCGTGTCTCCCTGCTGTTGCCGCCCACCCCGCGCTCATCCCCCGTGTATCCCTGCTGTTGCCCCCGCTCATGCTCCGTGTCTGTCTCCTGTTACCCCCCACCCCCTCTCATGCCCCGTGTCTCTCTCCTGTTACCCCAACCCCCCTCTAATGCCCCGTGTCTCTCTCCTGTTACCCCCTCCCCCCTCTCATGCCCTGTGTCTCTCTCATGTTACCCCCACCCCCCTCTCATGCCCCGTGTCTCTCTCCTGTTGCCCGCCACCCCCCGGTCATGCTCCGTGTCTCCCTTCTGTTGCCCCCCACCCCCCGGTCATGCCCCGTGTCTCTCTGCTGTTGCCCCCCAGTCCCCCGTCATGCCCCGTGTCTCTCTCCTGTTACCCCCACCCCTCTCTCATGCCCCGTGTCTCCCTCGTGTTCCCCCACCACCCGCCCATGCCCTGTGTCTCCCTGCTTTTGCCCCCCGCTCATGCCCCGTGTCTCTCTCATGTTACCCCCCGCTCATGCCCCGTGTCTCCCTGCTGTTGCCCCCCACCCCCTGCTCATGCCCCGTGTCTCTCTCCTGTTACCCCCACCCCCTCTCATGCCCCGTGTCTCTCTCCTGTTGCCCCCCACCCCCTGGTCATGCCCAGTGTCTCCCTGCTGTTGCCACCCACCCCCCACTCATGCCCCGTGTCTCTCTCCTGTTACCCCCACCCCCTGGTCATGCCCCGTGTCTCCCTGCTGTTACCCCCCACCCCCGCTCATGCCCAGTGTCTCTCTCCTGTTCCCCCCACCCCCCGCTCATGCCCTGTGTCTCTCTCCTGTTGCCCCCCACCCCCTGCTCATGCCCTGTGTCTCCCTGCTGTTGCCCCCCACCCCCCGCTCATCCCCCGTGTATCCCTGCTGTTGCCCCCGCTCATGCTCCGTGTCTGTCTCCTGTTACCCCCCACCCCCTCTCATGCCCCATTTCTCTCTTTTGTTACCCCCCACCCCCCTCTCATGCCCCATGTCTCTCTCCTGTTGCCCCCCACCCCCTGGTCATGCCCCGTGTCTCTCTCCTGTTACCCCCCACCCCACGGTCATGCCCCGTATCTCCCTGCTGTTACCCCCCACCCCTGCTCATGCCCCGTGTCTCTCTCCTGTTCCCCCACCTCCCGCTCATGCCATGTGTGTCTCTCCTGTTGCCCCCCACCCCCTGCTCATGCC
This sequence comes from Ambystoma mexicanum, assembly GCF_040938575.1. NCBI lineage: Eukaryota > Metazoa > Chordata > Amphibia > Caudata > Ambystomatidae > Ambystoma > Ambystoma mexicanum. Next base: position 627,218,970 of record NC_090938.1, on the reverse strand, counting down.
CTGTGTCTCCCTGCTGTTGCCCCCCACCCCCCGCTCATCCCCCGTGTATCCCTGCTGTTGCCCCTGCTCATGCTCCGTGTCTGTCTCATGTTACCCCCCACCCCCTCTCATGCCCCGTGTCTCTCTCCTGTTACCCCACCCCCTCTAATGCCCCGTGTCTCTCCCCTGTTACCCCACACCCCCCGCTCATGCCCCGTGTCACCCTGCTGTTGCCCCCCAAACCCCTCTCATGCCTCGTGTCTCTCTCCTGTTACCCCCCACCCCCCTCTCATGCCCCTTGTCTCTCTCCTGTTCTCCCCACGCCCCGGTCATGCCCAGTGTCTCTCTCCTGTTCCCCCACATCCCGCTCATGCCATGTGTGTCTCTCCTGTTGCCCCCCACCCCCGCTCATGTCCCGTGTCTCCCTGCTGTTGCCGCCCACCCCGCGCTCATCCCCCGTGTATCCCTGCTGTTGCCCCCGCTCATGCTCCGTGTCTGTCTCCTGTTACCCCCCACCCCCTCTCATGCCCCGTGTCTCTCTCCTGTTACCCCCCACCCCCCTTTAATGCCCCGTGTCTCTCTCCTGTTAACCCCTCCCCCCTCTCATGCCCTGTGTCTCTCTCATGTTACCCCCACCCCCCTCTCATGCCCCGTGTCTCTCTCCTATTGCCCCCCACCCCCCGGTCATGCCCCGTGTCTCCCTTCTGTTGCCCCCCACCCCCCGGTCATGCCCCATGTCTCTCTGCTGTTGCCCCCCAGTCCCCTGTCATGCCCCGTGTCTCTCTCCTGTTACCCCCACCCCTCTCTCATGCCCCGTCGCTCCCTCGTGTTCCCCCACCACCCGCTCATGCCCTGTGTCTCCCTGCTTTTGCCCCCCGCTCATGCCCCGTGTCTCTCTCATGTTACCCCCTGCTCATTCCCCGTGTCTCCCTGCTGTTGCCCCCCACCCCCTGCTCATGCCCCGTGTCTCTCTCCTGTTACCCCCACCCCCTCTCATGCCCCGTGTCTCTCTCCTGTTGCCCCCCACCCCCTGGTCATGCCCAGTGTCTCCCTGCTGTTGCCACCCACCCCCCACTCATGCCCCGTGTCTCTCTCCTGTTACCCCCACCCCCCGGTCATGCCCCGTGTCTCCCTGCTGTTACCCCCGCCCCCCGCTCATGCCCAGTGTCTCTCTCCTGTTCCCCACACCCCCCGCTCATGCCCTGTGTGTCTCTCCTGTTGCCCCCCACCCCCTGCTCATGCCCTGTGTCTCCCTGCTGTTGCCCCCCACCCCCCGCTCACCCCCCGTGTATCCCTGCTGTTGCCCCTGCTCATGCTCCGTGTCTGTCTCATGTTACCCCCCACCCCCTCTCATGCCCCGTGTCTCTCTCCTGTTACCCCACCCCCTCTAATGCCCCGTGTCTCTCCCCTGTTACCCCACACCCCCCGCTCATGCCCCGTGTCACCCTGCTGTTGCCCCCCAAACCCTTCTCATGCCTCGTGTCTCTCTCCTGTTACCCCCCACCCCCCTCTCATGCCCCTTGTCTCTCTCCTGTTCTCCCCACCCCCCGGTCATGCCCAGTGTCTCCCTGCTGTTGCCCCCCGCTCATGCCCCTTGTCTCTCTCCTGTTACCCCCACCCCCCGCTCATGCCCTGTGTCTCTCTGCTGTTGGCCCCCAGCCCCCCGCTCATGCCCCGTGTCTCTCTCCTGTTACACCCCACCCCACTCTCATGCCTCGTGTCTCTCTCCTGTTGCCCCCCACCCCCCGGTCATGCCCGTGTCTCCCTGCTGTTGCCCCCCACCCCCACTCATCCCCCTTGTCTCTCTTCTATTACCCCCCACCCCCGGTCATGCCCTGTGTCTCCCTGCTGTTACCCCCCACCCCCGGTCATGCCCTGTGTCTCTCTCCTGTTCCCCCCACCCCCCGCTCATGCCCTGTGTCTCTCTCCTGTTGCCCCCCACCCCCCTGCTCATGCCCCGTGTCTCTCTCCTGTTACCCCCCACCCCCCACTCATGCCCCGTGTCTCTCTCCTATTACCCCCCACCCCCGGTCATGCCCTGTGTCTCCCTGCTGTTACCCCCCACCCCCCGGTCATGCCCCGTGTCTCTCTCCTGTTACCCCCCGCTCATGCCCCATGTCTCTCTCCTGTTACACCCCACCCCCCTCTCATGCCTCGTGTCTCTCTCCTGTTGCCCCCCAACCCCCTCTCATGCCTCGTGTCTCTCTCTTGTTACCCCCCAACCCCCTCTCATGCCCCTTGTCTCTCTCCTGTTCCCCCCACCCCCAGTCATGCCCGTGTCACCCTGGTGTTGCCCCCCGCTCATGCCCCTTTCCTCTCTCCTGTTACCCCCCACCCCCCGCTCATGCCCTGTGTCTCCCTGCTGTTACCCCCCACCCCCCGCTTATGCCCCGTGTCTATCTCCTGTTACACCCCACCCCCCTCTCATGCCTCGTGTCTCTCTCCTGTTGCCCCCCACCCTCTGCTCATGCCCCGCGTCTCTCTCTCCTGTTACCCCCACCCTCCTCTCATGCCCCATGTCTCTCTCCTGTTACCCCCACCCCCTCTCAAGCCCTGTGTCTCTCTCCTGTTGCCCCCCACCCCCGATCATGCCCCGTGTCTCCCTGCTGTTGCGCCCCGCTCATGCCCCATGTCTCCCTGCTGTTGCCCCCACTCCCTCTCATGCCCCGTGTCTCTCTCCTGTTGCCCCCCACCCTCCGGTCATGCCCCATGTCTCCCTGCTGTTGCCCCCCGCTCATGCCCCGTGTCTCTCTCCTGTTACCCCCACCCCCCGGTCATGTCCTGTGTCTCCCTGGTGTTGCCCCCCACCCCCCGCCCATGCCCCATGCCTCTCTCCTGTTACCCCCACCCCCCTCTCATGCCCCGTGTCTCTCTCCTGTTGCCCCCCAACCCCCGATCATGCCCCGTGTCTCCCTGCTGTTGCCCCCCATCCCCCGCTCATGCCCCGTGTCTCCCTGCTGTTGCCCCCCACCCCCTGCTCATGCCCCGCGTCTCTCTCTCCTGTTACCCCCACCCTCCTCTCATGCCCCATGTCTCTCTCCTGTTACCCCCACCCCCTCTCAAGCCCTGTGTCTCTCTCCTGTTGCCCCCCACCCCGATCATGCCCCGTGTCTCCCTGCTGTTTCCCCCCACCCCCGCTAATGCCCCGTGTCTCTCTCCTGTAACACCCACCCCCCTCTCATGCCCCGTGTCTCTCTCCTGTTACCCCCCACCCCCCTCTCATGCCCCGTGTCCCCCTCGTGTTCCCCCCACCCCCCGCTCATGCCCCGTGCCTCTCTCCTGTTACCCCCACCCACCTCTCATGCCCCGTGTCTCTCTCCTGTTGCCCCCCACCCCCCGGTCATGCCCCGTGTCTCCCTGCTGTTGCCCCCCATCCCCCGCTCATGCCCAGTGTCTCCCTGCTGTTGCCCCCACCCCATGCTCATGCCCTGCGTCTCTCTCTCCTGTTACCCCCACCCCCCTCTCATGCCCCATGTCTCTCTCCTGTTACCCCCCACCCCCTCTCATGCCCCATGTCTCTTTCCTGTTGCCCCCCACTCGCCGATCATGCCCCGTGTCTCCCTGCTGTTGCCCCCACCCCCTGCTCATGCCCCGTGTCTCTCTCCTGTTCCCCCACCCCCCGCTCATGCCCTGTTGTGTTCTCTTTATACACCCTGCCTTCCCTTTCCATGGTTGCCATCTTGGTAAAAGATTTTCCTTCCTTGGGAAGAAAAATCTTTTTTTTACCACCTGGGGTTCCCACTTTGAGGACCTAAGATGCTAGTGGTCTTCATCTATTGAAAAGGATGTTATGGTGACGTTGCACTAATAAAAACCTATGAAATGCAGAAAAAAAAAAATTGTGTTACAGGGACGTTATGGTTAAGTTGCGCTACTAAAAACCTATGAAATTCAGTGAAAAAACTTTGTTAAAGGGACGTTATGGTTCCAAGTAAAACCGAAAAACCCTTGAAATTCGCCAGTTATGGTAAGATAAGCAACCATAACTCGCGCCACCACCGTGCACTGCTAAGACTAACACCCACGACATCAAAGATGACCTCACAAATGTCATTGATGACATCACTGATGACATCACATGTCTGGCTCACTCTTTTTTCTTTTGCTGACATATCTAGGCCACATGGTTTTCTTCAGTAACAGTCAGAAACTAAAAACATTATTTTATTTGTCGACGTATCCTTCAAGTAGGTTCTTACAGTAATTCCCTTACAGTCCAGTCACATCATATGAAACATATACATAGGGGAAGACACAAGCTTGAAAGACAGCAATCCTTTTTGTGCATAAAGATAATCAATAGACTTATCAGCCCTTTCTGATAGTTCTGTTGTTTTTTTATGGCTTTACTTTCCCTGTATATGGTCATATTTGTATACATTGTACTCACACTACTTTCCTTAGGGTCCAATCACAGCAAGTGATACATATACATAGGGTAAATAGCAGCTTTGAAACAGCAATCATTTATTTGCATGAAAATAATCAGTTAGGCTATGAATTCTTTCTGCTACTACTTGTGCTTTTTTGCTAACTTCACTTTCCCTGTATATACCCATATTGGTATCTGTTCTTGTCTCTTTGTGTTTTGTCTATAGTAATGCAATTATGTAATACATGGGTTTTATTAGCTACTTATTAAATATTTCACAGTACACAAAAATCTATTAAGAAAACAATTATCATTTAATTATTCAACATTTTAACATGTTACCCCCCACCCCCGGTCATGCCCCATGTCTCTCTCCTGTTCCCCCACCCCCCGCTCATGCCCTGTGTCTCTCTCCTGTTGCCCCCCACCCCCCTGCTCATGCCCCGTGTCTCTCTCCTGTTACCCCCCACCCCCCACTCATGCCCCGTGTCTCTCTCCTATTACCCCCCACCCCCGGTCATGCCCTGTGTCTCCCTGCTGTTACCCCCCACCCCCCGGTCATGCCCCGTGAAATTCAGTGAAAAAACTTTGTTAAAGGGACGTTATGGTTCCAAGTAAAACCGAAAAACCCTTGAAATTCGCCAGTTATGGTAAGATAAGCAACCATAACTCGCGCCACCACCGTGCACTGCTAAGACTAACACCCACGACATCAAAGATGACCTCACAAATGTCATTGATGACATCACTGATGACATCACATGTCTGGCTCACTCTTTTTTCTTTTGCTGACATATCTAGGCCACATGGTTTTCTTCAGTAACAGTCAGAAACTAAAAACATTATTTTATTTGTAGACGTATCCTTCAAGTAGGTTCTTACAGTAATTCCCTTACAGTCCAGTCACATCATATGAAACATATACATAGGGGAAGACACAAGCTTGAAAGACAGCAATCCTTTTTGTGCATAAAGATAATCAATAGACTTATCAGCACTTTCTGATAGTTCTGTTGTTTTTTATGGCTTTACTTTCCCTGTATATGGTCATATTTGTATACATTGTACTCACACTACTTTCCTTAGGGTCCAATCACAGCAAGTGATACATATACATAGGGTAAATAGGGTAAATAGCAGCTTTGAAACAGCAATCATTTATTTGCATGAAAATAATCAGTTAGGCTATGAATTCTTTCTGCTACTACTTGTGCTTTTTTGCTAACTTCACTTTCCCTGTATATACCCATATTGGTATGTGTTCTTGTCTCTTTGTGTTTTGTCTATAGTAATGCAATTATGTAATACATGGGTTTTATTAGCTACTTATTAAATATTTCACAGTACACAAAAATCTATTAATAAAACAATTATCATTTCATTATTCAACATTTTAACATTACGAATATTATACCTTCATCTTGTACGCTGCACACAATGCTATGTTTCTGCATGAGTAGCTTAGTATACTAGATAGAACCCCATAATAGAATGCTATTTATATCAATGCATCGTTCAATGCACTAATTAGGGTATGATATTTATTGCAAGGATCCTTGACACTTTTTTCATAACATTATAATAAGAATCCCTTGTACACATATTTCATGAAAAGTACATACACATGTGATGTCATCAGTGATGTCATCAATGACATTTGTGATGTCATCTTTGATGCCTGGGTGTTAGTCTTAGCAGTGCAAGATGGTGGCGCGAGTTATGGTTGCTTAGATTACCATAACTGGCGAATTTCAAGGGTTTTTCGGTTTTACTTGGAACCATAACGTCCCTTTAACAAAGTTTTTTCACTGAATTTCATAGGTTTTTAGTAGCGCAACTTAACCATAACGTCCCTTTAACAAAGTTTTTAAACTGAATATATATATATGTAGAGCAGGTTTTGGGTGGTTTATAACTTTTGCACTGTTCGACTAATTTGTATGAAACTTTGCAGTTTATGGCCACTTCTGAATGATTTTGCAAAGTTCTGTGTGGTTTCATCAGGGGGGGAAGTTATAGGGGATGCCCCAGAGCTTTTGAAATCCAGATAGACACCCACTAAAAGACCTTAGGCCTCATTACAAGTTTGGCGGTAGCCTTGCCGGTAAAACCGGCAATGCCGCCGAACTTGTGAATTTTACTGGCGCCAGGGAATGGGCAATTAGCGGGTCATTACGGCCCCGCCGGACTCAGTATTTCTTAATTCCCGGGCGCTGGTAAATTTGCTCCCCTTTCCCATTTAAGCCCTATATCGCTCAATGGGAATGGAGAGGTCGGATGCACCGGCAACATGCACTGCTCGCCGGTGCCTGTCCGCCTGCCAGGTCCGATGAGCAGAACTCGTAGTTTGCCGGTCCAGTAACTACGGTACCAGCAAGCTTACCGGTACCGTAGTTAAAAACCAGCAAACTTGTAATGAGGCCCACTTTGTTCACAACTACAGCCCAAAGTTCTGGACGGATTTGCTCCAAACTTGCGCAAGGAGTGGCACACTGGTCTCAAAAGCATGCTTCTGAAAATTTGGTGTAAATCCGTACAGTAGATTTTTTTTTTAAATGGCCCAAAACGGGTGCCAAAAAATGTGTGATATCTGCATCTGGTCTGCAGACTCACTTCCTGATTCGGTGTCTACGGACATTGCTGGGCCAATCAGGGAGCTACGTAATGTTCATGGAACTTGTACATGCCCACTGATCGGTCAATTAAAAACATGAGGTGCATCAACACTTTTGAAATGGACGCCATGTTGAATTTGTGAACAGCTCCCTTAGTTAGCAGACATTGTGTTAAAATCATATTAAAAACACAACACTACACTTGTCAAACTAATGAAACAATCTCTGGGCAGGAGAGGGTTGATGAGGATGGGATACGTTATGTCCAGAAAAAGCCAGAAATCTAGTATAATTTCTTCTCCAAAGTCCTCTAACATCTCAGATGTTCTGGGACATTGATGAAATGTTTCCGAACTTGACAGAAGTTCGAGGACATCCATGCATATTTCTGCATTGTCTCCATGACCATCAGTCTGGCTTCAGAGCGGCTAGAAGCACGGAAACTGCTCTCCTGAACATCCAAGAAGACCTGCTCTCCAACTGTGATTTCAACACCCCCTGTGTCTTCATCTTACTTGATCTCTCTTCTACCTTTGACACAGTGAACCATGCCATCCTGCTCAACAGTCTCTGTGATAACTGGGTATTACCGATCAGGCCCGGTCGTGGCTGATTTCTTTCCTCTCCGATCACCCCTCCCAGGTCCAACTTGTGTCCTTCCTCTCCTCTATCTCTATCTCTACCTGTGGTGTTCCCCAGGGGTCTAACCTCTCTCCCTGGGTGTTCAACAATACCTGGTACTTCTTGCCCATTGCATTGCCGCTCTCTGACGCAACTTTCAGTCAAATGCGGATGACACTCAACTCATTTTCAGGCTCCCTTCCGCCACCTCTTCTCCTTCTCTCATCTCTGACTGTCTGTCTGCTATCCAGGAGTGTTGTGCCACCAATGATCTCTGCCTTAATGCCAGTAAGACCGAGATTCTCCTCATCAGTACATCTTCTCCCTCTTTTACTGTCACTCTCTGGCTAGGCCGTCTTCCTGTTCCCACCTGTGAGGCTAAAAACCTTGGGGTCATCTTCAACTCCACCCTCTCGTTCTCTCCTCACATCTCTGATGTCTCTAAGAAGTCACATTACCAGCTGCCTACCTGAGAGGTATTCTTCCTTTCCTCTCCTTCCCCTAGAAGCTCACTGTCTGCAGAGCTCTGGTTCTCTCTAGGCTGGACTACTGAAACAGCCTCTTTCTAAATCTGCCTGCCTCTACTCTACGCCCTCTGCAACACATCCAAAACAGGACTGCAAGACTTGTCCTTGGCCTCAGGCCCAGTGAACGCATCTCTCCAGGACTAAAATCTCTGCACTGGCTCCCAGTGGCTGCGAGGAATAATTTCAAAACCCTCTGCATTGTCCAGAAGGCCTTCTGGGGCATGGGGCCTCAATACCTTCAACTCTCTCTTCCTAAATATCTTCCTTCTCAAGCTCTTCGCTCATCCGCCTCCAACTCCCTCAGGGTCAGTCGCTTCTCCAAGCAATGATTTGGTGGTCGATCTCTTTCTTCTGCTAGGACCTCCCTCTAGAACAGCCTCTCTGCCGCTCCTCTGAAATTTGAGGAGAACCATCTCCGGAAGCACCTCAAGACCTTCCTCTTTGCTTCTGCTTTCTCTCCTCCTCTCCGCTGCTGATCTCCTGGCTGAAACTGAACTACACTGGTTACCTGGCTACCCTCTGATCTTGGGCCCAGGTCCCCTCCCCACCAGTTGCACACCTGCACTGCCCCCCTGGCAACCCTCACACTTGGAGACTGTTTCTGTATCCCTACAGCACCCTACCAGCACTTGACAACTGATGTCTTCACTTGCCACCAGATGGTCGCACTTTTTATTTATTGTCTTTCTTTATTTATTTTGACTGTTTATCCTATGCACTGCCCCGTCACCCTTACCCCTGCACTTTTCCCTCTCCCCCTCCCCTGCACTTGCACAATCTCAATGTCACCTGGCCTAGTAAGATTGTTGTCTCTGTCTTCCCTCTGTTCCCCGTCCCTTGTCTCGTAGCGCCTTGAAACACTTGTGTATAGCCGCGCTATAAATGCCATAACATATCATTATAGGGTCAGTGAAGAGAAGTTGTTGGATGGCTATACTTTTGGCACCATTCAATGAAACAGCATGAAATATTGCAATATCATTTTAGACCCAACTTTGAATGCTTTTCAAAAGTTGGTGCCGTTTTGCCCTCACATCTTGAGATGTGATGTCATCAGTGATGTCATCAATGATACATTTGTAATGTTGTCTTTGATGACCTAGGAGTTTGTCTTAGCAGTGCATGGAGATGGCATGCGTTATGGGTGCATAGCTTAATACAACTCATGAATTTCTTAGTTTTTGTGATTTTACCTTGCAACCATAACATCCTTTTATCAAAGTTTTTTCATTACATTTCATAGGTTTGTATTAATGCAACTTAACCATAATATCCTTTTAACAAAATGTTTTCAATGAATACATATATTTTCCATTCATGTCTATCCGGATGTCAAATTTTTTGGGACCCCCTCAAACCCTCACTCCTGTTAACTTTTCCAACCCTTGAGGAAATCACAAGAAACTTTGTAAAACAATTCAGAGGTGATATTTTTGCACCGTTTTGTGCAATATCGTTCAATGGTGCCAAAGTTATAAGCTGCCCAAAAACTCTTCTTCCTATGTTTTGAGCAATTTAACAACTACAGGGTCGCTAGCACAGACCCTGAACTATGTGTATGCAGGGACGTCATTTGGGGGTCGCCAGAGGTCGCAACTGCGACCTCTGAGGTCTCCCTTGCGACGTCTGTGGTCTCCCTTGCGACCTCTAAAAAAAATATATATATTTATTATAATTTTTTTTTTTTTGTAATGCAAGCTCCTGGGCTGTGGCTCTTTACTTCTGGGGTGGCTGGCTTTCTTGTTCAGGCCCCTTAAAAAGAGGAAGAAAAATAAGAACAGGAGTGCCACAAGTCTAACACTTTCAGTACTGACCCTAAATAAGAAAGAATAGGAAAACCAAATAATGTGTCTTTCTGGAATTCTATACAATAATTGCTAGGCTCATTGAAAGTTTATTTCAGGCACACTTCAGGGGGTGAGTCAATGATTTAGTCTGTTCTTAAACGCCTCACTCAGCCTTTCATCGTTCTGAGGTAGATAAATGAGTACCGACACAGGTTGGGTGATATTGGGTGTATATTTTTTCTATATGAAGCGCTTGAGCGTAAGTGGTATATAATAACACATCATTATCATTTGGTCTTGGACGTCTGCTTGCATTCACAGTAATTTGGTAATATGAGCCTATACACACTGATCTTAATGATACTTATGGCGATCCATTCTTGCATGAAATGTACATCACATAGTGATATTGTAACTATATTTTTCCTAGTGTACAATGCAATGTGATGCCACTTCCTGTTTTGTCAACGGGTGAAATGTCGTGTTCCATCGCTACCAGCGATATCACTTTGGTGCGGGGCCAATGACATCACTTCCTGTGATGTCATCAGGGGGTAAAGGGTCGTCTGATGTCACTTCTTTTCCAACTGCTTCTCTATCGACTATCCTGCTCTCCTCGCTAAATCTGGTAGAAAGAAGTTTAAAAAGGACATCCTGGTCTCAAACCCAGGCCTCCCTATCACTGACACCTATATCAGTGCCTCCTCTAGGCAAACCCTCACTAACAACCTCTTTGTTGTTCCCTCACCAGACCTATGGAATTTTCATATGGTTTCTCTGCTTTCTCCTCTCTCTTCTTCTCCCATTAATGGTGATACCCGGTTGGAGGCCATCCTGGCCTCCTTCGACACCTCTTATTTTTATTTATTTATTTTTATATTTGTACATCGCACTACAGTCCACGGGCATTGAGGCGCTTTTCGAGAAAGTGTACATAGGCAAGAATACGAATTTGGAGTATGCAGTTACTTAGTTACTTCAAAGGCGGAAGGTGGCAGAGTACATTGAGGCAAACATGGTAGGTTTCAGTTGAATACAGAGTATGAACTGGGCATGAACATTTCAAACAAATAGACTGGTTTTGATGGCTTTGCGGAATGCCAGGTGGGAGTCGATAGCCCTGATGTGAGTGGGTAGTGCATTCCAGTGGGTGGCACCGATAGCTGGGAAGCTGGAGCCTCCAGCACTCACTCTGCATGTTTTGGACTTGGTGATCAGGCTGGTGTAGGCTAGCCTAGAAGTCCTGGTGAATGTGGGTATGGAAATGCGCTGGGTGAGGTAGTGGGGTGCTAGATCATGGAGGCATTTGTGAGTAATGGAGAGGATTTTGAAAATGACTCTCTGTTTAACAGGAAGCCAATGCACCTGTCTCCTAAGGTCCGATATGTGGTCCTTTTGAGGAAATCCTGTGGCGGCACTAAGTTCGTTATTTTGGACAAGCTGGTGTTTGGCAATGTTTTTGCTGGATGTGCCTCCGAGGAGAGCATTATAATAGTCCAATCTTGAGCCGATGGTTGCCCTGGCAATAGTAAGGCAATTCTGCATGGTTAAGAAGGGTATTGCTGCATTGAGAAGTTTAGAGTAGTAGGCCGATGAGGAGGCAATGGCGTTGACCTGCCTGTTCATGGTGAGGTTGGAGTCTAGGTAGACTTCCAGAGTTTTAATTGTGTGGGATACTTCGATGGGTATATTATCGATGGTGAAGGAGCGATAGTTCTTGTCGAGTTTACCCAGTATGGATGGTGACTCAATGAGTAAGAGCTTGGTTTTGTCACTGTTGAGGCACAGCCAATTTTCTGCCATCCAGGCTTGGATGGTGCAGTAAATGGAGTTAAGGCTGATCCTTTCTGCCTCGTAGTCACCTGTGAGAGGGATGAGCACCTGAGTATCAGCGTAGTTGGCATATGAGATGTCCAAGGTGTCGAAAAGGTTAAAAAGGGGCCTAGTAAATAGATTGTAGAGGGTGGGTGCGATGCAGGACCCCTGGGGTACTCCACATTTGATGTTGCTAGGAGAAGCGCATGCCGAGTCGGAAAACACTTTCATGGCCCTTTCCTGTAGAAACAAAGTGATCCACGCACACGCTTTGGGGGAGAAGTTGGCTGCAATGGAAAGGTGGTGGCAGAGTGTGTTGTGGTTGACAAGGTCGATAGCTGCCGATAGATCGAGGAGCAGAAGGAGAGCTGGTTTCCCGGCATCTCTGACGTCATCCATTTGTTTTTTTAGGTCAAGCAAGGCAGTTTCGGTAGGGGCATGGCTTGAGCAGCCATGGAGTAGGACGTGCTTCCTGTGTAGCTCCGGAGGATCCGACAGATGATACGAAAAAACTACCTTTGAAAATGCGCCACGGGTTCCAGAATTGATCACACACGCACGGGAACGTATGTTCTGCTCATGGTGTAAAGATCAAGAGAATCGTAAGCGGGAGTTTGGAGGAATTGCTCGACGAACGACGGCAGCAGTTCGGTCCATTGTCACACAAGATGGCCGACAACAAAGGAAACGACACTGGGGTACCTGAAGCGGACGAATAGAGGCGGCGGCCACCGAGAAAGAACGGCAATGGCGAGGTGAAGACGGAACAAAACCCCTCGTGGCTGTGGGCCTTGGGTCGTGGAGGCTGGCCCGGACGACAGGGGCCCGAGGGCAGCAGAGGTGTGAAAATGCAGGCCGCACCACGACAAGCACGAGCTGCGCTCGCTCGGCATTGATCAGCAACTAGCATCGGTGAGAGGATGTCGTGACTGCCTTGAGATTACCACGATGGTCGGTGAAGAGCGGAAATTACAGTTGGGAAGACACTCGGACGCTAGGGAGACCCAACGGAGATCGGAATATGGTGGCGCGAGGGGCCGTGGGCAAGAATAAGAACAAACAACCCACAATGGATATTTTTGCGAAAACACAGCAGTCTCCTGCGGCCAGCGCAACCAAAGGCCCGGTGGCACAGGCTGAGGGCGCCACAGCAGCTGATAATCATCAGATTCTAGAAGCCATCACGGAGCTGAAGGAATCTTTGGGGGTTGCGATGATGGACGTACGCACTTCCCTGGAAGCTAAAATCGAAGCAGTGGGCATTGAAGTCTCCCTGCTGAGACAAGATGTCAGGGGACTGGCGTAACGCATAAGCTGCCTGGAGGGTGCGGTGAAATCTAACACGGACACCAGCACCAACAATGCAAAGGAGATCCAGGTCCTTAAACAACAAGTGGCCAACTTGGAGTCTCGAGCAGAAGAATCAGAGGGGAGAGTGAGGAGAAACAGTATTTGCGTGGTGGGCTTGCCGGAAGGCGAAGAAGGCCAGGACCCGACTGATTACATTGAGAACTTACTCCTACACGCAATTGGGGCCGGTACACTCTCGCAGGGTTTGGCGGTGGAGCGCGCACATAGGGCCCTTATGAGGAAGCCGAGACCAGGGGCCCCTCCACGAGCGATAATTGCTAAAATACTGAACTATAAAGACCGCAAGAAAATATTGGAATATTTTCGGAAAGGCGGAACAATTGAGAGGGCCTTGAGTACTATCACGGCATACCTGGACTATACTATGCTGGTCCAAAGGCAGCGGTACAGCTATGTAACTATCAAAAGGAGGCTACGGGCTGCTGGGATAAAATACATGCTGCTGTACCCTGCGAAACTGAAGGTTGTTCATAAGGGCAAATTGCATTTTTTTAATACTCCGGAAGAAGCAACAATATGGCTGGATCTGCAGGGCTGCCCGGATCAAGACACAGAAGAGACACAAAATGGACGTGAAAAGTGACTCAGATACGGTATGCATACTGCTAGGGCGGTGAGCGAACTTTCCATGGGCGCCTAGGCGAAGGCTGAGAATGATGGGCCTGGCTGTAGGAGGCTGATGTTCGATTACTTATTGCTGATTGTGAGAGACTTGATGGACTGGAATATAGTGGCAGTTACATATATTTGAATTGTTTGGCAATGTGTAGTTGATTGATGTGCTATTGGAGCGCATGGCGGAAGTACCCTACCCCCCGAATTATAGTTGTAGTTGTAATAGGTTGGCCACGAGGGCGGCCTCACTCTGCGGAGCTTCGAGTACAGGCGAAAACCGGAAAGAGCTAGATGCGGGGGAGCCTGAGATCCAGGGATGGAGCTGGGCAACAGTTGGGGGGGAGAGTGTTGGGGAAGGGATGGGAGGCGGGGGGAGAGGGAACGGGAAGTTTGGTGTGCTTTTGGTTAAAGGGATTTTAGAATGAGATGCAAGCCTATGTGGATGTGTGAAGCTAAACAATACCTGGGGTGGAGGGAATGAGACTAAACCAGGCCATGGGGACCTTAAAATACTCACATGGAATGTGCGGGGGCTTAACAGCTATTTAAAAAGGAACAAGGTTATACGGTATCTGCGAAGGCAGAAAATAGACATTGCATTGCTGCAGGAAACCCACCTCACACGTGAGAGGATGGACATGATTGCGGGAAAGTGGAAAGGGGTGTTGGTGGGCTCGTCTTACTCGGCCCACGCAAGAGGAGTACTTATATGGGTAGCGCCACATGTCCCGTTTCAGCAGTTGCAAGTGGTGGCTGAGAAAGACGGGAGGATGGTTATGCTGAGGGGATTGGTAGAGAACAGGGAGATAAGTATTGTTAACACGTATGCCCCGAACCAAAACACTGCAGCGTACATTAGGACACTGAGTGCGAATCTGAGTGGGTGTGTGGGTAGCGTGGTGGTCTGGGGAGGGGACTTCAACTGCGTACTGAACCCGAGGGTGGATAGATCGGATGGGAAATTAGATAGACCGTCCCCTGCAGCCAGGGCACTACAGACACTGCTGGATGACTTTGGGCTGGAAGATGCATGGAGTGTGGCACCCTGGGGAAAGGCAATATTCGCATTACTCGGCCCCACAGCAGCTATCAACGAGGCTGGACTATGTCTTTGCATCACCTGACATAATAGCGGAGATGGCATACATAGAGTACAGGGCCAGGGTCCTCTCGGACCACTTGCCCTTGATTCTTACATGGCAATATTGCCCCCCGAGGGCGAGGATACCGACATGGCACCTACGAGCGGAGGCGTTGAGGGACCCCTTCTTCAGAGAGGACTTGCGGGAGGAGATAGTAAACTATTTTGAAAGCAACACTGGGAGTGTGGACTCGGCGGGGACATTATGGTAGGCCTTTAAGGTTGTCATGTTAGGGGCGGCCATGGCGAAATCCAAGGGCCTACAGGGGGGGTTTTGGCTGAACTGACGGAGACGGAAGCAAAATTGGAAGAGGCCTTAAAAGCTGGGGATGATACAGCGGAGAAACTAGATTTGATACTTAAGCTACAGCAAAAATGTGCGGAATATTGGGAGTGATTGTGTAACCTTAATTATAAAAGGTACATAGAGAGACAGCATGCGAGAGGAGATAAACCGGGGAGACTTTTGGCGTGGTTATATAAGAGCGAGACCCCCAGAGCCACAATTAGAACTATAGAGAGGGAAGATGGTAGCGTAAAGGATACCCAGGAGGGAGTTAATCAAGCGTTTGTGGATTACTATAAAGGGTTATACGGGGAAGACGGGGAAAGCAGCCGTGTAATGATAGAGGAAACGCTGGAGGATATGGGGCTGCCCAAGATAAGCGAGGAGGAAAGAGAGGAATTGGACTGCCCGATTACCCTGGAAGAACTGGGGGAGGTGGTAAGGCAGTTGCCTACTAGTAAGACCCCGGGGACAGATGGGTTCCCAAGCAAATTTTATAAGGTATATATAGAAGAGGTCCTCCCCCCGCTACTAGAAATGATAAATGCAGCATTCGAGATGGGCCGCTTCCGGAGTCACTGAGAGAGGCTGTCATAGTACCTCTCCCCAAACCAAATAAATCTGGGCGTAGCTGTGGCTCCTTTAGACCTGTGTTGATGCTGAACCAAGAAGGCAAGATATTGACTGCAGTCCTGGCGAATAGACTGAAGAGGGTCATTAGCAAGTTAATACATCCGGATCAAATGGGCTATGTCCCCCATAGAAACATCACCAATAATCATAGGCGACTCCAGAGGATCATTGAGTTTGGCAGTGGAAGGGATGAGGAAATGGCAATTGTGTCCTTGGATGCAATCAAGGCCTTTGACTCCATCAAGTGGCCGTGGCTGCTGGCGGCCCTGAAACACTATGGGTAAGGGCCTGGCTATGTGAGGTGGGCGAAGATTTTGTATAGTGAACCGCTGGCTAGAGTTAAGACAGGATCTGTGATTTCAGAGAGGTGGCAGCTTAGCAGGGGTACTAGACAGGGATGCCCGTGGTCTCCTATGCTCTACATACTGGCCCTGGAACCTCTTGCGATCTATCTGCGGAAACAATATGACACTATAGGCATTGAGGTGAAAGGGGAGCGGCACCTGATTTCCCTATACACAGATGACATGCTACTGTACCTACGATTCCCAGAAGAAAATCTCCAGTACATCCTAGAAGTGATGGAGAGATATGCTGTGTTGTCTGGTATAGCAGTGAATCCCCAGAGGTCCAGCATGTTCAAATTGGGGGAGTACAAGGGGATGAGCGGTTCGCACGTTTCGGTACTTGGGGATTAATATATACCACACTGTGGAAGAGGAGCACAAGTGTAACACAGAAGTAGCCATTAGAAACATCGAGAAGTGCATGCGGTTATGGCCGAAGCTGCCTCTGGCAATAATGGGACGGGGAGCAATGCTAAAGATGGTGGTCCTGCCAAGGCTCCTACATTACTTCGGGAATATACCGTACCTGATTCCTAGGGGGTTTTTCACCAAACTAAATAGCATGTGTAGGGACTTTCTGTGGCACGGCACGCGAAACAGAGTGGCGTTGTGGAAGCTTCATAACTTCCATGACAAAGGGGATATTAAGCTGCCCAACTACGAGGCGTACTATGTGGCGAACCAGTTGCAGTATGTTGCCAAATGGCTATCTGATGAAGAGACCTCCGAACACAGGTTGCTTGGGCGGGATTGTGCACCTTTTTATCTGAAAGAAGTCATGTGGGCACCCAGAGCGGAAATGGGGGGGCGCCCTAAAATGATGCTACTAGGGCGGAAGGTGTTGCGCAGGGCATGCCAAATGATGGGGGACCCGTCCCCATGCTCACCGCAGATGCCATTGGTAGTATTGACAGGGGCGGACGCTCAGCTGTGACTGATACTCCAGACCCACTGGGAACCGCTGGGGTGGCAACGATGGGGGACATCTGGCAGGAGGGCTCTAGTGTTACTTTTGAGGGGCTACGGGAAGTAGCTGGGTTGCATGAAGGCCAGTACATTACGTACCACAGAATGGTACAGAGGATTAAGAGAACATGGCCTGAAACTGTGCTGGGGGGAGAATTGGACACCACCATAGACGTGATATATGATATAGCTGAGGGGGGTCATGAGATTTCCAGACTGTATGAGATGTTGATGTCTAAAGTGGGGACGCAGTTGAGAATGGACTGGGAAACGGAGGTTGGGGCCCAAATGGGAGATGTTATGTGGAAAAGGGCGCAGGGGTATTATAAGAAGGTGTCTAGAAACGCGGGGCTCAAACAGATACAGTTGTACATAACACACAGGGCTTACATGACGCCTTGGAGGATATCGAGGTTTGAGAATGCAGGTCGGCTAGCATGCCCCAAATGTGACGAAGAGAACGCGGCATGGTGCATATGTTCTGGTCATGCCCGATCATAGAGAGGTTCTGGAGGGGTGTAAAGGAGAAACTAGAAGGAAGAGGGGTCAAGATGGTAGTGGACACGGTGTGGGCCTGTCTGCTGGGGGGTCCCAAGACCACAGAAACTCAGGCACGTAAGCAAACTAAGGGATCTGACTTATGTGCTAGCAAAAAGGAGGATTGTCATGGGATGGAAGTCATGCCATGTGCCGAGGATAGAGGTGTGATGGAAGGACTTGCAAAAATGGGCAGAAGCCGAAACCACGGCATGGCAAGAAACGTGTGGCAATGGGGGGGAGGAGGAGAATGAGTCCCTGATGGCCTGGAAATCACTGATAGCCGGACTGTTTGGGTCATTGGACGACCCAACTGAGCCTGTGGAGGAGGTGACCGAACCACAGGGTGTGGAAACTGAAGGTTCAATGCAATAGACTCGCAAGGGCGGTGGGGTAGAGGGAGTAGTGGTTAGGAAGTTAAAAAAAGTGTATTGAAACTGTTGGAACATGCACTATTTGTTTGGTTTATTGTTTGTTTGTTTGTAAAAATTTAATAAAAACGTTAAAAACAAAAAATTTTAAAAAAAGTAAAGGCGTTTCGGTCCCATGTCGTGGCCTGAAACCAGACTGCCGAAGGCCAAGAAGGCGGTGGTCCTCAAGGAATTTTTGGACTTGCAAGTAGGCTGCTTTGTCCAGAATTTTGAGCAGGAAGGGGACAGTGGTAATAGGCCTGTAGTTACCTGGTATTGAAGGGTCAAGGGATGGCTTTTTGAGGAGTGGTCGTACCCAAGCCTCTTTGAGGTCGGAGGGGACATGGCTTGAGTGGAAGGAGGCATTGATGAACGCTGTCAGGAAGGGGCTAAGGGTTGTGCCGAAGTCCTTAATGAGTTGAGCAGGGCATGTGTCGCTCTTGCAGTTGGACGGTTTGATGGTTTTTAGGAGGGAAATGACTTTGGATTCACTCACGTCCTTGAAGTTGAATACCGGAGAGGAGTTAGTTGTAATCTCCTTGTTCTGATTACTATTTTGGGTGGCAATTAGGAGGGTTAATGCCTTTTGGTGAGCTAGGATTTTCGTTTGCAAGGTATTTAGTTTGTTGAGCATGGCGGATTGGATGTCATTACACCGTTTTTCATCCTTCAGGAGGGTGGGTGGCGGGGTGGACGATGTTTCTAGCTCCCTGAAGATGGCGAAGATTTCCTTGGTTCCAGATTTGGCATTGGCTATCCTGGTGTTGAATGAGTTAGCTTTGGCTTGGATAATGCCTGATTTGTAGTCTTTGGAAATGGTCTTGAAAGCTAGTTTGGTTGTATCATTAGGTTTAGCTTTCCAGGCAGCAAGGGCAGCTAGTTTTTTTGCACGCATTTGGAGAAGTTCCTGGGAGAACCAGGCATTGGTGTGCTTGGTTTTCTTGGCTTTCCTGAGAGTGAGAGGGGGAATAGGGGCTTGGGGATTGGCAAAGCGCTGGTGGCTGTTGACTTGGGGGCATCAGGCATAGTAACAACACCAGGTGCATGAGGCACAGGCACAGCAATGGCCGTGAGGGCAGCAGCATCAGGCATAATACCAATATAAGGTGCATGAGGCACAGGCACAGCAATGGCCGTGAAGGCTGCAGCATCAGGCATAGAACCAACACAAGGTTCATGATGCACAGGCATAACAGTGGTATGAGGCACAGGCATACCAATGGCATGAGGCACATGCACAACAATGGCCGTGAGGACAGCAGCATCAGGCATAGTACCAACACAAGGTGCATGAGGCATAGGTACGATAGTGTCGATGGGGGCGTGTGGCTCTTGTTCAGTGTGTGTAAAAAATGCAGGAGGTGGCCTGTGAGTAACCTGGGTGAGGTTAAAGGCTTCTCTAGAGACGGCATCCACCGCCAGAGTTCCTGAAGAGTGGTGCAGGGGAGCTGTTAGCGTCGCAGGTGTCATAGGACAGGGGGAAAGCATGTGGGGCCTGGAGATTGGGGTCGGGGCTCCTTTGTGATATCGAGTATGGAGCGATGTCCTTGCTCCGAGGCGTAAGTTCCCTGAGTGCAGGAGCGGTATGCGGGAGGGAGGGATGAGGCAGTGCGTACCTTGCAACGGTGGGGGGTGGCTCTTGGAGGCATGTACAGGCATTGCGGCTCAAGTTAGCAGCCTTACCTTGGGCGGTGCGGCAATCCCCGCCGTCCAGCGTTCTCGAGCAGCGGAGAGCTGCAGAGAAGGGAGAAGGCCTTTTCCCTTGGCCTTCTCCCGGCGGCTTCGCTTGTCAGCCTCCTCCCACTCCATTTAAAACAGGAGGGGAGGGACTGGCAGGCTGTGTGCGCCAATGGGAGATGATCTCTAAGGTCAACATACATGTTTACCAGACTGATACCGTCTTGATTCACAGCCCTCAGGCCCATCTTCTCTTAGATAGATGCTTCCCGTGCCTCTTCAAATTCCTTCCTACTCCTCCTGCCGTCTCTCTTCCCTCCACAGCTTCCCTGCCTCCCCCCTGCTATCTCCTCCTTGGCTACCTTGCCCTCTCCTCCTTCATCTTCTGCCACCTCCCTCAGGCTTCTGCCAACCTCTGCAGAGCCTACCTCTGATTTGTACCCCTCCCCGGAAGTCTTTCAAGGACAGTAACCTTCTCCATATTAATACTCTTACTCTCGCTCAGCTGTCAAACACTCCTCTGACATCTGCCGCTTCCTGGAAGAACTTGACCTTGATGTCCTTGCTCTCACCGAGACATGGTTCATGGCCAGCTCTGTCACAAGCTCTGACACTCTCCTCGCTGAAGCCTACAAGATCCTTTCCACGCCCAGGTCCAACTGTTCCACACAGGGTGTAGCTCTGATCTTCCCGAGTGGATTCCTGCTACTGTCATTCCTACACAGGCCTACTCCTCTGTCAAATGCCTCGTATGCAGGCTTTCTCTCCCGCCTAGCCATTCCCTTACTTTGGTTACCATCTATCAGCAACCTGGTCAGATCTCCTCCTTTCTGAGTGAGCTGACCTCTCCTCATCCCTTCTGGCCTCGACCACTCAACTCCTCCATCTTGGAGACTTTAACATCCACCTGGATGCTTCATTTCCTTCCTCTGGACTCTTTTGCACCACTGTGAGTGACTCTCTCTGACTCTCCATTCTCCCCTCTGGCATGACTCACTCTGGCGGGCACACTCTGGATATTCTGATTTTTTCAGACCTTCCCCTTTCTATCCCTCTCACCACTCCTCTCTCCTGGAGTGATCACTTTCTCCTTTCCTACCAGCTCACCCTCTCTACCCCTCAGGCCAAGCCACTTCCAGCACTGCCACCTACCTTCTTGGTTATCCGACCCATGAAGTGTGTTTCAGTTGAGGCTTTCACGGCCACTTTCTCCCCCCCCCACGTCCCCCTTTGGCTGACTCACACCCTAACACAGCCCTTTCCATGCTCCACTCAGGTATATCTGATAATCTTGATGTTCTTGCCCCTGTCATTAGGATCCACTTGAAGCCCATAGCCAAGTGCAACTCTTGGTACGACTCAGACCTTGTCACCCTCAAATGGGAGTGTACGGTGGCTGAGAGGAAATGGCGTGCTTCTGGTACATCCTCTGACAAACTGGCCTGCCGCTGCTCCAAAAGAGTCTCGGTAGGATATCTCAGGGGAAACATGCTCGCCTTGGAAGCAAGATGCCACGAAGCAACACAGGTTCGATCCCCGGGTCTACACCTAGAAACCTCTGGAAAGTACGCATGTTATAAATAACCAATCCTATCATATCAAAGGCAATACTGGCTCTATGTCTGCACCAAGAAGAGAGCTCACATCGAAGCTCGCTTTTCTCTGGCATCTAACAACTCGGCCAAAATCTTTAAAATCTGCAAGGAACTGGCCAATCCTGCTGCAGTCTCTACCTCCCCTGGCCCTCCCAGGCCCTCTGCCAAGCTCTGGCTCTCATTTCACCTCTAAAACTCAGGACATCTTGTCAGCTCTCTATTTCTCTCCCTCTAGCCCTGGCTCTTCCTCTGGCCTTTCTTCGGCCACCTCTCCTCCCTCCTTCTCTGCTTTTCCTCTGTTCTCCCCAGATGAGGCTTCTAGACAAGTCCGATCTATGAAAGTCTTGTCAAAACAGGTTCATCCCTGTTCCTCCAAAACCATCAAGGACCACATTGACACGCTGGCTCCTGCTCTGGCTGACCTCTGCAACCACTCCTTCACCACTGGAGTCTTCCCTTCCCCCTGAATCACTCCCTTGTGCACCCTCTTCTTAAAAAAACCCTCTGCCCACCCATCCTGCCTGGCTATCGCCCAATTTCCATCACTCCTTTCCTGGGAAAACTTCTGGAAAAGCTGGCCATCTTCCAGTTTAATCTTCACACTGAATCTGTTGGTTGTCTCCATGACCATCAGTCTGGCTTCAGAGGTGCCAGAAGCATGGAAACTGCTGTCTTGAACATCGGTGAAGACCTCCTCTCCAACCTTGGAGTGGCTGTTAGTACAAATTTGCCCCCTCGACCTTTAATCCTGCTGACCATTCATAGCCTCGTATTAGACCTGTGTGACCCCTTCTTCTTGTTTGCAGAGCGAGTTAGTTACAGTGTGTGCATGTCATTGGCACACATTGTTGCAGGGCCATTTTAAAGTACCTGGTGCAAGGATCCATGTGTCTACTGTAAAAAGTGTCTTAGCTTGTATTAGAGGCAAAACCCACACTACCTCTGATAAGATGGTACTAAGCTTGAAGTACCATCCTAAAAGAGTACACTGGCTTCCCATCCCGGGCAGGATACCTCAAAACTGCCTCCATCACATATAAAGCAACTACTGCACAAAGTCAAGCCTATCGCTCCACAAAACTCCTGGACTCAGGAGGGACGCGCTACTTAGGAGCCAGACTATCATGAGCAGTGGTAGAAGTTTTCCGAAAAAAGTAGTGGAATTGTGGTCTCAGCAGGGGGGAGGAGAGGCAGGAGCTTAGTGCAACATGTGACAAGGTGTTGCAGCCAGGGCACTGCAATAGTCTAAGTGACGAGTAACTAAGGCTCCCATTACAACATTACACTGGCACAGCGACAGGAACGGACACATCCTCTATATAGAATGGTGTTATAAAAAGTAAAACATAAAAGTAGTGTAACACAGCTCCCGAAGGTTCCCACTCACTTCGATCACTGATAGTGAGGAGACTAAACTGGCATTCAAAGAGAAAAGCAGGAAGTGGGCCTCCTCTTGCTACGCCATACTGGGACGCCAGCCTGGATGCAATAAGGGCAACTTGTTGCAGAAAACACATTCATTCAAGACCCCCGTATTCAAGGAATACCTACTGGTCACTTAGGGTGTGATCGTCCGATGCAAATGCCACCCCTTTACTATATGAGTATTTTAAAGCTGCTATGACCTGTAACCATGTGGCAAAGCCCCCATTCAGACCCTCCTCATTGGCTGGGAGGCTGAAGCCACGCCCCCACCGGGTACTAATCCCTGTTAACATCACGTTACGTGTGCAGTGCTCTGATGCTTCATAGCTCCTTGCAAACCCACATGTTAAATGCACAATACATGCTTCTACCGAGATGCTCTGCACCAAACGGGAGCAAAGTCACGTGAAAATCACAGAAAAGATCGATCAACACAAATGAGAAACAGGCGGTTTGCACGTTGCATCAAAAGAAAGTTTATTCAAGCGCATGAATACGTAGGAAGATCTGAAAAGGAAATGTGGCCCGGGCTCCATAGATCTTGAACAGTGAATATTTAACATGGTATAAATGGGCATTGCATCCAGGACCCCCTTTCCAAATGCCATCCCTGCAATTACTGCATGGGTGTCCCAGTGGTTGCAATCATTGCGACATACACTAGAAACCAGCAGTGTTACAGAGAAAACACCCCATCGCTGTGCCCAGAAACAGAATCCAGCTGCCGCCCAGCTGGTGACATCCTTGTGTGTGTCATTGACTCGGTGCCAGGCAGAACGTTTCTCTTCTAGATCAAAATGCAGTCCCCAAATCCCGGTGAAGCCAATGAGTGGCTGATCTCATTGTGAGTGCGGAGTCCGAGGGCTCCCAGAGAGGTGCACTGGCAAAGTGGCAAGCAGTCCTAGAAGGGGTGCGGGTACTCAGGCATGCTCATCTCTTCGGGGTGTCCTCATTTTTTGAATCCAATCTTTTGGAGGCGTATTTGACTCCATCACGATACTCTTCAACCATCGTGTATGTCTTTGTTTCTACGACGGGCGCTGAAACACAATGAATAGAAGGGGTCGATTATGTGACCTCTCTGCTGAAAAACAGACCACACAGGGGCTGATCCCCCAAGACACTCCCGGGAGTAACCCTGAGACAATCCCATTCACACAGATATTCCTGATATCACGTCCCATGAGCAAGTTAGGAGTAAGTCAGGATTACTACTGGTACCCTCCTCCAGTCGGCTCATGACATTGGTGTGAGGGCCTTCCCAGGAATGCTATCCAATCCACACTCTGAAGCCATCTATCGGCACTTTCCCAAGCAGCGCGCAGTGAGCGCATCTGGTAATTCAGACATACAGAGCATAGCGGAACACCAGAAGAAAAGCAAGTAAACTAGGTTTGGATCTCTCAGCTGTGAAATTATTCTGGGATTTGGGATTCCATTTAGTGCATCTGGATGTGCTTCTCATCTGACTTTTCAATGCACCACCACAGAATTCCAGGGAAGTTCAGTGACCCCCTGGGAAGTGCACTTACTCCATGGGAATTCTAACTCCCACCTGCACATTTGAGTTACTACCTATGTGGGCCCTTTAAAACTGTGTAAATTACCACCTGGGAATTTAGATTATAATCTGGGCAAAATCGACCAAATGCCACCTCACACCTGAAAATTACATTGAACCAATAGGGAACTGCATTTGCTCTCTGTAATTTAAATTACCTTTGGTAGTGCTGGAGCTTGAGGTTCTGTGTGAAGCAGAGCCTGCACCGCTGCTGGAGCCGTAACCCCCTGAAGAGGAGCCTCCAGCTCTTCCAGAGCTAGAACCTGAGCCTCTGCCGGACCCCGATCCCGATCCTGAGCCCCTGCATCCAAAATAAAAGGAAACCATGAATATGCCTGGTAAATAAGGATTGACATCACACCAGCTCTTCTTCACACTCACATGTCTCCTTATCTCTATGATCTTGTGAATGCGTAACATGGAACTGGCCTTCATGTCTCTGGTGATCCTGCGGCCAAAGGCACAGTTGTGATGTAATATCTCCAGGACCCCAAGGTGTCTTTATTTGGTCATCAGAAACATCTTGATCAATATTCTGTTTATACATCATGAAAAGCAGCACTGGCAGATCTGAACATTTTGGCTTTTGTGGCAGCATTTTCCAGGCACTGCCATGATGGTGTCTGGCCATAAAATGGAAACAGCTGGCAAAGGGTGCTGGTGACTGGCCAAATTATGACAGTGCCTAGAAAATGCATCCATAAGAGCTATACGTGTTCAGTGTGAGAAACAGGTGCAATAAGGCACATACTGAACATAAATTAAGTGACTAAAGGCAACTTGGTTTTGGCATTTTTATCACTTTGTGCAATTAGGTGTTGCTTGCGACAACCAGAAACCTAAACTATTGCATGAGAGTACAGATAGGGATTAATTCTACATGAGGAGGGACACACAGCTGGCAGGTGTTTTTAGGTGAATTGCCAACCCATTAACTGCGAATGGCCAAGCTAAATACCTCTTCATGGGAACTCATTCGGTTCGGTGTATTCAAGACTTGCTGTCAAACTTTGCACTTGAAGTGCCTGTCAGTGGTTTTTTTTTTTTTTAAATCAGACTTCTGAGAGTTTATGACTTAATTGGAGTAGTAAACTCGCTACTGGTGTATTACAGATGTATGTAGCAGGTTGCCTTCAGCTACTCGATTTATGAGCACTGCTATTAGATGTCCAGGTACTCGCACCTGCTACCACCAATGGCCAGTTGACACCAGTTGACACCACTGTGGTTGTGCATGGCAAGTGCCTTTCAAATGCCTACACAAAAGCCCAAACGGTTGGCATTGTCAATGCTTGTTGTGCTAAGAGCTGGTTCACAGCTACAGATATGTCATTGAACTTCGTATGACTGCTTTGAAATGACAGTGATACCCTTTTGAAAGCACGTAGCTAGTCACAGAGACCCCAGAGATGTGTTTGTTTGGGCAGCGAGGGGCAAGTTGTGGGTGGCAATGTCCCCAGAGACTAGCCTGACCTCAGGCTGCCAATGGGTGGGTAAAAAAGCCAAAAAGCACCAACAGGGTGTCTGTCCCTTCCTACATCCCATCTCTCTCGTGGGATGTTTACCTCCCGAGCCAGAAGTATCGACTTAAAGTCAAGACTGACAGTGACACCAAATAGCCACATTGAATGGAGACTTCTCGTTAGGTGACGTCTGCAATTCAGGTGAATGTTGTGCACTAATAACAGGGTCGTGTTTTGTGTTGGCTCTTGTTTTGGTGAATGCCACACCCCTCATGACTAACATCGGGTGGGCAGAATACGAGATCTTTCCATGTGATGCACCTGGGCATCTGAAGATGGCATGAGGCTTTGCTTCACGATTGGTCACGCCGGCTCTTCCTTACCCATCCTGGCCATCCAGCAGGTGTTGGTAGGTCGCAATCTCCTGCTCCAGCCGTGACTTGATGTCAAGGAGTTGGTTGTACTCATCGCTCTGGTGCTCACTCTGGCTCCTCAAATCGGTCAGCTGCTCTTCCACGGCGCTGATCTGGCTTTGGAGCGCGACCAATTGTTGGCAGTAGCGGCCCTCTGTCTCGGCCAATTGCTGCTCCAGGGAGCTTTTCTGTAAGATTGACACGGAATGTTATGGGTTAATGAACAGGAGAAGTATATCATCTCTCAGGAGCTGCATCGTTACGCGTAGTGTTTAGGGCAAGCGGATGTTTGTGAGTGACAAGATCACAGCCTATATTTTGCCGCTAGCGGAAACTACATTTTTCTGGTATAATGTCCAAGTTTGTTGGCTTGGGATCCTGCGTGTCATGACCCTGATATGGTCAACAGAAAAAGCCTTTGACAGGGTGGCATGGTGGTCTGTTTAGTCAGACAAAGAGCCTGGAAACATTCTCTAGCAGGAGTGTAGGCAGAGTTAGGCTCTGCACAGGACTTAGCATGGACTTGGGAGAGATTCAGTACTAAGAGGAGCAGGAGTACTGTGCAAGCTGGAGACCAAGTAGAGTCTGTCATGCTTCAGAATAGAGGACATCAAGTGAACTGAATGTGTGCTGGCATTCAGTGTATTCATCTACTGTTTGGGCACATACATACCTCCCTGGATTACAGCCAGTGCTATGAGCTCCCCTCAGAAGAACTTTGAAGGACCGGGTGGGCCCTCTGCCAAGAGCCTTATACTATTCTATATATATACACACACACTGATTATCTTTGAATTGGCTCCTAGTGCCAGGTGTTACTTGCAGCTGTATGCTGTAGCAAGATATGTAGAAATGAAGTTATTAGATGTGTTGTTGCACCTACTCATGATAATTCTCAAAAACTGAAATGAGATTTGTTTTGTATTTGTTATTTCACACTCCTTATTCAGATAACACAGCTGGAAGCTGGCAGAGCATCCCGGCATACCAGCACGGTTGCTGCAGCTACACTAGGCAGAGGAGGGCCACCACCAAGATGAACCATTGCATACCATTGACAGTTGGGACTGCAGCTCAATCTGAAGTGCTTGCAATGAGCGCTTCAGGTCTGAGGACTCGCTCTTGCTCGAATGCACCTGCTCCACCCCTGTAGAGATGTCCTGTTTCAGCTTCTCGCTCTGCAAGTGAAAAAAGACAGAATTGAGTTTGGGCTTGTGGTCTCCTCTGCTGAGCATTGGCGGCCATCTTGGCTAGCAATGAGGCCTTCACCTTTTGCTTGAACTCCTCTTCTGCCTCCTGTCGGTTCTTCTCTGCCAAGGCTTCGTATTCCTGCCTCATCTTGTTCATGGCATCGAGTAGGTTAATGCCCGGAGCAGCACGCATTTGAACACTGAGTTCTCCAGCAGCGACGCTTTGATGGCCCTTTATCTCCTGAGTGAGAAAGCCAAGCAACCAGTTAACACAACCAACATTCCAAAAGAACCAAAATGCCATTCTAGCTCTACATCTATCACTGGAATTTTGTTAAACAATATTATTTGTGGTGCTAAGTAAATATTGAGATGAATGATTAGTTGTCAAGGGAACAGAAAAAAAATCACTGCAGGGTAGGGAACCAAGCAAAGTTATGGAAAACAATGGCCCAGCATCACAGCAAGTGGTGTGGCTCAGCAGATATTTTGGACTACAACTCCCATCAGCCCTAGCAAGCACAGTGAATGGTTAATGATAATGGGATGCATAGTCCAGAACCTCCGTAGAGCTGTAGGGTAGATAAACCATAGTGGGTAAAGCAAGGTTGCTGTTTTTTTTTCTCAAAAAGTGATACATGCCTGGATATTGATTAGGCTACCTGCAAAGTAATCAGATCAGGTACCCAAAAGTAAATAAAGCTATTGAATTCAAAGTAAGAATGACTCTTCACTTCCTTCAAACAGCCAAGGGGAGTCAACATTGCGAAGATGGGGAACAGAAAACGTGGCCACTAAGGTGTCTCTGTTTTACGCTATTGGAGCTTAGACTGCACAGAGCGGACACATGCATATTGCAGCCATCTTTTTAAATGCACTGTGTCTGTAGTGGAAAAAGTCACAAAGAATACTGATTCTAAACAGCTAACATGCTTCTGTAACCCCGTCTCTGCACGCGAGGAATCACCACAGGTCATCGTTTGGGTATAGCCCAGGTACTGACAATACCGCCCCCTCACATAACCCAGCAAGAGATGCAGGCTCTGATGCTGTTGCCTCAAGCCCACACGTGTACTCTTCAGCTCATCACCCTATTCCACTATTATCGACTTTTCAGGGTAAAACTGATTTGTGATCAGTTTTGTAAAATGCCTCGTGATGGTTTGTCCATTTCGTGAATCGTCTCAGAAGCCTACATTCTGCGTTCTGAAATTACCAAGAAGGCCCCAGAAGGGTATGGCCATCTGCAAAATGGGCCTGTATTGATTTCTGGTCATGGTGGATAGTGACAAAGTAGCAGACGTGTATAGAATTGAGGTGCGCGGAATTGATAAGGTGGCAAACAGCATTCCAAAGCGTGTGTCCCTGATCCATATACCCTGATAGAAGAGGCAGTCTAGAAGACATCTAAATATTTCATTCATTGAGTTAACACATATGTGCAGTGAATCGCACCGTGGACAATCTTAAGGCCACCAGGAAATGACGCACATACCTCCTCGTGGTTCTTCTTGAGGGCGGCCAGCTCCTCCCTCAGGCTCTCCACCTGGGTCTCCAGGTCAGAATTGCACAGGGTCAAGTCGTCGTGGACTCTGCGCAGGCCGTTGATATCTGCCTCCACGCTCTGGCGTAGTTTCTGCTCGTTCTCATACCTGGGAAAATGTCAAGAAAAACACTGACAGGTCAAGGCGATTATCCCACTTTCTTAGCTCCTGACTGAAACCCATCTAACTAGCGCTGAGAAGCCTATTGGGCCTAAAGTCCCCGGCGTCACAGCCATGATTGGCGGCAAGGAGGTTTCATTCAGAAAGGAGATTTAAGGTACAGAACCTCAGATTGGCACAGAGGGTGGTAACGTGCAGGCACGTACTTCTGAACGCCACGTGCTCCTTAATTCTTGTTTGCTTATGTTGTTCCCAAATTCAAATTGAAACTGGTCTTGCCTTGCAGGTCTCTGGAGTTTTGGAAAAAACTGCACTTTGCTGGTCAAATATAAGGGGCCACACATATAATGTGTGCGAATAACGTGTGCAAATAATGTGTGCACAGCAGGGCTACAGTCTTACAGGCTTTCACTGAACTCTTGCTCTATTTCCCCTCGTGTGACTAGGAACCGAAAGAGGCCCAGGAAATAATTGTCAAAGTGACACCATATTGTGCATTTTCAGAAAGCCCAACCCTTTTCCTATGAGAACGTTTGGAAATAAAATAGGTTACCACATAAAGGAGGCCCAGGGTGCAGAGAGCTACCAGCACATCTCCAGAGTTCCTTACAGGCCAGTCCAGCCCTGCCCAGGGTGCAGAGGGCTACCAGCACACCTCCAGAGTTCCTTATAGGCCAGTCCAGCCCTGCCCAGGGTGCAGAGGCTTACCAGCACATCTCCAGAGTTCCTTATAGGCCAGTCCAGCCCTGCAGTCCAGCCCTGCCCAGGGTGCAGAGGGCTACCAGCACATCTCCAGAGTTCCTTACAGGCCAGTCCAGCCCTGCCCAGGGTGCAGAGGCTTACCAGCACATCTCCAGAGTTCCTTATAGGCCAGTCCAGCCCTGCCCAGGGTGCAGAGGGCTACCAGCACATCTCCAGAGTTCCTTACAGGCCAGTCCAGCCCTGGTTTTCCCACCTCCACAACAGATATCCCTTTGTCATAGTTGACTTTTTCCTTTTCCTTTGAAGGGCTAGGACACTAAATATGCTCACCCCTTCAATGCCAAACTGCACCTATGTTTTGATGCACTGTAATGGCATATTCCAACAGGTCACGTGGGCGCTCTTTAGAAGTGGCCATGTTAGAAAGGCACCCCCAATACATTCTGCTCTGCTGATGTCACTTTGGCTTAAACTCTACTAAATGTTCCACGTATCTTTTTATTTATGGACTTTAGGCACGATAATGCACATTCATGTATCTATAGTAGCCCCACATTGAAGCATCTCGCCCATCGTGTAACTATCCTTACAGTGAGAGTCTTGCAGCTGGCACCAAAAATCCATAGGTGCTGTTCTAAGATGGCCGCCAGTGAGCGAGCGAGCACCCGTATTAGACGAGGGTCTTGTGGCTTGTGTGTCAGGTGGGGGCATTGCCTTATTACAGATATTTTTCCTGGGCTTTTTTAAACTGGTGGTGCATCAGGACGCGCCACGGTTGGCGTGTGGTGCTTACTCACTTGAGCTTAAAGTCATCGCATGCCAGGCTGGCATTGTCGACCATCAGAATGACGCTTGCATTCGCGATTTCAGCAGCG
The DNA here is from genome assembly GCF_040938575.1 of Ambystoma mexicanum. NCBI lineage: Eukaryota > Metazoa > Chordata > Amphibia > Caudata > Ambystomatidae > Ambystoma > Ambystoma mexicanum. The sequence continues at coordinate 627,188,383 of NC_090938.1, read as the reverse complement.
GTGATCTGCAAACACACGTTGCAAGCAGAGTGAGTACAAGGTTTCTTGTATGCATGTTTCTGTTTCATAGAATTTCCACTGCAGATGACATGGAATGCACACCAGGGGCCGGAGTGAAGAAGCTTTGCACCAGTGCAAGTGCAAAGGTGCACAGCATTAGCAATAGGGCAACACGTTTTTAGCAACAGGGCAAACTTTGCCGTAGTGCTAATACCGTGCAACTTTGCACTTGCACCGCTGCAAAGTTTCTGTAGCCTGGCCCCAGGTTACCTCCTAATTACATGGAGCTGCATTGCCTCAATGTGCTTTTACCTTCTAAGTGTCACAACAGTCAACCAACTCTGTGTGTGCTGAGTTTGGAGGAAGTCTACAGCCTACGCTGGACCATTTCAATGAAGGATAACACAAAACAAGCATTGGAAAAGCCAACAGTTTGGGGTTTGGTGTAGGCATGGGATAGCCATTTAGGCACTGCTGCCCATGTGATGGTAACTGCTGCAAAATAATGTGAGCACCTGGGCATCTGAAAGCTGTGCCTGGCAAATGCCTGTCTAATATCTATACACAGGGCACATCAGCTGGCTTTGCCAATGCTTATTGTGAACAGAATTTCAGTTATAGGATCTACAGAAGGCTTATACACCAAGTAGCTGACAGAACACGTGGGTAAGAGAATATTATTACAGTATTAGCACATTTATAGTTGCAATTAGACCGTTCAATCTCTGGAGGTTGCTTTGAAATAACGGAAGGAATTTAGGGCACTGCGTTTGATGTTACTGCCTGATAAATCCATCTCAGAGAGATCCTAGGAGGATGGGTATTGAATGGGGAGGGTCGGTTAGTAGGTGGGAATGGCCATAATGATTAGCCTGGCCAAGGGAATTCAATGGGTGTGTACATTATCAAACCTCCACAAGTGTGTGCTGCTCATCATATATAATATTCCTTCTAGTTGTACTATAAAGCAATGGTTTTGGATAATAGGTGGCGCTTAAGCTCTACCTAATAGCCAAACGAAAAAATCCGGCACATCCCTAGTAGGACGTCGATTTGTCAGCCTGAATGCAAAGTGCTAGGCATGTCACACATTTCTAGTCAAGGTCACAAAGTGCTAGCCAAGGTAAAGAAAAGTGCTAATCATGTCTTGTGGCACTAGTCAGCCTTTCTTGTTTGTTTGTTTATTTTATTTATATAGCGTGCCTGACCCAGAGGTATCTGGGCGCTTTAGAATGCGGTTACATGTACAGGGCAAGACAGTCTGGCAGAAGATAAAGCGTCTTCTTTTATGAAGTCCTGTTGTTATGGAATCATTTGGGGTACCTTGTGAAGAGCACGTGGGTTGTTTCATTATATATCACCATAACAATTAAACAAACCACACATAGTCACACACAACAGCACATGCCGACTGCCAACCGAAAATGACACCTGTGCTCAGCCATCGGTGTAAACTGATCGGAAACTGCCAAAAGCACATCACAGCTCCCTTGCTCTTTTCTCCCGCTCAGTCCTGCTAACTTACACCCCATGGCACTCTCGCTTTACAGAGCCGACAGAGCGCCAAGGGACCACCCAGGTGGTGACAGTGCGCGCTACAAGAACCTTTAACATAACTTAACACATACCGTCGGCTCTAGAAGATTACCCATTAGATCTGCTCCTGTACAGATGGAAATAGTTTTAATGCGTGAGTTTGGGAGGTAAAGGCTTGTGTGAATAGGCATTTAATTAAAACCCCCTTTGGATTGTGATGGCCGTAAGAGCGAAGCAGCTGAAAGTGGTGCAGGTCTCTTTTGCCACTCATTTGACATCCCCCTACTGCATTCACCAACACATTGATTACAAGTAAGGAATTACCCTCTCAGGTTAACAGAACCCTCTTTTCCTGAGTTTTCACTTGATCACGTCCTATTTAAGTTTTGGGAGCTTGAAGCTGCTCCCTGAACAATTGCCCAGACTTAGTAGCTCAGCAGCCCGGGGCTCTATTTCTTTTGGGAGCAGCAATGTAGGTGTTCATGAAATTGGAGATTATGACATTTCAAAGGAAATGGCAAAACATTCTGAGAAGCAAAAGTCTGTGCTGTAAGTGCTGGCCTGGTGCCACTGAGCAGGAAATGTTTGAGTGCACGTTTTGGTTTGCAAAGCATCTGGTGCCTTGGGGTCTTACTTTGAGGAGAGCCGAGTATTTGTAGTAGGTTTATTCTCAATCAATTGTGTTCATATTTATTTTTACTGCAAACAGATATTTGACCAGAGATGACGTGACTTTTTACAGGTTGTAGAGTGTCAGTGTTAATCAAACTCCTTTGAATGGAAAATGAGACGGTGTGAAATGAGCCACGTGACCATAGAGATTTTCTTCATTAGCCCCCTCAGCAAGTGCAAGACCCAATCAGGTTGCTCCGAACCTTGGCTGTACCTACCAATGCAAGCCTGGCTTCGGAGCAACCCGGGTGCTCTCTGCACCCACCCTCCACCCAGCGCTGCTCTCTTCGCTGTGCTCGGTCCCTTAATTTGGGCAGCAGGTCGTTACCTACAGGGTTAACCCGCCACCTCGGGGCATATTGCCTCAGTATCACAGTTTCACCTTCATCAGGGTCTAGAAAGATATGCACCATTTGTGACCTGATTTTTTGTTTGTAACGAGTGCTGTGGTTCACTTTTTGGAAGATGAACTAACCTACCAAGCCAATACCTTAGGACGTTATTGCATGTATTTAGAAGTCACAATACTTCCATTCTTGTATTTTTGGGGCGAAACAACTTGTTTGACAAATCAGATGGCCATAAATTGCTGGAATAAAAAAGACAGGTAGGATTCTGCTGCCATCTGTTGGTGAAGAATCAGATCAAAATGAGAGAGAAATCAGGCAGGAAATGTGTAGACATCCCAATATGGCCACAGAGAGTGGCGGGAAGATCTCTGGGAAACGTCCAGGCAAAATAAGAAGGCCTCCGTTTCTTTAAGAATACCTCTGAGCCTCCACGACTGGGGCCAGATTACAGACACGTTGGACTGGTGCAGGTGCACATTGCCACTGTGTTGGCAAATGGGTAAAGTGTGCACTATTTCTTATACCACTGGGGCATGTTAAAAAACCATTGAACCATGAGAAGTGCAGTTTGCCATGGTATAAGCACCCGAAAAAAAAAATGGTCCTAGTGGAAACACATAAATCTTTGCACCAGGGCAAACCTAGTGATAACACCATGCGATTGTGCACTTACATTAGTGCAAATGTTCTGCAATATGACCCTTGGAGTCATGTTTTAAACACAGATATGTGGATGGGAGCCTGACCTACTCCATCCGACTTTTTTGGGAAGGTTCTCCCCTGTTCCCCTCCCTTGCCGCACTCTGAAACACTTGTGCACGAGCGCGATACAAATATCATATCATATCATTCCATTAAGTAACGCATTGTTTGCATCATCAACTTTGCTGACATCTTTGGCAATACATGTCATTTGCCTGCCCTCTTTTATCAGCCTCTCCTTATTTTCTAGGGATGAGTGTAGACACGGCTCCCTGCAAAGAAGGGAAGCACTTTAGGGTGGACAAGTGATGTGTGATCCCCGAGAGGGCAGAGTTGGGGTACCAGGTCATGTGTATTTATAAGGTAGCAGGGTGACCAAGTGGCACCTGAGTTGATGCTGCCAATAAGGGAAGAGAGTGACATGTTTCTTAGGGCATAATTCATGAAACATTTGCGCAGTGCAAAGGGACTTTGCAGCAGGCTAGAAGTTCCATGCATCAGGCGCTTAGTGCCTTGCCGGTGGTTTGCAGATGAGACTGCGGTACACATTATACTGGGAGCTGTGCCAACAGGCATGAACACATCCATGACCTAGAAATACTGCTAGATAGCTTCTGGCCTAGGAGGGTTGTACCCCGAAGTAGCGAGACACTGGTGCTGGGCATGCATGGGTGCTTGCAGGTGTGGTTGGTGTCAACATTTTGGAGATGATTAGTGTACGGTAATGAGGGTTGCAAATCAAGAGGCTACAATCGAAAGACAGAGACCCAGGGAAGTGGAGGAAGGAAATAAAGAACAAACGAGAAGGAGGATGTTGCAGGCTTCATATGCACGCGTTGTAGGAAGGAGAACAAGGTCACATGGTGACAAAAAAGCACCTGCAAGAAAAAGAAGTGCACAGGGAGAGAGAGGGCAGAAGCAAAATGAAGGTCACTGAGTGGGAAAAGAAAATGCCCCCCTCCTGCTGCTCTCTCCTGCGTCGTCTTTGGAACAAGTTAACAAGGCTGATCAGGCAGGATTCCTCCTTTCCACACTTAAACCTAACACACTACCTTTCAGAGAACATCACCCCAGTCACTGATCACTCCACTAAACCCTACTCCTGCCCTCTTGCTCCTTCCCCTGCACCCCCTGCACATTCCAGCTCCTCTGCTTCACCCACACCCTACCTGTAGCCACCCTGGGTGCATCACCTATGTATAGCACTCTGGTGTCACCCAGCTAGACTTGCTTTGTAAGTCCCATACCATCACAGCTACATGCATACCCACATTAGGGAAAAAGGTAAAGTTACAGTTAATGGCATTTGAAATATTGCTTTACCTTAGCTTGAAGATCTGCAATTTGTTGGTAATACTTGCTGTAGTCTTGAGCAGCTTCTCCAGTCGAGCCCCCGGGCTTGTGCTTGTCATACCACTCTCTGATTTTACGCTCAAGCTCAGCATTGGCATTCTCCAGAGCATTGACGTTGTCCATGTAGGTGGCCAAGCGGTGATTGAGGTTCTGCATGGTCTCTTTCTCACTGCCGGAGAGAATGCCATCGCCACCAGCCCCACCACCATGTCCACCTCCAAAACCACCACCATGGCCACCTCCAAAGCCACCACCAAAACCACCTTCAGCACCAAAACCACCACCGGCACCACCAGCAAAGCCACTGTCATGGACCCCAAAGGCACCACCCTCAAAGCCTCCCCCTTGGACCCATGCAGGCATGCCATCACCAGCAGCAGATCCACCACTAAATCTCCCAAAGGATCCTCCATTAAAGCTTCCACCAGCCTGCACTCCACCACCGTGACCGTGCCCTCCAACACCGTATCCTCCACCACCACCATGCCCGTGGCCTCCACCACCGTACCCTCCACCACCACCACCTTGCTTAACTGCAAACCCACTGGAGGAGGCTCCCTTAGAGCTACGGAATGACATGTTGTCTTAGCACAGGTGCACCTGATCTAGGAAGGCAGCAGAGGAGGTGACTGTGTGCTGTGGAATCGCGTCTTCCTTATATACATATGGGACAGGGTGTGTCAACAAACTGCACGCTGTTTCTCATATCGGCACAAAGCCTTTGCCAACTTATTATCTCTTGCCTATTAGATGATCAATTATAGCAATTATTAAGCAGCCCTGTTTTTTTTTTGCCCATATGTGCTGTTGGGCTGAGTCTGTTTGTGATGTTGGGGCGGGAGACGGGCGAGGTGCAGAATACTTTTCAGAAGATTACACTTCTCCCGTTTTGAGGGAAGAGCTTTAACAGCAACAATGTAATGTCTCTTGGCTTCTGCTCTGGATCTTCACACACTCGTGTGTTGGTTGCTGCTTCCATCCACACCGGCCACGTTCAGGCACTTACACATGACCGCAGACACTGTTTGCCGGCATGGCGGAGCCCGGGCGACTGCCTCCCGTGGTGGCTCTCAGTCAGCAGATTGGCGCATAACATGGGTGCCAACTTCTCCATTTACCCAGGTGCTGTCTGTGGGGATATGGGATTCGTAGCACGACCACTAAATGAGCTAGAAGTGATGTCACGGGAAGTGATGTCATAAGAAAGATACTGGTTGCCCCGAACGATTCATGGTGAGAGCAGGGAGCAACAGTTTGCCAGGACGTCAAAATGACCCTTTTTTATCTTCAACCCAAAAAACACTCTTTGATTGAACCCATCAAATGCCTGCTTATTTTGCCAAATACGTGAAAATGCTGTGATTAAATCTTATTCAAGCAAGAAGATGTATAGGAGGGAGGGCCACAAAAGCTTCTATGCACTATGCCCACATTTGTATCACAACTTGACTGACAGGTGTTTCAATAATAAAAGTTAAATAGACAAAAATACTTAGTGTGCATCCTTCAGCTTAGGTAGCAGAGGGCGGAAGGGTCCAAACAGGCACAGCGCAGTAAGTACAACGTTGAAGGAATGTTGCTGTAAAATATCACCTCAGTACATAAATACTGAATATTGCAATAATCACCCTGGATTTGCAGGGACTTGCAGTGCATACGGAATGTCAAGCATGGACTGTTAATGAGACAAAAACAAAAACACAATTGCCTTTAGAAGGCGTTCTTTGTGTCCAGGTGACGTCAAGGGATTTACTCATTCACTAGGGGGAAATGTAAGGTATTGTGACCAGGGCACCCTGTATGCCAGAGACTGTCATCTAGTCAATTTACTCAAATGATTGAGACTTAGTGGCGCAACGCCATTAAATAGGCCTTTTGTATGTTTCATAAAGGTTCAAAATGTAGCGCAGTCTAACCGCGTTATGTTGATGGTACTTGGCTACATCTTGAGTGTTTATTAGAGGGGCTGTTTGGGGAGCTTGATGGTTTTGCTAACAGCGGAAATGGCTTGGAGATGCCAGTTTGACAGATCGGACTGGAGGCGCGTTGGTGCAAAGCAGGATACAGTCAGGTTGCCCGAGGTCTGCGAGTCAGATCCACAGAATTCTGCCTCAGCCCCCATGTTCATGGAGCTGTTGGCTTGATTGGCCCGATGGGTGGTTTGTTGGTGCAAAGCTGTCCATGAAGACCCTGGAGGCAGTCAGTAGCATTGGGAAGTGCGGTTGCGAGAGGAGGAAGAAGGGGGCAGAGTAGGTCCTTTTGGCTCAACATTCTTCTAGTAGCGAGAAGTAGCACTTCTTGGCTTGACGATGCAGGCAGATCATATTCCAAGAACCTCTCGAGCTGGAGCTCTTTCCTAGTCCCCTTCCCCCTTGGGTCAAGTCTTCTGAGGCACCTCAGATGCACTCTTTCTTTCCCTGTGCGTACTGTCTGTCCTGAGTCTCTGCTCCTCTGCAGCAGGCAAGATCCTTCTTTCTCGCAGAAAGTGTTTCTTCTGTTCTTCAGGGATGTCAAGGAAAAGGGGGCTTCCCTTCTTGATTCTCTGGCCTTCACTTGTGTAGAATGAGGCTCTAAGTCCTCAAAACTCAAACCAAGTAACCAATAGAGTGAATATGGCTCAGGGGCAGCGCGTTTGACTTGGAAGCAAAACAAGAACAATTATAATTATATGTGCCATCCCCTGTTTAGTACATTTCCTCTTATGGGGTTTATAGTCTCCAAGCCCGACCTGCAAGGTCCAAAAGTGCATTTGATTCTGAGAGTATACGCAGAGGCGTAGACAGGGTAGGACCAGAGCAGGCAAGGGCCCCCAAAATCTGGGTGGGCATATACAGATGTTAATGTCACTGTGGTGGGGCCAACTACATTAACCTCCGGCCCCTCTCTGTCTATACTCTATCCTTTGCAGCATCTTTGAGCATGCTTTGCTTCTGGTGGAGGTGCTATTTGGCTGATGGTTAGAATGTTGGGCAGTCCAACGTGATGGAAAGTATGCACCCTGTGCCTCAGCCCCCAGCCTACCTCAGAACTGCCTGTTTCATGCCCCAGGACTTCCCATTTCTCGCCTCCTAGAAAACCAAGGGCCCTGGCTAACTTTAGTAACCCTTTGCCCTGTCCACCGCCTGCTATACCAGCTCCAATGTTCTCGTATTAGCTTAGCTCAACCTCTGGAAGCCCACTTAACACCTAGATGACGTGTGAATGTGTAACTTGATAGGACTTGCGGCCTTTCTGCATTAGGCCCAGGACAGGTGGTGCACGAGGGGCTGTTTTGGCACTGTTTGCTGCCTCTTTTAGGATCAATCAGTTAATGGCAAATTAAGCAAATGTGTTTATGTTAAAACCACCAAATCCTTAATTAAAACATAACTTTCTGTCTGTTCACACCACAACGTATTCCATTGGCAACATGCAGGTAACATTTATACGCACCTACCACATCATTTGTATTTTGGAAAGGCATCGCCACCGGGGATGATAGAACATTGTAAACAGCAATTTAAATTTCAGTACAATCTTATTATTTCCAATGAAACCTCCCTGCTGCCAGCCACTGTTTTGCGCCAATCAGTCTTCCTGATTATTATCACACTTTCGCTGACAAATATCTTTTCATGCAGATAAGGTCAGGCGGCCAATATACATATGTACAATATTAAACAATGTTCATAATGCCAGTGGGCTTTTAGATACATGTATCACAGAAAGCTGCTAGACTGTTATTCACATGCACATTCAAAGCTGCAGGAATCTTTGAATCCTGAAAGTTGCCATATTGTCTTCCAGCTGATGGTGCATTTTGGTCTGCAAACTCCAGAGGTTTACATGCCATGGCTGTATGGTCACAGAAATACCCCATGGGCCAGAGGCCAGACATCCTTTGCCTTGAATCCAGAATCTTTACCTTCACATCCACAAAGACTTAACAGTGCCCTTGTGCATTGTGTCAATAGCTAGTGGGACTTGCCCAGAATTCTTTTAGGTTGATGGACATTATTCAGCACATAAATGGCAAATGTATGATGAAGGAGTTGGATTTGGCACCGTGGCATCCAACGTCCAAAATAACTACGTTCACTCCAGCTCTCCTCCCCTGCACCTTATTGCTATCACTGAAACCTGGACTTCTCCATCTGACACTGCCACTCCGACGGCCCTATACAACTCCAAACTCTCCTTCTTTCACTCTCCTCGACTCACTCTCAGATCTGAAGCCTATCATTTCCCTCTATGCCTCACAAACCTCCAATGCCACGTCCTCTCCCACCTCTTTTGAGTTCACCATCTCTACTAGTGCTCTGCCTCACTCTGTTCACATCATCTCCATCCATCAACGTCCTCGTCCTACTGGACCATTCTTTGATGATCTTGGGCAAATCCTCGATTCTCTTTCCACTAAACATCACCTCATTCTCTTAGGTGACTTTAACCTTCCCTCTCCAACCATTTCTCAGAAATCTGACCTTCAGTCCTTTCTCAGTGACCATGCTCTCCACTATATCCACAACCTAAATACCCACCCAGGGGTTAACTCTGTGGATCTCCTATTCATCTCCACCTCTCTCCCAGCAACTAATATTACTGTCACCATCTCATTCCATCCTCCGACCTTCCCTCAACACTTGCTTCAGCTATTACCTTCTGCTTTTCCGTTTGCTCCGTCCCTTCTTCCCCCTTGTGCTTTTGTTCCTCCCCCTTGAGCTGTCACTCCCTCCCCCTTAGCACTAGCGCTCAGCCCAACTTTGCAATACTGATCAGCTGCCCCCTTGTGGTATGGTTCAGCCCACGCTTTGCCTTGTCCATCCTTCCCGCATTTGTGCTGTCAATCATTCCTTCAAATGTTGTGCAATGCTCTTGTTTACTGTTGCCGGACTACCTTTTATTTGTTCGGTTATTTTTATTGTTCCTCGTGTTGCCATGTGTTTCTTATTCCTTCCCCACATTGCTTTTCTCACCCCCTTTCCTCCCCAGGTGCTGCCCTTTATTCCCTCCCACTCTGTCGTTTCTTTCTCTCTATGCTGTCATGCCTCATTCTTTATCTCCATGCTAAATGTAAACCACAATAAACTACAAACGCCCAAACTATTGGATTTGCCAATGCTTGTCACCTTTGCTGACACACCCATATTGATCAGAGACATTTTAAGTGCCGCCTTTGGTCTTACACTTTTCTTGCTGTTCTTTGTCGATCTTCGTGTTCATGTTTCCTTGGTTGCTTCTATACCTCGTTTCACTATTGTATGAATGACTTAAAGCTCTGTGGGTGAAAAGGACATAGGAATGATAACGAATACTGATATAGGTAGGATCAGAGGCAGAGGAACCACAATGTTATGCTATGTTGGTTGCTTGTTTATCGTTTTACATCACTGCCATTCCAAGTATGTTCAATATGTTCTACTGATTCTGGCCCCTCTGCTCCTGGTGGAATGTTGTTGGATGCATGCATGTACCGCTCCTTCACGAAAGAACCTTCCTATGCTATTCCTCAGCCCACATCACTGATGAACCCGCTTTCTAGAGTTACACCTCCACTGAAATGTGTTTGCTTTCTTTCTTGTTTCTGCAAAAATGTCATATTTAAACAGGTCACAAAACGTGAAATTGCAGTTTGCTATTGAAATTTGACATGTGGCGAGTAAGAAATGATGCATGTGGAGACGTCTGGTGACAAGAGACTTGTTATGCCTGGTTAGTGGCTAGCAACTCTACTTGTTCACCCTGATTTTAGTACCCCAATCAAACCTATCCTCAGATAGCGATAACAATGGGCCAAATTACAAGTTTGACGGTATCTCGGCAGTATTTCCGTTGAGATACCACCAAAACAGAATTAATTTTAATGCCACTTGGTCTGGTGGTGTTACAGCTGGATTCCAAGTGGTGGTAGGTGGTATTAGTCCCTATTAATTGTAGCATTGAACATTTGTCCGATGTCAAACTTTCAATTGAAAAATAAAAACGTGTTGTTCTATTGTCCTAATTCGTTTCCATTTTCACCAGTCACTGCCTGCTTGTTGGCAGTTCTAGTCTCAGGATCCTCTACATATGGCGACGGGTGTGTGGTGTGCACTTGCACATTTGATGTCTTGTCTGATTAGAGGTCTACATGCCAGATGTAGAATTTTGCTGACTAAAGGCAACCAACGCTGCACATTAACTCTTCAAGGTAGCACAGGATTGAGAACATGTGTGCGGCTTGCATTATAGTAAACATCCATTTCTATGTGTTATTCGCCTCAAACCGCTTTCCCAAGAAAAACAGGGACGGAAAAATTCACATATGAAAGACAGTAGTTTGAATAGTGTGTCATTTCTTTTGTGATTTTCTATTTTCCAATCTCCCATCATGCTCCAAGCCCTAGAGCCTGGAAAGAGAAGCTGCCTTGACCAACTGACATCGGGCTGCTTCACTGGGACTTCAAGCCAATGAAGGTGTATTAATTAACGGGTCTGCAACTTTTGCTCTTTGGATGTTTTGGACTTCAACTCCCATCAGCCATAACCTAGCATCATCAGTGGTGAGGGATCATGGGAGTCATAGTCCAAAAGCTCTGAAGAGCCACAGGTTGTAGTCCCCTGATAAATGGATGTTTTGGGAAGGGATGTACCAAGTAACCTTTTTAGAGCAATTGATGTGGTTTTTAGCAATGATACATTTTATATAGTTTGTTTTTTACTTTATAAGGTGTTTTTAGATTAAATTGATATTATCTGTTATTTTTTTATTGTAGTAGATTGCACGGTGAAGCACATTCCTTTTTCTTTTGATTGTATTTTGTGTAAGGTTTGCAGTAAACCATATCACTAAAAAAATATATTAGACAAGCTCAAATCTATGGTTTAATAGAAACCCCATTAGGAAGAACCAAGAGCTTCTTGAAAAACATACTTTCCAGGTGCAGCCAAAACTCTGTTACATGGAGAACTCATGTTTCAGCCCCATACATCAAGGAAGGAACAACCTTTAATTAATAAAAGTGTATAACAGGAATTACAGTGAATTTCCCAAATGCCCTGTTTAATATACTTGCCTTTGACACCAGACATTTTTTTTTATTTCAAGTTGTAAATCATTATGGACAGAATAGCCATCCCAGAAATACAGAATCCAAGGTACGAGAAGGAGCCTGCCCTCTCCAAAACATTCTGATTTAGGTACCAATTCTACCTCTTCTCTTCCTCCTTTTTCGAGGAATTAATTATCAAGATCTTAGTTTTTGAGACATTGATAGAGAGCGCATTCCCCTTAGCACATCTCTCTAAGGCAAACAATTGTCGTTGCAATCCATTTGCAGTCTGGTCTATCAACAGGTCATCGGCATATGTAGACGATGGCCGATGGGTTGAACGTACATCTGTGCAATACGAGAAGTACCAGCTTCTTATTTCCTGGCAGGGCTAAAGCGTGTGTGAGGGACCCAAAATCGTGATTGACAGATAATGTGTTTTTTGTGTGTACACAGACCAGATCATTTGACATGAAGCCTGGACACTGGATTAAGAACATCAGTATTATACTTGGCCCCCTATTGTCCACACAAGGTTACCCTCATCTATAAAACCAACTGTTGCTAGTCACCCACAATTCAAAGCACCTAGAGCTGGACACTGATCCATGATGTTGAGAAATTGATGGATAGTCTTTTGCCCATTGTACGATGGAAAGCCAGACCACTGTCTTAATATCAACCAGTCACAAACCATAATCAATCCCAATCATTAAAGGGTGGAGCCCAGACTTGTAACTGAACCAGTGCCACGTTATGCCCATAAAGGCAACCCGAGCTAGACTTCAAATTAGAGTGACCAGAGGAGCTATGCCAGCATGAATGAATGGCGCCAAATATGTAGTCTATACATGAACCAGAGATGAAACCATATGATGAAGCATTGATGTGAGACATGGTGCCCCTATTGCTAAATCTCTCCACTGACATGAGTGGCAGGAGGCGTGTGGCTCCTTCCTTTGTTTCAAAAGGATATGATTCGTATACACAACCAAAGATGCATGTGACCCTAAGGAAAGGCAGAGTCCCAGAGTGTGTTTTGAATAAGAATATAACTCAACCAACATTTCATTCTGGAGACTGGAGCAAAAGCCCTAAATGATACAGTAATGTATCAATACAGTACAGACAATAAGAACAATCTTCATTCTGGAAATCAGGGTAGAAATCCCAAGGTGTTACAGGGAAGATTGAAAAGGCCAGCACAATGGACAACCAAAATGAATGCAATGTTCTGCAGGTGTAGTAACTTCCCTGCATATGGTTACTTTCTGAGCATGGGAAAGAGCTTGAAAACTGGTGGCCCCCATCTAGAAGTCACACTTATCTGGCGTGGCTGTGCGAATCTCCATTCCCCCTCCCAGTTTTCACCTGGTGTAGAAACGGGCTCAACAAGTGTGTGATGCGACGTCCTCAGACCCTCCCGTGCTCAGGATCACTGGTGTGTGTGAATACTTTGTGTGGAAGAAAGTGTAGTACTGGGGCATCACGGGCAAGTGCCCTGCATCTCCTGACAGCTTTCCGGCCCTGGTCTGAGATGCCCTCATCCAGGTCTATGTCTGAGATCATGGTTCCCTTACCAAGCAGCTTCAGGGTTGAAGCCCTGGGGATACCTCCATATACCTCCAGGTGTCGCTATACACATCGGGTGACTTTCGCGACACTTAGGGGCTCCTGGCTCCCCATTAGCTGCCCCTCATTAGTGACTACATTACAAGCTCGCCAAACTATAGGAGTACCTGGCATCCTGTCCCACTCCCACGCCTCCCTCTGTTCTACCCAAAACAAAACCAATGTTTACTTTCCTTCTACCTCCTTTCTACCTCCTCGTGTTTGCACACCCCGCTCACAAGTTAACTCGTACCGGGGGTCCAGCCGCCCACCTCCCCCAGCTTCTCCAATCCACTCCCTCCTGGCAGAGCTCCTCGGCTCCTTTGTCAGGGAACCGCGCTGCTCTGATTGAAAGGCCCTTTGGGAGACAAAGAGAATGTGACCCTTGAACACAAGCTTTGGGAATGTAACAAGGTGAAATATTTCTGGAATTAATTGATGTTGATTTTTAACAAGGTCCAGAGGTTGTCTCTGGACTGTGATTTCGAGACTCTGACTTTGGGTGAAGACAGCCTGGGAGAAGACACATCCAGTGCCCAGAAGAAGTGGCTGTTCAGGGGGCAGTGATGACAAAGAAGCTGATTCTAAGAAATTGGAAGTCTATGATTCGTCCAGAAGTGGAGACCTGGAAGGAGGACATGCAGAAACGTTCACTTATGGAAAGGGGGATCTACAGAGGTCAGAGGAATACTTGGTTTTATGGGCACATTCGGGGGAGGATTTTGAATCTGTTTTAATTTGTTATATGACTTGGGTTTGGGAGGGAGAGGGCTTATATAAGGGAAACTCCTATGTGGATTGTCTTACCGTTAGAAGTGTTTACATACATATGTTAATTAAAACAAAAAAGAGAATGATGTATTGATCTGTCAGGATGTCACTGCAGTCGGGTATAATTTATATTTAGTTGTCGTCTCAGGATACAGCATTTGTGAATGCATTTGTGTGCCCATGGCTCTGCTTGGAAGTGCTACACTGTGATGAATAATGCACGGTTATCCTCTATTCTATTTGGGTCCATCAGTTTTCACTTATTTACCATACTTGCCCAGACCGTTCACTATTTGCAGGCTTGCTACGGGAATTTAGGTAGTAAGTTCTTTACTCTATGGTGCTCACTGTCTCTTATATCTTTTCCAACTGCTTCTCTATCAACTATATTGCTCTTTTCACTAAATCTGGTAGGAAGAAGTTTAAAAAGGACATCCTGGTCTCCAACCCAGGCCTCCTTATCGCTGACACCTTTATCAATGCCTCCTCTGGGCAAACCCTCACCGACAACCTCTGCGTCGATCCCTCGCCAGACCTATGGACTCTTCATATGGTCTCTGTGCTTTCTCCTCTCTCTTCTTCTCCCATTAATGGTGGCACCTGGTGGGAGGCCTTCCTGGTCTCCTTCGACGCCTCTAAGGTCATCAAAAATGTTTACTTGAATGGTACCATCTTGGTTCACGGCCCTCAGGCCAATTTTCTTCTCTTTTATAGATGCTTCATGTGCTGCATCAACTTCCTTCCTTCTCCTGCTGCACCCTCTCTTCCCCCCACAGCCTCCTTACCTCCCCTGCTTATCCTCCTTGCCTACCTTGCCCTCTCATCCTTCCTCTACTACCCCCCTCGGGCTTCTTCTTCACCTACGCAGGCCTACTCCTCTTTTGAATGTCTTGTCTGCAGGCTCTCTCTCTCTCCTAGCCAATCCCTTACTTTGGTTACCATCTATCGGCCACCTGGTCAGATCTCCTTCCTTTCTGAGTGGGGAGACCTCTCCTAGTCCCTCCTGGTCTCGACCACTCAACTCCTCCTTTTTGGAGACTTTAACATCCGCCTGGATGCTTCCTGTCCTTCCTCTGTACTCTTTCGCGACCTCAGCAACTCCCTCTCAGCCTCTATTCTACCCTCTTGCCTGACTAACTCTGCAGGGCACACTCTGGATGTTCTGATCTCTTTAGACCTTTCACTTTCTATCCCTCTCACCACTCCTCTCTCCTGGAGTGATCACTTTCTCCTTTCCTCCCACCTCACCCTCTGTACCCCTCAGGCCAAGCCACCTCCAGCACTGCCACCCAACTTCTCGGTTATCCGATCTATGAAGCGTGTCAATTGAGAATTTCACCTCCACTTTCTCACCCCCACTTCCCCCTTTGGCTGATTTACACCCTGGCACAGCCATATCCATGGTCCACTCTGCTATATATGATAATCTTGATGTTCTTGCACCTGTCATGATAATCCGCTTGAAGCCCAAAGCCAAGTGCAACTCTTGGTACGACTCAGACCTCGTCACACTCAAACACGAGTGCAGTGGGGCTGAGAGGAAATGGCATGCTTCTGGAAAATCCTCTGACAAACTGACCTGCCGTCTGCTCTAAAGGCAATACCGGCTCTCTGTCTGCACCAAGAAAAGAGCTCACATCCAAGCCTGCGTCTCTGTGGCATCTAACAACTCGGCCAAACTCTTTATAATCTGCAAAGACCTGGCCAAACCTGCTGCAGTCTCTACCTCTCCTGTCCCCTCCCAGGTCCTCTCATTTCATCTCTAAAACTCAGGACATCTTGTTCTCTCTCTTTCTCTCCCCCTCCTTCATTTCCCCTGTTCTTCCCAGATGAGGTTTCTAGACAAGTCCGATCAATGAAAGTCTCATCAAAATAGGTTCACCCCTGTTTCTAAAAAAACATCAAATACCACATTGACACCCTGGCTCCAGCACTAACTAAATTCAGCAACCACTACTTCGCCACTAGAGTCTTCCCTTCACCCTGAAGCTCTCCCTTGTGCACCCTCTTCTTAAGAAAGCCTCTGCGGACCCGTCCTGCACAGCTAACTATCGCTCAATCTCCTTCCCTCAACTTCACCACCTTTGACACGGTCACCCATACCATCCTGCTCAATGGTCTCCGTGATAACCTGGGTATCACTGAACAGGTCCTGGCTTGGCTGACTTCTTTAATCACCCATCAACCCTCCCAGGTCCAACTTGAGTCCTTTCTCTCCTCTTTCTCTATCTCTACCTGTCGTGTTCCCCAGGGGTCTAACCTCTCTCCCTGGCTGTTCAACCAATACTTGGCAATTCTTGCCCACTGCATTGTCGCTCTCTGCCCCAGCTTTCAATGCTATGCGGATGACCCTCAGCTCATTTTCAGGCTCCCTTTAGCCACCTCTTCTCCTTCTTTCATCTTTGACTGTCTGTCTGTTATCCTGGAGTGGTGTTTGCCAATGATCTCTGCCCTAATGCCAGTAAGATTGAGATTCTCCTCATCGGCACACCCACTCCCTCCTTTCCTCTCTCTCTCTGGCCGGTCTCCCTTGGCCCTCTTCCTGCTCCCACCTGTGAGGCTAAAAACCTTAGGGTCATCTTCGATTCCACACTCTCCTTCTCTCCTCACATCTCTGACGTCTCTAGGAAGTCAAACTACCAGCTGCACTTCCTCAGAGGTATTCTTCCTTTCCTCTCATTCCTCCAGAAGCTCACTTCCTCTAGAGCTCTGTTTCTCTCTAGGCTGGACTACTGCAACCGCCTCTTTCTAAATCTGCCTGCCTCTACTCTCCGCCCTTTGAAACTCATCCAGAACAGGTCTGCAAGACTTTTCCTTGGACTTAAGCCCAGAGATCTTATCTCTCCAGGACTGAAATCTCTGTACTGATTTCCTGTGACTGTGAGGATTAAGTTCAAAACCCTCTGCATTGTCCACAAGGCCTTCTGGGGTCTTAATACCTTCAACTCTCTCTTCCAAAATATCTTCCATTTCGAGCTCTTCGCTCATCTGCCTCCAACTCCCTCAGGGTAAGTCACTTCTCCAAGCAATGAGTTGGTGGTAGATTTCTTTCTTCAGCTGGGGCGCCTGCCTCTGGAACAGCATCCCTGCCTCTCTGAAGCACCTCAATAGCTTCCTCTTTGCTTCTGCTTCCTCTCCTCCTCTCCCCTGCTGAACTCCTGCCTGGATGAAACTGAAACTGCACTGGTCACCTGGCTACCATCTGTTCTCGGGCCCAGATCCCCTCCCCGCCAGTTGCACACTTGCACTGCCCCCCTGGCAACCCTTGCACTCTGGGGGTGTTTCTGTATCCCTACAGCCCCCTACCAGTACTTGACACCTGATGTCTGCACTTACACTTGCACCTGCCACCAGCGGGCCACACTTATTATTTATTGTTCCTATTTATTGTTTCTATTTACTTACTGTTTATCTATGTACTGCACTTCCCCTCCCCCTTACCTCTCGCACTTTTCCCCATCCCCCGCACTTGCGCGATCTCAATGTCACCTAGCCTAGCAAGATCATTGTCTCTGTACTCCTTCTGTTACCCTCCATTCCCTCATCTCGCCTTGAAGCACTTGTGTGTAGGTGCGTTATAAATGCGATATCATATCATATCTATAGGTGCGTTATAAATGCGATATCATATCATATCTTATCGTTCTCATGTATTTGTATTTGCAAGTAACAAAGACACTGCACGTCAGACTCGTGTAACAGCGAGGAGCACCGAGCAGTGTGCGACCCCCAGCTAACCACAGACACTGATCTGGAACTGCAGGGTGTAAGGCACATGCTTCCCTTTGGACCACCTCTGCCAGACCCCCCACAGCCACCCCCACTATGACCTGGGGCACAGGTTGAGTTGTTTCCTTCTACAGGGTAAAGGGCATGTATAAATGAGCCTGATGAGGGACGCCCCCTCCCATATTGATTTCCTCATTTCCATTATTCCAGCTCAAAGGTTCTTTTGAATGTCCACTTTCTTTCTGAGTTTTCTCTTTGGATGTATTTTTATTTTTTTTGCATGGGATTCCCGCATGCAGCTCTTTACCTGTCTGAACTTCTCCGTAACCCTCCTTACCTCTTTTTTTCAGAAATGCTTTTTGTCTAATTACTCTTCTCCCTATTGACCCCTGTGCATAGTACTATATGAGTGGCTGTAGTCCAAATTTGCCCCCTCGACCTTTAATCCTGCTGACCATTCATAGCCTCGTATTAGGCCTGTGTGACCCCTTCTTCTTGTTTGCAGAGCGAGTTAGTTACAGCGTGTGGATGTCATTGGCACACATTGTTGCAGGGCCATTTTATAGTACCTGGTGCAAGGATCCATGTGTCTACTGGAAAAAAGTATATTAGCTTGTATTAGAGGCAAAACCCACACTACCTCTGATAAGATGGTACTAAGCTTGAAGTACCATCCTAAAAGAGTACACTGGCTTCCCATCACGGGCAGGATACCTCAAAACTGCCTCCATCACATATAAAGCACCTACTGCACAAAGTCAAGCCTATTGCGCCATAAAACTCCTGGACTCAGGAGGGACACGCTACTTAGGTGCCAGTCTATCATGAGCAGTGGTAGAATTTTTCTGAAAAAAGTAGTGGAATTGTGGTCTCAGCAGGGGGGAGGAGAGGCGGGAGCTTAGTGCAACATGTGACAAGGTGTTGCAGCCAGGGCACTGCAATAGTCTAAGTTACAAGTAACTAAAACTCCCATTACAATATTACACTGGCACAGGGTCAGGAATGGACACATCTCTATATAGAATGGTGAATATGGTTATAAAAAGTAAAACATAAAAGTAGTGTAACACAGCTCCCGAATGTTCTCAATCACTTCGATCACTGATAGTGAGGATGGAGACTAAAATGGCATTCAAAGAGAAAAGCAGGAAGTGGGCTTCCACTTGCTACACCACGCCATACTGGGACGCCAGCCTGGTTGCAATAAGGGCAGCTTGTTGCAGAACACACATTAATTCAAGACCCCCGTATTCAAGGAATACCTACACTGGCCTGGACTGGGCCTCCGGGAAACTGGGATTTTCCCTGCTAGGCCTTGGGGACACAGGGCCTCTTTTCTTGGGGAAGGATACATAAATCAAATGGGAACACTGAGCGTATCAGAGCCATGCCTGGGTGTGGTTCACTTTGCCTGCATCATGATTCCAGAGGCTCACGTGTGCCTGCGCATTGTGGGGGGCACCCCCCTGCAGGCTTCAGAAACTGCTCGTGCCACGTGGCCGAGCTGCATCCACAGGTGCAGCCGGCCAACACGTGCCAGTGCTCCAGCGACAAGGAGGCGAGCTGCCGCCTGCATTGACCATTCGGCACACTGCAGTGCAGAGACTGCAGCAAGCAGGTCAGTCCGGGACCTCAAGGTAAGTAACCATAAGTGTAACTGAAGTTTGGACAGCTACGGAATGAATTTGGAATGCTGTGAGTCAGTGTGAGCGAGTGTGGCGCAGCGTGATGAGAATTCCTTCGAGTCCAGTCTGAGGCGAGCGTAATAATTTGACTGTCTTTGCCATGGCTCATCGGCTCATAGTACCCACTACCGGCGCCGTAGAGTTTTGAGACAGGTCATATGTTCGCTGTTTCAGTGTTTCAGTGTTTCTGTGTGCATTCATTGTGAAAACAGTGCAGCAGGTCCACCCGAGATCTGGGAGGTTAGGGTTTCTAAACAATCTCCTGACACGTGTGTGAGAGATGCTGCAAGTGATACAACAGTACCATCCATGCATTAGCGAGTAGGTGACATATATTCAGACTGAGTGGGGGGCAGAGGGGGAGATGGCAATCTAGTCTACACTGAGTTAGAGGTGCATCGTGTTTGATCACCATTGACGTAGAGGCCAGGGCAGCGGTGCCGACCCCAGGTCGCCCAGCGAACTGAACAGGATTTTTAGGTATGCCCCCACGCCCACTGGAAGACCTGGGGCCGGCATTGGTAGCTTGGTGTGTGTGGTTTGTCACTGTTCCGGTGGATTAGCTGGGCCTTAATCTGCAGTGACAGTCTGCCTTGCCATGCGAGATAGACATGCGGGGAGAAGCGCATCCGTTCTGCACATAAAACACAGAGATAAGCTCCCGCCAATTGGCCAGTCACTGCAAGTAACTCCTGCTAATGTTAATGTTTGCGACCCCTGCTCTAGAGCCGTGCACTGTTGGCTCACTGGGCTTCCCATTGTACACAACGTTTGAGCGCCCGCCACTAGATGCCACCTCCTTCATATTACCAGCTCTTTTCCAATGCCTGTCAGCACCAGCTTTTCCACCATGCCTGCCAGTGCCAGCCTTTTCACTGAAATTAGCAATACCTGCCACCACGGGCCACTTTCCAGTGCAATCTTGTCCCCAGCATATCGCAAGCACCAGAAAACCGAGGGACATGGCAAAAGGTAATGTTTCCTACTTCCCTATCCTCCATGCTTTTTCCTGCTCCCCCGAAAATCCCTGTGCAGTAACATATCCCTTAATGGAGCGGTTCAGTGCCAGTGCTGGCATTCCCTGTGGCGGCACCTTGATTGTGCCCCTGATAAATCATTGATTGCCTCTCCATCCCTGCATCTCACGTGTGCCCCCTTAACATCTGGCAATGTCTCCCAAACGTTTACATTCAAATTGCCACATTCTTTCTGTGCACACACACCGTCCCAGGGGCAGCAGGAGGGAGTCATGAAGCATGCTGCAGGATTGGAGCACTGCAGGCCGGGCACAGAGCACAGGCACACAGGCCACTGCTTGCTCTGCATGCTGTACGAAAAAGGAGTGGTGGGCAGAATTGACCTGACTGTGCCATTACGATCTTGAGTGATTTTTTAGAAAGAGAACACTAAGGCCTTTAGAATGGGAATAGCCACTTGCTCCCTTTACCTCTGGAACTTGGCACCCGTGATTACACTAGGCAGTTTCAATGCAAAGCCCTGTTTCTTAAGTCGAGCTGTGGTTGCAATGGCAAATATCACAATCTCGCGAGGAAAGGGTTACTTGGGCTGACTGTCTCCCCTCCCAAGTTTTCCCCAGTCCCTGCGCCATCAGTTGCACTGCAGAGCGTTACAAAATAAAGGTTTGTTTTCAGCTTATACAGGGTCAGCAGTGTCGGTGATACAAAGAGAGGATCAGTGGGTTGCGTGACTGCTACAGAGAGGGTACACATATTGCCACTGATTGTCTGCATCACACAGAGGCACCATGTAGAGGGTTAGCACACTGAATTGCATTTTGTCGCTGATAACAGGTTTGTTTTTCCCTCAATGAATAGTACTCTTTGAATTGGGGAAGACGGGCTGTCAAAAGGGACAAAAAGGGTCTGAATGACATGCAATTTCCTGACATATGAAATGTGGGCGAGCTCTCAGCACAGAATTCTGAAGCTGTATTTTCTGGCACACAGAAGGACTGTGAATATGTACCATGACTACATACCCACCTCATGTTTTGATATTTTGGATGCATGGTGCTGAATGAGGCCCCAAACTCTCAATATAGATTTCACCTTAACAAAAAGGGCAACATGCAAACACGTTGTCATTAGCGAAGTGGATCCACTGATAAGCATACCGCTATGGTTGAACGTACAGGTGCCGAGCCACTATATAGGGACATTGCAGTGGCTATGTTGGCATGACTCACTGAACTCATACCAAGTCAACCTTTTTATTAGTTTTGGCTAAAGTGCCGCCTATAAGCTGAAACTATTGCATTCGAGTAAAGGTAGGGAGAAATAGCATATGAGGCGGGAAACAAAGCTTGTACTTGCTGTTTGGTTATTTACCCACATGTTGGCTACCCATGGCCATGCCAATCCTTATGGCCATTTCCAACCACTTTCAGCCCCTCTTCACCCAAAACATATTCTCCAGGGAACTCTTTGAACTAGTTTTATCAAGCCTTGCCATCAAACTTGATGCTTAAAGTGCCTGGCAGTGTTTTTTCAAAGCAGTCTTTTGAGAGTTAATGACTTAATTGGAACAGTAAAAGCACTACTGGTGAAATAAATATGTCAGCCCGGTTTGCCTTGAGCCACTCTATTTTCAAGCACTCTGCCTGCCCTTCACTGAAGTCCTGTTGAACAAGCATTGGCAAAGCCAATTGTTTAAGTTTGTGCATCAGTGTTAGGCATACACCATGCCGTGCTATTATCTGCCCAGGTACTCTCACCACTGTGCAGCTACTACCAACAATGGACAGTTAATACCACTACGGCAGTGCCTGGCAAAGGGCTTTCCCATGCCTACCCAAAAGACAAAACTGTTGGCATTGCCAATGCTTGTTTAAGCATGCCTTTTATCTATGGAACTTTCCCAGCAGGGGAATAGGATGAAATGGAAGAGGGATGCATGTTGTCTGGGCAACTTTAATACCGGATGACTTCATTTTTCTCATCCTCAAAATGTGTAACGTCCCAGGTCCTTCTATCATTAAAGATCTATTTTGAGAGATCATGAACTTATTTAAAACATGACTTTTTAATCCATATATGTTTAAAACATGCTTTAAATGCAATAATTTTGACTAATTCTATTCAACATTTTCTTGGGGGATGCTCCCAATCTCCTCATAGAAGGGTTCGGCTCACACGCTGTGCTCTCTCCTTTGCTGAAATATGGGTCAACTTTGAACAGATTTCCAGGGCCACTTTTGGTTCCCAGTCCAGCCCTGTACCTACGGGTCACATAGGGTGTGATCGTCCGATGCAAATGCCACCCCTTTACTATACGAGTATTTTAAAGCTGCTATGACCTGTAACCATGTAGCAAAGCCCCCATTCAGACCCTCCTCATTGGCTGGGAGGCTGAAGCCACGCCCCCACCGGGTACTAATCCCTGTTAACATCACGTTACGTGTGCAGCGCTCTGATGCTTCATAGCTCCTTATAAACCCACATGTTAAATGCACAATACATCCTTCTACCGAGATGCTCTGCACCAAACGGGAGCAAAGCCACGTGGAAAATCACAGAAAAGATCGATCAACACAAATGAGAAACAGGCGGTTTGTACGTTGCATGAAAAGAAAGTTTATTCAAGCGCATGAATACGCAGGAAGATCTGAAAAGGAAATGTGGCCTGGGCTCCATAGATCTTGAACAGTGAATATTTAACATGGTATAAATGGGCATTGCATCCAGGACCCCCTTTCCCAATGTCATCCGCTGCAATTTCTGCATGGGTGTCCCAGTGGTTGCAATCATTGCGACATACACTAGAAACCAGCAGTGTTACAGAGAAAACAACCCATCGCTGTGCCCAGAAACAGAATCCAGCTGCCGCCCAGCTGGTGACATCCTTGTGTGTGTCATTGACTCGGTGCCAGGCAGCACTTTTCTCTTCTAGATCAAAATGCAGTCCCCAAATCCCGGTGAAGCCAATGAGTGGCTGATCTCATTGTGAGTGCGGAGTCCGAGGGCTCCCAGAGAGGTGCACTGGCAAAGTGGCAAGCAGTCCTAGAAGGGGTGCGGGTACTCAGGCATGCTCATCTCTTCGAGGTGTCCTCATTTTTTTAATCCAATCTTTTGGAGGCGTATTTGACTCCATCACGATACTCATCAACGACCGTGTATGTCTTTGTTTCTACGACGGGCGCTGAAACACAATGAATAGAAGGGGTCGATTATGTGACCTCTCTGCTGAAAAACAGACCACACAGGGGCTGATCCCCCAAGACACTCCCGGGAGTAACCCTGAGACAATCCCATTCACACAGATATTCCTGATATCACGTCCCATGAGCAAGTTAGGAGTAAGTCAGGATTACTACTGGTAACCTCCTCCAGTCGGCTCATGACATTGGTGTGGGGGCCTTCCCAGGAATGCTATCCAATCCACACTCTGAAGCCATCTATCGGCCCTTTCCCAAGCAGCGCGCAGTGAGCGCATCTGGTAATTCAGACATACAGAGCATAGCGGAACACCAGGAGAAAAGCAAGTAAACTAGGTTTGGATCTCTCAGCTGTGAAATTGTTCTGGGATCTGGGATTCCATTTAATGCATCTGGATGTGCTCCTCATCTGACTTTTCACTGTACCACCACAGAATTCCAGGGAAGTTCAGTGACCACCTGGGAAGTGCACTTACTCCATGGGAATTCTAACTCCCACCTGCACATTTGAGTTACTACCTATGTGGGCCCTTTAAAACTGTGTAAATTACCACCTGGGAATTTAGATTATAATCTGTGAAACATCGACCAAATGCCACCTCACACCTGAAAATTACATTGAACCAATAGGGAACTGCATTTGCTCTCTGTACTTTAAATTACCTTTGGTAGTGCTGGAGCTTGAGGTTCTGTGTGAAGCAGAGCCTGCACCGCTGCTGGAGCCATAACCCCCTGAAGAGGAGCCTCCAGCTCTTCCAGAGCTAGAACCTGAGCCTCTGCCGGACCCCGATGCCGATCCTGAGCCCCTGCATCCAAAATAAAAGGAAACCATGAATATGCCTGGTAAATAAGGAGTGACATCACACCCGTTCTTCTTCACACTCACATGTCTCGTTATCTCTATGATCTTGTGAATGCGTAACATGGAACTGGCCTTCATGTCTCTGGTGATCCTGCGGCCAAAGGCAGAGTTGGGATGTAATATCTCCACGACCCCAAGGTGGCTTTATTTGGTCATCAGAAACATTTTGATCAATATTCTGTTTACACATCATGAAAAGCAGCACTGGCAGATCTGAACATTTTGGCTTTTGTGCCAGCATTTTCCAGGCACTGCCATGATGGTGTCTGGCCATCAGATGGAAACAGCTGGCAAAGGGTGGTGGTGACTGGCCAAATTATGACAGTGCCTAGAAAATGCATCCATAAGAGCTACAAGTGTTCAGTGTGAGAAACAGGTGCAATAAGGCACATACTGCACATACATTAAGTGAGTAAAGGCAAACTTGGTTTTGGCATTTTTATCACTTTGTGCAATTAGGTGTTGCTTGCGACAACCAGAAACCTAAACTATTGCATCAGAGTACAGATAGGAATTAATTCTACATGAAGAGGGACACACAGCTGGTTGGTGTTTTTAGGTTATTTGCCAACCCATTAACTGCGAATGGCCAAGCTAAACACCGCTTCATGGGAACTCATTGGGTTCGTTGTATTCAAGATTTGCTGTCAAACTTTGCACTCGAAGTGCCAGCCAGTGTTTTTTTTTTAAATCAGACTTCTGAGAGTTTATGACTTAATTGGAGTAGTACACCCGCTGCTGGTCTATTACAGATGTCTGTAGCAGGTTGCCTTCAGCCACTCGATTTATGAGCACTGCTATTAGATGTCCAGGTACTCGCACCTGCTACCACCAATGGCCAGTTGACACCAGTTGACACCACTGTGGTTGTGCATGGCAAGTGCCTTTCAAATGCCTACACAAAAGCCCAAACGGTTGCACTGTCAATGATTGTTGTGCTAAGAGCTGGTTCACAGCTACAGATATGTCATTGAACTTCGTATGACTGCTTTGAAATGACAGTGATACCCTTTTGAGAAAGCACCTAGCTAGTCACAGAGACCCCAGAGATGTGTTTGTTTGGGCAGCGAGGGGCAAGTTGTGGGTGGCAATGTCCACAGAGACTAGCCTGACCTCAGGCTGCCAATGGGTGGGTAAAAAAGCCAAAAAGCACCAACAGGGTGTCTGTCCCTTCCTACATCCCATCCCGCTAGTGGGATGTTTACCTCCCGAGCCAGAAGTATCGACTTAAAGGCAAGACTGACAGTGACACCAAATAGCCACATTGAATGGAGACTTCTCGTTAGGTGACGTCTGCAATTCAGTTGAATGCTGTGCACTAATAACAGGGTCGTGTTTTGTGTTGGCTCTTGTTTTGGTGAATGTCACACCCCTCACGACTAACATCGGGTGGGCAGAATACGAGATCTTTCCATGTGATGCACCTGGGCATCTGAAGATGGCATGAGGCTTTGCTTCACGGTTGGTCACGCCGGCTCTTCCTTACCCATCCTGGCCATCCAGCAGGTGTTGGTAGGTCGCAATCTCCTGCTCCAGCCGTGACTTGATGTCAAGGAGTTGGTTGTACTCATCGCTCTGGTGCTCACTCTGGCTCCTCATATCGGTCAGCTGCTCTTCCACGGCGCTGATCTGGCTTTGGAGCGCGACCAATTGTTGGCAGTAGCGGCCCTCTGTCTCGGCCAATTGCTGCTCCAGGGAGCTTTTCTGTAAGATAGACACGGGATGTTATGGGTTAATGAACAGGAGAAGTATATCATCTCTCAGGAGCTGCGTCGTTACGCGTAGTGTTTATGGCAAGCGGATGTTTGTGAGTGACAAGATCACAGCCTATATTTTGCCGCTAGCGGAAACTACATTTTTCTGGTATAATGTCCAAGTTTGTTGGCTTGGGTTCCTGCGTGTCATGACCCTGATATGGTCAACAGAAAAAGCCTATGACAGGGTGGCATGGTGGACTGTTTAGTCAGACAAAGAGCCTGGAAACATTCTCTAGCAGGAGTGTAGGCAGAGTTAGGCTCTGCACAGGACTTAGCATGGACCTGGGAGAGATTCAGTACTAAGAGGAGCAGGAGTACTGTGCAAGCTGGAGACCAAGTAGAGTCTGTCATGCTTCAGAATAGAGAGCATCAAGTGAACTGAATGTGTGCTGGCATTCAGTGTATTCATCTACTATTTGGGCACATACATACCCCCCTGGATTACAGCCAGTGCTATGAGCTCCCTTCAGAAGAACTTTGAAGGACCGGGTCGGCCCTCTGCCAAGAGCCTTATACTATTCTATATATATACACACACACTGATTATCTTTGAATTGGCTCCTAGTGCCAGGTGTTACTTGCAGCTGTATGCTGTAACAAGATATGTAGAAATGAAGTTATTAGATGTGTTGTTGCACCTACTCATGATAATTCTCAAAAACTGAAATGAGATTTGTTTTGTATTTGTTATTTCACACTCCTTATTCAGATAACACAGCTGGAAGCTGGCAGAGCATCCCGGCATACCAGCACGGTTGCTGCAGCTACACTAGGCAGAGGAGGGCCACCACCAAGATGAACCATTGCATACCATTGACAGTTGGGACTGCAGCTCAATCTGAAGTGCTTGCAATGAGCGCTTCAGGTCTGAGGACTCGCTCTTGCTCGAATGCACCTGCTCCACCCCTGTAGAGATGTCCTGCTTCAGCTTCTCGCTCTGCAAGTGAAAACAGACAGAATTGAGTTTGGGCTTGTGGTCTCCTCTGCTGAGCATTGGCGGCCATCTTGGCTAGCAATGAGGCCTTCACCTTTTGCTTGAACTCCTCTTCTGCCTCCTGTCGGTTCTTCTCTGCCAAGGCTTCGTATTCCTGCCTCATCTTGTTCATGGCGTCGAGTAGGTTAATGGCCGGAGCAGCACGCATTTCAACACTGAGTTCTCCATCAGCGACGCTTTGATGGCCCTTTATCTCCTGAGTAAGAAAGCCAAGCAACCAGTTAACACAACCGACATTCCAAAAGAACCAAAATGCCATTCTAGCTCTACATCTATCACTGGAATTTTGTTAAACAATATTATTTGTGGTGCTAAGTAAATATTGAGATGAGTGATTAGTTGTCAAGGGAACAGAAAAAAAATCACTGCAGGGTACGGAACCAAGCAAAGTTATGGAAAACAATGGCCCAGCATCACAGCAAGTGGTGCGGCTCAGCAGATATTTTGGACGACAACTCCCATCAGCCCAAGCAAGCACAGTGAATGGTTAATGATAATGGGATTCAGAGTCCAGAACCTCCGTAGAGCTGTAGGGTAGATAAACCATAGTGGGTAAAGCAAGGTTGCTATTTTTTTTCTCAAAAAGTGATATATGCCTGGATATTGATTAGGCTACCTGCAAAGTAATCAGATCAGGTACCCAAAAGTAAATAAAGCTATTGAATTCAAAGTAAGAATGACTCTTCGCTTCCTTCAAACAACCAAGGGGAGTCAACATTGCGAAGATGGGGAACAGAAAACGTGGCCACGAAGGTGTCTCTGTTTTACGCTATTGGAGCTTAGACTGCACAGAGCGGACGCATGCACATTGCAGCCATCTTTTTACATGCACTGTGTCTGTAGTGGAAAAAGTCACAAAGAATACTGATTCTAAACAGCTAACATGCTTCTGTAACCACGGCTCTGCACGCGAGGAATCACCACAGGTCATCGTTTGGGTATAGCCCAGGTACTGACAATACCGCCCCCTCACATAACCCAGCAAGAGATGCAGGCTCTGATGCTGTTGCCTCAAGCCCACACGTGTACTCTTCAGCTCATCACCCTATTCCACTATTATCGACTTTTCAGGGTAAAACTGATTTGTGATCAGTTTTGTAAAATGCCTCGTGATGGTTTGTCCATTTCGTGAATCGTCTCAGAAGCCTACATTCTGGGTTCTGAAATTACCAAGAAGGCCCCAGAAGGGTATGGCCATCTGCAAAATGGGCCTGTATTGATTTCTGGTCATGGTGGATAGTGACAAAGTAGCAGACGTGTATAGAATTGAGGTGCGCGGAATTGATAAGGTAGCAAGCAGCATTCCAAAGCGTGTGTCCCTGATCCATATACCCTGATAGAAGAGGCAGTCTAGAAGACATCCAACCATGTCATTCATTGAGTCAAAAATATGTGCAGTGACTCGCACCGTGGACAATCTTAAGGCCACCAGGAAATGACGCACATACCTCCTCGTGGTTCTTCTTGAGGGCGGCCAGCTCCTCCCTCAGGCTCTCCACCTGGGTCTCCAGGTCAGAATTGCACAGGGTCAGGTCGTCGTGGACTCTGCGCAGGCCGTTGATATCTGCCTCCAAGATCTGGCGTAGTTTCTGCTCGTTCTCATACCTGGGAACATGTCAAGAAAAACACTGACAGGTCAAGGCGATTATCCCACTTTCTTAGCTCCTGACTGAAACCCATCTAACTAGCGCTGAGAAGCCTGTTGGGCCTAAAGTCCCCAGCGTCACAGCCATGCTTGGCGGCAAGGAGGTTTCATTCAGAAAGGAGATTTAAGGTACAGAACCTCAGATTGGCACAGAGGGTGGTAACGTGCAGGCACGTACTTCTGAACGCCACGTGCTCCTTAACTCTTGTTTGCTTGTGTTGTTCCCAAATTCAAATTGAAACTGGTCTTGCCTTGCAGGTCTCTGGAGTTTTGGAAAAAACTGCACTTTGCTGGTCAAATATAAGGGGCCACACATATAATGTGTGCGAATAACGTGTGCAAATAATGTGTGCACAGCAGGGCCACAGTCTTACAGGCTTTCACTGAACTCTTGCTCTATTTCCCCTCGTGTGACTAGGAACCGAAAGAGGCCCAGGAAATAATTGTCAAAGTGACACCATATTGTGCATTTTCAGAAAGCCCAACTCTTTTCCTATGAGAACATTTGGAAATAAAATAGGTTACCTCATAAAGGAGGCCCAGGGTGCAGAGGGCTACCAGCACATCTCCAGAGTTCCTTACAGGCCAGTCCAGCCCTGCCCAGGGTGCAGAGGCTTACCAGCACATCTCCAGAGTTCCTTATAGGCCAGCCCAGCCCTGCCCAGGGTGCCGAGGCCTACCAGCACATCTCCAGAGTTCCTTATAGGCCAGTCCAGCCCTGCCCAGGGTGCAGAGGACTACCAGCACATCTCCAGAGTTCCTTACAGGCCAGTCCAGCCCTGCCCAGGGTGCAGAGGGCTACCAGCACATCTCCAGAGTTCCTTACAGGCCAGTCCAGCCCTGCCCAGGGTGCAGAGGCCTCCCAGCACATCTCCACCACCTCCACAACAGATATCCATTTGTGATAGTTGGCTTTTTCCTTTTCCTTTGAAGCGCTAAGACACTAAATATGCTCACCCCTTCAATGCCAAACTGCACCTATGTTTTGATGTACTGTAATGGCATATTCCAACAGGTCACGTGGGCGCTCTTTAGAAGTGGCCATGTTAGAAGGGCACCCCCAATACATTCTGCTCTGCTGATGTCACGTTGGCTTAAACTCTACTAAATGTTCCACTTATCTTTTTATTTATGGACTTTAGGCACGATAATGCACATTCATGTATCTATAGTAGCCCCACATTGAAGCATCTCGCCCATCGTGTAACTATCCTTACAGTGAGAGTCTGGCAGCTGGTACCAAAAATCCATAGCTCCCGTTCTAAGATGGCCGCCAGTGAGCGAGCGAGCACCCATATTAGACGAGGGTCTTGTGTGTCAGGTTGGGGCATTGCCTTATTACAGATATTTTTCCGGGGCTTTTTTAAACTGGTGGTGCATCAGGACGCGCCACGGTTGGCGTGTGGTGCTTACTCACTTGAGCTTAAAGTCCTCGAATGCCAGGCTGGCATTGTCGACCATCAGAATGACGCTTGCATTCGCGATTTCAGCAGAGATGATCTGTAAACACACGTTGCAAGCAGAGTGAGTACAAGGTTTCTTGTATGAATGTTTCTGTTTCATAGAATTTCCACTGCAGATGACATGGAATGCACACCAGGGGCCGGAGTGAGGAAGCCTTGCACCAGTGCAAAGGTGCACAGCATTAGCAATAGTGCAACACGTTTTTAGCAACAGGGCAAACTTTGCCGTAGTGCTAATACCGTGCAACTTTGCACTTGCACCGGTGCAAAGTTTCTGTAGCCTGGCCCCAGTTTACCCCCTAATTACATGGAGCTGCATTGCCTCAATGTGCTTTTACCTTCTAAGTGTCTCAACAGTCAACCAACTCTGTGTGTGCTGAGTTGTGGAGGAAGTCTACAGCCTACGCTGGACCATTTCAATGAAGGATAACACAAAACAAGCATTGGAAAAGCCAACAGTTTGGGGTTTGGTGTAGGCATGGGATAGCCATTTAGGCACTGCTGCCCATGTGATGGTAACTGCTGCAAAATAATGTGAGCACCTGGGCATCTGAAAGCTGTGCCTGGCAAATGCCTGTCTAATATCTATACACAGGGCACATCAGCTGGCTTTGCCAATGCTTACTGTGAACAGGATTTCAGTTATAGGACCTACAGAAGGCTTATACACCAAGTAGCTGACAGAACACGTGGGTAAGAGAATATTATGACAGTAGTAGCACATTTATAGTTGCAATTAGACCGTTCAATCTCTGGAGGTTGCTTTGAAATAACGGTAGGAATTTAGGGCACAGCGTTTGATGTTACTGCCTGATAAATCCATCTCAGTGAGATCCTAGGAGGATGGGTATTGAATGGGGGGGTCGGTTAGTAGGTGGGAATGGCCATAATGATTAGCCTGGCCAAGGGAATTCAATGGTTGTGTACATTATCAAACCTCCACAAGTGTGTGCTGCTCATCATATATAATATTCCTTCTAGTTGTACTATAAAGCAATGGTTTTGGATAATAGGTGGCGCTTAAGCTTTACCTAATAGCCAAAACGAAAAAATCCGGCACATCCCTAGTAGGACGTCGATTTGTCAGCCTGAATGCAAAGTGCTAGGCATGTCACACATTTCTAGTCAAGGTCACAAAGTGCTAGCCAAGGTAAAAAAAGTGCTACTCATTTCTCGTGGCACTAGTCAGCCTTTCTTGTTTGTTTGTTTATTTTATTTATATAGCGTGCCTGACCCAGAGGTATCTGGGCGCTTTAGAATGCGGTTACATGTACAGGGCAAGACAGTCTGGGAGAAGATAAAGTGCCTTCTTTTAGGAAGTCCTGTTGTTATGGAATCATTTTGAGTATCATCTGTACTTGGAGATGGGGCACCGTGTGCCGAGCACGTGGGTTGTTTCATTATATATCACCATAACAATTAAACAAACCACACATAGTCACGCACAACAGCACATGCCGACTGCCAACCGAAAATGACACCTGTGCTCAGCCATCGGTGTAAACTGATCGGAAACTGCCAAAAGCACATCACAGCTCCCTTGCTCTTTTCTCCCGCTCAGTCCTGCTAACTTACACCCCATAGCACTCTCGCTTTACAGAGCCGACAGAGCGCCAAGGGACCACCCAGGTGGTGACAGTGCGCGCTACAAGAACCTTTAACATAACTTAACACATACCGTCGGCTTTAGAAGATTACCAATTAGATCTGCTCCTGTACAGATGGAAATAGTTTTAATGCGTGAGTTTGGGAGGTAAAGGCTTGTGTGAATAGTCATTTAATTAAAACCCCCTTTGGATTGTGATGGCCGTCAGAGCGAAGCAGCTGAAAGTGGTGCAGGTCTCTTTTGCCACTCATTTGACATCCCCCTACTGCATTCACCAACACATTGATTAAAAGTAAGGAATTACCCTCTCAGGTTGTTTTGACAAATATCCTGGCCATCCACCCGACATTTAACAGAACCCTCTTTTCCTGAGTTTTCACTTGATCACGTCCTATTTAAGTTTTGGGAGCTTGAAGCTGCTCCCTGAACAATTGCCCCGACTTAGTAGCTCAGCAGCCCGGGGCTCTATTGTGTAGTATTTCTTTTGGGAGCAGCAATGTAGGTGTTCCTGAAATTGGAGATTATGACATTTCAAAGGAAATGGCAAAACATTCTGCGAAGCAAAAGTCTGTGCTGTTAGTGCTGGCCTGGTGCCACTGAGCAGGAAATGCTTGAGTGCACGTTTTGGTTTGCATAGCACCTGGTGCCCTGGGGTCTTACTTTGAGGAGAGCCGAGTATTTGTAGTATGTTTATTCTCAAGCAATTGTGTTCATATTTTTTTTTTTTTTTTTTTATTTTTTATTGGTTTAAATTCAAACCTTTAAAATGTTTTGCAACACATATGAAAATTTTAAAAATTACATTGGCTATTTCAAGTCTCTCCCAAGTGACCTCTTCTTTATAGTTTCCTGATCAAGCGTTACTTCACTTTTCTTAAATGCCTGGTATACAGTGGGAATGGTGCCGACCTTTAATCACTCATTATTGTCTTTTAGTCTCTCTTCTATCACTGCCAGGAAGGAGGTCAAAGGTATAATTAATTTCATATCTTGCCCGTTCCACATGGTCTCCCACCACTCGTCCGCGCCTGCTGATAAGTTATTATCATTCCATCGTCCCAGGTGAATTGATCTTACGTCTTTCAAGGCAGCGCAGAACAAGACTAGATGTTTAAGAGATTCTAGCTCGATTTTGCACAACCGACAGGTTGGGGTCATATGTGTATTACACGCCCAATGGCCAATTCTGTCTTTAGTTTTCATTGCATTTAATCTAAAGAGCATAAATGATCTTCTTGCTTTTGGATTAGGAAATCGGGTTAGATATTTTTGGAGGATGTCGTATCCTCTTGCTTCAGCGGGGCAATCTTTCATCGCTTTGACGTTGTTACGTTCGCTGCATGTATTTATCCAATCCCCACGCCATACTTTCTTTTTTGCTGCTGTGGGGTTTGTGAGTAAGTTTTCCAGGGTGATGTTATACATTGTTAACAACTCTTCGCAACGTCTTACCCATTGTGACAAAATACCTGGCCCTTCACGCGAGGCATGATGGAAAATTTGAAATTGGAGGATTCCTTCTTCTACTCTCGTTTTCCGAAACAATGAGAGTTGGTTCCAACATATCTTGGCGTGCAATGATGTTAAGGCTAATTCATAACGTAAGCAGGCTGTAGCAATTCCCGGCGGAAGACTTAGTGCCTTAGACCAGAACATGTGTTCCAACACGGCCCAGTGAGTTGACGGACAGCCAAATGCGTTTTCGGCTCCGTATGCCAGAATTGGAGACACTTTCTGTATATAGAAATTCCGCAGTGGTTGCAGTGAGAAGCGTCCATATTTTTTATGTATCACAAGGCCTTGGCAGGCCAACTGGCCACACTTTCGCTTGGAATCTGTTACCCATGGTTCATCGCAGATGCTGGAATTCAAGATCATTCCCAGATATTTCACGCTTTTAGACAGTTGCAGTGTCTCGTAATTTAACTGCCATGTCTGTCTTGAGCCCTTTTGTTGCCAGCTTGTTTTTAGATTCTCAAAGATCAATATTTCCGTTTTTGTTGTATTGATCTTTAGCTTGTTCTGACATACATAGTTGTGAACTGCTTCCAATTTTCGTTGGAGCCCTATTGGGGTTAGATCTAATAATACCAAATCATCGGCGTATAGTAACCACTCTATCTTTGAAGAATTTAGTTTTGGTGAGAATGATCTCACAGATTGGATTGTAGCTCCTATATCGGAGATAAAGAGACTGAAGATAGCTGCTGCTAAGGGACATCCCTGCTTGACCCCTTTGTGCGTCATAATTTGGGATGACAGGGTCCCAAGTCGGTCAAGTCTAATGGAAATTGAGGTATCCTTGTGAAGTTCTTTTATGGCAGCGAGTAAGCCTGGTGGACAGGCCCACATTTCTAGCTTTTGCCACAAGATTTCTCTGTCGACCATGTCAAAGGCCGTAGAGAAGTCAACAAAAGCCAAATACACTTTCGTGTTTGTTCTAAGGGCCTCCATTTTCAACAGGTTTAGTATAAGCAGGTTCAGTGAACAGCCAACTGATTTTACAAAACCTGCCTGTCGTGAGTCCACTCTGTTTGTTGTTTTTGTCCAAGCAGTCAGTTTCTTATGTAACAATGAAGAGAAAATCTTGCCCAAAACATCGAGTAAGGCCACTGGTCTGTAGTTCTTTGGTAATAATCTGTTGCCTTTCTTAAATATTGGTATGATGATTCCAGTCTTCCACGAGGCTGGTACTTGCTTTTGAGAATTAATTCTCGCGAATAGTTCGCAGCAAAAATCAGCCCACAAGACCGGAAATTGTTTAATCATACTGTTCGACAGCCCATCAGGGCCAGGTGCCCGGGAGTTTTTTGCTCTCACGATTGTCTCGTAGATATCATCTTTAGAGAACTGTAGGTTCCATGTTGTTGCATCAGAGGGAACATTATTTGGCTCAAGATCTTTGTAGTACAAGGCTGTGAAGTGATTCACCCATTCTTTTTCTGACACTGGGCAAGCTTGCAAGACGAATTGTGGCGCTTCCAAGCTGTTGATTGTGCGCCAGAATTCTCCACTATCTTTTTTCATTAGTGTCGTCATCATCGCTTCTGCGTCATTTTGATGTATAATCGCTCGATGGCTTTTAATCCAGTTCTTATAGGCTTGTCTCGCTACTTTGTTTTTCTTCGATATTTCATCAGTTGGACCTTGGTTGTTTTTGCGAATTTCAGCTCTCATCCTTCTCTTGCGTTGTTTTATCATGATGTCAAAGGTGTGTTTATTTTGGAAGGACCAATTTTTCATTCCAATGTTTTTTGTCTTAAATTGTGACAACATTGGGACGTAGTCGATCTCCTTCCGTAATGACTTGTATTGGGTACATATCATAGATACTTCCTCTTCCTTCAACCTTAATCGCCGACGGTTTGGTTCCACCAAAATTTTTGTGCCCCATGTTTCCCTCTCCATGCCGCCAGAGTCTTGGAATTTTAGTTCCAACATATCATGGTCACTATTGTCCATTGTTTGAATTTTCAATGATTTGGTTTTCTCGTGTATGGTATACGACACAAATATATAATCAATGATGGAACTTTGACCCTCTCGCTTCCACGTTGGCTTCGGCGGAATGTCCCCTTGTGTGCAGCCATTTAACATAGAGAGACCCCTCACTTCCAATTCGTCGTTCCATGATCTGGCCAGCTGACGTTTAAAGGAGCTCTGTGGGTTGAAGAAGTCGATGTTCAAGTCTCCACAAACAATAACATCACTTCCAGAGTTAAATTCTAGCAAATTATCAAGGATTGTAGTGACCTGATCTATAAATAGCTGGGTCCCAGTTCGTTTATGGTTCCAATATAGATTAATGATATGGATCACATCACAAGCCTTTGTAGGAGCAACAGATTTTCCTATCTCACAGACCTGTATGTATGAGGTGTAATTAGTTGCTTTTAACAACCGGTATCCCGAGGACCGGTTAATCATTGTCAGTAGTCCCGCTAATGGACGTCCTTTTTCAGCTTTAATGGCTGGATTTAAGGCACATTCAAAGTTTGTGATGGTCGGTAATTCACACATCCAAGTTTCCTGCAGGCAGATCAGGTGTAAGTCGTTAAACCAATTGTTGTTTCGGAGATGTGTGAAACCTCGTGTGTTCCATGAAGCAAAACTACATTCCTTAATCACGTTAAGCATTGGGCGTTAACTGTTGGATTTCGTGTTTAAAGCAGATGCCATCCAATTCCAATCTTCTCCTTGACTGACCCCTGTTTGTGCGTTTAGTAATGGCAAGTTTAATTTTGCGGATGGTTTCGCGTTATCTATAGTGATTTTAATTTTTTCCATGGGCTCAGTTCTCATATTTAGATTCTGCTTTCCCATCACCAGTCTATGCAGGGTTACCCCTGTAAGGTTCGTCTTTCGTACCAATTCTCCCTTGTCGCAGTGTGGTTGCCGTCTTGGAGCCGTTTGATCACTGTTTCTCAGAGTCTCTGCTGTCATAGATGAGTTTTTGCCACAACGCAGAGACTCCCCTTCTTGGTGTTCTTTCTCATCTTCTTTGTCACAACGTTCGGGGTCCAACACCCTATAGGTGTCAAATCCCAATGACAGCAGTTCTTCATCAGCATCAAGAATTACATTTGCAATTAGATTCGAGTTTAGATGGATTATGACCCTGTCAGTACACAATTCGTCTGGGAATTCAATAATTTTTATATCTTTTGATTCAAGCGCACGGAGTCGCGGGACATGATGTAATAGCCTTAGTACGTTCATTCGATTCAGTATGAGATTGTCGTCAGTACCCTCGAGCCGTTCTAGCATTAGTTTTACCGTATATGATGGTTTCACAGGACATGCTAGTGGACGTTGAGTCCTGCGTTTCTGACTTTCCTTCGATGGTTCTGCACGGTTGCATTTAAGAGTCAGAAGTTTCGGTACTTTAGTTTTTTGCTGTGGACTTGCCTTCAACGCAATATTTTCCTCCGGATTTATCTCGTTTGGAGTGCAATTTTGTGAGCCAACAGCAAATGGGGAGTTTGCCGATTTTTTAATCAGTTGTCTTTCTCTTTTTTCTTGAAGTGTGATGAATTCAGGGCTCTTAGGTTCTCTCATCGCATCCAACGGCTTAACCTCACTGGGAATTATCTCGCACGTTCTCCCTTTGACTTCCTGTCTTTTGTTATCTGCTAAGGCTTGCTGCTTTTGGGCCTCGTCCGAGGTCTGGTTGCATTGGCTGAGTTTTTGTTCCATTGGGGTTTCGTTGACGCTTTGAGTATCTCTTTGTTCGACGCTGGCTTTCACTGCTTCATCGTCTTCCACAGCCATGTCTTCGTATACTGACAGTTCCATTAGATCGTCTTGTGTTGCCAGGTCTTCTGCGTTTTGCACATACTCTTTAGGTTTTTTAATTATCTTCTCTTGTTCAGGCTCGATAATTTCCGTCTCTTTGATTGTTTCAGCTAGTTTTAAGCTTGAAGAAATAGCTTTATCAACCAAATTAAACATATTCAAATTTCGCAGGAATTTTCGAGCCCCATTTTGATTTGATTTTTTTCGGGCAGGCATATTTTTCAGTTTTTTTGTTTGCACAAAATTTGACTTTGTGTGCGTCATTTTTCTGGTTTGGATTTCTGCCTCCGAATTACCAAAGATTGGGAATAATGCTGCTGATTTCGGTATTATAAGTGGTATAGTTTGTTGAGCATCAGCCAAGTCAACAGTCTTCTGTCTAGCAGAAGAGCTCGCTGGAGATTGTAAATCCACCAAGGCTGGGTTTAATGCGTTTTGGGTCTGTAAAAAGGCCGAATTAAACGAGATTTCATGCAAATTAATTTGATTGTCGCTTTGCTCATTTAAGTTGTTAACCATCGTCGAGTTTCTTGTCTCCGGCACTGTTCCTGTAGCATCTGAACTGGTTCCTTCGGTAACCAGATCAATCACTTCTGTTTGAGGAGTTTCTGTTGGCGTGCTAACTTTGGCAGTAAGGTTGTTAGCTTGAGTCGTCTGTGTTTGAGAGTCGGACATCCTTGTCCCTTTTGCGGATTTTCCTGTGATTATAAGGTTTGAGCTCACTACTTTATTGCCTAAGTCTTTCTGCTTTCCATCAGGATTCCTCACTTCGCAATTGTGCATTCCATATGATTTGTGAAACAAGGATAACGCTTCTTTGGCTACTTCTGCAAATAGTTTTTTATCAATCGTGTCATTCTGTTTGTCCTCCCTCAGTGCTTGCATACCCAAAACTATTTGTTTATTCACTTCATTTTGTTTATGGCCATCCATCCCTTGGTTTGTCTCTAGGTGAACCAGTTTTGAGTTCATCAATGCTAATAGTGTTGTGACGTCCTTCAAATTATCATTCAGTGTTTCATATAGTTTAGTAAATGGAGTGAGAGAAATTGCCATTGCTGAGGTTAATGCTGTTAGTAAATCGTTCGTGGGCACATGGACACATGGGGCAGTGTGTTTACTTTGCGTTAGCTGTTTTGTCTCATGTGTGTTTTGTCTGGCCTTTGCACCCCCTCTCCTTATTTTAGGGAATGGACGTTCACCAATTGAAGAGTCTGTTGAATCAGACTCTCTTGATGAATCATCACTGCGGGAGGTCAAACTTCTGCTTATCGACATCTTTTTGCGTTGAGGTGAACCAAAATGATGATAAATAGGTATCCTTTTTTGGGAATCAGCCACAAGTTCCCCCTGTGAGTGAACTGAACTGCCAGGGGATACATTCACTCTTGCTTTATGTCTTTTATAATTTGCAGAACCCCAAATATCTTGGTTAATGTCTGTAACTTGTGCACAGGGTCTTTTCTGAGCATTTTTCTGAGTCAAAGCAGTTGTTGACGTAGAAACTGCCGATTGATCAAAGGCTCTAGATTTATTCAGGGATATCAGGTTTTGTAACACAGCTGAAACCACTTCAAGTGAGTTTCTTTTATCAGTGGTCACGGAAGAGGATGACGTTTCCGTCTCATGCTGTGTGAATCGCAGCTGTCCTGTTTTATTTGGTTGAGAACAAGTTTTTAACGTATCTGGGCTGGGCGCCTTGTGGCTCTCGCTTTCAACACAATTGGTATCAGATATACTGTCATGCGACTTATCATGTACATTGTGTTTTGTGGCGGATTCCGCCAAAGTCGGTGAAACATAAAGTGCACTCACCCTTGGAACTGCATCACTCTCAAGCGTCCGAGTAGGAGAGGCACTGTAAGGCTCGACGCGAGGGGACACACCGGCGCCTCTGCTCACCTCCAGAGCGGCTACCTGAAGCCGTACGACTTCATCACCACTCGCCGCGCTGTCTTGCGCGGCCTCCGGGCACTCCCCCCGCTCGCGCACGTCATCACCTGTTGCCGCGTCCAACACATCCTGTGCAGGCGCGATGTCCTCCACCGTCGCCTCGTCTCTCGCCGTGGCCGTGTCAGCGTCGTCCACCACGGCCACAAGTCCGCTGGATCCACGCGCGGCGCCGACCTCCGGCAGGCCACCATCTCCACCACACGCCAAGGCAGACCCCCCAACGCACCCCGCAACGAGTGCGCCGGGAACAGTCGCTCCGGCCGCCTCCATCCGCTGTGTCGGACATGGTGTCGCAGCGACCTGAGAGGTGAATATTGCTTGTGTATGATTGGAAACAAGGAAGCGTTTCTTTACCGCTTCACACTCCTCTTCCTTTTCTAGGGGATCAAACACATCTTCCGAAAGTTCTATCATAGAGCGATCTATGAGTTGTGTTTTGTCACTTGTTGAACCACATGAAAAATATTCGCTTTGTTGTTTGGTCTTTGCATGCGTACCGTCAACCTTCGCCGCCCTTTTCACTTGGGCTCTTGTCCTCGAGATTGATTGTTGACAAGAGGACCTTGGGATGAGTGGGTCCATTTTTCTGCAAATGAGCAGAGGGGTGATCTAATCTGGCGCCTCCCGCCGCTCGCCAAACAGCAAACAGCAGTGTCCTCAGCCCTTTGCACTCAGGTGTTCATATTTATTTTTACTGCAAACAGATATTTGACCAGAGATGAAGTGACTTTTTACAGGTTGTAGAGTGTCAGTGTTAATCAAACTCCTTTGAATGGAAAATGAGACGGTGTGAAATGAGCCACGTGACCATAGAGATATTCTTCATTAGCACCCTCAGCAAGTGCAAGACCCAATCAGGTTGCTCCGAACCTTGGCTGTACCTACCAATGCAAGCCTGTCTTCGGAGCAACCCGAGTGCTCTCTGCACCCACCCTCCACCCAGCGCTGCTCTCTTCGCTGTGCTCGGTCCCTTAATTTGGGCAGTAGGTCGTTACCTACAGGGTTAACCCGCCACCTCGGGGCATGTTGCCTCAGTGTCACAGTTTCACCTTCATCAGGGTCTAGAAAGATATGCACCATTTGTGACCTGATTTTTTGTTTGTAACTAGTGCTGTGGTTCAATTTTTGGAGGATGAACTAACCTACCAAGCCAATACCTTAGGACGTTATTGCATGTTTTTAGAAGTCACAATACTTCCATTCTTGTATTTTTGGGGCGAAACAACTTGTTTGACAAATCAGATGGCCATAAATTGCTGGAATAAAAAAGACAGGTGGGATTCTGCTGCTGTCTGTTGGTGAAGGATCAGATCAAAATGAGAGAGAAATCAGGCAGGAAATGTGTAGACATCCCAATATGGCCACAGAGAGTGGCGGGAAGATCTCTGGGAAACGTCCAGGCAAAATAAGAAGGCCTCCGTTTCTTTAAGAATACCTCTGAGCCTCCACGACTGGGGCCAGATTACAGACACGTTGCACTGGTGCAGGTGCACATTGCCACTGTGTTGGCACATGGGTAAAGTGTGCACTATTTCTAATACCACTGGGGCATGTTAAAAAACCATTGAACCATGAGAAGTGTAGTTTGCCATGGTATAAGCACCCGAAAAAAAATGGTCCTAGTGGAAACACATAAATCTTTGCACCAGGGCAAACCTAGTGATAACACCATGCAATTGTGCACTTACATTAGTGCAAATGTTCTGCAATATGACCCTTGGAGTCATGTTTTAAACACAGATATGTGGATGGGAGCCTGACCTACTCCATCCGACTTTTTTGGGAAGGTTCTCCCCTGTTCCCCTCCCTTGCCGCACTCTGAAACACTTGTGCACGAGCGCGATACAAATATTATATCATATCATTCCATTAAGTAACGCATTGTTTGCATCATCAACTTTGCTGACATCTTTGGCAATACATGTCATTTGCCTGCCCTCTTTTATCAGCCTCTCCTTATTTTCTAGGGATGAGTGTAGACACGGTTCCCTGCAAAGAAGGGAAGCACTTTAGGGTGGACAAGTGATGTGTGATCGCCGAGAGGGCAGAGTTCGGGTGCCAGGTCATGTGTATTTATAAGGTAGCAGGGTGACCAAGTGGCACCTGAGTTGATGCTGCCAATAAGGGAAGAGAGTAACATGTTTCTTAGGGCATAATTCATGGAACATTTGCACAGTGCAAAGGGACTTTGCAGCAGGCTAGAAGTTCCATGCATCAGGCGCTTAGTGCCTTGCCGGTGGTTTGCAGATGAGACTGCGGTACACATTATACTGGGAGCTGTGCCAACAGGCATGAACACATCCATGACCTAGAAATACTGCTAGAGAGCCTCTGGCCTAGGAGGGTTGTACCCCGAAGTAGCGAGACACTGGTGTCTGGGAATGCATGGGTGCTTGCAGGTGTGGTTGGTGTTAACATTTTGGAGATGATTAGTGTACGATAATGAGGGTTGCAAATCAAGAGGCTACAATCGAAAGACAGAGACCCAGGGAAGTGGAGGAAGGAAATAAAGAACAAACGAGAAGGAGGATGTTGCAGGCTTCATATGCACGCGTTGTAGGAAGGAGAACAAGGTCCCATGGTGGCAAAAAAGCACCTGCGAGAAAAAGAAGTGCACAGGGAGAGAGAGGGCAGAAGCAAAATGAAGGTCACTGAGTGGGAAAAGAAAATGCCCCCCTCCTGCTGCTCTCTCCTGCGTTGTCTTTGGAACAAGTTAACAATGCTGATCAGGCAGGATTCCCCCTTTCCACACTTAAACCTAACAGCCTACCTTTCAGAGAACATCACCCCAGTCACTGATCACTCCACTAAACCCTACTCCTGCCCTCTTGCTCCTTCCCCTGCACCCCCTGCACATTCCAGCTCCTCTGCTTCACCCACACCCTACCTGTAGCCACCCTGGGTGCATCACCTATGTATAGCACTCTGGTGTCACCCAGCTAGACTTGCTTTGTAAGTCCCATACCATCACAGCTACATGCATACCCACATTAGGGAAAAAGGTAAAGTTACAGTTAATGGCATTTGAAATATTGCTTTACCTTAGCTTGAAGATCTGCAATTTGTTGGTAATACTTGCTGTAGTCTTGAGCAGCTTCTCCAGTCGAGCCCCCGGGCTTGTGCTTGTCATACCACTCTCTGATTTTACGCTCAAGCTCAGCATTGGCATTCTCCAGAGCATTGACGTTGTCCATGTAGGTGGCCAAGCGGTCATTGAGGTTCTGCATGGTCTCTTTCTCGCTGCCGGTGAGAAGGTTATCGCCGCCAGCCCCACCACCATGTCCACCTCCAAAACCACCACCATGGCCACCTCCAAAGCCACCACCAAAACCACCTTCAGCACCAAAACCACCACCGGCACCAACAGCAAAGCCACTGTCATGGACCCCAAAGGCACCACCCTCAAAGCCTCCCCCTTGGACCCATGCAGGCATGCCATCACCAGCAGCAGATCCACCACTAAATCTCCCAAAGGATCCTCCATTAAAGCTTCCACCAGCCTGCACTCCACCACCGTGCCCTCCAACACCGTATCCTCCACCACCACCGTGCCCGTGGCCTCCACCACCGTACCCTCCACCACCACCACCTTGCTTAACTGCAAACCCACTGGAGGAGGCTGACTTAGAGCTACGGAATGACATGTTGTTTTAGCACAGGTGCACCTGATCTAGGAAGGCAGCAGAGGAGGTGACTGTGTGCTGTGGAAACGCGTCTTCCTTATATACAAATGGGAGAGGGTGTGTCAACAAACTGCACGCTGTTTCTCATATGGGCACAAAGCCTTTGCCAACTTATTATCTCTTGCCTATTAGATGATCAATTATAGCAATTATTAAGCAGCCCTGTTTTTTTTTTTTTCCCATATGTGCTGTTGGGCTGAGTCTGTTTGTGATGTTGGGGCGGGAGACGGGCGGGGTGCAGAATACTTTTCAGAAGATTACACTTCTCCCGTTTTGAGGGAAGAGCTTTAACAGCAACAATTTAATGTCTCTTGGCTTCTGCTCCGGATCTTCACACACTCGTGCGTTGGTTGCTGCTTCCATCCACACCGGCCACGTTCAGGCACTTACACATGACCGCAGACACTGTTTGCTGGAATGGCGGAGCCCGGGCGACTGCCTCCCGTGGTGGCTCTCAGTCAGCAGATTGGCGCATAACATGGGTGCCAACTTCTCCATTTACCCAGGTGCTGTCTGTGGGGATATGGGATTCGTAGCACGACCACTAAACGAGCTAGAAGTGATGTCACGGGAAGTGATGTCATAAGAAAGATACTGGTTGCCCCGATCGATTCATGGTGAGAGCGGGGAGCAACAGTTTGCCAGGACTTCAAAATTACCATTTTCTATCTTCATCCCAAAAAACACTCTTTGATGGAACCCATCAAATGCCTGCTTATTTTGCCAAATACGTGAAAATGCTGTGATTAAATCTTATTCAGGCAAGAAGATGTATAGGAGGGAGGGCCACAAAAGCTTCTATGCACTATGCCCACATTTGTATCACAACTTGACTGACAGGTGTTTCAATAATAAAAGTTAAATAGACAAAAATACTTAGTGTGCATCCTTCAGCTTAGGTAGCAGAGGGCGGAAGAGTCCAAACAGGCACAGCGCAGTAAGTACAACGTTGAAGGAATGTTGCTGAAAAATAGCACCTTCTCAGTACATAAATACTGAATATTGCATAATCAGCCTGGATTGCAGGGATTTGCAGTGCATAAGGAATGTCAAGCATGGACTGTTAATGAGACAAAAACAAAAACACAATTGCCTTTAGAAGGCGTTCTTTGTGTCCAGGTGACGTCAAGGGATTTACTCATTCACTAGGGGGAAATGTAAGGTATTGTGACCAGGGCACCCTGTATGCCAGAGACTGTCATCCAGTCAATTTACTCAAATGATTGAGACTTAGTGGCGCAACGCCATTAAATAGGCCTTTTGCATGTTTCATAAAGGTTCAAAATGTAGCGCAGTCTAACCGCGTTATGTTGATGGTACTTGGCTACATCTTGAGTGTTTATTAGAGGGGCTGTTTGGGGAGCTTGATGGTTTTGCTAACAGCGAAAATGGCTTGGAGATGCCAGTTTGACAGATCGGACTGGAGGCGCGTTGGTGCAAAGCAGGATACAGTCAGGTTGCCCGAGGTCTGCGAGTCAGATCCACAGAATTCTGCCTCAGCCCCCATGTTCATGGAGCTGTTGGCTTGA
The DNA here is from genome assembly GCF_040938575.1 of Ambystoma mexicanum. Lineage (NCBI taxonomy): Eukaryota > Metazoa > Chordata > Amphibia > Caudata > Ambystomatidae > Ambystoma > Ambystoma mexicanum. The sequence goes on along the minus strand of NC_090938.1, from coordinate 627,144,003 downwards.
TTGGCCCGATGGGTGGTTTGTTGGTGCAAAGCTGTCCATGAAGACCCTGGAGGCAGTCAGTAGCATTGGGAAGTGCGGGTGCGAGAAGAGGAAGAAGGGGGCAGAGTAGGTCCTTTTGGCTCAACATTCTTCTAGTAGCGAGAAGTAGCACTTCTTGGCTTGACGATGCAGGCAGATCATATTCCAAGAACCTCTCGAGCTGGAGCTCTTTCCTAGTCCCCTTCCCCCTTGGGTCAAGTCTTCTGAGGCACCTCAGATGCACTCTTTCTTTCCCTGTGCGTACTGTCTGTCCTGAGTCTCTGCTCCTCTGCAGCAGGCAAGATCCTTCTTTCTCGCAGAAAGTGTTTCTCCTGTTCTTCAGGGATGTCAAGGAAAAGGGGGCTTCCCTTCTTGATTCTCTGGCCTTCACTTGTGTAGAATGAGGCTCTAAGTCCTCAAAACTCAAACCAAGTAACCAATAGAGTGAATATGGCTCAGGGGCAGCGCGTTTGACTTGGAAGCAAAACAAGAACAATTATAATTATACAGACCATCCCCTTTTTAGTACATTTCCTCTTATGGGGTTTATAGTCTCCAAGCCCGCCCTGCAAGGTCCAAAAGTGCATTTGATTCTGAGAGTATACGCAGAGGCGTAGACAGGGTAGGACCAGAGCAGGCAAGGGCCCCCAAAATCTGGGTGGGCATATACAGATGTTAATGTCACTGTGGTGGGGCCAACTACATTAACCTCCGGCCCCTCTCTGTCTATACTCTATCCTTTGCAGCATCTTTGAGCATGCTTTGCTTCTGGTGGACGTGCTATTTGGCTGATGGTTAGAATGTTGGGCAGTCCAACGTGATGGAAAGTATGCACCCTGTGCCTCAGCCCCCAGCCTACCTCAGAACTGCCTGTTTCATGCCCCAGGACTTCCCATTTCTCGCCTCCTAGAAAACCAAGGGCCCTGGCTAACTTTAGTAACCCTTTGCCCTGTCCACCGCCTGCTATACCAGCTCCAATGTTCTCGTATTAGCTTAGCTCAACCTCTGGAAGCCCCCCTTCACACCTAGATGACGTGTGAATGTGTAACTTGATAGGACATGGGGACTTCCTGCATTAGGCCCAGGACAGGTGGTGCACGAGGGGCTGTTTTGGCACTGTTTGCTGCCTCTTTTAGGATCAATCAGTTAATGGCAAATTAAGCAAATGTGTTTATGTTAAAACCACCAAATCCTTAATTAAAACATAACTTTCTGTCTGTTCACACCACAACGTATTCCATTGGCAACATGCAGGTAACATTTATACGCACCTACCACATCATTTGTATTTTGGAAAGGCATCGCCACCGAGGATGATAGAACATTGTAAACATCAATTTAAATTTCAGTACAATCTTATTATTTCCAATGAAACCTCCCTGCTGCCAGCCACTGTTTTGCGCCAATCAGTCTTCCTGATTATTATCACACTTTCGCTGACAAATATCTTTTCATGCAGATAAGGTCAGGCGGCCCATATACATATGTACAATATTAAACAATGTTCATAATGCCAGTGGGCTTTTACATACATGTATCACAGAAAGCTGCTAGACTGTTATTCACATGCACATTCAAAGCTGCAGGAATCTTTGAATCCTGAAAGTTGCCATATTGTCTTCCAGCTGATGGTGCATTTTGGTCTGCAAACTCCAGAGGTTTACATGCCATTTCTGTATGGTCACAGAAATACCCCATGGGCCAGAGGCCAGACATCCTTTGCCTTGAATCCAGAATCTTTACCTTCACATCCACAAAGACTTAACAGTGCCCTTGTGCATTGTGTCAATAGCTAGTGGGACTTGTCCAGAATTCTTTTAGGTTGATGGACATTATTCAGCACATAAATGGCAAATGTATGATGAAGGAGTTGGATTTGGCACCGTGGCATCCAACGTCCAAAATAACTACGTTCACTCCAGCTCTCCTCCCCTGCACCTTATTGCTATCACTGAAACCTGGACTTCTCCATCTGACACTGCCACTCCGACGGCCCTATACAACTCCAAACTCTCCTTCTTTCACTCTCCTCGACTCACTCTCAGATCTGAAGCCTATCATTTCCCTCTATGCCTCACAAACCTCCAATGCCACGTCCTCTCCCACCTCTTTTGAGTTCACCATCTCTACTAGTGCTCTGCCTCACTCTGTTCACATCATCTCCATCCATCAACGTCCTCGTCCTACTGGACCATTCTTTGATGATCTTGGGCAAATCCTCGATTCTCTTTCCACTAAACATCACCTCATTCTCTTAGGTGACTTTAACCTTCCCTCTCCAACCATTTCTCAGAAATCTGACCTTCAGTCCTTTCTCAGTGACCATGCTCTCCACTATATCCACAACCTACCTACCCACCCAGGGGTTAACTCTGTGGATCTCCTATTCATCTCCACCTCTCTCCCAGCAACTAATATTACTGTCACCATCTCATTCCATCCTCCGACCTTCCCTCAACACTTGCTTCAGCTATTACCTTCTGCTTTTCCGTTTGCTCCGTCCCTTCTTCCCCCTTGTGCTTTTGTTCCTCCCCCTTGAGCTGTCACTCCCTCCCCCTTAGCACTAGCGCTCAGCCCAACTTTGCACTACTGATCAGCTGCCCCCTTGTGGTATGGTTCAGCCCACGCTTTGCCTTGTCCATCCTTCCCGCATTTGTGCTGTCAATCATTCCTTCAAATGTTGTGCAATGCTCTTGTTTACTGTTGCCAGACTACCTTTTATTTGTTCGGTTATTTTTATTGTTCCTCGTGTTGCCATGTGTTTCTTATTCCTTCCCCACATTGCTTTTCTCACCCCCTTTCCTCCCCAGGTGCTGCCCTTTATTCCCTCCCACTCTGTCGTTTCTTTCTCTCTATGCTGTCATGCCTCATTCTTTATCTCCATGCTAAATGTAAACCACAATAAACTACAAACGCCCAAACTATTGGATTTGCCAATGCTTGTCACCTTTGCTGACACACCCATATTGATCAGAGACATTTTAAGTGCCGCCTTTGGTCTTACACTTTTCTTGCTGTTCTTTGTCGATCTTCGTGTTCATGTTTCCTTGGTTGCTTCTATACCTCGTTTCACTATTGTATGAATGACTTAAAGCTCTGTGGGTGAAAAGGACATAGGAATGCCAACGAATACTGATATAGGTAGGATCAGAGGCAGAGGAACCACAATGTTATGCTATGTTGGTTGCTTGTTTATCGTTTTACATCACTGCCATTCCAAGTATGTTCAATATGTTCTACTGATTCTGGCCCCTCTGCTCCTGGTGGAATGTTGTTGGATGCATGCATGTACCGCTCCTTCACGAAAGAACCTTCCTATGCTATTCCTCAGCCCACATCACTGATGAACCCGCTTTCTAGAGTTACACCTCCACTGAAATGTGTTTGCTTTCTTTCGTGTTTCTGCAAAAATGTCATATTTAAACAGGTCACAAAACGTGAAATTGCAGTTTGCTATTGAAATTTGACATGTGGCGAGTAAGAAATGATGCATGTGGAGACGTCTGGTGACAAGAGACTTGTTATGCCTGGTTAGTGGCTAGCAACTCTACTTGTTCACCCTGATTTTAGTACCCCAATCAAACCTATCCTCAGATAGCGATAACAATGGGCCAAATTACAAGTTTGACGGTATCTCGGCAGTATTTCCGTTGAGATACCACCAAAACAGAATTAATTTTAATGCCACTTGGTCTGGTGGTGTTACAGCTGGATTCCAAGTGGTGGTAGGTGGTATTAGTCCCTATTAATTGTAGCATTGAACATTTGTCCGATGTCAAACTTTCAATTGAAAAATAAAAACGTGTTGTTCTATTGTCCTAATTCGTTTCCATTTTCACCAGTCACTGCCTGCTTGTTGGCAGTTCTAGTCTCAGGATCCTCTACATATGGCGACGGGTGTGTGGTGTGCACTTGCACATTTGATGTCTTGTCTGATTAGAGGTCTACATGCCAGATGTAGAATTTTGCTGACTAAAGGCAACCAACGCTGCACATTAACTCTTCAAGGTAGCACAGGATTGAGAACATGTGTGCGGCTTGCATTATAGTAAACATCCATTTCTATGTGTTATTCGCCTCAAACCGCTTTTCCAAGAAAAACAGGGACGGAAAAATTTACATATGAAAGACAGTAGTTTGAATAGTGTGTCATTTCTTTTGTGATTTTCTATTTTCCAATCTCCCATCATGCTCCAAGCCCTAGAGCCTGGAAAGAGAAGCTGCCTTGACCAACTGACATCGGGCTGCTTCACTGGGACTTCAAGCCAATGAAGGTGTATTAATTAACGGGTCTGCAACTTTTGCTCTTTGGATGTTTTGGGCTTCAACTCCCATCAACCATAACCTAGCATCATCAGTGGTGAGGGATCATGGGAGTCATGGTCCAAAAGCTCTGAAGAGCCACATGTTGCAGTCCCCTGATAAATGGATGTTTTGGGAAGGGATGTACCAAGTAACCTTTTTAGAACAATTGATGTGGTTTTTAGTAATGATACATTTTATATAGTTTGCTTTTTACTTTCTAAGGTGTTTTTAGATTAAATTGATATTATCTGTTATTTTTTATTGTAGTAGATTGCACGGTGAAGCACATTTCTTTTTCTTTTGATTGTATTTTGTGTAAGGTTTGCAGTAAACCATATCACTAAAAAAATATATTAGACAAGCTCAAATCTATGGTTTAATAGGAACCCCATTAGGAAGAACCAAGAGCTTCTTGAAAAACATACTTTCCAGGTGCAGCCAAAACTCTGTTACATGGAGAACTCATGTTTCAGCCCCATACATCAAGGAAGGAACAACCTTTAATTAATAAAAGTGTATAACAGGAATTACAGCGAATTTCCCAAATGCCCTGTTTAATATACTTGCCTTTGACACCAGACATTTTTTTATTTTTTATTTCAAGTTGTAAATCATTATGGACAGAATAGCCATCCCAGAAATACAGAATCCAAGGTACGAGAAGGAGCCTGCCCTCTCCAAAACATTCTGATTTAGGTACCAATTCTACCTCTTCTCTTCCTCCTTTTTCGAGGAATTAATTATCAAGATCTTAGTTTTTGAGACATTGATAGAGAGCGCATTCCCCTTAGCACATCTCTCTAAGGCAAACAATTGTCGTTCCAATCCATTTGCAGTCTGGTCTATCAACAGGTCATCGGCATATGTAGACGATGGCCGATGGGTTGAACGTACATCTGTGCAATACGAGAAGTACCAGCTTCTTATTTCCTGGCAGGGCTAAAGCGTCTGTGAGGTACCCAAAATCCTGATTGACAGATAATGGGTTTTTTGTGTGTACACAGACCAGATCATTTGACATGAAGCCTGGACACTGGATTTAGAACATCAGTATTATACTGGGCCCCCTATTGTCCACACAAGGTTACCCTCATCTATAAAACCAACTGTTGCTAGTCACCCACAATTCAAAGCACCTAGAGCTGGACACTGATCCATGATGTTGAGAAATTGATGGATAGTCTTTTGCCCATTGTACGATGGAAAGCCAGACCACTGTCTTAATATCAACCAGACACAAACCATAATCAATCCCAATCATGAAAGGGTAGAGCCCAGACTTGTAACTGAACCAGTGCCATGTTATGCCCATAAAGGCAACCCGAGCTAGACTTCAAATTAGAGTGACCAGAGGAGCTATGCCAGCATGCATGAATGGCACCAAATATGTAGTCTATACATGAACCAGAGATGAAACCATATGATGAAGCACTGATGTGAGACATGGTGGCCCTATTGCTAAATCTCTCCACTGACATGAGTGGCAGGAGGCGTGTGGCTCCTTCCTTTGTTTCAAAAGGATATGATTCGTATACACAACCAAAGATGCATGTGACCCTAAGGAAAGACAGATTCCCAGAGTGTGTTTTGAATAAGAATATAACTCAACCAACATTTCATTCTGGAGACTGGAGCAAAAGCCCTAAATGATAGAGTAATGTATCAATACAGTACAGACAATAAGAACAATCTTCATTCTGGAAATCAGGGTAGAAATCCCAAGGTGTTACAGGCAAGATTGAAAAGGCCAGCACAATGGACAACCAAAATGAATGCAATGTTCTGCAGGTCTAGTAAGTTCCCTGCATATGGTTACTTTCTGAGCATGGGAAAGAGCTTGAAAACTGGTGGCCCCCATCTAGAAGTCACACTTATCTGGCGTGGCTGTGCGAATCTCCATTCCCCCTCCCAGTTTTCACCTGGTGTAGAAACGGACTCAACAAGTGTGTGATGCGACGTCCTCAGACCCTCCCGTGCTCAGGATCACTGGTGTGTGCGAATACTTTGTGTGGAAGAAAGTGTAGTACTGTGGCATCACGGGAAAGTGCCCTGCATCTCCTGACAGCTTTCCGGCCCAAGTCTGAGATGCCCTCATCCAGGTCTATGTCTGAGATCATGGTTCCCATACCAAGCAGCTTCAGGGTTGAAGCCCTGGGGATACCTACATATACCTCCAGGGGTCGCTATACACATCGGGTGACTTTCGCGACACTTAGGGGCTCCTGGCTCCCCATTACCTGCCCCTCATTAGTGACTACATTACAAGCTCGCCAAACTATAGGAGTACCTGGCATCCTGTCCCACTCCCACGCCTCCCTCTGTTCTACCCAAAACAAAACCAATGTTTACCTTCCTTCTACCTCCTTTCTACCTCCTCGTGGTTGCACACCCCGCTCACAAGTTAACTCGTACCGGGAGTCCAGCCGCCCACCTCCCCCAGCTTCTCCAATCCACTCCCTCCTGGCAGAGCTCCTCGGCTCCTTTGTCAGGGAACTGCGCTGCTCTGATTGAAAGGCCCTTTGGGAGACTAAGAGAATGTGACCCTTGAACACAAGCTTTGGGAATGTAACAAGGTGAAATATTTCTGGAATTAATTGATGTTGATTTTTAACAAGGTCCAGAGGTTGTCTCTGGACTGTGATTTCGAGACTCTGACTTTGGGTGAAGACAGCCTGGGAGAAGACACATCCAGTGCCCAGAAGAAGTGGCTGTTTAGGGGGCAGTGATGGCAAAGAAGCTGATTCTAAGAAATTGGAAGTCTATGATTCGTCCAGAAGTGGAGACCTGGAACGAGGACATGCAGAAACGTTCACTTATGGAAAGGGGGATCTACAGAGGTCAGAGGAATACTTGGTTTTATGGGCACATTCGGGGGAGGATTTTGAATCTGTTTTAATTTGTTATATGACTTGGGTTTGGGAGTGAGAGGGCTTATATAGGGGAAACTCCTATGTGGATTGTCTTACCGTTAGAAGTGTTTACATACATATGTTAATTAAAACAAAAAAGAGAATGATGTATTGATCTGTCAGGATGTCACTGCAGTCGGGTATAATTTATATTTAGTTGTCGTCTCAGGATACAGCATTTGTGAATGCATTTGTGTGCCCATGGCTCTGCTTGGAAGTGCTACACTGTGATGAATAATGCACGGTTATCCTCTATTCTATTTGGGTCCATCAGTTTTCACTTATTTACCATACTTGCCCAGACCGTTCACTATTTGCAGGCTTGCTACGGGAATTTAGGTAGTAAGTTCTTTACTCTATGGTGCTCACTGTCTCTTATATCTTTTCCAACTGCTTCTCTATCAACTATCCTGCTCTTTTCACTAAATCTGGTAGGAAAAAGTTTAAAAAGGACATCCTGGTCTCCAACCCAGGCCTCCTTATCGCTGACACCTTTATCAATGCCTCCTCTGGGCAAACCCTCACCGACAACCTCTGCGTCGATCCCTCGCCAGACCTATGGACTCTTCATATGGTCTCTGTGCTTCCTCCTCTCTCTTCTTCTCCCATTAATGGTGGCACCTACTGGGAGGCCTTCCTGGTCTCCTTCGACGCCTCTAAGGTCATCAAAAATGTTTATTTGAATGGTACCATCTTGGTTCACGGCCCTCAGGCCAATTTTCTTCTCTTTTATAGATGCTTCATGTGCTGCATCAACTTCCTTCCTTCTCCTGCTGCACCCTCCCTTCCCCCCACAGCGTCCTTGCCTCCCCTGCTTCTCCTCCTTGCCTACCTTGCCCTCTCATCCTTCCTCTACTACCCCCCTCGGGCTTCTTCTTCACCTACGCAGGCCTACTCCTCTTTTGAATGTCTTGTCTGCAGGCTCTCTCTCTCTCCTAGCCAATCCCTTACTTTGGTTACCATCTATCGGCCACCTGGTCAGATCTCCTTCCTTTCTGAGTGGGGAGACCTCTCCTAGTCCCTCCTGGTCTCGACCACTCAACTCCTCCTTCTTGGAGACTTTAACATCCGCCTGGATGCTTCCTGTCCTTCCTCTGTATTCTTTCGCGACCTCAGCAACTCTCTCTCAGCCTCTATTCTACCCTCTTGCCTGACTAACTCTGCAGGGCACACTCTGGATGTTCTGATCTCTTCAGACCTTTCACTTTCAATCCCTCTCACCACTCCTCTCTCCTGGAATGATCACTTTCTCCTTTCCTCCCACCTCACCTTCTGTACCCCTCAGGCCAAGCCACCTCCAGCACTGCCACCCAACTTCTCGGTTATCCGACCTATGAAGTGTGTGTCAGTTGAGAATTTCACCTCCACTTTCTCACCCCCAATTCCCCCTTTGGCTGACTTACACCCTGACACAGCCATATCCATGGTCCACTCTGCTATATATGATAATCTTGATGTTCTTGCACCTGTCATGATAATCCGCTTGAAGCCCAATGCCAAGTGCAACTCTTGGTACGACTCAGACCTCGTCACACTCAAACACGAGTGCAGTGGGGCTGAGAGGAAATGGCATGCTTCTGGAAAATCCTCTGACAAACTGACCTGCCGTCTGCTCTAAAGGCAATACCGGCTCTCTGTCTGCACCAAGAAAAGAGCTCACATCCAAGCCTGCGTCTCTGTGGCACTCTGTGGCATCTAACAACTCTTTATAATCTGCAAAGAACTGGCCAAACCTGCTGCAGTCTCTACCTCTCCTGTCCCCTCCCAGGTCCTCTCATTTCATCTCTAAAACTCAGGACATCTTGTTCTCTCTCTCTCTCTTTCTCTCCCCCTCCTTCATTTCCCCTGTTCTCCCCAGATGAGCTTCTAGACAAGTCCGATCTATGAAAGTCTCGTCAAAATAGGTTCACCCCTGTTTCTAAAAAAACATCAAATACCACATTGACACCCTGGCTCCAGCACTAACTAAATTCAGCAACCACTACTTCGCCACTGGAGTCTTCCCTTCACCCATAAGTTCTCCCTTGTGCACCCTCTTCTTAAGAAAGCCTCTGCGGACCCGTCCTGCCCGGCTAACTATCGCTCAATCTCCTTCCCTCAATTCTTGGACAAACATCTGGAAAGGCTGGTCATCTCACACTTTAATCTTCACACTGAATCTGTTGGTTGTCTCCATGACCATGGCTTCAGAGCTGCCAGAAACATGGCAACTGCTCTCCTGTACATCTGTGAAGACCTGCTCTCCAACTTCACTGCCTTTGACACGGTCACCCATACCATCCTGCTCAATGGTCTCCGTGATAACCTGGGTATCACTGATCAGGTCCTGGCTTGGCTGACTTCTTTAATCACCCATCAACCCTCCCAGGTCCAACTTGGGTCCTTTCTCTCCTCTATCTCTATCTCTACCTGTCGTGTTCCCCAGGGGTCTAACCTCTCTCCCTGGCTGTTCAACCAATACTTGGCAATTCTTGCCCACTGCATTGTCGCTCTCTGCCCCAGCTTTCAATGCTATACGGATGACCCACAGCTCATTTTCAGGCTCCCTTTAGCCACCTCTTCTCCTTCTTTCATCTTCGACTGTCTGTCTGTTATCCTGGAGTGGTGTTTGCCAATGATCTCTGCCTTAATGCCAGTAAGATTGAGATTCTCCTCATCCTCATCGACACACCCACTCCCTCCTCTCCTCTCTCTCTCTGGCCGGCCTCCCTTGGCCCTCTTCCTGCTCCCACCTGTGAGGCTAAAAACCTCAGGGTCATCTTCGATTCCACACTCTCCTTCTCTCCTCACATCTCTGACGGCTCTAGGAAGTCAAACTACCAGCTCCACCTCCTCAGAGGTATTCTTCCTTTCCTCTCATTCCTCCAGAAGCTCACTTCCTCTAGAGCTCTGTTTCTCTCTAGGCTGGACTACTGCAACAGCCTCTTTCTAAATCTGCCTGCCTCTACTCTCCGCCCTTTGAAACTCATCCAGAACAGGACTGCACGACTTTTCCTTGGACTTAAGCCCACAGATCTTATCTCTCCAGGACTGAAATCTCTGTACTGATTTCCTGTGACGGTGAGAATTAAGTTCAAAACCCTCTGCATTGTCCACAAGGCCTTCTGGGGTCTTAATACCTTCAACTCTCTCTTCCAAAATATCTTCCATTTCGAGCTCTTCGCTCATCTGCCTCCAACTCCCTCAGGGTAAGTCACTTCTCCAAGCAATGAGTTGGTGGTAGATCTCTTTCTTCAGCTGGGGCGCCTGCCTCTGGAACAGCATCCCTGCCTCTCTGAAGCACCTCAATAGCTTCCTCTTTGCTTCTGCTTCCTCTCCTCCTCTCCCCTGCTGAACTCCTGCCTGGCTGATATTGAAACTGCACTGGTCACCTGGCTACCATCTGTTCTCGGGCCCAGATCCCCTCCCCGCCAGTTGCACACTTGCACTGCCCCCCTGGCAACCGTTGCACTCTGGGAGTGTTTCTGTATCCCTACAGCCCCCTACCAGTACTTGACACCTGATGTCTGCACTTACACTTGCACCTGCCACCAGCGGGCCACACTTATTATTTATTGTTTCTATTTACTTACTGTTGATCTATGTACTGCACTTCCCCTCCCCCTTACCTCTGGCACTTTTCCTCATCCCCCGCACTTGGCGCGATCTCAGTGTCACCTAGCCTAGCAAGATCCTTGTCTCTGCACTCCTTCTGTTGCCCTCCATTCCCTCATCTCGCCTTGAAGCACTTGTGTGTAGGTGCGTTATAAATGCCATATCATATCATATCTTATCGTTCTCGTGTATTTGCATTTGCAAGTAACAAAGACACTGCATGTCAGACTCGTGTAACAGCGAGGAGCACCGAGCAGTGTGCGACCCCTAGCTACCCACAGACACTGACCTGGAACTGCAGGGTGTAAGGCACATGCTTCTCTTTGGACCACCTCTGCCAGTCCCTCCACAGCCACCCCCACTATGACCTGGGGCACAGGTTGAGTTGTTTCCTTCTACAGGGTATAGGGCCTGTATAAATGAGCCTGATGAGGGACGGCCCCTCCCATATTGATTTCCTGATTTCCATTATTCCAGCTCAAAGGTTGGCTTTCAAAAGCCAATTCTTTTGAATGTCCACTTTCTTTCTGAGTTTTCTCTTTGGATGTATTTTTTTTTTTTTGCATGGGATTCCCGCATGCAGCTCTTTACCTGTCTGAACTTCTTCCTAACCCTCCTTACCTCCTTTTTTCAGAAATGCTTTTTGTCTAATTACTCTTCTCCCTATTGACCCCTGTGCATAGTACTATATGAGTGGCTGTTAGTCCAAATTTGCCCCCTCGACCTTTAATCCTGCTGACCATTCATAGCCTCGTATTAGACCTGTGTGACCCCTTCTTCTTGTTTGCAGAGCGAGTTAGTTACAGTGTGTGCATGTCATTGGCACACATTGTTGCAGGGCCATTTTATAGTACCTGGTGCAAGGATCCATGTGTCTACTGGAAAAAAGTATCTTAGCTTGTATTAGAGGCAAAACCCACGCTACCTCTGATAAGATGTTACTAAGCTTGAAGTACCATCCTAAAAGAGTACACTGGCTTCCCATCCTGGGCAGGATACCTCAAAACTGCCTCCATCACATATAAAGCACCTACTGCACAAAGTCAAGCCTATCGCGCCATAAAACCCCTGGACTCAGGAGGGACACGCTACTTAGGCTCCAGACTATCATGAGCAGTGGTAGAATTTGTCTGAAAAAAAGTAGTGGAATTGTGGTCTCAGCAGGGGGGAGGAGAGGCGGAGTGGAATTGTGGTCTCAACAGGGGGGAGGAGAGGCGGGAGCTTAGTGCAACATGTGACAAGGTGTTGCAGCCAGGGCACTGCAATAGTCTAAGTTACAAGTTAATAAGGCTCACATTACAACATCACACTGGCGCAGGGTCAGGAATGGACACATCTCTATATAGAATGGTGAATATGGTTATAAAAAGTAAAACATAAAAGTAGTGTAACACCGCTCCCGAACTTTCTCAATCACTGATAGTGAGGATGGAGACTAAAATGGCATTCAAAGAGAAAAGCATGAAGTGGGCTTCCACTTGCTACACCACACCATACTGGGACGCCAGCCTGGTTGCAATAAGGGCAGCTTGTTGCAGAACACACATTAATTCAAGACCCCCGTATTCAAGGAATACCTACGCAGGCCTGGACTGGGCCACCGGGAAAATGGGATGTTCCCTGCTAGGCCTTGTGGACACAGGGCCTCTTTTCCTGGGGAAGGATACATACATCAAATGGGAACACTGAGCGTATCAGAGCCATGCCTGGGTGTGCTCCACTTTGCCTGCATCATGATTCCAGAGGCTCACGTGTGCCTGCGCAATGTGGGGTGCACCACCCCTGCCAGGCTTCAGAAACTGCTCGTGCCACGTGGCCGAGCTGCATCCCCAGGTGCAGCCGCCCAACACGTGCCAGTGCTCCAGCCACAATGAGGCGAGCTGCCGCCTGCATTGACCATTCGGCGCACTGCAGTGCCGAGACTGCAGCAAGCATGTCAGTCCGGGACCTCAAGGTAAGTAACCATAAGTGTAACTGAAGTTTGGACAGCTACGGATTGAATTTGGAATGCTGTGAGTCAGTGTGAGCGAGTGTGGCGCAGCGTGATGAGAATTCCTTCCGAGTCCAGTCTGAGGCGAGCGTAATAATTTGACTGTCTTTGCCATGGCTCATCGGCTCATAGTACCCACTACCGGCGACCGTAGAGTTTTGAGACAGGTCATGTGTTCGCTGTTTCAGTGTTTCAGTGTTTCTGTGTGCATTCATTGTGAAAACAGTGCAGCAGGTCCACCCGAGATCTGGGCGGTTAGGGTTTCTAAACATTCTCCTGACACGTGTGTGAGAGACGCTGCAAGTGATACAACAATACCATCCATGCATTAGCGAGTAGATGACATATATTCAGACTGAGTGGGGGGCAGAGGGGGAGATGGCAATCTCGTCTACACTGAGTTAGAGGTGCATCGTGTTTGATCACCATTGAGGTAGAGGCCAGGGCAGTGGTGCCGACCCCAGGTCGCCCAGTGAACTGAACAGGATTTTTAGGTATGCCCCCACACCCACTGGAAGACCTGGGGCCGGCATTGGTAGCTTGGTGTGTGTGGTTTGTCACTGTTCCGCTGGATTAGCTGGGCCTTAATCTGCAGTGACAGTCTGCCTTGCCATGCGAGATAGACATGCGGGGAGAAGCGCATCCGTTCTGCACATAAAGCACAGAGATAAGCTCCCGCCAATTGGCCAGTCACTGCAAGTAATTCCTGCTAATGTTAATGTTTGCAACCCCTGCTCTATAGCCGTGCTCTGTTGGCTCACTGGTCTTCCCACTGTCCGCAACGTGTGAGCACCCGCCACTAGATGCCACCTTCTTCATATTACCAGCTCTTTTCCACTGCCTGTCAGCACCAGCTTTTCCACCATGCCTGCCAGTGCCAGCCTTTTCACTGAAATTAGCACTACCTGCCACCACGGGCCACTTTCCAGTGCAATCTTGTCCCCAGCATATCACAAGCACCAGAAAACCGGGGGACATGGCAAAAGGTAATGTTTCCTACTTCCCTATCCTCCATGCTTTTTCCTGCTCCCCCGAAAATCCCTGTGCAGTAACATATCCCTTAATGGAGCGGTTCAGTGCCAGTGCTGGCATTCCCTGTGGCACCTTGATTGTGCCCCTGATAAAGCATTGATTGCCTCTCCATCCCTGCATCTCACGTGTGCCCCCTTAACATCTGGCAATGTCTCCCAAACTTTTACATTCAAATCGTCACATTCTTTCTGTGCACACACACCGTCCCAAGGGCAGCAGGAGGGAGGCATGAAGCATGCTGCAGGATTGGAGCACTGCAGGCCGGGCACAGAGCACAGGCACACAGGCCACTGCTTGCTCTGCATGCTGTACGCAAAAGGAGCGGTGGGCAGAATTGACCTGACTGTGCCATTACGATCTTGAGTGATTTTTTAGAAAGAGAACACTAAGGCCTTTAGAACGGGAATAGCCACTTGCTCCCTTTACCTCTGGAACTTGGCACCCGTGATTACACTAGGCAGTTTCAATGCAAAGCCTTGTTTCTTAAGTCGAGCTGTGGTTGCAATGGCAAATATCACAATCTCGCGAGGAAAGGGTTACTTGGGGTGACTGTCTCCCCTCCCAAGTTTTCCCCAGTCCCTGCGCCATCAGTTGCACTGCAGAGCGTTACAAAATAAAGGTTTGTTTTCAACTTATACAGGGTCAGCAGTGTCGGTGATACAAAGAGAGGATCAGTGGGTTGCGTGACTGCTACAGAGAGGGTACACATATTGCCACTGATTGTCTGCATCACACAGAGGCACCATGTAGAGGGTTAGCACACTGTATTGCATTTTGTCACTGATAACAGGTTTGTTTTTCCCTCAATGAATAGTACTCTTTGAATTGGGTAAAACGGGCTGTCAAAAGGGACAAAAAGGGTCTCAATGACATGCAATTTCCTGACATATGAAATGTGGGCGAGCTCTCAGCACAGAAATCTGAAGCTGTATTTTCTGGCACAAAGAAGGACTGTGAATATGTACCATGACTACATACCCACCTCATGTTTTGATATTTTGGATGCATGGTGCTGAATGAGGCCCCAAACTCTCAATATAGATTTCACCTTAACAAAAAGGGCAACATGCAAACACGTTGTCATTAGCGAAGTGGATCCACTGATAAACATACCACTATGGTTGAACGTACAGGTGCCGAGCCACAATGTAGGTACATTGCGGTGGCTATCTTGGCATGACTCACTGAACTCATACCAAGTCAACCTTTTTATTAGTTTTGGCTAAAGTGCCGCCGATAAGCTGAAACTATTGCATTCGAGTAAAGCTAGGGAGAAATAGCATATGAGGCGGGAAACAAAGCTTGTACGTGCTGTTTGGTTATTTACCCACATGCTGGCTACCCATGGCCATGCCAATCCTTATGGCCATTTCAAACCACTTTCAGCCCCTCTCCACCCAAAACATGTTCTCCAGGGAACTCTTTGAACTAGTTTTATCAAGCCTTGCTATCAAACCTGGTGCTCAAAGTGCATGGCAGTGTTTTTTCAAAGCAGTCTTTTGAGAGTTAATGAATTAATTGGAACAGTAAAAGCACTACTGGTGAAATAAATATGTCAGCCCAGTTTGCCTTGAGCCACTCTATTTTCAAGCACTCTGCCTGTCCTTCACTGAAGTCCTGTTGAACAAGCATTGGCAAAGCCAATTGTTTAAGTTTGTGCATCAGTGTTAGGCATACACCAGGCCGTGCTATTATTTGCCCAGGTACTCTCACCACTGTGCAGCTACTACCATCAATGGACAGTTAATACCACTACGGCAGTGCCTGGCAAAGGGCTTTCCCATGCCTACCCAAAAGACAAAACTGTTGGCATTGCCAATGCTTGTTTAAGCATGCCTTTCTTTTATCTATGGAACTTTCCCAGCAGGGGAATAGGATGAAATGGATGAGGGATGCATGTTGTCTGGGCACCTTTAATACCGGATGACTTCATTTTTCTCATCCTCAAAATGTGTAACGTCCCAGGTCCTTCTATCATTGAAGATCTACTTTGAGAGATCATGAACTTATTTAAAACATGACTTTTTAATCCATATATGATTAAAACATGCTTTAAATGCAATCATTTTGACTAATTCTATTCAACATTTTCTTGGGGAATGCTCCCAATCCCCTCATAGAAGGGTTGGGCTCACACGCTGTGCTCTCTCCTTTGCTGAAATATGGGTCAACTTTGAACAGATTTCCAGGGCCACTTTTGGTTCCCAGTCCAGCCCTGTACCTACGGGTCACTTAGGATGTGATTGTCCAATGCAATAGCCACCCCTTTACTACACGAGTATATTAAAGCTGCTATGACCTGTAACCATGTGGCAAAGCCCCCATTCAGACCCTCCTCATTGGCTGGGAGGCTGAAGCCACGCCCCCACCGGGTACTAATCCCTGTTAACATCACGTTACGTGTGCAGTGCTCTGATGCTTCATAGCTCCTTATAAACCCACATGTTAAATGCACAATACATGCTTCTACCGAGATGCTCTGCACCAAACGGGAGCAAAGCCACGTGAAAATCACAGAAAAGATCGATCAACACAAATGAGAAACAGGCGGTTTGTACGTTGCATGAAAAGAAAGTTTATTCAAGCGCATGAATACGTAGGAAGATCTGAAAAGGAAATGTGGCCCGGGCTCCATAGATCTTGAACAGTGAATATTTAACATGGTATAAATGGGCATTGCATCCAGGACCCCCTTTCCAAATGCCATCCGCTGCAATTACTGCATGGGTGTCCCAGTGGTTGCAATCATTGCGACATACACTAGAAACCAGCAGTGTTACAGAGAAAACAACCCATCGCTGTGCCCAGAAACAGAATCCAGCTGCCGCCCAGATGTTGACATCCTTGTGTGTGTCATTGACTCGGTGCCAGGCAGCACTTTTCTCTTCTAGATCAAAATGCAGTCCCCAAATCCCGGTGAAGCCAATGAGTGGCTGATCTCATTGTGAGTGCGGAGTCCGAGGGCTCCCAGAGAGGTGCACTGGCAAAGTGGCAAGCAGTCCTAGAAGGGGTGCGGGTACTCAGGCATGCTCATCTCTTCGAGGTGTCCTCATTTTTTTAATCCAATCTTTTGGAGGCGTATTTGACTCCATCACGATACTCATCAACGACCGTGTATGTCTTTGTTTCTACGACGGGCGCTGAAACACAATGAATAGAAGGGGTTGATCATGTTACCTCTCGGCTGAAAAACAGACCACACAGGGGCTGATCCCCCAAGACACTCCCGGGAGTAACCCTGAGACAATCCCATTCACACAGATATTCCTGATATCACGTCCCATGAGCAAGTTAGGAGTAAGTCAGGATTACTACTGGTACCCTCCTCCAGTCGGCTCATGACATTGGTGTGGGGGCCTTCCCAGGAATGCTATCCAATCCACACTCTGAAGCCATCTATCGGCCCTTTCCCAAGCAGCGCGCAGTGAGCGCATCTGGTAATTCAGACATACAGAGCATAGCGGAACACCAGAAGAAAAGCAAGTAAACTAGGTTTGGATCTCCCAGCTGTGAATTTATTCTGGGATTTGGGATTCCATTTAATGCATCTGGATGTGCTCCTCATCTGACTTTTCATTGTACCACCACAGAATTCCAGGGAAGTTCAGTGACCACCTGGGAAGTGCACTTACTCCATGGGAATTCTAACTCCCACCTGCACATTTCAGTTACTACCTATGTGGGCCCTTTAAAACTGTGTAAATTACCACCTGGGAATTTAGATTATAATCTGTGCAAAATCGACCAAATGCCACCTCCCTCCTGAAAGTTACATTGAACCAATAGGGAACTGCATTGGCTCTCTGTAATTAAATTGCCTTTAATTCAGACATTTCATACTTGCAGTGTGTCCTATTTGGCCAGTGAAATATGTTGAAAGGATGAGAGCCTCTGAGCATGCCCACACAGCTGCTGTTGGCATGGATTCCTGAGCCCCTTGAATACTCTGCCATGATAATATTATGAAGTCATCCTGTGGCCAGTTTGGTGGCCGCTAGCCTTTGTCTGGTCATAGTCAGGGGAATGGGTTTTATGGAAAGTTAACTGATTTGCCTTCATCTTATGATGCCTACACTTTGGGGGTGCATCCCTGGAGCCAACAGAAGTACCTGTATAAGAACATAAAATAACATAACAAAACATAACATAACATTACATAACATAACATAACACAACATAACATAACATAACATAACACGTGTATTTGTAGAGTACACATTGACTCCCAGAGGGGTGTCTACCCACTATTGACAGATCACAGACGTTTATCAGATTAATCGGTCCCCATTAGCAGACAACCACCGCAGCCATGCAACAGCCCCTCTGTGGTCATAGGAGCAGATTCCTTCTGTGAGAAACAGGAATATGTGGGGCAACCAGAGGAAGGCAGAATTCATTACCTTTGGTAGTCTTGGAGCTTGAGGTTCCTTAGGAAGCAGAGCCTGCACCTTTGCCGGAGCCGTAACCCCCCGAAGAGGAGCCTCCAGCTCTGCTTGAGCCGAAACCCCCCGAAGAGGAGCCGTAACCCCCTGAAGAGGAGCCTACAGCTCTTCCAGAGCTAGAACCTGAGCTTCTGCTGGTCCCCGATCCCGATCCTGAGCCCCTGCATCCAAAATAAAAGGAAACCATGAATATGCCTGGTAAATAAGGATTGACATCACACCAGTTCTTCTTCACACTCACAGTTCACCTTAACTCTATGATCTTGTGAATGTGTAACATGTAACTGGCCTTCATGTCTCTGGTGATCCTGCGGCCAAAGGCACAGTTGTGATTTAATATCTCCACGACCCCAAGGTGGCTTTATTTGGTCATCAGAAACATTTTGATCAATATTCTGTTTACACATCATGAAAAGCAGCACTGGCAGATCTGAACATTTTGGCTTTTGTGCCAGCATTTTCCAGGCACTGCCATGATGGTGTCTGGCCATCAGATGGAAACAGCTGGCAAAGGGTGCTGGTGACTGGCCAAATTATGACAGTGCCTAGAAAATGCATCTATAAGAGCTACAAGTGTTCAGTGTGAGAAACAGGTGCAATAAGGCACATACTGAACATAAATTAAGTGACTAAGGGCAAACTTGGTTTTGGCATTTTTATCACTTTGTGCAATTAGGTGTTGCTTGCGACTACCAGAAACCTAAACTATTGCATCAGAGTACAGATAGGGATTAATTCTACATGAAGAGGGACACACAGCTGGTAGGTGTTTTTAGGTTATTTGCCAACCCATTAACTGCGAATGGCCAAGCTAAACACCGCTTCATGGGAACTCATTCGGTTCGGTGTATTCAAGACTTGCTGTCAAACTTTGCACTCGAAGAGCCAGCCAGTGTTTTTTTTATTTATTTTTTTAAATCAGACTTCTGAGAGTTTATGACTTAATTGGAGTAGTACACTCGCTACTGGTCTATTACAGATGTATGTGGCAGGTTGCCTTCAGCTACTCGATTTATGAGCACTGCTATTAGAAGTCCAGGTACTCGCACCTGCTACCACCAATGGCCAGTTGACACCAGTTGACACCACTGCGGTTGTGCATGGCAAGTGCCTTTCAAATGCCTACACAAAAGCCGAAACGGTTGGCATTGTCAATGCTTGTTGTGCTAAATGCTGGTTCACAGCTACAGATAAGTCATTGAACTTCGTATGACTGCTTTGAAATGACAGTGATACCCTTTTGAAAGCACGTAGTTAGTCACAGAGACCCCAGAGATTTGTTTGTTTGGGCAGCGAGGGGCAAGTTGTGGGTGGCAATCTCCACAGAGACTGGCCTGGCCTCAGGCTGCCAATGGGTGGGTAAAAAAGCCAAAAAGCACCAACAGGGTGTCTGTCCCTTCCTACATCCCATCTCTTCCGTGGGATGTTTACCTCCCGAGCCAAAGTATCGACTTAAAGGCAAGACTGAAAGTGACACCAAATAGCCACATTGAATGGAGCCTTCTCATTAGGCGACGTCTGCAATTCAGTTGAATGCTGTGCACTAATAACAGCGTCGCCTTGGCTTGTAATTCAGAAGAGCCTGGCATTCGCCTTCCATAGGGCAAGATGAAGTTTGCTTTGGAGTGGCATGAAAAATAGTATTTTTGGGAACAGGCAAAGACGTATTGGAAGCGGGTAGTTGAATAACAAGAAATGCTTGTTCCGTGGCCTGTAGTAAAAATAAAAGAGTGTATACTTCATGTATGCCCGTGAGTTTCCAGGGAAGGCGTGAAACTGTCGTTTTAAAGTGTTTTTTTTCTGTATGATTTGGGGTGTTTAAGATGCTCCTCTGTGCAGAATGCAGCTGGCAATAGCAGGTCATGAATGTAGAAGGTCATGGGCTGATTACTGTTCATGTGGAGGAGAGAGATGAAATAACAGGAGTGTGTCAAATTGGTTTGCAGCTGCTCTATGGAATTTCCATCTAGCAATGCGCAGCAATGTAGAGCTTCTTACAGGGAGACCTACATACATGTTGTATGTGACTTCAACTTGATTGTCATGCATGGAGAGCAGCCAGTCTAATCGAACAGGCCGATGTTCTAGTGTTCCCATTAGTTTGCATCCAAAATGCATGGATAGATGTGCATACATGAATACCTTTTTCTGGCCCATTCTTTTGAAGGCTGCATGATGCAGGAGCCATCTAGATGAACTTCACACTGATATTCCCGCAAATGCTCTCCACACCGTATGGGGGAGTTCCAAAGCTGGATCATGGGGCTCAGTATTCTGATCCCCACTGATCAGCTGCATTTCCTGAGCCAAGAACATAGAAACCAATGGAGCAATGACCTGTCGGACATGGCCGCTTCCATTGCTCACCTGCCCGTTTACCCGTGCGCTGGGCAATGGCAAGGGAAGCCGGGATCCACCTCGTGCAGCACAGCTTTCCATGTTGCATGCATCGACTCATCAGGCGAATGAAACAACCTGGACATATGAATGCCTAAGCAGTCGGCGTTTCACCCTGCAGTGGTAAAGGACTACTTGATGAGTAAAGAATTCACAACTTTAACCAGTTAACTCACATAATAAATAAATCCATGGCTGAAGTCATTTTGTGGTAGGCATGACATTTTAGCCTGTCTCTTCCAAAATAATTGGTAATTTATAATACTTCCCTCATTAAAACAAAACAAAAAAAAAAGCCAAAAACCAACATGGCCTTGGAGAAGGGGAAATCATTGACAAACCTTCATGAATTGCTCATTCATTGCCCAGATAGTGGATCTAAGGAGAGCCGATTAATTGTGGTACAGTTTCAAAATGGAATTGGTTTTACCCAATCTCTGTATAAAAAAAAAAAATCAAATCGAAGCTCATTACGAGGTCTCCTATCCGGTAAAAATGCCAGGAAGGTTGCTTTAAACCAGCACCAGCATTTTTACAGTATCAGCGAAACCCAAGTGTGCTTGCGGGGGATCT
Organism: Ambystoma mexicanum; assembly: GCF_040938575.1. Taxonomy (NCBI): domain Eukaryota; kingdom Metazoa; phylum Chordata; class Amphibia; order Caudata; family Ambystomatidae; genus Ambystoma; species Ambystoma mexicanum. The sequence continues at coordinate 627,122,743 of NC_090938.1, read as the reverse complement.
GATCTACCAGGCCCCTATTGGCAAAAGATGCTGAATCACAGGCACTGGTGCTACCGGTGCCGGTGATTCCAGCAATCCCATGTAATGGAATAATATGTGAATTCATGGAATGGGAGCTCATCTCCTCCACCCATAATCTCCCAGAAAAACCAGGATGTCAGGTGGTGGAAACAGTAAGGCAGTTTTACCAGTATCGTAGTCTCCCACTGGTAATTCCAGCAGGATACCGGTAAAACTGTAATGGGTTATCATGTCATGGGTATATTGCCGATGACTCAGGACTGTTAGAGCAGGACAGGTTTCTAGCAGGTCCTCTTCCCCATATAAGAACCCATTTTCCTAGTCATAAGGTGTGTTTTGTGTTGGCTCTTGTTTTGGTGAATGCCACACCCCTCACGACTAACATCGGGTGGGCAGAATACGAGATCTTTCCATATGATGCACCTGGGCATCTGAAGATGGCATGAGGCTTTGCTTCACGGTTGGTCACGCCGGCTCTTCCTTACCCATCCTGGCCATCCAGCAGGTGTTGGTAGGTCGCAATCTCCTGCTCCAGCCGTGACTTGATGTCAAGGAGTTCGTTGTACTCATCGCTCTGGTGCTCACTCTGGCTCCTCAAATCGGTCAGCTGCTCTTCCACGGCGCTGATCTGGCTTTGGAGCGTGACCAATTGTTGGCAGTAGCGGCCCTCTGTCTCGGCCAATTGCTGCTCGAGGGAGCTTTTCTGTAAGATTGACACGGAATGTTATGGGTTAATGAACAGGAGAAGTATATGATCTCTCAGGAGCTGCATCGTTATGCGTAGTGTTTATGGCAAGCGGATGTTTGTGAGTGACAAGATCAAAGCCTATATTTTGCCGCTAGCGTGCTCCATTTAGCTGTTTCGATGAGATGGAAAATACATTTTTCTGGTATAATGTCCAAGTTTGTTGGCTTGGGTTCCTGCGTGTCATGACCCTGATATGGTCAACAGAAAAAGCCTTTGACAGGGTGGCATGGTGGACTGTTTAGTCAGACAAAGAGCCTGGAAACATTCTCTAGCAGGAGTGTAGGCAGAGTTAGGCTCTGCACAGGACTTAGCATAGACCTGGGAGAGATTCAGTACTAAGAGGAGCAGGGGTACTGTGCAAGCTGGAGACCAAGTAGAGTCTGTCATGCTTCAGAATAGAGGACATCAAGTGAACTGAATGTGTGCTGGCATTCAGTGTATTCATTTATTGTTTGGGCACATACATATCTCCCTGGATTACAGCCAGTGCTATGAGCTCCCTTCAGAAGAACTTTGAAGGACCGGGTCGGCCCTCTGCCAAGAGCCTTATACTAGTCTATATATATACACACACACTGATTATCTTTGAATTGGCTCCTAGTGCCAGGTGTTACTTGCAGCTGTATGCTGTAGCAAGATATGTAGAAATGAAGTTATTAGATGTGTTGTTGCACCTACTCATGATAATTCTCAAAAACTGAAATGAGATTTGTTTTGTATTTGTTATTTCACACTCCTTATTCAGATAACACAGCTGGAAGCTGGCAGAGCATCCCGGCATACCAGCACGGTTGCTGCAGCTAGACTAGGCAGAGGAGGGCCACCACCAAGATGAACCATTGCATACCATTGACAGTTGGGACTGCAGCTCAATCTGAAGTGCTTGCAATGAGCGCTTCAGGTCTGAGGACTCGCTCTTGCTCGAATGCACCTGCTCCACCCCTGTAGAGATGTCCTGCTTCAGCTTCTCGCTCTGCAAGTGAAAAAAGACAGAATTGAGTTTGGGCTTGTGGTCTCCTCTGCTGAGCATTGGCGGCCATCTTGGCTAGCAATGAGGCCTTCACCTTTTGCTTGAACTCCTCTTCTGCCTCCTGTCGGTTCTTCTCTGCCAAGGCTTCGTATTCCTGCCTCATCTTGTTCATGGCATCGAGTAGGTTAATGCCCGGAGCAGCACGCATTTGAACACTGAGTTCTCCAGCAGCGACGCTTTGATGGCCCTTTATCTCCTGAGTGAGGAAGCCAAGCAACCAGTTAACACAACCGACATTCCAAAAGAACCAAAATGCCATTCTAGCTCTACATCTATCACTGGAATTTTGTTAAACAATATTATTTGTGGTGCTATGTAAATATTGAGATGAGTGATTAGTTGTCAAGGGAACAGAAACAAATTCACTGCAGGGTATGGAACCAAGCAAAGTTATGGAAAACAATGGCCCAGCATCAGAGCAAGTGGTGTGGCTCGGCAGATATGTTGGACGACAACTCCCATCAGCCCTAGCAAGCACAGTGAATGGTTAATGATAATGGGATGCATAGTTCAGAACCTCCGTAGAGCTGTAGGGTAGATAAACCATAGTGGGTAAAGCAAGGTTGCTGTTTTTTTTTTTTTTTTCTCAAAAAGTGATACATGCCTGGATATTGATTAGGCTACCTGCAAAGTAATCAGATCAGGTACCCAAAAGGAAATAAAGCTATTGAATTCAAAGTAAGAATGACTCTTCGCTTCCTTCAAACAACCAAGGGGAGTCAACATTGCGAAGATGGGGAACAGAAAACGTGGCCACTAAGGTGTCTCTGTTTTACGCTATTGGAGCTTAGACTGCACAGAGCGGAAGCATGCACATTGCAGCCATCTTTTTATATGCACTGTGTCTGTAGTGGAAAAAGTCACAAAGAATACTGATTCTAAACAGCTGACATGCTTCTGTAACCCCGTCTCTGCACGCGAGGAATCACCACAGGTCATCGTTTGGGTATAGCCCAGGTACTGACAATACCGCCCCCTCACATAACCCAGCAAGAGATGCAGGCTCTGATGCTGTTGCCTCACGCCCACACGTGTACTCTTCAGCTCATCACCCTATTCCACTATTATCGACTTTTCAGGGTAAAACTGATTTGTGATCAGTTTCGTAAAATGCCTCGTGATGGTTTGTCCATTTCGTGAATCGTCTCACAAGTCTACATTCTGCGTTCTGAAATTACCAAGAAGGCCCCAGAAGGGTATGGCCATCTGCAAAATGGGCCTGTATTGATTTCTGGCCATGGTGGATAGTGACAAAGTAGCAGACGTGTATAGAATTGAGGTGCGCGGAATTGATAAGGTGGCAAACAGCATTCCAGCGTGTGTCCCTGATCCATATACCCTGATAGAAGAGGCAGTCTAGAAGACATCCAACCATGTCATTCATTGAGTCAAAAATATGTGCAGTGACTCGCACCGTGGACAATCTTAAGGCCACCAGGAAATGACGCACATACCTCCTCGTGGTTCTTCTTGAGGGCGGCCAGCTCCTCCCTCAGGCTCTCCGCCTGGGTCTCCAGGTCAGAATTGCACAGGGTCAGGTCGTCGTGGACTCTGCGCAGGCCGTTGATATCTGCCTCCAAGCTCTGGCGTAGTTTCTGCTCGTTCTCATACCTGGGAACATGTCAAGAAAAACACTGACAGGTCAAGGCGATTATCCCACTTTCTTAGCTCCTGACTGAAACCCATCTAACTAGCGCTGAGAAGCCTATTGGGCCTAAAGTCCCCGGTGTCACAGCCATGCTTGGCGGCAAGGAGGTTTCATTCAGAAAAGAGATTTAAGGTACAGAACCTCAGATTGGCACAGAGGGTGGTAACGTGCAGGCACTTACTTCTGAACGCCACGTGCTCCTTAACTCTTGTTTGCTTGTGTTGTTCCCAAATTCAAATTGAAACTGGTCTTGCCTTGCAGGTCTCTGGAGTTTTGGAAAAAACTGCACTTTGCTGGTCAAATATAAGGGGCCACACATATAATGTGTGCGAATAACATGTGCAAACAATGTGTGCACAGGGCTACAGTCTTACAGGCTTTCACTGAACTCTTGCTCTATTTCCCCTCGTGTGACTAGGAACCGAAAGAGGCCCAGGAAATAATTGTCAAAGTGACACCATATTGTGCATTTTCAGAAAGCCCAACCCTTTTCCTATGAGAACGTTTGGAAATAAAATAGGTTACCACATAAAGGAGGCCCAAGGTGCAGAGGGCTACCAGCAAATCTCCAGAGTTCCTTATAGGCCAGTCCAGCCCTGCCCAGGGTGCAGAGGGCTACCAGCAAATCTCCAGAGTTCCTTACAGGCCAGTCCAGCCCTGCCCAGGGTGCAGAGGGCTACCAGCACATCTCCAGAGTTCCTTACAGGCCAGTCCAGCCCTGCCCAGGGTGCAGAGGGCTACCAGCACACCTCCAGAGTTCCTTATAGGCCAGTCCAGCCCTGCCCAGGGTGCAGAGGCCTACCAGCACATCTCCAGAGTTCCTTACAGGCCAGTCCAGCCCTGCCCAGGGTGCAGAGGGCTACCAGCACATCTCCACCACCTCCACAACAGATATCCATTTGTGATAGTTGGCTTTTTCCCTTTCCTTTGAAGTGCTAAGACACTAAATATGCTCACCCCTTCAATGCCAAACTGCACCTATGTTTTGATGTACTGTAATGGCATATTCCAACAGGTCACGTGGGTGCTCTTTAGAAGTGGCCATGTTAGAAAGGCACCCCCAATACATTCTGCTCTGCTGATGTCACTTTGGCTTAAACTCTACTAAATGTTCCACTTATCTTTTTATTCATGGACTTTAGGCACGATAATGCACATTCATGTATCTATAGTAGCCCCACATTGAAGCATCTCGCCCATCGTGTAACTATCCTTACAGTGAAAGTCTTGCAGCTGGCACCAAAAATCCATAGCTCCTGTTCTAAGATGGCCGCCAGCGAGCCAGTGAGCACCCATATTAGACGAGGGTCTTGTGGCTTGTGTGTCAGGTGGGGGCATTGCCTTATTACAGATATTTTTCCGGGGCTTTTTTAAACTGGTGGTGCATCAGGACGCGCCACTGTTGGCGTGTGGTGCTTACTCACTTGAGCTTAAAGTCATCGCATGCCAGGCTGGCATTGTCGATCATCAGAATGACGCTTGCATTCGCGATTTCAGCAGCGATAATCTGCAAACACAAGTTGCAAGCAGAGTGAGTACAAGGTTTCTTGTATGCATGTTTCTGTTTCATAGAATTTCCACTGCAGATGACAGGGAATGCACACCAGGGGCCGGAGTGAAGAAGCTTTGCACCAGTGCAAGTGCAAAGGTGCACAGCATTAGCAATAGGGCAACACGTTTTTAGCAACAGGGCAAACTTTGCCGTAGTGCTAATACTGTGCAACTTTGCACTTGCACCCGTGCAAAGTTTCTGTAGCCTGGCCCCAGCTTACCCCCTAATTACATGGAGCTGCATTGCCTCAATGTGCTTTTACCTTCTAAGTGTCACAACAGTCAACCAACTCTGTGTGTGCTGAGTTGTGGAGGAAGTCTACAGCCTACGCTGGACCATTTCAATGAAGGATAACACAAAACAAGCATTGGAATAGACAACAGTTTGGGGTTTGGTGTAGGCATGGGATAGCCATTTAGGCACCGCTGCCCATGTGATGGTAACTGCTGCAAAATAATGTGAGCACCTGGACATCTGAAAGCTGTGCCTGGCAAATGCCTGTCTAATATCTATACACAGGGCACATCAGCTGGCTTTGCCAATGCTTATTGTGAACATGATTTCAGTTATAGGATCTACAGAAGGCTTATACACCAAGTAGCTGACAGAACACGTGGGTAAGAGAATATTATTACAGTAGTAGCACATTTATAGTTGCAATTAGACCGTTCAATCTCTGGAGGTTGCTTTGAAATAACGGAAGGAATTTAGGGCACTGCGTTTGATGTTACTGCCTGATAAATCCATCTCAGAGAGATCCTAGGAGGATGGGTATTGAATGGGGAGGGTCGGGTAGTAGGTGGGAATGGCCATAATGATTAGCCTGGCCAAGGGAATTCAATGGGTGTGTACATTATCAAACCTCCACAAGTGTGCGCTGCTCATCATATATAATATTCCTTCTAGTTGTACTATAAAGCAATGGTTTTGGATAATAGGTGGCGCTTAGGCTCTACCTAATAGCCAAAACGAAAAATCCGGCACATCCCTAGTAGGACGTCGATTTGTCAGCCTGAATGCAAAGTGCTAGGCATGTCACATATTTGTAGTCAAGGTCACAAAGTGCTAGCCAAGGTAAAGAAAAGTGCTACTCATGTCTTGTGGCACTAGTCAGCCTTTCTTGTTTGTTTGTTTACTTTATTTATATAGCGTGCCTGACCCAGAGGTATCTGGGCGCTTTAGAATGCGGTTACATGTACAGGGCAAGACAGTCTGGCAGAAGATAAAGCGCCTTCTTTTATGAAGTCCTGTTGTTATGGAATCATTTGGGGTACCTTGTGCCGAGCACGTGGGTTGTTTCATTATATATCACCATAACAATTAAACAAACCACACATAGTCACACACAACAGCACATGCCGACTGCCAACCGAAAATGACACCTGTGCTCAGCCATCTGTGTAAACTGATCGGAAACTGCCAAAAGCACATCACAGCTCCCTTGCTCTTTTCTCCCGCTCAGTCCTGCTAACTTACACCCCATTGCACTCTCGCTTACAGAGCCGACAGAGCGCCAAGGGACCACCCAGGTGGTGACAGTGCGCGCTACAAGAACCTTTAACATAACTTAACACATACCGTCGGCTTTAGAAGATTGCCCATTAGATCTGCTCCTGTACAGATGGAAATAGTTTTAATGCGTGAGTTTGGGAGGTAAAGGCTTGTGTGAATAGGCATTTAATTAAAACCCCCTTTGGATTGTGATGGCCCTCAGAGCGAAGCAGGTGAAAGTGGTGCAGGTCTCTTTTGCCACTCATTTGACATCCCCCTACTGCATTCACCAACACATTGATTACAAGTAAGGAATTACCCTCTCAGGTTAACAGAACCCTCTTTTCCTGAGTTTTCACTTGATCACGTCCTATTTAAGTTTTGGGAGCTTGAAGCTGCTCCCTGAACAATTGCCCAGACTTAGTAGCTCAGCAGCCCGGGGCTCTATTGTGTAGTATTTCTTTTGGGAGCAGCAATGTAGGAGTTCCTGAAATTGGAGATTATGACATTTCAAAGGAAATGGCAAAACATTCTGAGAAGCAAAAGTCTGTGCTGTAAGTGCTGGCCTGGTGCCACTGAACAGGAAATGTTTGAGTGCACGTTTTGGTTTTGGTAGCACCTGGTGCCTTGGGGTCTTACTTTGAGGAGAGCAGATTATTTGTAGTATGTTTATTCTCAATCAATTGTGTTCATATTTATTTTTACTGCAAACAAATATTTGACCAGAGATGAAGTGACTTTTTACAGGTTGTAGAGTGTCAGTGTTAATCAAACTCCTTTGAATGGAAAATGAGACGGTGTGAAATGAGCCACGTGACCATAGAGATTTTCTTCATTAGCCCCTTCAGCAAGTGCAAGACCCAATCAGGTTGCTCCGAACCTTGGCTGTACCTACCAATGCAAGCCTGGCTTCTGAGCAACCCGGGTGCTCTCTGCATCCACCCTCCACCCAGCGCTGCTCTCTTCGCTGTGCTCGGTCCCTTAATTTGGGCAGTAGGTCGTTACCTACAGGGTTAACCCGCCACCTCGGGGCATATTGCCTCAGTATCACAGTTTCACCTTCATCAGGGTCTAGAAAGATATGCACCATTTGTGACCTGATTTTTTGTTTGTAACTAGTGCTGTGGTTCACTTTTTGGAAGATGAACTAACCTACCAAGCCAATACCTTAGGACGTTATTGCATGTTTTTAGAAGTCACAATACTTCCATTCTTGTATTTTTGGGGCGAAACGACTTGTTTGACAAATCAGATGGCCATAAATTGCTGGAATAAAAAAGACAGGTAGGATTCTGCTGCCGTCTGTTGGTGAAGGATCAGATCAAAATGAGAGAGAAATCAGGCAGGAAATGTGTAGACATCCCAATATGGCCACAGAGAGTGGCGGGAAGATCTCTGGGAAACGTCCAGGGAAAATAAGAAGGCCTCCGTTTCTTTAAGAATACCTCTGAGCCTCCACGACTGGGGCCAGATTACAGACACGTTGCACTGGTGCAGGTGACATTGCCACTGTGTTGGCACATGGGTAAAGTGTGCACTATTTCTAATACCACTGGGGCATGTTAAAAAACCATTGAACCATGAGAAGTGTAGTTTGCCATGGTATAAGCACCCGAGAAAAAAAAAATGGTCCTAGTGGAGACACATACATCTTTGCACCAGGGCAAACCTAGTGATAACACCATGCGATTGTGCACTTACATTAGTGCAAAGGTTCTGCAATATGACCCTTGGAGTCATGTTTTAAACACAGATATGTGGATGGGAGTCTGACCTACTCCATCCGACTTTTTTGGGAAGGTTCTCCGCTATTCGAGCGCGATACAAATATTATATCATATCATTCCATTAAGTAACGCATTGTTTGCATCATCAACTTTGCTGACATCTTTGGCAATACATGTCATTTGCCTGCCCTCTTTTATCAGCCTCTCCTTATTTTCTAGGGGTGAGTGTAGACACGGTTCCCTGCAAAGAAGGGAAGCACTTTAGGGTGGACAAGTGATGTGTGATCCCCGAGAGGGCAGGGTTGGGGTGCCAGGTCATGTGTATTTATAAGGTAGCAGGGTGACCAAGTGGCACCTGAGTTGATGCTGCCAATAAGGGAAGAGAGTAACATGTTTCTTAGGGCATAATTCATGGAACATTTGCACAGTGCAAAAGGACTTTGCAGCAGGCTAGAAGTTCCATGCATCAGGCTCTTAGTGCCTTGCCGGTGGTTTGCAGATGAGACTGCGGTACACATTATACTGGAAGATGTGCCAACAGGCATGAACACATCCATGACCTAGAAATACTGCTAGAGAGCCTCTGGCCTAGGAGGGTTGTACCCCGAAGTAGCGAGACACTGGTGTCTGGGAATGCATGGGTGCTTGCAGGTGTGGTTGGTGTCAACATTTTGGAGATGATTAGTGTACGGTAATGAGGGTTGCAAATCAAGAGGCTACAATCGAAAGACAGAGACCCAGGGAAGTGGAGGAAGGAAATAAAGAACATACGAGAAGGAGGATGTTGCAGGCTTCATATGCACGCGTTGTAGGAAGGAGAACAAAGTCACATGGTGACAAAAAAGCACCTGCAAGAAAAAGAAGTGCACAGGGAGAGAGAGGGCAGAAGCAAAATGAAGGTCACTGACTGGGAAAAGAAAATGCCCCCCTCCTGCGGCTCTCTCCTGCGTCGTCTTTGGAACAAGTTAACAATGCTGATCAGGCAGGATTCCCCCTTTCCACACTTAAACCTAACAGCCTACCTTTCAGAGAACATCACCCCAGTCACTGATCACTCCAATAAACCCTACTCCTGCCCTCTTGCTCCTTCCCCTGCACCCCCTGCACATTCCAGCTCCTCTGCTTCACCCACACCCTACCTGTAGCCACCCTGGGTGCATCACCTATGTATAGCACTCTGGTGTCACCCAGCTAGACTTGCTTTGTAAGTCCCATACCATCACAGCTTCATGCATACCCACATTAGGGAAACGGGTAAAGTTACAGTGAATGGCATTTGAAATAGTGCTTTACCTTAGCTTGAAGATCTGCAATTTGTTGGTAATACTTGCTGTAGTCTTGAGCAGCTTCTCCAGTCGAGCCCCCGGGCTTGTTCTTGTCATACCACTCTCTGATTTTACGCTCAAGCTCAGCATTGGCATCCTCCAGAGCCTTTACATTGCCCATGAAGATGCCCAAGCGGTCATTGAGGTTCTGCATGGTCTCTTTCTCACTGCCGGAGAGAATGCCATCGCCACCAGCTCCACCACCATGGCCACCTCCAAAGCCACCACCATGGCCACCTCCAAAGCCACCACCAAAACCACCTTCAGCACCAAAACCACCACCGGCACCACCAGAAAAGCCACCGTCATGGATCCCAAAGCCACCATCCCCAAAGCCTCCCCCTTGGACCCATGAAGACGTGCCACCATCAGCAGCAGATCCACCACTAAATCCCCCAAAGGATCCTCCATGAAAGCTTCCACCAGCCTGCACTCCACCACCGTGACCGTGCCCTCCACCACCGTACCCTCCACCACCACCATGCCCGTGGCCTCCACCACTGTGCCCTCCACCACCGTACCCTCCACCACCACCAGCTTGCTTAACTGCAAACCCACTGGAGGAGGCTCCCTTAAAGCTACGGAATGACATGTTGTCTTAGCACAAGTGCACCTGATCTAGGAAGGCAGCAGGGGAGGTGCTGTGTGCTGTGGAATCGCGTCTTCCTTATATACACATGGGACAGGGTGTGTCAACAAACTGCACGCTGTTTCTCATATCGGCACAAAGCCTTTGCCAACTTATTATCTCTTGCCTATTAGATGATCAATTATAGCAATTATTAAGCAGCCCTGTTTTTTTTTTGCCCATATGTGCTGTTGGCCTGAAGCTGTTTGTGATACTGGGGCGGGAGACGGGCGAGGTGCAGAATACTTTTCAGAAGATTACACTTCTCCCGTTTTGAGGGAAGTGCTTTAAACACAATCATTTAGTGTCTCTTGGCTTCTGCTCCGGATCTTCACACACTCGTGCGTTGGTTGCTGCTTCCATCCACACCTGGCCATGTTCAGGCACTTACACATGACTGCAGACACTGTTTGCCGGCATGGCGGAGCCCGGGCGACTGCCTCCCGTGGTGGCTCTCAATCAGCACATTGGCGCATAACATGGGTGCCAACTTCTCCATTTACCCAGGTGCTGTCTGTAGGGATATGGGATCGGTAGCACGACCACTAAACGATCTAGAAGTGATGTCACAGGAAGTGATGTCATAAGAAAGATATTGGCTGCCCCGAACGATTAATGGTGAGTGCAGGGAGCAACAGTTTGCCAGGACGTCAAAATGACCCTTTTTTATCTTCAACCCAAAAAATACTCTTTGATGGAACCCATCAAATGCCTGCTTATTTTGCCAAATACGTGAAAATGCTGTGATTAAATCTTATTCGGGCAAGAAGATGTATGGGGGGAGGGGCCACAAAAGCTTCTATGCACTATGCCCACATTTCTATCACAACTTGACTGACAGGTGTTTCAATAATATAAGTAAAGTAGACAAAAATACTTAGTATTCATCCTTCAGCTTAGGTAGCAGAGGGCGGAAGTGTCCAAACAGGAACAGCGCAGTAAGTACAACGTTGAAGGAATGTTGCTGAAAAATAGCACCTTCTCAGTACATAAATACTGAATATTGCAGTAATCAGCCTGGATTGCAGGGACTTGCAGTGCATAAGGAATGTCAGACATGGACTGTCAATGAGACAAAAACAAAAACACAATTGCCTTTAGAAGACGTTCTTTGTGTCCAGGTGACATCAAGGGATTTACTCATTCACTAGGGGGAAATGTAAGGTATTGTGACCAGGGCACCCTGTATGCCAGAGACTGTCATCTAGTCAATTTACTCAAATGATTGAGACTTAGTGGCGCAACGCCATTAAATAGGCCTTTTGTATGTTTCATAAAGGTTCAAAATGTAGCGCAGTCTAACCGCGTTATGTTGATGGTACTTGGCTACATCTTCAGTGTTTATTAGAGGGGCTGTTTGGGGAGCTTGATGGTTTTGCTAACAGCGGAAATGGCTTGGAGATGCCAGTTTGACAGATCGGACTTTAGGCGCGTTGGTGCAAAGCACGATACAGTCCGAGGTCTGCGAGTCAGATCCACAGAATTCTGCCTCAGCCCTCATGTTCATGGAGCTGTTGGCTTGATTGGCCCGATGGGTGGGTCGTTGGTGCAAAGCTGTCCATGAAGACCCTGGAGGCAGTCAGTAGCATTGGGAAGTGCGGGTGTGAGAGGAGGAAGAAGGGGGCAGAGTAGGTCCTTTTGGCTCGAAATTCTTCTAGTAGCGAGAAGTAGCACTTCTTGGCTTGACAATGCAGGCAGATCATATTCCCAGAATCTCTCGAGCTGGAGCTCTTTTCTAGTCCCCTCCCCCCTCAGGTGAATCTTCTGAGGCACCTCAGCTGCACTCTTTCTTTCCCTGTGGGTACTGTCTGTCCTGAGTCTCTGCTCCTCTGCAGCAGGCAAGATCCTTCTTTCTCACAGAAAGTGTTTCTTCTGTTCTTCAGGGATGTCAAGGAAAAGGGGGCTTCCCTTCTTGATTCTCTGGCCTTCACTTGTGTAGAATGAGGCTCTAAGTCCTCAAAACTCAAACCAAGTAACCAATAGAGTGAATATGGCTCAGGGGCAGCGCGTTTGACTTGGAAGCAAAACAAGAACAATAATAATTATATGTGCCATCCCCTTTTTAGTACATTTCCTCTTATGGGGTGTATAGTTTCCAAGCCCCCTCTGCAACGTCCAAAAGTACATCTGATTCAGAGAGTATACGCAGAGGCTTAGACAGGGTAGGACCAGAGCAGGCAAGGGCTTCCCAAAATCTGGGTGGGCATATATAGATGCTAATGTCACTGTGGTGGGTCTAATTACATTAACCTCCAGCCCCTCTCTATCTATACTCTATCCTTTGCAGCCACTCCTGGCATGCTTTGCTTCTGGTCGAGGTGCAATTTGGCTGATGGTTAGAATGTTGGGCAGTCCAACGTGACGGAAAGTATGCACCCTGTGCCTCAGCCCCCAGCCTACCTCAGAACTGTCTGTTTCATGCCCCAGTACTTCCCATTTCTCGCCTCCTAGAAATCCAAGGGCCCTGGCTAACTTTAGTAACCCTTTGCCCTGTCCACCGCCTGCTATACCAACTCCAATGTTCTCGTATTAGCTTAGCTCAACCTCTGGAAGCCCCCCTTCACACCTAGATGACGTGTGAATGTGTAACTTGATAGGACATGGGGACTTCCTGCATTAGGCCCAGGACAGGTGGTGCACGAGGAGCTGTTTTGGCACTGTTTGCAAATGTGTTTATGTTAAAACCACCAAATCCTTAATTAAAACCATAACGTTCTGTCTGTTCACACCACAATGTATTCCATTGGCAACATGCGGGTTACATTTATAAGTACCTGCCACATCATTTGTATTTTGGAAAGGCATTGCCACCAAGGATGATAGAACATTGTAAACAGCAATTTAATTTGACAGTAAAACCTTATTATTTCCAATGAAACTTCCCTGCTGCCAGCCACTCTTGTGGGCCAATCAGTATGTCTGATTAATATCACACTTTCGCTGACAAATATCTTTTCATGCAGATAAGGTCAGGCGGCCTATATTCATATGTACAATATTAAACAGTGTTCATAATGCCAGTGGGATTTTAAATACATGTATCACAGAAAGCTGCTAGACTGTTATTCACATGCACATTCAAAGCTGCAGGAATCTTTGATTCCTGAAAGTTGCCATATTGTCTTCCAGCTGATGGTGCATTTTGGTCTGCAAACTCCAGAGGTTTACATGCCATGGATGTATGGTCACAGAAATACCCCATGGGCCAGAGTCCAGACATCCTTTGCCTTGAATCCAGAATCTTTACCTTCACATCCACAAAGACTTAACGGTGCCCTTGTGCATTGTGTCAATAGCTAGTGGGACTTGTCCAGAATTCTTTTAGGTTGATGCACTTAATTCAGACCTTAAATGGCAAACCTATGATGAGGGGGTTTATACTGGCACTGTAGCATCCAACTTCCGAAATAAGTACACCTTCTTGCTAACGCTAACGCTGAAGCCTGGATTTCTCCATCTGACACTTGCACTCTGACGGCCCTATACGACTACAAACTATCTATCATTCACTCTCCTTGACTGACTGGCAGAGATGGATGCTTAGGACACCTACTCTGTTTCCGCGGCAATGCTTCACAAATCTCCAATGCCACGTCCTCTCCCACCTCTTTTGAATTCACCATCTCCCCTATTGCACTGCCTCACTCGGTTCACATCATCTCCACCCATCACCGTCCTGGTCCTGCTGGACATTTCTTTGATGATCTTGTGCAACTCCTTGGTTCTCTTTCCATTAAAAATCACCTCATTCCATTAAGTTACTTTAACCTTTCCTCTCCAACCATTTCTTAGAAATATGAACTTGCGTCTTCTCTTAGTGACCATGCTCTCCACTATATCCACAACCTAACTACCCACCCACGTGGAAACCCTTAGGATCTCTTATTCATCTCACCTCTCTCTCAGCCACTAATACTACTGTCACATGATCCATATCTGAACACTCCATTTTTTCCACTATCATCATCTTTCCACCCTCTGACCTTTCTTCACCACTTGCTTCAGCTATTAATAAAAGGAAAAGTACATCTTTTGCCATTCCCCCTTTCTCTCTGACCTACAGTTTTCATTCTCCTCCTTCAACCCAGTGCCTCTTCCACCAGCACTGCCTTCTCTAACTTCCAATCCCTACATATGACTCATTCTCCTCTCACTTTCTACTGCTTACTTTCACCCCTAAATCTCAGCATTCTCAACTATGGGTCACCCCATTCATATGATCTCTCCTCATAGACATGTGTGCACAAATGGAAGGTACCCACTTGCATGGGGACCTGCAACTCTACCTCTATGTCCTGACACCTCTCAAGTCCTCACTTGATAGTGCAAAATGGGAATTTTACCTAACCCTCTTTGTCTCTCACTCCAACCATCTTCGCCGGTGACAGGCACCCTAAACTCACGCCTCACTCCTCCTAAGTCGGCGACTGTCAACTCCACTCTCACAGCTGATGACCAAGCTGAATACTACACTGCAAAACTTCCAAAATTAGAGACTCTCTCCTGACCCTCCTCACACTTCCTCCTCATATATTTTACTCTCTACTGCCTCTACCATCATCCCCTGCCTCTATCTCCCACTTTAGCCACACTAATATATATGTGTCATGATCCGCCCCTGGAAGCTATGGCACGATTGGAAAGCACTGCCACGGAGAACCTGACAGTAACGGCCTAGCCCTCAACCAATATGGCCGCCATCACTATTTAAACCAGCCCCGCCCACTTACCTGCGCGTTGTATCTGTGATTTCCATCGATACGCTCGCTCGGCTACTCCTCCGAGTAGCCTCCCCCCCCAGCCTCCTTCCGTTTTCTACCTGCCCTGCACACCACTTGTCCAGCCTACGATTTACCTTGCTTCCTTCGTTCTCCGGCGTCTGCCGCTCTTCATTCCACTCTGTTTTCTTACCTTCGGCGCCTCGCCGTTCCGACTCGCGGTATCCTCCGCCACTCTCGCGCCTCCTTGCGTTCACCTCTATTAACTTCGGGGTACTGCCTATTCTTTGGGTTCGGGACTATCCATAGCTTCTAGTCTCTTCCTCTCTTTCTTAGCATTCTGCTTTCATCGCTCTCTTCTGAATCATTTACGGATCCTTCTGTGACATCTCACATATGGTTTATTATTCCTGCCAGTTAGCTTCCTATGGGATCCTGAGAAGATAAGAGTCACCCCAGAACTTTACCGGTCTGCCTCTTGCAACTATACTCGACTCGAGTATCCTTCCTGGAACTGCCTGCAGGGTTTTTTGTGCCATCCATCGGCTTTTTCCCTGTCTTTTTGGGGCTTGGCTCCTCGGGGCCCCCCTCAAGGCAGGTCCCATTCCCTGTCGAGGTGGCCTCCGAGGGAGCCAGGCCTTACTTGCATGACAGGAAGTCAAAGGAGAAACCATCTAAGGAACGTTCCAAGGTACTACGGAAGAAGTCATCCAGTGTCCCAGGATCTTCAGGTGAGGAGCAGGGGGCAGAAGGTGATCAGCGTGACAGAATACAACGCCCGAACATAACCATGGCTTCTCTGGAACAGTACCAGGAGTTGGTTGCCGCCTTACAGAGCGTAACTCTAGAAGTACAAGCCCTGAAGACCGAGAACGCCGCTTTACGCCAACAAATGGTCTTCCGTAGAGATGACCAAGGGGATTTGCCGCCTATGCCTCTTACATTTGGAAAGTATGATGGTTATCCCGGCGGTCTAAAGGAATTCCTAGACGCCTGCCAAATTCACTTCACCTTTCGACCTTATGCCTTTGAAACTGCGAGAGCTAGGGTCGGTTTCCTTATCACCAACCTAACAGGGAATGCCTTGGCCTGGGCCACCCCTTTGGTGACCAGAAACGATCCCGCTCTGTCCAACTATGACCAATTTGTGGATCTCTTCAAGGGGAGATTCGATCGTCCTGAGGTCCTATACACCACACTTGAGGCAATACTCGATGTGAAACAGGGGAACGCAGACGTGCAGACCTACATATCCCGATTTTTAAGACTAGCGGCGAAGACAGACTGGCCTGATTCGGCTAAGCAAACAATATTTAGGAGAGGTCTCCAGGACGAACTAAAGGACGAGTTGGCTAGGGTAGCTCGCCCACCGTCGTTCCAAGATCTCATGACACTGACCCTACAATTGGAATACAGGCTATCTGAACGCCGACAGGAAAGGAGGAGACCTCGGCTCAATCTACCATCACCTAGCCCTGCTCCACATCCCCCCAGAGACATGCCGACATCAGAAGAACCGATGCAGATAGGAACAGCCCGAGGTCCTTTGACGGCTACCGAACGCAAGAGAAGGAGAGACTCCGGCCTCTGTTTATACTGCGGCTCCTCAAAGCATTTACTCAGGGACTGCCCGGAAGTCCCTCCACGAAGAAAGGAAAACTCCAACCCTCGGTCCTTTGCAAGGGAGGTCTCGGGGGAACAAGAAGCAGCCCTTGCAACCTTACCCGACCCTCGGAACTAAGAGAAGACAACAGTCTAATGATCTTTCGAGTACAGCTATGGACTACAGAATCCTCCCCCATAGAAGTACTAGCTATGCTGGACTGCGGAGCCGCAGGAAACTTTATGGATATCGAATGGGCTAAGGCACAACAAATCGCCATTAAACACAAGGAGAAACCTATCCCTGTAGAAGGGGTAGACGGCGAGCCCTTGTCCTCAGGCCCCATAGATTCCGAGACTTTACCCTTGCATTTGGTCTTAGGAGAACACCATGAATCTATGATATTTGACCTGATTCGAGCAGCACATTTTCCTTTGGTGATAGGGATTCCATGGCTCAGACGGCACAACCCTCAGATTAATTGGACCACCAATGTTGTGCGTTTTGACTCTACTTATTGTAAGGATCACTGTACCATCAATCCCCCTACCCAGGGAGAGAACAGGGAGCACCAAGCACCCCAGCGTAAGGTGGTAGCTGCCATTCCCCTACTATACCAGGAATATGCTGAGGTTTTTCAGGACTCTGTACCCAAGCTCTTACCTCCCAATCGACCAGAAGACTGTGCCTTAGATCTCCTTCCAGGGTCCGTGGTTCCCTTTGGTAGAATGTATACTTTGTCTCCTTCCGAAAAACTAGCCTTACGGATCTACTTGGACGATAACCTTCAGAATGGACTCATTCAAGAATCCCGATCGTCCGGGGGAGCATCGTTATTCTTCATCCCCAAAAAAGACACCACCGAATTACGACCTTGTATTGACTACAGGGGTCTCAACCAAATCACTGTGCGTGACCGCTATCCTATGCCTTTAATCAGAGACATTCTGGAAGCGGTCAGAGGGGCCTCTTATTTCACGAAACTAGACCTCAGGGGAGCCTATCATCTTCTCCGGATAAGGACAGGCGACGAATGGAAGACCGCATTTCGGACCCCATTCGGGTTATACGAATATCGTGTCATGCCCTTTGGTCTCGTGAATGCCCCTGCTGTTTTCCAAAGGTTTATAGATAAGATCTTTTCTGACATGTTGTTTGTGTCAGTTGTCATTTATTTAGATGACATCCTTATCTACACAGAAAGCCTTCAAGAACACCAAGACCATGTGAGACAGGTGTTACACCGACTCCTGTCTAACCGTCTTCTGGTCAAACCTGAGAAATGCCAGTTCGAAGTAACATCTGTTTCTTATCTAGGTTATATCCTATCCAAGGAAGGAATCCAGATGGAACCCGAGAAGATTAGAGCCATCATCGAATGGAAAGAACCTAGAAGTATAAAGGAGGTTCAAATATTCTTGGGTTTAGCTAATTTCTATCGCCAGTTCATCCCTAATTTTTCCGACCTGATGTTACCTATTACCAGTCTTCTCAAGAAAGGAGTTAAGTACGTTTTTGGTCCAGAACAGAAGAAGTCGTTTTTTCGCCTTAAGGAGTTATTTACTTCGGCTCCCATACTTGTACAACCTGATCAAACAAGACCCTTTATCGTGGAAACAGACGCGTCTGGAGGAGCACTGGGAGCCGTACTTCTACAAAGAACGGATGATGGCCTCAAACACCCAGTCGCATACTACTCAAGGACTCTGACGAAAAGCGAACGTAATTACTCAGTTCTGGAAAGAGAATTGCTTGCCATAAAATCAGCCTGTCAAGAGTGGAGGCACCTACTCTTGGGAGCAGCTTACCCGTTCCAAATACTTACAGATCATCGCAACCTCCGGGTATTGCAGCAGATGGAGTGCACTAATGCTCGACATGCCAGATGGGCCTATTACTTTTCCCAATTTGAGTTCACCATTTCATATGTACCGGGTACGGAAAACAAGATGGCAGACGCACTCTCCAGATGCCAAGGAGAGGAAGACAACCTCCCACAAGGGCATGACCTCTTGTTCCCAAATCTGAAGATTATGGCTAGGGTCGTGCCATTTCTACAAGATCTGGTAACCCACTACAGTCATCTACCGGCCATACCCGCATCTATCACTCAGGCCAATGACGGTCTATTCTACCATGGTACTAAACTGTTTCTCCCTTCCAAAGAGCTTCAGGAACAGATACTTTCGTGGTGCCACGATACCCCCCTAGCGGGACACCCAGGTATCAAGAAAACACAGGAACTCATAGGTCGCAGATTCTGGTGGCCAGAACTACCCAAGGATGTAAAAAGATATGTAACCACCTGTCCCGTATGCGCCGCCAACAAGTACCAAACAGGCAAACCTTTGGGCAAGTTGCAACAGCCTATCCTACCCACTAGACCCTGGGAACTGATTTCCATGGATTTTATTGTTGACCTACCGGAATCCGAAAATAAGACAGCAATTATGGTCACTGTAGACACCTACAGCAAGATGGCTCATTTTTCTGCTCTTTCAGGTCTTCCGTCAGCTCCAGAGACGGCTTCGATCTTTCTCAGAGATGTTATTCGTCTCCATGGATTGCCTCGGACCATTATTTCGGACCGCGGAACCCAATTCACCTCCAAATTCTGGACATTACTATGTCACCAATTGGGTATCAGCCGAGCACTTTCCTCTGGTTTTCACCCCCAAACTAACGGACAAACCGAGAGACTCAATGCTGGGTTGGAACAATATTTAAGGTGTTTCTGTAGTCACAAACAAGAAAGATGGTCAGCCTTTCTCTCTCAGGCCGAATTCGCCTATAATAATAATTACCACACGTCCATTCTCATGAGTCCATTCTACTGCACTTCCCGGTATCATCCACAACAAATACCCTGGACCGGAATGCAACCTACCCAATCTCCTGCCATAGACGACAGGTTGTCGGAACTCAAGGAGGTTCATAAGATGGCTAGAGAAGCACTGGAAGGCAGTCAGCTCACACAGAAAAGATGGGCGGATAGAAGTCGCCGATCCAACCCAGAGTGGAAGCCAGGACAGAGAGTCTGGTTATCTACCAAACATTTTCCTAGATGGATACACACAGGCAAATTCGCACCTCGATACCTGGGTCCTTATCCCATCATCAGACAGATCAACCCCGTAGCTTATGAACTACGCTTACCTAAGGGTCTTCAAAGAGTACATCCAGTCTTCCACACCTCATTACTCAAGGAATACCAGGAGGATCCTTTTCACCGCAAGACTCAGAAGACTAAAACACCGAAGGTAAAGGAATCCCAAGAATACGAGGTGGAGTACTTAGTGGATTCACGTTACCACCGAGGGAGACTCCAATATCTGGTCCATTGGAAGGGATATTCCGAAGATGAAAGGACGTGGGAACCCAGATACCATCTTCACGCACCCAAACTCGTAAAAGTGTTTCATCGGAGGTATCCAGGAAAACCAGGGGGTTTCCGGGGAGAGAGAGGCCATACTGTCATGATCCGCCCCTGGAAGCTATGGCACGATTGGAAAGCACTGCCACGGAGAACCTGACAGTAACGGCCTAGCCCTCAACCAATATGGCCGCCATCACTATTTAAACCAGCCCCGCCCACTTACCTGCGCGTTGTATCTGTGATTTCCATCGATACGCTCGCTCGGCTACTCCTCCGAGTAGCCTCCCCCCCCAGCCTCCTTCCGTTTTCTACCTGCCCTGCACACCACTTGTCCAGCCATTCGATTTACTTTGCTTCCTTCGTTCTCCGGCGTCTGCCGCTCTTCATTCCACTCTGTTTTCTTACCTTCGGCGCCTCGCCGTTCCGACTCGCGGTATCCTCCGCCACTCTCGCGCCTCCTTGCGTTCACCTCTATTAACTTCGGGGTACTGCCTATTCTTTGGGTTCGGGACTATCCATAGCTTCTAGTCTCTTCCTCTCTTTCTTAGCATTCTGCTTTCATCGCTCTCTTCTGAATCATTTACGGATCCTTCTGTGACATCTCACATATGGTTTATTATTCCTGCCAGTTAGCTTCCTATGGGATCCTGAGAAGATAAGAGTCACCCCAGAACTTTACCGGTCTGCCTCTTGCAACTATACTCGACTCGAGTATCCTTCCTGGAACTGCCTGCAGGGTTTTTTGTGCCATCCATCGGCTTTTTCCCTGTCTTTTTGGGGCTTGGCTCCTCGGGGCCCCCCTCAAGGCAGGTCCCATTCCCTGTCGAGGTGGCCTCCGAGGGAGCCAGGCCTTACTTGCATGACAGGAAGTCAAAGGAGAAACCATCTAAGGAACGTTCCAAGGTACTACGGAAGAAGTCATCCAGTGTCCCAGGATCTTCAGGTGAGGAGCAGGGGGCAGAAGGTGATCAGCGTGACAATATGATGATCTTCAATATTCCTAGTCCTCCTCAGTTGTCACTGTCCTTATTTTCTTAAGTAAAGGAATGTGAAGACTCGGAAGAATAGGAGGTAGTGGACACAGGATTCAAACCCGGCCTTCAAACCTGTGTTGCTCTGCATCGTCTTGCTTCCAAGACGAGGATGTTGGCACTGAGATATACTTTCCATGCTTACCCGTGGTAATGACCAATTCTGTATGATAATCTCCATTATACCTAGTCCTCCCGAGTCGTCACAGTCCTAACATCACTTAGTAAGGACTTTGACAACAAGGCAGGATGGAAAACAATGTCCAATTATGTATGATAATCTTCATTAGCCTAGCCCTCTTCGCTCATCACAGTCCTGATGAAATTTAGTAAGCACTGTTGTGACTCGGATGAACTGGAGGTAATGGGCAATTATGTATGATGAACTTCATTATTCCTACTCCTCCCTTGTCCGCATAGTCCTTATGCCATTTCATAAAGACTATAACAACTCTGGAGATTTGGGGGCAAAGGCCAATTATGTATGATCATTTTCGTTATTCCCAGTCTTCTCAGGTCTTATCCGCCCTTACATCATGTATTAAGTACAGTGAGGACTCTGGAGAATTGGAAATAATGACCAATTATGTATGACAATCTTCATTTTTTCTAGTCCTCTCGAGTAATCACAGTCTTAAAATCATTTAGTAAGGACTGTGATTGTGAGGTACGTTTGGGAAATGCTGGGCAATTATGTATGATAATCTTCATTAGTCCTTGACCTCCTGGGTCGTCACAGCCCTTATGTCATTTATTAAGGAATGTGAAGACTTTCGAGAATTGGAGATAATGAAAAATTATGCATGAAAATCTTCATTATTCCTAGTCTTCTCGGTCACATAATCCTTACTTTATTAAGAATGGACTGCAACTACGAAGGGTGAATTTGAGGTAGTGGTGAATAACATATGATAATCTTCGTTATTCCTATGCCTCCCGAGTTGTCACAGTCCTAACATCATTTAGTAAGGACCATGACGACGAGGCAGGATGGGAGATAATGGCCAATTATGTATGATCATCTTCATTAGTCCTAGTCCTCCCAGGACATCACAGACCTTACATCATTTAGTAAAGACTGTGACCATGAGGAAGAATTTGAGGTAATGGGCAGATATGAGTAGTAATTCCCTTTATTCTCAGTGCCCTTGGGTCATCACAGTCCTTACGTCATCTAGTAAGGACTCTGAATGATCAGGAGAATTGGAGGCAATAACCAGTTGTGAATGATAATCTTCGTTATTCCTAGTCCTCCTTCGTCGTCACAGCCCTAAAGCCATTTAGTAAGAATTGCAGGATAGCGGATAATGTCCTAGTACTAGCCAGGTTGGGGTGAATCCCTCCTCTGATTTTCTTTGTTAGAACACATCTAGAGTATATGCCTCCTTTCACTCTGAACCGCAAGCAAATAGTATTTAGGGCATCATCATCTGCTCAATGTTCATGAGATTACAATCTGAAATAATTCAGCTGCAGTTGTTGAGTCTGTGGACACCTTTAGGTTGTATTCATCATCTCCTTCATCTAAATTAGGGTACTCCAAGTGTGGGTTGGAGTGGTTGTCTTCTTTGCTCAATGCAGTGTTTGGCTTGTGAGATCCGCGCTGGTTGCCAACATTGGTCATTATAGTGTCCTTGTTGGAGTGAGTACAAACAGAGTGTTGTGCTCATTACCAATATCGATCCCTTCTGTGGCCGAAGACTGGAGTCCTCGTCTGATATTCCCAAAGTATGTTTCTGTTATAGTTGATGACATCATTAGTGTATTGGTCACTATAGTGTTGTGAGCTGGGGGCTGACTTACATGTCATATCTGCTGCTCACTTGGGTGACCTAATACAGCTAATGGGATGGGCATTGTCTTTACTAGACAATTTCATTCTTTTGTTCAGTGCTGGCGGGCAAATATGACCTGCATCACCTTCATTGCATGTTATTGTTTTTCATTGTCAAAAAAACAT
The DNA here is from genome assembly GCF_040938575.1 of Ambystoma mexicanum. Lineage (NCBI taxonomy): Eukaryota > Metazoa > Chordata > Amphibia > Caudata > Ambystomatidae > Ambystoma > Ambystoma mexicanum. Next base: position 627,099,885 of record NC_090938.1, on the reverse strand, counting down.
TCCTCGCCAAGCTTCTATGCCACAGACATTAAACACATATTAGAAAGTGGGACAGAGGGCGCTAGAGAGCCATCCAAGATGGCCGCCTCCTAGAGAGCTCCGTGTGGCTCTCCATTAATCCTGCGACATCCTCGCCTCTGCGGCATCCAATTCACCCAAATCTGCTACCAGGTGCGCTAGGAAGGCGCCTCTGATCACCCCGAGACCTTTTTCCTCCCCAACGGCGAAGCACCGGCCGAGATCCTGCTCGAGCGCCAAGGCCCGCGGACCACACCAGCAACAGGCCAAGAGGGGAGGAGCAACCCGGGCCCGAAAGCGCTGAAGTAGCGGCGAGCCACCCGGCGCCCAGAACTGGCAGCGACCCGCTGGGTCAGAGACCGAGGGCACACCAGAGAACGGGTTGACGTGCGCACGACAGCGCCCAGAGACACACGGTCTCCGTCCCCGCAGCGACCAGGCAGAAAATCCAGCGGAGATCGCCAGACACGAAGGTAGGATCCCCATCCAGCGCGAAAGGTCGGCTTTCCCGACCCACCAGGCTGCTCAAACCCCTTTCGCCAGACACCGTGTAAACTCAGGAGGCGCAACGACAAGCCCCACACAGACTGCCTGCCTTGGCGCCCACCCGAATAACGGCCACAGAACATTCCCGCTGCCCCTTCATCCCGACGCCGCACAAGCCCCATTACCCGGCAACGACTCCCCACTCCAAGGCCTGACCAAGTCCCAACAGACGGCAACCGGAGCGCCCGCCAAAAGCGACGAAGATTACCCCCGCTGCCAGGCGCCACGAATCCCCCCTTCAAAATCGGGTGCTCCAAGCACGCACATCACCTGCCCCATAATCCGAGCGAACCAGGCCCCACACTCAGCTGCTTCCAGCTCGACAAAGGTGGACATTGTTGGCCTCTCTCACAAAACAGCGCAATACCCGCCAAGACCGGAAGACACCCTAAATCTCTCTCACTCAGCGGAGAGCACGAACGCGCTCCGGCACGGTGAACACTCGCCATCCTCACCAGGTCGAAAGCATCGGACTCGCTATAAACACCAGTGGGGGGTGGTCAAGCATTCAACGCAGAAACAAGAGCGTAATGGGGAAAACAGACAAAACCCAAAAGAAATTGAACTTCGACGCAAGCCATACCAGCAAACCCCCCAACGAAGGGTGCAGAACAGCGTCCCCAACACCCGCTACTTCCATGTCGGACGAGCAGATACCAAGCTTCGACATTAGGGAAATCCTGATGGACCTCAAGGCGGGGATTGGTGACCTAGGCAGCAAACTAGACAATCTCTCGTCTAAAGTAGACCAACTCCAACACAGGCTCGACAAGCACGCCGATAGGCTCGACACGGTGGAACAACGGGTCTCCGACCTAGACGACGGCACGTCGGCACTGACCACGCGGATCTCCACCCTTGAAACCCAAATGAAGGCAGTCTGTGCCAAAAATGAAGACTTAGAAGGGCGCTCAAGAAGAAACAACATCAGAATATTAGGAATCAGGGAAAAACAACTTCAAGGCAAAATGGAAGACCATGTTGAACAGATCTGCACAGCGCTCTTCGGGAATGAACTTTCCCAGCTATTCGTAGTCGAGCGCGCCCACAGAATTCCAAATTCAAGACCAATCCCAGGCGCAAACCCACGGCCAATTATTGCAAAACTGTTAAATTACAAAGATCGCGATGCGATACTCAAAGCAGCCAGGGAAAAAGGGAACCTCCAGTACGATGGAGATCCAATTCAGTTCTTCCCAGACTTCTCCCCCAGCGTACAGACTCAGAGACGCTCCTTCACCACCGTAAAGAGGAGACTGCAAGACAACCAAATACTCTACTCAATGCTATACCCGGCAAAGCTTCGCGTTCAACATGATGGGAAAGCGTTCTTCTTCCACACACCTGATGAAGCCAACGACTACCTGGACCGAGCTGGCTGCAGGCCTGCCCCAAACAACCCCAGGCCGCAGCGCGAAAGCCAAAGGCGCAGAGAACCACCATAATAATCGTCCCGGGCAGCCGAGGGAGACGACCTCCTGCCTCCAGCGCATCCACGCAAACCCATGCCGCAGAAAGTGACACTTCTAGTTCGTAGGAGAGCCACCCTTGACTCCCGGGAGGCACCTAGTGCCCCACGCACAGCAACCCTTACTGTTTGTTGATGAAAAGGGAACATCGCGGGTCTGTTGGGGTTTGCCCGCGCGTGGGAGGGAAGTTAAGTGTACCACACCACCTCCAGTTGAGGTGGGTATCCTCACAATGGTTCAACAGTGAGGAGCATCCAGGTTCCGCGCCATCTCCCCCACACCCCCCCGCTTCACTAACGCAAACACAAAGCCCAACGTCCGAACCTCCCGACTCCATTCTATCCGCCAGATCACTCCCAACTACAATACCAACAATCTTGAGAAACAGACGACGAATCAACATAGACCCTAATTTACTCCATTCAAAGTCATAACCTGGAACATAAGAGGAGGCAATGTCCCATCGAAAACCAGGAAAATCCTCCAATACCTAAGGAGACATGAAGTGGACATAGCCATGATTCAAGAAACACACTTGCTCCCAGGGAAGGACCATCAGTGGGCCAAGAGTTGGGGATGCCACAGGTACTTCTCCTCTTACTCGTCATATTCTAGAGGAGTAGCGATCCTTATACATAAGAGGATTGGCTTCCGCCTTGTCCACACATCCAAAGACATCGAAGGGAGGACAGTCCTCGTAAGTGGCATCATAGATGGCCAAAAAATCACCCTTGTCAACTCCTACGCACCAAACGTAGACGGCCCTGACAACTTCAGCTGGGTGCTATCCCATCTCTCGTCTCGAGACCCCGCAACCATAATCTGGGGTGGGGACATGAACACAGTGCTGAACCCGGTGAAAGACAGATCCCACGCTACCCCACACCCTCCGTCCAGAGCCTGCCTCCAAATAAAAGAAATATGCAAAGCATTCGACCTGAAAGACTCATGGAGAGCATCAAACGGAGAGCGGCGAGAATACACATTCCACTCCGCACCACACAACTCTAGCTCTAGAATCGACTACCTTCTGACCTCAAGGAACGGCCCATGGACCAGCGGCTCATGCGACATCCAACCAAGAACTCTCTCAGACCACTCCCCAGTAACTCTCGTCCTCATCCCGGCTAATCCCAAACCTCCCCTAACGAGGTGGCGCTTCAAAACAGGCTCCATGCGAGACGAGGTCTTCGCGACGGAACTGAAGAAGGAGATCTCGATGTTCCTTGAAGCCAACACAGGGTCAGTTTCCTCAGCCAGCACGCTCTGGGAAACTCTGAAGTGCTACATCAGAGGGGTCTGCCACGCCAAAGAAAATGGCATCCTGAAACTCATAAGGCGGGAGCTGGCAACCAGCGAAGAGAAGCTAAAACAGCTAGAACTTCAAGGCACCGACACAAACAACCCAACAAGATCAGTCGCCCTGAGAGAAGAGCTACAAAGATTCAGGAACGCCGCCGATCGCGAAGTGAAATTCCTAAACCGCGACAGATTGGTCAGGCAATACGGCGAGGGGCAAAAACCGGGCGCTCTTCTGGCAAACTTGGTCAGAGCCGACAATAAACTGCCCCCGATAGAAGGGATCAGGAACAAACAGGGACAAATGGCCCACACCGACGAAGACATGGCAGAAGAATTCAGGCTGTTTTATCAAGAACTCTACAGTACTAGACACAACGGAGACCCAACCGCCGCAAGGGAGTACCTAGAGGATACTGAACTGTACTGGGTCGAACAACCCCTGCGAGAACCGCTGAATGAGCTAATCACTCAAGAGGAGATTATTGATGCCATAAAATCCCTCCCGAACTCCAAAGCTCCCGGCCCAGACGGCTTAACCGGGGAGTTTTACAAAGCCTTCGCACACACCATCGCTCCCCTTCTGACGGCAGTTTATGAGGAGTCGTTGGAGAAGGGATCCCTCCCCCACTCTACCCGAGAAGCCAACATCATCCTTCTGCACAAACCAGGCAAACCATCGGAGGACTGTGCATCATACAGACCCATCTCCCTCCTCAATCTCGACAACAAGATACTCGCGAAGGTACTTACCAACAGACTACTACCACTGATGCCCACCTTGGTACTAGCAGATCAGGCAGGCTTCATACCGGGCCGCAATACAACCTTTGGCATCAGGAGGCTGTTCAGCGTCATCGAAGCTCTCGATCCCTCAGCTCAAGCAATCGCAGTCCTCCTCGACGCCGAGAAGGCATTCGATTCAGTGGAATGGCCGTTCATGTTCTCCGTACTCACCAGAATGGGGCTGGGTGCGCGCTTCATCAAACTTGTTTCTCTATTGTACAACAAGCCACGCTCCAACATCATCGTAGGCACGGCAAAATCCGCTCCCATAGAGCTCCAACGGGGCACCAGACAGGGCTGCCCGCTCTCAGCACTCATCTTCGCCCTGATAATGGAACCGTTGGCCTCCAACCTAAGAGAGCATAGACAACAAAGAGGGCTCGTAATCGGACCGCACAAGCTCATTACGTCCCTCTACGCAGACGATGTGGCATTGCTCATTCGGGATCCCGAAGAAAATCTAAACCCGGTCATGAGGGAGGTAATCAAGTTTGGAACAGCCTCCGGCCTGAAGGTCAATCCAGCGAAGTCCATCATATTCCCGCTGACCCCTACTACCAAACCATTCGCGGATGACTTCCAGTTCACATGGAAAACGTCCAAAGTCCGGTACCTGGGGGTCCATATGTCCCTGAGTTACCACGAGGTGTTCCGCGACAACTACGAAGAGGTAGTCAAGTCCCTCCAGGAAAAAGTGACGCGGTGGAAGTCCTTACCGCTAACGCTCTGGGGGAGAGCTTCCCTGGTCAAGATGGTGATTCTTCCAAAACTGTTGTACCTATTCACCAATATCCCTATACTGCTACCCCAAACCTTCCTGAAAAGACTAAAGAGTATGGTCCTTGAGCTGCTCTGGGCAGGCAAACCAGCCAGAGTGGCGCACGCAACGTTGACACTCCCGGTGATGAGCGGGGGCCTCGCCCTCCCAGACCTGGAGAAGTACTTCTGGGCAGCCCAGGCGCAATTCCTCAGCCATTGGTACGCCACCCATACAATCAGACCTCACGTGCAGGTGGAGCGAGCCCTGGCTACCCCAAACTTGTTAACAGCAGTCGTCTTCAGCCAAATTCCCGTCCCCAACTGCACCATGAACGCAATGCTTTCAACGTACAAGGTCTGGAAGAGACTGGCTCAAATATACGGGGTACAACCTCGATACTCTCCGTTATTGCCTGTAAAGTTCATCCCAGGAATTCCACTGACATCTGAGAAAGTATTTCACCAGTGGGTTGACAAATTACAAATAAAGACCCTGGGAGACTTCTTCACGGAGGACGGCTTTATAACACCACAACAAGCAAAATCGAAAGGCGGCAACACCGCACTTGACACATTCCTATATTTCAGGACCAGGTACACTCTACAAGCTCTCTTGCCAGACTTCCCCCAACAACCCCCAACCTGGCAACTACTCCACAATGCCATACAGGCGCAAGGCGAGGGCAAGCTGGTGTCGCAAATCTACAAATCCATCATCACAGACACGACACCCAAACTTACTCAGGCAAAGACCAGATGGGAGAGGTCCCTACACATGACCATTCCAGAGGAAGATTGGACCTACATCCTGAAACAGACACAAAAAATAGCTCTCAACTCTCGCCTTAAACTAATTCATTTCAACTTCCTCCACCAGACCTATTACACACCAGCAAAAGCTAACAGACACCACCCGGAGGCGGATGCGAACTGCGAGAGATGTGGGATGCAACCAGCAGACTTCGTCCACCTCGCATGGGAGTGCCCTGAAATAACACCCTTCTGGAGCCGAGTCTTGGAGACGACAGCAGCAATAGTGGGTGAAGAGATACAACCGAGCCAAACGGCAGCCTTACTCGGCATGACAAAATCACTTTCCGCCCCGTCAAGGACATTGGCAGGACTCCTGTTGACACTTGCCCGCAGGAGAGTGGCTATGGCCTGGGGTCGAGGCCCCCCTCCAACAATCCCTGCCTGGCGCAGGGACATTCTTTACTGTCAGGATGTGGAAACGGACTTTATTAAGTCACTACCCTTACATGCCCGCCCACCTGACATCTGGGGCCCGTTAGTACAATTCCTGTTAAACGAAGCTGAGGAGACACCTGACATTCGGCCAGGCACCCCTGGCACAGGAACAAGCCAGCTGTGATGACACAGAGCTAACAACACCGGCCACATGTCTCAAGTAACCGGAAAAAGACTGCACACCCATAGGAGTCACAGGACTGAGCGGGGGGGCAGGGGGGAGGAGAGGGCGGGGGGGAGGTAGGACATGGCGCAGAGTTAAAACCACCCTAATGTGGGTGCGTAGTTGTTTAATGTTTTAAAAATCAAAAATAAAGGTTTTAAAAAAAATATTAGAAAGTGGGCTAAAATGAGGCAATAAAAGGCAGATACCAGACTTCACTGTTGTGATTCACAGGTAAAAATAACCAGAATCAGGCAAAGGGCAGTAACAAATGAATAAAGGAGAGAGTGGTAATTTTGTGGAAAAGGATTAGGAGTTTGGCGTGTTAGACATGGGCTAATATTAGAAGACATTGGACATTGCTAAATGGCAGAACTCCCTCATGTTGATGCCAACTAGTATAGTTGGTATGTCTTCCACTTTGCAAACATCATTGAATTTCCTGTTAGCTTTATACATGGCCTGTTGAGTAGTATTTGCCAAATCACTCTGTCACATGTGCCTGATTTCTACAACTTTCAGAATTGGAAGGACTTATAAAGAGATTATATGTAAAAAGGTCTGGATGCCCCTCTACGGAAAACAAACAAGGCCAAATAACCTGTTCTCAGTCTGTTGCCCCCATTTGGGCAGTCCATCAACAAAATGCTAGGCAATTCTGCTCTGAACAAGAGTACCATCAGCAACCCCAGACAAGTATTTAGGTCTAGTCGGGCCTCATCATTTAGGTGAAAAGTGAACATGGGTCCACATCTGGATTACTCTGGGTTACCTAGGGTGACTTCCCTTGTGGGTGGGACCGGACTCATTTGCAAATGGCTATTTCTCCAATGTGTAGGGCGCAGTGAGCTAAAACGTGGTTGTTGACCCTCATGAGTAGAAGACATTCTGTAGAACAGAGTCTTTGAACCACGTTCATCCTCAGTAGAGGGGATCCCACACCCTTGCTTAATTAGAAAGAGAGAAAATCCCTAAAGGAAGTGTTTCTTTTAACAGATAGATGTGTTCTTACTTGAAAAGTTTGGAGTGTTGTCCCAACTAAGTTATACCACATTCCCAGATGTACAAAGACTACAGAATTTGTCTCTTCTGAGTGAGTGTGTGGCTGGACCACCTGCCTGCTCAAAGTGAGTGCGTGCCTCTCTTGAGGTGAAGCTTTTTTGTTTTTTGGGGGTTTCTCTGGCCAATTAGGTGTCCTGCTATAGTTTAGCAGGTTGGTGATTGTCACCTCTGAGTTGGTGCCCCTTTACAGGCAATCACGAAAGAAATTGGGCCTCATTACGAGGTTGGAGGTAGCCATGCCCTTATCAAGGGCATGGCTACCTCCAAACTTGGATCCGGCTCCGGGTCCCGCGATAGGGGAATTACCGGGCCATTCCAACCTTGGAGGGCCTGGTAATTTACATTTCACGGGACCCAGAGCCAGTATGTCCCCATTCCCATTTGAGCCCCCATAGGGCTCAATTGGAATGGGGAGGATGGTAGCAGCGTACCGTTCATAATGGTACCGTTGCTACCATCCTGGTCTGCTTGCGGGTGTCGCTCTGCACGCCTGGTCTGACCAGTTGACCAGAGCGGCACCCGCGAGCAAACTCGTAATGTTGTGGCCATGAAGTACCAGCGCTGTTGTTGCCTTACCGCAACAATCGTAATGAGTTATCTCCTCTGAGACAAACACTAAGTGATGCTCAACCCATAGATGGGCCTCAGTGTTAACAAGGATCAATCGTCCATCAATCAACGTCCCTGAGGTATGGACTCCAGCATGGCAGTATGTACAGCACCATCATCGAGTGACAAGACTGCCCTAGACCGTGCCAGCGCAGGGAGGACACATAACACCATGTGACCAGGAAACCACTTTTCCACTCCTCGGATTCCATCGAATAAGCTGATGAATTGTGGGACTCGTTGTTTTGCTATTCTTCAATCGAAAACATTGGACGTCAGTAACTGTACCAAAGATTTGTTAAGGAGACCCCTAGGGCTAGAAAACAAGTGGTGTCCATGTGAGATGGTATCATCAGGAACATTTGCACAATGTGCACAGTTTCGAACCTTTTTTAACAAAGTGAAGGTCATAAATGTGGTTAATGGGCCGGCACAAATCTCCCCTTGTAACACTTATAAGATTATTTTTTCTAAAATGTATTTATGAATTCATTTACGTATTTATGTATTTATTCATTTATTCATTTGCAGTTCAACGGGAGTCCGTGCGCCTCTTATAATGAGGGATAGTTTGAGTGGCATAGTGACCAGGTTGGATTATGGGTAATTAGAATAGACACCAGGGATGATGACGGACACACTTAGTACAGGTACTGGTCGGTATAAGTGCTAGAGAGAAAGTTAGAAGGGAGGGGTACTGTGGGGAGCCAGCACAAATGTGTGAGGGGTACAGCAGAAGAAGTGAGTCAAGGGGAGAGTCTGATGTGAGGAGATGTGCTTTTAATTTGCCTTTGAAAGCACTGACGTCGAGCGTAGGGCATGTTGTATTGCCTTGTTCTATACAACCATTAAGGCCCAGTTGTTAACTACCTTGATGGCGTTCTTTAATCCCTTCTTGCATTCAGGGGCAGTGTCTGACATGATGGTCTTTGATTTTAAAATCAGGCAAAGATGCTATGATGTGTGATGTCTTCTATCCAATTTCCCTCCTCAACACAGACACCAAGAATTATTTTAAGGTTCGGCTGAGGGGAGCTCTACCTTCTTTAATTCAAGAGGATCAAACAGGATGTATTGTGGGTCGCAGTACGCAAGATAACTTTAGGCGAGCTATACAGTTTGTGGAGGCAGGGTGTCAGGGTGTTATGAAAATGATGCTATAGGCACTTGATGCTAATAAAGCGTTTGATCGTATGGACTGGGGCTTCATTCAGGCAACACTGCAAAATGTTAGGTTCAACCCTGTAGAAGAGCACGTGGACTTGTTTTCCCTTGCTCCCGCCCCCTCACCTGTGTCATATTGGAACAGCAGGAGAAGAGCCATATATGGGACCCCATGTGTTGTCCCTATACCGCATCGAGATGTTTTACAGCTTGCCACATAGGATGACATCATAGATGATGCATATTGGGCTATAAAACCTCTGTATAATCAGGTTTTGTGTGTGAGCGTGCGAGCATCACTCTGATGTTTGCCAGTTTGCCCTGCTTTATTGAGTATAAAGTAGTATTTTTGAGTCTGTCCAGTTATTTGTTCTGAGATCTTTATTGGTAATCCCATCTAGCACAAGAGATGATTCAAGGTCCGCTACATTTATTGCTGGAGTCTTGGCTTGTTGCAAAATTCTGAAAAGGAGGAAATATCTCAATGGGCTCCACTCCCGTTAGATTACAATCTATAGAGTCTCCTCGCAGGGATGTCCTCTATTCCACTAATCATTGTAAATACAATGGAACCTCATTGCACCCAAATTAAAAACAACCCTGGAAATAGGGGTATCCCGATTGGACAGACAGACCACAATGCGGCATTGTATGTGGATGACGTTTTGATGATGAAGTTGCATACTCATTCATCACTGTCAGCGTTGATGCCGGAGCTAGACCAATCTGGACAAAGCCTCTGTCTTTCTTTTGAAGCTGAGAAAATCCAAAGGATTAAATGTCTTGGAGTCCCTGGGGAAATGGCCAAGATACAAAGTGAGTTTCCCTTTATTTGCAATGGACTATCTGGGGGTCAGGTTAATGCCTACCTAATCGGACTTGTATCAGGCTCATATCCCCTCCTTGCTTAAAGATCTGGCTGAGAACTTGTTAGAGGGCGGGTGGGGTGAGGGGGTGGAGATCTCCTAGATGGGTTGGATCACGGCCATCAAAATTAACGTTGTTCCTAAATTTTTGTAAATTATGCCGGTCCTCTGTATTCTGATCTCAAGCCCGGCATCCAATTCCTTCACCAAAAGATGATGACATTTGTGTGGTCTGATCATAAGACGCAGGTGCAACAAGTTGGGTTGGAGGGGCACTACAGGTTTGTACTTTAGTTGAGGTATACTAAATGGGTTGAAGCTCAGGGAGTTAATACATTACTTCTGGTGCAAGCTGGATTAGCCCTTGGGCCTATGAGGACTCAAACTGTTAAATGTATAGAACAGCCTGTTGTTGCCAACAGGTAACCCATTCACACTCTAGTCAGACATATGTCTCTTTGTATTATTCATATAGGTAGATTCAATCAACTCGAAAATCCTTCTTAGTTTTGTTCCAGTGTTTAGCGAAATAAATTTTCTAAAGATTCACAATAAATCAATCAATATACTTCATTGATTGATATTACCTTCCTGGGTGCTATATTACTCAGTTTGACAATTGTTTTAATTACTGATAATAACAAAAAACAATATGCATCCATAAATTCATAGGTGGCCGTCAAAAACTTCACCCTATAAAAAAAAAACTATATATTGTTTTGCGAGCAACTCAAGAAAGAAGTTATAAACTTTGCCAATACATTTCAGATACTCATAATCCTTCGTCACGGCTCTGAGTTGTGCCTTTTCATCAACGATATATCAACACATCCATCTTTGTGCCTAAAGTAAATAATACATTTTCACATTACTTCTTAGAATGCCAATGTCTATATTTAACATATTCTAGTTTACCAGTAACCATACACTGGATAGTGTACTAACCTTGAAAGATAGCTAGTAATCTTGTAAGGAGAATCTAACCTATAATACATAATATATGAAGGCTATGTCAGTTGCTATATCCCTACATTTATGAAACGTTGTTAGAGCTCAATGCAGCTCAGACTTACCCAGCTCAGGCCACATTGCCTCAAGCTGGGAGAGCCAAATGAAAGAAAGCCTTCTTTAGCGGATCAGCTGCTTACTTTGTATGGAGCTAAGATTCAAAGAAAAGTATGCAATCAGAGGCCTTTCCGAAATCACAGCGGATGCTCTTGATCGCGTAAGTCACATTAGACATGGCAACAGCAGGATAAACTGCATCATGTTGCGTCTTCATCAGTCTCCTAGCGTGAGACTCTGTAACTTAACTAGATTTCTCATACACAGAGAGAGGGGCAGATGAGCCGAGAAACCGGTCTGGTGCCCCTCCTCTGTGTACATACTTTAGGTTGCCATGGTGACACAGGGCATGCGCAATGCACACCGTGTAAAAGCGGCAGCCATCTTACTTGAGGCAAAAGTTGGAATGAGTGAACATCTTGCTAGATTCATATAGATTTCAATACCCCTAAAGGTGAGCATCCTGTAGGTGGAATTAGATTATGATAACATCTAATGATATTTTGCTTTTCTTACAACCTCTGTCGTGGGTACTCGTATATTCCTAGATGGGGAGCGGATCAGCCAACCAGAAAGCCGGTCTGGTGCTGCACCTCCATTTCACTCAAAAGAGTAACCATGGAAATGTAAGGCTTGCAGAATGCAGGTCAGGGACGGACACATCTTCAGACTTGTAGTGGATTATAGCACCGTAGGTCCTGCGGGACGTGAGCAAGGATGCACTTGTCATCAAATTTAAGGTAGATTATAGTATAAATAGTACTTGAACGTCTGGCGAACACGCCAGTGTTCCAAGAGGCCAGGGTTAATTTATAACAAGCATCGCTAAGGGAAATTACATAAGCCTGGATTGATAGCTTTATGGTCTGGTGTCTGACAATTGGCATTGAAGCTCCACATGTGAACCTTAATCCTCGCAGGCTTATAGCCCATTTACAGTCTAACCGAGATTGACTCAGTCTGGGTTCATACACTTCCACAGTAATTTTTGTACAATACACATCAAGTAAGGAATGTTTAAGATTTAACATATCAATCTTATATCTTTACACTAGTTCTCTCGAGCTGACAGACACTCCCATTCTATTCAAGGTTTTCTTAGACAAGGTCTACACGAAACACATCATGTCTCACTCACTATTCAACCCCTGTGGTGCAAAAGAGTCCAATGCCTCTATCCATGTTATCTCGCTTTGTAACAGTTTTCTGTGCAGATCACTCCTCTGCTTCCTACATAAACCTTTTCTAATGTAACACATTTCAATTGTGCTATGGTGTGCCTTGCTTCCAGTGTGCGGCTACTTTTGATTTTAGACTCTTGGTTCGTATGTTGGGCTCATGCTCCGTCCACCTGGTTTTTGCCTTGTGTGTTGCCATACCTACATAGTAGAGCCCACATGTGCATTTTATGGCATATACCACATTCATTGAATCACATGTGCAAGAGTGTCTTCATTTTTATTGCCTTCCCTGAGTGTGGGTGTGTAATTGTATTGCCTGTAATGATGTTTCCACAATGTTGGCAATTACAACAGGGTTGTGTTCTTCTGTACTGTTCTTTCTGTACTTTCTTATTGGACAACTCAGCTCTTACCAACGTGTTTCTAAGCGCTTGTCTGTTTCTATATGCAAAAGTTGGGGGTTCAAGCAAGAGCTTGTGTAGGATAGGATCCATTTGCATGATGGACTAGTTTCGCTTAATGATCTTTGTGATCCTTGTGCTTTGCCTTGAGTGGGTAGTGACATGTACCAGAGGTAGACCCCCCTTGCGTGGTTTTGGTGTGAGCAATGTTTCTCTCAGAATGTTCTCCACTTTTTCTGATATGTCCTTGATCAGGTCGATATCATATTTCCTGTACTGGAATTTGGTTTGTAGTTCCATCGCTTGCTTTTTATAATCTTCGTTGCTGGAGACGTTTCTTCCTGGTAGCTCAGGAACTGACTGAATGGTACGCTATCGACAATGCATCTAGGGTGAAAGCTTGTTGCAAGCAGTAAACTGTTCCTGTGCATGGGTTTAAAGAAGATCTTGGTGTTAAGGACATTGTTCTCATAAAATACTTCTACATCCAGAAAATGCATCCTGCTGTCACTAGATTGGGTTGTAAACTTGATCCGGGGGTGCATCTTATTCATCATCTCAAAGAACCTCTCCAGTCCATCTAGGGGTCCCCTCCAAATTCCAAACACATCATCTATATATCTCAAGAACATTGAGAGATTTTGCATTAATCTTTCCAAATTCAAAACATTTTCGGTTTCCAAGTAAAGCATGTATGTATTCGCATAGCTAGGCTCCATGGCTGCTTCCATACTAGTACCCGATACTTGGAGATTTTTTTTTCACATCTGAAAAAGTTGTCCATGAGTACTAATTTCCACAGTCAATACAAATATCCTAGCCCGTGTGCATTGGTCTGATTCCAACAGTAGTCATTCCATGGCTTCCAAGCCTGCTTCATGTACGATGTTGGTGTACAACGAAGTCATGTCTATTGTAAACAATGTGTCCCTTCCCTTAACAAACTGCATATCCTTGAGTTTCGAAAGGAAATGCATGGTATCCTTTATGTAGGTAGGACTCTCATGCATCAATGGTTGTAATACTCGAGGTATTTGGCAAGTGGTTCCAATAAGCTGCCCATTGCAACAAATTGGGTTTCCAGGTGGATTAATCCGCTTTTTGTCTATCTTCAGCAGAATGTACAGTGCTGGCATTATCGAATGTGTGGTCTCTAGAAAGTTCCTCGTTCATTCAGAGATTACTTCTCTGTTTTCCGCTTCATCAAGAACTTCATTTATTAGTGCCTGTATCTTTTCTGTCGGGTCAAATTGGAGCTCTTAAAACATTTCTCAGTCCATTAATTGTCACTCTTCTTCTTTGAGGTAGTCTTGTTTATTCATGAAGACAAAAGCACCCGATTTATCAAATGGTTCAAAAATGATTGCTTGATTGTCTAGCCTGTCGCTCGCTATTCGTGAAGTTGCCATGATATTTTGAATGGAAAGAGATCTTATTCAAATCTTCCAATACTTTCTTCTCAAATACAGACAAAATATTGTTTTGTACCGGTGGCCAAAATGTACTATTTGGTGACATTTCAAGGTATCTCGAGGGTTGATCACCATCTGGCTCTTCCTCTAGTGAGTCAAAATTCACCTTGAGTTTTAATTTCCTCACTATCTTAAAGAAATCAATGTTCTCTTTTAAGAGGGAACTATTGTATTGTGGCACAAACAACAGGCCTTTCTGTAAGATCCGTAGTTCGAACTTTGAAAGACTGTAATCTTAAATGTTGACCACCAGGTCCTTTTAGCTGTTGTCTTCTTTCTTTGCGGATTTCTTCTTTTGTCCCCTTCTTGTAGGCTTGTTTCTAAAAAACATACTCCTGCAGCTACACTGCCATCCGTTGTTACCACTTCTCCCTCCCGAGCTGTCTCTGGGGTCCCTTCCAGTTCTACAATGGATGCATCAGAAGATGTGGTTTCAGTACCCGGTTTAGGTACTCTCGGTTGATTGAACTTCAGTACTTTCTGTCCGTAATACTCTTGCCAGATATAGACCATATCTAGCTTGTAATCTTGAGTGTCTCTTCTCAATTTTCTTAATTTTTTCACTTGCAATTCTTCTTTGTATTTGTACAATTTTTAGTTAGTGTCTTCTAGTATCTGTTTCAGTTCATCATCGGACAGGTGACCATTTAGGTTTCTTTTAATGTTCTTGATGTCCTCATCTAAGGTATTCAAGTTCTGTACTAATTCCTCAATCGTTAGTAATTCAGATCAAGTGAGCACTTGTTCAGTATCTGTCACGACCATTTCACAAATGATATGATATGATAGTCTATTTATATCTCGCCTATACACAATGTGTTTCAAAGAGCTGCAAGGCAAGAGAGGGAACAAAGGAAAATACAATGACATTCTTACAGGCCATGAATAGTAAGGATGTGAAATTAACTATCGTACTCGGCCTGACAATATTTCAGATAGTACAAGAGCTAAGACATAGATAAGAAAGGGAGGGGGAGAGTGGGAAGGAAATGGGGAACAGACAGGCGACTACCATACTAGGCCTGACGACATTTCTGGCAGAGCCATGGAAAAACAAAAGGTGAGGGAGAGGGGTGCAGAAAGGTAGGGGAGGAACAAAACAAGTCACTATCGTACTATGCCTGACGACATTTCAGATAGTGCTAGAGGGGGGGGGGCAGGAAAAACAAAAAAAAATGTGGGTTGTCTTTACAAAGTGTGGCCAGAGAGGCACTCCATGCTGATAAATATGGTGGAGGCTTGGGCCTTCCGGTAGTCTTTCGCTACGTTATGGCAGCTAATCGATCACACATGTTGGAGTGGCAGGGGGCCGCAAATGGGGCCCTTTGAGTGGCTGCTGAGCAATCGTTCTCTGCACAAACCCTACGGGACTTACCACACTTAGGGTGGCCCCTTAGGACTGGAACAGGGACTCTCATTCCATCCTTGTTGGCAATGCTTTCTTACTGGGATAAAGCCATTCCGCTATGGTGGGTCCCTGGTGGTATGTGTCCTGCTGTTGCCCGTTGTTGGTAACACAGACTTCACTCTGGGCTTGGCAGATTGCACCTTTGGAGCTTGGCAATGGTGAAGGGCTTAATTTATTGAGCCAGTTGTGTCACGGGTACACTCCTTTGACATTTGAGAAGTGTAAGATTGATTTTGGGGTCTCAGAGTCTGAGCGTTTTTGATATTTCCAACTAAGGCACTGGTCGACTAGGGCCACAGCCCATAGGGCGGGTACTCGGGCGCCTACTGCAGTGGAGCTCACCTGTAAGGTGACTTACAGAAACAGATAACTTGATTGTATAAATTATTGGACAAATCGGTCCCAGCGTCGCTGCGTCACAGTTGGAGAGGGATTTGGATTTTCTGCTTTCTGACTAGTCCTCGTGCAGAATCTGGGTGGGAGGCGCCATGGTATTTGTGTCGCAAAGAAAGCAAATGCATACAAAGTAATGTTTTGGGAGTACAGGCACCCGTCCAATTTGAATCGGATTGATTGTTCCATTTCCCCTCTGTGTAGGAGTGACTGTCGGTTGGGGGGGTGAGTTTTTAAACCTCTGGTGGACTTGTGGGAGGGGCCAAGAATTCTGGAAGGAAGTTATGGCATTGATAAAGGACATCACTGGGTTGCAGTTGCCAATGGAACCCATTGGTGGTTTTGTTGGGCGCAACGGTAGGGTCTGTCTACCCTATGCGTGGGTGCATGGCGTCATTAATTAGCCACATATTATTGGCGGACCGGATTACTTTGGCCAGGTGCTGGAAATTGAAGGAAGCGCCGCAAGCAAATATCTTGTAGTTCACAATCTGGGAAATAACCTTGTTCGGAAAGATCTGTGCCACCACTCAGGGCCAGTTGGCTAGCCACATTGGGCTTTGGCATACTCACCATGACTTTTGTGACAGGTATCCACTTTGTTCGGTTAAACAGATACTGCTTAAACACTTCTCTCTGATTTAATCCCCAATTGTTTCAATGCAGAAAGTGAGGGAATGCTGGGGGCAGGGCTGTGGAGGTTCAGCGGATGTTTCTTGATGCTTATGCTAAGATTGGGAGCTTATATACTTACTAGCTTGACTAGTACTTTGTACCCGCAACAGCACCTCAATGCCTACAGGTTGTATGTGCGCTCTGAACATGAAATAAATAATAAATAAATAAATATGGACCAGATGGCTAGTTACACTGCTGGTGCATTAATCTCCTTTTGTGCTATACACTGTGATAGTATTTACTTTTGTTTTTTTTTATTTATGGTTTTTCTTTCTCTTTGTTCAATTTGTTAAAACATTTTGGGGGGAAAACTGGATAAACTCTTTAAAACAAAAACAAAAAAGAAGAAGAGTGAGAAAAGGCGAAAACCTAGGGAAACACATAAGTCCTGCTGAACAGAGCGCAGAGCCTGAAATGCAGGACCACCAGCGCCCAGCTCAGAAATCAAGTCCGGATGAAATGATTGTTCATTTGCGGCCGGCCTTAGGATTCAAATGTTCGGGTTGCAGGTAAATAGGTTATCATGTGGCTAAAATGACCCCATAGCTCCATATCTTGTGAATGTTGCTTTTGAAACCCTGGGCTTTTGTTTAACACATGTATGCATTCTGTAATTGCTGCCAGTTTGATTTCTATATATAAAAAATAAATGAACTAAGCCATTTTATACGAATACATTGTATGTGGTGAGTCCAGGCAACACCGCAAGTCATGGAGCAGTGAATGTTTCCACTTGCGAGCTGGGCAGAGGCCAAGGGGGTCATTAAAAAAGCGAGATTCGGTATTGTACCAGTTCTTACCAAGGTGTTTCTCGTTCATCCATCGAAACAGCCTCGTCAGGTTTATTTTTGCTGACAGGGAGGGTGGAGTCGATATTAAAGGCCTCCTGACAGCAGTGAACACCCAGGCTTAATTAATTGCAAATCAGCCAACCCAGCCATGGAATTCTTCATATTTGGGAGGAGAGGGACACCTTCTTGGTTCCATATGAGGCCCTGCCCTTGTGACACGAGGGTGAGTGCTCTGGTGGAAGGCTGGGTACACAGATTGCAAGCTGTCCCATGTCAAGTGTGAACGGTGTATGCAGACTGTGTGTGTCCTTTCCATGCATGAAGGAGCTGCAGGGAAGACCGACGTCTGCTCAGTGCATTCAGCTGCGCCTGACCTGTTACATGGGCAGTGCGGGTAAAATGCTGCGTTATTACTGTATACCTGTGCATTACCGCACCGCACAACTATGACTTTGGCGGGAAGTTGGAGGATCCACCTCCATCTATGAGCTTGAGGTAAATCCACAGACTTTCCACCAATTTGAGCAGAATTATCACAGCCGGAAATACTGCCAAGAAAATTCTGCCCCACAGAGTCCTTTGAAGTCAAAATAATTGGAGACTAACACTGCCACTGCCACTTGTAATCCAGAGGTAATAACCCAGAGGTAATAACGCCGGACTGAGTGGCAGTAGCAGTAATCCTGTTTGCTGGTATCTGGGCAGATTTGCCACCGAGATACCACCACATTTATAATGAGGCCTCACGTGTTGTGCAAGGGTACCACAGGGGCGTATACCCCAGCGTGCATTCATTTTTGCGTAAGGTGTGCATCCAAATGTAGCGTCCCCTTCTCTGGCATGCAAATCAAATGCAAATCTTTCAAATAGATCATACTGTAAGCATGCACCTTTCAGCGTCATGACTTGGTTCTGACCGCATCCTCTTTATTTTTCTTACGTGCACGTGCATTTTTCACACCCAAGCTTGCGAAGGTTTTAGTGAATCGGGCGGAAAGCGAGGAGAGCTTGGGACATTCAACCAGATTTTCACTCAAATTAAAAATGCAGCCCTGCGTTTCACATGGGATAGGAAGAAACTATGCAGTAAACAAAAAAAAAACAGTATATGGGTAGTGATGGAGCTAACATGTGTTGAACGATCTATAGCAGGAGACCTGCGACTTGAAAAAAATGCCAGCTCCAAAAATATGTACACCAGCCGAATATTGAGGGCATGCAGTAAAACCTGCAGCTGCCCTAATCTCAATCAGCCGAATATTGAGGGCATGCAGTAAAACCTGCAGCTGCCCTAATCTCAATCAGCCGAATATTGAGTGCATGCAGTAAAACCTGCAGCTGCCCTAATCTCAATCAGCCGAATATTGAGTGCATGCAGTAAAACCTGCAACTGACCTAAGCTCAATGCTCGACCTTGTTTCCTTGTCCATAGTCACAGGACCTTCACTCCCCTGCGATGGCTCTGAAGGGACCCCCAGTTACGAAATTAAACTAAAGGGGCACAACATTTTATTCGGTATGTTACTAGGAAAATGAGCATGATATGATACCCAGAGGTTTCTAAGCGTGTACCCAGGGATCGAAACTGTGGTGCTCCGTGTCATCTTGCTTCCAAGGCGAGCACGTTGCCCATGAGCTATCCTCCTAAGAACCATCCCTATGGGTGCATCCTATTGAAAAACGCTTTGTGAATCTGGCCCTACATCTTTTTAGCAATGAAATGCAATGCAGATTTTAATTTCTCTGATCAAGCCGTAATGGCCTACATCCAAGCCATGCAGCCATCAATTACATCAGTTGAGTGAAGGGGAGCTCTGCAACTTTGAGAAATACCCACAAGTTTACACAGGCACTAAGCATGGAATAACCTTACTCTCCTAGACTATTAAAGGGGCATACAAGCCCACAAAATGGGGGTATCTGCAAAAATGGTAAAAGACACTAGAGCCACACATTTCAGAATGTGGGCGGTTCCAAGTGTGGAGACACTCCATCCATGAGCTGCAGGAAGAACGGAGTGAAGATGGACAACGACTGGAAACTAATCCAAAAGTAAAGATACATGTCCATATAGCCCATAGCTATGCTGGGGACAGTCTGGTCATAGGGGAGATACACTACCTCTCTAGTGTTCATGAACCCTAGTATGGGGCGGCTAACGGGAGGATGTTCTCTGCACCATAATATCAATTATTGCTCTGCCCATCAAATAAGGCCTGGTGATTATATTATCATCTTGGGTAATACAGATAAATATATGAAACATGGTTCCTCGTGATTCTACATTTGGTTGAACCTTTTACCGTGACCATGGTTGATATGTTGATATCCTTGTTTTCGAGTGTGGGATTCCTCCTCCACTACCTCTCCCTTCCCAACTATTCCCATGTCTCCCACCTACCATGTGTACTATATATTATATATATATATATATGAAGTGAAAAAACTTTGTTAAAGGGACATTATGGTTCCAAGTAAAACCGAAAAAAAAGCAAACTAGCGCCACCACCGTGCACTGCTAAGACTAACACCCAGGACATCAAAGATGACATCACAAAGTCATTGATGACATCACTGATGACATCACATGTCTGGCTTCCCCTTTTTTCCTTTACTGACATATCTAGGCCACATGGTTTTCTTCAGTAACAGTCAGGAATTAAAAGTGGAAAAGGTAGTATATTTGTAGACTTATCCTTCAAGTATGTTCTTACAATAATTCCTTAGGGTCCAGTCATATCATATGAAACCTATACATAGGGGAAGACACAAGCATGAAAGACAGCAATCCTTTCTGTGCATTCAAATTACCAGTAGAGTTATCAGCACTTTCTGATAGTTCTGTTGTTTTTTTATTACTGTACTTTCCCTGTATATGCACCTATTTTTATATTTTGTATTCACACTACTTTCCTTAGGGTCCAGTCACATCATGCGATATATATACATAGGATAAGTAGCAGCTTTGAAACAGAGCAATCATTTCTCTGCATAAAGGTAATCAGTTAGGTTATGAACATTATTTGCTACTACTGCTGTTTTTTTTCTTACTTCAATTTCCTTGTATATACTCATATTTGTATGTGGTGTTGTCTCTTTGTGTTTGGTCTATAATATTGCAATTATGTAGTAAGTGGGTTTTATTATCTACTTATCACATGTTTCACAGTATGCAAAAGTCTAATAAGAAAACAGTTATCATTTCACTATTCAACATGGCAAGCTTATGAATATTGAACCTCCATCATGTATGCTGCACACAATGCCTATGTTTCTACATGAGCACCTTAGTATAATGGATGGACTAATTAGCCCTTGATATTTATTCCAATGATCCTTGACACTTTTTTTTAATTAACATTACAATAAGAAACCCTTGTACAGACTTTTCATGAAAGGTAAATGCACATGTGATGTCATCAGTGATGTCATCAATGACTTTTATGATGTCGTCTTTGATGTCCTGGGTGTTAGTCTTAGCAGTGCACGGTGGTGGCGCGAGTTATGGTTGCTTAGCTTACCATAACTGGCGAATTTCAGGGGTTTTTCGGTTTTACTTGGAACCATAACGTCCCTTTAACAAAGTTTTTTTCACTGATTTTCATAGGTTTTTAGTAGCACAACTTAACCATGACGTCCGTTTAACAAAGTTTTTTTACTGAATTTCATAGTTTTTTAGTAGCACAACTTAACAATAATAACTTTGACTTTATGTACATGTAATATGGAACATACTGAACCCTTTCTACTGAATTTGACTGTCCGTGGACATGTTTGGACAACAGTACCACCAGCTAAAAACTCTGGGGAGGTATGTGTAATTGTTATATCATAACATAGGAACATTTATCAAATTCACAAAGCAACACACATACAAAGTATATGTAATAATACTTAAAAAATGTAACCCATATATGTAACACACTAACCATTCATTTAAATACAATATGTTCTAAAATGGAATATACCAAAAGAAAATAAAGTGGCTTCCAAAATAATTACCTCACAGACACTCCACAACTAAGAGTAAGACCAGACGTACAGACTACTCATCACATATCTTACCTGAAATAGTAAGTACACTTCATTTTACTCATATATTTATAAACTTTCTGTATTAGATAAAAAGAAATATATTACTTTTTTGTTTTCTCACAGAAATGTGTAGTACTCTGGAGTGGCTAGAGGAGCATTTCCCACGAGAGGAAATGTCAGAAGATAATGGTACACACTTTACTATATAAACCAATTAATACATATTATTTTGTACACATTTAACATATACTTTTTTTTTTGTACACACCATACAAAAATTGAAACTACTACAGAAAAAGAAGCGGTGGATAACACTCTGGAACACATAAACGAAAAAATGGACCAACATATGGCAAATTTTACCAATTTAAAAAAACTTTGTGGACGATCACTTAAAACTAACAACAAGATAACATTGTCCCACCTGTACTTGTCCCCCCTCACCATATCCCACTCATTTAAACACCAAACCCTCTCCATGGACCAAAACGTTTTGATGACATTTCCATCCCTTTTTCACCTGATCCCAATTATGTTGAAATCCCTAATTCTCCTGTTTTTGTTTCCGTTTCTGCCATACCTTCTCAGTCATAAATTGTTAATATATGTCAAATAAAGTTACTTTTTTATATTGTGTTGTAATTAGTTTCAGTTCTTTTTGTTAAAACCAATTTAGGTGTCCACGGACAGCGCGGTTGTTTGGAAATGTTTGTAAAAAGACGAAAATGTAAGTGTCCTGAGGACACTATATCTGTCCGTAATGTTCTCATGCAAGTTGAAATTGTTCTAAGAACACTGGTAGTGTCCTGAAATGTTTGTAAATAAACAAAAATGGAGGTGTCCTTAAGAACACTATGCCTGTTCGTAGTGTTCGCTAGCAAGTTGAAACTGTTCTAAGAACACTCGTGGTGTCCTGAGTTGTTCATAAATAAACGAAAATGGAGGTGTGCTGGGGACGCTACGTCTGTCCGTATTGTTCGCAAGTAAGTTAAACTGTGCTAAGAACAAACGGCTGTCCGTAACTGTTTCTTTTACGTGTGACGCTCTTTTAATTAGTTCAGGACCCGAACACTGTCCGTAGAACATCAACGTGCATGCGCAAAAGCAATGTCCGTACATTGGGTGTCCTGCGGACGGCCGCTTCCTTAGCGAACATGCTCACGAAGCAATCATGTGACCGTGCCCACGCTGATCGCGTGTTCTGAATGCGGACACTGTTTGTGTCCCCAAACAGTTTAAAAGTACATTTCCAAGTAATCCACAATATTTCTCATGAAAAACTCACCATACCACAAATCCCACATACTAATCCTAAGTTTCCACATCGTTTTTGAGACTTTTTTTTACCTTTTTTGGTGTTCGATCTGTCTTGCGGACGGCGCGCATGTCCGCGAACCACGCACAAGCACCCCTATAAAAGACCACGTCCTAGAGCTCATTCTCGTTGTGTTTCTGGCTATGCCACAGAGCACACTGCATTTTGCTGCATACTTTGCAGATTTTGAGATTTCCATCTCCAAGCCGATGACATTCATGGCTCCACTATTGCCACCTGGTGCTACATCTGCTTCAGCACCACCCCCACCCCCTCCACCACCACCATCTCCCCAAGGGCCTGAAGAGGGGAACAGGAGTGAGGATACAGTGGCGGAACAAGAGGATGACGAGAATGAGGTAGAGGAAATCCCTACTACCCACCCTTGGCGTGATTCTTGGCTGTGGCGGATGTTTACCGTTCATGGGAATGGTCCTAAGGCTCGTGCGAACCGTGTCCCCTGCAATGAGTGCAAAATGGTACTCAGTCATGGGAGGCATGGTTCGTACAGCTTTGGGACCACTACCATGAAGCGACACCTCAATTCATTCCACACTGGGGCCATTCGCCAGGTTGTACCTTGCGAAGAGCATAGTAGGTTGATTGCCTCTACTTCATCCTCCGTTTCTGATCCTGTCACCACAAGGAAGACCTCTGTGGGACAGTGTCTTCCTCAAGCTGCCTCACAGGCCATACAGAATTCTGATTGATGATCCTTACCTTTTGAGGGTCACAGTTGTATGTATGTACTGTGATACAGTACTCTGCAGGGGGGAGCGACTTCGGAGTGCTTTTGAGACTATTATCTCACAGCACGAGAAGACCTGCTCAGTACCCAAATAAAACCCACTCTACATCTTCCTCTTTCAGCTCGCCCTTTCTTATCCCTGTGTTTGGTGTCCCCCCTTTACCCTCCTTTCCCCTCCTCTCCTAGTGTGTCGTGTATAAAAAACCAAAATAAATATAAAATAACAAAAATCAAAAAAATAAGGCTCTTTTCAGAGCCGCCTTTCACAGTTAAAAAATAGAAGTGAAGATAAATAAAGCAGGGCCCTTTGTATTCCTTGAAAGTCCGCTGACAGTTCGCGAACATAAAACAAATTGGGGTACTACCCTATTGTATCCATTGCATTTTTCTCTGGGAGGAAGTGGTGGCTCTGAAAAGATCCTTTGGGAGGTGTTTGTGTGTCAAAAATTATAAATACTTAACACCTACTTCAAAATGGATGCTGTATTTCTAAAAAAGTTCGCAATGCATTTTGTATATTTCTCAGAAAAATCCGATTGCCAGCATAAGTAAAATGGACTCCATCTTTGTGAAAAATATATGTACTACGAAACATAATATTTACGTTGTGAAAAGAGGACATGCTAAAATCTCAAGGCACAAACAGCCTTATTAACATTACGCCTTGCTTTCTCCATCTGTGGACAACATGAGAAAGAACAAAGCCACATTTGTCTCTGCGCAATCCGTGAATAAATTACTTTGGAGTTTGGAAACATGTCCATGATCTTCTGAAGTCCTTCTTTCATTTCAGAATGAAGGCGCTGAGCATTTCAATTTAAAACATCTATGTCTAAATTAAAAACAGTGCTATACACAAACCAAATTACTAATTTCTTTCTTTTACAATTGCAGTGAAGACCATTCTCCTGAAAAGAAGCAGCCGGATTTGAAGTACAAAGAACAACTAAGAAGCAAACTGCTCATTTTAGAAAAAAAGTAAGTAGAATGTTACCATAATATTTGAATTATTACTCAAACACACTGTAAGGTTAATTCATGCTATTTCTGTGCCTAAAAATAGAGACTTGCACCATTCTGACCAAAAATCCCCCCGTCTTGAACGGTGATTTACTGGCAGAATGGCCCACAAATTCCTATTTTTCGACACACAAATTACCCAACTCAGCCGCTAGAATTTAGATGTTGTAGAACAAACAACTGTTTTAATTGTACAGCTTTAGATATACTATTTATACTTATCCACACCACTGGCTTACTTTTTTCTGTCATCTGAATCCCAGTTTAGTAACACATTATTTCAAGAATACCCATCCCTAGTAGTTGTACTTCCCAATGCACAATCACACAGCATTACATACATCTTTATCATCTTACTCAAACACTCATGCACACAACACACATGCATTGCAGAACACCCCAACCCATACCTTCTGTATTTTTTTCAACAGACCCTAAAGAATGCCTACCAAAAAGCAACTCTGTAGAAAGGAACGCAGAAGTAGAGCAAATGAAAAGAAAAGTCTCCAACATAAACATCCATCTATAGCAGAAGTTGTAAAAAAAAGTTGAAACACAACAGCTAATACAGTCATGTAGTGAAACAGAATACGTTTCTAGCACAAAAACTTTGCCTCCTCTATCAAAAAGTAAAACAACCCAAAAAACAATTAACAGAAATTCAACTATCACTACAAATAAAACTTATTCTATAAATTTTGATATAGTACAAAGTAAGCATACAAAGAAAAGTATTGTAGCCAAAATGTCCAGTCACAAAGTCCTTCAAATTCTTATAAAAACAGGAGAGAAACCAGGTTCAAAATTTCAAACGTATCATAGGAAAGTAATCTTAAAAGCGTTGATAGATAGTGCAATTCTTCTCAAAAGAAAGTTATTTATTTTAGTGTTAAACAGAATGAAACCACTAACAAAACTAATAAATAAATTACAAAAACGACTTCTCAATAAACAAAATGTCAACAGAAATATCTTCTTAAATATCTGTGGAGGTGAATGGAGTCACACTACAAGCACAGAACCATACTTTAATGAAGAAGCGTACAAACAAAAGCAAACAAATACAATTGCCATACATAGCAGTGGTCGAGGTTATGAAAAAGTTAATAATACCATAATGGAACAAGAAGTACTCCTTACAAAAATATGCCCTGAAAATGTAGATTTACCCCTCTATTCAACTGAATTAGAACATCTAGTGTACAAATGCCCATGCACGTCAATGTGTAACATTCCCAAAAATATGTTCAAGTCTTTACACCAATTCCTCAATCAATATGTGAAAAGCAAAGACAAAATCAAAATTAAACTACTGCAAAATATGGATGCTTGTCCAGTACGCAAGTACACAGGACTACAAGGACATTCATTGGCCTGCATTACAGGACCTACTTGCAAAACAACCTTCCATGATATCAAAAGTATATCAACACATCATGCAAGTATAAGGAATCTAGTTTATAAACTGTACTATGCTAAAAGTCCTGCTTTAGCACTAGTCAATTTAAATAGCATTCTTCTACATGGTACAGCAAAAGACCTACTAGAAGAAATCGACTATATCCAGACAAAATATTTTGGAAGTGAAACCCACTTACAAGATGAATTAGCTGTAAACCAACTTTGTAACAATTCTGCACATGGCAAGCTTTCACTACACACATACAAAAAAGAAATACTACAATTTGAAAGTACTTCAGCTGAAGTACCAAACCACGTGTGTGTATGTTGCCGCAGAACTTTTTATAAAAGTAACACAAAAACTGTAGACCTATCATACAAAATAGAAGACAATGAAGATTCTAAATGGTTTGAAGTAGCTCTCTACCTTATAGCAGAAAACAAATATTAATTAACTGACCCCATAATACTTTGCAGTTACTGCACTACAAAACTTGACAACAACCAAACTCCTTCACGTGCTATCACAAATAACTTGGAATGATATCCACTACCAAAACCCCTTCAACAACTTCATTTATATGAGAGCATCATAATTCAAACAGTGCACCTATTTCAAGCAATAATACGCCTTCAACCAAAAACTGCAAAAGGACCTCCAACTGAATTAGTGAAAGGTATTCGTGGAAAAGTAGTGTATTACCATTAGATCTAAAAGAAAATGTGCACACTCTAGGAGTGAAACGTCCAATGCAACAATCTTTAATTATCTTGGTAAATGGAGTACCTACAAAAGACAAATAAATTTGGCAACAACTGGTAGATTTACATAAAGTTAGAGAAGCCCTGCAATATTTTAAAGATAATAATGAATATTACAAAGAAATTAATATTGAAGAAAACTTGACAGATACAACTGAAATAATTCAAGAGACACAAGAAGCTGGTCAATTTGAGCTCCTAGATCCTGCTACAATATCAAACACTTTAGACTATTATGCAATTCATCCATTGCACTCTAATGACACCATAGAAGATGCACTGGAAACGTACCAAATGCGTCAAACAAAAGGATCCCCAATCAGCATATGGGAAAAAAGTATAGAAGCATGTGATTTTCCTCTGCTCTTTCCGACTGGCAAAGGAGGAAGATACAATGACAGACCTATTCAAATATCAGCATCAGAATATCGCTCATTACGGATGTATTCTGAAGATCCCAGATTTCGACAAACTTTGAAAGTAAACTAGCAACTTTATGTTACGAAGTTGCACACATATTAAAATCAGGATCACACTTTCAAAATATGACAGCTACCAAATTATTACAAAAAGTTCATAAAAAGATGAGATTTTACAAGCAAATCTTACAAATCTATTAGCAAATATGCGTGGTACTAAAGAGAACTGGTTTCAACATCATGGAGATGTACGTTGTATGATCAGAAACCTTGGCCCACCTACTTGGTTTGTTACATTATGTTGTGCAGAATATTCATGGGAAGATTTACATGCTTTCCTACGCATATCAAACGAAAACAAAACAAACATAGACATGCTAACACCTGGAGAACTTTGTTCTCAGGATCCTGTTCATGTTTCAAGATATTTTCACCATCGCGTCATTGATATGCTACATTTTATTTGTAATAAAACTGTTCCTCCCCTTGGGGAAGTGCAACACTTCTTTTGGAGAAAAGTATACCAAGCCAGAGGAGCACCACATGTCCACATGCTTTTATGGATTAAAGATGCTCCTAAATTTGGTCAAGACAGTGATGCCACTGTTTTACAGTTTATTGAAAAATATGTCACTTGTGAAATTCCATCAGAATCCACAAATAGTGATCTTTATGCAAACATTTTACAATTCCAAA
The DNA here is from genome assembly GCF_040938575.1 of Ambystoma mexicanum. NCBI lineage: Eukaryota > Metazoa > Chordata > Amphibia > Caudata > Ambystomatidae > Ambystoma > Ambystoma mexicanum. Next base: position 627,072,111 of record NC_090938.1, on the reverse strand, counting down.
GACACAAATGTGGAAAATATTGTTGGCGCACATACAAAAACAAAGGGAAATACTACACCAAATGTTGTTTTGGTTTCCCTAGACCAGTTACAAATACAGGTCAAGTGAACAACCTCATGTCTTCAGTTAGACATAGTGTTAAAGGTAAGTCACCTAAAAATACATATTGCATAAAAAGAAAAGAAGAAGAAAACTATATCAATGATTACAATGCAATTATTGCCCACTTATGGAATGCAAACATAGATGTGCAACATTGCAGACAATTCTACTGCAGTTTCACGATATGTCACAGCATACTTAACCAAATCAGAAAAGACAGAGCTCCAAGACCTCTGGAATGACCTTTCATCACATAAAACAGTGTCTCAGAAATTATACAGCTTGGGCATAAAAATGCTGTCCCATAGAGAATGTGGATCCTATGAAGCAGCTGATCGATTAACTAGTACTGTATTGTATGGTAAATCTGAAAATATAGTATGGCTAAGTCTTGGTGCAGCTAAATCTAGAAAACGAGTTCTAAAATCATACGAAGATATAGAAACAATAGCCAAACATGATCCCAACAGCCAAGACATTATAAAAAACAATTTATTGGACACATACTACCCAAACAGGAGTACCACTTTGGAAACCATGTGTCTATACCACATAGCCCAAAACTACACATACAAACATTATATAAAACCTGATGAACAAAACCGTAAATACAAAGTGACAAACTGTGAAGGCAGCTTAGTAAAACTCACCAAACCAAATTTAATTAATCATATCAAATTGTCTATAAGACTCCTCAACATAAAGAAGTAAATTACATGTCTCTGTTACAACTCTTTAAACCATGGAGAAAAGAAGAAGAAATACTAGATAACGATGACTGATATGAAGATGCTTTCAAAGCAAATGAAAGCAGTATAACTGATGTAAACTTTGCACAGTACAAAACAATGTTGCACAATGAACAGCAACATGAAGAAGAACTCCAGGCCCAACTAGATAAGGACACTCCTGACAGTAGTCAACTTTCTGTCACAGGAAGCCAGGAACCACTGGGACACCCACTAATAACAAATGAGGCAGAATTAGCTATGATAGAAGTAGAAAACACCATGTGTCAGTATGAAGATAAAGAAGACTTAACTATACTACAATCAAAGCTAAACATTGAGCAACATAGCATTTTTCAAGAAGTAACAAAAGAAATTGCACATGGTATACAACATGAAAACAAAGAATGCACCTGTCAAAATGACAAACCTATACTATTGTATGTCAGTGGTGAAGCTGGTTCTGGCAAAACATTCCTAATCAAAATCATCAGTATGTTCCTTCAACAATTGACAAACAACAAACTCTCAGCTGTTGTCACTGCCCCCACAGGTTTAGCTGCCAACAACATAGGTGGTGTCACTTTACATCGATTACTACTCTTGCCAGTAGAACACCAAAACAAATTAAATTATTACAAACTTTCTGCAGAAGCTGCAATGGAACTACACAGAGTATTGAAACAAATGAAAATGCTACTAAAAGATGAAGTGAGCATGGTGTCCAACCTAATGTTGGCTTTGATTCAACTCAGATTACAAGAAGTACTCAAAACAAACTATGAAGAGCTCTTTGCAGGAAAAAACATTATTGTTTTCGGAGATCTTCTTCAATTGACACCAGTAAAAGGTGAGCCGATTTTTAAAACATTAGGACACAAACTCTGCCGTAAAACTGTTGGCAGCATTGGAAATGTCAACCTTTGGCAACATTTCCAATACAGAGAATTAACAGAAAACATGTGCCAATCTGCAGATCTCACTTATGCCAACATCTTAAAAAGCATCAGAGTTGGTATACTTTCTAAAGAAGTAGAAGCAATATTGAAAACCCAGCACATTCATGCACTTCATGGTGATAATGCATGTGCTACAGATGTTATGGAAAAATTAGCCCACACAAATGTCAATTGTATGGCCTTAATGCCAACTCTTGCAAGCTGTTTCAAATTCAATTAAATAATGTTAAGTAAAGAAATGCAACCAATAATGGAAATTAGCACCACAGACAAACTAGGTGTACATGGAATGACACTATCCATGTGTGACCAAGCCACAACAAGACTAAATAGTTTAGAAAAATCAATCTCAAACACAGCAGGCTTGGAAAAGATATTAAAATTATCCTGAAATTGCAGAGTAATGCTGAAACTTAACCTTGACGTGGACCAAGGCCTAGTTAATGGAGCACTGGGTACAGTTGTTGGCTTTCAAACATACCCACGTGACACCAAAATTCAGTTTGTCAATATTCTCTTTGACAAACTTTCAGAAGTATATAGGACGCTCAACAGCTCGATTCCTTCTCTTCAAAGACATGTATATACACAGAGAACAATTTTCTCTAACTCTTGCATACGCAGTCACCATTCATAAATCACAAGGTCTTACCCTAGACAAAGCAATGATAGACATTGGTAACACAATCTTTAAAGAAGGCATGAGCTACGTAGCACTATCACGCTTACGTACACTTGACGGTCTATTTCTAATCAACTTTGATGCAAGTTAAATAAACGCTGATATTCCTTGCATTTTAGAATACAATAGACTTTGCTCACTATACACCCCCCATCTAAACACATATTCTGTTCCACAAAAAGTAAAACGTTATAAAAGAAAAATAAATCAAAGAGAAATGCAACAGGATGTCACTACAAATCCTCCAAAGAGAGTAAAAGAAAGTAATACTTCATCAAGTACCACAAGCAAAAAAGAATAAATTAGGGAAAATAAACCAGGTACTTCTTCAAAGAATGTAGACAAACTCCAAAAAAAGCAGTCAGATACAGAACTACCTGGTCCATTTAAACTCTGAAATATAGTTGGTGTAAGTTGCTACGCAAATGTAGCAATTAATATTCCATTTCAATTACCACCAATTGTTGACAACATTTACTTACACAGTACATACCCATTGTGTTTGCAAATGTTAGTACTTCACAGAAACGCAACAAACAATCCGGACAACCCGTATAGTGTTCATGGAATGAAACAACAATTGGACTACTGTGCTGGAATGGTGAAATTCACTATAAACTCACAGGAAGATCCACAAGAATTTCTAATGTACTTACTATTAGTACTGGAAAACAAAAACATACCTATAAATGAAATTTTCCAGATTTCATACATGTGGAAACATGCATGCACTCTCTGCAACAATGTGATACAAGAACAAATCCCCAATGAACGCTTTGTGTATATATAAATACCTAATTGTGAATCCGTTCCATTTCAGCAACTTGTACAAAATGCAAACCATGGTAGATTATGTTTCACCTGCAATTCAGATAATCGCTCCACGTTAGTAATACAAACACATAGTAAATACGTAATACTAATTCTTCTACATTACAATGCAGATGGTACCAAAAACAACTGCAAGCTGACTGGATTCACACATGGTCAAATATCACTTGGTAGGAAAACCTTCACAAAAATAGGTATAATCTACCACGCAGGAGCCACAACCAATTCAGGGCACTTCACTGTATATATAAAAAAAAATGTGGATGGTTTGAATGTAATGAAAGTACCATTACTCTAAAGCAGAGATAACCAGCAAATCTTACAAACGCTTATTTAATGTTCTTAAAACCAAAATAAACTGTAGCATAACAGAAAAAGTTTTTTTTTAATGCAACATGGATTTTGTTTCTCCGACAGGCCCAATGATTTTAGCAACAAACACAGCCAAATGGCCATGCACCCAACATTCTATACCCTGGGCACAACCACCGCAGCATATCACACCTATAGATTCAAGCATTGCAACCATTTTAAAGTCTGCAGACACAAGGAAGTTCCTAGAACACATTCAACTTGCTAGAGGACGATACGGATAGCGTCCTCAGGACACCCCCATTTTCTTTATGTACGAACATTTCAGGACACCGCAAGTGTTCTTAGAACACTTTCAGCTTGACAACGAACAATACAGACAATGTCTTCAGGACACCCCCTGCGAACAATCCAGGACCCCACGAGTCTTCTTAGAACACTTTCAACTTGACACCAAATCCATTCTGTTTATTTACGAATATTTCAGAACAGCTGTGTTGTCCGCAGACAAATCGAACACAACAAAAGTGTCTAGCACATAAAAAAAATACAACATTGCACCTATCTCATACTCCACCACCCTCCCCAAACACTCTTACACACCAACACACTCCACTAAATACAATGTTGAAACCAAGTTTCACCTCAAAGTCTGCGGTCGTCCGTGAATGCAAGATGTCGGGCGCCACCGAAAATCTGACGCGCTCCACGCCGTCCAATCAGCGAACGCGGCGGATGTCCGCAGACATTGCGCAAGCCGTTCGGCCAATCAGGGCACTGTCCGCGGAGTGAACCGGGAAGTTCGTCCGCGAAGCGAACAGAGATATCACTAATTTGTTTGCCTTACATTTTGGTCATTTTAAAAAAAAAAAACTACTGGACGGATTTACACCAAATTTGCAAAAGCACGCTTTTGGGACCAAGCCCCAGATCCTGCCGCAAATTAGGTGTAAATCTGTCCAGCAGTTTGGGTTGTAGGCGTGCGCAAAGTTTTTTCCCAGTATCTCTATGGGAAAAAACAAAAGTTTTGGGACCCCCCTATAACTTTGCCCCACCTGGACCAAACCTCTCCAAACTTTGCAAAAATATTCAGAGTGGGCCATATACTTCATTTGGAAAGTTTGGTGAGGGTTCTACCAGAGGGAGCAAAGTTATAACCCACCCAAAAAATGTTCTTCCTACGGAAACACCAATTTAACCATAACTACATGGACGCTACCACAATAGTGGCAGTGTAGTTATGGTTACGTTTCTGTTTCCATAGGAAGAGCACATTTTGGGCAGCTTATAACTTCGCTCCCCATGGACGAACCCTCACCAACTTTGCAAAAAAGTATATGGCCCACTCTGAATTTTTCTGCAAAGTTTGGTGAGGATTCGTGCAGGGGGGGAAAAGTTACAGGGGGGTCACAAAATGTCTGTTTTTCCCATAGACTGAATGGGAAAAAAAATGTGCTCGCGCCTACAGCCCAAACCGCTGGACGGATTTTCACCAAATTTGGACCAGGAGCAGCGGCTTGGTCCCGAAAGCGTGCTTTTGCAAATTTGGTGAAAATCTGTCCAGTAGCGTTTTTTAAAATGACCAAAAAGTAGGGCAAAAAAAATTAGTGATATCTGCATCTGACGTGCTCTCTCCTTGGATGCGGTGAAAGCGTGCAGTGCGTCTGGCTTCAGAGACGCCCGCCATCTTTCTTTCCCGCATGAGAGGCTTTGTCAGTTCAGCAGGAGTGTGTCTGTCTCCTGTTCCTCCCAGCCCCGCTCATGCCCCGTGTCTGCCCCACCCCCGCGCATGCCTGTGTGTCCTTCCTGTCCCCCTCACCCCCGCTCATGCTCCGTGTGTTCCCTGTTCCTCCAGCCCCCCGCTCACGCCATCGCACACGGTAGCCAGCGGAGGGCTTCAGAGATGACCGCCATCTTTCTTTCCCGCATGAGAGGCTTTGTCAGGTCAGCAGGAGCGATTCTGTCTCCTGTTCCTCCCACCCCCGCTCATGCCCCGTGCCTGCCCCACCCCCCGCTCATGCCCTGTGTGTCCTTTCTGTCCCCCCGACCCCCACTCATGCCCTGTTTGTCCTTCCTGTCCCCCCACCCCGCTCATGCTCCGTGTGTACCCTATTCCTCCAGCCCCCGCTCACGCCATCGCACACAGTGGCCAGCAGAGGGCCGAGGAGCGGGATCTGCCGCACAAACTCATGTTCGTGCAGCATGTCCGTATTTTTGTTTGTACCCCCCACCCCCGCTCTTGCCCCATGTGTCTCTCTCCCTCCCCCCACCCCCCGCTCATGCCCCGTGCTCATGCCCCGTGTGTCTCTCTCCCTCCCCCAACCCCTGCTCGTGCCTCGTGTGTCTCTCTCTCTCCCGCCCACCCCCGCTCGTGCCCCGTGTGTCTCTAGCCCTCCCACCCACCCCCCGCTCATGCCCCGTGTGTCTCTCTCCCTCCCGCCCACCCACTGCTCATGCCCCGTGTGTCTCTCTTCCTCCACCCACCCCCCGCTCATGCCTCGTGTGTCTCTCTCCCTCCCCCCACCCCCGCTCATGCCCCGTGTGTGTCTCCCCCCCACCCCCGCTCATGCCCCGTGTGTGTCCCCACCCCCGCTCATGCCCCATGTGTCTCTCTCCTTTCCCCCCACCACCGCTCATGCCCCATGTGTCTCTCTCCCTCCCCCCACCCCCGCTCATGCCTCGTGTGTCTTTCTACCTCCCCCCATCCCTGCTCATGCCCCGTGTGTGTCTCTCCCTCCACCCCCACCCCCGCTCATGCCCCGTGTGTCTCTGTCACTCCTGCCCATCCCCGCTCATGCCCCATGTGTCTCTCTCCCTCCCCCACCCCCCGCTCATGCCCCGTGAGTCTCTCTCCCTCCCCCATCCCCCGCTCATGCCTCGTATGTCTCTCTCCCTCCTGCCCACCCCCGCTCATGCCCCATGTGTCTCTCTCCCTCCCCCACCCCCCGCTCATGCCCCGTGAGTCTCTCTCCCTCCCCCATCCCCCGCTCATGCCTCGTATGTCTCTCTCCCTCCTGCCCACCCCCGCTCATGCCCCGTGTGTGTCTCTCCCTCCCCCACCCCACGCTCATTCCCCGTGTGTCTCTCCCCCCACCCCCACTCATGCCCCGTGCCTCCCTGCTGTTGCCCCCTGCTCATGCCCCGTTTGTCTCTTCTGTTACCCCCCACCCCCCTCTCATGCCCCATGTCTCTCTCCTGTTGCCCCCCACCCCCTGGTCATGCCCCGTGTCTCTCTCCTGTTACCCCCACCCCACGGTCATGCCCCGTGTCTCCCTGCTGTTACCCCCCACCCCCGCTCATGCCCCATGTCTCTCTCCTGTTCCCCCACCTCCCGCTCATGCCATGTGTGTCTCTCCTGTTGCCCCCCACCCCCTGCTCATGCCCCGTGTCTCCCTGCTGTTGCCCCCCACCCCCCGCTCATCCCCCGTGTATCCCTGCTGTTGCCCCCGCTCATGCTCCGTGTCTGTCTCCTGTTACCCCCCACCCCCTCTCATGCCCTGTGTCTCTCTCCTGTTACCCCCACCCACCTCTAACGCCCCATGTCTCTCCCCTGTTACCCCCTCCCCCCTCTCATGCCCTGTGTCTCTCTCATGTTACCCCCACCCCCCTCTCATGCCCCGTGTCTCTCTCCTGTTGCCCCCCACCCCCTGGTCATGCCCCATGTCTCCCTTCTGTTGCCCCCCACCCCCCGGTCATGCCCCGTGTCTCTCTGCTGTTGCCCCCCAGTCCCCCGTCAAGCCCCGTGTCTCTCTCCTGTTACCCCCACCCCTCTCTCATGCCCCGTGTCTCCCTCGTGTTCCCCCCACCACCCGCTCATGCCATGTGTCTCCCTGCTTTTGCCCCCCGCTCATGCCCCATGTCTCTCTCATGTTACCCCCGCTCATGCCCCGTGTCTCCCTGCTCATGCCCCGTGTCTCTCTCCTGTTACCCCCACCCCCTCTCATGCCCCGTGTCTCTCTCCTGTTGCCCCCCACCCCCTGGTCATGCCCAGTGTCTCCCTGCTGTTGCCACCCACCCCCCACTCATGCCCCGTGTCTCTCTCCTGTTACCCCCACCCCCCGGTCATGCCCCGTGTCTCCCTGCTGTTACCCCCCGCCCCCCGCTCATGCCCAGTGTCTCTCTCCTGTTCCCCTCACCCCCGCTCATGCCCTGTGTGTCTCTCCTGTTGCCCCCCACCCCCTGCTCATGCCCTGTGTCTCCCTGCTGTTGCCCCCCACCCCCCGCTCATCCCCCATGTATCCCTGCTGTTGCCCCCGCTCATGCTCCGTGTCTGTCTCCTGTTACCCCCCACCCCTCTCATGCCCCGTGTCTCTCTCCTGTTACCCCCCACCCCTCTCTAATGCCCCATGTCTCTCCCCTGTTACCCCACACCCCCCGCTCATGCCCCGTGTCACCCTGCTGTTGCCCCCAACCCCCTCTCATGCCTCGTGTCTCTCTCCTGTTACCCCCACCCCCTCTCATGCCCCTTGTCTCTCTCCTGTTCTCCCCACCCCCTGGTCATGCCCAGTGTCTCCCTGCTGTTGCCCCCCGCTCATGCCCCTTGTCTCTCTCCTGTTACCCCCACTCCCCGCTCATGCCCTGTGTCTCCCTGCTGTTGGCCCCCAGGCCCCCGCTCATGCCCCGTGTCTCTCTCCTGTTACACCCCATCCCCCTCTCATGCCTCGTGTCTCTCTCCTGTTGCCCCCCACCCCCTACTCATGCCCTGTGTCTCTCTCCTATTACCCCCCACCCCCGGTCATGCCCTGTGTCTCCCAGCTTTTACCCCCCACCCCCGGTCATGCCCCGTGTCTCTCTCCTGTTCCCCCCACCGCCCGCTCATGCCCTGTGTCTCTCTCCTGTTGCCCCCCACCCGCGGTCATGCCCGTGTCTCCCTGCTGTTGCCCCCCACCCCCTACTCATGCCCTGTGTCTCTCTCCTATTACCCCCAACCCCCGGTCATGCCCTGTGTCTCCCAGCTTTTACCCCCCACCCCCGGTTATGCCCCGTGTCTCTCTCCTGTTCTCCCCACCCCCCACTCATGCCCCGTGTCTCTCTCCTATTACCCCCCACCCCCGGTCATGCCCTGTGTCTCCCTGCTGTTACCCCCCACCACCCGGTCATGCCCTGTGTCTCTCTCCTGTTACCCCCCGCTCATGCCCCGTGTCTCTCTCCTGTTACACCCCACTCCCCTCTCATGCCTCGTGTCTCTCTCCTGTTGCCCCCCACCCTCCTCTCATGCCCCTTGTCTCTCTCCTGTTCCCCCCACCCCCGGTCATGCCCGTGTCTCCCTGCTGTTGCCCCCCGCTCATGCCCCTTTTCTCTCTCCTGTTACCCCCCACCCCCCGCTCATGCCCTGTGTCTCCCTGCTGTTACCCCCCACCCCCCTGCTCATGCCCCGTGTCTCTCTCCTGTTACACCCCACCCCCCTCTCATGCCTCGTGTCTCTCTCCTGTTGCCCCCCCACCCCCTGGTCATGCCCGTATCTCCCTGCTGTTCCCCTCACCCCCCACTCATGCCCCGTGTCTCTCTCCTATTACCCCCCACCCCCGGTCATGCCCTGTGTCTCCCTGCTGTTACCCCCCACCCCCCGGTCATGCCCCGTGTCTCTCTCCTGTTCCCCCCACCCCCGCTCATGCCCTGTGTCTCTCTCCTGTTGCCCACCACCCCCGGCTCATGCCCCGTGTCTCCCTGCTGTTGCCCCCCGCTCATGTCCCATGTCTCCCTGCTGTTTCCCCCACTCCCTCTCATGCCCCGTGTCTCTCTCCTGTTGCCCCCCACCCTCCGGTCATGCCCCGTGTCTCCCTGCTGTTGCCCCCCGCTCATGCCCCGTGTCTCTCTCCTGTTACCCCCACCCCCCGGTCATGACCTGTGTCTCCCTGGTGTTGCCCCCCACCCCCCACCCATTCCCCATGCCTCTCTCCTGTTACCCCCACCACCCTCTCATTCCCCGTGTCTCTCTCCTGTTGCCCCCCAACCCCCGATCATGCCCCGTGTCTCCCTGCTGTAGCCCCCATCCCCCGCTCATGCCCCGTGTCTCCCTGCTGTTGCCCCCCACCCCCTGCTCATGCCCCGCGTCTCTCTCTCCTGTTACCCCCTACCCCCCTCTCATGCCCCATGTCTCTCTCCTGTTACCCCCACCCCCTCTCATGCCCTGTGTCTCTCTCCTGTTGCCCCCCACCCCCGATCATGCCCCGTGTCTCCCTGCTGTTTCCCCCCACCCCCGCTAATGCCCCGTGTCTCTCTCCTGTTACCACCCACCCCCCTCTCATGCCCCGTGTCTCCCTCGTGATCCCCCCACCCCCCGCTCATGCCCCGTGCCTCTCTCCTGTTACCCCCACCCACCTCTCATGCCCCGTGCCTCTCTCCTGTTGCCCCCCACCCCCCGGTCATGCCCCGTGTCTCCCTGCTGTTGCCCCCCATCCCCCGCTCATGCCCCGTGTCTCCCTGCTGTTGCCCCCACCCCCTGCTCATGCCCCGTGTCTCTCTCCTGTTGCCCCCCACCCTCCGGTCATGCCCCGTGTCTCCCTGCTGTTGCCCCCAGCCCCCGGTCATGACCTGTGTCTCCCTGGTGTTGCCCCCCACCCCCCGCCCATGCCCCATGCCTCTCTCCTGTTACCCCCACCACCCTCTCATGCCCCGTGTCTCTCTCCTGTTGCCCCCCAACCCCCGATCATGCCCCGTGTCTCCCTGCTGTTGCCCCCATCCCCCGCTCATGCCCCGTGTCTCCCTGCTGTTGCCCCCCACCACCTGCTCATGCCCCGCGTCTCTCTCTCCTGTTACCCCCTACCCCCCTCTCATGCCCCATGTCTCTCTCCTGTTACCCCCACCCCCTCTCATGCACTGTGTCTCTCTCCTGTTGCCCCCCACCCCCGATCATGCCCCGTGTCTCCCTGCTGTTTCCCCCCACCCCCCGCTAATGCCCCGTGTCTCTCTCCTGTAACACCCACCCCCCTCTCATGCACCGTGTCTCTCTCCTGTTACCCCCCACCCCCCTCTCATGCCCCATGTCTCCCTCATGTTCCCCCCACCCCCCGCTCATGCCCCGTGCCTCTCTCCTGTTACCCCCACCCACCTCTCATGCCCTGTGTCTCTCTCCTGTTGCCCCCCACCCCCCGGTCATGCCCCGTGTCTCCCTGCTGTTGCCCCCATCCCCCGCTCATGCCCCGTGTCTCCTTGCTGTTGCCCCCACCCCCTGCTCATGCCCCGCGTCTCTCTCTCCTGTTACCCCCACCCCCCTCTCATGCCCCATGTCTCTCTCCTGTTACCCCCACCCCCTCTCATGCCCCGTGTCTCTTTCCTGTTGCCCCCCACTCGCCGATCATGCCCCGTATCTCCCTGCTGTTGCCCCCACCCCCTGCTCATGCCCCGTGTCTCTCTCCTGTTCCCCCCACCCCCGCTCATGCCTTGTTGTGTTCTCTTTATACACCCTGCCTTCCCTTTCCATGGTTGCCATCTTGGTAAAAGATTTTCCTTCCTTGGGAAGAAAAGTCTTTTTTTTACCACCTGGGGTTCCCACTTTGAGGACCTAAGATGCTAGTGGTCTTCATCTATTGAAAAGGATGTTATGGTGACGTTGCACTAATAAAAACCTATGAAATTCAATGGGAAAACTTTGTTAAAGGGCCGTTATGGTTAAGTTGCGCTACTAAAAACCTATGAAATTCAGTGAAAAAACTTTGTTAATGGGACGTTATGGTTCCAAGTAAAACCGAAAAACCCTTGAAATTCGCCAGTTATGGTAAGCTAAGCAACCATAACTCGCGCCACCACCGTGCACTGCTAAGACTAACACCCACGACATCAAAGATGACCTCACAAATGTCATTGATGACATCACTGATGACATCACATGTCTGGCTCACTCTTTTTTCTTTTGCTGACATATCTAGGCCACATGGTTTCTTCAGTAACAGTCAGAAACTAAAAACATTATTTTATTTGTAGACGTATCCTTCAAGTAGATTCTTACAGTAATTCCCTTAGAGTCCAGTCACATCATATGAAACATATACATACGGGAAGACACAAGCTTGAAAGACAGCAATCCTTTTTGTGCATAAAGATAATCAATAGACTTATCAGTACTTTCTGATAGTTCTGTTGTTTTTTATGGCTTTACTTTCCCTGTATATGGTCACATTTGTATACATTGTGCTCACACTTCTTTCCTTAGGGTGCAATCACATCAAGTGATACATATACATAGGGTAAACAGCAGCTTTGAAACAGAGCAATCATTTATTTGCATGAAAATAATCAGTTAGGTTATGAATTGTTTCTGCTGCTACTTGTGCTTTTTGCTAACTTCACTTTCCCTGTATATACCCATATTGGTATGTGTTCTTGTCTCTTTGTGTTTTGTCTATAGTAATGCAATTATGTAATACATGGGTTTTATTAGCTACTTATTAAATATTTCACAGTACACAAAAATCTATTAAGAAAACAATTATCATTTAATTATTCAACATTTTAACATTACGAATATTATACCTTCATCTTGTACGCTGCACACAATGCTATGTTTCTGCATGAGTAGCTTAGTATACTAGATAGAACCCCATAATAGAATGCTATTTATATCAATGCATCGTTCAATGCACTAATTAGGGTATGATATTTATTGCAAGGATCCTTGACACTTTTTTGTAATATTATAATAAGAATCCCTTGTACACATATTTCATGAAAAGTACATACACATGTGAAGTCATCAGTGATGTCATCAATGACATTTGTGATGTCATCTTTGATGCGTGGGTGTTAGTCTTAGCAGTGCACGATGGTGGCGCGAGTTATGGTTGCTTAGCTTACCATAACTGGCAAATTTCAAGGGTTTTTCGGTTTTACTTGGAACCATAACGTCCCTTTAACAAAGTTTTGTCACTGAATTTCATAGGTTTTTAGTAGCGCAACTTAACCATAACGTCGCTTTAACAAAGTTTTTAAACTGAATATATATATATGTAGAGCAGGTTTTGGGTGGTTTATAACTTTGGCACTGTTCGACTAATTTGTATGAAACTTTGCAGTATATGGCCACTTCTGAGTGATTTTGCAAAGTTCTGTGTGGTTTCATCAGGGGGGGAAGTTATAGGGGATGCCCCAGAGCTTTTGAAATCCAGTTAGACACCCACTAAAAGACCTTTGGCCTCATTACAAGTTTGGCGGTAGCCTTGCCGGTAAAACCGGCAATGCCGCCGAACTTGTGAATTCTACCGGCGCCAGGGAATGGGCAATTACCGGGTCATTACGGCCCCGCCCGACTCAGTATTTGTTAATTCCCGGGCGCTGGTAAATTTGCTCCCCTTTCCCATTTAAGCCCTATATCGCTCAATGGGAATGGAGAGGTTGGATGCACCGGCAACATGCACTGCTCGCAGGTGCCTATCCGCCTGCCAGGTCCGATGAGCAGAACTCGTAGTTTGCCGGTCCAGTAACTACGGTACCAGCAAGCTTACCGGTATCGTAGTTAAAAACCGGCAAACTTGTAATGAGGCCCACTTTGTTCACAACTACAGCCCAAAATTCTGGACGGATTTGCTCCAAACTTGTGCAAGGAGTGGCACACTGGTCTCAAAAGCATGCTTCTGAAAATTTGGTGTAAATCCGTACAGTAGATTTTTTTTTTAAATGGCCCAAAACGGGTGCCAAAAAATGTGTGATATCTACATCTGGTCTGCAGACTCACTTCCTGATTCGGTGTCTACGGACATTGCTGGGCCAATCAGGGAGCTACGTAATGTTCATGGAACTTGTACTTGCCCACTGATCGGTCAATTAAAAACATGAGGTGCATCAACACTTTTGAAATGGACGCCATGTTGAATTTGTGAACAGCTCCCTTAGTTAGCAGACATTGTGTTAAATCATATTAAAAACACAACACTACACTTGTCAAACTAATGAAACAATCTCTGGGCAGGAGAGGGTTGATGAGGATGGGATAAGTATTGTCCAGAAAAAGCCAGAAATCTGGTATAATTTCTTCTCCAAAGTCCTCTAACATCTCAGATGTTCTGGGACATTGATGAAATGTTTCCGAACATGACAGAAGTTCGAGGACATCCATGCATATTTCTGCATTGTCTCCATGACCATCAGTCTGGCTTCAGAGCGGCTAGAAGCACGGAAACTGTTCTCCTGAACATCCAAGAAGACCTGCTCTCCAACTGTGATTTCAACACCCCCTGTGTCTTCATCTTACTTGATCTCTCTTCTACCTTTGTCACAGTGAACCATGCCATCCTGCTCAACAGTCTCTGTGATAACTGGGTATTACCGATCAGGCCCGGGCGTGGCTGATTTCTTTCCTCTCCGATCACCCCTCCCAGGTCCAACTTGTGTCCTTCCTCTCCTCTATCTCTATCTCTACCTGTGGTGTTCCCCAGGGGTCTAACCTCTCTCCCTGGGTGTTCAACAATACCTGGTACTTCTTGCCCATTGCATTGCCGCTCTCTGACGCAACTTTCAGTCAAATGCGGATGACACTCAACTCATTTTCAGGCTCCCTTCTGCCACCTCTTCTCCTTCTCTCATCTCTGACTATCTGTCTGCTATCCAGGAGTGTTGTGCCACCAATGATCTCTGCCTTAATGCCAGTAAGACCGAGATTCTCCTCATCAGTACATCTTCTCCCTCCTTTACTGTCACTCTCTGGCCGGCATTGCTAGGCCCTCTTCCTGTTCCCACCTGTGAGGCTAAAAACCTTGGGGTCATCTTCAACTCCACCCTCTCGTTCTCTCCTCACATCTCTGATGTCTCTAAGAAGTCACATTACCAGCTGCCTACCTGAGAGGTATTCTTCCTTTCCTCTCCTTCCCCTAGAAGCTCACTGTCTGCAGAGCTCTGGTTCTCTCTAGGCTGGACTACTGAAACAGCCTCTTTCTAAATCTGCCTGCCTCTACTCTCCGCCCTCTGCAACACATCGAAAACAGGACTGCAAGACTTGTCCTTGGCCTCAGGCCCAGTGAACGCATCTCTCCAGGACTAAAATCTCTGCACTGGCTCCCAGTGGCTGCGAGGAATAATTTCAAAACCCTCTGCATTGTCCACAAGGCCTTCTGGGGCATGGGGCCTCAATACCTTCAACTCTCTCTTCCTAAATATCTTCCTTCTCAAGCTCTTCGCTCATCCGCCTTCAACTCCCTCAGGGTCAGTCGCTTCTCCAAGCAATGATTTGGTGGTCAATCTCTTTCTTCTGCTAGGACCTCCCTCTAGAACAGCCTCTCTGCCTCTCCTCTGAAACTTGAGGAGAACCATCTCCGGAAGCACCTCAAGACCTTCCTCTTTGCTTCTGCTTTCTCTCCTCCTCTCCGCTGCTGATCTCCTGGCTGAAACTGAACTACACTGGTTACCTGGCTACCCTCTGATCTTGGGCCCAGGTCCCCTCCCCACCAGTTGCACACCTGCACTGCCCCCCTGGCAACCCTCACACTTGGAGACTGTTTCTGTATCCCTACAGCACCCTACCAGCACTTGACACCTGATGTCTTCACTTGCCACCAGATGGTCGCACTTTTTATTTATTGTCTTTCTTTATTTATTTTGACTGTTTATCCTATGCACTGCCACGTCACCCTTACCCCTGTACTCCCCCCCCCTCCCCTGCACTTGCACAATCTCAATGTCACCTGGCCTAGTAAGATTGTTGTCTCTGTCTTCTCTCTGTTCCCCGTCCCTTGTCTCGTAGCGCCTTGAAACACTTGTGTATAGCCGCGCTATAAATGCCATAACATATCATTATAGGGTCAGTGAAGAGAAGTTGTTGGATGGCTATACTTTTGGCACCATTCAATGAAACAGCATGAAATATTGCAATATCATTTTAGACCCAACTTTGTATGCTTTTCAAAAGTTGGTGCCGTTTTGCCCTCACATCTTGAGATGTGATGTCATCAGTGATGTCATCAATGATACATTTGTAATGTTGTCTTTGATGACCTAGGAGTTTGTTTTAGCAGTGCATGGAGATGGCATGCGTTATGGGTGCATAGCTTAATACAACTCATGAATTTCTTAGTTTTTGTGATTTTACCTTGCAACCATAACATCCTTTTATCAAAGTTTTTTCATTACATTTCATAGGTTTGTATTAATGCAACTTAACCATAATATCCATTTAACAAAATGTTTTCAATGAATATATATATTTTCCATTCATGTCTATCCGGATGTCAAATTTTTTGGGACCCCCTCAAACCCTCACTCCTGTTAACTTTTCCAACCCTTGAGGAAATCACAAGAAACTTTGTAAAACAATTCAGAGGTGATATTTTTGCACCGTTTTGTGCAATATCGTTCAATGGTGCCGAAGTTATAAGCTGCCCAAAAACTCTTCGTCCTATGTTTTGAGCAATTTAACAACTACAGGGTCGCTAGCACAGACCCTGAACTATGTGTATGCAGGGACGTCATTTGGGGGTCGCCAGAGGTCGCAACTGCGACCTCTGAGGTCTCCCTTGCGACCTCTAAAAAAAATATATATATTTATTATATATTTTTTTTTGTAATGCAAGCTCCTGGGCTGTGGCTCTTTACTTCTGGGGTGGCTGGCTTTCTTGTTCAGGCCCCTTAAAAAGAGGAAGAAAAATAAGAACAGGAGTGCCACAAGTCTAACACTTTCAGTACTGACCCTAAATAAGAAAGAATAGGATTACTAAATAATGTGTCATTCTGGAATTCTATACAATAATTGCTAGACTCATTGAATGTTTATTTCAGGCACACTTCAGGGGGTGAGTCAATGATTTAGTCTGTTCTTAAACGCCTCACTCAGCCTTTCATCGTTCTGAGGTAGATAAATGAGTACCGACACAGGTTGGGTGATATTGGGTGTATATTTTTTCTATATGAAGCGCTTGAGCGCAAGTGGTATATAATAACACATCATTATCATTTGGTCATGGACGTCTGCCTGCATTC
Source organism: Ambystoma mexicanum (assembly GCF_040938575.1). NCBI lineage: Eukaryota > Metazoa > Chordata > Amphibia > Caudata > Ambystomatidae > Ambystoma > Ambystoma mexicanum. Next base: position 627,055,594 of record NC_090938.1, on the reverse strand, counting down.
ACAGTAATTTGGTAATATGGGCCTATACACACTGATCTTAATGATACTTGCATGAAATGTACATCACATAGTGATATTGTAACTATATTTTTCCTAGTGTACAATGCAATGTGATGCCACTTCCTGTTTTGTCAACGGGTGAAATGTCGTGTTCCATCGCTACCAGTGATATCACTTTGGTGCGGGGCCAATGACATCACTCCCTGTGATGTCATCAGGGGGTAAAGGGTCATCTGATGTCACTTCCGCTACCCCTGGCATTTTGGTGAAATGACGTCCCTGTGTGTATGTGTATTTGATCGTCAGGTTGAAAAAGGTTCCACCAAATTCACAACAACTAAACAGGTTGTTGTGACCACAGCATATCTTAATACACATTACTAATAGGGACTGGAAAATGATGGAATACCTAACACACCAGCTCACCAAGCAGTAGCTGATTGATGGCAAAAAAGAGAGGGAACAGCTTATTTGGCGAGCACTCGAAAGCCATGGCAGGTGGTGGCTTCCTAGACAATAAGTAACTTGCTGATTGCCTCCTAGGCCACATTCCTCGAATGCTGTCACCCGGCCGTGTTGTGTCTCTCAGCAAACCCAACATATTCTCTTCAGTGGCTGAGCATCCCCAATCTGTTTAGGTTATTAATATTAACCTGTTTGCAATCTCAAACACCTGGTGGAGGCAGGCACTGAGTAAATAATAACACGTGTGATTTCCTTTAGCCTAGGACTAGGAGGGAGTGGTTGAATGACCCGTGGAGTTGCAGTGGGACTTGTCGGCAGTGCAGTCACTTTTCAGCAGTGCAAAGTCACATTGAACCATGCAAATAATTCCATGAATCGGGCCCTACAGATTATTGCTTTAGTTTGAAAAGGGGCAGAAAAAAAGACTACCCGGACTCCTTGAACAACTCGTTTGCTTGTTATGCATTGTAACCTTATGAAACATTTCCTTGCAACTTCAATGAAACGATATATATATATATTTTAAATATATTTTTATTGGCATTTCTTTAAACATAAACTTCGGGACTCAACATTGTCCCCAAACCCCCTCTCCCTCCCCCCTCCCTCCCAACCTATGTTAGCTTTTTTGCAGATCCTTAGTGTCCCTTGTGTGCAACCGTTCTAACTTGTAAACATATCCAGAATGCAGATGTTGTGTGGGCACCACTGTATCATATAGTCACTTTGAAGGAATTCTATAACCTCTCCCCAGTCTGTAGCAAATCCTATTCTGTCCCCTTGGAGGTTATATGTGATTCTCTCCATTGCTACATAGGTCCATATCTTGTGAAGCCATTCTTGTGTAGTTGGGGGGGACTTTTTTTTCCAATTCTGTGCTATTGCCAGCCACGCTGCTATTAGGAGCCCCATAAAGTTCCGCTTTTGCGTCTTCGAAAGTGTCCTGTCTCCGGGGGCCCACATGCCACACATCCAGATTTCTTCTGCTAGGTTCGTGGTTCCCTCAAACAGTTCCTGCATTTGCGTTTTCACTTCTGCCCAGAATGGTTGTAGTTTTCCGCAGTCCCACCAGATGTGTCTCCATGTGCCTGTGGTGTCGCACCCCCTCCAACATTTTTCTTCGAGCTGTGGGGAACATTTTGTGAGTCTTTCTGGGGTGTAGTGCCATTGAACCATCACCTTGGTCCAAGCTTCCCTTGTTTGAATTGCCCGGGTCCACTTGGGGATTATTTGCCACTGATATATTCACTGCTTCCTCGTGATTTGTTTTCCCAAGGTGGTTTCCCATTTTTTCATGTATAGCCACGTAATGTTTTCTTCTTGTGCATTGATAAATTTGTAGAGGGTTGATACGAATTTCTTTTCTCCAGTTTGGGTCAATATGTATGTCTCGAATGGGGTGAGATCCCTTGTCATGGCTTTCGTTATTCTTGGGGATGTGAGCCAGTGATGGATCTGTTCATACTGGTATCTGTCTTTCTCCGTAAGGCCCAGCAATCTCCGACATTCCGTGAAGTATCTGATCCGTTGGCCCACATACATGTCTCCCACTTTTGAGCAGTCCACGTCTCTTCATTTCTGGAATGACCCTTTTGCCATCCCTGGGGGGAAATCCAGGTTGTCGAGCAGTGGTATGAATGGGGCAGGGTCTATCGTTAGGGTTTCTCTCTTGGTGGCCCTATCCCAGATTTGCATAGTAGAGCTCATGACTTTGCTGATCTTTATGTTTTGGTGCCTGTGCTCTGGTTTCTTTCACAGGAGGTGGCGCAGGTTTGATCTTGCTACAGCTCTATCCTGTGCCTCCCACCATTTGTCTGATGTGTCTGTGATCCATTAGTTGATTACCCATAGTTGGGCCACCTCGTAGTACTTCCTGAAGTGGGGGAGCGCCATTTCTCCATCTGATTTGTGTGCTGTGAACACCTGTTGTGAAATTCTTGGTGTTTTGTTTTGCCATACGGATTTGGTGATGGTTTTTGTGAGTGGCTTGAAGAATGTAGTAGGAATCCTTATGGGGAGTGCTTGAAAGTAATAGAGCAATCTGGGCAAGATCGTCATCTTGATTACCGTTATTCTGCACCACCATGAGATTGACAGCGGATTCCATCTGTTTAGGTCTCTTTTCACGGCTTCTAAGAGGGTTGTGTAGTTCCCCGCGTACAGGTTTTGTATCCTATGTGTCACTCCTAGATACCACATGCCTTCTTCGGCCATTTGTAGATGCAGGTCCATCGTTAATTTGTGGATCTCTTCTTTGTTTCCTGCATGTGCCATTACTGTTGATTTCCGCTTGTTCATTTTCAGCCCCGAAATGTCCCCATAATTGTCTATTAGTTGAATGAGAAGTGGGAGTGTTTTACTTGGTTCTGTGATCGTCATCATCATATCGTCGGCATATGCGGCTGTCTTGTATGTTTGTCCTCCCATTTCTATTCCCTTGATGTCTTGGGTCGCTCTGATTTTCACCAGGAGGGGTTCTAGAAAGATCGTGTACAGCAGTGGAGACAGGGGGCATCCCTTTTTTGTGCCTCTTCCGATTTTGATGGGATTCAAGATTTCTCGGTTGACTGCTATTCTGGCCATCGGTGCATTGTAGTTGGCACAGATCATATTTATGAATATGTTCCCTATTCCCATTTTCTTGGGAGTCGCAAATAGCATTGACCATTCGACTCGGTCAAATGCTTTTTCCGCATCTAGCGAGATTAATGCTGATGGGATATTCATGATTCCTGCTTTCTCTATGAGATGTACTATTCGTCTTATGTTGTCATGGGTTTTCCTGCCAGGGATAAAGCCCGCTTGTTCTTGATGTATCAGTTTGGGGAGTAGAGGCGCCAGCCTATTTGCGAGAACCTTCGTGTAGAGTTTGGCATCGACATTGATAAGTGCTATTGGCCAATACGAGCTTGGGTTTTCTGGATCTTTTCTCTTTTTGAGGAAAACAAGTATCTTAGCTTCATTCATTGATGCCGTGATGTTATTCGAAGGTCTTGAAGGTGTTCAATAATGTGGTTAATTGGGGGGTCAATATGTCCGCGTATGTTTTGTAGAAGGCTGCTGTGAAGCTGTCCGGGCCTGGGGCTTTATTCTTGGGAAGATCTCTTATTGCTTTCCCTACCTCCTCCGGCGTGATGGGCTCCTCTAGGGCCTCTTTTTCGGATGGTGATACTGCCGGGAGAGTAATTTCTTTCAAGAAGGCTGCATGTTCTTTTTCTCTCGGATTTTGTGAAGAGTACAAGTTTTGGTAGAACTTTTGAAATGCTTCTTTAATGTCTTTCATTTGTGTTTTATCAATTCCTTGTTCGTCTTTTAGAGTGTGCACCATTTGCTCCTGCTGTCTACCCTTTAGTTGTCTTGCTAGTAGTTTGTCAGCTTTATTTGATTTCATCGCATACCAGTGTTTTGTGTGCATTAGTTGCGTTTCTGCTCTTTTGTTCCTGATCAAGTCTAGCTGGCTCTGGACATGTCTATGTGCTCTCTATACTTTCCTGGAGGGATTCTTGATCATTTCTTCCCCTATTTCTACCAGTTTTCCCCCAGTTCATCTTCCCATTTGTATGATATCTTTTCTTTTTGTGCCTTTAGTGTGATTAGATAGCCCCTCATTACTGCTTTGAATGCTTCCCATTTTGTGCTTGTGGAGACAACCGGGGTGTTGTTGTACTCGAAGTATTCCTCTATCTTTTCTCTGATAGTTTCTTTTGACACTGGATCTTGTATTATGTTCCTAGGGAGCGTCCATCGCCAAAGGTTTGATCTTTTAGTGAATTCGGGGAATGTGATCCACAACGGGGGGTGGTCCGAGAGTGAAATTAGGCCTCTTTCTATGTCCTGTATTTCTCCGACCAGGGACGCTGTTGCCCAAATATAGTCTATCCTAGACCTGATGTTGTGTACGTGCGAGTGATAGGTGAATCCTTCCGTAGTTCCTTTAAGTCTGCGCCATACGTCCTCTAGGGTTTGGTTCTGCATCGTCTGTTTCAGCGCCTGGCAGGGAGATCCTACTTGGTTACTCTTGGGGTTTGATCAATCTTCTTTGTGGTTCCATGCTAGGTTGAAGTCCCCTGTGAGGATCACCTCCCCTCTTGTGAAGTTTTCTAATTTGTTGATTGTGTCCTTGATAAAGCCCTCCTGTCCAGTGTTTGGGGCGTACAAGGTGGCTATTGATAGTTGACGGTTGCCTATCTTGACCTTTGTGAAGACATACCGACCGTTCTTGGCTGCTTGTGTATCTTCGAGTTGGATCTGTAGGTGATTTGCGAAGGCAATGAGTACTCCTTTCTTTTTTTCATCATCGTTAGATTGGATGATTTGATTGTAGCCCCTGATCCGAAGGAGGCTTCTCCTTTTTTTTTGTATATGCGTCTCTTGGAGCGTGATTATGTCATACTTTTCTCTGTGCAGGAAGAGTTCTAGTTTTTTCTGTTTTACTGGTGTGTTCAGGCCTCTGATGTTGTATGTTAACACTTTCAGCCCCATTCTTCCAGGTTAGTTTTTATCTTCTTATTGGTTTTTCCACATGGGTCCCTGTATTGAGCTGTATTGAGCTAATTGAGCCTGTATTAAAGTCCTTTCCCCTATGAACATCCCCCACGCCCACTCCCCTCTCTCCTTCTCCCCCCAACTTTGTCCCTGAGGAGGGCGCTGGGCCCTATGGTTGCTCCGGCGTCGCGCCTTAGCTCCATGCCCTCTAACATCTCAGGGTTAACTGTTCGCAGGGGATCCTAAACCCTGCTTGTGAAACGGATTCCATGGCCGTCCCGTGGCTCTGCCGCGTCTCCTCATCGGCACCTGTCCTGAGTGATTTGTCTAAGCAATCTTTGCCTCACCCCCCATCTGGGTTTGCAAGCGAGCTGATTGCTCGGGGTGACTTAGATATTCTCTGGTTTGCGGGATTGGAGTCTTGTTTTCCGTTGCTCCGATTGCCATCCTCTCGGTTGTCTCCTTTGTCTTTGGGATTCTCTGGCCTTTGCTGTCTCTGGCTCCTGATCCCGGTCGCCCAATATCGTTAGGCCTTCCTCGCAGGTGAGTATTCGATGTTGTCTTTCTTCCCATGTGAAGAGGAGGCCAAAAGGAAATGTCCATTTATAGCGGATTTGTTTTTCTGCGAGGAGTTTTGTTATCTAGCTCATTTCTCTTCTTTTTCTAAGCGTGGATTGGGCTAAGTCTTGGTAAGGCTGGATTTCCTTACCGTTCATTCTAATTTGCTCCATTGTCCTGGCTTTGTTTAAGATTTGTTCCTTTTTGGTGTACAAAGTCATGGCTACTAGAACGTCCCTCAGGCGTGCACCTGGCTCCCCAGTTCTTCGAGGGCCTACTCTGTGTATCCTATCAATGTGGATATCGTCCCCAGTCCCGTCTTGCAATATTTCCTGGAATACTTGCTGGACCGCTGTGCGTAGATCTTTGTCGGCTACTGTTTCCGGCATATTTTTAATTCTGATATTCGATCTTCTGGATCTGTTTTCTAAGTCTTCGCATTGGGTTTCCAGTTTCTGCGCCAGGTGTGCAAGTCGGTCTTGTGATTCTGCATATTGGGTGGCTTCTTCATCCATTTTCTGGACCGTCCTTTCCAGAGTGTCTGTTCTCTCCTCCAGATTTTCTATGTCCTTTTTCAGTTCTTGGACCGCTTGTTTCAGTTCCCCCTTCATGTTGTCAAACTGTGCCTGGGTTGATGCGATGAACTGCTCCTGGAACTCCTTGAACCATGTTTTCATGTCGTCCCTTGAGGCTATTTCTGCGTCTTCTTTCTGATCTGCTGGGTCTTCCCCCTTATTTTTCTGTTTGTTTAATCACCTTGGTGTCTGAGTTTCTAATTCCCAGAGTTGGGTCAGGTTTTTATCTTGCCTAGAACCTCTTTTGCTTGCCGCTGTTGCTTGGGTTCTGCTCTTCGTTCTAGGTTTTGACATGTGTATGTCTCTGGCCCCCTCCTGCCTCTTTGTCGTAAGGTCCTCTGTAATATGTGGAGTTGCTGTCGACTATGTGTCTCTTACAGAGGCCCTGCCGCGCTATGGGGTTCTTGGTGGGATTTAGGATTCACTTTTTCAGTCTTTGTGGCGTACTCCCCCCCACCCGTTGCTCCTCAGTCTTGGGGGCCTGAGTTCCTCCCTTCAGGTGTCTCTTCGCGTTTTCTGTGATTCCTTCTCCGTTTATTTTCGGGTTCAGTGTCCCTGAACGTGTGGTTTTGCTGGGCTCCTGCCTGACCCCTGGGCCGAGGCCTTCCCTCTCTCGAGGTGCCCACTATGCTGCTGGATCCTTGTTTCTCGTTTCGTGGGGGGAGGGCGGGCTCTCGCTGTCTTTGGCGTGGAGCACCGGGTTTTTAGCCTTCGATCTTGGTGGGGGGGTCCCCTCCTTATCTCCCCCTTCCCCTGTGCGTTCTGTGCTCTGTAGGGGGGTTCGCTGCCTTTGTCTTTATGAGGGGGGCCCTCCTCGTCTGCCCTTGGATTTCGCACCCGGCGCGTACCTGCGTTACGGGTGGAGCTCTGTCGGGTTCCTCTGAATCCGGAGGTCCTCTGTGTTCTGACTGCCGTCTCCGCTGCCTTCTTCTCCCTCCGATCGGTGCCGCGTGGACCTCACTCTCCTGTTGCGGCATCCTCCGGCGCCCGTCTCCTCCTCTCGTCGGCGCTGCAGGGGTTCCGGGTTGGGCTGTCTCCCATGAGTGCTGGCCTCGCGGGTTGCCGGAATTTCTGCTCGGCTCCTCTGGTCCTCCCCCGGATCGGCCCCGCGTGGTCTCCTCTGCTGCTGGTGGGCCCCGAAGGGCGGATCCCTCCTCTGCTTCCTCGCCGGCATTGAAGAGGTCGCGGCCGGATCTTCTGGGGCGCGACCGCCGGCTGGCTCGCTTCTGTGGGGGTTGACTCCCCTGACTCTCACACCGGGGGGTGAGGCACCTCTCGGATGGGTAGGTGACCGCCTAATTTAAAGTGCTTTATTATCGTGGCCTGAGCTGGGAGACAGAGCTACGCTCACGCACGTCTGCCCGGCTGGGCTGCCATCTTGGAATCAATGAAACAATATTTTTAAAACAGTATACTCTACAAACGTTCTAAGGCTAACATTATGGGGCTAATTCATAGATTTCAGTGCAGAGGCAGCGCAGAGAGGGAGCGTGCGCCAGCGTGCGCCTGCAGTGTGCATTAAACAGCATTCTAATGCAACGCTTATTCATGTAATTTCCAAACCATTTTGAGCGCTGGTGCAAAGAAAATCCTGCAGCGCCAGTTACGCCCCCAAGAATGCCCCTTGCGCAAGGAAAAGGCATTGAAATCCCCAATGCAGCGCAAAGGGCCGCGCTAAGTCTGTGCCAGTTTACAGGGCCGGTGCACTGTAATCGGGTGAAAATACTACGCACACCCCGCTCACGGCAGCCAAAAGCGTGAAAATGTACTGGCGCACCCCTTGGAATACGTGTACCCCGCTCGCGCCAGGTAAATTGTGTAGAAAAAGCACCCCCCTGTGGCGTGGGTTGCCTGTGGGGCATGCCCAGGGTGGATGGGCTGCCTGCGGGGCATGGGGAGGGTGAGTGGGCTGCCTGTGGGGCATGCACAGGGTGGATGGGGTGCTTGCGTGTATTTCCGGGGTGCGCGGGAAGTTGCACACATGATAGGCCTTGTGTGAGCGGGGTATGTGTATTTGGGGGGTACACAGGGAGTTTCACACGCGACAGGCCTTGGGCGAACGGGGTACGTGTATTTCGGGGGTGCACGGGGAGTTTCACATGCGATACTCCAGGCAAAAGTGGGGTACGGGTATTTGGGGGTACGCGGGTAGTTTCACACGCGATAAGCCTTGTGCAAGCGGGGTACGTGTATTTGGGGGGTACGCGGGGAGTGTCACATGCGATAGGCCTTGGGCGAGCGCAGTGCGTGTATTTCGGGGGTGTGCGGGAAGTTTCACAGGTGACAGGTCTTCGGCGAGCGGGGTACATGTATTTCGGGGGTGTGCAGGGAGTTTCACATACGATACTCCAGGCGATAGTGGGGTACGTGTATTTGGGGGGTACGCGGGGAGTGTCACACGCGATAGGACTTGGGCGAGCGGGGTATGTGTATTTCGGGGGTGTGCCGGAAGTTTCACACACAACAGGCCTTGGGCGAGCGGGGTACGTGTATTTTGGGGGTGCGCGGGGAGTTTCACACAAGATACTCCAGGTGAGAGAGGGGTACGTGTATTTTGGGGGTGCGCGGGAAGTTTCACATGCGAGAGGCCTTGTGCAAGCGGTTTATTTGTATTTGGGGGTACGCAGGAAGTTTCACACGTGATACTCAGGCGAGAGCAGGGTACATGTATTTTGGGGGGTGCACGGGAAGTTTCACATGCGATAGGCCTTGTGCAAGTGGGGTACGTGTATTTGGGGGGTACGCAGGAAGTTTCACACACGATAGGCCTTGGGCGATCGGGGTATGTGTATTTCCGGGGTACGCGGTGACTTTCACACGCAATTTGGCATTGTGGGCCCTCCTGGGTGTGCTGTATCCCCCCACCCCCTACTCTGCAGGCAGCCCACTGCACAGGGGACTACCCTACAACTCTCACCATGCCCTGCAGGCAGCCCACATGGCACCATGCACTTGTGAGCGCACTTGTGAGCCCCAACTCATGTCCCCCACCCACCCACCATTGACGGGCACCTGCCAGCAGGCCCCGACTCATGTCCCTCCAGTCACCCACTCACTCACCCACCATTGACGGGCACCTGCCAGCAGGCCCCAAGCCATGTCCCCCACCCATCCACCCTCCCACCATTGACGGCACCTGCCAGCAGGCCCAGACTCATATTTCCCACCCCCAGTGACGGGCACCTGCCAGCAGGCCCTGACTCATGTCCCCCCACCCATATACCCACCCACCATTGATGGGCACCTGCCAGCAGGCCTCGACTCAATTTCCTCGAGGCACTCAGCCCACCTCAACGCCCTGCCCATGGAGGTCTCTGCCGTGACCATAGTGAGCCGTGCCTCTTCCGCCCGCCGCTGCTCTGCATATATTTGCTGGCCCAACTGCTGCCACACAGAAGACTGTCAAGTTGGGAAGCACGAGAGGGCTGCGTACCTGGTTTCTTGGTCTTTGATCTTGCCGAGGTCGCCAGTCTGTATCCAGTCGAAAGACGAGCTTGTGGCACGAGAGACCAGCCTCTCCGCCACCCAAAAACTGATACTGGGTGGAGGATGGGCCGATTCCCAATGTCACGAAAGGCTCTCTCCTGATTAACGTGACGAAGGGACCGTGCAAGCACAGGCAGGAGAGGCTACGGTCTTGTTGCAGATCACAGGCCGGAATGGAGTCCGATGGAATAAAGTCCAAAGTACGTGAACTGAAGCGGAGGTCAAAGATTCCGGCGTGGCAGATATATTCTTGGTCCACAGGAACGGATGAAGAGGGTAATGCCGGACAGGAAAGGAAGGAACCAAGGCTGAGCAGGAGATCAAACTGAAGGAGCCTGAAAGGTTACTCTAGGGCAGCAATCGCTGGGGACCTTGGTCAGTGCATGCTGGCAGACCCAGGGAGGTCCAGGTAAAAGTATGCCGGCAGAACCTGGGTTTATTCTGGTAAGTTGCTGGCAGAGCCAGGGGAACCCAAGTATGGTAAGCTAGCAGGCCCAGGGAGAAACCAGGTAAGGTAAGCTGGCTGGCCCAGGGAGAACCCAGGTAAGGTAAGCTGGCTGGCCCAGGGAGAACCCCGGTAAGTAATGCTGGCAGGCCCAGGGAGAACCCAGATAAGGTAAGCTGGCAGGCCCAGGGAGAACCCTGGTATGTAATGCTGGCAGGCCCAGGGAGAACCCAGGTAAGGTAAACTGGCAGGCCCAGGGAGAACCCAGGTAAGATAAGCTGGCAGGCCCAGGGAGAACCCAGGTAAGGTAAGCTGGCAGGCCCCGGGAGAAATTCAGGTAAGGTATGCTGCAGGCCCAGGGAGGAACTCAGGTAAGATATGCTGCAGGCGCAGGGAGGAATTCTGGTAAGGTATGCTGCAGTCCCAGGGAGGAACTCAGGTAAGGTAAGCTGCAGGCCCAGGGAGAAATTCAGGTAAGGTAGCAGGCAGCCCAGGGAGGAATTCAGGTAAGGTAGCAGGCAGCCCAGAGCGGGCTCAGGTGAGTGGCAGGCAGTCCAGGTAGGTAGCTCGCAGAACGAAGCAAACCGCGTTGAGACGCGGCTACCTCGAACTGCAGCTCCTTTTATTGGTCGCCGGCGCCCGTGAGGCTTGGAACGCAAGGCGCTTCACCTCCGGGCGCCGGTGTAGCCAAAGCAAGTCCTGGAAGGCAAGCCCTTCCTAGGGCTCGAGCCCAGTCCACGGCGCATGCGCGGAACCGAGACAGAGGTCTTCCTCGCATGCGCCGTAACCCTCCGGCCCCGACACCCAACGCTCTCCCTCTGGCGAGCCCCCAGGTGCAGAAGCGCGGGTAGACTCGCCAGGAGGTGAAGGGACGAGCGGGCGCGGCGGACCCTGGTCTTCAATGTGACGTGACACTATGCCCCCTCCCAGGAAGGCCTGGGGCCCCGGGTTTCCAAGGAAACTGCCTATAGAACTCACGCACCAAGCGGGGAGCGTGAACATGTCGATGTGGTTCCCAAGTACGATCACAAGCTGGGTACCCTTTCCAATCCACCAAATAGTGGAGCACCCCCCTGCGATAACGAGCATCGCACATCTCTTGAACCTCAAATTTCGGGACACCGTGCACAATGACTGAGGTTGGGCGAGGGCAGGAGCGGCCGTATGTATCGATAACATAAGGTTTCAACAAGGAGACATGGAAAACTGGGTGTACATGCCAAGAGGGGGGTAACTGGAGACGGAACGCTACTGAGGACAGCGGCTTGGTAATGGTGAATGGACCAAAATAACGGGGAGCCAGTTTGGCAGGCAAATTGCGAAGCGGCAGGTTCCTAGAGGATAACCAAACCTTGTCCCCGACTTGAAAATCAGGTTCCACACTCCTCTTCCTGTCCGCCTGAGCCTTCATCCAATCCTTGGTTTCTCTCAGGATCTTGCGTGCCAACTCCTGTTGCAGTTGGATGCTTGAGACAAGGGCATCAGCGGATGGAACAGTACTGGCGGGTACGGGATGGAAGGGCAGCACTTTGGGATGTTGGCCAGTTGAGCAGAAGAACGGACTGACCCCAATGGAAGCATGAACAGTATTGTTATAGGATACCTCAGTAAGGTCTAACCCAGCCTTCCAGTTGGACTGAGTAGCGTTAGCAAAACAGCTGAGGTACTCCTCCAACGTCTGATTAGTCCTTTCGGTGAGCCCATTGGTCTGTGGGTGATAACCCGAGCTTAAAGCTCTATGAACTCCTAGATGGCCACACACCTTACTCCAAAAAGAAGAGATGAACTGGGAGCCACGGTCTGAAATGATCTTTTCCGGAAGGCCATGTAACCGATAGATGTCATGCAGAAACGTTGAAGCCATTTGGGTCTCCGTAGGAATCTTGTTAAATGGAATGAAATGAGCTAATTTGGTGAAACCATCCACAACAACCATTATGCAGGTAAATCCTTCGGAAGGGGGCAGGTCCACAATGAAGTCTGTGGTGATGGTATGCCACGGGTAGAGTGCCACTTCAGTAGGTACCAGCAATCCCAACAGCCGTCGTCTCGGAATCTTGCACTGGGCACAAACAGGACAGCTTTCGACGTATTTCTGAACTTCGGTAGCCCATCCAGGCCACCAAAACTGTCGGGATATCAATTCTCGAGTAGCTCTCATTCATCGATGACCTTCGATAGGTGAATCGTGAAATCCATGCAATATGCTATCTCGGATTGTTCCCTTAGGAATGTATAGCCGTTTCTGGAAAAACAAGAGCCCATCATGTTCGTACACTGACCGACGTCTAAGAAGGGCCGACCTTTCAGGATCCGTCCGGGTGGCGTCAGCGATTGACTCAAGGTGAGGTGACAAAGTCAGTAAAAAATGCTGAGGGGAAATCAGTGGCTGATTCGGACAGGCCGTCTCTACCTCTTTCTCCAGGGATCGGGAGAGAGCATCTGCTTTCAGGTTGGAGGTTCCCGGAACGTAAGTGACATGAAACACAAACGGTGAGAAAAAGAAGGCCCACCTGGCTTGACGAGGCATTCGACATTGCAAGGAGCGTAGGTACTGCAAATTGCGATGATCAGTCCGAACTTCCACTGAAAAGCGAGCTCCGAGTAGATGATGTCTCCATTCCTCAAAAGCGGTCTTAATAGCCAACAGTTCCTTTTCAATAACCGCGTAGTTTCTCTCGCTGGGATTCAATTTGCGAGAGAAATAGGCTACAGGATGTTCTACTGACGTTGCTGGATCTTTCTGTAGGAGAACAGCTCCGACAGCGAAGTTGGAAGCCTCGGCCTCCACAATGTAGGGTAGATCATCCTGTGGATGGTGCAGAATCGGGCTGCCATAAAAGCTGACTTCAAGGTGTCAAAAGCCTGAGAAGCAGAGGAATCCCGCTTGAAAACTACTTTACTACTGGTCAGCCTGGTAAGGGGTGCTGAGATCTGAGAAAACTGTGTAATAAAGCGCCTGTAGAAATTGGCAAATCCCAGAAAACGTTGAAGAGATCTCACGTCGTGGGGTGGTTTCCACTCTTGTATTGCTTGCACCTTCTTAGGATCCATCTCTATCCCATCCTGGTTAATCACAAATCCTAAAAACTCGATACTAGGCTGATGAAAGCAGCATTTTTCCGCCTTTACGAATAGATGATTACAGGACAACCGGCGAAGGACCTCCCAAACGTGTTCCACATGCTCTTCAAAGGATTTGGAAAAAAACAGGATATCATCCAAATACACCCAGACTGAAGAAAAAAATTAGATCACCAAAGATGTTATCCATAAACCATTGGAAGATAGCGGGGGCATTGCATAGACCGAATGGCTTAACTCTATATTCATAATGCCCAAAAGGTGTCTTGAAAGCCGTTTTCCATTCATCACCACTCTTAATGCGGACTAAGTGGTAGGCCCCGCGTAAATCCAGTTTGGTGAAGATCCGAGCTGTGTGTAAAGTTTCTAGGATACTGCGAATCAATGGTAATGGATAACGGTCCTTTGCAGTTATGTCATTTAGTTGCCGGTAATCCACACAGGGTCTCAAGATGCCTTCCTTCTTCTTCACAAAAAACATGGGAAATCCTGCGGGCGACTTGGACGGAACGATGTATCCTTTCTGCAAGCAATCTGACAAGTAATCCTGCAGTACTTGTCTTTCATCCCGGGTTAAAGCATACAGTTTCCCATGAGGAATGACACAGTCCGGTAACAACTCGATGGAGCAGTCGAATGAACGGTGTGGCAGAAGAGGTATGTCGCCTGGTTCAGAGAATACCTGTTCAAAGTCAGCGTACTCCTGCGGGATCAGAGAAGTGGCACAAAGACGGACCCCACTGCCATATGTTTCCAGAGTGATTGAGAAAACCTGGGTAGGAGCTGATAATTTGCATTTCTGGGCGCAAACTGCGGAGGAAAAGGTCAAGGTCTGTGTTCTCCAGTCTATAACCGGGTTATGGTGTAGCCAAGGTAACCCCAGGACCACCTTATAGGTAGGAGACTTGATAACATCCAAGGCGAGTTCCTCAGAATGACCGGCGATCTGGAGGATTAGACCCACTGTAAACTGTTGGACGGGCCCGGAGGACAAAGGAGTCCCGTCAATGACCTCTACTGGTAGGGCGGTGAGTCTAGACAAGAGCGGAATCTTGTGACTGGAAGCAAAAGCCTCGTCAATATAATTACCGGAAGCTCCGCTGTCCAACAGCCCAAATACTTCCAGATTCTTATCAGGCAACTTAATTCGGATTTTTAAGGTCTGTAATACCACAGGTTGCATGGGAAGAAGTATAGAACAAAACGTGGAAAGGTCTGAAGATGGAATAAGACCTGTCGCTGCCCTTCCATTACACGACAGGTCTTTTAGTTTCCCGCCTTCTTCTTCTGTGGTTGTAAAGGACACGTACCCAGATAATGCCCGACAGCTCCACAATAAAGACATAGGCGTAATGTTCTTCTCCGTTTCTTTTCTTCCTCAGACAATGGACCTCTCATGGCTCCCAACTGCATTGGCTCTGATCCTGATTCAGTAGGACCGAACGATCTGGCGGGTATACTGGTCATTCTGGGATTGTTTCTTTCGAGTCTTTCTGCTTTCCGCTCGGCTAGCCTCTGGTCAATGCGGAGCACCTGATCAATCATATGTTGGAGACTCTCTGGTTCAGGGATATGGAGTAACTCATCCTTGTACTCCTCTCTCAAGCCTCGACGAAACAGGGTCTTCTGCGTGATCTCAGGCCACTGAGAATTGGTTGCTAATAGTCGGAAGTGGCTGATATAAGTTATGATGTTGGCGCTTCCCTTTTTGAAATCCATTAGTTGATTCTGTGCAGCAGAGGCCAGATTTGGCGTTTGGAATACCTCCAGGAATGCCTTTTCAAAGGCTGCGAAGTCATTCAAAATAGGACTGTTTGAAACCACAAAAGGAGTTAGCCAGGCTAAGGCATTCCCAGTTAGGTTCCCCAAGATGTACCCGATCTTGGCCTTATCATTGTTGAAATGAGTCGATCTGAAAAGAAAATGAATTCCGCAGTGGTTACAAAACTCCGACACCAGTCTAGGGTCTCCATCAAACTTGATTGGTGTTGTATGAGCCAAAGAACCCTCCGCCTGTGAAGTGCTCATTGCTCCTTGGGTTATCATTTGACGCAACGTCTGATTCTCCTGACGCATGGCGGCCATCTCAGCCCTGAGTGCTTGCAACTCGTTCCGCAGGTCTTGCGAATCCTCCATCTCCATGTCTGAAGGCAGGCGTCTCAATCTGTCAAGTTGGGAAGCACGAGAAGGCTGCGTACCTGGTTTCTTGGTCTTTGATATTGCCGAGGTCGTCAGTCTGTATCCAGTCGAAAGACGAGCTTGTGGCACGAGAGACCAGCCTCTCCGCCACCCAAAAACTGATACTGGGTGGAGGATGGGCCGATTCCCAATGTCACGGAAGGCTCTCTCCTGATTAACGTGACGAAGGGACTGTTCAAGCACAGGCAGGAGAGGCTACGGTCTTGTTGCAGATCACGGGCCGGGATGGAGTCCGATGGAATAAAGTCCAAAGTACGTGAACTGAAGCGGAGGTCAAAGATTCCGGCGTGGCAGATATATTCTTGGTCCACAGGAACGGGTGAAGAGGGTAATGCCGGACAGGAAAGGAAGGAACCAAGGCTGAGCAGGAGATCAAACTGAAGGAGCCCGAAAGGTTACTCTAGGGCAGCAATCGCTGGGGACCTTGGTCAGTGCATGCTGGCAGACCCAGGGCGGTCCAGGTAAAAGTATGCCGGCAGAACCTGGGTTTATTCGGGTAAGTTGCTGGCAGAGCCAGGGGAACCCAAGTATGGTAAGCTAGCAGGCCCAGGGAGAACCCAGGTAAGGTAAGCTGGCTGGCCCAAGGAGAACCCAGGTAAGGTAAGCTGGCTGGCCCAGGGAAAACCCCGGTAAGTAATGCTGGCAGGCCCAGGGAGAACCCAGGTAAGATAAGCTGGCAGGCCCAGGGAGAACCCAGGTAAGGTAAACTGGCAGGCCCCGGGAGAAATTCAGGTAAGGTATGCTGCAGGCCCAGGGAGGAACTCAGGTAAGATATGCTGCAGGCCCAGGGAGGAATTCTGGTAAGGTATGCTGCAGGCCCAGGGAGGAACTCAGATAAGGTAAGCTGCAGGCACAGGGGCGAATACAGGTAAGGTAGCAGGCAGCCCAGGGAGGAATTCAGGTAAGGTATCAGGCAGCCCAGAGCGGGCTCAGGTGAGTGGCAGGCAGTCCAGGTAGGTAGCTCGCAGAACGAAGCAAACCCCGTTGAGACGCAGCTTGCCTCGAACTGCGGCTCCTTTTATGGGTCGCCAGCGCCCGTGAGGCTTGGAACGCAAGCCGCTTCACCTCCGGCGTACCCAAAGCGAGTCCTGGAAGGCAAGCCCTTCCTAGGGCTCGAGCCCAGTCTACGGCGCATGCGCGGAACCGAGACAGAGGTCTTCTGTGCATGCGCCGTAACCCTCCGGCCCCGACACCCAACGCTCTCCCTCTGGCGAGCCCCCAGGCGCGGAAGCGCGGGATGACTCGCCAGGAGGTGAAGGGACGAGCAGGCGCGGCGGACCCCCGTCTCCAATGTGACGTGACAAAGACACTCCCAATCCGGGGTCCTCCTGCCCTCCGGCCGATGCCTGCCCCTCTGATGTTGATGGCCCCAAGCCATCATGGTTCCCACTTTGAGCCTGCTGCTGCCGTGCATGTGCCCTGCCTGTTGATGCCTGCACGTCCCCCTCCTGCTGGGGTCCAGTTGATGTGGTGGCCACACCAACTGGACCTCCAATTCCCGACTGTGGCAGGGATGTGTCCTCCACCAGTCTGGCCGCTGGGTCAGGGTCAGCTCCACAGGGTGACCAGGTGATACTTGGCCAGGAAGATGGCACGGAGTACGACTGGCGCATACGGGGTTCAGTTGAGGAGGGGGTCGGTAGAAGGTCCAGCACACGGAGGAACCCAGCACTGGTGACCCGTCCTAGTAGGTCGACGCAGTCAACGAGGCATCCAAAATAACATGCATTGTCCTCACGAGAACGCTGCATGTCATCCCGAATGCCACATTGACACAACGCCACCCCAGCCAGGACAGGCTCAACGCGGTCTCGGATTGCCACGTCGGCAGGGAGAGGAAGGCCAGTTGCTGTTTGTGCATCCCCTCCCTGAAAACCGGTCTGGACGAAGGCATCCCTGCTGGTGCGGGATGATGCAGACACAGGATCGGGGACAGGATTACATACAGGCACCTCAGCAGCCGCCTGTTCTTCCTCCTGTCCCTGCCCCCGGACTGCACCACTAGCACCAGTGGAATCCCCCCTCCAGACCTCATGCGTGGGCCTTCCACGGCCTCATCCTCAACCAAACCCCCCACCAACATGGATGACTCCCGGCCATCTTCCTCCATAGGCCCTTGTGGCGTCTCAGCTGCCCTTACTGCTGTCGTGGAGTCCACGTCTGATCTCCGCCTCTTGGACTTACCCTCGGCAGCTGCGGACGCGGCACCAGACTCCTCAGTCGCGATGAGATGTCAACATGGGAGGGGAGCAGGGCCTTGCGTCTCCGGCTGGCGGTGGAATCCCTGCCGCCATGCTCCACAGCACCATCTCTGCCCTCTTCATCAGTTGACACTGCAGACAGGGAGAGATAGAACACAGGCATCAGGGCACTGTACAATGGTCTGATACACACATGACAGTTGCTCATGAGTGGCAGTGTCAAACTTCACACATGGCATCACACTCCCCAACACACATATCATTTGAACCCACACACATGTACAAATTAACAGGAATGTTGCATCAAGCAGCACTATCCATACACATACAACAGCATGAGCATCCGAAGGTTAGCCTGATGTAACATGCAACACGGGGAGTGGTGAACACATGCACACACGCCACCAGACATACATGCATCTGTACATCTCCACCACCTGTCGCAGTCAAATCATCGGCATCCGTGTCACATCTGCCAATCAGCCTCCTACATCTCCGTGTCACATGCATCCATGGTGTATCACAGTAGCACACATGTCAAATACACGCACACGCACATGTACATTGTGCACATACATGAAGGTGGAACCAGCATCCATGTGTCACACCACAACCATGCCACAGTCATGCACAG
The DNA here is from genome assembly GCF_040938575.1 of Ambystoma mexicanum. NCBI lineage: Eukaryota > Metazoa > Chordata > Amphibia > Caudata > Ambystomatidae > Ambystoma > Ambystoma mexicanum. The sequence goes on along the minus strand of NC_090938.1, from coordinate 627,037,462 downwards.
AAATGTAAACATGTGTGCACCCACACATGCATTTGGGCACCATGCATTTGAACATATACGCCATTGATGTGCCTCACACATGACTGGACTCACATGCGGCAGGCTCATGTCCCTGTACATACACATCCATACATGGGCCTTTCAAGACATATGTCCAACCTGCACACTCTTGGCACACATCAACATGCACTGCGTCCAATCAGTACGCATGGACACTTACTGCTCGACTCCGGATGGGTCTGCCTCTGAAGGACCTGGAGGTGGAGCGCTGGGTGTATCCGTTCCAGGACCCTCATCTGGATGTTGGTATGGTGGACCCGGCACCCCTCTGCATGCTTTGCCTACAAGAGCTGCTGGGCCTTGCTGAGGGTCCTGGACCTGAAGTCCTCCCAGCGCTTCCGGACATGTTGCATGTCGCGGGCTGTCACCCACTCCAGGTTGATGGCAGCCACGAGGTCCTTCCAGATCCTCTTCCGTCCTTCATTGTCGGCACATGAACTTCCAAAAAGGGCATTATAATGCCCCAGGACTTGCTCCACCAGGATGCCAACTTTATTGGCAGTGAAGCTGGTAGCCCTCTCCCTCTCTGCTGGGGGGTTGCCACTGGTGCCAGATGCTGTTGTGTCAGACATGGCAACCCCCGAGGCGTGGGTGGGCAACTCGGTCCTGGGATGTGGAGTGATAGAATACCAGTTGGGTTCCAGCAGGGGTGGCCACAGCAACTGGACCCCTGCAGATGGCTGATGTGCAGGCACCAAATAGCTGGGCACGTGGCCAGCGGGCAGGCAGGCAGCAGCAGATGGCAGATGGGAGCATGCTCGGAGTTCTGGGGGCCAGGAAAATGGCCTTCTGGTCAGGAGCGTGGTCTTCCATGTGTTGTTGCGTGGCCAGCTTGATACAGAGTGATTTAGCATGTGAAAAAACTGCACGTCATCGTGTAATTTGAGGAAAGGCCCTTAGTGCCTAAGCGCGTATGTGACGTTATGCACGCAGATGTTCACTGCACAGGTTAAAGGTGAGCGCGGGCCAGCAAAACACTGTACGTGCTGTTCGTGGAGACTGACACATGTGTTTACTCTGCTGGAGGCACCCGCGATTACTTCACAGCGTCTGAAGTTCGTACCTCTTCTTTTGGTGACGTGTTGCCTACGCGCACAACGGAGTGTGTTTTTGGGTTTTTTTTTTGACGCATTGCATACAGTGAGTCGCATATGCTTTTTTCCCACTGTTGTTCCCCCTGTGCATGCGTACTGTTTAGAGCTCATTGTAGCACACCTGTTCCACGCATAACGTGTTTTTTGTGTCCCTGGGTGCCACACCGTACTGCTGGAGGTAATATTCATGCATGTGGGCTACAGGGGTCGCGTGCACAAATTGTATTTTATTTTTCCAATTTCCTGAGCTTAAATTTCCTTTTATTTTTGATTATTTGATTTTTTTCGATTTTTTTCTTTTCGTTTTGGGGGTGCCTGAGCATTGCGTGACCCGTCATTTCTCCCCAGGGTTCACAAACAGCCTTGCAGGTGCACTGTGGTACCTATTCCATTAAGTACCCTGCCCCCTTCTAACCAATTGCACAGGACAATTGCTGAGTGAACCTCCCATAGCCCATTTTCCATTGGTGTCATGGTTGGGAGGCCACCAAAGCTAAGGGCGGCAAAGCTGGGCGTCCTCCCAGGGATGGACGTGGTCGGGCACGTGGGCGCGGAGACCAGGGAGGACAGGGAGTCCAGGGTGGCCAGGGTGGCTACAAGGGGTGGAAGAGGCAGGGGTGCCCCTCTGGGATGGGATACCCAGCCACGTGCTGGTGCAGACATTGCACCACCCCCTGTGGTTCCTGGTGATGTAGCTGTTGCATCACAACCTGGTGCCCATATCACCCAACAGCAAATTACATCTGCTGTCACAGGCCCACCGGTGGTGGTAGCTGCAGGTGCAGCTGTGGCTTCTTCTACCTGGGTTCTGGATCAGGTAGCGCATGTTGCGTTGTGTTTCGAGGACTACCAGGACAATTTCCAATTTCCATCTTGTCTGGAGGTTGGGGTCATGTGTGTCCGCTGTGACTGTGGCACATGAATCTTGGGTAATTATGCCATCAGCTGCCCCAAGCAGCCGGGTGGTGGTAACTGCATGTGCAGATGCAACCAACACCACACCGGCAGTGAGTCAGACCCAAGCCAGACCTTCTGTCCTCATACCAACACCAACTGCCTTGGTCCAGTCCACCAGCGCCACTGCCCCCACTGATCAGGGCCACATTGCCCACTCAGGGTCAGTACCACCGGCCAAAAGGAGGAAGCGTGCCTCTGGCACCTCAAGGAAGTAGCCTTTCTGCAATCAAGAACTGGACTTCATGTGGGCTACGTGTCAGAACACCAACGCGATATGCTTGTGGGCCCACAGTGCCATACAACACATCACCAGCGTTGGGTCCACTGGCAACATGTTGCGGATGGTGCGACATTGATGGGATTCCAGGTACGCACAGCTCAGGACTGCTACAAGCGCTGGAATGACCTCAGACGCAGTGCTAAGCAAAAGCTTGCCTCCAATTACTTCATGTCTCTGGTAACTGGTGGTGGGCCACCACCAGAGCAGGATGAACTCACTCAGCATGAGGAGATCGCTTCAGAGTTCATCCCGGAGGAACAAATCCATGGAGTGGGAGAGAGGATGGATTATGATGCATCATCTGGTGAGTATTGATGTGTGTAACTCAATGACATGTGTGTTTGGCATATGTGACCACCCATCTACAAGTTGGCTCTTTCCTATCTTCAGTCTCCCTCTCCACCTGTGTTGTTCACCAGGGGTCTGACCTTTTGGCCTCAATTCACAAAGAGCACCTGGCAGCTCTTAACTACTGCATTATCATTTTTTTTCCGGTGCTATGCTGATGACAACCAACTCATTTCCAGGCTGCCCCTGGCCACCTCTTGTCCTTCCCTTATTTCCGATCGGTCTCTGTCTGAATGTCAGCAAAACTGACATCGTCCTCATCGATGCACCTTTTCCATCCTTTGCCATCAATCTCTGGCAGCCCCACTTGGCCCTCCTCCTGCCTCCACCTGCAAGGCCAAGAACCTCTGGGTCACCTATGACTCAAAACATCCCTTTTACACACACATTTGTGACGTATCTTGGAATGATTAACTTCTTGCTCCGCCACCTCAAGGGTACTGTACCCTCCCTAACATTCTGCTACATGCTCACAGTCTGTAAAGCTCTGGTTCATTCAAGGTTGGGGTACTGTGACAGTCTCATTCAATATTAGACCTGCATCCACCCTCCACCCTTCACCACTAGTCCGGTACAGGACTGCAAGACTTGTTCTTGGCCTCAAGCCCTGGGATCCCATTTTTCCAGCTATGTGACCCCTTCACTGGCTACCAGTGGATGCAAGGATGTTACTTCAGACCCTCTGCATTGTGCACACGGTTTTTTTGGGACTGGGTAGAAAATACCTTCGAAATGCCTTCTACCAATTCCTCCCCCCTGAGTCCTTTGCTCTTCTACCCCACACTCCCTCAAGGTCAGTCGTTAATTTAATAAATGAGGTAGGAGCAGATCTGTGTGTACAGCTGGGAGCTCACTTTTGAACAGCCAACTGGCCACGTTGAATCTTGAGGAGAGATATATCTGCTTCTGGTAGCACCTCAACACCTTCCTTCTTGCTCCTGCATTAGCCCCTCTTCTACCCATCTGAACAGTTTCCTCTGTTGGCACTGTGGCCCTGCACACACTCTGTCCATCGTATCAGGTACCTGCTCACCCTGCTTCCCTGCTGCACTGCCTACAGGCCTTCCATATCAATGGGTCCAGTGCTTGTCCCCATACAGTCCAGCACTCTGTGTCTGCACTCATCAGATTTTCCCTGTCCAAATCATCTTGCACTTGTCACTTGCTGTCTGCACTACCACTTTTTGAATGGACATTCTATCATTGCACTTAATTTTCCTTCTTTGGTCTCCTCTGTTTGGCACGTTCCCCTTCTCCCCCTTCCTGGGTCTTCAACCCTTTATCCCTTCTCCATGCACTAGCGTGTTCTGAATGTCACTGTGCCCAGTATGATAGATGTTTTGAATTCCTTTTCTCCCTTGTCCGCCTCCCTTTGCTTGTTTGCGCTCTGAGCCACTTGTGTATGTGTGCAGTCTTGATGAGATGTCACATCATGCCATACACATCCTTTGTCCTTGGTGCAGTGTGGCTCACTCTGAGTGTGCTGATGGCAGTGGCTCCCCGTGCAAATATGTGCAAGATCATGTTACATGTGCATTCCATGTATGCCCCTAGGTGTCATTCACCACCTGCTCATTGTTGTATTTGTCCAGGATGATCTAAGTGTCATCTCATTTTGACAGCCATGTCATGCTCACTGTAGGTCTGTGTTTCATCATGCACGTCTTTGAGCTGTGCACATCTGTATCATGGCCATGACCCCCACCCCAGTTACAGGCCCATGACCACTTATCAACTGGTATTGTCTTCTACATGCATGGATGTACTATGGATGTTTCCTCAACTCTCCTCCATCATGTCCACTTCTCATTGGCTGTAGAGACATTTGACTCACGAAATGTAATAAGCGCACGCCTACACTGTCTGGCAATGCACAGTTCTGCGTGGAACATGTCATTGTAATGCAGTACCTCCCTGCTATTGGCCATAGGGTGAGTGTTTCACAGAAACCATGCTACCTGGTGCATGCCATTGGCACTTGATGGTTGCAATTGCCGTTACACTGCCATAATGTTTGAATATTGTCAACACTACGTACATCTTGATGTTGTAAGTTGAGGGGCTACACATGCACTGCAACACACACACCCACTCCTGTGCCAAGTTAAGCCCTTCAACGTGCAATCATGATGGTGCTGTGTGATGTTGACCTGACATGTATGTCACCATGTCCCTCACATCACAGTATGGAAATGCACAAGCATAGATGCCTCCTATGACACATGTACTGTGCATAGTTGATTGTAGTTGAGTGCTGCACATGAACATGCATGTTACATGTATCATGGTGTGTTTGGTTACATTTCTAGCTGTGTCTATCTGTGTGGTAATACATGCTTATGCTAGGTGCTGACTATTTGTTACCATCTCTCATTTTGGCATTGGATGTATGCCCTCTAGAGGTTGTGTGTGATGCAGGTGATGTGCAACATGCAATACATGTGTTGCATTCACATTTTGCACACATCCTTTACTGCTTTTGGGATGGCCCTGCATTGCAATGCTACTGGATGCATGCTGGGGTTTGATTTGCCTCTGACATGGCTGTTTCATTTTTTGTCTGTCAATGTTGTGAACTGTAAGTGTGTGGTATGTGCTACTGATGTACGTGTTTTTGTTTCTCCTTTTTATGTTGCAGGTGATGACGCACTGGCGGCAGAGGATGAAGATGTCATCCCAGACACGGTGGTCAGTTCACATGACCAACCAGGCACGAGTGGTGGTCGTGGGTTGGCAGCCCATGAGAACCCACAGGTACTCCAGGCCATTGTGTCCAGAGCTGACTCTGAGTCAGGCTCTGATGTATCCTCTGACCACTATGGTGAGCCAGATCTGCATCATGACATATCATCTCAGGTAGGTGATCCTGTGTCGGATGGCCTTCTGTCTGCAACATCTGCACTAGGGAGCCAGGCAGGGTTGGAATGTCCACCTTTGGTGGTTACGGGTGCAAAGTCACACTCGACACCAGTTGGTCATGTTCCTGGGGCATCAGGTTGATGGAGGGATGCAATCCTTGGGCCTTGCAGATGTGGTGTATGGCAACGCGGTGGCCGTGTGCTACCGGGGTCAACTGAGTGGGTCCGTTCAATGATTGCCATAGCACAGCAACAGGGGGGAGCAGTTGAGATGATTGCTTAAGTTATGGAAAGTCTGGCCCATTCCATCCTCCCCTCTGTTAGGCAAATGGTGCTCCATCAGCGGGCTACGCAGTCCATGTGCCGCTCACTCAGGCTGGGCATGACAGTGTATGACAGGGCGTGCCGGGCTGAAATGGTGGCGCTGCGTGAAACACTTAATGCTCGAGCAGAGGCACACCGTGAGGCCCTGAAGGTGGAACAACAAGCCCTCCGATCTACTCTAGCTGACCTCATGATGGATCAGAGTAGTTGGACAGAAGACAGGTTTGAACAGCTTGAAAGAAACTTCTCGGCTGAACTCTGTGCAAGCCAGGAGTCACTCCGTTTGTCATGTGAGGCCATGCAAGCAGAACTCTGTCTCACATGCCAGTCCCTGCAGGAAGAAGCACGTGTGACACGTGAGGTAATGCATGCTGACCTCAGTGTCATTGCCTGCCAGGACCTGGCTTACCAGACCCGCATACTTGCTGCCATTGAGGGGCAAGGTGTGGCTAGGCATGGTGAGTCAACTGCACCACCTCCACCTTCTGATTCAGATCCAGAGGGTGACAATGACAACCTATCTGCACATTGGTGGGTCTGTGAAGGCGCTGAGCCCAGTGAGTTATTTATTTATTTTTTTTACCTTGTCATGTACACATGTGGGTGTAGAGGTGCACCCTGTACCTTCCTCCTCCTTGGTGCTCCCCCACCCTCCCGGGTCATATATGGCCATTTTTGATTTTTTTTTCCTGCAAATTATTTTCTTTTTTTTCCAGCAGTTTTTATTCTGATAATATTTTTGATTTTTCATCCAAATTGTATGTTTTTTGGCAAGTATGTTATCTTTTCATTTTCATTGTTCATTTTATTACATTTTTCCATTATTTTGCTGTTCTTTTTCAATGTTTCACTTCGCTTTTTATTTGTTATGTTTTTTTTCTGGTTTTATTCTATGTTATTGATTTTGCTTTTGTTTCTTTCATTACTCTTTTCATTTTTTTTATTTCAATTAATTATTTGTATTTTCTTTAGAATTCTTTTTTTTCAATTTTATTTTGTCTATTGTGCATACATATGACAGTGTGGTGCTTTGTGGCATCGGAAGGCATCCACTGTATGTTCCTGCTGGGCCCATTCAGGCTTGTCTTGTATATGTGTTTTGCTTGGGGTCCTGACACATATGCTACTCCTGCTTCCCTTTTCCATGGGCTTGCAAGGATGGCTCGGTGTAACAGCATATCACACATGGGCATTGGGCTTCCATCATATCTGTGGCCAGCCTGCAGTTCTACTTGTGTGTACACCCCTAGTGGGTATTCCAGATGGGTTCTCCAATGTATGTCTGCACTTCTCTTTGGTATTAAGCTGACTGTGCATTTCATCATGTTGCTTGAGATGTTTGTTATCTATTGAATTCCTTTGTTGATGCACTTCCTGCTGTAGCTGGAACCCTTTGGCTGCATACAACACACTGATGGTGGGAGGGGTCCATGTGCTGAGAATGTTGAATTGGGACAGTTTCCCCACAATGATTTTGATATGCCACATGTAGGCTGCATGCTGAGTTACCCCTCTCACCATGCATTTCAACAAACACCCATTCCTTGCTAGCACCACTTTGGACATTTCCCAGCCCTGGCTGGTGTTTGGATGTGACATCTGAGTTATGACTACATTGTTTGTTATTTAAATGTTCAGTTTGTGCCCTGGACCTGCTCCCCCCCCTCCCACTCTTTGCACTTGGCCCTTGTGACAATCCGGCCAACCAGGATGCTTGAGCCTGCCACCACTATCAAAAGCCCACTAAGGTGGCCCTGTCTAGACCTGTCCACAGGCCTTCTCAGTCACTTGAATCACCCCCTGTCTCCCCTGCCCCTGTCAGTGTCCCTCTGTCTCCCACCTTCATCATCACATCCCCTACTCTCCTGCACCATCAGGTTTCTCTCTGCCCCCTGGGTGTACTTTCTTTCATCATCTTCCTCATTGGTCATTTTGAGCTTGGCCCCCTCCTCCCTTCTCTCCTCCCTCTCCCTCTCTACCACCCTTTAGCCTCCTCCTTGTACTCTGGCTGTCATGCTCAACCACTAGACCAATTGCCATTGACCATGGTGATATGTAGGTGCTTGTTCTTTGCAGACATTTGCCCTTCTGCCTCCGTCCTTCCCCACCCCACCTTCACCATTTTAAGTATTATTTTGACAGTTAATTTGATCATTAGTCCCTCCAGCACTGATTACAGGTCATCTCTTCCCCCTTTACCTTCTATCTTTCTTCTCCGCCGCCCCAGCACTATGATGATTCTTTGTAGACCTACCACAGTTTGTCACTTGTTTTGTTACTCTCCTCACCCCTTCCCTCCTCTTCCGTCACTCCCCTCCTTATGTGACTCCTACACTGCGACTATTCCCGTCAGGCATAGGAATGTTGATGCTAGTTTTGTCATCCTACAGTCCCTCCCTAGGCTCTCTCTTATTGGTCCAGGCAATTGTAATATGTACTTTGCTTTTCCAGTTCATTCTCACATTATGGACTGTTTGAAGGACATGTAGGAATGTACTGTTCTTCTCCCTTATTCACTCCGTAATTGATGCGCTTTGATGATGTTTGTGTGTTGTTCATTTAATCGATTTCTATGAATCAGTGATGGGTCACTGCTGCCATTGCCGATGTGGTGTACTCTCTACATGATATGTTCTGCTGGCCAATGGCTGATGCAATGTAGTGATTTCTTTTGACGTGTCAGGGGATGGGTGTGGTTTGAGACACAGGGGGGTCCTTGGTGCTATGTTCATATGTGCTGTGTATGGGACACTGGCATTCACTTCATTTCACATGCATGTATTCTAGACATGTCCATATGGACGAATACACTGAGGCAACACCACCTCCAAATACATTGCACCCAGAATGCCTTCTCATGCATGCTTTGTCACAACAATCCATGTTCACTTCTGAGTCATTATTCGTGTACATGCATGACAGGGTGATATATGGTTGTATGCCATTTTTTTAAATGATGCAGAGGGGTTTTCACCAATGTAATGCACACTCAATGTGCTGTGCAGTGTGCAGTGTTTGATATGGGAATTTGCTATTGTCCACTGTGCATGGCAAAAGGTATTCAGACTTGTGTTGCTTGAACGACTGGTGGCATGCATTTGTGCCACCGTTTTCAGGGTGTGAGGTTTTGGTCACTCCTTTCTTCCGATTCCATGTGAGGTATAATTGTCTGGTGTCTATTTACATTTCTCATATGGCACTTCATGACTATTGTGTCATGTGTTGTGCATATGGTTGGATGTTTTGATGTAGCATGCCATGGTATGGTGTGGCAGTCAGGGTTGAGGAGTGTTGGGAGGGTTTGGGTGACATGCCAGTCCTTTCATGCCCTGATTAGCAAGGGGGGGTGCCTTGAAAGTGTTCCCTTTGGTCACATGGGATTGGTTGTGTTTAAGTAGCTAGGGATGCACACAATGTGGCACTTCCATGGACACATTCTCAGGGTGGTAAGGTAGTGACAGTGAATTGTCCCGTTGTCATCATCAATTGTGACCTGGTATGTGCCAGGCCTGTGTGCACTCTGCAAGGGTTGGAGTTTAGGTGAAAAATGTGGCCACAAGCTGGGTACGGGCTACCTCGCCACATGCCCTTTCCCCTCCCATGCGCACAGCCATGCGTGTGGTTAGGGATGTAGGGGCACCACCATGTCCACCAGTACGCCATGCCGTGTTGCAACGTTGTGCAGGACACATGCTGCCACAATGATCCTTCACACTACTGGGGGTTCATATAGTAACTGTCCACCAGAGCGGTCAAGGGAGAAAAAGTGTGACTTGAGCACTCTGAATGTGCGCTCCACTATGGCCCTAGTTGCAATATGGGCTGCGTTGTATCTTACCGGGGGTGGTGTGGTGGGGTTCCGTATGGGCGTCATCATGTAGGTGCTCAGAGGGTAGGCACTGTCCCCTGATAAGGTGATAATAGTTGTCATTAGTGGGGCTTTTGTATTTGTCTGTGTGTGACATGCATGCATGTGCACAGGCATTTGTACTCACCTAGGAGCCATGTGTTGCCATCCTTCCCAGCTTCCAGGGCCCGGCTCAGGGCGAGCATTCTGAATATCAAACTATCCTGGGTGGACCCAGGGAAGTTTGCATATACAGAGGTGATGATTCCCTTGGCATCGCATACCACCTGCACATTGACGGAATGCCAGTGCTTGCGGTTTAGATAGATGTGCTCAGTGGCCCTAGGTGGACGTAGGGCCACATGGGTGCAATCTATTGGAACGAGAACTTTGGGGAAGTGTGCCACCCTGTAGAAGTCCAGGACCACGGCCAGCCTTTCTGGGGTGTTCTGGGCATGTATATGTGCCTGCGGACTGAGGGGTGCGCATTGATGATTGCCAACACCTGGTGTAGGCAGCGTGACTGTGTGGCCTGTGAGACACCCCCCACTATAGCAGTTGTCCACTCAAATGACCCAGTGGCCAAAAAATGCAGTACATTTAGCAGATTCTCCAAGGGGCTCAATGCTTGGGAGCACAGGGTGGGCGATGTGAGTTCATCCTCCCACTCCCTGACCAGCTCTAGGATGATATGAGGTGGAAACCTATACCTAATATAGACCTGGTCATCAGGCATCCCAAAAAGGCTGGTCCTGGGTAAAAAAATGCAGGGCCTGGCTATTCTCCTCCTCCTGCGGTGTCCCATGATCAGTGCTGCGAGGAACGGGACATTCATCGTAGCTGTATATGCTTGTTTGTTGTTTGTGCGCACTTTTATGCTGCGTGAGGGCACTTCCACCTGCTTTCATGTGGCGGACGTAACTGTGCGTGTGTTTTGACATGCACGTGATTTCCCTATTAGATTCCATTAATACGTGTTGTTTGCATGTGTGTGGGCGTTCTGTGTACTTCCCAGCTGTACTTCTCCAGTTACGCCCTTATTTTCACGCATTGTTACCCATTCCGCGTGTTCTGCCCCTTGTTCCGTCCCCTTTTTGATGTGTGTGCTGACGTTGTGCGCTTTCGCTGTGCGCGTCTCGCACGGCGTTCACGATGTGGATATGACACGTGCGCCGGTGTGTGCCACATGTGGATTTGGCGCACATCCTGGAAATTACACGCGCAGGGCCTTCAATGAATCGCACGCGTGCGATTCGCATGCGTGCGCTGGCTTTTTCAAACTTGCGCGTGATTGTGCCACTGATTTCGGCGCACATTTATTCCATGAATTACCCCCTATATTTATTATAAACACGAACACCCTCATTTTGAATGAAGATGTCGATTTGATGCATAATGCACTAATGCCACCAGTTCCCGTTCTTCCCCATTTTTATGGGGTCACAAGATAGGGGAGGGGTACAGAGTTGAGATAAGACCTCTGCCGTGCTCACTTCCACCGTTTGATGAGAGCCCCTTGTTTACGCCTTTATGAGACTTTCATGCAGGCGTAAAATACGTGGATTCCAATGGCATCCATCTCAGTTTTGCACCTGGTCAAAACCAGGGCTGATTCCACAGCTATCCATTAAGAAACGCCATCGGGAAAGCATATTTGCAGGTAGTGTTTACCTTTTTACAAGACGGAGGCATAAATGAAAGCATTAAAGCGAGTTTACCTCACTTTGTCTCTTTCCATGTCCCCTCTCCTTCGTGATGTTTTAAAATTTCATGCAGAGAATCAGCTGAACGTAAATGCTAATGTTGGTGACCAACTGCACGCAATTTGCATTTATTTATTTATTTATTGGTAACATACTTTCAGCCATACGGTTTTGTGTGTACAACATGCGGCTGTCAGTCTAATCAGAGTACATCAACTACAATTGAAACCTTAATTCACACTAAACCCCTACTTTACAACACTCACTTTAGGTAGCTTAGGTGAATATCATAGTGAAAGTGAGCTGCTCTCCCGGGCATCTGTGAGTGCTGCCTATGAAAGAAGCCAAGGCCGCCTTGAGTAAAAGACAGCCTATGCACTCCAGACTACAGAAGCTTTGCACTGGTGCAAGTGCAAAGTTGCATAGTGTTAGCACTAGGGCAATGTGTATCCTATTTCTTAAAACACTGGGACATACTAGACAATCATTGCATCATGACAAGTGCAGTTTGGCATGGTATACGCACCAAGGCAACAATTACCCTAGTCCAAATAAGACACATTTTCAATGTATTTTTGAATCGGGGCAACGTTTGCCCTAGTGCTAATAATATTCCGTATTAGCACTAGGGCAACTTTTCACTGATGCAAAAAGACAATGAAAATGTATCATTTTTTGCACTAGGGCAATTTTTACCCTAATGCTTATAACATTCCAAAATGCACTTCTCCTGGTGCAATGGTTTTCTAATATTTCCAAGTGTTATTACAAATAGGGCACACTGTGCCCTAGTGCTAATACCGTGCAACGTTGCACTTGGTCCAGTGCAAAGTTTCTGTAATCTGGCCCCTGAACTGCTCGAGTGCCGCGCTCTGGATGTCGGCATTGCGCTACTGGGGTGCAGTGGAAAGTGGCAGAGAGGTTTTGCCGGCAGGCAGCGATACAGGTGAATCGTTCAAATCGCCCTGCGCACTTCTTTGGTGTCATCTGGAACCATCACTCAGTGACCCACCCACGATCCAGGAAAAGCTGAAAGCACTGCTCTTCAATCAGGGTTTCCAGCGATAGCATTATGTGTTCAGGTATCACCCCCCCTGTCCTTTGTTTTCCTTTGTTTAATGGACTGGACTCGGTGGACAGCGATACCAGCAGGGCCAAATGCTAGATCCAAAGATCGGCGAGGCAGGTTGAACTCTAAAGATTCCAATTCCTGATGCAATGTCACGCAATGTCACGCAATGAGTCCACCACCTTTTAACGGTGAGGGGCAAATGTGCAAGACACATCCAAAACTATCAGTCTGTGGACAGCATTCATTTTTGCCACCTGTCGCTCTGAAGCCGCTGTTCTGCAGCACGCAGCACCTTGAAAATCATAGTTGTTACAAACTACACACACACTCACACGTAGGAAACGACCCACCTCAAAATAGCCTCAATAAATTACACCTCAGAAAATTGTTTTGTTAATATTTTCATTTTGAGCCATATTTAAAGATGTGTAAACTCCCATTGTTCGCACTCTGGTCCAAAAAACATTGCCTGTGGTGTGTGTTTCTTTAAGGGGCAATGATGGAATACGTCGTCACGCCAAGTAAATAAAGCTGCCCCCGCGTCAGCACGCAGGTAGTGCACGAGCAGACAGTATAGCCTTAGCAGTGGCAGTGCCGCAGGTGGGCTATGAAAAATTTGGCGTCGGAGCAGGGAGGTAATCATCGCAAGAGGGTGATGATACTTTTGCCACACCCTATTGTTATTAAATGCGCCCCGCCCCCGCAGGCACATTTAATAACAAAAGGGCGCCTGAAGCTTCTACTCCCACTATGCCTGCTTGGGGGAGCCCATGAAAGACTCCCCTGATCTGGCTAGACGGGGGGATGGGGGGTTAATGGTGCCCTGGGCCCGCCCTGCCCTAAGGCCGGCCGTCTCTGTGTCTTTGTGCCAGAGGGCGGGGAGGGCATCCTTGTACCCTGGCTCATATGTCCCCTTGGAATACACCACCAATGGGGACGATGGGGACCCGTGGCTCAGCCTCTGAGCCGTGGACCCTTGCGACCATCTCCGATGCAAGCAACCCTTCTGCATATCCCGCTGGTAATGAGAAGTGGGTTGTGTTTTCCCCTGGGGATGTTTGGACAGTCATCTAAAGTGTATGCTGGCGCAGAGTGCAGCATTTTTGGAACTTTTCCCTCAGGGATTGTCTATTGGCCTTCCTGGGGGCTAATCTATGTGAGCTGCATGGGGTGGACATACTTCAGACTGCTTATTATTCCATGATTCCCACTGTCGTCCCCTGTGGTGGCAGTGGCAACATGCTTTTTTTCCACAATCTTTCCTGCACTGTGCAAGCGTGCTGGGGTGCTAGGCGTGTCCTGTGTTCCGGCTCCAGTTGTGAGTGCTTGTGCGCCCTGGAAGTTTGCTGTGTTACTTCGGCCTGGTGTTTGAACTCATACTGTGGCTGTGGGTCCATGACCAGTATCTTCTTCACAGTCTGTCCCTGATTTGAAGTGGCATCATGTCTGGGGACGAGGCAAGAACACTGGCCAGGGTCAGACTTCCTCTTCAGACGGGGTCATTGGCGTCCATCACTGAGTTTGATGTGGATGGCTCTCCTACGAGTCTAGGCCCACGGTGGAGTCTGCGGCTTGAACGCCTTGACACATACTTTGATGCCATGGGGCAGCTCGAGGATAGGGGTTGGAAGCCCACAGTCATTTATTCTGCTGGCCAGCAGTTAATACGTTTTTTAAGACTTTTTGTCCAACTGATGACTCCTATACAGCTGCTGTTACTGCTCTCAGTGCATATTATGCCCCCATGGTGAATACTGACTATGAAAGATTCTTTATGAGGTCAGCCTCTTAGAAGACTGGTGAGAGTTTGGACGCTTATCATGGGCACCTACGCCAACTCACGTGCACATGTGCGTGGACCAATGAAAATGAGGATGTGAGACAGCAACTCATTCATGGCTGCCTGTCTGTCAAGATGCAGTGGCAGATCCTCTGTGAGCCAGGCATCACACTTGCACACATTTTGGAGATAGGGCATTCACATGAACTCGCGTACGTGAGAACATCCAAGATGGAATTGGCCCTCAAGTCCATAAAGCTTGAGGACGTGTGTGTGGTAGCCTGCAGGGAGAATTAGCAGGAAGACTGGCGGGCCAAAAAAGGAGCCTCAACCTGGTCCCACTATGGCATGCCCTCAATCTAGCTACGATCTACCTTATACAAAAATGTCTGGCCAAGTTACATGCAAGTGGTCAGCGTGGGATACAGAACAATTTTGCTCGGGTGTGCAGAGCTTCAGCGCCAGCCAGTCATTTGAGGGGCAAGTAACAACCGAGGGCACGATTCCAAAGACAATCCTTTCAGGTAGCAACTGTCGAGCCGGCGGTGTGTGATGAGGATCCTCCTCTGGGTGATGATGACGAAAAAGATGTGTTCTTTATATCTACTGTGACAGACCTTGGGGGTAAGATGAAGCACCAACCCAGGTGCATGGTGAAAATTCTGAGCACAAGCAACCCGTTCTTCATTGACACTGGCACATCAGCCAATGTGATGGGTGATGCATACTACAAAGCTGTGCACCAACCTCCACCACTAATGAACACAAGTGTTTCCGCATATTCACATTTCGGCCTGTTTGTGGCATCGTTCCAGCATGTAGAAAAGACTATCAGAGCCTGTTTCTTTGCATCGAAGTTTAGTGAATAGACCCTGTTGGGGTGTGCAGTAGCAGAGGCACTCACATTGGTCCAGTTTGTGTTTGGTGTTTTTTGTGGAGGACATGCAGTCCCTGGTGGGGTGATTCAAGGATGCCTTCACTGGCATTGGACGTATAATAGTAGAGCCTATCCAGCTTTACATTGACAAGACCATGCAACCAGTGGTGCTGAAAACCAGCTGGGTGCCATTTCATCTGCTTGAGCAGGTTGAGCAGGAACTCAAAAATTCCTGCTCTGGATATCATTGAACCAGTGGATGGGCCCACCCGTGTGTCTCTCCAATTGTTACTGCCTACAAACCTAAGCATCCTGATACTGTCAGGATTTGCGTGGATATGCACCTCCCTAATAAAGCAATCCAGATGGAGAGCCATATCACACCCAGCATCAATGACATCAATGGGGACTTCCAGGGTGCCACATTTTGCTCAAAATTGGATCTAAGGACTGGATACCATCAGCTGGTTCTCCATCAAGATTCAAGAGGGGTCATTATGAGCTAGGCGGTAAGGTGTTAACGGCAATGATAAAAGTGCTGGAGCCGTCAACCCCTTACCGCCTCATTACGAGTTCTGCTCGCGGGACCCGCTGAGGATGCCTGGTAAAACCAGGCATCCTCAGCGGTTCCCACAAGCAGACCAGGGTGCTAGGCCCGTTGTTTGCACCCTCCCCATCCCATTGACCCCTATGAGGGCTCAAATGGGAATGGGGATGGGTTCCTTGAATGAGGAATTACTGGGCCCTCCAAGGTTGGAATGGCCCGGTAATTCCTCATTCAAGGAACCCGGACCCAGTACCCGGTAAGGGGGTAGCCATGCTGCTAATAGCAGCATGGTTACCTCCTACCACGTAATGACCACCAAGGTATATAATGACTTTTACAAGTCATAAGGGACTCTATCATTACAAGCGACTCAGTTTAGGGATTTTGTCGGCTGCTGAAGTCTTCCAGAATGCCATCCACAGAGCTCTGGTGGGTAACTAAGGGGTGCTGAAAATCAGCAATGACATTTTGGTGTTTGGCCGGTCTGAGGCTGAGCACCTTGTGATCCTGGAGAAGGTCTTGGAAAGGATTCACTAATTGGGGTTGATGCTCTATGAGGAAAAGTGTGGCTTTTTAAAAAGATTCATTGAGTTGTTTGGCTTTATATTCCAAGAGGGAAGCATCTCGGAAAATCCTACTAAAGTGAAAGACATTTGAGAGGCCAAGACTGCTGAAACTGTTCCTGAGTTCAGGAGCTTACTAGGCATGGTCACGTATTGTGGCTGGTTCATCAAAGACGTGGCAAGTATTTCAGCTTCTCTCAGGCAGCACACACAGAAAGAGTCGGCGTGGCAGTGGACGTCCCTGGAGCAGAAGGCTTTTGAAGACTTAAAGGCAGCATTGTCGGCTGATTTCACATTGACTTTTCTTTTTATTCCAGTCACGACACTGAAATTGTTGTGGACACAAGCCCATTTGGTCTGGAGGCTATTCTCACTCAGTATGGTCAGAATGGGGAAGTGCAACCGGTGGCGTATGCCAGCAGGGAATTTTTCCATGACGGTGCAGCGGTACTCCCAGATTGACTGGGAGGTGTTGGCAGTGATCTGGGGCTGTCACCACTATCATGTGTATAGCTTCAATAAACCTGTGAGGGTGGTGACTGTGTCAAACTAGAAATCATATCGTGCCTCCTATTGCTATGAATATATGTATATTGGCCTAGGCCGTGCTGCTAACAAGCTGCTTATAAACTACATGTGAATAAACTCGCATTGCAAGGTCCTGACCTTAGAAACCATGTAAACTGTCATTTTGGGTAAAGCCGCCATTTTAGGTTTTCTTGCTCTATAAAGTCACTATGTGAGCTAAAATGGTAGCCTATGTTATTCAGAACGAACTTGATTGTCATGACCTCTGTACAGCTAATGTATAACTTGCCTGCAGGCCACTTGTTAGGGTCATGAGCTGAGACCTTGTCCTTCTGCTGACCTGTGTGCAATGGATTACCTGTATCACCGAAACTGATCTATAATTGAATGAGAACACCTGCTTAACTATATTGTATAAATTAAGTCCTGCATTGTAATGTTAGGCCTAGAGCATACATTATTACCATTTCTTCTTGTTAATGTATAAACCTAAGATGAACTAGATTTGACCTGGCAAGGGACCCTAGAGCAGTAACTTATTTATGGAATGGTTAACCTGCAGAAAGGCTGGACAACAGGCTGGAGAAATGTATAAAAGCCTGACTGTTTCAATGAATATTTGCACTCACTGAGCACACCGAACCACGCCGGAGTTCGCTGTGTTGTACTGAGGGTCGATAGCTATCTGAATTTTGTTCTGTTCTTTTGTAACTGGATTCAGTATAAAATAAAGTGCTTTGTATGTTCCTTTGTAACCTGTGTTTGGTGTGTTTCCTTTTTGGTTACCCTGCCTCATATTATTTCCTTGTTTTCACAGTTGGCGCCCGGAATAGGGACCCTCAAGATTGATGCCGGATTATTGAAGGTTGACGCACGCTATCGGACCGGGATTGGAGGGTGTGACATAACGGGCCCGACTGAACGAGACGCGACACCTCAACAGCGCTGCACGATCCGTTCCCTGGACTATAGCCGTGTGGTCTGAGACGGCATCTTGACGAGGGTCAATTTTTTGAGGCGGGCAGATTTTCCCGAAATCACCATACACAAGGTAAAATTTGTTAGGTAAGTCCTTTGTAAACCGATCGGTCCTCCTTAGGTTTGGTCAGGTGAGTCGTTACCCGACTCTTAATTCAACCCTGACAATTTGAATTTGGCGCATTGTATCTGCAGACACAATTATTGACCAGGTAACACCGAGTATTTGAGAAATGCCTGGGAAATTGTCTAGCTGCTTTAGGGCATTATTCCGCAGCGATAGACAATCTTTGGAATGTAGCCATCCGGCACCACAGGAGGGGTCACCGGCATGTACTATGTACTGTAAGCATGGCATTGGAAGTGTAGTATTTAATCAAATTTGGCACAGACAAACCAGACATGCCTCCGAACTTCAGTGGCCAGTCAATGGTAGTTTTGAGATCCCTCGTATTGAATATTTAGAGTCAGTCTTGTTAAAAAAGAAGGCCAGACCTGCAGCATTTGATGTTTTGCAAAATTGGAAAAGAGAAGCATTGCAGCAGCTTAAAAGTAGGGAAAAACATGTGCACCGTCATAAAACAAATGCTGAAAAGGCGTTGTTATATGATCAGGACAAACAGTCTGAGTCGGTTAGGAATATGTACAGGGCTTTCTCACTCAGTATTCAGAAAATCTATCCTTCTAAAGATCTTCATGTTTCTGATGAGTTTATCGACAAATTGTTAAATGAACGAAGGCCTGGTGCCTCTGCACCACCTCCGTATGTTCCTCTTCCTCCTGCTGTACCTCTTCCTGCTGGTATTCCTGCTCTTCCTGCTAAACCTGTTGTTCCTATTCCTCCGGTTGTTGTTCCTCCACCTGCTCCTCTGCCTCTTCCCATTGCACCAGCAATAGTACCTCCATTGAATTTGCCTGCACCCTCACTCCCAAGTAGTTCTGTACTGCTTGTAGTTGATCAGGATGCGGGGTCGAGGATTGTTACTCGTAATACTGTTCCTACAGAAAAGAAACAGGATTTGTTTCCATGGGCTAAGCATTGTATGCAGAGAGATGATCAAGCTAATGTTCTTGCCACACTTTCTAATATGGGTAATTTTCCGGAGAAAAATGTTTTCATTGAAGGTTTGGGATTCATTTATGTGTAATGTGGGGTAAATTAAATAATGCAGACCTCCCACAAGGATTGAGGGACCTGAATACTTTAGCGTTTTCAAGAGACACTGTGGAGAAGGTACATGAGCATGTTGAGAGGATATTTGAGTATAGAAAGGAGTTGGAAAGGTTACGGAATGAGGATGACGAAGAAGAAAGTATGTATGTACAGAAACGATTTCTTCCGTGTCGTAAATCGACATCTGAGGAGGCGCGAATTTGTACAAAAGATGCGATTAGATGGATTTCAGACATATCGGTAACTCCAGTTGAGGTATGACACATACAGTCAATATACGCTAGAAATGCAGAGGAAAGTGATACAGGTAATGGTAGAGTACCTGCAGGATGAATGTTTAAAGAGAAAGGTTAGTTGTTCCACAGAGTTATTGAGCATTTATAATAGAGCTTTTTCACTTGACACTTCTTCAACTGCTTTAGCGCTCGACTTAGCTCTGTTGCTTAGTAAGCGTTCGGAGTTGCCTACATCTCAGTTGCCTATGAGAGAGGTTCCTCCGACATTTGTCCCAAAGGTTGAGATTCCTGCTAATGCTGCAGCAGGTACACCTGCTGTGGACATTCCTGCACATTATGTATCGCAGTTTGTTCACGTCCCGTTTTCACGACAGGAAGTGAATACTATTAGACAAACTATTCCTGACATTAGGAAAAATCCGACAGGGTGAACAAGAGATAGAGTCCGTTTTGCAGTCCTCAGTGTTCATCCTAGGCGACATTGATTTGCTATTCCCTGTACTCCTGCCTGTAGATTTGTGGAAACAAGTTAGAACAATTGACGATGTACCAGGGTTGGGAGATACATGGGCTAACATAGTTAGGCTTGATGGGGAAAGGCCAGCTGGTGAGAGACCACCTCAGGTGATACTTACTTTGCCTGACAGAATCATTGCAAAACTGAAAACTATAATCCCCAAAAAGAGAATTATTTGGGACAAGCTTACGGCCTGTGTCCAAGGAAAATCTGAGGGTGCTACCGAGTTCTTTAATCGGTTCGAACAGGTATTCTCGGATTTCAGTGGACAAGACTTAGGTGCAGAGTCTGGGAAAAGATTATTTGTGGACAAATTTGTACGTGAATTGCTACCTGACATCCAGTCACAAATTATGTCTTCTGAGAGCGCTTGGCAGGCGAAATCCAAATCAGAAGCACTGCACACGGCTCAGTACTACGAGAACCGTGTCAATAATGAAAAAGATAGAGTCGAGAAGAGAAAAGGTGATTTGAAGACTAAAGTATTGTTACAGAAAATTGTTAGAGGCCCCAGAGGGGGTAGTTCGCAGATTAGAGGTCAGTATGTTCCACAAGGGAATGTGCCCTTGGGTCCTGTGAATATTAACCAGTGTGCCTATTGTCGCCAGGAGGGTCATTGGTGTGCACAATGCCCCTTCCTTCGACAGAGGTCGAATAACACATTTGGAAATATGGGTAGACGATCCAGAGGTCGCCCGGGTGTAGGGGGCCCTGGTAGAGGCTAGTTTTCACAGGATCCCCAACAACCTTTTTCACAGGATAATCAGACTTCGAGTGTGGATACTAGAAACATATTTGATCATCCTTCTGCTGCATATCTATCTGAAGAGCTTCCGTTTGATGATATTTTGTTTCGTTAGGATTGCCCGAAGCAGGGTTTGGAACTTACACCTATTCCCGTTAATCAGAAAGGTCCCTACGTTGAAATGGTAGTGGGAAGTAGGAAACATCAATTTTTGATAGACACTGGAGCACAGAAGTGCTCCATTGATCATTCTCGGGTTCCAAACATTCCACTGTCAGGGCAAACCAATGTTTCTGTAGGGTTTTCTGGCACACCAGTTGTTTGTCCGGTTTCTTCACCGGTACCTATTTCTTTGGGTCCCTTCACGGACCACTGTCCATTTCTCTTGACTTCGAATTGTGGAGAGAATTTGCTGGGGTTGAATCTGTTGAAGGAATTAAATGCGGTAATTCATTGTTCTTCTGATAGAGTGCGTTTGACGATTTCACCACAGCAATGTTCCTTTTCGCAATTCTTGACTAGACCTTTGCCACCAGAATTCAGTAATGTACCAGAGTGTTTGTGGGCAGTTGATTGCAATGATGTCAGTGTTTTGCAGATTGAGCCTGTTAAAATAGTTTTGAAACATGGAATTAAGCTGCCCCGTTTTCCACAGTATAAGATCTCAGTTGAAGGCGAGCGAGCTTTGAAGAGCATTGTTTCCGATTTTGTGCATCGTGGGGTGATTGAGGAGATTGCAGGAAGTTTGTGCAATAGTCCAATTTTACCCGTGTACAAAAAAGGTGATAATGCAATTCCATTTCGTTTTATAATTGATTTACGTGCCATTAATAAAGTCGTCGCTCCGCAATTTCCAATTGTGCCTGATGTGACGACAATATTAACCATGATTCCAGCTACGGCTACTCACTTCAGTGTTGTGGACCTAAAGAATGCTTTCTTCAGTATTCCTATACAAGAGGATAGTAGATACTTGTTCGCGTTCACCTTAGGGGGACGCTCATTCACATTTACTCGTGCACCTCAAGGTTATACTGAGAGTCCTAGTATTTATAGTAGGGCTTTGAAAGAGAAGCTTGATACCCTTGGATTGCCCCCTACTTGTACGTTGCTTCAATGGGCCTCATTACGACTCAGGCGGTAAGGGTTTTACGACGGCGTAAACAGCGCCGACCCTTACCGCCTGAGTACGAGGTCCCTTAGCGCCATGGCGGATTTAACACCTGCTTTTAGCAGGTGTTAAAATCCATGGCGCTAAGGGACCATGGAGTTAATTACGCCACCGTAATTTACGGTGGCGTAATTAACGCCTTCCCCACTCCCATTATGCCCTATGGGGCAAAAATGGGAATGGGGAAGGGTAAATGGGGATTGGGGACTTACCGCCCCGCCAAGGTCGGAATGGGGCGGTAAGTCCGCCAACCACCATGGCGTAAACATAGTTTACGCCATGGTGGTAAAGTCACGGCCCAGGCGGTAACTTACCGCCTGGGTCATAATGAGGCCCAATATGTTGATGATTTGCTTTTAGCCGCTGACTCTGAGAGTTCTTGTAAAGAGGGCACTGTGTTGTTGCTCATCCATCTAGCTAAGCATGGTCACAAAGCTTCGCTTAAAAAGTTTCAATATTGTTGCCAGGAGGTCGCCTATTTAGGCTATCTCCTGTCAAAGGAGGGAAGAAGATTGACACCTGAAAGAATAAAACACATTTCTGGCATGGCTGTCCCAAATACACAAAAGGAAGTTAGAGCCTTGATAGGTATGGCTTCTTACTGTAGGTTATGGATCCCAAACTTCTCACTAGTGATAAAACTGATGTTGGCCTTGACGAAGAAGGGTATTTCTTCACCATTGCCATGGAATACAGAGCATCAACATTCATTCGAGTTGCTCAAGACTGCATTATGTTCGGCGCCAGTTTTGGGCACACTGAACTATGAGAAGGCCTTTGTGTTGTTTGTGCATGAATGTGATGGATGTGCTTTGGCTGTATTAATGCAGGAACATGGAGGGAAGAATAGGCCATGCGGTTACTACTCTTCCGCCCTTGATCCTGTTGCATGCGCTTTGCCAAGATGTTTGCGCGCTGTCGCTGCTGCTGCTGCGTCTGTAAAACAGAGTGAGGGAATGGTCCTAGGCCATGATTTAACCCTGATGGTGCCTCACTCTGTAGATATTCTATTGAACAAAACCCAAACGCAACACCTCACTTCCGCACGACTGACAAGATATGAATTAATCTTGTTTGCTCCCCACATTCAAATTAGGAGGTGCTGCGTTCTTAATCCGGCTGAACTCCTACCTTTCCCGCAAAATACTGTTTGCGGTGACGAAGAGTCACATGACTGCCTGTATACTACTGAACAAGATACAAAAGGCAGAGTTGATTTGAGGGACACTCCTTTGGATAACCCACAAGGGGAGCTGTTTTGTGATAGCTCCTCCTTCAAACTACGGGATGGTACATCCACAGCTGCTTATGCAGTCACTACATTGAGTACGGTTGTTGAGACCAAGAGAATTACGCATAACTCTGCGCAGGCAGCAGAGATTATAGCATTGACTCGAGCTTGTGAGCTTTCCAAAAGGCTAACAGTAAACAAATATACTGATAGCCAGTATGCCTTTGGGGTGGCTCACAACTTTGGGAGACTTTGGTCAGAGAGAGGGTTTTTAATTTCGCATGGCACCAAGATCCAACATGGCCCCCTGATAGTACAATTGCTTTCAGCGCTTGCGCTCCCTAGTCAGTTAGCAATCATTAAGTGCACAGCACATCGCAAGATTATAGATGATGTAGGGAAAGGGAATGCTTTCGCTGATCAAATAGCTAGACAAACTGCCTCTGATCTCTTCACGGAGATGTATGTTTCAAGGGAGACTGTAGATGCCTATGCAATGGATGAGGGTGTTGGGTCTGTACGGGATATCCAAGCCGATGCCACATTAGAAGAATCCAAGAGGTGGGCTGAGGGCTTGGGGAAACTCGATGATGATGGGTGTTGGGTGGACATGGTTGAAGGGAAATGGTTGCTTCCTAATGCCTATATAGTAATGATGGTTACCATGGCACACGGTCCCACACATGTGTGCGCTCAACAGATCACGAGAATGTTAGAGAAAGTCTGGGTAAATGATAAGATTTCAAAAATTGCCCAGCATTATGTCCAAAATTGCATGATTTGCCTACAACACAATGTGGGAAAGGCGACAGCAACTCCAAGAGGTAGCTTTGGGCCTCCTTCTGTCCTGTTTGAAGTGATTCACTTTGACTTTATTGAAATGGAGCGATGTAACAATCTAAAATTGTGGTCATTTGCGCCTTTAGTAAGTGGGTCGAGGCTTTCCCTGTTAAAGACGCTACAGCCATGACCACTGCAAAGACCATGTTAAAGGAATTCTTCCCACGGTTCGGTTTGCCGAGAGTTATCTGGTCGGATAATGGTCCGCATTTTATCGCTGCTGTAATTCTACAGATATGTACGGCATTTAGTGGAAAGACATAATGGTATCTTAAAGAATAAGCTTGCGAAAACATGTGCCGATACCAAACTGAAATGGCCAGATGCCTTACCTATTGTATTATTGGCTATGCGTACCACACCTCAAACTAAGACTGGGCTTTCTCCATTTGAGGTAGTGATGGGGAGACCTGCTAACATTAGGGGTCTCCCAAAACCTAAAGCCCTGAGAGAGGTGGAAAATGTATTGCTTGTAGACTACTGTAACCAGTTAACTAAAAACCTGTATTTCATTTATCACCAGGTATATTCAACTTTACCTGTACGGTTCACGGGCCCAGGACATGATATACAGCCTGGAAGTTGGGTCTAGTGAAGGCCTACGAAAGGTCTTCCTGTCTCGCTCCTCATTGGAAGGGACCCTACCAGGTGCTGTTGGTCACCCGGGCAGCAGTGCGGGTGGCTGGGAAGAAACACTGGATCCACGCGACGCCTGTCAAGAAACTTCCTCACCCGACGCCACACGTTACAGAAGAAGCAGAACCCCTCGCTGATGCTACAGTCCCTGATCTTGGAGTAGCAAACAGCGCTGTGAGTGCGTCGGAGAATTTCTCTGAGCCCGTGGAGCTTGGGGAACAGTCCATTTCGTCTCCGCACTCTTTTGAAAAATCACTTCCGGAAAACACTGTTTCAAGTTCTGCGACTTCCGTCGCCTCTGATATGTCGCTTCCCTCAGGAAGTGACGACACCTTGTTTTCGGATCAAACAATCTTGGGTACCACCAGGTACAACCTTCGACGAAGAAAATAGAACTACGGCACAGGTTTTTCCGTGCATTTAGGAAAGAGAAGTGATTGAAAGTTTTCTTTTGTATAAGAAAGTTTCTGTTGAACAACAGGAAGAAAAATGGATTCTGCTGGCTAGAGTTGGGAAGGACTAAGAAATCGTGCGACCGTAGCGTCGCCAGCAACGAACATTGGGGTCGTCGATTGAGGAATTACAATGCCTGCCACCTCCACTGCTGCTCCCCGCACTGGACTTGTGAATAAGGGGGTGACCAACTTGGACAATGAACAATGTGCCTGGGCCCCGAAAACGTATTGCTGTGTTTTGATAAGGATAATTGTTATTTTTGCAATTACTGCTGTAGTACTTTGGTACTTTGAAGAAATCTATCCTCTAAAACCTGTACTACCAACCGAGATTGTACCGACTGCTTTGACTCCCTCTGTACACCTTCACACTCTGTCCCCTAGAGACTCCCAACATAGACAAAAGTATCATAATAACACTCTAATACTCTAATGATAGTAATGAATGCAACACATGCCATTTTTAATAAGAGTAATTGTTGGATTTGCACTCATTTACCGCAACATGGGAACAAGGGGCTAGGATGGTATATTCACCCTTTACCTTTGACAACTGCTTGTTAGTCTTCACTTAGAGCACTGTTCTTTGGCCGATGGAACGATAGCATCTCGGGGAACTTTGATGGGACTAATTTGAATAGTTTCGAGATACGTGTTCTGACTCCCCTGGGATGCTCGCTTTTCGCAAATAGGAGTAAGCTCAATATTGCTTCTATTAGGCCTTCTGATTGACTGTCTCGTCCTTTCCAATCTTTAATTTCCTTTAAAATGGCTCCGATAGGCAAAAAGGACACCGTGCCTCCTTATTACTCTATAAATCATAGCCCTGATTCGGTCCCCTTTTGTGTACAAAGAAATGGCACTCGGCCAATGGGAGATTTTGAAGGTTGTATGAACATTGTAAATTTGACTGGAGAAAACAGGCCTCTGTATGTAGGGGGGGCCTGTTTATTTTGTTTGCGGTAATGTAGCATTTCCATGGTTGCCCAGGGATTGGCAGGGAACTTGTTATCTAGGAATCCTGTTACCTGGGGTGTTTATAGCAAGTACTGTAGAGGTTTCGAAGGCTCGTCCACGGCGGGACGAGAATGGCGACACTCCAGCACAGGTTTTAGGAGATGTAGCGAAATCATTCCTTCCATTCTTTGGGCAGATAGCGAATTCCGAGGATATCAGGAAACTAGCGAGAGTACTGGAGAGAACCATCAACCGGACCACAGATATACTCTATAATATGACTTTAGAGCAGAAAGCGATCAGATTGGTAGCGCTTCAGAACCGGATGGCATTAGATGTCATTCTGGCTGAACGTGGTGGAGTATGTAAACTAGTGGGGTCTGCTTGCTGTGTTTTCGTACCGGATTCCTCCCCAACTATTTTTAAGGCAATACAGAATCTGCTCATTCTTAGTTCAGAAGTGCATGTTCCCGAGGGAAATTGGGATCTTAGCGCTTGGTTCTGGGACTTCTTGCGGTCTTGGGGTTGGAAAGTGCTTTCAGTCTTGCTGATTATTTTGGAAATTCTGCTATTTCTTTGTTGTTGTATCCAATGTCTACCAAGTGTATGTTCAATGCTAGGGGGATGTTGAGCTCATGCGATAGGTACAATAGGACATAAAGTGTATGCCCCGGATAAAACCTCTAAGGAGTATGTACTGAAAGAAATCTTAGTAAAAGATCTAATGGCGATAGATATTTTTGACAGCTATTCAGGGTGTATGGACGATGACACATGGAGTTATTTGCAGGGAGATCAGAAGTAGTTTAGCACTTGGCATAGACCAAAAGGAGGGTTTGTCAAACTAGAAATTATATCGTGCCTCCTACTGCTATGAATATATGTATATTGGCCTACGCCAAGCTGCTAACAAGCTGCTTATAAACTACATGTGAATAAACTCGCATTGCACGGTCCTGACCTTAGAATCCATGAAAACTGTCATTTTGGGTCAAGCCGCCATTTTAGGTTTTCTTGCTCTATAAAGTCACTATGTGAGCTAAAATGGTATCCTATGTAATTCAGAACAGAACTTGATTGTCATGACCTCTGTACAGCTAATGTATAACTTGCCTGCAGGCCACTTGTTAGGGTCATGAGCTGAGACCTTGTCCTTCTGCTGACCTGTGTGCAATGGATTACCTGTATCACCGAAACTGATCTATAATTGAATGAGAACACCTGCTTAACTATATTATATAAATTAAGTCCTGCATTGTAATGTTAGGCATAGAGCATACATTATTACCATTTCTTCTTGTTAATGTATAAACCTAAGATGAACTAGATTTGACCTGGCAAGGGACCCTAGAGCAGTAACCTATTTATGGAATGGTTAACCTGCAGAAAGGCTGGACAACAGGCTGGAGAAATGTATAAAAGCCTGACTGTTTCAATGAATATTTGCACTCACTGAGCACACCGAACCACGCCAGAGTTTGCTGTGTTGTACTGAGGGTCGATAGCTATCTGAATTTTGTTCTGTTCTTTTGTAACTGGATTCAGTATAAAATAAAGTGCTTTGTATGTTCCTTTGTAACCTGTGTTTGGTGTGTTTCCTTTTTGGTTACCCTGCCTCATATTATTTCCTTGTTTTCACAACTGAACACAACCCCCCCCTTCCCATCATGACTGGGTCATTGGCCAAACCTCCGGCACGGATTGAGAAGTGGCTCCTTGCTCTTCAGGAGTATGATGTGGCATTGGTGTATCAGCCAGGCTCGGGTAATGCTGCTGATTATTTGTCTAGACACCCTATGGGGTTTTCGAAGGACTTAATGGTTCGATAAAGATGAAACATAGGATTTTGTGAAGTTGGTCACTGCAGGAGTCATTCCGAATTCGATTAAAGTGGCAGAACTGATGGACGAATCTGGGAAGGATGACTGCTTTGGTCTATTGCAGGAGACCATGGTGAGGGGTGAATGGAAAAGTGTCCTGGTGAACCTCAAGCGAAGAACACAAGAGGCTAGTACGACATTAAAACAGTTGTGGCGTGTGAAACATGAGCTCACATTCATGGATAAGGGTCTCCTGTTGTGAGGATCCTGTATGGTGGTGCCTGCATCCCTTTTCCCGAGGGACATCGAGTTGGCTCACCAAGGACATCAAGCGGTGGCCAAGAGCAAGACTTGGTTGCTCCTCAAAGTGTGGTTTCCGGCACTTGAACATAAGGTTGAGGTGATTGTAAAGGCATGTGTCTGGTACCAGATGGCTGCCCCAAAACACAAGAAGCCCAAATTGAGTGGATGGCCCAGAGGGAAACAGCATGGGAATATGTGCACATGGATTTTGGTTCCACTCATCGGGACTCTCATTGTTAAATGGAAATCATATAGTGCCCCCCTTTTGATTTGTATTAGCCTAAGCCTAGTCGCTCTACGAGGAAAACCGCTTTTCAAAGTTCCGATTATGGATCGACTTCGCCGCCATTTTTGAGTCATCCGCCATTTTGATTTCTGTTTGTACGATTCACTGTTCTAAAATGGTGGACTGTGTTTTCAACTTGCAACCAAGCCTCCCGACCTTTGAGTTCTGTTAATGTTTAGACTGTCCAAGTGCCGACTGTTTAGACTAGGTAATGAGGCCTTTTTACTATACATGAACTGTTGCCCTAGCATTGTCTACACTAACAAGCCTCATCCACAAATACACATCTGGAACAATGCAAAGTAAACTCCAAGCCTGGACAAAGGCTGAATTCGATTGAATGCAACTTGTAAAGGGAGCTTGCCATAGGATTTGGGAACATACGTTGTTATTGTATCACTGTGGAAATACAAACATGTATAATAATTTGTAAAATATTATGTGAACCGAATGTGAACTAGGCACAAACTCTAGACCAAAGATTATTAACTTGAAGAGGGGTTGGACAATATTTCTCAAAACTGTATAAAAGTACGAATGTTCAGATGTCCAACACTCTCTCACCTCTCATTGTCAGGCTGGTATACGTTGCGGGGTGTTGAGAGCCAGATAGCTATCTGTGTTTCTTTGTAAACTGTGTAGAATAAAAGATTTGTGAATCTTTTCAGCCCGTGATTGGTGTATTTCATTTGTGGTACTCAGCCTCGATATTTCTTTAATCTTAAAGATGGTGGCGAATAGGGACCCTCAAGATTGATGCCACCTTGTTGAAGAGTTGAAGCAGCTATCGGACCGGGATTGGACTGTGAGAAAGGGGGCCCCTTCTTGGATGAGACACGACACCTCAACAGTACTGCACGACCCGTTCCCTGAACGGTGAGCATGCGGTCCGAGACGCCATCTTGACGAGGGTCCATATATCGAGGCGGATAGTTTTCCCGAAATCGCCAACCACGAGGGTCCTTTTTTGTCCTTAGTAATCCGATCTGACCTCTCTTTGTCCTTTGATCAGGTGAGTCGTGCCCTAATTCCTAAGTATCCTGATATTTGATTTGGCGCATTGTCCTCGCGAGTACAATTATTGACAAGGTAACACCAGTAATCTGACATGCCTAGGAAATTGTCTTCCTGTTTCAGGGCGTTTTTCCGCAGAGACAGACAATCTTTGGAATTTGGCTGTCCGGCACCTCAGGAGGGGTCGCCGGCATGTACTATGTACTGTAAGTATGGCATTGGTAGTATAGTGTTCAATGATATTTGGCACAGACAAACTAGACATGCTTCCGAACTTCAGTGGCCAATCAATGGTGCTTTGAGATTTCTCGTATAGAATATTTAGAATCTATATTGTTAAAGAAAAAAGATAGACCTGCAGCATTTGATATATTACAAAATTGGAAAAAATAAGCTATGCAGCAGCTTAAAAGTAGAGAGAAACATGCGCGCCAACATATATCGAACACCGAGAAAGCATTATTGTATGATAAACAAAAACAGTCAGAGTCAGTTAGGAACATGGATAGTGCTTTTCAACTTGGCATCCAGTAAATATCCCAGTCTAAAGATGTTCATGCATCAGATGAATTGATTGATAAACTTTTCAATGAATGGAGGTCCGATGCTACTGCACCTCCACCTTATGTACCTATTCCTGTTGCTTTACCTCTTCCTGCTGTTGTTCCTCCTCCCGTAGTAATTCCTGCACCTCTTATTACTCCTCTTATTACTCCTCCGCCACAAGTTATTGCTGCACTTCCTATTGTTGCTCCTCCACCTGTACCTCCACCTTTGCCTGCTGCCATGGGTCCGGTAGATTTGTCTTTGACAACAGTGATAGCACCTTCGTTACCTATTGTACAAGATTTGTCTACTCTTTCTCTTCTGAGTGGTTCTGTTCCGCTTGTAGTTAATAAGGGAGCGGAATCGAAAATTGTAACTCGCAATACAGTTTCTAAAGAAAGAAAGCGAGATCTGAATGCATGGGCTAGACAGTGAATGGAGATAGGTGAACAATCAGATGTTTTTGCTACACTCTCTAATCTAGAAAATCTTCCTGAAAAAATGTTTTTTTTTGTTGAAGGGATGGGAATCCATTTATCCGTATTGTGGAACAGAATGATGTAGATATCCCACAAGGGTTAAGGGATGTGAATGTTTTAGCATATTTATGAGATACTGCAGAGAAGGTATATGAGCACGTCGAGAGGGTTATGAGTTTAGAAGGGAGTTAGAAAGGTTACGGAATGATGAAATAGATGGTGATAGATAGGGTGGTATTTTTGTACAGAAACGGTTCCTTCCTCTTTGTAAATCGATGAGTGAAGAAACGCGAATTTGCACAAGAGATGCACTTAGAAGGATTTCAGACATGTCGGTATCTCCCGTAGAAGTATATGACATGTACAGTCAGTATACGCCAGAAATGCAGAGGAAAGTGATACAGGTAATGGTAGAATACCTACAGGATGAATGTATAAAAAGAAAGATTTGTTGTCCCGCAGAATTATTGAATATCTATAAGAGAGCTTTTTCGTCTGACACTCCTTCCACTGCTTTAGCACTTGATTTAGCTCTGTTGCTCAGTAAGTGTTCGGAGTTGCCTTTTACTCAGTTACCTATGAGAGAGGTACCTCCGACATTTGTTCCCAAATGTTGAGGTTCTGACTAATGTCGCAACAGGCGTTGCTGCCTATGATATTGATGCACATTATGTATCACAGTTTGTTCACATCCCGTTCTCAAGACAGGAAGTGAATACCATTAGACAATCTATTCCAGATATTAGAAATAATCCAACAGGGTTTCATAAAGAGATAGAATCTGTCTTCTAGGCGGAAGTGTTCACCCTGGGCGATATAGACTTGCTATTTCGTGTTCTCCTATCTTCTGATTTGTGGAAACAGATTAGGACTGTAGACAATGCAGCAGGGCTGGGTGACACATGGGATAATTTGGTCATTCAAAATAGAGATAGGCCAGCTGGTGAAAGACCACCGCAGGTAATACTGACTTTGCCTGATAGAATAGTGGCAAAATTAAAGACTTTAATTCCAGAGAGAAGGATTGTTTGGGACAAACTTACTTCTTGTATCCAAGGAAAATCTGAGGGTGCTACCAAATTCTTTAATCAGTTTGAACAAGTATTTTCAGATTTTAGCAGACAGGATTTAAGTACCGAGTCCGGGAAAAGATTATTTGTGGATACATTTGTGCGTGGATTGTTACATGACATCCAGTCGCAAATTATGACTTCTGAGAGCACATGGAAAGCTAAGTCTCAGTCTGAAGTGTTGCATATGGCTCAGTATTATGAAAACCGAGTCAATACTTAGAAGGAAAGGATTGAAAAGAAAATGGGAGACTTGAAAACTAAGGTGTTGTTGCAACAGATTGTTAGTGGACCTAGAGAGGGCAGTACACAGTTTCAGGGACAGTATATTCCACAAGGTAATGTACTATTGGGTCCTGTACACACAAACCAATGTGCTTATTGCAGACAAGAGGGTCATTGGCGAGCACAATGCCCGATCCTCCAGCAGAGGTCGAATAACACATATGGTATCATGGGTAGACGATCCAGAGGCTGCCCTGGGGTATGGGGTCCTGCTAGAAGCCAGTTTTCTCAGAATTCTCAGTCCTTTTCACAAGACAATCAGACACTGAGTGTGGATAATAGGAATATATGTGATCATCCTTCTACTGCTTATCTCTCTGAAGACCTTTCATTCGATGATATATTGTTTCGCTAGGATTGCCCGAAACAGGGTTTGGAACCAATGCATATTTCCATTAATCAGAAAGGTCCCTACGTTGAAATAATGGTGGGAAATAGGAAACATCTATTTTTGATAGATACAGGAGCACAGAAGTGTTCCATTGATCATTCCTGGTTTCCAGACATTCCACTGTCAGGGCAGACTAACGTTTCTGTAGGGTTTTCTGGTATGCCAGTGGTTAGTCCGGTTTCTTTGCTGGTACCGATTTCTCTGAGTCCATTCACGGATCACTGCCTATTTCTCTTGACAACAAACTGTGGAGAGAATGTGTTGGGTTTGAATCTGTTGAAGGAATTAAATGTGGTAATTCATTGTTCTTCGGATGAAGTGCGTTTGACGATTTCACCACAGCAATTTTCTGCCTCACAGTTTCTGACTAGACCTTTGCCGACGGAATTTAGTGACGTTCCGGAGTGTTTATGGGCGATTGATGACAATGATGTCGGGGTTTTACAGATTGAGCCTGTTAAAATAATTTTAAAACCAGGATTAAAGTTGCCACGTATTCCACATTGCAAGATTTCGGTTGATGGTGAGCAAGCTTTGAAGAGTATAGTTTCCAATTTTGTACACCGTGGGGTAATTGAAGAAATTGCAGGTAGTTTGTGCAATAGTCCGATTTTGCCAGTGCATAAGAAAGGGCATAATGCAATTCCTTTCCGTTTTATTATTAATTTACGCGCTATCAACAAGACAAGATTGTCGCTCCACAATTTCCTATTGTGCCTGATGTGACAGCGATATTAACAATGATCCCAGCTTCTGCTACTCATTTTAGTGTCGTAGATCTTAAGAATGCCTTCTTTAGCATTCCTATACACAAGGATAGCAGATACCTGTTTGCGTTCACCTTAAGGGGACGCTCTTTAACATTCACCCGTGCGCCACAGGGATACACGGAAAATCTGAGCATTTACAGTAGGTGTTCAAAGAACAACTCGATACACTTGAGTTTCTTACTACTTGTACATTGCTTCAATATGTCGACGACTTCCTTTTAGCTGCAAACTCAGAAAGTGCTTGTAAGGAAGGCACAATATTATTGCTTATTCATCTAGTAAAACATGGACATAAAGCTTTGCTGAAAAAGTTTCAATATTGGCGCCAGGAGGTCGCCTATTTAGGCTACCTCCTGTCAAAGGAGGGAAGAATATTGACACCTGAACCAATTAAAATTATTTCTATCATGTCTGTCCCAAATACACAGAAGGAAGTCAAAGCCTTGATAGGAATGACTTCTTACTGTAGACAGTGGATCCCAAACTTTTCGCTACTGATCAAACCAATGTTGGCTTTGACAAAGAAGGGCATTTCTTTGCCACTGCCATGGAACCTGGAACACCAGAAAGCTTTTGATTTGCTCAAGACTGCACTATGTTCAGCACAGGTTTTGGGCACACCAAATTATGAAAAGGCCTTTGAGTTGTATGTGCATGAACGTGATGGATGTGCTTTGGCTGTGTTAATGCAGGAACATGGGGGGAAGAACAGGCTGTGTGGTTACTTTTCCTCCACCCTTGATCCTGTTGCATGTACTTTGCCGAGATGTCTGAGAGCTGTCGCTGCTGCTGCTGTGTTAGTAAAACAGAGCGAGGGGATGGTCCTAGGCCATGCTTTAACCTTGTTGGTACCTCACTCAGTAGACGTTCTGCTAAACAGAATGTAAACGCAACATCTCACTTCTGCACGATTAACGAGATACAAATGGATCTTGTTTGTACCACATATCCAAATTAAGAGATGTTGTGTATTGAATCCTGATGAATTATTACCTCTTCCGCAAGATATCGCTTGCAGTGATGAAATGTCACATGACTGCCTTTATACCACAGAGCAAGAAACTAAAGGCAGGATTGATTTGAAAGAAACACCTTTGAGCAATCCTCAAGGGGAGCTGTTTTGCAATGGCTCCTGTTTCAAACTTCCGGATGGTACATCCACTGCTGCTTATGCCATCACTACACTAAGCATGATTGTGGAAACCAAAAGAATTTCGCATGACTCCGCGCAGGCAGCAGAGATTATTGCATTAACTCGAGCTTGTGAACTTTCTGAAGGGCTTAGAGTAAATATATATTCTGATAGTCAGTATGCTTTTGGGGTGGTTCACAACTTCGGTAGACTTTGGGCAGAATGAGGTTTCTTGACCTCACATGGAATGAAGATCCAAAATGGCACCTTGATAGTTCAGCTACTCTCAGCGCTTGCACTTCCCACTCAGCTAGCAATTATGAAGTGCGCGACAGATCAGAAAATCATAGACGATGTCGGAAAAGGGAACACTTTCGCTGACCAGATAGCCAAACAGCCTGCTACTGATCTCTATTCACATATGTACACTGCAAGGGAAGCCACAAACGTCTGTACTATAGATGAAGGAATTGATTCCATAAAAAACATCCAAGCAGGTGCTACTCTAGAGGAAACCAAGCAATGGGCTGAGGGCTTGGCGAGGTTGGATGATGATGGGTGTTGGGTGTATAACTTAGAGGGAAAATGTATGCTGCCAGACACGTACGTCACTATGATGGTTTCAATGGCTCATGGTCCCACTCACATATGCGCTAGGAAAATTTTCAAAATGTTTGGTCCACCTTCTGTCCCTTTTGAGGTAATCCACTTTGACTTTATTGAAATGGAGTGTTGTAACAATTTTAAATACGTTTGGTAGTTATTTGTACTTTTAATAAATGGGTCGAAGCCTTTCCTGTAAAAGATGCCACAGCATTGATGACGGCCAAAACCATGCTCAAGGAATATATTCCTAGGTTTGGTTTGCTGAGGGTCATCTGTTCGGACAATGGTCCACATTTTATCGCTGCTGTTATTCTACAAATATGCACGGGATTACAGATCGATAAACAGTTCCATTTGGCCAGACATGCTCAGAGTGCTGGATTGGTAGAGAGGCACAATGGAATTTTGAAAAACAAACTCGCTAAGACGTGTGCCAGCACCAATTTGAAATGGCCGGATGCCTTACCAATAGTGTTACTCTCTGTGCGCACAACCCCACAGAATAGGACTGGGCTCTCCTAATATGTGGTGGTGATGGGGAGGCCAGCTAACATTTGGAATCTTCCTAAGCCTAGGGCTTTGAGGGATATAGAACACTTACTTCTTTCTGAATATTGTGAACGGTTAACTCAAAATCTGGTATTTGATTCATCAACAGGTGCGAGAAGCCCTCCCAGCCAAACACGAGGGGCCAAATCACAGCATCCGACCTGGTGACTGGGTGCTGACTAAATCGTTTGAAAAAGCATCCTGTCTCACACTGTGTTGGAGGGGGCCCTTTCAGGTCCTACTGGCCACACAGACTGCGTATGAGTGGAGGGAAAGCGTCATTGGATACAAGAGATGCATGTCAAGAGGATACTTTTCCCTTTGCCACACGACAAAGAAGACAAGGAGAAACTTACTTGCTCTGTTACCAGCGATCAACCAGCATTACGCAGCACCGAGGGTATTTCAGAGACACTCCCTGAGCCCGCGGGGCCTGGGGAAACTGCTGCTTCATCTACACACTCTTCTACAGATCCTTTTGCACCTTTGTCTGGGTCTGTTGCAAATTCATCACTTCCTTCAGGAAGCAACGACACACTGTTCGCAGAACACACGGTACCAGGAGTCACAAGGTACAATCTGCGCCCACAGAGCTAGACTTACAGCACAGTTCGGCTGTGCCCACAGGGGAACAACTACAGAGCTTGTCCTTCACCACACCTTTTGCATTCAAAGAAGATTAGGTGGCTGGGGATAGGGAAAGACTTAGAAAACACGGGATCAGGAGATCACCAGCAAACGGACTACGGAGATTTTCGCAGGAACTTTTCAGAGAAGAGCTTCAAGGAACAATGCCTGGTATCGACCCTACTCATGCCATACAGACAATCACTTGCGTGGCCAACAATGACAATTGAAGATCAAATACATGCGGTCTCATTACGACCCTGTCGCTGATGGAATGAAGGGGGATGGTACGGGACCGGCCCCCTTCATTCCGTCAGGGCTGTTTATGAGGTTCCCTTTGCGGGACCCGGATCAGACGTCTGGTAAAACTAGATGTCTTTTCCGGGTCCCGTTGAGGGGAAGAGGGAAGTAACAACGGGACACTTGTAATGTGCCCGTTGTTACCTCCCTCCCCATTCCCATTGAGCCCTATGGGGGCTCAAATGGGACTGGAGAATGGTTCCAGCAAGGAGGACTTACCGGGTCCTCCTATGTCGGAATGACCCGGTAAGTCCCCATTGCAGGAACCCGGTAATGGAGCCCGGTTTGGAATCAGCCATGGTGCTAATAGTACCATGGCTGCCTCCAAACTCGTAATGAGGCTCATGGTCTTTTAAAACATGTTGTCTTCTTGTAATTGTGTTAACCAGTTTCATAGTCTTAGCTGCCTTAGGATTTTGGTATATGGAAGAAGTACGCCCACTTGAAACATTCTTGCCTACTGAGAATGTTCCTACTGTATCTACATCTTTTGTGCACCTGCACACTCTATCTCCTAGGGACTCTCAACATAGACAGAGCTATCATAACAATACATTACTGCTAATAATGAATGCAACTCATGCCATTTTAAACAGAACAAACTGCTGGATTTGCTCTCATTTGCCACAACATGGGGAAAGAGTGTTGGGCTGGTATATTCATCCTTTACGTTTAACTACTGCATGTTATGCTTCTCTACAGGCACTATTCTTTGGCCGGTGGAATGATAGCATCTCAGGGATTTTTGATGGGACGAATTTGAACGAATTTGAAAGGCGAGTCCTAACGCCTCTGGAATGCTCACTCTTCGCAAATAGGAGCAAGCTTAATATTGCTACTATTAGGCCTTCTGATAGACTGTCCCGACCTTTCCAATCACTCATTTCTTTCAAGGTGGCTCCTATAGGTAATAACAATGCCACACCACCTTCTTATACTGTTAACCATAGCCCCAGCTCTGTTTCTTTCTGCATACAAAGGAATGGTACTCAGTCAATAAGCGATTTCAAGGGTTGCACCAGTGTTGCAAACTTGACCAGTGAGTACAGACCTTTGTATGTGGGCGAACCTGTCTACTTTGTTTGTGGTAATGAAGCTTATCCATGGCTACCTAGGGATTGGCAGGGAATTTGTTATTTAGGAATTCTGCTACCAGGGGTATATGCAGCCAGTACCACTGAAATCTCTAGGGCTTGTCCAAGGTGGGACGAGAGCAGTGATACTCCTTCACAAGTTCTGGGCGATGTAGCAAAGTCCTTTGTACCTTTTTGGGGGCAGATTATGAATTCCGTGGACATTAGGAGACTAGCAAGAGTACTGGAGAAAACCATCAACCGGACCACTGACATACTCTATAACATGACTCTAGAGCAAAATGCAATCAGATTAGTGATGCTACAAAACCGGGTGGTATTTGACGTCATCTTGGCTGAGCGTGGTGGAGTATGCAAATTAGTGGGGTCCACTTGCTGTGTTTTCGTACCAGATTCTTCCCCGACCATCTTTAAGGCAATACAAAATCTGTGCGTCCTGAGTTCAGAAGTAGACGTACCCGAGGGAAATTGGGATCTTGATTCTTGATTTGTCTTGGTACTTGATTCTGGGACCTCTTACGATCTTGGGGATGGAAGCTTCTCTTGGTCTTATTGATAATTATGGGTATTCTGTTGTTCTGCTGTTGCTGTGTACAATGTCTTCCTGTCATATGTTCAATGTTAGGGGGATGTTGTGCACAGAATATGGGAACGTTAGGACCAAAGGTACACGCACCGGGAAGAATGACTAACGAATTTGTGATGAAGGAAATTTCTGCCACAGATCTTATGGCAATTGATATATCTGATGAATGTGATTCAGGATGTATGGATATTGAAAAATGGAGTTACTCGTGAAGTGACTAATTTTTAGTTCACGGGAAGTATGCTTGTGCCCGCACCTTGCTGTGCCAAGATAGATAAGTAACAAAATTTAAACAGCCGTTGTAGTACAATTTTGAATTTATTCAGTTTATTCTGTTCCTTGGCCCCTTGTGGATGACACGTGTTTCAGCGTATATACTGCGCCTTTCTCAAATCCGGGCCTTCGTATGATGTTGTGGTTTCCCCTTAAACGGTACAATATTTTATATCTTGTCAGGCAGTTCCTGGGTTAAATCCCACCTCAAAATTAAGTGCTCCTGCTCCAAGCGTCGGGTTCCTTTTTAGTTTAGCACTTGGTTAGGCCAAAAGGAGGGTTTGTTAAACAGAAATAATATAGTGCCTCCCTTTTGATTTATTTTGTCCTAAGCCTAGTCGCTCTACGAGGAAAACCGCATTGCAAAGTTCCGATTTTGGATCGACTTCGCCGCCATTTTAAAGTCATGCGCCATTTTGATTTCTGTTCGTACGATTCTCTATTCTAATATGGTGGACTGTGTTTTCAACTTGCAACCAAGCCTCCCTACTTTTGAGTTCTGTTAATGTTTGGACTTTCCAAGAGCCGACTTTTTAGACTAGGTAATGAGGCCTTGTACTATACATGAACTGTTGTCCTAGCATTGTCTACACTAACAAGCCTCATCTGCGAATACACATCTGGAACAATGAAAAGTAAACTCCAAGCGTGGACATAGGCTGAATTTGATTGAATGAAACTTGTAAAGGGAGCTTGCTGTAGGATTTGGGAACATACGTTGTCATTGTATCACTGTGGAAATACAAACATGTATAATCCTTTGTAAAATATTATGTCAACCGAATGTGAACTGGGCACGAACTCTAGACCAAAGATTATTAACGTGAAGAGGGGCTGGACAATATTTCTCAAAACTGTATAAAAGTATGAATGTTCAGATGTCCAACACTCTCCCACCTCTCATTGTCAGGCTGGAATACGTCGCGGGGTGTTGAGTGCCAGATAGCTATCTGTGTTTCTTTGTAAACTGTGTAGAATAAAAGATCGGTGAATTTTTTCAGCCCGTGATTGGTGTATTTCATTTGTGGTACTCAGCCTCGATATTTCTTTAATCTTACATCATTTCATGGTCGTGGTGGACCAGTGGTCCCAATATCACGAAGTGGAGTTTGTTCCCTCCATGGCCCTTCAGCGTGTTATCCCAGCCATGGACAACGTGTTTGCCACACATCATTTCCCCAAGGTGGTGTGTTCGGACAATGGACCTGCTTTCCAGAGTGCAGGGTTTCTGGAGTTCCTGCAGGAGCAAGGGGTGCGATACCTGAAAATGACCCCAGTGTGGAATTGTGCAAACGGGGAGGTGGAACGCTTCATGCGCACCCAAAACAAAGGTTTTCCGGATTGCTCATAGCCAAGGGCTGTGCGGGAGAAGAGAGCTGTTTCAGTACCTGTTTGAGTACTGCACAACCCCTCACTGCTCAACTGTGGTAGCTCAGGCCAAAGCTTTGTTTCAACCATGTCCCTTGGGTTTCATCCCCATTCATGAGGAGAGGGCCCCAGGTGTGATTGATGATGAGGTGCACGAAGGAAGAGAAAGGGCCATTGAACGAGAGAACCATTGGAGAGGCCTCTTCCCGGTTGCTGTGGGAGATGAGATGCTGATACGTTCAAGGTACCCCACTGGGAAGTTATTGCTCAGCTACGAGCCAAAGCCACTCCAGGTGGTTGATGTCAAAGTGTTCATGGTGACAGCGTCACGTCAGATGGACAGGGAATTGTCACCAGAAATTCCAGGTTCATTAAGCGGCTTGCAGGGTTTCCTGCTGCTAAGGAAGTGAGGGTCCAGAGGAGAGCGGATGGACAAACGGCAAGCATGAAGATGCGAGACAGTGATAAAGGCGATGTCGACCAGAGCAGTTTAGCACAGAGCGAGACTGTAAGTGGGAAATGTGGCTCTGAGAAGTGGGAGAGAGCGCCCCTTGAACTGGTGAGCGAGAGCAAGTATCCTGCTTGTGAAACCATGTCACGGCCGGCATACCTGGAAGATTATGTAGTGGACGGTTGACGATACAGGGGTGTTTTTGGTGTCAGCTGGGGAACTGTGTGCATGTGTGAAATGTTGTATATGCAGTTATGGCGGTCCTCGTTCTGTTTTGTTTGTTATGAAAAAAGGAGGGGTGTAGTATGCATTTCTTTAAGGCACAATGGCGGGATAGGTCATCGCGCCAAGTAAATAAAGCTGGCTCTGCGTCAGCACGCAGGCACTGCACGAACGGGGGCGGAAGACCAACAACCTGTCTCTGTGTCTTTGTTCCAGAGGGCCGGTTAGGGCATCTGTGTATCCCGGCCCATACGTCCCATCGGGACACACCACATTGCCATACATTCAACATATTTCCCCATCCCATTTACATTGTATTAATTGTATGAAATTTTATGCATACGCACTAGCATTAATGCTCCCGGCCATTTTATTTCGACATTTACGATCTAGAACAGCAGATGCGTTAACCATAGCGTAGTTTTTTTTCAAGACCCATTTTTTTGGTCTAACAGTATGTAGTGCTACTCTATGAGGGCCATGGGCTTATATGTATACCTTATACCTGCCTACTTTTGAAAGTCAAAATTCCTGAGATTTATGCCCCGCCCACAGTCACACAAAACTCTGCCCATTTTCGCATGACTCCACCCACATGTCAAAAAGGTAAACTCTGTGTAATGTGATGTGACGTCAGAAATTTGCAGTTCAAATTGAAATATGCACATTTCATTGAATTGCCTTTTCACAACCACCCACATTGCATAGGACACAAGGCATTCGCCTTCCATAAAATCAACACGTTAAAATGTGCACATGTAAACTCCAGGAAACAATACAAAGGTTTTCCCTGAATTTTGCAGTACTGAAATTGGACATTTCACCTAAGTTGTTTTTCATCAGGTTATGCAGTGCAGTGGTGAGTTGTCCAGCCTGCAAACCTGATGGCTGTGGTTCAATGGGGTTGAGTCCACCCTAACCTGGGCAAAAAGAACGAAAGCAAAAGAAACGCGCGTTTGCATTGAAAGTCAGCAAAAAAGAATGAAAGGTGAAGCAAAATAAACACGTGTTATTTTGCTTCACCTGCATTCTTTTTGCCAATGTGCTGGAAGAATTACAGTAATTGCTGCAGAGACAAAGCCACACTTGGGCAGGGAGCCGCAGTGGCAAAGTCCTGCAAGCATAACAAAACAAACAAAAAAAGCAATCAGTGAAAGCTTTCCTCCACCGAAATTCCTGAGATTCCAGGATCTTTCCCGAAGACCCGGAGAAATGGTTAAAATTCCCGAGTCTCCAGGAAAAATCCGGAGGTTAGGCAGGTATGGTATGCCTACATGTGTGCAAGAATGCTGTCTCCCTGAACACGTTGAAAACCATGGCTCTGACGTGACCTTAATATTCCTATTATATAGCGCTTCATGCAAGAATTCTCTAGTTTCTAAGTGCTATAAAAATATGTTGTTATTCCCTAATTTGATGGTACTTAATTTGTCTATCACAGTAAGAGGTAGTGATAGTCAGCGCTGCCGCAGGAGTCAAAAGTGCAAAGTACACCCTGACCCCAAATTTGAAGTGAGCACTTGACTCAACTTGTGAGCTACCGACTCAAACTTTGCAACAAAAAAGGCATCAACATATGAAGGTTTATTTCATGTTTTTTTTTGTTTTTTTTTTGTTTTGTTTTAAATAAGCATTAGTGAAACAAATCGTCTCAAGGCCCTTGCCCAATTTCCAATAGATATTCTTCACAAGAATGGACAGTAGATGGCAGGCTAGCACCACAAGGATTA
This sequence comes from Ambystoma mexicanum, assembly GCF_040938575.1. Taxonomy (NCBI): domain Eukaryota; kingdom Metazoa; phylum Chordata; class Amphibia; order Caudata; family Ambystomatidae; genus Ambystoma; species Ambystoma mexicanum. The sequence continues at coordinate 626,995,782 of NC_090938.1, read as the reverse complement.
ATTCTGCAGATTCTCTCTGACTGACAGTTCAGAGACCAACCCTGCTAAGAGGCTTACCGAAACTCAGGGAGGCTTTTGGCACAGCCTGCCCAAAAGCCGTTAATTGCTCTATTAAATAAATATTTCTGATTGCAGTCCAATTAAAACACATATTTTGATCAACATGACTGTCTAATGAGGAGGCATCGGTATTCTGACGCATTGAAATAGCCTCCCTCTTACTTTGCAAACGGGTGATTTTACCCTGATTTTACTCTGCCTCTGCGCCCGAGCGCGCAATAGAAGCTCCTCTGATACACACAGACTGCGGGCCTGATTCACAAAGTGTTTTCCAATGGGATTGTCACATAGTGAACTATTGCACTTCTTTACCCAAATAATAATGATCATTGTTTAATGAACAATCAGAATGCCTTCATTGATCTAGTAATCACGTCTAGACATCAGGAACACTAAGGACCTGATTCACAAAGTCTTTTCCAAAGGGTTTTTTCCATTGAAAAATGCTTTGTGAATCAGGCCTCATTTTTCTGTTTTCCATTTTAAGCACATGTTTTACAGCCACTTTATTTTTGCTCATACCCATTATTGGATGAAACCGTTGACTGGCAGTGCTTTGTTTCCATCCCATGGAATTTCTAAATTAAATTGCGACTATTGTCATTTTTCACTTATTTGAGAAAACAGGTAGCCATCTGGGTGGGACTGCGACTTACTCACATCTGAATAACCTTGTCAGGACTGCCTCCTACAAACCATCCTCAGGGTTATTTTAGTTCAAACACTGATCATGTCTATGCCCGACTGTTGCAATGGGATCTACGTGGTCTCACGGCTCGGGCACTACACCAATCAAAGAGCGTAGCATACAACTCATCTGCAAACTAATTACTGGGTCTACATCCCACCTGCTATGCATTTCCTCCATTGGCGGCTAGTGAATTAGTGAAGTGACTTCACGATAAGGCATACAACCTCTTTGACATATCATCCAATGTTTGCCTAGACACCTAATGTTGAATGGCCAGAAGTGCTAAATTGCCGATAGCCTTGATACAAGCATCTTGGGTGGTGCAATCCCTGCAGTGTCAAGTCTCCTCCACCTGGAGTAAACTCTTGACGCCTCTCCGCCTACAGACGGCCCATGTAACATTCACACCGAATGTTGTGAACGCTCTCTTGCTCTTCTTTGGCTACAGCTCCTAATGGACTAAGAGTTTTCACTAGATCGCTGAAGCACCCACTGATTGCGTTGGCATTCCTATGGTGCCCCCCCACCCTTTTTTGGTAGCCAAACTTTGTTGTACTGAACTCTGAAGCTTGTGGCTTGATGTGCATTACAACACCCCCCAATAAATAAATAGATAAATATTGGTGCATCGACTCAGTCTTTCCCAAGAGCATTTGGCTGAAAGGAAGACAGTTTTGGGTGAAATCACAATGGCAAATTGCCTAGTGGTGTATAGAGCGTCATATGAATGAGCATCTTTTGGACAATAGATTTGAGTGTTTTCGATCAATATTAAAAGTGTTAAGACCACACGCAGCAACACCGGTTCGATCCCCGGGTCCTCGCTTAGAAACCTCTGGGTATTAAGCGCGTTATAAATAACTTATAATATCATATCATATCTGGGGTGGGTCACATATATCTTGATACTGATCTACTGCTCACCTGTATCCTCAGAGTGAAACACAGTCATGTCTTTGGGTTCTAGGACTTTCATGCTATTCCTGAACTCCATGAAAGGTCTTCCGGGCACTGAACGACCATTAGGTCGTCAGCCTCTCTGCCCCATATTGAACCAATGAGAGGTTAGAAAAAGATATCCCATGCTCCCCCTGGGTGAAGTACCTTCTGCAAACACATCGGGCACCATCCAGGCACGACACATGAAAACTATCTTTGCAGTGGAAACAAGACAAGACCAACATTGTGCAGGCCAACGTGCAACCTAACCTCCCTGTTCTGACACATGCATCTGCACAACCCACTCCATGCAGAACACATTGGAAAACTGAGCAAAGATGAGCAATGTCTTGAACCAGCAGGGCCACGGTGGTGCGTGTGATCTAGTGTGTCTTTTACAGTGATGTTGGGAGGATTGAGGGCTAGCAAATCAGGTTCTGGTTCATGGTGACACACTGCTGTGCTGCCAACCTGGTATGTAAAAAAACAGCAGAGAGAATTGGGTTCTAGATATTAAAAACTCCTGTGCTGAGCTCTGTGTTAGGTTTTTCTGTTTTGGATTAGTCTCTGCAAGGTCACAGATTGGAAGAGGATAGCCCAGCACCACTTGTAGGAACATTGCAGAGAGTCCTGCTTACCTTGCAACTGTAGGTTTTGTGTTTAACCTTATAAATATGAAGATAAGATCTCACACTGGTTGCTGTGTCTTAGATTGTGTTTCTTTTATTGTCCAAGTGTAGACACATAGGCGGTAAGGGGTTAACGGCAACGGTAAGGGTGCCGTTGCTGTTAACCCCTTACCGCCGCATTACGAGGTCCCTTTGCGGGAGCCGCTAAGGGACCAGGGAGCTAAGAACGGGCCCGCTGTTAGCTCCATCCCCATTCCCATTGAGCCCTATGGGGGCTTGAATGGGAATGGGGAATGGTTCTCAGAATGGGGACTTACCGGGTCCTCCAAGGTTGGAATGACCCAGTAAGTCCCTATTCCGAGAACCTGGACCCTGAATGCAGAGTGCTAATAGTACCATGGCTACCTCCTACCTCGTAATGAGGCCCATAGTCTAAAGGGTGGTAAGCCGACACGTGTTTTGATCCCAGAGGGTCCTTCTCAAGGCAGTTATAAATAGGTTGGTCTAGGGGATGTTACCCCTGAGAATTCTAAAGGATGCCGTTGGGCAGTTTCTTCAAGTGAAAGGGCGGTGGCTGGTCCTTGGCTAATGCCGTATTCTTGCAGGTATGTTGGTATGTTAAAAACCCACTGTGGTTTTTCCTGGATGCTGTTCTTCACTGAGCAGGTACAGAAAGTTGTGATCGATCTCTTCCAGGACGCATGTGTTACCTTACACACCATAATATGGTTAAACAACTTGAAAGGAATCTCTGACCAGAGCAGTGGGGTTTGTTTATACACCACCATGGGGATCTCATCAGGCCTGCCTGCTCTTGAAGAGTTATCCTTCAATATCTCTTGATAAATGGCATCTCTATCGAAAATCTTTGACCACCTTGAGTGTTCCCAGACATCTTCACCTAATCCGAGACAGGCAATATTGGCATGTATCTTGGAAAAATGGGATTTCTGGCAGCTACTCCAACCATGTTGGTTTGTGCATAAGACTGAGAAAACTCTGCTTTCTGAATTAGGTCCCAGAAACTATTATCTAGTTTGGACAAAAGAGTGTTCAACATTTCTTCTGCAGCAGAATTGTTTTGCTGGATTTTATCCAATTTCTAAACCCTTTGTTTCAGGGGGTTATTTTGAGCTACCAAATCAAGGGAGTTGTTATATCTTAGTTTATGCAGGCTTTGTTTGAGAGTCTTCTCTTTTGTTGCGACTACCTCATGAAAATGATGACGTCTAGCTCCCGGGGGATGGAATGCTTGCCGTTCTTTCTCAGAAAGCGACCTGCCAGTAAGTGTGGGGTTTCAAGAATTCCAGCTAATTCCTTGTTCTAACATCCTAGGTTGGTCTGCCACCACTGACCCATGTCCGAGTTAAAGTCCATTACAATTCTAGAAGTCCCCCAAATTCTGTTTTCTTCCCCCATTTATTGTGAGATTGGTATGTACCAGAGAATAAATCCTGCTTTGGATACTCATCGTTGTGAGAAAATGAAACCTGGCATGATCGCTCAACGCCGAGGGGTAGAACTTACAAAATGTGCAATTATTATACAATTTGTGTGATAGAAACATGTAATCGATGATTGAATGACCCCTGCCTCTCTGCCACATAGGTTGAGGTGGCCTATCTTCTCGTAGGTGCCCGTTTGCCATACACAGACCCCATGCATTCATTAACTCCAGAAAACTTGGCGGCCTTAATTTAGATTCCATTTTGTACAGCTCATCCGTAACTGATGATGGCGATATACAATCAGCATTACAATCACACGCCACAATGACCTCACCAATTTGTGTCGCACCTGCAGACCATACAAAGTGTCCAGTCCAAGGGACTACAGGTCTATAATATCCCAGCATGCAAGAAGTCAGTCAGGATGAATTACACAAGGAAAGAAAGAGGAGTAAAGAACTCAATGGGAGATGACGGGTGCAAAGATCAGGAGCTACGGAGGAGGAAGTGAAGCGTTTGGCGCTGGAGCCAGGGTTGAGGCTAGACACAACTCAGGAAGGCCTGGGCAGGGGATCAGGTAATAAAATTGCAGCAGAAATTTCACCAGTAAAAGAAATAGCAGCAAAATTGCTGTGGTTTGACACGGTAAAGGTTTACCCCATTATACCATTTAAGGGGAGCAGGGGTTGCAGGAGTTTCCTCCGCTCCCCTTAAATGGTATAATGGGCCTGGAGGTTGCAGGGGTGTACCCCGCATCATTTACATGATTGTGGCAGCAAAACCACAGCATTTTTGCAGTGATGTGTTGTATCCACGGCCATTTTTGCTGCGATTTTAAGACATGGAACCCTGGCCAGAAACTGGGAACTCAAGCAACCCTATACATCCCAGAGTTGGGGAGGAGTCGATGTAGATTGAGAAAGGACGGGAGACTCTATAGTGGAGGAGAAGCCCATGAGTGTTGAGACAGAAGCTGGCCAAATTCTGCCCAGAGGTCTGTGGGTTGGCAATGAGGTTGGAGGGCACCAGGAGGAGCTTGCTGTGGTTACCTATGAGTACTAACAGTGGTCCAACAGGAGGTCGCACACCTGATAGGGAGGAGAAGAAACTAGCAGGTGGCTGAAAGATTGGAATCTGAGTGAGAGTTAGAGCACCTTGCTAGAACCAGGAGGAGAGGGCCTTATCCTAATTCAGAAAACAAGCAGAGTTCAAGGAACTAGAGGGTCGTTCCTAGCAGGTGGTGAAGTAGGGTGATTCTTGAGACCTGCAGTATATCAGGCGGTTAGAAGGACTGATTTCCAGGCAATGGAAGAAGAACGGGAGGAGAAGGATGAAAGGAAAATTCTGGACAGGGAGAAGAAGGAACATCAGGAGGTGATTAGATGGAGTATGTGGGAGACACTGAACTGTGGGGCCCAAAGGAGCAAATATGGCAGGAGAGGCAGAGGGAGGACAATGGGGGAAAGGGGTACCACACACAAAGGGGTAAAGCAGTCAGAAGCCTTCCCGTCTATGAGAGAGTAGTTGAGTAGAATAACTGGTCATGAAGTATAGAGAAGGGTCAGAAGATAGACATGAAGTTCCCACCTAAGAACAGGAGGAGGCAGGTTGCAAAGTAGGAAAGACAGAAGCGGGGAAAGAAAGAACTGTAGCAGTGAAGAAGAGACAGGGCAGTATCAAAATAATAAAACAGGGAATTGAAAATGACATGGGAGATAGCCATGATCAGGAGGGAGGTGTGGTACCCAGAAGAACTCCGGGGAGGTCACTTGGAAAGATCTGCTCCATAAAGTTAGCATCCCTTTCAATCTATGATTCTCTTCCAGCCCACCTCTGAGCTGCCCCAGAACGCCAGACCTGCAGCCCATCTCTTCCAGCTGTGGAAATGACGAGAAATGCAGGATGAATTACTTTTACACGCCATCAAGAGTTGTCCCGGGAATTGAGGCTTCTGGACGAAGGTCAGGCCAGAGGCTGAATGGAAAAGACGGGCGTGGGATCCCCTGAAACTCACACAGGGAGCTGTACAGGAAGACCCAGCAGGGCAGTGAGCTGGCACCAGGAATCAAACCCAAGACTGGAACAATCAAGAAGCAATCTTGACAAGCCACACAGTGGAGGGGAGGGGCCCCGTTGCTGTGATGAAGCAAAGTATGTGGACGTCTGAACTTTTAGTAGACTTGGCAAAGACCTGCCAGTTTGGTTAAGTTTACATTCTCCTTTTTTGTTGTTTTGCCCAAAAAGCTGTATGTTTTCCCGGATAAACATAAATCAACTAAAGTCGGCTATCCTGTATGATCCACTGAACCCTTGGCGGATATGTTTCCGCATCTTTGTGTGTTCCTTTGTATCTGCATGCTCTTCTGCACACCTGCATGCGTGTTTATATGGGTGCATGTGTTTTGTGCGCTTATTAATATATTTTCCCCATGCATATGTATGCATCTTTCGCACACAAAGGTATGCTTATACCTTTCTGCGTTTCGATGGGTGTGTGTTTTTGTGCATGTGTTTTATTTTCGGTGTAAATGTGTGTGCTCACATGCATGTCTTCATCTTTCCGTGTATCGATCATTTAAACTCGGTTCGTATGCTCACGAATTTCTCTGTGTTTGCAAAATGTTTCTATGTGTATTTGTTTCAATGCATGCGTCTGCGTGTGTGTTTGTGTCTCTATGAATATGTATGTGATATGATTTGGCATTTGTAACGCGCCTGTACACAAGTGTTTCAAGGTGCGACGAGGCGAGGGAGGGGAAGCAGAGGGAAGACGGAGACAACGATCCTACTAGGCCAGATGACCTTGAGATGGCCCAAGTGCATGTGGTTCTTGTAACCATTTTTTGTATGTATTCTTATGTATATTTCTTTGTGCTTTTGTATATCCCAACATCTTTTTTTGTTTATGCATATTTATGTGGATTTTGTGTGATCGCACTTTTGTGTATCACTGTGTTCATGTTTATGTTTCTGGGTGTGTTTCGATATATTTGTGTGCAGTTTTGTGTATCTATTTGTGGTTTTCTGTTCCTTTGTTTTTTTTTTCTGTGTATCTGCTTGTGTTTTGGTTAATCTATGCATGTTTCAATGTATCAGATTCGTTTTCTTGTGTATCTGTGTGTTTTTGATTGTTGTTTCTGTCTATCTGTGCATGTTATGTTAGCACTACTTGTAGAGCACACGATCGCCCAGAGGTATCATGGCACTAATGGGAGAGAAACAATGGTAATGGGGGGCAAGCACAAGGAGATTCTAAAATAGGAGAGTTTTTAGTTAGCAGGGAACGAAAAATGATTGTCCATGGCATGGAGGGAATGTGGCAGCTCGTTCCACAGGGTGGAAGCAGACACTGAAATTGGCGCAACCACTAATCCTGGCCCACCAAAATCTAGGGACCTGGATCAAAAAAACAGAGACACAGCACAAGACTTGAGAAAGAGTATAACAATAACACATTTGTTGCAGAAACTCAGCACCAAGGTGGTGAAAAGCCCTGTGAATGATAGAGAGTGATTTAAATTCAATGCAACGATTGACAGGGAGCCAATGAAGGCAGCACAGCGTGGGAGAAATATGATCCTGCATAGATTCACTGGTGGCCACTCTGACTGCAGTGTTTTGGAGTATCTAAAGCTGGTGGAGTATATATGCAGGTTGGTAAAGAGAGAGAGAGTTGCAGTAGTCCGGTGAGCCAAAAAAAGAGGCTGCCACTACAGGTGCTCGTAAGTCAGGGGGCAGGAAAGGAAAACCTTTCTAAGAATTTTAAGCTTAAAGTAGCCTCCCTGACAAACATAGCTGACCTGGACTTCCAGAGAAGGTATGGTGAGTTTATAACACCCAGGCCCCTGACAATGGCAACAGGTTTAGGGAATTAATTGGAAAAAGTGGCCACAGCTCAGGCATCCAGACTGATGTCTCAAGGGAGGCCCGCACAATTAAGACCTCATCCAATCACTGACTGCAGACAAGCAGCACCTGATGTTAACAGACTCCTCAGAAAGGGCTAGATTGAGAGGGACCACAATCTGGGTATCATCTACATAGATGAAACAGCAGAGGCAGATGGATTGGATGAGGGAAGCCAAAGGTTACATACAGACATTGAAGAGAATGGTCGACAGAGCTGAGCCCTGTAGAATGACACGGGTGACAGAAACAGGGGCAGACCGGAAGGGAGGTAGAGAGATGGCCGAGAGCAGTCAACCAAAAAAGAGCAAAACCAAGCCAGCACAGGGACAGAGATACTTGCAGCAATCAACCTTTGAATTAAGATGGTCTGCACAATGGTGTTGAATGCTGCCAATAAATCAAGCAAAATCTGAGCTTGGACACCCCCCCCCCCTGATCAGTGAGCATAACAAATAGTACACACTTGAAACCAGGACAGTCTCAGTGCCTCGTCTGGGATGAAATCCGGACTGGAAAGAGTTAAAAAAAACACGATTCTTGCAGAAAGATGCAGAGGAAAGGGGTGACGAAGGACTCTAGAGTTTTCATCGAGAAAGGGAGTAGGGAAATGGGGAAATAATTCACTGGGAGAATGGGGTCCAAAGAGGTATTTTTCAAGAGAGGAAGGGCTAAGGCGTGCTTCAAAGCTGATGGAAAAAAGCTTGTACTTAACAAGTGGTAAAATGCCTTGGTAAGCAAAGGAGCAAGATCAGCAATACAGACTTTCACCACAGAAGGTTGAGTAGGATGCAGAGGAGAAGGTGATTTTAGTTTAGAAATGGCCAAAGCGATATCCTTAGGTCCTAAGACAGGGAAAAAGGACCAAGACAGGTTGGCTAACAGAATGGTTGGACAATTTCCATTACGATTAGGGACAGGGATATAATTGGCAATTGTAAGTTGTGTCTTGTCAATTTTAGTGATGAAAATGGTCGATAAGGAGAGGCAAAGTTACTGTGAGGGCATCCCGGAAGTGCAGAGAGAAGAGCTAGTAGCAAGAGACAGAATACCTGAGACCTGCCACACTACCGCTGACATCACTGACCCCCCTAGAGTGTTGAGAAATCATGCTTACCCCCCAGAGTGATGGTGTGAAACACTGCTCATGCTGTGGTCCTCATCATCTTCCACCACCCCTTCTGGGAGGTCTTCTTCATTTGGGTGTACAGGGCTTAGCCCATCCCCTGCAGTCTTCCCCCCGGTCGCCTTTGCTTCTACCCAAGCTTTGAGGCAGCTCAGAAACTCAGGTTTATTAAACTTAGTGCTGTGGGGGTGTCCCCTCTCTTGACATAGGACATGTAGGACAGCCTTGGTCATGTCTTTCACAGTCTCTATGTTAAGATGCATAATTAGTACAAATACCTATAAGTGTCTAAATGTTGCCTGCAATAGTACTTTTATCTTTGGATGACTAAGCTGTGTACAAGGCTACAACTAGATCTGACCACCTGCCACCAATGTGACAAAGCAACTTTTGTGGCAGCAGTGGTCCAGGGATGAATATCGGTTTCTAAACCATCAATCAGCCCCACACCTCTATTACACCAGAAGGGATCCAAACAGTGTGGAAACATAAGCACATTATAAACCTCCTTGTCCAATTTTGGTAACGTGGACAGAATTGCAGGCTTATCTCAGAAAGGTTATGGATTGTTGGTTAGTTGCAATACAGAGAAAGTCCAATGATAAAGGGACTGTTCAGTCAAAGGTGTATACAATATCTACTTTAATATTATCACAACAGACCGTCATATCAACACTATGAAATACAGGCCACCCTGTAAAGGAATGGAGAGGACAGACAGTTTCAAAGAAAGAAAAGGGATGCATTCTGGATACTGACAGTAGGGTAGTCGATATGGTCAATAATCACAACAGTTCAAGGTTACTTGGCATCTGCACAAAGGGAGCAATGGATCTTAAAATGTCTCTAGCGGACTTCCAGGAAGGACCAGGGGGACAGAACCACAATGTACCTTGGGATGTAGGCATTCTTGGTGCTCAACAGGATCGAGTCAGCTTCAGTGTACTTTGCAGGCTTCGGTGACAGAGTTCAATATGGGAGAGAGCAGAGTGTATCAGGCGGCAGAACACCTCAGTGAGCGAAGCTAGACTAACGGCTGCAGGCTGGCCTACACAAAGGCTTGAGGTCAGAGGTCCTTGTCTCAAAGCTGAAGTACTGCTCGAGATGTCTCAGATGTCTTTTAGAGACTGCGGTCTAACAACGGTCAGTGTTGCAGTCGGTTGCAGCTCGAGAAACTCAACTAGCTCAAAAATGTCCTTTAAAGTGGTTGTCAGTAGATGTTTGTTGATGTACTTCTCCTAGCTACTTCATTGGGCTTGTGTTGTCCTATAAAGCAGGCTGCCCAAAAGGGAGGAGTGTGTTGCAGGCAGCTGCCTTATGCTTGGTTTAGGGTTCAGGGACTCACTGCACTTCCCAATTAGGAAGCTTGCTGCAGAGCCTAGCAGGGCACACAGTGTGCTGGCTGGGTACGGGTTCTGGAGCTGCTGGAGGGTCCTCTATATTCAATATCTCCCTCTGTTCCATGGGAGAGTGCAAGGGAGGGATCTTGCTTCCCTCTTGGAGGTCCAGGCCTTTCTTCACTAGCGTGAGGTGTAAGGCACACTGGACCTTCAGCAAGGTGCAATGATGAGCACTTCCTTCTGCTTCTGTTGAAGCCTTCAGGTGATCTGCCATAAGAGGCGCTCGACAATCTTTTAAAGCGAAATGGACCACAGAGATTGGTGTAGGCTAATCCTACCTTAATGAACCAAACATGGGTCTCCACCAATAATTTCATGTATGCGTGAGGTCATAAACAGAGCGCTTTACAACAGAGAAGGTAAAGGTGTGAACAAATGTAATACTAAGTCCCACCCATATTCCTGTATGTTTCAGATTAAAGGGTCTCTCTGGTTAATCAAACTCTCTGTGGTTCCTGATTAAAGCGACAGGTCTCCTCGAGGATGCAGTGAGACCAGACTCCCTGGCTCTTGCAAACCACAGGGTGCCCCTGCCGGGTTAAGTACTGTAAACAGGCCGTCCCAGCCATTAACGCTCAATGTCAATTGATGCTGAGGCCAGGTGCTGACTTCGGTTGACACAGTGCATATGAATGTTTGTTGTGGTTTCCTGTCTCCTTTGATAAACTCTTCAGATGGGTGCATTGTGGGCCTGTTTGAAGTCCCTTCTATGTGTAAGTTAATCACTGCCACCAGCTGTAGGTCCCAACCATAAAGACATGGTTGATCCATGGATGCTTTGTTAATTAGGCTGGCCATGGCTGGTGGAATGTCTGTCCTCCCTCTTCTGGACATGCATTGTGTACTCCTCCTGTCATGTCCCAACTAAATATGACAGGTTGGGACTGCACCTGTAGGCTGTGTCCACCGAGATTGCGCAGGTCTGTGCCTATGTCATGCGTCGAGCATGGGATAATGAGTTTAGATTAGCGCCACACCTTTTAAATTTCATTAAAAAAGTTATAAAAAGCCCAGGCGAGCGCACACCCATTGTGCAGTCGGTCGAATTCCTCACAGAGTGGTTAAGAGCTGACTCAAATTGGCCCATAAAATGATTGCACTTGGCTACAAAGATGGCATAATGGTATACCCGTGAAGTCTGCTTAAAAACAGCTTTCACCAAAGGGCAGTAGCTGGTACGCCAGCGTCTTTCTGTCTGACAACGGCAAAGTCAGAGTTCAGCAATATAGGGGGAAAACCAAGGCTCTGAAGGGCAGAGCCGAGGTTTGGAAGGAAGAAACAGGTCTAAGAGATCAGCTACAGTGAGGAGGCCTTGAAAGGTAGAAGACATGCCAAGAGCTTCTACAGAGAGACAAACAGTCTTAACCACATTCTGAATAATGCTGCCCTTAATGGCATGCCATCTCCGTTTGGGAATACAAGGTAAAGCGGCAGGACAGGAAAGAGGAGAAAGAAAATAGACAAATTGAAGAATACAATGATCCATCCAAGGGACAGGTAGGCAGGGAGACACATTTGCCAGGGAAGGGGAAGAGAACACCAGATGAAGTGTGGGAACACCAGATCAAGTGTGGGAACGCCAGATCAAGTGTGGGAACGCCAGATCAAGTGTGGGAACGCCAGATCAAGTGTGGGAACACCAGATCAAGTGTGGGAACACCAGATCAAGTGTGGGAACACCAAATCAAGTGTGGGAACACCAGATCAAGTGTGGGAACGCCAAATCAAGTGTGGGAACACCAAATCAAGTGTGGGAACACCAGATCAAGTGTGGGAACGCCAGATCAAGTGTGGGAACACCAGATCAAGTGTGGGAACACCAGATCAAGTGTGGGAACACCAGATCAAGTGTGGGAACGCCAAATCAAGTGTGGGAACGCCAGATCAAGTGTGGGAACACCAGATCAAGTGTGGGAACACCAGATCAAGTGTGGGAACACCAGATCAAGTGTGGCACCCACATTATGGGTTGGACCAGTAACTAGCCGCTTCATCAAAAGAATGTTCATGGAAGACATGTATCTGTGTGTATATTTGTGCATGATTTAGGGGCAGGGGTTTGTGTGCGTGCACGCGTGCGTGTGCGGATGTGTGTGTGTGTGTCTGTGTGCTGGTGTGTGCATGCCTTTGTGTGTGTTTCAACACTTCTGTGAGTGTACCCGTGTGTCTCCACATTGCTCCCTCCTTCGGTCCCTTTTACATTGGCTCGGAGCCATGAGAGCCTGTCTTACCACGGGCAGGGCACCTTTCGGGACCTCCCTGATTGCATCAACACCCTGGGAGTTCCCAGACGATAAATAATACTTTGAAAGAGTCATTGCCTCCTCGTCCATAATTCACCTCCTTCCACTTCTCTGCGCAGAAGCGAGACAGCGTTGCAGGATTCAGCTCTCGGCCCTAGCTCCTCGCTGCATGCATGTCTAGGTGATGACTCTAGGCACATAATGTGCAATTCTTTCTGCCCCTTTCATTTACCTTGCCCCCCGAAAAGTAGGGGGTAACGTGGGGGTAGAGGAGCTAAGAATGTGTGGCTCAACAGTTCTCCTCCAGTGCTGGTGCATTTGGCAAGTCTGGAGGCAGGTCACCAGCCAATCATAGTGGGGTGGAGAACATTCACAGGGCTTAATTCGTGGAAGTTTTGCCCTATGAACTATTTTCATTCATATTTTTGCAGAGCAAAGTCTCCTTGCACTGCAAAAGTATTTCTTTACACCACGCTACATGGGCCTAATTCAAATAGAATGTAATTCGGCCCATTTAGCATGCTGCAAAGAGTACATTTGCAGTGCAAAGTGACCTTGTTCTGCAACAATGCACTTTGCACCGCTCTGTGAATTAGGTCCCATTCAACGTGTTTGTTGGCAGTGCAAAGTCACTTTGTACCACGCTAAATGTTTCATGAATTAGGCCCATAGTGCCCTGTCCTGCAGAGGGGGGACGGTGTGGCCTGCACAATATTGCCGTGGACTTGGAGTAGATCTCTGTGACAGTAGCCTCCTTCCGGTCTGCAGCACCTGCGCCCCAAGTCGACCTGTGTGAGGCTGATCTCCTGCAGGTGAAGTGGCAATGGTATATGCACCTGTGCCTGCAGGAGAACTGGATGCGCCCAACTCCTGCATTTGTTCTGCACAAAGCGCGTGCACCCACTTGCAGTATGGGAAGGCAGGGGCATTAGCATAAGGACATGTGCTGAAACGTGACACGTTCACAGCGTGCTGCATCTTCGTTCTATTTGTCACTTGTTCACAGAGGTTGAAGTGTACTGTGAATCATTGGTACGCCGTACCACTAGTTCGTTTGCTTTTCAAAGAGCGTACCTGCAAGTCAAAGGCTCAAGAAAAGCATTCTGGGTGCATTATCTTTCGATCAGCTCAAATCAAGCACTGCCAGTGCTCACTAACTGTCGCAGCTGTGCCTGCCAACTGATGCTTTGACAAAAACGTCGCTGTTTTTTGCAGGGACATTATTACATTGAACTTGCTGGGGACACCCCTGCAACCCCCGTTTTTTGTATTTTTTGTATATGGGAGCTGGGGACTTAATCACAGCCCATCCCCATACATAATGTCACCATATATAATGTCACCAATGGCTTTTCCCTGACAAAATTATCAGGGTAATTCATCGAATTTCGCACAAAAGTGGCGCACGCGGCTGGCACACAGTGTGCACGTGCGAATGTCTGTGCCAGCCTCGTGCGCTAAAATCAATTTCCGCGCACAGCGTATTCATGGATTTTCGCCTCCAAAACCAGCCGTGGTGCAGAGTGGCGCAGCAACCCTGCAGCAGCGCCAGTTATGCCACCAAGAACGCCCCTAGCGCAGGGAAAAGCCATCAAAATCCCCAATCCAGTGCAAAGGGCTGCGCTAACCCTGGGCCAGTTTACAGGGCTGCCAAACAGCAAACGCCAAGCGGGGAACGTGTATTACGGGGGTTCGCGGGAAGTTTCACACGCTAAAGGGCCTGTGCGAGTGCGGTACGTGTATAACTGGGGTTTGCAGGAAGTTTCACATGCGATTTCAGCAAGGTATGTGTATTACAGGGTTTTGGAGGAAGTTTCACACGCGAAAGGGCCTGTGCCAGTGGGGTACGTGTATAACTGGAGTTCGCAGGAAGTTTCACACGCGATTTCAGCAGGGTACGTGTATTACGGGGTTCGCGTGAAGTTTCACATGCGGAAGGGCCTGTGCGAGTGGGGTACGTGTATAACTGGGGTTCGCGGGAAGTTTCACACACGATTTCAGCAGGGTTTGTGTATTACGGGGGTTCGCGCGAAGTTTCACACGCGAAAGGGACTGTTCGAGTGGGGTACATGTATAACTGGGGTTCGCGGGAAGTTTCACACGCAATTTCAGCAGGGTACGTGTATTACGGGGGTTCGCAAGAAGTTTCACACGCGAAAGGGCCTGTGCGAGTGGGGTACGTGTATAACTGGGGTTCGCGGGAAGTTTCACACGCAATTTCAGCAGGGTACGTGTATTACGGGGGTTCGCAGGAAGTTTCACATGCGAAAGGGCCTGTGCGAGTGGGGTATGTGTATAACTGGGGTTTGCGGGAAGTTTCACATGCGATTTCAGCAGGGTACGTGTATTACGGGGGTTCGCGGGAAGTTTCACACGCGATTTTGCTGTCAGAGCGAGGTATGTGAATTTCAGGGGTGCACGGTGAGTCCTACATGTGAATTGGCAGTGTGGGTCCTCCCAGGTGTTCCCTTTACACCCCCCACGGCACCTGCAGGCAGCCCACACCACAGGGGACTACCCCCCATCCCTGGTCATGTCCAGCAGGCAGCCCTACCTCCCAGCAGTCAGGGGCACCTGCCAGCAGGCCCCCACATATGTCCCCCTGCACCCCCACCCCACAGCAGTCAGGGGCACCTGCCAGTAGGCCCGCACACATGTCCCCCTGCACCCCCACCCCCCAGCAGTCAGGGGCACCTGCCAGCAGGCCCCCACACATGTCCCCCTGCACCCCCACCCTCCAGCAGTCAGGGGCACCTGCCAGCAGGCCCCAACACATATCCCCCTGCACCCCCACCCCACAGCAGTCAGGGGCACCTGCCAGCAGGCCCCCACACATGTCCCCCTGCACCCCCACCCAACAGCAGTCAGGGGCACCTGCCAACAGGCCCCCACACATGTCCCCCTGCACCCCCACCCCCAGCAGTCAGGGGCACCTTCCAGCAGGCCCCCACTCATGTCCCACACATGTCCCCCTGCGCCCCCACCCCCCAGCAGTCAGGGGCACCTGCCAGCACGCCCCCACACATGTCCCCCTGCACCCCCACCCCCCAGCAGTCAGGGGCACCTGCCAGCAGGTCCCCACTCATGTCCCCCTGCACCCCCACCCCCCAGCAGTCAGGGGCCCCTGCCAGCAGGCCCCCACCCATGTCCCCCTGCACCCACACCACCCAGCAGTGCAGGGCACCTGCCAGCAGGCCCCCAGTCATGTCCCACTCATGGCCCCCTGCACCCCCACCCCCCAGCAGTCAGGGGCACCTGCCAGCAGGCCCCACTCATGTCCCACTCATGTCCCCCAGGACCCCCACCACCCCATCATTGACAGGCACCTGCCAGCAGGCCCCGACAAATGTCCCCCAGCCAACACGTCATCACAATCCAGATCCCTGGCTCTTATGGCCACACAAATCCCACCCCACGCCACCCAGTCCAAACACACAACCAATCTTTACATCCACTCCAAATTGAAATCACCATTACATGATAGATCACAAATAAGCAGTATGCACATGAGTACAAGTCTGTCAGACCCACACAATGGCAACACATGACTGAAAAAACCCACATTGTGACATGCATGAAACCAATGAGAGAAGACCACACGTTGAAGTAAGAAACAAAAATGTATTCAAGTCAAACTGAAGGGAATTAAATAAAAACACACAATATTGCCAATAATAATCAAAATGCAGCATGTCCCAAAAAATGATAAATAAATAAAATGAGAATACAAATTAATCCAAACGAAAATGTGTCCAAAGTCACTGTCCAACAAAGCAAATCCAAAGGGAAAGAAAAGCGTAATATCCATTGCTCCATGTTGAAGAAAAATAAAGATAAATGAGAAAAATCCACTGTAAAACTATGTACAAATAGCAAATCCAGGGTCGTTGAGCCCAACGACATAAATGAAACCTACAATGAAACCTACCTAATTACTAACTATATACAAAAATGTGGGGCATAGTCCATGCACCCCAAATGAAAGAAAAAAGAAATGAAACTTAACTCTAATGAACTATATACAATGGCGGCGGGCAAGTCCAATGGCTCACTTGTTGATGTCATGGGCCAGGGCATCATCGAACTCCTGTTTAATGTCTTGGAGGCGGGCCTGTTCTCTGTCCCCGAGGTCTCGCAGGGATAACGCCATGTCCACCTCCAAACTCCCTGCGAATTCCCTCGAAGCACTCAGCCCACCTCAGCGCCCTGCACATGGAGTTCTCCGCCCTGACCATTGTGAGCCGTGCCTCCTCCGCCCGCCGCCGCTCCGCACCTATCTGCTGGCCCAACCGCTGCCACATGGAAGAAACTCCCATTCCAGGATCCTCCTGCCCTCCGGCCGATGCCTGCCCCTCTTATGTAGATGGCCCCGAGCCATGATGCCTCCCACGTTGAGCCTGCCGCTGCCTCAGACGCAACTGCCTCGGCCAGAACGACGGCATCCAGGCTGATGGAATCCACCGATGCCGTCGTGCACGTGCCCTGCTCGATGATGCTGGCACATCCTCCATCTGCTGGGGTCCAGTTGCTGTGGTGTCCATCCCTACTGGACCTCCGACTCCCGACTGTGGCAGGGATGGGATCCCCACTGAGCTGGCTGTGTTGGTCAGGGCAGGTCCACAGGGGGCCCTGGTGGCATCTGGGCCAGAAGACGGCATGGAGAACGACTGGCACATAGTCTCCACAGAGGAGGAGAGGGCGCCAGGGTGGCCGACACAAGTACAAAACCCCCGACCATGGACACTCTGAACTGGTCCACATTGGCAAGCCGCTCTTCGTGATGCCGTGCATGCTCCCCCGGGAAGCACGCACATCATCACGAATGTCACGCGTGCGCAACGCGACACCAATCAGGACCTTCTCCATGCGGCTAGGGGTCCCCTCGTCCGCAGGTAGAGGAGTGTCAGATGACATGGACATCCCCCCTACCTGCAGACAGGCCTGGTTTGTGGCATCCCTTCTGGTGCATGGTGGTGCAGTCACAGGGTCAGGGACAGCTACATGCACAGGCCCCTCCGTGGTGGCCTGTGCTGCCTCCTGCCCCTGGCCCTGGACTGCACCACTTGCACCAGTGGTACCACCCACACAAAGGCCCATGTGCGGCTCAGTAGCGGCCTCCTCCTCCTCCTCTGTGGAAACCACCAACCTGGATGGCTCCACACCGTCTTCCGCCGTTGCAAGCCCCTGTGGGGGCTCACCCACCCCTTCTGCTGCAGCCGTAGTGGCAGACGCAGCACCAGTCCCCTCACTCCCAGACGATGGTAAATTCTGGGAGGGTGACTGGGCCTTGCGTCACCGGCCGGTGGGGGCATCCCCACCACTTTGCTCCACAGTGCCGTCTCCGACCTCTTCATCACTTGGCGCTGTGTAGACGGAGACATAGAACACAAGAATCAGGGTACTGTACAATGGTCCCCTAGAAAGGAAGCAATAGCAGATGAGTGGCACTGTCAAACATCACTTCCATCATGTCCCTCCACAACACATGGGTCAGTGCAGGCAAAACACATGCAGTAACAGGCATGGCGCATGCTATGAACATTAGCATACATGTCCAAGGGACTCTTGAAACATAAAATGCTGGTTTGAAACTCACATGCATCATGGGTCATGCCTATCACATGCACACACTTCACCGTGGTTTATCCATCTGGCCTTGTACACCCCAGACACAGTGGAAACAAGGATGAGTAGGCTGCATCAGTGAATCTGAACATTGTCACAGACATGCGTCATGCATCCATGGCATTTACAAGTCACAGACACGCAAGTCAGACACACAGACATGGACACCATACATGTCCATGACAGCAGCACCCATCTCTCACCCCCCATCCATGTCCAATAACAGAGGAAGGCATGCATTAATGTGTGAATTCCGCATGCTGCTCCGCATGTTGCATTGTAAGACATGCACCAACCATGTGGTTCACACATTACTGGTCTCACATGCATGACCAAAGTGTCCCTGCACACACACATACGTACATGGCCTATGTCACACATACATGCAAGTATCAGACAACCAGCACCCTGTAACATGCCCTGTCTCACACAGCAATGCCTGGCCACTTACCGCTCAACTCTGGACGAGTCTGCCTCCGAAGGATCTGGGCGTGGAATGCTGGGCCTACTCGTTCCAGGACCCTCATCTGGATGGTACTCATGCTGCCCCCGAGCCCTCCACGAGGCGCTGGGCCTTGTTGAGGGTCCTGGACCTTAAGTCCTCCCAGCCCTTCCTGACTTGCTTGATGTTGTGGGTTGCCACCCCCTCCGCGTTGATGGCAACCACAAAGTCATTCCAGATCCTATCCCGTCCTTCATTGTTGGCACGTGATGTTCCGAAGAGGGCATCATAATGCCCCAGGACATGCTCCACCAGGACACCAACTTCCTTCTGACTGAAGCTGGTGGCCCTCTGCCCCTCTGGCTGGGGGTCACCAGTGGTCTCAGATGGTGTTTGCCCCGACATGGCGACCCCCGAGGCAGGCGTGGATGGGCAACTGGGTCCTGGGGCTGGGCTGTGGAGCGATGGTATCCCAGTAGGGAGTCTTCTGTTCCAGCAGGGGTGGACACAGCAACTGGACCCCTGCAGATGGCTGATGTGCAGGCACCAAATAGCACGGCACGTGGGCAGCAGGCAGTAAGGCAGCAGCAGATAGCAGGTGGAAGCGTGCTCGGGGCTCTGGGGGGCAGGAAAATGGCCTTCAGGGCAGGAGCATGGTCTTCCATGTTTTCGCATGGCCAGCTTGATACGGAGTGATTTGGCACGTGAAAATCTTGCATGTCAGCATGTAATTCGAGGAAAGGGCCTTAGCGCGTAAGCGCGTCAGCACATGCATGCGATTCCATTGGACCAAAGGCACTTAGCGCGAAGGCATGTAAGTTACATTACGCGCGCGGGCGTTTCCCTCATAGCACGTGATGACAGAGCACACGTGGAAAAACTGCACGTCCGAGTGTCATCGCGTGTAATTGGATGAAAGCGCCCGCATACACGCGTCTCTGACGTGCACGTGTTGGCCGGTTTAAAAGCTGCGTGTAGGATGCCATTTCCTTGTACGTGCTTTTCGTGGAGAGCGAGTGGGTGAAATATGTACTTCTTGTCGGTTCACTCGCGATTACTTCACAGCGTTTCTAGTTCGTACTCCCTGTTACCTCTGACAGCTCTTTTCTGATTTTTTGTTGGTCCTGTTTCCTCAAATAGAGTTCACTTCTCCTTTTGTCCTGTCTCCTCAGACAGCGTACAATTCTTTTTTTGGCAGGGGTGTTGCCAACGCACACACGTGCATATTTTTCATGTTCTTTTTCCAGGCAGACAGTGAGTTCCACACGTGCTTAGCAACTGTGCTTGCCCCGTGTGTCGCATTCCCCATCAGAGGTCATTGTAGGCTGCGTGTATTACGCATATGCTTATTTTCATGTTTCTGGGTGCCACAGCGTAGTGCGGGTTCATTTTTTCACGCACGTGGTCTACGAGGGGTTGCGTGCACGTTTATTTTTGATTTTGGGCTGCCTGTGCGTTGCGTGACACGTCATCTTCCCCCAGGGGTCACAGACAGCCTTGTTAGAGCTCCAGGGTACGAATTCCATCTGGTATCCTACCCCTTTGACCACCAATTGCCCATGACAATAGTTTACTGCAGCTCCCATACACACAACAACATCAGTGCCATGGCTGGGAGGCGACCAAGCGGTAAGGGAGGCAAAGGTGGCCGACTCTCAAAAGGTGGGTGTGGTGGGCGCGGTAGGGGACGTGGCTGGGATTTGCAGGGTGCCAGTATGCCTCCATGTGTGGAGGAACAATCAGAGACACCCATGCCCCCCCGCCATGGTTGAGGGAAACGAGGCTGACACCATACAAGCTCAGCCCCTGTTGGACCAGCCCATTGTGGCACCTGACCTGGCACATGATGACTCCCTGGCTGACTTCCAGGTCAGCAAGTCTAGGCCATGTGTGGCAGTGCAAGTTGTTGTCAACAATCCACGTGGATCTGGGGCAGCTATGTCAGCTGCTGCCCCAAGTATGCAGGGTGGGGAGGCTGCAGGGACAGCTGCAGCTCCATCCGCCCCAGCTCTGTCTCTCCCAGCCAGGATAGTGTCAGTCCCACTCCATCAAAGTGACGTTCCCATGTCAACATTACCCTGCAACCAATGCCTGCATCAAGACCTATGGTCATTGTGCATTCCCACACTCCTACTACTCAGTCCACCGGTGATTCTGCCCCTACTGGCCAGAGCGGCGTAAGCCACTCTGGCTCTGGTCGACCTTTAAAGAAGAGAAAGAAGGGTGCTCTGGCACGACAGGCTGAGACCCCAGACACGGCTACACACTCCGGTACCTCAAGGAAGCCTTGCTTCAATGATCTGGAACTTGATGCACTTGTGGGCTATGTGTCGGCACATAGCCACAAAATGGTGGTGACTGCAGGGTGCAAGACCACACCTGGTCAATGTAAGGCACACTGGCAGACCATCGCCGACCGCATAAGTGCCCTTGGATTTGTGAGGCGCTCAGCTGATGATTGCTACAAGCGGTGGAATGACCTGAAACGCAGAGCAAAGAACAAGCTGGCCTCAAATCATGCCGCTACTCTGGTGACTGGCGGTGGGTCTCCACAAGAGGACAACAAACTCACTGAACATGAGTCTGTTGCTGGGGCCTTCGTCACAGAGGAACAGATCCAAGGTGTGGGAGGACTACCTGATTATGAAGCATTGTCCGGTGAGTGCCCATGCATGTGTGTGTAATGCATGTGTATGTTTGGGTGACGGGTTCTGATTGAGTGCCAGGTGAGGGTGTTTGTGCCTGAGTGGTATGGGTCACCCATGTGCTTCATCCAAAACATTCAGCAGCCTTGGATTTGGGTGTGACAGTATTCCTTCTGCCCACATTAGTAATTTGGCTCAACATTATGGCAGTTGCCCTTGAAGTGGCATCTTGCAACAACACTGTTTGTATTTTTCAGTGTTCGTTCAGGCTGATTGTTTCAATTCTCCTTGGCCTGATCAAAGGAATTTATGGGGCCTGTTTGAATGTGGAACATGATAGTTGTTTCCTGTCATGTTGAAGTGACAAACCATTGATGTGTAAATCGGCCTGCAATCACTGTATTTTTGTACTCTGGATGTGTTGCAGTGTGTGGCATATGCCTATTTTGTCACACTATGTAGCATTTTTCATCTCATCATGTCCATCTCACATGGATGGCTGACAGTATTAATTAACTGACATATGGATGTACTTGTGGAATGTACCATGGCTATGGTACATGTCATCTGTGTGATGGCATGTAATGTGTATGTGTATTGGACACTCACAGCCCAATGTGTGATGGCAGTGCTACCCAGCATGCAGCAAATGTGTTGCTCTTCCATGTAGGTGTCATCAGTGTCTGCCTTTTGGGTCCCCTTCAAACTCAGTGACAGTGCATGCATGCAAGGGTTATAGTCATGTGGGACATGTGTAAATCGTGTAAATCATGTACTGGTTATGTAGCTTGTCAGGCCTATTTGTGTGCCATGGTGCTAATGCCTGTTTCCATTTTTTGTCTTTCGTGTTTTTGCAGGGGATGACGCACTTGATGCTATTGAGGTTGAGGAGATAGTGCATACCCAGGAGGAATCTCAGGCACGACCGGGCACCAGTGGGGGACGTGGTGTGGTGGTGGGTGAGAACCCAATCTTGCTGCAGAACATTCTGTCGAGGGGTGCCTCTGGGTGCACCTCCCCAGACCTCTATTCAGGTGCTGATTCGGATGATGAGACCTATGTGGCATCGCAGGTAAGTGTTTTTGGCAGGGATTCTGTTCTGTCGAACCCACCTGTACCAGGGGTAGAAACCTCTATGGGGATGTCAGTGTTGGTAAGTCCGCCTTTGACGGTTACGGATGCAGGGCCACACTCCACAATATCTGATCCTGTTCCTGGGCCAGCAGATCACAGGGGGAATGCAGTCCTGCAGCCTCAGGTAGTGTCGGCACAGGAAGGCGAAGATCGCCTTTCCCCAAACAGGTGTGGGGCCCGCTGACGCAGTGGCTATACGCCACCAGGCAATACCGCATGGGAACAATCCATTTACGGTATGGCAACCCAAAAGGCAGCATCAGTTGAGATGATGGCTCAAGCAATGGAGAGGGTGGCCACTTCCATTGTCCCCCTTGAAAGGCAGATGGAGCTACTACAGCAAGCAACAGACTCCATTTGCCAATCACACAGGGAGGACATGTTGGCGTCCAACAGGGACAGACGGGCGGCACTGGAGACTCTACGCCAATCGATATCAATAGAATCCCAGGGCCACAGGGAAGCCCTGAGGGTAGAACTCCATCACCTCAGGGAGACTCTTGTTGACCTTGAGGCTTCCACTAACTTGAGGACAGAACAGCAGCTGGAGCGGCTCATACGTTCGCTCTCAGCTGAGATGCAGGCAACTCGGGAGGAGATCCGTGCATCACGTCAGGTGCTGCATGGGGATCTCCGCACTATAATCCTCCAAAACGAGACCTTCCACGCCTGCATGCTTGCTGGCATGGAGGACCATACCAGGGCTTTTGCGAGGGCTGCCACCCTTTGCACCACCACCTCCTGTGGCACCACCACCTCTTGTGGCAGCAGCAGAGGTTGATGATAGCGACAGCAGCAGTTCTCTCACATTGGCATAGCCGTGCAGGCCATGAGCCCATGGAGGTTTTTTTTTCCCAAAATCCACACAGGTGCCCCCCCCTGACCCCCACATGGCCATTTTTGATTTTTTTTTGTTTTTTTGCAGTGTGTTGCCTTGTGTGGCTCCTGTGGGCATCCACTGTATTCCGGCTGGGCACATGCAGGCTTGTCCTGAGTTTGGGTTAGATGCTTGGGTTCGTGAGACACACACCCCTCCGGCTTCCCATTTCCATGGGCTTGCAAAGGGTGTGCCCAAGTGACATTGACTTACACAGTGACGTAGGACTCCCAGGAGCTGTGTGGGCAGTCTCTAGTCAATACTGTGTATACATTACTAGTGGATATTGTTGTTGAATTGTACCCTGCATGGTGTATTGCTATGTGCTTGTGCATCCATGTCTTTCGCATAATTTGCAGGTTGATTCCTCATGTCTTCACAAGGCCGTCTACTTTGGAGATGGAGTTCATGTTGTAAGCAGTGCACTTGGACTTTTGCGTGGCAGCAGCACTGTACAGTTGGAAGTGGCCGATGTGCTGGCATGATCAGGTTGTAAGACTACCACTACTTTAACTTAGTACTGTCATGTTTATGCTATGTTTGAGGTTGTGTAGCTGCATTGTATTGTTGGTAAGTATTTGGTCATGTGTGTTGTTAGTTCTACATTACTGGGAGCATATTGTGTCTGGGCAGTTTCCATTGAGACACTGTACTTTGACACTTGTGTGATGATATGGGGATTGCTTTGTTTCCTCTCACATAGCATGACATGCCATGGTGTGTTGGGTGGCGGTGCTGGGGAGGGGTTGGGTGACATGGCACTGTTGTCATGTTGTATTTTGCAAGGGGGTAATGATTTTTGCAGCATAGAAGTGTGTCTTTTGATGACACAGCATTGGTGGTGTTTCTGTATGTAGGGCACACAAGGCAACACTTCCAGGTGACCAATCTCAGGATGGTATGGTTGTGACAGTTGACTGTCCCTTATGTCATCATCATTGATTGTCAGCTGGTATGTGCCAGGGCTGTGTGCACTCCACAGGGGTGTGATTTTAGGTGAAGTAATTATCCAACAGCTGTGTAAGGGCTGTCTCACCCCGTGCCCTTTCCCCTCCCATGCGCAGCGACCGTGCTTGTGGTTGGGGATGTGGGGACACCACCATGTCCACGGGCAGGCCCCGGCATGTTGCAATGTTGTGCAGGACACATGCTGCCACTATGATCCTGCACACTACTGGGGGAGCGTATAACAGCTGCCCGCCAGAACGGTCAAGGGAGCAAAAGCGTGACTTGAGCACTCCGAATGTGTGCTCCACTATGCCCCGGGTTGCAATGTGGGCTGTGTTGTATCTTACCTCGGGTGGCGTGGTGGGGTTCCGAATTGGCATCATCATGTGGGTGCTCAGAGGGTAGGCACTGTCCCCTGGGGAGGTGGTGATGGGCATCATTAGTGGGGTTGTGACATTGCTCAGTATCTGACATGCATGCATGTGCTGTGGCATTTATACTCACTGAGCAGCCATGTATCGCCATGCCGCCCAGCTTCTAGGCCCCAGTTTAGGGTTGACATTCTGTAAATAAAACTGTTGTGGGTGGACCCTGGATAGTTGGCATATACTGAGGTGATGATTCCCTTGGCCTCACATACTACCTGGACGTTGATGGAATGCCAGTGCTTGTGGTTTCTGTAGATGTGCTCTGATGCCCTGGGGGGATGTAGAGCCACATGGGTGCAGTCAATGGCACCTAGCACTTTGGGGAAGTGTGCCACCTCGTAAAAATCCTGGACGACAGCCTGCCTTTCTGCAGGTGTTCTGGGCAGGTATATGTGCCTGTGGACTGATGGACGTGCAGTCATAATGGCCAAGACATGGTGTAGGCAGCGTGACTGCGTGGTATGTGACACCCCCCTCCACTATAGCAGTTGTCCGTTGAAATGATCCAGTGGCCAAGAAGTGCAGTACATTGAGGACCTCATGCAGGGGGCTGAGTGCTTGGGAGCACAGGGTGGGTGATGTGAGGTCATCCTCCCACTCACTGACCAGGTCGAGTATTATGTGAGGTGGAAACCTGTACCTCCCATACACCTGGTCATCAGGCATCCCAAAAAGGCTGGTTCTGGGTGTAAAAATTCTGGGCCTGACTATCCTCCTCCTCCTCCTCCTGTGGTATCCCACGACCACTGCTGCTAGGAACGGTATATTTATCTTGGCGTCTGTGCTTGTTTGTTGTTTGCGTGCATTTTTATGCTGCGCGGGTCCACGTACGCCTGCTTCCTGCTGGCGTACATGTTTCCGGATTAGCGCGTCTTTTTTGGCACATGCGTTCGATTCCATGAATACGTGTTTTGAACGTGCGTGTGGGCGTTCCGCGCACTTGCCTCCTGTACTTCCCCCGTGACGCCCACATTTTCACGAGTTGTTCCCCATTCCGCGTGTCACGCCCCCTGTTCCTCCTACTTTTGTTGTGTGCGCCACGCTATTTACGATTTCGCTGTGCACTTAGCGCACGCTTTTTGGAGACGTGTGCGCCAGCGTGCGCCACACAGAATTTTGGCGCACATCCTGGAATTCCCTCGCGTACGGACTTCCATGAATCGCTGTGCGCAGGTTTCGCTGCGATTTTCGCACTGGAATTCATTGCCTAGACAAATGCCATAACTGTTGTTATTACCAAAGCTTGGATTCATTAAAACATACAAATAAAAATAAAATAAAAAACAGATGATTAATGGCAACTACAAAGTGTATTGTGCTTAAGGTACGGATATTGACTGCTCAAAATATTGAATTTCTGTTCGAATCAATTTCTGCTATTGACAAATAAAAGTATTTATTAAGAGAAAAATCCAGTAATTTAAAATGAACTGCCATAGATGGACTGACTTCCGGTACTATTTGTGTAGGAACATTACGTGTTTACCTGCTGATACTGTTTAGAGCCATATGCAGATGCATTGTTATTGCCAATTAAAAACATGTTTAAGCTATGTTTGTAATTGTGTGTTTTAGTTTACGCGATGATCCATATATAACACAAATGAAAATGTTTTAAAATGTTTTGTGTCAAAGAGTTTCTTGTTAAATTTGGATGCACAGTTGTAACACAGATTTGCATTTTAAGACTATATTGTCACTAGTTTATTATTCCAGGTAATGCCTAGTCTAGGCAACATTGCACATCAAAGGCCATGCCCCAATCTGCCACGTCCTGATCCCCACCCCATCCCTGAACACTTCCTTCACACCTCCCGCCATCCCAATCCCTCCTTTTTTGGAGGCAGCCAGAGTACCTACCACAAGATCTTTGGCTCCACTTCCACCACTGGTTTTTCATCATTTCTTGCTCTGGCCAAGGTTAAGGATCTTAACAAAATATGTTCTACCAATGTGCTGAACCACGTACCATGCCCAGATCCTGAGAGGAAAGGGTTTAAACTGTGCAAAAAGGTACAATTAAGCACACCCTTTTAGGCGAGGAGAGAGATAAAAGGACATAGACAAGGGACTTCCGTGCCCCTTGCCCATGTCTGACCCTTTGCGGTGGAATTTCCTGCATGGTGTGGCAACAACCCTGCAGGGAAGCCCCACATTGGAGTTCCTCCGAAAGGTTTAATTCACCGGATTAGCAGTCTGATGCCTGGAGAGAGGCTGCATTTCAATGTACTGTCCTTCCCTTTTTTAAGACTGCTAAAAAGAATCAGACACAGTCTGCATGACTGCAATGTCATGAATGCTGGCATGTTTTTCTTGTCAGCCACCGCTACTGAGCTCCACTGTACGCACGTGCATGCATTTACAAAGCCCCGACCCATGGGATAGGCTGCATGAGGCAGTAGCAGGTACCAGAACCAAGATTCCTGTGCCTGTCACCATTTTGTGCACGGAATAAAGAGTGGGCACTAAATGAGTAAGTGGTAGCAGTCAGACACTTACTTCTGAATTCCGTATTCCTATAAGACTGAGACCCAATGACATTAAACAAAGGCCATTTAAAGCAGACCCTACCTCCACTGTGTCCCGACCCTGTCACCTGCTCTCCCCTAATAAGGGCTTGCTTGACTGCGCTGCCTTACCAATGCCTACTCACTTACACGGTCATGCCAGCCTTGGAGTTGCCCATGAAAGTAAACATCAGGGGTCTAGAGCATGCATTTTTCAAACATAGGACCAATTGCCTAGTCATTAGAGCCGGGAGAGCCAGGTGTGTCTTGAACTAGCCCGGGTCAGAACTTGGGCTCTGGCCTGACTCTCATCTCGGGTCAGTGCTTGCCCAAAGGGGATGCCAGCCATGACCCTTACCAGCTACCTGGCAGCCCCGTAAGAAAAAAAAGGAGAAAAAAAAAGACACGCTTCTGAAATGCCGAGAGCACACAACAGGAGCATACTTATCTCACGTCCTGTCCATCCCCAGCCGCCTGACTTCCTGTACCATCCGGACCACTCATTGGCTGAAATGAGACAGGAAGCCAGGCGGCCAGAAGAGAAAATTAGACAACAAGCTACTGTTGTGCAGCATTTAAGGATAACTTTCTACTAACCCGTCAAGGTTTACTGCTGTGTTCCCCCATCATGCCCCAACCCATTTACCTGGGCACAGGACTATCTGCTGTGTATCTATTAGCCCAATTGAGAGGCCCCCGGAGCATCCAGTTTCCTAGACACTTCAGATTCTGTACCCCCTTAGTGCAGTAATGAATGAAGCTAGCAACAGCACATGTCTTCATAATCGGGTGGTTTGTGGGGATAGAGGGGAGTGAAGAGGGAAGGGAGAAACTTTACCCTGTTTTTTCGTGTGATAGTGTTTGTTATTCTGATCCTAGACTTACATGCATGTTGGAGGATAGCACAGGGGCAACACGTTGGTCTTGGAAGGAAGAACACAGAGAGCAACAGAGGTTTAAATCCTGGATCTGCACTTAGAAACCAAACTCAAGTACGGTATTAGGTGCGTTACAAAAAAAACAATATAAAATAGACAAATGTTTCACTTGCAATTAGTGCAAAACCAAAGAGGTTATGGCCATCGTTTGTCACCTGCCAAGCCATTACAGAAAGGGGAAAGACCATATGCAAATCGGGCTTGGTCCTACCCATTCACGGCACTGTGTGCTGTGTGCGTCTGCTGCTCCTCAGTTGTGTGGGAGTCCAGGTGGTGTTTTCCTTCCACTGTATTGTTTAGGGTTGTCCTTCTCCTCTATTTTGCAATCATATTCTAGAGGAGGCCTCAATCGCTCTGCTGTTAGATGTCTCTTTCTGATTGCACGCAATGTAGTCATTGCAAGACTTGTGTGGTCTTGCAGTGCAATACACCAGAGCATACTTCTTCTCCTTGCGCTCTTGCTTGTGTGGATATGCTACTATGTGAACCCTGTTGCACCCTGGTAGCGTCGCCCCTCTGGGAAAACTACTTATCTTGCCAAGTGATGTATGTTCTGCTCCAATCCATATGGCACGTGTGTATGCACGGCACTGGGATTTAGTTTGCCCAATGATCTGTTGTATGTGCTCATCTGCCTGCTGTGTCTAGTGTCAACGCGCCCACATCGACACTTCTAAATGAGAATAAAGAGTTCTCTTCTGTACCTTCCGTGCGAGAGTGGCTTTTGGGACTTTTCAACTTGCTTCATTTTATAGAAAAACCTTATGAATGCTGATAGCCCCTCACCTGGCTCAGATGGCGGACCAGTTATTAACTCGTAACCCAGGCTCAAGTCCGAAAAAACGTCAGGGGACTCCTTAACATATGCAGTGGGATGTGACGTGACCAGAAATTAGCACAATACGGTGATATATGCTAATTTAATTCAAATGGCTTTGCATAACCATGCACATTTCACAGGACAATTGGCCATTTGCATTTCAGAAAACCAACATACACGAATGACCAAGAGAGGACAATTGCTGCTAATAGGGTTTGAAAATGTCAAGCAGTGTGCACATTTTAAACCCCAAGAATGAATGGCAATGTTTTCCTTTAAGAGGGCAGTCCCGAAATGCGCCGTTTCACTTTAACTTGTTTGTTATTTTTCACCAGGTTCTATGGTGTGGTGGCAAAGTGCGTGTGTGGTTCGAGTCCCCAGGTCGCGCTTAAAATTATCATTTGGAAAAAGACAGTGAAAATGTCTTCTTTTGCAAATGGCCCCTAAGATACTCTAGAGGGTGGTGTCTGCCCTCTGACTCACTCAACACTCAACTTGAGCCTTTTCTAGCAAACCAAGCAGAGTGGTTTTTAGGTCTCGGTGCATACAATTCTGCAGGGGGTCTGTAGACATCTCCAGGGCAATGACATATTAGCCATGGTTTAAGAAATTTCAGATAACAAGTTGGTGATTTTGATAACCCTGGTTCCTTATTTATTTTTGCATTTATTTACAGTGCACATAACCTTTAGGTAGCTAGGGGCTAGTCTCATTGTGGAAGGGCAGGTTATTTATAACTCGCTCATTCTTTTTTTCATTTTTTTTTTGAAGCGATGGTCCGGGATTCGAACCTGTGTTTGTGCAGCGTGGTCATGCTTCCAAGACCCATCCGTGTGTTGCCACAGAGCTATCCTCCGGCCGTTCTTCTTCGGAGATGCTGTACTAGATGTCTTGCTTGGAGGGCAGACCAAAGGCTTCCAAACTATGTCTTAAGGTCTTGAAGCCTGGAGACCCCGGATCCTGTAGGCGGGCATGAATTAGGATTCCTTTGGAAGTGTGCCAGGGTGATCTACTCATGCCCTGGCAATACCGATAGGCTGGGAATGTAGGGTGAGAGTGGCATGGCTCTGCCAGCAGCAAGATGTTTCTAGGTGTGACACAATTCGAGCCAGGCCGACCCTGCCATGGAAGTGATTGTCAGCATTGCTTCATGCTAATTAAAGTAATTATATCTTTCTTTAGCAATTACTTGTGCGATTAACTAGTGATTTTCTGCTATTAGGCAAGCGCATCTTGCTTGGGGTCTGGGTGTTGTGCTGCCAAGTTTCCACTAGCGTGGCCCACCTGCAGGAGAGCACACTGTGCCCTAACAAGCAACAGGGCAGCTTTCCAAGCCCAGCTTGAGCACACTATGATTGACTGGTTTCATTTTCAGACCCAAGTTGCCTGGCAAGGCCCTTCTTAAAGACCTACTCTGTTTCATCTTGGTTCCTCCCAGGGGTCTTACTGCACCCCTTTTTTAAAGTTGTTACCTTTTTTGTCAATGTTACATTGTTGCACCCCTTTATTGTGGTTTCATTTAATCATTATTTGCACCCCTCTCATCTCTTCACTGTACTAGCAGGTGACTTCCCTGGCCTTGCTCACTCTTTGCTTGTGCTCTTCATATTTGTGGGCCCATCACACCACGCCTTTCTTGCCCCAAGCCGTCCCTCTGCCGTGACTGCGGCAGAATGTCCCCTGGTGGGGTTGGTATAGCGTGAGCTTTTTTAAAATGTGTATTAATCACATAATGCAGGTAAATCTGTGTCTGAAAAGGAGGTCGGCTAATCAGAGCCAGGTTTCCCAATGTTCCATGCAAACAAACATAGTGCATCAGTTTGCCTTTGCTGTGACATGCTGCTGAAATCTCCAGCAGCTGCCCTATCATTAGCAGCCTGAGACATAAGTGACAAAGGCTTGGAATTTTTAACTTTGCACCAGTGCTCAAAATTGTGCAAATGCACTTTGCACCGATTTAGCTATTTCTTCAATATGGAATGGAGGAAACAGGTTTGATCCTATTCCTCATTATCTAAAGTTTTTTAGCAGAGGTGTGTAATGTTTTTTTTTATTTTTTTTAAATATTTTGTTCTGCCAGTTTAGTTGGGAATAGAGCAACTGCGACTTCTTCCAAATTTAGAAAGGGGGCTATTATATAATATTGTGACTCAAAGACAACAGAGCAGCCAAGCGTCCATTTCGTCTGTAATAAGGATCCAAAGAAAAATACATGTTACTCCACTATTCCAATATTAAAATAATAGACTTTGAGGAAAATCTGTTTACTCATATTTTACCAACAAAGACCGCACCCAAGTGTAAAACTCTTACAGTGATATCTGTTGGGGCAAAACCAGTGTGTAATAATCCGTATATTAGACACACATCAGAATTGTTGAAAATCACGGTTTCTCAAATGTTAGCACCCGTGCAAGAGTTAGAAAATCTGGAAATTGCTGACACAAACAGGTTGAGTGCTCGCTGCTGCGATCTGAGCGTGATCTGCAGGTCGCAGGTTCGAATCCCGACAAGGCCAGCTCAGCCTTTCATCCTTCAGAGGTCGATAAATGAGCAGCAATTTCAGTTGGGTGATATTGGGCCTCATTACGACCCAGGCGGTAAGTTACCGCCTGGGCCGTGACTTTACCACCATGGCGTAAACTACGTTTACGCCATGGTGGTTGGCGGACTTACCGCCCCATTCCGAGGTTGGCGGGGGCGGTAAGTCCCCAATCCCCATTTACCCTTCCCCATTCCCATTTTTGCCCCATAGGGCATAATGGGAGTGGGGAAGGCGTTAATTACGCCACCGTAAATTACGGTGGCGTAATTAACTCCATGGTCACTTAGCGCCATGGTTTTTAACACCTGCTAAAAGCAGGTGTTAAAAGCGCCATGGCGCTAAGGGACCTCGTAATTGGCGGTAAGGGGTCGGCGCAGCTAACGCTGGCGTAAACCCCTTACCGCCAGGGTCGTAATGAGGCCCATTGTATGCAAATATGTGCTCTGTAAAGCGCTTTGGATTAAGGCGCTATATAAATAACTTCATTATCATTTAAAAAATGTCCCCATAAAATCTATACAAAAAAATAGCTTCTTTTGTTTTGAGCTGTTTTAGCCCCGATTATAATAAGACATCGAAAGTGCCTGGTGTGCCCAGGGGTTCTACGTTATTTTGCCAAATGATTTTATACCGTGGGACTTTTCATCGCCACCCTTTCATCGCCAAAAACTCCTTTTTTTTTCTTTATTTATGGGGGGGCTTTGCCCCCCCAAAACCTCCTTACTTCAATAATCATACCCCAAACCGCACCAAACACCCCCCCCCATAAAAAAGTAAAAAAGAAAAAAGTTTTTGGCGATAAAAGGGTTGGCGATGAAAAGTCCCATGATGTAAAATAATTCGACGAAATGCGTGTATACTGTGCCCAGGATCCCAATGGTTCTGTGAGGAATAGCTGGGACTGCTGGAACCAGTATTGGAAGCGGCAAAGCAGCGGGTGCATCCAGCGCATGCGCGTCCCCTTCATTCCCAAAGCGGATAAGCAATCGATGGGAGGGACACTCTGCGGCCTGCAGATGCCAGATGTACAGATTCGCATTGGCTCACAGTGCCCACGTGAGTGACAGGTTAGGGCCCAGCCGACGTCTGCAGGATCCCAACCCCCAACCCACATGCGCGCAGGACTTTATTTTACATAGGGCGACCAGATGTCATGGATTTGCGGGGGCAGGCCTAGAATTAAACGTCTGCCCTGACATTTATTCTGAAATAAAAGACATCATGGGGTAGCATGCACATTACACATAAGTTGTGCCCACCTAAACAAAACTCTGAATGTTAGCATGCTAAAGGTCAGGTAACCCACTAACCAATATAAGCTCAAACTCTGCATGCTTTTCTCACTCAAAAAACTCACACAACCATCTCTCGCACAACAAGCCGCACACACTTCACAACACTGCAACAACACATAAGTCGGAGCAACAGCACACGCGGACTGACACCGATCCAATACCCGCAACAAAGCTCAGCACCCGGTGTACACCGAGTTGAAGCTGCCAACAGAACACCACTCCTCTCACTATCCTACTCCCTCTTCACCTTACTAACCCATCCCACCTTATCGTTTACAGATCCGCCAGAGTGCCTGGGGACCAATTCCTTTGGTGACGGTGCGCGGTACAAATACCTTTAACATTTAACATTTAACAACACTGCAACTCTACTGGGCCCAAGCACTCTGGGCATCTCTGGTGGCAGTCTTGATGGCGCACAGCTGCTGTCTGTGCGGCCTCCGCCTCGCTGACAGTTTACTGCTGCATGATGTATTCCTGGCCGTGAAGTGCTTCCGAGTATAAGCGTCACTCCCAGCGCATGAAGGCGTTCTTCGAGCACCAAAATAATGACCCTTAATGGAGGGAGCAGAGGCAAATCGGCTGCGGACCTCGTTTTTACGATGTCGGTATTATCAGAGAAAAACACCAAACAAATGTATAGCTAGCACCACTCATTTTGGCTTTAAATCCAGCAAATTACAGCTCAAGGTGTTACATTTCATTTTGGACTCCCTTCGGATTCCATTTATTTATTTATGCATTTATTACATTTATGTAACGCCCAGACCCTTAGGTTTTTTTAGCATTTGTACAGCATGCAAGGGTGGCAGGGGGAACATTGGAGTGTGAAGCATTTAATGTGCACAGCAAATCTGGTCAGGGTCAAAATCAATTTTTCAGGAGGAAACTCCAGCCCCATTCTGGAGGTTTTTCCTCAAACCCCACTCTGATCTTCAAATATGGCGTTGTAGTAAAAGCAGCGTCAACCCCATTCCTGACAACATGTTCCTGCACCGCCACGCCTGTAATGACGGCCCATGTCCCCGAATACTCCAGAGTATTCCTGATGTTGGCTCGCGCCCTAAGAAACGGAGCACATGTTCTGTTCATTGTGGCGCTGCGGGTGGAAGCACGCGTGAGCACACCACTTCAGGGTGCCACTGAATGTGTGAGTTTCTGCACAGCACCAACATCCCAACAGATGTGTGTTCACCTGAGAGATGGAGAGATAGGGTAATTATATTAATTTCTGTAGGTCACAGCACCCAGTCGTGTTAGTCCTTCCTCGGTTTATGTCCTGCATTGTAGTCCCGCCCCTAACTTAATGACA
This sequence comes from Ambystoma mexicanum, assembly GCF_040938575.1. NCBI lineage: Eukaryota > Metazoa > Chordata > Amphibia > Caudata > Ambystomatidae > Ambystoma > Ambystoma mexicanum. The sequence continues at coordinate 626,961,824 of NC_090938.1, read as the reverse complement.
TGTCTCTGTTATGGAAATCTGGTCACATACATGATAGGCCTTAGCCTGATAACTGAAAAAAAATCCTTTAACTTTTCCACTTCTAATTTAGAACATATACAATTAAGCAGAAACGTGTTTACTTTACTTGTGTTTCCCCTTGGGCAACACAAGGCAGGTAATGATGTGAAAAGACCCCTGCTGTTTTATTTTTTTTTTTGTTGCCTTCCCCCTTTATGACCTGTGAATTGGCCAAAGAGGACACACAATAAGGCTGCTCAAGAGAAATGGGAAAGGATGTGCACAATGCACTGAGTACCTTATAAGCAGTCAAAACAAAATAGTTTTAAAAAAGCAGTTCATAAACTGTCAATCAACTTGTGTTTCATGCAATAGGAGGGTGCAGCAGCAGCAAGATCGGTTCTTTGCCCTTCTTTTGGTAGACACGTCCCCTTTACTTAGACAACTCCATTGGCTTCCTGTGGAAGCTAGGATTATTTTTAAGTCTATGTTTATGGTTCACCAGGCGTTTTACGGTATCAGTACTGAGTATTTGCAGGCTAAGTTTGTTCACTATACTCCTACTCGCACTCTTCGTTCCCAATCTGCTCTTCTCCTAGTTGTCCCCCTGTTTAGGCGCACTCGTACTGGCGGGCGCGCCTTCTCTGTTGTGGCAGCAAAGGCTTGGAATAAACTCCCTCTTGACCTTCGAAAGACTGTTGACCACCTCCTCTTTCGATGGACATTAACAGCATTGCTATTCTAGAGCTTTTCTTCTGTTGTTCTCAACTGTACTGGTTCCTCACAGCGCCATGATGTGTGCTTTACAAATCCTGCTAACATAACATAACATAACATAACATAACATAACATAACATAACATAACATAACATAACATAACATAACTTCCTCAGGGCTGAACATAAAGTTATGCTGTGTCTCAGGGATGGCTTGATTTTGCACGGAGCTCTACTAGCTCTAATCCAAATCGTGTGCAGTGTTTCTGACAAAAATTAGCATCAGTGTAACCAAATGATCTGCAGACAATGAGTGTCCCATCCACAAACTGCAATTGCAAGTTACCCAAATGAAGCAGTTTGTGCGTGGAAACATTCTCCAGGGTTTTATGGAAAGGGAAAGGTGCAGCCAATCTCGCAGAGTCTTTTTAAGCATTCAGAACATCATAGGATATATTACTCTAATGGCGGCCGCTGAGCTCTGGGCAGAATCGAGAAATGCGTGACTTATATCGTAACTGATTTGTCCACACCTGAGGAAGTGCCTAGTGCACAAAACACATGTAAAAGGACGATATGTAATTCTTTTTTTTGGGAAAACTTCCTTTAACACAGAAAACCACAAACACAATCAAATCGGACTATCTGTGCCTTTAATTGTGCAAATTGAACAGTAACAAGGAGGAAAGGCATATCAGTGTGTCCTGCAAAACTAATATTGATAAGAGCATATAAGCGGTGGTACTGTACTGCTCTCCATCTTCTACAGAACTGCGGGGTGACTTTCCAGCTTTGAGTGCATCGGTTTCCAAAAGAAAAGTCTTGGCAACAGCTGATCTGCCTCCCATTCTGTGCGTGACTCATGTTTACTGTACTCCTGAACATTACAATGCCAGCTGCACCTATATGAGCCATACATCAGACAGAACGCCGTTTTGCAAGCTCCTGCAGGAATGCTATTACCTTGCATTGTTCTTTCTGAAGAAACACAGTAATTGCTTCCTGATCTTTTAGTCATTTCATGTTTTGGAAAAAGAAACTGCTGAGTGAGCGTTTATACAAGTAAGCGTTCAACCATTTTGCAGTTAGGGCACTGCTGCCTTCATGATTAAAATGAACCAACACCTCCACGATTTTTTAAAGTCTACATGAAGATGTTTTACGCATGCCTGCACATCACCTTCCAGCTACTTCAGAGAGTTGGCTCATTACATTGGCTAAGCATAGTACCCGCTGATTAAAACCCAACTGAATTAAAGTTGTGCCACCTATCTGGTACTTCTCAGTCGTAATCTGGGACCTGGAAAGTCCTTGTTGAAGCCCAGTCTGAGCAAAACCATTGCAAGGAAATTCCTGAAGAGGCCTTGGAGGGTTCTGCCCTCAGTCTTACATTCAGGGCATTTCAGATTCTCAGTCTTTGAGCTCCAAAACATCTGCACCTGTGTTGGGCCTACTTGATTTTTCGTGGGTTGATTATCTGTGCCTTGGCTGGAAAGAGGTGTGTGGCCGGCATGGAGAGTAGTGCACCTTTTTGTAGGTACCCACGCTTCTGCTCTAGTACTGCATGGTGATTTATAATGGGGACTTGTGAGGCTTTTCAGGGGAGGTGTATACACATTCTGGAAACAGAAGGTTTGGCCGCAGAAGAATTGGTCGAATCCAATATGATCATCACATATTTTTAATGATTTATTCTGCAAATATATGTGAGGGGTCGGTTTAGGTGAATAAGTAACAAGGGCAGTTTCTGAGGCACGGTGACTCCTCCCGCCTATATTTGCATCAACGTAAAAAAATAAAACCCAAACATTTGATGAAATCGTTTTGACCAACACAACACAACCAGGTCACCCAGAACCCTCATTCCTCACCAAAAGTACACTGATGTGTTTTTCAGTGAATTTCCATGATGCCCGTGTCAACAAAATATGCCAGCATTGTCACGTTAAGTACACATGCATAATGACTTTGCCCAATGATCTATGTTATGTGTCTTTAAGTACATATTCATAATATGCTTGCCCAAAAGACCAGTACTGCTTCTGTAAGTGCTCAGTCGCTTGTGATAGCTTTGTCCAACAAGACCAAGTACACACACATGAAGGCTTTGTCCAATCACAACACGGCTTCTCCTTTTAGTATAGACTCATGATGGGTTTATCTATTTAAAAACAGACACCCACACACACACACCCCAAGCTAGTACGTGTACTGTATGTACACACTGATCTTGACTGCATACAAAAACCCCAGTACTGCTATTATACATTCACAAGATGCCAATCTGGCCAGTACTGCTTCTGAAAGTACACACTCCAGATTGTTTTGCACAATAAAGCCACTACAGGTATTGTAAGTAAATATGTCTGATATGTTTGTCCAATAAGGTTTATACTCTTACTGTAAGTAAACACTGCTGCTGGCTTTGCCCATTCAGGCTAATGCAACTGCTGCTGCAAGAACACATTCCTGTTGGGTGTGTCTAATAGGGCCAGTCCTGGTAATATAAGTTCACATTTCTGATGTGTTTGTCCAACAAGACCTCTATTGCTACTGTAAACAATTGTTACTCGGATCGGGGCATCCAATGATTGCATGAATACTAGTGCATTTGGGATTCCCCCTTTCACCCTATGCTGATGACACTCAACTGCAGACAAGGAAAGAGAGTGGCCTTAAAACTATGTCTACTCACTCCTCCTCCTGTTTGACTTGAAATCAAACTGCTTGAAGGCTAATTCCCCACAATCAAAGGTTCTGTTAGAGGGTGTCAAACCACACCCATAGTCTCCACCTTTTTAAATCTTATTTTATTGATTGTCCTTTGCTAACTTGGGAATTACTTTGGTAAAATCTATTAGTTAATCCCAATGATCGTCTGTTAATTAATGTGATACATTTACTAAATTTGCTTTTGTCTATTAATGACATTTCCTTGATTTAAATTGGTTTCTTTTGCACTGTTGAATGGATTCTGTATGCTGTAATTTGCTGAATTTTCCTGTGGGAGTCTGTGTGTAAAGTTGTATTTTGTAAACTCAATCACACAATAAATAGAGAATACAATAATAATAACGATAGTCTCCAACTTTGTGGCCACACAAGAGAGATTGTGCCCTTCTCCCTTAAAAGTCATGAGAAACCTCAGATTCCTGTTTGACCCTGACTTATCAGTCACACCTTGGAAAGTGTCAGTTGCTGCCTTGTTTTTTCTTTAATCTTCATTCCCTGCAGAAAATCAATCAGTTTGTCTCAATCGATGCCTTGAAAACTGCAGCTAAGGCCGTAAACACCTCTTGCTTGGATTATTGCTAAACTATATGAGCATCATTATGAGTTTGCTGGTCCGCAAACAAGGGTGTATGCTGTGGCCACTGTGCCCGACAGGTGTGACCCTGCTGGGCACATCGGCAACGGTAGGGAGACCGTCATGTAAGCACCAGCACCATTAGCAATGGTGCCAGTGCTTCCATGTCCCCACTCCCACAGAGTCCTATCAGACTTAAAATTTACTGGTGCCTGACATCCCGGGAAGCCATACTCATAATGAGCTGGTGTTACCGGGAAGTCAGGCGCTGGTACATTATTATGAGTGCAGTGGCAACCCGCCGGTAGCACCAGCAGAGTTACCGCCATACTCGTAATGAAGCCCTTTGTCTTGGCCTTCTGTAACATGCGCTTAGGCACCTCCAAATAATTCAGAAGTCTGCATCTCGCCTTTTAGTAGAATGCGAAAAGAGAATTTGCGTTTCTGCATCTGCAAAAACTCCCCTGATCTCCTATTTCCCTCTGCGTAAAACTTCCAATTTTTCTCTGTTACACAAAGCGTTCATAATAATAACCCACCTGCCGGTATAATATAACCCCTCCCACCTCCAAAGACCTTCAGAAATCACTCGATCTGGGGTTCTGCACTTTAAATAGTCACATAAGTGAGGTTGCGCCTTCACAGTTTTGATGTTGGTTCTGCACAACTCAAATCTTAGAGAGTTGCAATAATGTGCTACCTATTGACCCTTTAGAAAATGATCGAAGACCAGGCTCTTTTCTAAATTTAACTAACTGCTCCCCCCCTCCAAGGTTGGTGGGGCGGTAATTCCCCCTTCCCCCATTGCCCTTCCCCATTCCCATTTTTGCCCCATAGGGCTCTATTGGAATGGGGAAGGCGCTAATTACGGTGCCGCAAATTGCGGTACCGTAATTAGCACCCTGGTTCCTTTGCAGGTTGTTTTTTAACGCCTGCTTAAACAGCAGGCGTTAAAGTACCTACCCGCAAAGGGACCTCGTAGTAAGGCGGTAAGGGTTAACGGTCACCGGTACCATTACCGGTGACCGTTAACCCTTACCGCCTTCCATGTAATGAGGCCCTATGTCTCAGTCAGTCTCCTTCTCTGGGGGAGGGAAACATTGGTTGGATGTGCATTTGCCAATGCCACCCCTGCTAGTGCTGACAGCAGCATGACCAGAGAAAAAACACAGGTTTCTGGGAGAATTAGAATGAGAGGGGTAGAGAACGCCGACAGCAATGGCTGCCTGATCCGCTGGCTCTGCCCGTGGAATCATTCATCCTGATGAATAGGAGGGGATAGGGCACACTCCTGATCCTAAAATATCTGACAGTGGAAGATGAACACAGAGTGCACCCCTACATCGACTTTGAGGTGTGTGGGAGTCACTCTGGGATTGGTGTGATTATAACAGAAAAAAAACATTGAGGGCAAAAACCTTGATTTTTTTTAAAATTCTTTTAGGTCATTTCAAAGCAAGTATATGCGGGGAGATCCCCATAGCCCCTCCACCCATATTCCTTCCACATTAATTATTACCCTAACCCACCACCCGCATATATTTGCATTGACATTCTGCCGAAAAAACTCTAGGTTTTCATTCTTGAAGTTTTCTGCCACGCAGTATTCAATGCATACCGTCACACTCAGGCGTCAAGTCCTAAAGATAAAAGTTGGGGGACTCATAAACAAACGCAATGGGATGTGACATCACCAGAAATTAGAATAGCAAGGTGAAATATGCACATTTCATTAAATTGGCTTTGCATGACCACCCAAATTGCACAGGACGAATGGCATTTGCCTTTCATAAAATCAACACACGCACACAAAACCAAGACACGATATTTTCTTCTAATAGTGTTTTTGAAAACGTTAAAAAGTGTGCATGTTTTAAACTCCAAGAATCAATACAAATGTTTTCCCTGCGACTTGCAGTACTGAACTGGGATATTTCACCTTTAGTCGTTTGCTATTTTTCATCAGGTGAAGTGTCCGGCCTACAAACCTGATGACTGCTGTTTGATCCCTGAGGTTGGCTTTAATTCATAAATTCAAAGATGCCAATGTTTCTCTTTTAGCTGGGGGGGGGGGGGGTATGAGTCCACCCTTTGAATAAAGTGGGTGGACTCTGTCCCCCCGCGTGTACCCTCGACTTGAGCCCTGGTCATGCTGGGTTGTGGTTTGAACAGCGCTGTGTTGTGATCCAATGGGGCAGGCCCTGTTGCGACACTCTGCCTGATCACCCTCATGGTGGACGACTCTTGCCTGCTGACCTGCTTGCAGCAATAAGCCTGGAAGTGTTGTAGTGCAGGGAAGCTGTGCAGGGGAGTCAGAATAAAGCAACAAAACAATACCTTTTCACAGACCGCCCCATCCCTCCTACATGGTCATTATTTATGATATGATATGATATGATATGATATTTATAACACGCCTATACACAGGTGTTTCAAGGCGCGACGAGGAAATGAGGGGGGGGGAACAGAGGGAAAACAGACAACGATTTTACTAGGCCAGGCTTCATTCAGAGCGCACAAGTGCAAGGGAAGGGGGAAAAGAAAAGTGCGGGGGCGGGGCGAGGGGAAGTGCAGTACATGGGATAATAGAATAATAACATAAAATAAATAATGAATGGCCAGCTGGTGGCAAGTGCAGGGTGAGTGCAGACATAAGTTCTGGTTTGGGGACTGTAGGCATACAGAAAACCGTCCCTATACACAAATAAAGAGACCCAAGCCAGTTAAGGTGGAACATTTGGTCACAAACTTCATTAGGCATTAAGCTATGCATAAAAATCAAAACCAATAACAACAGAAATCGTCTAAACATTTTGGGGAACACGGGATCAGGTGAGCGGGGACCCTACTCCCCCGTAGGGGCCAACTCGAGGCTGCCGCCTGCCACCCTTAAAACATAAGGTTGAGCCGTGTCAATAGCTTATGTTTGCCATACTTTATTCCATAGACTTTCTTTTACCTTGCCTCACTATGAGGCGTTAGCCTGGTGTCACTTTTGCCCTTTCCTTATTAGTTCTTTATTTTCTTTGCCTCTTTCGAGGCTTTTGTAGTACTGTGTCGCTGTTTCCTCTTGTATTGCTTTTATGTGCCATCCTTGGAGATGTTAATTTTTCCTTGACCCTCTTTGGGGTGTGAGGGAGGTTTTTTTCTTTTGTCCCCATGTCCTTCTCCTCGCTAGACCGTGCACCGTGCGGCGAGAAAAGATGTGTGCTGAGGGGCTGCCTGCACTCCCAGATATAGGCCATACTTGGCCTGAGTGCATGTAGTCACCTTTTTGTGTCACAAAGGCCCGGTGGTTTCTGTCCGTCCAGACAGAAGGGAAGGGGCCATTGATAATAGTGTCAGGGTGTTGGGGCCCCCTGTCTGACAGGTGGGTGTTGGCTGACCCAGCCACCTTGGCAGACCCGGGCACCGAGTTGTCTGGGTCACCTTTGTATTTTTTCTTCTGAGCACCTTCTGAGAACCTTCCTGCACGCCTGGGTTCCAAGGAAAAGGCGCCTACCTAGTATTGCCCGTTTCCTTTATGGGGGGTGAAGCTTCCTTCCCACAATCCCACCTCCCACATTATCCCACTGGGCCTTCCACCTGTGGGGGCTCATGGGAAGGAGGAGTGGACAGGCCACTGCTGCGGAGAAGATCGAGGGAAACGCTGCAGTGGGTCGGAGCTCACACCGCCCTCTTTCAGCCTGACAAGAGCATGGCACTGCAGAGGAGGTCGGGCGCAGCCCCGTGCGGCAGCAGTAATGTAATGATGCCTGTGTGGGCATGTGCTGGTCCTCTGTGACCCTCGTGGTTTGAGGCCATAGGATAGCTCCACGTTGACACTATATGTTGGCACTGTGGATTGCGAAATGGCTAATCACAGACAAAGTTGTGCAAGACACTTCCACCTGACCACAATCTGTATGACAGTTGGGTTGCAAGTTAGATAGTTTAACTCCCAATGGGAGAACTCGACTGTGTACTCTGTGTCTTTTTGGTGGTGATTAACGGTCGCAGGAGGCTCTTCCATTTTGGGGGTTTTCTGGATTTGCTGCAGGAGCCGAATGGTGGCCTCTATTGTGTGGCACCACTGTGCAGCTGGAACCCTGTGGAAATAGGCCTGTGTAATCGCCCCTGGTGGTACATTGGCTAAAGGCTTAGATATCCCCAACTACATTTGGTTGACTGGCTATTCACTCTGCCCAACTCACAGACCACAATGCTGTGGGATCTGGAGACTCACCCCACAGAGGCTGTTCAGATAATACCTCAAGGTGTTTCTTTTTTTGATGTGATGCCTGGCTCCAGCTCCAAGTAGCAGAGCCACTTAGATGCCTTCGCTTAAGCCACCCCATCCCTGAAGAAACATGCACCACCGCCGCAATTTACATCTTCTTCTGGCCAGACTGGGGAGCGGAAATCGGCAGAGCTGGGCACCATACTGCTCAATATGAAGGGCCCCTTGACCATGTTGGAACAGAGAATTGATACTCTGACTGGCAGAGTTGAGAGATCAGAGCACAAGATCGAACTATTGTGTGGCCAAATGTCAGAGGCAGAGAATCAAGTTGGCGTTTCAGAGGATCCAATAAAAATGCTGGAAGCAAAGGTATAAGGCTTGGAAAAAGACATGAAAATGGTATGGGATAAGAATGACAATCTGGAATCCAGAGCATGCTGGAACAGCATTTGCTTAGCTGGCCACCCGAAACAGCTGCAAATGGAACCTTGGACATGTTCCTGGAAAAACAGCCAGCGATCATGCTGGGCCATCCAGTGTTCTCTGACCATTTCCTTTTGAGAGGGCTCACCAAACTCCTGTGACACAACCTGCCCCAGGATGTCCACCACGAGCAGACATTGCCAGAGTATTAAATTACAGAGATAGAGATCTCATACTCAAGTCTACCAGGGAGAAGGGAAAGTTAAGCTACGACAATAAATGTATTTCCATTTATCCTGACTTCAGTATTGCTGTACAAGTAGTCAGGAGGACTGTCTTTGATGTTAAGCAGTGCCTAAATGTTAAAGATGTGAAATACCAGATGTTCTTCACTGCTAAGCTGAAAGTGACACTGTGAGGAATTCGACCATTTACACTGGGAGAGTGCGCTCGCCTGGCCTTTTTTGATTTTTTAATTATGAAAATGAATGATGAGAGATCAGCCTCTGTGAATTGTGCAAGTCCATTCAGCACACATTTCATCTGCTTCCTGCACAAAACACATAGTCATGTGTACTCTGGGAAGACACAGCCTACAGGCGCTGTCTTCCTCTGTCATATTCAGCTGGAATATGACAGCCCCAGGTACATCAAAGCATCTCAAGAAGGGAGAAAGGAACTCCTTACTCCAGGCACAAGCAGCCTAATTTAAATATCAAAGGTTCCATGGATCTGCATTCCTTTTGTCTAATCTGGCTGGTAGCAGTGCATACTAACGAGATAACTGAAGAAAGCCTAGAGGAGAGGCTTGATTGACTGGTAAACAACAGGAAGACTGAACTAACAACCCTTTGGTATGCAATGTGTCAACTTGAAGCTAGTTCCCACCTCTCTGTATTAAAGGCAGTGAATGGCTTGTCTGGCTTCAGCAGTTACCACAGTGTCCCTGCAGAGCAGACCCCTTTCAGATAGAATAAGGATGTGATTTGGGAGAAACAGGAAGTCTGCTCCCATCACAAACTTCAAGGGAGACTTGAGCTTTAATCAAGAGTCACAAAGGGTTCAGTTAACCAGAGAGACACTTCGATCTACATAAAACAGGAAGGTGGGGGGGACTTGGTATGTGTTGTCTCCCCTTGTCTGTCATGTTGCAGAGCACTCTGGTCCTGACCTCATGCATAACAGAAGATTGTTGGTCGGGACCCAGGATTGGTACATTAAGATAGGCTTAGCCTGCACCAATCACTGGGGCCCATTTGGCTTTAAGAGAGGGCTGAACCTCGAGCTTGGCAGATCATCAGATGACTTAAAAAGGAGTAAAATGGACTCCTTTGGACCCGGGCTGAAGTCTATCTTACATCCTCCACCAGTCAGGGAAGGCCAGGTGTTCCAAGAGGGAAGCAAGATCCCTCCCCCTAAACATCTCCCAGGGAGCAGAGGGAGATACTGCACTCAGAGGACCCAACCAGCAGTCCCAGAACTGGTACCCAGCGAGCACACAGTGTGCCTTGCTACATTCTGCCAGGCAGCTTCCTAGGTGGGTAGTGCCAGGGAGAACCCGAACCAAGGATAAGGCCTTTGCCTGAAAACACTCTCCTAAACTTTGGGCTGTCTGCCTCTCTAATTATACGCAGCTCCTATATTTCTCCTTATATTTTTCTCCCGCACTGGTCAAGACAGTGCACATGGCACACCCTCCCACCTTACTCAGTGGGGCTCCCGTATTCCTTTTCCCTGAACCTTAATATCCTTTAAAAAGTAAATAAAAAATTGTCATAAAAAGAAATCACTCTGATCTACAAACCGCAATGCACTCTCACTTTCATTCAATGCGTGTTCACCCTCTTCACACTGCTCTACACACCCACCCTACTTTGTTATCCCTTGCAGGATATACTCGCATGTCAACAGTCTTTTGAAAGCCTCCGTTCTTGGGGGATCCACAACTGGCCTGTGCCTCTCCTTGAGGCTGCACCCCGCTCCAACAAGCAGCTGGGGTTTTTGCAAAGACGGCACCTGCAAGGCCACTCAGCATACACGTTTTGGGACTGGTCACCGCAGGTGGGCACGGCCCTTCTGGAGAGGCCACCTGGATGCCTCTGCAAGTACGGGGACAATGGAATCATGTTGCAACGGTCACCAAAATGAAGGCAAGTCCCTTTTTACACACACTCCAGAATAAAGACAACCCTCTAGGGAAATCGGCCAGGAGATAGCATTGCAAAGATAGCAAAGGTTTAATTGTACAAAATGCAGAATATCAGCAAAGGACTCTGCTGCTCGAGAGCACTCTGGCTAATCTAAAAACAAGCAGAAGCTTAAAAAGCCATGTGGTGGCATCATATACAGTAAAAACTGGTGCTACTGATTGGTAGGTCTGTATAGATGGGCCTGCTCCATAGGGGATTATAGGTTACAATTGGTTAGTTCTGTTGCCGTCGATCAGGAGCCACGTGGGTCAGCAGAGCTGATCTCTGTCTTGGGTGAAGGTCAGGTTGCTCGTATAATACACAGTTACATCTAAACTAACACTCTAAACTCAGTCTTCCATCATTGTGGCATGTACCTGGGTGGCACAGAAAATGGTGCCAGGGGCAAGGGAGGATAAAATCCAGTCATGCTGACCCACACATTCAGTGCTTCGTTGTTACCGCACTTCCGGCACTCAAAGTCTTCACCCTAGGTTTGATTTTAATGTATCCCTCCCTGTACCTCGTTTTACAAAGGCTGTGTTTTGTGCTTGAAGAAATACAGTCACGCATGCTTAGATATTTTATGGACAATTGATTTGTTTCAGGACAGGAGGGTTGTTTGCTTTTTATGGAATGCAGAGGTGTGAGAATCAGTGTTGTGGACCTAGCAATTGTGCTCGCTGGGTAGGGTTTAGAGGCCTATTGTCTGTTTAGTGGAGATGAATGGGCGCTGAACGGAGCCTGGTGTTGTCTCACGCTCTTGCAGGGCACACTCTTCTAACAGATACTAAATGTTTGCAACAGTGGAGGGACGGGGGGAAGTGAACTTCCGTGAGAACTGGCTGTGCGGATTCATTCTGCCTTAACGAGGTTGGGCCTCGTGAACTGGGTTCATGGAGTTTGGCGGGTAGAGCCCGATCATGCAACCCTGTGCTTCATGGCCTACTGCAAAATGGAATTAAGTTCTATGTGTTTTTCTAGTGCTGTGCATCTACTGTTGGTGCTACGTTACTTCTACATTGTGTTTACTTGTGCGTTCTTCTCCCTGTTATGCCCGACATCACTTCACATGGGGTTCGCCTTACTTAAGAGTGCCTAGGGGCAAGGATATACTCATCTCCATCCCGACCAGATCCACAGATAAAGTTTGCTTGTCTAGCTGTGTGGCAAGAGCACTGCATGCCCTGTGTGATACATGCTGGTTACCGGATGATTGGAGGGCGGCCCATAAGTCACAATGTGATTACTTGTACTACTCATCTGTATATGACTCCCACTCCCGTATAGACAGATCGCTGATCTCTGAGCGGCTTGGACTATGGGTGAAACGCTGCAATATCCTACCCTATCCCTATCAGACCACTCACCGGTCACCCTGGGAATGTCTATTCCCAACATTACCTGCCGCACCACAACATGGAGATTTAAACCTGAATATCTGCGTGATGAAGCCTTGAAAGCTACCTTGGTGTCTGAAATGTCTGATTTCTTGGACATAAACAAGGACTCAGTCGTGGATGTAGCAACATGGTGGGAAGCTTATAACGTTTACCTCCGGTGAGTCTGTGTGTCCAAGGAAAGCGGCATTCTCCAGTCACGTGTAGGTATGCTAGATAGAACCGAGCAGACCTTGAAGATGCTAGAGATGCAATTTGCGGAAGATCACACACATGACCGGCTGGCAGAGAATAGAAACAAAGTGTGGGAGTTCTGTAAGGCTTCAAGAAGCAAGATAACATGCCTGAACCGCAAAGTATCTGCTAGAAGTTATGGCAAAGGAGACAGGCCAGGTAAACTGCTCTCGTGGGTTATTTGCACAGCTAATCCCCCAACATTAATTACTGAGACTGATGACAACGGGGTGACGCTAAAAGTCCAGGAGTCCATAATGAACGTGCTTGGTTGCTACTAGACAGCACTATATAACCAAGCTGCTGAAAACTCTACTTAAAAGCTGCTCCAGTATTTAAAGAATATACACAAGTTTGAGTGGGGTTCTATATCATTTCATTGACACCCATTTTTACAACGGGTGTTTTTATGCAGAGTTTTTACTAAAAAAAACTCATCATCCTCTACCTATTTTCTGTTATTCCTAACCCCGCCAACCTTTTATATGACCTTTCCCACCCCCAAAAAAGAATTCAGCATTGTAGCATTGAGTAGTAGATGTACATTGTGAGCCCCTAAATGCCCCTATTGCTGTTGCAGACATTGGGAGAGCTATTAAATAACGTCCATGTGGTACAAGGATCAAGTTCTGACACTGGCCTGCTTACTATTGGGGGTATACTCGGATGCACTGGACAGACACACTTTACCTCTCACAACCAGAGACACTGTCATTATGTTAATCCCTAAACCGGGGAAAGAGCTGTGTTCCATATATATATATATATATATATATATATATATATATATATATATATATATATCCCTCTCCATATTGTACTTATATAGTAAGATATTAGCTAAACTAATCGCCAATAGGCTCGCCTCTATAATGAGCAAATTCACCCTACCAGATCAATGCAGATTTTTTCTGGGGAGATCCACAGGTCACAATCTTCTATATCGTTTTGCTATTCTCCCTCAAGTGACTCAGGGACCAGTGGCTTTTGCAATGCTACTAGAGGCGGAGAAAGCATTTGACTCCTTAAATTGGTCCTTTCTGTCTACTGTTCTTCAGTGTATGGGCGCAGGTGCCTATCTGATCTCGTTGATCAAGTTACTATATGTCAAACCCATTACCAGGCTGCTCATAAATGGTACGACATCCATTTCGTTTGAATTATATAGAGGTACGAGTCAGGAATGTCCCTTACCGCCTCTTCTTTCTGCGATAGATGTGGAACCCTTGGCCTGCTTGCTTCGCACAGACCAAATCCAGAGGGGTCTCCGCTTTTATACAAGAGTGTGTAGTGGTCTCATTATATGGGAATGACCTTCTTGTTTATGTTTCGGACCCAGATGACAACATTGATCCTATAGTCTGCACAGTGACAGAATTCGGTGAACATTCAAGGTTACGAATACATTGGACACAATTGGAATTGCTTCCGCTTATGCCTTTGATGACGCATGTCCAAACTACCTGGCGTTTTAGCTGGTACCCAGAAGGGGTTAAGTACCTGGGTGTATATGTTGCTACCAATGTTCATAAATTCTATATTGACAATAATTTGGCTGTGGTTATATCCGCTGAAGCCCAGCTGGATCGCTCGAGATGTCTCCCACTTTCTCTTATCGCTCGTCTATTATAAAGATGGCAGTTCTCCCCAAGTTTCTGTATGTATTCCTCATTGTCCTGAGTAGGCAACCTAAAGCGAATTTCGAGACCATACGCAGAATGGTAAGCAGCTTCATCTGGGTGCACAAGCAAGCAAGAGTAGCATGGCAAGACATCACTTGCCTATTTGAAGAGGGAGATCTTGCCATTCCAGATTTTGACACTACCAGGTGGCCCAGACAAGCCATGTCAAAAAATGGCATGACACATAACCATATGCACAACAGGTTGCATTGGAAAGATCCATAGTTAACCTGCATAGGCTCATCGCTTGCTTGTGTGGAAAACAGCACCTACAGCAACATAAGATAAACACGGTACAGGCAGGGATATAGAAATAGAAGGCCTTCTTCCTGCTCTATTTTTGGTATACCTTTCAAGTTTCATCTCAAACCTAGTGATGGCCCGCGCTCCACATCGTTCGGGCGTGCGTCACAAACGTCACAAGGGGAATCAATCCCCCGTGAAACGTCCAATCGCCGCAAGCAGCTGGATTCTTCACCTAGAATATTACAGAAGAGGTTTTAGTTAAACAGTTTGCCTGTTGTTTTTCATTTGACCATAGGGTGGAGCCAACACCGCACACATACCTTCTAGTACTGCCAGACAATATGTACATTTCGTCCTTGGCACCACCGAGGAAGTTGTTAACGTTGTGCAGTTTTAGCTATCAGCTATTTAGCTATCAGTAGAGAATTAGTGCAAGGGCCGATTGATGTTTTAATCATCGCCCCCAAAGAACACTCTTACCCAATGGTTTCTCAAGCTCGACATGGCACGATACCATCTTCCTGTCTGGCAGCCAACAGTTTCCCTGACCTCTGCCACTGGCAGCCAGTGTTATCAGCCAACCGCACTCTGCACACTGGCGTGTGCCATTCACTTTCTCCTACTGAATTTGAGTTTGCTATTCCCAGTATTGACATGGCTGATGACTGAGGGACAGGCTGGTCTGACGGTGACCCTTATGCCATGGGGCTAGTTGGCACCTGTATTTTGCTAAGTAACCATATTTTGACATTGTTGTGACCCTGCTAGTTACATTTTCAACATTACTAAGTTGTCCTGGCATTTTAGCCAGCACCCCTTTTGTATGCTGGGACTTGCAGTTTGAATTTTTCTATTTTTAACGTCAACAGACTGACCTACTGGGAACAAGATCTCACTACACTACACCTCTCTGAGCATGGTGGCACGGCCCGGTCCATCTCCACCCTTGACTATATATATATGTGAGTCGAGCGATGTGAGTCTATGGCTTATGTGTTTATGTCATGTGTGTGTTTGGTGTATGAGTGTATAGCGCTTCAATGCACAACATTTGACTGTATAGCGTATGGTGCATGACATACGAGTGCATGGCGTAAGTGTGCATGGTGTAGGTGTGTGTGGCATACAGGGCATGGCGTAAGTGTGCATGGTGTAGGTGTGTGTGGCATACAAGGGCATGGCGTAAGTGTGCATGGTGTAGGTGTGTGTGGCATACAAGGGCATGGCGTAAGTGTGCATGGTGTAGGTGTGTGTGGCATACAAGGGCATGGCGTAAGTGTGCATGGTGTAGGTGTGTGTGGCATACAAGGGCATGGCGTAAGTGTGCATGGTGTAGGTGTGTGTGGCATACAAGTGCATGGCGTAAGTGTGCATGGTGTAGGTGTGTGTGGCATACAAGTGCATGGCGTAAGTGTGCATGGTGTAGGTGTGTGTGGCATACAAGGGCATGGCGTAAGAGTGGGGCATATGTATGCAGCTAAAAGCATGGCCTTTGAAGACATACCCTAAATGAGTGTGGGGTATAACAGAGGGGGGGGGGGGCTTTTGATGCCAGGGAGGCGGATGTCCTCTGAAGGGGCACTGAGATTTTTAAATGATTTATGGGGAAGCAACCCCTTGTGGGGTGGTGGATGTTTTCAGCTGAGGATTCTAAATTGTTCCTCACATGTGCGCTAATGATCCACCTTTGCGAGGGAGCCCCCAAACATTAAGAGGGGTTCGGGAGGCTCTCCCCCCAAGTAAAACACGATACAATTTACATTTGGTTCGCTAGGGTAACACATGAAAAATCAAGTAAATGCTGTGATTCCCAGTCAGTGCGCTACAGAGGAGCACTTTATACCATTTCCACAAGGCTGCTGCCACAATCTATCTATGCCAGTAACGGCCACTTTAAATTACACGCAAGAAGCATTTCAGCCATCATGCTTATGATTTAAATTGACCATTCCTGGCATGGGTAGGTTGTGGCAGCACCTTCACGCATGTGATTTAAGGTGACCATTGCTGGTATAGAGAGGACAACCTATCTATGCTAGCAATGGTCACGTTAAATCCAGCGGCAGCTGATGAATGCTTTAGTTGGAGTGGTGTAAATATTTCCACCAAATATGCCAGAGCGACCAATCATAGAGAGGGAGCCTGATCCAACCTAGGGCTTTGGGGGTGTTTCCCTCAACGGGCAATTTTTATTTTTAAATATGGGTTAAAATGGTGCATTATACAGCACACCTTCTGTGTAAAACTGTGTATAAATTGAAGACAGTTTGCACGTCACCAATAGCACACACAAGCATTTCCCAATGTGTTTGTATGATGCCTTCACTCAAAATAAATGTCAGTATAAAGAAAAATACTACATGTTAACACTGGCTGTGCCCATACATTTCCATGCTGGCTGCACCAATATATGCCAGAATTCCAAGATATGAACATAATCTTGTTTGCTTTGCACATAATGCCAGTAATCATATTATAAGAAAACATGTCCACACTGGCTCTGTCAATACATGGCAGTGTCCCCACATAAGAACATACTCCTGTTAGCTTTGCCTTTAAAAATGTCAATAAGAAAACATGTCCAGACTGGCTGCACAATGTAGTCCGGTCTAGACATGTAAAAACACTTATCATGCATATGTTTATCATAGATGCTCATAATAAAAAGCCATGTGAAAGTAAACAATGGCTAGACTGGTTGCACCAAAATGCCAGGCTAGCCAAGTAATAATATATATCATGCTTGGTGTACCATAGATGCCCAGTAAATAAATTGTATGGAACAGTAAGAAAGGGCTAGATTGGCTTCCCGCAAAATGCCAGTCAAGCCAAGTTGCACCACTTAGCATGCTTGCTTTATCGTAGATTTCAAGTAAAACTAATCATGCCACAGTTAGAAAGAGCTAGACTGGCCACCCCAAAATGCCCCAAAATGCCAGTCTAAACAAGTATTAACACATATGGGCTTGTTTTATCATAGATGCCCAGTAATAAAAAAAAGAAAACAAACTCAAGCCACAGTAAGAAAGGAGTGGGATACAAACTGTCAAAGGGAAAGTGTGTTTCCCCTTGACAGTTCAAGCCAGCCCAGGGCTGGATCCCTCCCTCAACTACACTAGGTAGCTGAGGTAGGGCCCCTGCGCTAGTGTGGCTCCTCCATGATGATCTATGCTAGTAATGGTCACTTTTAATCACATGCGTGAAGGCTGAAGACTTCAATGCTTATAGGTTGTGGCAGCATCTTCATGCATGCGATTTAAGGTGACCATTACTGACCTAAATAGGAAAGCTATCTATGCCAGTAATGGTCACTTTAAATCCGATACATGTGGATGCTGATAAAACATATCAATAGCTGCAGTATTTGCAAGGGATTTACAGTGACCACCCATATGGTTGGTGACAGTAAATCCCTTGAAGAGATGCTACAAACCCACACACATGCCCAGACACACAGCCAGTGCTGATGGTAAACCTGAGAGTGGCGCACCATCCTGCATGGCGCAGTGCATCCCTCACATGGTGTTTTTTTTTGTTGTTTTTTTTTGTCAGGGCTGGTGCTGATTCAGAGCATCAGCCCTACAGGAGGCAGGTGGTGCACTGGGGACCAGGAGGTAGACAGGGCACGGTTGCTGCCTCCATCTCCCACTGCTCAGCCACTGGGTACAAGCACATGGTGTGAGTGTGTGTGGGATACGATTGTGCAGTGTAAGAGCATGTGCTGTAAGAGCATGTGCTTTAAGGAAGTGTGGCATAAGAGCATGTGACATAAGAGCATGTTCTGTATGAATGTGTGTAATAAATATGTGTGTTGTAAGAGTGTGCGGCCTAAGAGCCTGCATTGTGATAGCATGTGGTGTAGAGCATGTGGTATAAAAGCGTGTCCAAGAGTAAGTGTTGTAAGTGTGTATTATAAGTGTGGGTCATAATGGTGTGTTATAAGTGTGTGTGTGTGTGTGTGTGTGTCTTAAGAAAGTGCATGGTGTAAGAGTGTGTGGTTTACAAATGTTTGTTTTCAGAGCATATACCATAAGAGTGCTTGACATAAGAGCATGTGGCATAAGAGCTTATGTCAGTGTGTATGTCGTAAGTGTGTGTCTCGAAAGTGTGTTGTCATTCGTGTGTGTATTGTATGTGTGTGTCATAAGAGTATGTTTCCTAAGAGTTGATGGCATTGAAGATTGTGTGTCATGAGAGTGTGTTTTAAGTGCTGTCGTGGGTCAGAAGTTTGACGCAGACTTTGTGAGGATATTTCTACTGGTTATGTATTAAATAATAAATATAAAACCTATATCCTCATATTGCTATGTGGTGTTCCCTGCCTATGTGTAAGGAATTGGGGTGCTGGTATCTCTCATTGTGGTCAGAGCCACAACACACGGGCTAAGAAGCCCTGGAGGTGCACGGTGCTGGGGCCTAAAATTGCTTTAGGAACTACAGTTCCCATGAGGCCCAGCAGGTCGAGCCTCTCACGAGGCACCTCACTTGATTGACCACGTAGGATCGGAGGCCTCTTAAACTCTGCCTCAGCCTATGCCGTTTCCTGGTGATTTTGGGAGATGCAAGCATAGGCCGAGACTAGGACTGTTTGAGTGACGGAGGTCTGGCCGTCAGAACACAGAAGGCAGGCTGGTTAGAGGGATTGTTTACTAGCTGGGTGCTCCGTGCCCAGTACACGTTCTGATCGTTAGCAGTTCATTTTTGCGGACACACGCCGTGTTCCCTCACTGCAGTGCAGTGAGAACAGTAAGCAGGTTGGCGCCCTCCGATTCCTGCCTGCACTACGACGCCTTATAAGAGGGAAGGACCGGACAGAAACCCTTTCTTGCAAACATTAGGAAATAAAGAGTGTTGCTACTGCTTATTTGTTGCATGTCCCTACATATTCCCTGTGCTTCTTGATTTTTGAGTTGTAAAGAACAAGCTTTATGTACCTATATGGGCCTACTTATGTTGTCAGTAACCATGTGTGTGCAATCACGCTGATAGGGCTAGAGGGCCGTAGAGACAGGAGGCCAGGAGTTGGAGGCAATCAGGCAGGAGACACAGGTGCTCTTGATTAAGGAAGGGCAGGACGTGCAAGTCACATGTGTTCAAGCGATCAAAGTGTCTAAATTGAGGGACAACACAGGTCTGCTGTTTGTGTGTGTGTTTCAGTGGTACCATCCATATGGTACTTATGATAAACTCCTCTTCCCTATCCGTGCAAGATTCCTAACCCTCTTTCCGGTGTTCCTAACCCCCCCTACACTTCCACATCTTCTCTCTAAACCCCCTTATTCACAACCAGGAACCTGTGCTAACCAGAGGTGTTGCTAGGTGTGGGAAATATCCGGGGATGCACTAATGTCGGGACTCCGGGCTGGCTAGTCTTTTGGTTGCAGCCCCTGAGCTTTTATCCATGGCTACAACCAAAAGACCCAGGTCTATAGCCCCCTCTGCCCTCCTAGCAACACCTCTGGTGCCACCGTAGGCGGGAGTGTCGACTTCCATTTGGCTTCCGTGGTCAGGAAGGAGTTATTTTATAATGCCATGTGGGCATGACATAATCACCAGCCCCCGATACAGAATAGTAACCCCACCCAAGCCAAATGGAGTCTATCACTCTGCCTTTAGCTAATGTGCTGAAGGCATTAAAGGAGATTTAAGTTAAATGAGTGTATGTGAGGCAGGAAACTAATGCTTTAAAGACTCAGTTTAGTGGGTTGATGGCCAGAACAACCCTTTTCAGGGTGCCTCCTTCACCCCACCAGAGGTCTACCATGCCGTACAAATGAGAGTGAGTCAAAGGTACCCTAACCAAAGGTGTGACATAGGGTCACCAGGTTTGCAGCGGAGCTAGATAACTGCTAGCTCAAGAGACAAAAATCACCTGAAGAGGCAGGAATGACAAAAAAAAGATTTTAATTTACACTAACAGAGATCAAAACAATGTTACAAACTGCGCCGTGGCGCTGAAGATATGCATTATTGAGCACACTATGGTCTGTGTATTTGTGAGTTAGTAGGCAGAGTGACTAAGTGTGTTTATTACATGTATTGTTTTAAATGACAATACATTTAACATTGGGCCTCATTACGACCCAGGCGGTAAGGGGTTTACGGCAGCGTAAACAGCGCCGACCCTTACCGCTTGATTCCGAGGTCCCTTAGCGCCATGGAGGATTTAACACCTGCTTTTAGCAGGTGTTAAAATCCATGGCGCTAAGGGACCTTGTTGTTAATTACGCCACCGTAATTTACGGTGGCGTAATTAACGCCTTCCCCACTCCCATTATGTCCTATGGGGCAAAAATGGGAATGGGGAAGGGTAAATGGGGATTGGGGACTTACCGCCCCGCCAACCTCGGAATGGGGCGGTAAGTGCGCCAACCACCATGGCGTAAACATAGTTTACGCCATGGTGGTAAAGGTACGACCCAGGCGGTAACTTACCGCCTGGGTCGTAATGAGGCCCATTGTCGACACACGATTTTGTGTTTCTGGTTCGGTATTGATGGCAGGTGGCAGTGGCTGTAGAAAATGAGACAGCGCAGCTGAGAGGTACCGAACGGTCTTCAGGACAGTTTGTTCAGGTCGGGTCGATGTTAAAAGGGAGATGCGTCCACCTATAAATGAGAGGGGACTGGGTTAGTTGAGCGAAAGTGGTGTCTGGGTATTTAAAAAGCTGCAAACGAGAGGACCTACCATGTTCAGGTAAGTAGGCGCCCTGGTCTGGTTTGTTTGCTATGTATCCTTACATGCACCATCATGTCTACACTACCAAACAGGCATGTGAAATTGACTTATTCTATGTAAATATGATGTTGAAACCATTATGTCTCTTTCAAGTGTTCACTTTGCCAGTGACAGTATCACACGTTTCATGTCTTACCGGCACAATCACGATTCTATGCCATGCCAAAGGTAATTACCCCGTGACGTGACTCTCTCCATTACAGCCACATCACTCGTATTCCGGGACAAGACACTGCTCTTCTCTGACGTCTGCAGTACCTACACACTACTCCCTTTCTGACATGCGCGCTTGACCCTTAGTAAGCGCACTTAATACCACACATGCGCATTAAGCATTAACAGTGACACAGCTCGTTTTCACTTGGAGGAAGAGCTCCCACCGTCGTCCATCTTCGTATCCTACTTAGCAGGTAGTTTTCTATCCACGTCCCACGGGACCATGAGCCCTTCTTGTGCTGCAGCACTACAGCCTAATTCATAGCATTCACTTGCACGGCTCACTCGCCGTCACAATTGTTCTAAAATTGCCGCGGTGACCGAGATACAAGCTCAGTGCACCTTAGCCCATTCACCTACTTGCCAACCAAGTGCTCACTCGCCGTCACAATTTACACAAATTGCCACGGCGATCGAGAGACTAGCTTTGTGCTTTTCTTCACCTACCTGCAACTAAGTGCTAAGACCCCATCTTGAGCCGTTCCCACAGCCTTTCGACTGAGGTCATCAATCTCATTCGGCCCCACTGCCAGCACCTACTACCTTTTCAATACCTTTTAGGCATTACTAAATCAATTTGGCCTGCACTTCACCAAAAAACAACCCAAGCAGCAGAGTCATCACGCTTAAACATCACCTCAGCACTTTTTGGCTCAGTCTCCACCATCACGACGGCACTACCGAGCATTTTTTATTCAGCAATGTGGCCACCAGCCACGTACCTGATTTGTATCTTTTGATTACTTAGCTCTAGGCCTCTGACGTTTGCAGACAGCCTCCCAGTTCAAAATCACTCGCTGGAATACCAAGACCTCGACCAGGGCGCCTACTTACCTGAACATGGTAGGTCCTCCCGTTTGCAGCTTTTTAAATACCCAGACACCACTTTCGCTCAACTAACCCAGTCCCCTGTCATGTATAGGTGGACGCATCTCCCTTTTAACATCGACCCGACCTGAACAAACTGTCCTGAAGACCATTCGGTACCTCTCAGCAGCGCTGTCTCATTTTCTACAGCCACTGCCACCTGCCATCAATACCGAACCAGGAACACAAAATCGTGTGTCGACAATGTTAAATGTATTGTCATTTAAAAAACAGTACATGTAATAAACACTCTTTGTCACTCTGCCTACTAACTCACAAATATGCAGCTTTGTATGCTCAATAATGCATATCTTCAGCGCCACGGCACAGTTTGTAAAATTGTTTTGATCTCTGTTAGTGTAAATTAAAACCCTTTTTTTGTCATTCCTGCATCTTCAGGTGTTTTTTGTTTCTAGAGCTAGCAGTTATCTAGCTCCGCTGCAAACCTGGTGACCCTATGTCACGCCTCTGGTTAGGGTAGCTTTGGCTCACTCTCGTTTGTACTGTACTTCCTACCCTCTTGAGTCAAGCCCCCTTCAAAAAAGTGGGTTTCGCCCACTTATCTCTCAAACATGGTGGTTGTCCAGCAGCAGTTAGGGGTACCTCTTGCTCCACCTGAAAGAGTTGCTTGGGACCCAAGAACATTTTCCACTTTCTTAACACACTACCACTTACACTTCCAGTGTAAACCCACAACCTGTGAGGTTACACAAGCTAGGACTGCATTTGTAATTTCATATTTGTCACGTGATGCAGCCGCATGGGTTATTCCATTGATACAGATAGACAACCTATTACTGTATAACTGGGATCAGTTCATGGTACAGTTTAATCGAGTGTTTGATCGCAGAAATGTGTCATTGGTACAAGATAAAGAGTTGCTGGCTCTACGACAGAAAACTAGGGACCTGGTCATTTCTGTTACTCAATTTAACTGACTGGTGGTGGAAGCAGAATGGCCAGAACCTGACCAGTCAGTGTTGTTGAATAAGGTGCTCAGAGATTAATTTAAAGATGCCATTGCTCATGTGGAGCCACAACCTGAATCTTGCAGTGCATTGATTAATTTGGCACTAAGAATGGATCCTAGGATCAGTGAGAAAATAGGTGAAAAGAAGAAGTCGAATGCAGTTCCTTTTCCACGGCTAGACAAGAGTAGGGAGCAACCTGTTAGACCATCAGAGGAGAACCCATACAAATTGGCAGTCTCTGGGGACTGCTGTCATTAGAGGAAAGAGAAAAGCAAAGGTCAAATAATCAATGTCTATATTGTGGCAAATAAAGATATTACATACAAAATTGACCCAATACTCTGGTACGTAGCGCAGACAAAAGAAAGACAGAGGGCCTCATTACGACCCAGGCGGTAAGTTACCGCCTGGGCCGTGACTTTACCACCATGGCGTAAACTGCGTTTACGCCATGGTGGTTGACGGACTTACCGCCCCATTCCGACCTTGGCGGGGCGGTAAGTCCCCAATCCCCATTTACCCTTCCCCATTCCCATTTTTGCCCCATAGGGCATAATGGGAGTGGGGAAGGCGTTAATTACGCCACCGTAAATTACGGTGGCGTAATTAACTCCATGGTCCCTTAGCGCCATGGATTTTAACACCTGCTAAAAGCAGGTGTTAAAAGCACCATGGCGCTAGGGGACCTCGTAATTGGCGGTAAGGGGTCGGCGCAGCTAACGCTGGCGTAAACCCCTTACCGCCAGGGTCGTAATGAGGCCCAGAGTCGGGAAAATAGGTGGCTCATTAGATGGGGGAATGACGACAATGAGCCTGACTGCACTAGAGTTAACAAATTCAGTGCTCAACACAATTCAGAACAAGACATCCCTTTTATATTTACTTGTTAGATTGTTATTTGCTAATACTAAGGAAACAATCTCTGCAATGGTGGATTCAGGAGCTACAGGGAATTTTCTGGGCATCACACTTGCAACACATTTGGGGGTACCCACAATGCAAAAAGGGGTTAAAGAACTGGCACGAGCAGTTGATGATTATTGTTTGATTTCAGGACCAATCACAACTCAAACCCAACCTATTAGGATGTTGTGTTTTTCAGGACATGAGGAAACATTCACCTTTGACTTAACAGCAGCTCTTTAGTTTGGTTTGATTTTAGGGATACCATGGTTGGTAATGCACAATCCAAGGATTTATTGGGGAGAGCGTACATTAACATTTGACTCCATGAAGTGTCTTTAGTTTGGTTTGATCTTAGGGATACCATGGTTGGTAATGCACAATACAAGGATTTATTGGGGGAGCGTACATTAACATTTGACTCCATGAAGTGTATTACTCATTTAAAAGAGGCATTGGGCCCAACTGCTTTCTTAGTGGAAGGAACTGTGACTCAGGCGAACATTGGGGCAGTGTTCACATCTCTTCTAGCGGACTACAAAGAATGTGCAGAGCTTTTTGACAAAGGGAAGGCAGATGCCCTGCCTTCGCATACACTGTACAGCTGTGTAATCGAACTTGAGCCTAATGCTAAATTACCATGCAGTCTCATGTATGCACTCCCTGAGAAGGACACACAACACTTGCAACAGTACTTAGAAGACATGCTGGCCTGGGGGTTCATTTGGCATTCCAAATCACAAATCTCCTCGTCTTTGTTTTCTGTTCCTAAGAAGGAGGGTACTTTGAGGACCTGAATTGATTACAGAGCATTGAACAAGGTCACCGTCAAGAATCGATTCCCCTTAGTATTGATATCTGTTCTACTTGACCAACTAAAGACAGCAAAGATCTATACCAAGTTGGACCTAAGAGGGGCATATCATTTGATTTGAATAAAGGAGGGGATGAGCGGAAGACGGCTTTCAGCACCATGTTTGGCTTCTTTGAATATTTGGGGATGCTGTTTGGATTGAGTAATATGTCAGCAGCGTTTGGGTAATTTATGCAGGATGTTTTGTGGCACTACTTAGATGTTTTTGCCATAGTATACATTGATGAAATACTCATCTACTCAGAGTCAGTGGAGCAACATGTTCATCGCTTTAAGGCAGTGCTTCAATAATTGCAGGGATACAAACTATTCGCTAAACTGGAGAAATGTGAATTCCATACAACTCGGGTCGAATTTTTAGGATTTTATATTCACCCCCTCAGAAGTTGTTATGGATGACAAGAAGGTGCGGGCAGTGACAAAGTGGCCAGCTCCACAATGTGTAAAAGCTATACAGTGCTTTCTGGGGTTCACCAATTTCTATCATCGATTTATCAGCAACTTTTCACAGACCATTACCCCGATAACAAGGTTACTCAAGAAGGCAACTACGTTTGTTTGGGTTGATGCAACAGAAGTGGCTTTTAAGAAATTAAAGACTGCATTTATTGAGGCTCCAATCTTGAGACATTCAGATTTGGAGAAGACATTCCAAGTGGAAATGGATGCCCCCAATTTAGCTATTGGAGCAATTCTTTCTCAACGAGTTGAAGATGGGGTTATGCCCCCTTTCACCTTCTTTTCAAATACATTGATTAGCTGCGAGCAAAACTATGCCCTTACTGATAAGGAGTTATTGGCTATGCGGGCAGCCTTCCAGTCATGCCGACACTATTTTAAGGGAGCACATCATCTGGTACCTGTGCTTTCTGGTCACAAGAATTTACCATTTTTTAGAAATCAGCCAAGACCTTAATTCCACGTTGTGATGTTGGAAATGCATCGGAGGGACAGGGCCTCCGTATCCTTGTCTTTTACTGCTTTTTATCGTGTTCTGTCATGTTTTCCGCACAGGAGTTTATGTGGGACTCCTGGCGGTGCAGCTCTCTCTCGGTTTGGTGAACAGACCCATGGGATACCCTTATGGCACCCATGGGTAGGGGTGCAACCCTGTGCCCCTAGTGTATGATTTTGGGCACCTGTGGGTGGCCCACAGAACAGTTTATGGGCTGGTGGCATCTCTGTGCTGAAATAACTGGTGCCCTGAGCGTCCTCCATTTTGGGATGCCCAGGCCTTGTCATTGGAATCGGTAGATTCCTGATGGAGACAAAATGGCCCCCATGGCCTCTTGCCTTCCATCGCCTGTTACCTTGATCTTCCCGAAGTCCTGGGAAGCCCTGCCTCTGTCCCTTACCCCTGACTGGCTGTTGGGTGGAAGTTCCATATATGGTAGTGTGGGGAAGTGCTGACCCGACTGGCTGAAGCCTTCCCAATGACCGTATGTTGTGGGTACCCCTGTGCGTGGGACCTGGGTGAATGGAGTGTGTGACGAATACGCATTTTATGTTGTGGGTGTCTAGTATCTGGTGGTTGACACAATGACTGAGACAGCCCTGCCCGAAACCGGTATGAATGCAGTATGAAGTGTTGAATGGCTCGGTATTTGTCCCAATACACATAACTTGTTGTGAGTGTCTGGAGAGAAGTGAATGCCCTGAATGCACCTGATTGGTTGCCTGCCTGCATGAATGCCCTTCGTAGTGTTTGGATGCTTAAGTGTGACCCAGCGGAATGAATGGGAGATCAACAGTATATCTGGAGACCTCTCACTGCTAGGAATCGTGTTCAGAAGTGTTCAGAGCTGAAGTCCAAACTACAAAGAGTAACTGGAGTGAAACTGATGCTGACCTTGAAGCCCTGCTGGAAGAGAAGAATTGCTGTTGCTCTCCTTCACCATCTGAAAGCTGCTGTGTCTCCAAGGACTGACCCAGAAAGGACCTGGTAAGGCGCTCTCTTCCCGAGCTACGAGGGACCATCGTGCACCCACTGACCTTTGCCCAAGCTCCCTGGTAGACAGACCTTGAGCAGGCTGCCGACCCGATACGCGGACTGCTGCGGAACTCCAAAGAGAAGCGCCCGGACTGTTGTCCGCCACTGTCGACGACCGCCTTTGCCGACTGCAGCCGCCGTGCTCCGGTTTGCCTAAGAACTTAATTGATCCAAGGACCCTCTCATCCGCCTCGTCACCGCTGTATCCTGCTGGAGAAGGCCTGACTGTCGACGTGCTGAGGAGCATCCGCCGGTGGGTTTCCCGCCACACAAAAGACCACAAAGATGCCAAGTATTTGACGCCCTTGCTGGGCCACAGTTCTTCAAACTCTTTGTGGTCCAGAACTACCAACACTGAGGTGCCCCGCACGCCTCTTCCTTGCAGGACGTTTACGCTTCCCCATCAACGAGCACCGCTAGGAATGACCACTTTAACGTCGTATCTTGACCTGTCCTCTGTCGGACGTTCGACGACCCGTGACTCCTTCCTTAAAGGGAGGGCACTCAAGAAGGGCCATTGATTCCCCGACGAGGAACGCTACAACGCCAAGGTACTTTGGGGTTGCAGAACTATTGGAAAGTCTAGTGGGAACAATGCATGGACTGGGATTGTGATACATCTTTGCTTTATAGGTTGCCCAGGTGGGGGGATCTCCACACAGAACTGTGTCTAGTTGTACGTGGCCAGAATTCTGCCAATTGTTCAACCATCTTGCTTTCCTTCCTCTCTCTACTGCTGGTTTCCTCTTTATTTTGATATGTTTGTCATTCTGACCGTATGCACTTTAATGAGATCTGATAATGTTAGAGGTAGCACTTTAGAACTGTATATATTTACTATTGTTGATTTTCAAAGTACAAAGTGAGTTATCGTGATAGTGTATGTGACCTTGAATATTAATTATATAAAGACTGTCTTTTAACTGATACAGTGTGTGGACATTCCTTTGTGGGTGCTTGGGGACTACACTGTACTTAAGAACCAGCCCGCATCACCTCGTGAGAAGCCAGGCCTTGATTGCTCGACCACGCACCAATAATAGAGAATCTTGGCTGGGTTCCTCTGTGCCTCTCCTCTACCAAATAGATAGCAGAAGTACAGACACCCCCCACTGGCGTCTTTACACTGGTGGCAGCGGTGAGATGCTTATGGTTTTAAGAATCAGTGTATAACCGTGCCACTTATGAAGGATATCTGCACTGTGTTAAATTAAGGTTTAGTTGTGTACAAGATAACTGCATTACAAGCAATGGAATCTATTTCAAATGGTAAATTGACTCGGATGAGCTTAAAGGCTCTCCAGAGTGTAGTGAAGCCAGGGAGTTAGACTTTGTGGATAAGTCTAGGGCTGAGCTGATAGCTGTCATGGTGGACTACCAGATCTATTGTGAAACTCTTGAAGGGGGGGATGAAACCAGTGAGGACTCTACCCCGAGGGTTGTCGCTGAAACTGATTCTGGGAATGCCACCATTCCTGCTGCCTCTGTTCCGAACCCCAACAGTTCCTTAGAGCTTGAGTTATGAAGGATGAAATTGGCCTTTGAATATCGCAAGTTGGAAATAGATGCTGAGCTCAAGAAAGAGGGGTTAGCACAGCAAGTGGAGCTCAAGAACTGGGATCTTAAGGTAAAAGATAGGGATCTTGAACTCAAAGATAAGGACCTTGAACTCAAGAACCGGGACACTGAATGTCATCGAATCCAGTTAGAAAAAGCTCAAGTGGAGACTTCAGTGAAACCAGTTGAGAGTGTCAGGTCCCCAGCAACCAAGTTTATGAAAGATTTGGTTGGTGTGTATGCGGAGGGTTCTGATATCCTCCAATGGATTGAAGCGTTTGAAATGGCTTGTGCAATTCACAATGTTGATTAAAGCGATTGGGCTAAGTGTTTGTTAAGCAGAGTGCCTCAAAATGGATATGACTGTATTCTGAAACTGAGTGTGGAAGAAAGGGGTCAGTATGAGCGCATGAAGTCTGCTTTAATCGCCAAGTTTGGCAAAACGCCTACCCAATACCTTAAACGGTTCAGGGATTTTAAGAAACGAGAGAATGTGTCTTGGATTGACTGGGTGAGTGCTGCGCACATGAACATGTTGGGGTGGATTGATGGTTACAAAGTGAAAACGTTTGTTGAATTGTCCCACCTTGTTTTTTGAGCATTTTCGGAAGCCTGTTCACCAGAGCTGCGTCAGTATGTTGCTGACCAGAACATTTTGGACCCCTTTAAGCTGGCTAGGTTGGCTGACAAGTGGGTATCCCACCGGGTGTCCCCTAAGGACTCCAGTGGGAAGGACAAGGACAAAGAAAAGGGGGCCTCTCAGAAAGCTGAGGATTCCCAAAAGCAATCACAGTCGGGTAAACCAAAACGCTCCTCTCCGAAGACCCAAAACCTAGTGGGTATAAGTCTGTTGTGTCTGTGAGTAAGAGTAGTGGTCTGTCTGCTGCAAAGCAGGGTCCCAGTGGTTTCAGAACCGTACCCCACACTCCTGGCACTTGTTGGGATTGTGGGGCTCTGGATCACCGAAGGGGTGACCCCAAGTGTAAGGGTAAGGCACTTGGAGTCCAGGCTGTCAGCCTGACCTACCCCTACTCCGTACCTGAGGTGGAGGTCACTGTCCACCCCTACTCTTCTAGGATCACGTTCAGTGCCCCCATAGAGATTTCCTTAGTGTCCCTTGGGGCCTGGGACCAGTACGCAGAAGTACTGGCAACTATTCCACAGAACACTCATAGGTTTTTGAGAAGTGTCCTCTTGAATGGCCATCCTTCTACTGGTTTGAGAGGCACTGAGGCAAGCATGACAGTGGTGGAAAGGACCCTGCTCAAGTCAGAGGACTATGTAGGTGCTCCTCTGAGAACCACCAGGTTAGCTGGTGGGCCACCCAAATTATCGCCTGTAGCCTTAGTCAACATTACAATTGGAGACAAGACAGCAATGCTTCCGGTCCTGGATCATGACAATGTGCCTGCAAACATTTTGTTGGGAAACAATTTGGTCGAGTTGGAGATGATCACGGATGGTCTACCCATGGCTGCTGTGGCAGTCACCCGATCGCAGGGCACAGGGTCCGGCTGCGAGCCCGGTATCCTTGCCGATGGAGAAAGCCAAGGCACGAAGGAAACGGAAAAGTAAGAAGGCTACCTCTGTGGAGGGAGCCCCTGCTCTTCCTGCTGTTTCGACAGCAACCATTAGGATCCATGCTCCGGATGGGTTGGGTCCACTGGTGAATCCCGTCCCAACTCCTGTGGGAGAAGAGCCAGAATACTTTCCTGTGGGAGAGGCTCTCAACCCAGAGGATCATCCCGACCTTCAATGCTTGTTAGCTGAAGGGGGACCCTCCCGGGTGGACTTCTGTAAGGGACAGAGAGAGTGCCACTCTCTCGAGAGTCTGAGGAAACAGGCCCTGTCCCAGGCACAAGGAGAAGTGCCTAGGACATTCCGGATTTATTGGGAGGGTGAGCTCCTTCTTAGTGAGCCCACTAAGCCTGGACCTAGTGCCCTCAAGAGGTTGGTGGTACCCCAGGTTTATAGGCCCTTCCTGCTGCAGTTGGTGCACGAGGTGCCCTTGGCTGGTCATATTGGTACCAAGAAGACTAAGTAGAGGCTCTCTGCCCATTTCTACTGGCCCCGGATGGGAGTAGAAGTGGAGTCCCACTGCAGGACCTGCCCAACTTGTCAGTTGTCTGGCAAGACTGGAGGCAGTGGCATTGTCCCACTGCAGCTGTTGCCGGTGGTTGGCACACCGTTTGAGAGGGTCAGTCCCCTTGACCCTCCCACGTCAGGTGGACATTGGTTCATCCTGGTCTTGGTAGATCATGCCACCAGGTACCCTGAGGCTATACCCCTTCAGACTGTAACTGCCAAGGTGGTTGCCAGGGCTCTCCTGGGCATTTTTAACCGTGTTGGATTCCCTAAGGAGGTTGTCTTTGATAGAGGATCCAACTTCATGTCGAGTTATATGAAAACCATGTGGAAAGAGTGAGGGGTAACCTATAAGTTCTCCACCTCTTACCATCTCCAGACCAATGGTTTGGTTGAGAGATTTAATAAAACTCTCAAAGGCATGCTAGGTGCTTTGGAAGAGCCCCTAAGGAAGAAGTGGGATCTTCTCCTGCCATGCCTGCTGTTTTCCTACAGAGAGGTACCTCAAGAGGGTGTTGGTTTCAGCCCCTTTGAGTCACTCTCTGGACATCCCGTGAGGGGGCCCCTTGCCTTAATCAGAGAAGGTTGGGAGGCCACCCCTCCAGGTCCCGCCAAGCAAGTGGGGGACCATGTGTTAGGCCTCAGACGGAGGATGACACAGATGATGGGTCAGGCAACAGCGAATCTAAAGGCCAGCTAGGAATTGAATAAGTACTGGCATGACCTTAAAGCATCGCAAGTGGACTGGACTCCGGGACAGGAGGTCCTCGTGATGGAGCCTACCAAGCCTCGGGCTTGGCAGATAAGTGGACTGGACCCTTCAGGATAATCTCCAAGATGAGCAAGGTCAATTATCTGGTTGACATGGGAGCCTCGGGTGTAGCCCCTCAGGTATTCCATGTTAATAGGCTCAAGCCTTTCCACAGGTGAGCTGAAATCTCATGTCTCTTGCTAGCTTCAGAGCAAGAAGAGGATGAGAGTGAGCCCCTTCCTGATTTGCTGCATAGCAACCCTCAGGATGGCTCAGTGGAGGGCGTACATCTCTCTCCCGATCTGACGACAGAGCAGCAGAAGGCCTGCAGGACTTTGCTCCGGCAGCACGCCTCTCTGTTCTCACTGACACCAGGCCTTACACTGTCATTTAGGCACCAGATTGACACTGATGACAGTGTGCCTGTCAACAGCAGGTGCTACCGTATGTCAGATACTGTAAAGAACCACATCCAGGCTGAGGTCGCCAAGATGTTGGATCTGGGTGTTATTGAACCCTCAACCAGTCCCTGGTGCAGTACAGTGGTCCTTGTCCCCAAGGCAAGTTCCCAGGCAGGTACCAAGGATTGGAGGTTCTGTGTGGACTACCAAGGAGTCAATGCCGTCACCAAATCTGACACGCACCCATTGCCCAGGGCTGATGAGCTCGTGGACACCATAGGTGCTGCCAAATTTGTGAGCACCTTTGACCTTACATCAGCCTATTTGCAAAGAGCTCTAATGGACCATGCCAAGCAAAAGACGGCGTTCTCAACACCAGAGGGACTCCACCAGTTTAGGGTTATGCCTTTTGGGTTGAATAATGCCCCTGCCACTTTCCAGAGATTGGTCAACCATGCGCTCAGTGGGCTGAAAGCCTTTTGTGTGGCTTACTTAGACGACATTGCCGTCTACAGTTCCACCTGGGGAGATCATTTGATGCATCTGGATAAAGTGTTGCAGGCCTTAAAGAGGGCTAACCTCACTATCAAGGCCACCAAGTGCCGGATAGCTCAGGGGAAAGTCACATATCTTGGTCATGAGGTAGGAGGGGGTTGAATCCAACCTCTCCCCAGTAAAGTACAGGATGTACAGGACTGGGAGACTCCCATTACTCAAACCCAGGTGAGAGTTTGGGCCTCACTGGGTATTATCACAATTTCATGGCAGACTATGGAACCATAGCTGCACCCCTGACAGCTCTGACTTCACCCAAACAGTCTAGGAAGGTTAATTGGACTGAAGACTGTCATAGGGCCTTTGATGGCTTGAAAAGAAGTCTGTGTAGGGCACCGGTGTTGTGTGCGTCCGATTACACAAGCACTTTATTGTTCAAACTGACGCCTGCAACACCGGAATTGGAGCTGTCTTGTCCCAGTTAGATGACAAAGGAAGAGAACATCCAATCATATTCATCAGTAGACAACTTAAGGGTAGGGAACTTAGCTGGGCTACTGTTGAAAAGGAATGTTTTAGTATAGTTTGGAGCCTTGGGCATTTTAGACCCTACTTTACCGGGTCTACCTTCAAGGTCCAAACCGATCATAATCCCCTTAAGTGGCTTATGCAGATGAAGGGTGGAAACCCGAAACTGCTCAGGTGGTCCATTAGCCTGCAAGGGCAAGACTTTACCATAGAGCACAGACCCAGGAAGAGTCACGATAATGCAGATGACCATTCCAGAAGGTATGTTGACCGTCTGGATGAGGGTGTCTATGTCGTGGGAGATTAGGCGCCCTAACCTCAGTCTGGGGGGGGCGACTGTGATGCTGGAAATGCATCGGAGGGACAGGGCCTCCGTATCCTTGTCTTTTACTGCTTTTTATCGTGTTCTGTCATGTTTTCCGCACAGGAGTTTATGTGGGACTCCTGGCGGTGCAGCTCTCTCTCGGTTTGGTGAACAGACCCATGGGATACCCTTATGGCACCCATGGGTAGGGGTGCAACCCTGTGCCCCTAGTGTATGATTTTGGGCACCTGTGGGTGGCCCACAGAACAGTTTATGGGCTGGAGGCATCTCTGTGCTGAAATGACTGGTGCCCTGAGCGTCCTCCATTTTGGGATGCCCAGGCCCTGTCATTGGAATCGGTAGATTCCTGATGGAGACAAAATGGACCCCATGGCCTCTTGCCTTCCATCGCCTGTTACCTTGATCTTCCCGAAGTCCCGGGAAGCCCTGCCTCTGTCCCTTACCCCTGACTGGCTGTTGGGTGGAAGTTCCATATATGGTAGTGTGGAGAAGTGCTAACCAGACTGGCTGGAGCCTTCCCAATGACCGTATGTTGTGGGTACCCCTGTGGGTGGGACCTGGGTGAATGGAGTGTGTGATGAATACGCATTTTATATTGTGGGTGTCTAGTATCTGGTGGTTGCACAATGACTGAGACAGCCCTGCCCGAAACCGGTATGAATGCAGTATGAAGTGTTGAATGGCTCGGTATTTGTCCCAATACACATAACTTGTTGTGAGTGTCTGGATAGAAGTGAATGGCCTGAATGCACTATGCACCTGATTGGTTGCCTGCCTGCATGAATGCCCTTCGTAGTGATTGGATGCTTAAGCGTGACTTAGCGGAGTGAATGGGAGATCAACAGTATATCTCGGGACCTCTCACTGCTAGGAATTATATTCAGAAGTGTTCAGAGCTGAAGTCCAAACTACGAAGAGTTTGTCGCTGAAATTGACGCTGACCTTGAAGCCCTGCTGGAAGAGAAGAATTGCTGTTGCTCTCCTTAACCATCTGAAAGCTGCTGTGTCTCCAAGGACTGACCCAGAGAGGACCTGATAAGGCACCCTCTTCCCGAGCTACGAGGGACCATCGTGCACCCACTGACCTTTGCTCAAGCTCCCTGGTAGACAGACCTTCGACAGGCTGCCGACCCGATACGGGGACTGATGCAGAACTCCAAATAGAAGCACCCAGACTGTTGTCTGCCACTGTCGACAACCGCCATCAGCAACCGGAGCCGCCGGGCTCCCGTTTACCTAAGAACTTCCTTGATCCAACGCCGCTGTATCCTGCTGGAGAAGGCATGACCGTCGATGCGCCAAGGAGCATCCACCAGTGGGTTTCCCGCCACCCAAAAGACCACAGAGATGCCGATGACTCGACGCCCTTGCTGGGCCACAGTTCTTCAAAATCTTTGTGGTCCAGAACTATCGACACTGAGGTGCCCCGCACGCCTCTTCCTTGCAGGACGTTTACGCTTCCCCATCAACGAGCACTGCTAGGAACGACGCGGCCACTTCAACGGCGTAGCTCGACCTTTCCTCCGTCGGATGTTCGACGACCCGTGAGTCCTGCCTTAAAAGGAGGGCACTCAAGAAGGGCCGTCGATTCCCCGACGAGGAAGGCTATAATGCCAAGGTACTTTGAGGTTGCAGAACTATTGGAAAGTCTAATGGAACGATATATGGACTGGGCTTGTGATACATCTTTGCTTCACAGGGTGCCCAAGGTGGGGGGATCGCCACACAGAACTGTGTCCATGGCACGGGGCCAGCATTCTGCCAATTGTTCATCCATCTTGCTTTTCTTCCTTTCTCTACTGCTGGTTTCCTCTTTATTTTGATCTGTGTGTCATTCTGACCGTATGAACTTTAATGAGATCTGATAACATTAGTGGTACCACTTTAGAACTGTATATATTTACCATTGTTGATTTTCGGAGTACAAATTGAGTTATCGTGATAGTGTATGTGACCTTGAATATTAATTATATAAAGACTTTGTTTTAACCGATACAGTGTGCGGACATTCCTTTGTGGATGCTTGGGGACTACACTGTACTTAAGAACCAGACTGCATCACCTCCTGAGAAGCTAGGCCATGATTCCTCGAACACGCACCAATAATAGAGAATCTTGGTTTGGGCCCTCTGTGCCTCTCCTCTACCATATAGAGAGCTGAAGTACAGACACCCCCCACTGTCGTCTTTACACATGGTACTTGCGCTGGTCGCACTTTTTTGAAAAATTTGACTTTATATTTACCTACCTTCAGGGGAAGATTAACGGACAGGCAGACGCCTTGACCGGACAGGGAAATACAGAAGTTCCTGTTCAGGAAGATTGAAACATCATAGCAGTGGAAAAGATAGTTGGGTCAGTTACCAAGGAAATCTTAACTAAGGTTTGGGGGAGTCTCTCAGTAAAGGAATTGCAGGATTGGGAAAACAAAGATGAGGGAAGGACTATACGGGATGGGTTGCCTTATCAGGCAGGCAGATTGTATTTACCTCTAAGTACTGGTTGTCCTTCTGTGCTATGTTGGGAATGTCTTGCACTCTTTCCACAAGTTTCCATTCTCAGACCAATGGGCAAATAGAAAGAGTCAATCGAAACATGGCACAAATGGATTACTGCGGGAGGATCACCTGGGTGCAGACAGGGCCCAGGGTAGTGAGAAGAATCTGTGGGATGAGACAAAGTATTTTTCCTCTGAAGGGGATACTCTTACCACCATGTCAGAAAAGGTTATGGCTTATTGGTTGTAATCCCACAACATATTGTAGCAACAGAACAAATCTTTTGTATCCCTTAAAACAAACACCCTCCTCAAGACCAAAGGTATACTACAAAGAATGGCTCAAATGTTGAATTCTGAACACCACCTTTCTCTAATAAGTTTAAACTCTAAAGCCCCTCTCATAAAAGAAATAAGGGAATTAAATCTACCATTGACATTATATTAGAAGTGGAAAAACCGAGTTCCACTAAAGTGAACTACATGTGCCAGAATCCCATGGAGACTGAGATGAAGAAGAGGGTTAAAGAGATACGAAGAAGTAAAGGACAGTCAAGTAAACCTAACAGTCTTTGCCAGGGTCAGGCAATTAACAATAAGGGCCTTCACCTGAAAACAATTGCCCAACCTAAGAGGCATAAAAGACTGCAGCAGGAGGGGGAAGAAGGAGAAAAGAGCAGGAGCTGGAAGGCTGGCAGTAGAAGCAGAAGGAGAATAGCACAATGCTGGCAGTTTCTGAGGAAGTGTGATCACTTAAGGGATACCAGAACACGAGGAAAGCAGATTTCACCTGCATGTTCTGAGAGAGTCCTGTGTTCACAAACCGTGCCTTGCTGTGGCTGCTCTGAGAGATTGAAGGTCGACCCAGGTGTGCCTAGTGGATGTAATTGCAGAGCCGCAATTGTGCTGCAACCTGAGGCCGGTTTAAAGAAGCAACCCGAGGAACAGAGGAGAGAAGGAGACTCCCTGTGGTTAAGGCTGGACCGAAGACACCCATGCTGCAGAGGGATGTGGGTCCCCAGAGTTCCCAAAGCAGTAGCAGCAGCAGAAGGAGAAGAAGTCAGGAAGTGGAAGCAAACCAAAACTGCAGTGTCCATGGAGCCGGTGAGTGAAGCTCTGCGTTCAGGTTCACTCTGAAAACCTTGCTGGTAACTGTTAAAAGCTTTATATTAACTCACGTAAGAGTGAGAGCGAGTAGAAATTGTCATCGTTGTGAAGAGTCCTACTGACAATGGAAATGCATTACGCGCACTTCTAATGCAAGTCAGAGTGCTCGCGTATAAGGGAAAGCTTTTCATTTTCCTTTGTTAAACTGTTTTAACATTACTGGTGTGGTCGCGTGTGTCCAATTAGGAAGGGGAACACTCTCCGAATCACTGAGAAACCTAAAGCTGACTTTCACAAATTGTTACTAGACTTATTACATCAAAGAGTGGTTGTGTCTGAACAATTGTAATCCCCGACCGGAGTCAGAGTGTAACTCTGTGTTAATAAAGGGGAATACAATTCCTTATGATTCTTTAAAGTTAAATATCTTTTTTAAAGAGTGGTCATGTGTACCTAAATCTGTTTCACTTTTGAAGATTGAACCTTGTAACATCGAGAACACGTATTCTGTAAATGTAAAAGTTATTGAACTGACGAGAAGAACAAGCATTACCCACGCCAGAATGCAAATGCTTTCTATAGTGAAAGCAGCCCTCTTGTAATATATCCTACTTAATTCTGAGCTTGTTAAAGTAGTTAAGATCCAGTATCCTCTGAGAAAAGAGTGACATTGTATCCAGAGCTGGATGTGTGGCAATGCAGCTTCAAGGTAGCAACTGGAATCAAGATGGTGTGAATGAAGCTGGGGAAGGGAGATGTGTGCTTGTACGAAGATTACATCAACATTCTGTAATTCTGAGACTGTAGAAGTTGAGAGAAAAGCAGTCTGGAAGCAGAGGCATGTTATATTGGTGGCAATAAAACAGACAGAAGTGGCAAAGAGGCTGCCCTTTCCTTGCAGCATAGTTAAGAAGAGGGCCGTGCTTACCTGTGGAGGTCAAAGAGTCTTGTCTTTAAAATGCCTAACAATTTCAAAGTACACTAATAAGACAGACAGATGATGCAAAAGGGCTGCCCTTTTGTTAGAACATAGGAAAGAATAGTGTCTTTCCTATCTATATAGGTTAAATAAGCTTGTCTTTAAAATGCCTAGCAATTCCAAAGTACAAAGTTGAAGCAGAACTACCAGAACTGTCAGTGCATGTTACACTAACGGAGTTTGAAGTAGTAGCATGTTGTGGAACAAAGGAGCCTGTTCCCACAGTAAAAGTAGTAGCAGGGGGATGTCAAGAGGAAAGCAACACCCTATGAAGAACCATCCTGACAATTATTCCAAAGATACTACAGAGATCATAAATACATGTAACGTTGTTGAAGCAGAAGTTGTTCCTTTATTCTTTGAACTGTGGAAAAACAATCTTGGAAACAGGCTATCCAGGATTACCATTGGTGCTGTTTTCCTAGCTGGAACTGGAAGGGAAACTTTTCAACAGAAAGCCCAAGAACATTTACCAGTGGATTTGTGGGCCTCATTACGAGTTTGGCGGCAGCCATGGAGCTATTAGCTCCATGGCTGCCGCCAAACCGGGCTCCTTTACCGGGTTCCCTGAATGGGGATTACCGGGTCATTCCGAGTTCAGAGGGCCCGGAAATTCCTCCCTCAGGGAACCCGGGCCCGGACCTTCCCCATTCCCATTTGAGCACCCATAAGGCTCAATGGGAATGGGAGAGGGAACTAACAACGGGGCGATTATGACCGGCCCGTTGTTTGCTCCCTGGTCCCCTCGCAGGACCCGGTAACGACGCCTGGTTTTGCCAGGCATCCTTACCGGGTCCCGCGAGGGGACCTCATAATCGTGCGGAATGGTGTTGACGTGTCTGCATCCATTAGCGGAACCTGTTAACCCATTCCGCACGGGTCGTAATGAGGGCCATTGACTTTGAACAATCCTGGGGAAGATATCTACCCTGGACAGGTGAAGTTTATCCATATCACTGGTTGTTGATTATTCACTTATTTATGTTGTTTATGATTTACTTTTAAAAAAAATTGTTCAGAGTGAGGGCCAGTTTTGTGCATGCTATGAGGAATTCCCTTAGACCTTAGACTAGGTAGGGAATTCCCTGCTACAGTAGGATGAGCAAAGATTAATTTGCACTTTTTATCTTTAATAAAATGTTTAATTTGGATAAAAACACAAACAGTTATCCGCCTCACATTACTGACCCCTCACAAGAAGTATGAGGTGCACCGAATTGTGCACTCCAGGAGGAGACGCAATCGATTATGGTATCTCCCTGAATGGTTGGGGTATGGTCCCAGGACAAGTCATGGGAACCGGCAGACGCTGCTCATGCTCCTACATTGGTAAAATTGCTCCATCACTTGCACTCGGATAAAGCATGACCTGGAAAGGACCCTGAGGAGGGCGATAATGTAAGGAATTGAGGTGCTGGTATCAATCATTCTGGTCGGAGCCACAA
Organism: Ambystoma mexicanum; assembly: GCF_040938575.1. Lineage (NCBI taxonomy): Eukaryota > Metazoa > Chordata > Amphibia > Caudata > Ambystomatidae > Ambystoma > Ambystoma mexicanum. Next base: position 626,922,676 of record NC_090938.1, on the reverse strand, counting down.
CACATGGGCTAAAAATCCCTGGAGGTGCATGGTGCTGGAGCCCCAAAATGCTTTGGGAACTACAGTTCCCATGGGACCCTCAAGGCCGGCCTCTCCTGGAGTGCCTCACGTGACGGGGCACTTGGGTTAGCAGGACTCTTAAGCTTTGCTTCAGAGCGTTTGTGCGACGGAAGGCTGGCGGTCAGAACACAGGCGGTAGGCTTTTGAGAGGCAGCGTTTACCAGCTGGTTGCTCAGCACCAGTGTACCTTTTGCTCGTTAGCAGTTCATGTTTGCAGACACAAGCTGAGTTCCCTCACTGAAGCACAGTGAGAAGAGTAAGTAAGTTGGTGCCCTCTGAATTCTACCCTACGACGCCTGGGGAAACTGAGGAGGGTTTGCCAGGCATGAGATAAGTAAACGTTGCAAACCACACACCAGTTAATGTGATATATGAATTACTGCTGAAAAACCACATATACGACGTGATATATGTATTGCTGTGATTTAACAAGAAACACATATCATGCATATGTTGAGACCTCACAAGAGGGAAGGACTGGGCAAAAACCCTTTCTTGCAAACATTAGTAGATATAGATTGTTGCTACTGCTTATTTGTTGTACGTTGCAACATTTTCCATGCACTGCTTGCTTTTTCAGTTATCAGGGACAAGATTTATGTCCCTAAATGTGCCTGATTATGTTAACAGTAACCATGTTTGTGCAATGACACTGAGATGGCTGAAGGGCTTTAGGGACAGGAGGCCAGGAGGTTAAGGCAATCTGGCAGGAGACACAGGTGCTCTTGATAAATGGAAGGGCAGGCTGAGCAAGTCACAGGTGTTCAGGAGACCCAAGTGCCTACATGTATGGACAATTGATGGGTCTGCTGTTTGTGTGTGTGTTTCGGTGGTACCATCCATGTGGTACTTATGATATGTGCGTTCCCTATACTCTCCTTCCTTATCCATTCAGGTTTCCTAAGCCTCGTTCTGGTGTTCCTACCTCCCCCTATCCATTCACAACTTCTCCCTAAGCCTCTTCCCCCACTGGCTGCCACATGGCTACCTGTTATTCACAACCAGGTACCTGTGTCAACCTAGATGGAGAGACGACTTCCATTTGGGTTCCGTGGTCAGGAAGGTGTTGTGTTTTAATTCCCTGCGGGGTTGACACTATGTAAATAACTATGGTGATTGTCAGTCATCAGAAAGTCTGAAATGAATCAGTCCACTGTCCAAAAACTAGTTCTAACTAACCCTACCACTATTCTAACCAACTTAAATACGATCAGGAGAAGGTCTCCCTTGTGGGGGTGAGATGAAGTTTGAGCACTAACTTCATTATGTCTGTATTCCTTTACAGAACAGAACAAGCCAATGTTTTCAGTAAACCAAAGGAATATTGCCTTGAACAAATTCAAGGAATGTGCAGGTAATGAAAACCTTGATTTTCTGTCCACTACAGTGGTACCGAGATATAATCGTAGTACTACTGACTAATCTGATATATGTCATTTGCAGGTCCTTTTTGATGGCAGTGACAGCAAATAAAACCGAAGAGGAATATTGAGTTTATACGTCATTCATTGAATTGGTTTATGAGTCTGTCATAAGATGTCTTTGGTATAAATAGGTGGAGTCCATGTTTTTAAATAAATGTTTTTGAAAATTCAGTGCAACTATTCCTCCTGATGAAGGTTTGATAATTATTGAGTAGAACCAAAGCATGTTAATGTGTAGAAGCACAAGGCAACAACTAAGTTGCACTAGAATTGAACAGCAAATAGCACATGTAAAAGTGTAAACTAATGAAGGGATCGGAATAGGAATCTGAAAAAGATGTGAGATGTATGTTATTCTGAGCCACGGATGAAAGAATAATAGCATATGAGTACACTGAACGTGGATGAAATTGCTACAAGTTATTTATCAGGAGATACTAATGTGATTCTAATGAGTTTGCACAGCCATTTTATGTATTGCAAATTCATCTAAATAACATGTTTGTATTAAAATGCTATGTTGAAATGTTTCAATTGTGGTGGAATTAGAATCTAGAAAGCACCCGAAATGACAAGAAAAACCAGTGGGTTTTGTGAGGATCCAGTAATGTGGCGTAGACTTGTGATTTTAGTTGGAAACCTTTATTTTAAATAATAAAACTGCCTCACTATCCCTAATCTAGGAGGTATTTCGCTGTCTCAAAGAAAACAAATGGGTCTGTCCTTCGACAAGATGTCAAAGGCAAAAATACATACTGTGTCCGAAATCCTATTCTGGCTCTCACACTCAAAACTAACTCTAAGGAGCAAAGAATATTGTTTCTGGATTATAAGGTGCGCACATGTTCAAATTTACCAAAAGGCTGTAACGCTAACTAACATTTCCAAGTTGACAATTTTCACAGTTCCAGGGAATGGCTCCCTTTCTCAGATTCCACAACAAGAAAAGTTCCACAGAGAATAATCAAGATCTTTCTCAGTTCTGAGAAATTACTCCCTTCCTCAAGTTTTCTCTTCACATTTCAGCTACTATAAAATCCTAAGGGTTTGTGACTTTCTAGGGATTCCCTTCTTTACTGTGGCACTTCACAATCTCAAAGGCATGTGTCTTCTTCGAGTTTCTCTTTCCTTCTGTACAGACTTCACACTTTTGTCTTTACACACACTTGACTCTGCCTGGTGTACCCTCCTGCCAGGACATTCACAAAGTTACTTGTAAACATGTCTTTTCACCTGGTGGACTCTCCTGCCAAGGCTTTCACACTATTAACTTTAAACAAAACACTTTTCTTCACCTGGAATATTCCCATACCAGGATTTTCTCACAATGCCTATGTGTTGCTGGTTCAGCGTTTGCCCCGATAACTATTGAGCCTTTGCTGTGTCCTTCTCTGCCAAATTCATTTCCCGCTGCATTGCGCTCTGGGGTTGCGAGCTGATTGTATTCCGGTTTCCCCTTGCACTATTTGAATCAGCTTCAACCCTGTTTGCTACGGTGTCCTCTTCCCCTCCGAACTGGTTGGTATCCGTGCAGGTAGCCGTGCAGCACAGCGTCTGCAGCTCTCTCTGTTTGCTGTCAGCTGTGCTGGTTTTAAACTTCCCAGCGTGACTGAATAATCGCCAACGACAAGACCACGGAGTGGGTTTACCAGTCTTAGTGATGTTTGTTATTCTGTCCCTATCCTAGTCTCAATGGTTGCCATTTCATTCTTAATATGATGTTGAGAAAGCTGGTATGAGATCTTATTGGGAGTGATCATTACTGCTCCCTGCTTCTTCCTCGTCTCAGTAATTGGTAATCTGGCCTTTGTGTCAGATTGGGGAATACTAAGAGTGGTTCTGTGTCATGATTCCTGCCCCTCATGTCCCCAGCCCTCCAAGATGTCAGGCTGGAGCCAGGCCACGATCACCTACATGGCCCTCAAGCGCCTCTCCATCCTTCCAAAGACCCACTTGGAGTCAGACTTGGCGCTTGTGGCACCAGGCTCACTCACTCCCATAGGATAACATTGGGGATTGGATTTGTAGTGCATTGATTTGGGACAAGATGGATGCCCCCACATATTTCGGTTCCCAGAACTGCATGTGCGGTCTAGTCTTTTGGGTCTGGTTCAGCCCAGAGACACCTGGGATACCCAGAGACTATTTAAGCCATGCCCAGGCTGAGACACATGCTTTGCATTCTCTGCACCTGCAGTGTGACACTCACCGTTTTCGGATCGGTCTCCAGTAGGCCTGCATCTTTCTTCTGCGCTCAGCTCCTGCAAGAATCAAAACACCGTTAGGAACAGCCTTACCTTGCGGCGCTTCTGCCCATCATTCATCACTCCTTCTGTTCTGCGGGCATCTTCGCCGGTGTCATTCCCATCCCGGCACGCCGCTTCCTAAGGAAAAGGGAAAAGAACAGAAAAAAGGCATTAGTAAGCATTCTGCAAATCTTCGCTTATTTTTAAAGACTGTATGAGCTTCAAATGCCTACCTGAATCCCAGCCGCTCTGGAGGAACTCTGTCTCCGGAGCTTCTCATCCATCTGCAAGAGGGAAAAGACACTCCAGGTTAGCGTGGAAACATCTAGAGGCGCTGCATACCGTGCTTAGTCACCGCAGTTGTTCTTCATAACCGGCCTCCACGCTGAAAACGTCACAGCACCTAAAAGACACAGAAAAAGAACTCAGTTCAATACAAATGTGAAAGGGGTGCATTGCGCATCACGCTCTCACTCACCTTCAGTGCTACTCATCTCAGCAGCACGCCGCCATCCCCGGACGCCGACCATCATCTAAGGAAGGAAAGGAACAAAGTTATAGAACTGTTCAAAAGACTCATTAGACTTACCTGTCGGACTCTGCCAGTGAAGTAACTAGGCAGCAACGAGCCCGCAACAATCAACGCGCCCCTGCGCTGAAAGCAGGAGTAAGTATGCAAATGTAAATACAAGTATCATGCCCTCCTCCCTATAATCACATGAAAGCTGGTGTTTAAATCAATTTTAATATCATGCATTATTCAGGAGTCATATGTATTTATCTGTCTCTTTGCCATAGTGGATTCTAAATAAACTCTGTTATAAACAATATATTCACATTGATGCCATAACTATCCACTTTCACTCTTGTTGTATGAACAGTCAAATCATTAAAATATACTTTTAGAGATGTTATGCTCAATTCATCATATTTCATGAAGCACTATCATTACATACAATGATTCATATTGAATATCCTATGATCTATTCTTCAGACCCATGTATTGTTTCAGCACAAATAGCTTATATCAAAATAGTACTTGGTTCACAATTATTTGTAATTATTTGTTACATTGTGTTCAGATCAATTTGTGAACAATCAACCTACATTCATTAGTTAATTATAGTTATCCACTGATTTATAATTGGAAAGTTGATAAGGTTACTTGTTAAGTCTATGTATAAGTATATGTTTCATAAGTGTGTTTCCTAGGTAAGATACTTGAGAAAGCAGTAGCCACGCAACTCCTCCAACACATCAAAGCCAACAACCTACTTTAGTCCTACCAATCTGGCTTCAAACCCAGATGCTGCACAGAAACGGCTAACATCAAGATGTTTGATGATGCCATTCAAATCCTTGATGATTGCCATCCTTTCCTCTAATGCTTCTTGACCTCTCAGCAGCATTCGACATAGTAGACCACCAGGCATTCACCGACAATCTACATTGCTTCATGGGGATCAGCACAATCATGCTCAGCTGGTTCAAATCATACCTTGCTAGTCGCCACCAGTTTGTATAAAGGGATTTCTCAAGATCACCAACCCTACCCATCATTTGGGGAGTCCTGCATCCTCTCTCTGTGATCTTCAATCTTTACATGGAACCTCCACATCCACCAATACACAGACGACATGCAGCTCTACCTCAAGGTGTTCTCCCTTGAAATCATTCACATGCTCAGAGCTTGCCCCTGATTGATCCAGCCATGGATGTGCAATGCTCACCTGAAGCTCAACCCATCAACAGTGAACTCCTACAGCTGACTAACAACAACAGACGTCCAGACCTGGCTCTCTGCTATGCACCTCAAGTGTTTCACACCGCAGCTGGTCACTGCTGCCAAGCACCTTGGGTTCAACATTAGCAGGCACCTGTCCTTCAAACCATGCATAGCAAGGAAGACAAAAACATTTCAGTACCAACTTTCTCTCCTGCTGAGAATAAAGCCCTTCATCACAGAAAACAACTTCAGATCTGTCCGTGTGTAAAACAAACTCACATTAAATAGAAATACAACTTTGATCTGAGTTTTTATACTTGGAGGCATACAGAGGTTTTACATTTCATGCCTTTATGCCTCTTATAGATATGAAAACAAACTCACATCAAAATGTCAGACATGTATCTGATGTGTGTTTTCATACTTACAGTATAGTGTACATGTAAGAAATGTGCATCGCCTATATATACGTGTACAGTTGGTATATAAGATACACATTAATTCTGCACATGTGTGATATTAAGGCACATCTCAGAATTGGCTAGCTTAAATTTCACAATTTTATCAGTGCACCAAATCCTGATTAGATGTTGGTGCATACCAAAAATCTCAAAAAATCCAAGTGTACAGTTTTAAGATATTTGGTCCAAAATTGTTTTAATTTCCCTATTGGGAAACCGCATGTTAAAGCTGCACAAACCACAACCAAAACAATATATATTTTCTTTTATGAAGCCATACTTGAAAACATTCTGAAATGGTCCATTTATGGGGTGATGCCTCACAAATTTGCTGTGGGAATTTTTCATGGAAGGGTTTGAAAGTTATTAAGAAATGTCACTTTTGGAAACTCAACAGACAACTTGTCTTAGCCTTAACTATATCATGTGCTAGCAGAATGTCATTTTAGAAATATCATTGGGTGGTGGTCGCTGCCCTATCGTTAAGATGAAGACTTTTTAGATAGACTATTCCCGAAATTCTAATGCTAATAACCTTTGACTCGCTATAGGGACTTTGATGCCATTTCTGAAAAACAAGATGGTCATGGTGCCCTGCAAACTAGACCTTTTGGGGTAAATTTATTAAAAGGTGTAAATGTTATGCAGAACACATAAATATGTTATCTTCAGCCAAGCCCCATACCCCCATTCATTTTGCCATAGCAAGAAAAGTGCTTTGATTGTAGTTAGAAGACTGTTGGATGGTTTTGCACCAAATAAGAAACAACATGGGTCCAAAGAGCTGTAGATGTGCCTTTTGGTGAGTGAACGGGGTGCTCCCTGCTCTTGAAAGACCTTTATATATCTCTCTTGCAGCAGAGCGACTGAGAGACTATTTCAGAAATGAAAAGTCACCTTTTTTTTGCTCGATGTGAGCTATTCCTGTGGGAATACAGAGAGAAGACCCCACAGATGTATTAAAAACCAAATTAAAAGCCTATCCCCTCACCTCTGAGTAACCCTCTTAAACTACCTCTCATCTGCCCGCTAGTCTCTAACCAGCCTCAGTGCCTCACTTCCTCTGCCTCCAGTCCAGCACTTCATGCTCTCATCCTGAGCACAGCTGGACGTACTGCCTACCAGCACTTATAAATGTCCAATGTTGGTTGTCCTTAATCTATGTAGGTCCACTTATGTGTTGCCCCTGCGGGTGACTGTTCCATTTACTCCCCTCCACAACCTGGTCAGAATGTCCCTCAAACTCACTCCATTGCAAGAAGCTCACTGTTTCAATAGGATCAAATAGGATTTCTAATCTATTGTACATTCTTTTGTGATCAAAAGAGAATTGTTCCTTTTGAAGATGGACCGTGAGGTAACGGTTCCCACTGGTGGTCCGACGTTGGATCAATATTTCCAAACGATCCAGATCGGATTCCATCAACCATGGATGAGGGATGCAGGGGGTGTGGGAGAGGGGTAAGGAGGTGACGGCGGGTGGGTTGGGGGACAGAATCTTCACTGAGACTTGTAAGGGTGCACGCACGGTTGATCGACATATCAATATGATGTTAATTATGGCTGAAGGCTCCTCTAAAATGTATGATGAAAAATGGCAGTTGATACACCCGGCCAAGAGAACCTTAGTACACAGGGAATTCTGCAGGGGAAAACTGGACATTTTCTTCCTACAGGTAACGAAATATGCTCAGGGAGAGGAATGGAAGCTCCTACTGGCGCAAACAGGGATGGAATTCTGGGAATCTGGACCTCAGAGACGAGGTGGAGTGGGGATACTCATCAGAAAGGGACTAGGCTTCACGATCTCCATGACATGGGGGGATGTGGAAGGGCAGGCCTTACTTGTTGCAGGCACTGTGAGAAAGGTAAGCATCATGCTTGCTACCATATAATGCCCCCGATATAGGTCAAGATAGATTCCTAGCCAAGACAGTACCCAAAATTATGTTAGAAGCCTCTGGACACGTCCTCCTAGGGGGCAACTTCAATCTGTGGGTGGACCCCAACTTGGATAGGAAAGTGGCTAAAATTGAAACGAGGGACCCACCGAAGGAGGCCCTGATGAGGTTGAAAATATGTTTGATATATATGGGTTGAGAGACACATGGCGGCAACTCCACCCAGAAGATTGTGGGTATACCTTCTACTCCGCCCCACACAATACCTTTACTAGGATTGATTACATATTCTTAACAGAGGAAATGCATAATGCTACTATAAGGTCGTACATCATCCCGGTCGGATCACGATATGGTCACGGCTGACATTGACTGGGATATCTTGCCTAGGAAAGGAGGCCATTGGGGGTGTATTGAGACACTATGGAAAGATCCCGTTTTTAAAACGTAGATAGAAACTGATTTACTCAATATATTATGTAAGAGGATTCAATTCAACACTACAGCTAAGTCAATGCCTAGGGCCTCATTACACGTTGTGCGGTAATGGAACACCGGTACTGGTAAGGTTTTACCGGTACCGTTAATTCCCTAAGCCAATCACGACCCGGACCCACCGCTATCTGCGCACCCGTTAATTACGGTGCCACTAATAGCGGCAAGGGCGCAGGCGCGCGACCCCCAGGCCGGAATTAGCACCATGGCGCTAATACCAGGCCATCACAAGCCATGCGGACATGGTATTAGCGGCATGTAAAACACCCAAAAACCCCTTACCGGCATGGCGCTAATAACAGCATCGAAAAGCACCCGTTAAGAGACCTGAGCAGTGTACCCATCAACTACAGGTGGACACAAACAGCACAGGTGCATGCAATGGAGACAGGCAGCACAAAAGAGCACACCACACCCCTACCCACACCCCTTCCCACACCAAGATGGCCCCAATAGCAGCAGCATGACATGACAGCCGTGACTACATGATAGCAGTGCAGCACCAACAACAACAGGCCACACCAGAGGTGACCCGTAACATGTACCCATTCCTCACACCATACAGGCAATGCCAGCGATCCACTGAGGAGGTGGCTCCCAACCCCTGCACGGAACCCACAGAACCAGCAGGAAGAGGACAACAATATTGCACATACGTACCTGCGTCGTGATAGAGCTGGCAGTCAGACTTCCAATGACAGTGCTCCGCTGCCTAAGCAGCCTGTGTGAGGCACTCCTGTACAGCCGTGTCAAAGTGGCAAAGATAACCAAGCCATGTGTAGAGCACCAAAAATGTGCAAATGACAGAATGTGCCAATGCCACCTGAAATTGACATGCAACCACCAGAAGAGCATGATGGGGATGTGGATGAGTACGGGTGGAATGCCCCGGCAGGACATGCAAGAGGCAATGCCAAGAGGGCACAACGATGTGCGTCAGCATCTGATTCTGAAATCCCATCAGGCACAAAGGTGAAAAAGCATGGACGGAGATGGATATTGTTGCCCTGGCGCATGTTTGGAGTACCATAAAGGAACCTGTCCGAGATAAATGACACATACGCAATGATGGAGACCACGCTTGGGTTTCAACTTCAGAACAACTGTGTATTGAACAGAAATTGATAATAAATGCAACACCCCATAACACCCAAATGCACCCTTACTCCCCTCCCCCCATAACACCCAAATGCACCCTTACTCCCCTCCCCCCCAAAACACCCAGGTGAGTCTCATGGTGTCTATGATGTTTCCTGCACCACATGTGCCACCTGCTCCTTGGTGGAGCTAAGAATCAGGGCCCCCACCGACATCGGGTTGCTGTGATGCGGGGCGCCTCAGGTTGCGCAGTGAGCGGCGAAGGGGGCTGGTCTGCTGGGAACTTGCTGAGGAGGAGGTTCCCGGTCGATCCTGTGTTGGGGGTTGGTGATGCTGCTCCATGATGTCCCCAATACGTAGAATGGCCTGGCGGAGTTGGCCCATCTCCTGGCATATCCTGTCAGTGCAGGCCTCCATGGCCTCCTTTGTTTGTCCGGCATATTTTTGTAGGTCATCCCTCAGACGGACTGTCTCCGCCACATGCTGGGTGACCAGCGCAGCCATGTCTTCCTGCCTCCGGCTGATGGTTGCAAGGTCTTCCAGGGTGGTAGATGCCGCTGGGCTGGAAGGCGCGCCTTGGTCCATGCACCCGGCATCCGGTGAGGACAGCTGAGGGCTCCATGCACCTTCTCTGGTGAGGGTGTCATGTGCTCCCTGGGTAGCAGATCCGGATGTTGCCCTCGGACTCCCCTCAATGGACCATGTTGGGCTGGGGTCATGGATGAGTTGTTGGACGTCGATTGCGTCCTCCTCGTCACTGGCCGGTGCGGTGGCTGCTGCCTCCCCAGTGGAGCTGGTGGCTGCGGAGTGCGTGCCCTCCGTGCTCATCTCAGCAGTGATGGGGCACACTTGCGTGGGTTCGGCTACAACAGGTGCCGTGCCCTCAGGCTGTGATGCAATGGTGCTCCTGCTGCCCTTGGCCCTCTGCAGATGGACTGTCCTCCCACTTCCACTGGAGGTGGTGGCGGTGTCACCCCTCTCATGCATTCTGGCTTTTTTGGCTGCTGGGGGGGTACGTACTGCGGTGCTTGTCTCTCCAGTGTCCGTCGGTGATCCTGTTGAGGACATGAATAGGGTACATCATCATTAATGGGTCTAGGTGCCTCATGCTAAATGTTCACTTCATGCTGCTCTATGCTTTGGGGCCTATTCATCAGTGATTCTTGTCATGGGGATGTCGGGTTGGTCATGCATAGATGGGTCAGTATTGCATGTGTATATGGTGATGCATGCATGCATGTATGTGTGTGGTAGGACCAATGGCCTAGTCATCGACACGTGTTTGGGGTACCCCCTCACCCTTCACTGTGCATTGTTTGACGTATTCACTCACCTCCATCCGATGAGATGGCCACACCATGCTCCATGTCTCCGACCCCCTCTATGGCTTCGACTCCGATGGTGGAGGCACATGTCTCCTCCCACTCCTTCATCTTCAGAGGTGATTCTGCGCCTCCTCCTGTGGCCATTGCAATGTTGCGGTTGACCGAAAGGATATTCCGCACACGTAGCCGGAGGTCGTCCCACCTCTTGCGGCAGTCCTTCACGCTGCGGGTGGTAGTGCCCACTGCACTTACTTTGCGGGCTACTTCGTCCCAGATGTCCTTTTTTTTGATGATCGCCGCACGGCGCATATCATTGGCGAATACGACCTCCGCATTGGCTGCAAGTGTGCTAGTGAGCATAATGAGCTCCTCTGGTGTGAATTTCTCTTTCCGCTGTCGGTCAGAGGATTTTTTCGGGGCCTTTGACATCTTCAGGCAGTCCTGGATGGTTTCTGGTCAGAGTTCTCCGGTAAGATGTCCTGGATGCAGAGGATGGCACTGGATTGTGTTTTTAAAGATGGCCGCCGTTCTCTTTCCCGTTCCTGTGCGATGACGCTATTTTCGGTTCCGCTTTTTAACGGTGTCCGCTAATAGCGGTGACCGCTACTAGCACGTTGCGTGAGGGAGGAGGTGCTATCAGCACTGTGGTCGAGGCCGGTAATGGGCATTTTGTGGACTTTTGCGGCATGGCGGTAATGACATTTACGGCATGGCGCTATGCTCGTGTCCGCAAACTCGTAATGGGCCACTATTAGCAGTCTTTGGCGAGGGCGGACGTGCTAATAGCGCCATGCCGTTAAATTCCGATTTTTACCGCACAACGTGTAATGAGGCCCCTAGTCTGGGATACTGAATGGAAACCCTTATTGATATATCTTTATGTCCAGTTCATGCGTTCTGGATGACTACCCCTATATAACACCCCTCCCTTGGAATCCCCCTGACCCCACTGAGCCAAGAAGTAGTTCTGTTTTGCAAGTTAAAAGGTTTATTTGATAATTTAAACAATAGATATATATATCACGCTTTATATTAAATTAATAATTGGACATCACACTTAATCCGATATGATAAAGATTAACAACGGAGAATCTGGCACTAGCACACTTGTGAATAGGAACGGAAGAATAAGGTGGTAGAGAATACTTTATATAAGTTCAGATGGATGCAATGTTGAATGAAAAATGCAATACAGAAAATACTCCATATGATTTCAACAAAACAATGTAATCACTTTTCTCTGGCAATCCCCTCCCCCCCTTTATGCAATGCAAGGAAATGGAAGGAAAGCACACAGTTCTCAGAAATGCAATCAAATGTAATTCAGTTCACCCCAGCAAGCTTAGAGTACAGATCGGAGTTTTAAACACAGGCCCAAAATGCTTTTATATGTGCTGGCAATGAAGTGAAAAATATGCTAAAATGCTTTTAATTCCCTCTAGGAGGTTCAGGGTGAGTGAAATATACTTGGGATGAGTTCAGGCTCACTTTAGCAAGAATCTAGGAGTAACTAGCAGGTTAAACGAATTTTTGGCAAATGAAAGCAAGAAAACTGCTGTTTTCACACGTTGAGAAATTTGCAAATCGCGGCAAAATTCACGAGTGCGCCGGGCGCGATGACAGAGGAACTACAAGGACAATCACTATCGTTTTGGGGTCCTAGGACAGGCTAGGATCTCAGCTTCCAGATGAAAGTTACTGCAAGTCTCTAGGACAAACGGTCACGGAGATATGAGCGATTAAATAAAGGTCGTTTTCAAATTTGAAATTTTAAAGTTCAAAAAGACAAGTGACAGCTAGCAACTAGAAAAGGACAAGCGACAGTTAGGAGGCAGTTCTACTTAGATTAAAATAGATTGAATTATATTATTTTAACTAAGAGATTGGTTCTGCACAGTCTTGCTAGGTACTCACACTATATTCTTGAATTACATCGGCCTCGCCACGGATCTGGTCAGGTTTTAGACTGGACTCTGGTCTGGTCTCTGCACTTCACAGTGATCTGGGTCAGCTCTCTCTGGTTCTGCTAACAGCGGTCTGATCTGGGTCTGCTCTCTCTCTGGATTCTGGAGATTGATGGATTTAAAGTCTGGATCTTTCTGCACAGCTTTCTCTAGAGATTGATGGAGGTAAAGTATGGATTTTCCGGCAGAGCGTCCCGCAGCAGATGGAAATGAATGTCCCTATCTGTCCTGTCTGTCTGCTTTTATGTGTTTTGAAAATGGGTGTGTGTGCAGCATCACTAAGCTCTACCCCTCTCCACTCGTCATTGCCCAAGCTTTCATTTCTCCCCTGATTGGGGGAGCTAAGTTGTGTCAGAGTGATGTCATTTTACAGCCTGCAGAAAGTCCACTCCTCCTGTCAACTTGCACACAAATCTAGATTTGAACCAAATACATATTTGCAGAGGTACATATTGTTTTAAAATTATATGCACCCATCATGCATTACAGGAGTTATACCCTGTCCAAATCTGCTCTTCCTGAGAGCTTGCATTCAGAAATGGCAATATTTTGCACTTTTTAACTGGTTTGCAATACCGGACATTACCCCAAATTCACACACATGTGCGCAAGGAGTATGGACATTAGTTGATGAAGTGTCAGATTTTTCACATGCACACATTTTGAGTAATATCCTCTTTTCCGCTAAAACCCCCCTGAACATACCACCGGGTCCTAACACGTCTTCAAATGTGCACCGAAAAATCACAAGAATTATGGCATCATTTAAATAATTATGACAAGTCCGTACTATGGGTTATTCATCTTTTTCTAAAACCATATTCTGGCTGGCAGGGGTGTGTCTTTTCAGGTCACATGGTACAGAAACCAGTCTTTCCAGTTTCTGCCAAGCTCAGAAACCCTGCCCCTCCCAGCTTCTGCCAAGAGGAAGCTGTTTTACGACCTCTGCAATAAACCATCTGCCTGGGTGAAGGGGGTTGCATTGTTCAGAGCTCCTGTATTCTGTGGGGGCTCCCCTTAATTCAATTATCAGAGAGATGGCATATCCTTAGTGTGGCCAGCAGGAAACAGCCAGGCCTGGGAAGTTACTTGTGAATCAAGTTTCACTCCTGATGGGGGTAGTTGCCAGGCAAAATTGGAATCTCTTTAAGCCAGTTTTTAGCCACATGTCATTTCTGTTCTCCAGTTTTCTGCATTCAAATGACTAACAATTTTTTACATATGCAGCTAGAATGCTGATTCTAAGTTTAAAACTATGACATTTAAACAATTGCAGCCTATGTGACACTCAAAAGTAGGTCACTCATTTCTTTTAAACATTTAGATTTTTAGTGTCTTTCAGTCCAAATTTACTTAAACTGCTGAAATCCACAGCTCAGCCAGTCTTGCTATAAACCTTCAAGTCACTTCAGAATATAACATTTCATCCTCTTTCCAGATTTTGTATGGCCACAAGACTTTATTCTGCCAGATGTCCGCTGGTGTTCAGTGAGATTTTTGGATGTGTTGCAAATAGGCATTTTGAGCTTGTATTCAGAGAAACAAAAGGTGATTTTAAAGTGCGGTTTTTCCTTTTCACCGGGGAAGTCTCCAAGCTAATAGTGTGGGAAGCGGGGAAAGCGACCTGACAAGGAGTCCTGATTAATGAAGGGGCTAGCAAGAAAAGGGAAAGAAACCTGCTCGAAAACCAACTCAGGAATGAGATTTGTCACCTAGACAGGGAAGCGAGGAAAGATGAAACTGGGAAAGCAGAAAAGATTTTGGAGGCAAAGAAAAAGAGGGAAGAACTTTGCCTTCTAGAACACAGACTGATAACACATAAACTACAGCTCCTAAAATAGAAGTTCTATGAGAAAGGGGACAAGGCAGATCCGCTGCTGGCGGCCAGGTTAAGTGCCCAAAGGATAGATCAGAAGGTACTGGGAATAGAAAACCAAGACACCTCCCACATCGCAACCAATGCAGACATCCCATAGGCCTTTGCCACATTTTACGAGGTCCTATATAGATTGGAAGCCCAACTCGGGCAGTCGGATACTGATCGATACTTGTCGTCTGTGAAAATTCTCCAGATAACTTTTGATGAAAACCGTGCATTAGAGGGTCCGATAATGGAAGAAGAGGTTATGAATGCGGTCAAGAGATTGTCATTAGGCAAATTCACCGGGGAAGACAGCTTCACGCTGGATTCTATAAATCCTTTCTCTCCTCCCTCCTCCCTCTTATGGTAGAACTCTTTAATGAGATCCTAGATACTGGAAGAGCCCCAGACTCTTTTGGTGAGCCCTTGTCTCGATGATCTCCAAGAAGGTCGGGATCCTAAGCAATGCAGCTCGTATTGCCCCATATCCCTACTAAACATTGATGCAAAAATATATACTAGAATCATGGCAGCCCAAATGGAGACACATATGACACGTCTAATACATTCTAATGAGGTCAGCTTCATACTGGTTAGACACGGAGCTGACACCATGAGGAAGACCCTACCTTTAATGAATGTGTCCCGAATCATGAGGAATAACCCAGCTCTCATCTCGGTCGACGCGGAGAAGGCCTTTGACAGGGTCGAATGTGTATTTTTGAAGGCAGTCCTCCGCAAAGTGGGAATAGGTCTGAAATTTAGGGGAGGGGTACAGGCAATATACACATCACCCAAGGCCTCAGTCTTTGTCAACAGTGAATATTCCCACTGGTTCAAACTAGGTAGTGGAACGCAACAGGGATGCCCTATCTCTGCAATACTATTTGCGCTCTCTGTGGAACCCCTAGCCGAGAAACTGAGAGACGACTCTCAGGATGAAGGACTCAGACTGGGAGCCACAGATTATAAAGTAGCTTTGTACGCGGACGACCTACTCTTGCACATTTTGAACCCCATGTTCTCCATCCCCATGCATCCAACTAATTAAAGAGTATGGTACCCTCTCGGGTTTCAAAATCAATGAGGCCAAATCAGTCTTATTTCCCCTGTATGAGACTACACAAGCAGATGTTGATAGACTCTCCTCTTTGGGCCTTATCCTGGAAAAGGTCAGGATTAAATACTTAGGCATACAGATCATGAGAGACATTACCAAACTCTATGAAGCCAATTTCCCAACCCTCCTCCTAAAGTTCCATGCGGACCTAGCCAAATGGAAGAAACTCACGATATCGTGGATGGGTAGACTTAATGCGATCAAAATGGTATGTCTCCCCTGCTTTCTTTATCCCTTCCAAATGCTCCCCATACGAATACTGAACACCTTCTTTGATGAGGCCAAAAGGGACATTGTGAAGTTCCTATGGGAGGGTAAATGAGTAAAAGTAGCTAATGACACTTTAACGTTGCCTAAAAATAAGGGAGGAACGGGACTACCAGACCTGAAGAAATATTATGAATCTGCCCAGCTTCGAATTGTGATTCCCCACCTCAGAAATTGTGAAGAACCTCAATGGGTCGCAATGGACAATCACTATCTGTCCCCGGAAACGGTCTCAAAATGGTTATGGGTCCCGAGAAAGAAACTAGTACGAGATTAAGGGACCACCCAATACTGGGAACCGTCTGGGAAATATGGAGAGAGAGAAGGGATAAGCAGGGAATACCTTCATGGCAGTCCCCCCTGAGTCATCTATGGGCTCCTGGCATTAGAGAGAATATTCCTAATTTAGACAGATTTCAATCTTGGTTTGAAGCAGGCCTGGAGAGGGTGGGTCAGGTCTGGAAGAATGGGTCTTTTATTACGATTTTGGAACTGGGGGAGAACCTCGGGCTGGGTCACCTCCCTGTCTTCCACTTCCTGCAGATCAAGGGATCTCTGTCAAGGAATGAATGGAAAGATAAAGTGGATAGAGAACTCACCTCCTTTGAGAAACTGCTGAACTCCAGAACAGAAATGAAAGGGTTAATATCCGCCATGTATAGAGAATTGGTTGAGGCAGGGACGGGTTCCACGTCGCACATGAAGAATAGATGGGAGAAGGATCTTGTAGAAGAGATTGACCCAAATATTTGGGCTAGGATATGCAGGGCTGCCCCTCAAGTCTCTATAGCTAGCCAATACAAACTTCATGTGATCAAATTGCTACACAGATGGCAATATGACCCCCTCAGGCTCTCTAGAATGTTCCAGTTACTAAACCCACTATGCTGGCATAAATGTAGTGGAATAGCTGACTACTGGCACATGTGGTGGGGCTGCCTGAGAATCAGGGTCTACTGGAATGAGGTCTTGGGGTGGATCAAGGATCTCAATGGAGTCCCGAGGTCTGCAGATCCCTTTTTGGTTCTCTTTGGATTCGACCAATGCGAAGACGAAAGAGTAAAAATCAAGGGCCTAGCAGCCCACCTTTTATTAGCTACACACGCCACTTTAGTCATCAAATGGAAGCCCGAACAAACACCGGGCAAGGGCGAAAGGATTAATGTAGCATCAAACATATGTGTTATGGAGAAAAATCACAGCAACCCTGCATGGAAAATCAACCCAATGTGACATGTTGTGGGAAGACTTTGGGCCTCATTACGAGTGCAGCGGTAGGGGGTTAATGGCATCGGTAAGGATGCTGGTGCCGTTAACCCCCTACTGCTGCATTCCGAGGTCCCTTAGCGGGTCCTGCTAAGGGCGGCTGGTAAAACCAGCCACCCTTAGCTGGACCCGCTAAGGGACCATGGAGGTAAAAATGGGCCTGCTATTTGCAGGCCTGTTATTAGTTCCTTCCACATTCCCATTGAGCCCTATGGGGGCTCAAATGGGAATGGGGAATGGTTTTCGGAATGGGGACTTACCAGGTCCTCCAAAGTTGGAATGACCCTGTAAGTACCCATTCCGAGAACCCGGACACGACTTTCTGCTAATAGCACCATGGCTGCCTCCAAAGTCGTAATGAGGCCCTTTGTCTGTAAGTACATGCCGGTAACTAATCAGTAAACTGTGCAGTGAAACTGAAAGGTGGTACCCTGCCCCCTGGGGATAACACTCTAATCTGTTTTGTTGGAAAAGACATATTATTATGGCCCAAGGATTCTATGTCCGAACAACTTATCGGATATGTTATATTGTGCACCAAACAAGTCTCTACTCTCTATTTCTTGAAGATATATTTCAATAAATTAAGAAAGGGGGAAACATAATTTGGGGAGGAGGAGGGCGGGAGGGAGAAAAAGTTTGTTTGATTAAAGTGGATGTTTTCCTCCTTGGGGGGCGAAAATGTTTCATACCGATATGATCCACTGGATCTGTTTATTGTAAACTGTTTTGTAATGCCCCTTTTCATACCTTGAAAATTTCAATTAATTCAAATAACAACAATAAATAAAAGAGCATTGTTCCTCCTGTATATAAGTAAAGAAACTAAAGAGGTAAACTGTTCTAGTTTCCCTATAGCCATGCCTGCCCGATGTCTGCCTGATGTCTCAAAGCTCTTTACATGTAGAAACAAATGTTTCTACCCTTGTAAACTTTTTATTTGATTCACAGGGCCTCATTACGAGGCTTGCACTCCCATAATAAAGGGTGCTGGTACGGGACCAGCACCGTCCATTGCGGGATGCCTGATTATGAGGTCCTCTAGCGGGACCCGGAACAGACGTCTGGTAAAAACAGGCGTCCTTTCCGGGTCCCGCGAGGGGACCAAGGAGCTAAGAACGGGCCCGTTATTAACTCCATCCCCATTCCCATTTGAGCCCTATGGGGGCTCAAATGGGAATGGGGAATGGTTTTGTGCATGAGAAATTACCGGGTCCTCCATGGTCGGAATGACCCAGTAATTCCTCATTCACAGAACCCGGTACTGGAACCCGGTATGGAGGCAGCCATGCCCTTATTAAGGGCATGGATGCTAAGGGCATGGCTGCCTCCATACTCGTAATGAGACCCACAGTGTTTGCTGACTTGAAACCTCAATATGAGTATGGTGTTAATGGCAAATCAGGTGGTACTTGAAAATGCTGCATGTTTTACCACTCCAGCTGATTATGTGTATGGACAACTATAGGTTAATGCAACAGTCTGCTTATAACTGAAAGCATTACCTCCTCTCATAATGGTGGTAATGGTTCAGGCGGTATTATGACATGAGTTAAAACTGCCACTCCTCAATGGTGTTCTATGGGACCTCAGAATGGGGAGTAACAAAAACCCCTAATGGTGCGATGAATTGTCACAGGCACTAACTCCCTTTAGCGGTATTAGCATTCCTAACTTGTAATACGACCGTTAATGATTTGGGTACATTTTATATTAGGTATTACTGCAGCAGAGGCTAAGGGCCTCATTACGACCCAGGCGGAATGGGTTTAACGGCGCCGTAAAGGTGCCGGTGCCGCTAAACCCCTTGCGCCCTATTACGAGATTCCCTTGCGGGACCCGCTCTGGACGTCTGGTCAGACCAGACGTCTTTTGCGGGTCCCGCGAGGGGACCAGTGAGCTAACAACGGGCCCGTTATTAACGGGCCCGTTATTAACTTGCTCCCCATTCCCATTGAGCCCTATGGGGGCTCAAATGGGAATGGGGATGTGTTCCCTGAATGGGGAAACACCAGGTCCTCCAAGGTTGGAATGGCCCTGTATTTCCCCATTCAGGGACCTCGGACCCGGACCCAAGTTTGGAGGCAGCTACCTCCAAACTCATAATTAGGCCCTGAGAGTCTAGGCATTTATGGTAGCGAGAGCATCTGAGGTGCATGCTGTATATAGAATGGCGCTTGAAGGCCTGTACAATCCACATTATACAATCCAGGCCATGGTGACAAGGAGAAACATATCCTCAGAACTGTTCCTAGACATCTCACGGCAGCTGCTTTAAAAATATTTGCAATTTAAGGCAAAGGAAGAAGAAGTGATGCGACTTGAATTGCAAATTCTTTGTGGTTAAGTGTCGAAGATGGGTGTACAAATTCCACAATATTTGACTTAGACACATTTGCTCAAAAGGTGAGAACCTTGCTCCTGAGATCTAACAAAGGCAAATAACCTGTTCTTTGTGATGGTGCCCACTCAAGAGGGTCTACAATCCCATTTATTGTCACCATGTGCACATAAGACTTGCCCTGCCCATAAGGACAGTCTGTCCAGCCAGGACCCGTCTTAGCTCTGGCAGTGCCCCCGGGTGAATCACATTTGGACTCCTCCCCAACTCCCATAGAAAAAAGAAAAAACGTGGTCTACTTTTCACGACAGAAGGATCATAGGGAAAAAAAAAGTTGGGTGAGAGGGCCAGTAGTAGTCATGTATGCCCTGTGCATCTGCCCGGGGGATCGCTCTTTCTCAGGACAATTCAGGCCCCATTCACCTCCAGAACGTCCCTTGGGAGTATACTGTGCCACACTATTGCCCTTGCGCGATCTGAATGACACCTGGCCTAGTAAGATCGTTGTCTCTGTCCACCCTCTGTTCCCCCTCCCTTGCCTCGTTGCGCCTTGAAACACTTGTCTATAGGCGTGTTACAAATGCCATATCATATCACATCAAAACCCCACTCACTGAAACCTAGCAATAAGGCCATGCAAATGCCATAGCCTCTGTGTGCGTTTGGAGGCACAGATCTTTAACAATTGCGAATGGTAGCACAGTTCTCCAAATTAGCAGTGCCACAAAAGGAAATCCACCTGCAGCCCAATTTGAGTGAGGAACTAGCCCAAAAGTAGCCCAACCACATACTTTTCAATGGGCTGAAATGTTCTGTTCAAAATCTCACAGAGATTATATCACTAATTGCATGGAGTATGTTCTGCCCAGCCGTCCAGACATGGAGGTGAGAGAATCGTAATATGAGCAAACATGCCAACATGTCCCATTCAATATGGGAGTTACTAGGCCCGTCTTTGCATTATGGCATGTGTCGCCCTTGGTTTGTAATGGGGGAAACCCAGGACTGCAAATCCCACAACGCAAAGTTAAATCCAAGACCACATTCGAATTTCCTGATTGAAATGGGTCAGGTTGGCATGTATGTAAGAGATATGTAAAAACATACCTACCTATAGGACAACCGGATACATAGAACAGGATTTATAAAGACTAAGATATTTAACCCACTAACTCAATGATATGATATGGCATTTATATCGCACCTATACACAAGTGTTTTGAGGCGCAACCAGGCAAGGGAGGGGAAACAGAGGGAAAACGGAGACAACAGTCTTACTAGGCCAGGTGACATTGAGATTTCTCAAGTGCAGGGAAGGGGGAAGGGGAGAAGTGCAGAGGGAACGGTAGGGGGCAGTGAGGTACATAGGATAACAGAAAGATAAATTGGACAAAAAATAAGGACAAAAATAAAAGTGCACACAGCTGGTGGCAAGTACAAGGGTAGGTGCAGACATCAGGTGTCAAGTGCTAGTAGGGACTGTAGGGATATAGAAACAGTCTGAGTGCAAGAGTTGCCAGGGGGCAGTGCAGGTGTGCAACTGGCGTGGGAGGGGACCTAAGCCCGAGATCAGAGGGTAGCCAGGTAACCAGTGCAATTTCAGATTCAGCCAGGAGATCAGCAGGGGAGAGGGGGGGAGAAAGCAGAAGCAAAGAGGAAGGTCTTGATGTGCTTTCAGAACTGGAGATGGTTCTCCTCAAGTTTCAGAGAGGCAGGGAGGATGTTCCAGAAGAAAGAGATCTACCACCAACTCGCTGCCTGGAGAAGCGACTAACCCTGAGGGAGCTGGAGGTGGATGACCGAAAAGCTCCAGAAGGAAGATATTTAGGAGGAGGGAGTTGAAGGTATTGAGGTCCCAGGCCCCAGAAGGCCTTGTGGACATTGCAGAGGGTTTTTAACTTAATCCTTGACGCAATTGGGTGCCAGTGCAGAGATTTCAGTATTGGAGGGATATGATCCCTGAGCTTGAGGCCAAGGACAAGTCTCGCAGTCCTGTTTTGGATGAGTTGCACAGGGCGGAGAGTAACGGCAGGCAGATTTAGAAAGAGGCTGTTGCAGTAGTCCAGCCTAGAGAGAACCAGAACTCTGGAGACATTGAGCTACTGGGGAAAGTAGTGGAAAGGAAGAATACCTCTGGGGAGGTGCAGCTGGTAGTGTGACTTCTTAGAGAGGTCAGAGATGTGAGGAGAGAATTAAAGTGTGGAGTCAAAGATGACCCCAAGGTTTTTAGCTTCACAGGTGGGAGCAGGAAGAGGGCCAACGGAGGCCGGCCAGGGCGTGACAGGAAAGGAGGGAGCAGGTGTGCTGATGAGAAGAATCTCTGTCTTACTGGAATTAAGGCAGAGATCATTGCCAGCACACCACTACTGCATGGCAGACAGTCAGAGATGAGAAAAGGAGAAGAGGTGGCTGAAGGGAGCCTGAAAATGAGTTGAGTGTCATCCGCATAGCACTGAAAGTAGGGGCAGGGAGCAGCAATGCGGTGGGCAAGAAGTGCCAGGTCTTGGTTGAACAGCTAGGGAGAGAGGTTAAACCCCTGGGGAACACCACATGTAGAGATAAAGATAGAAGAGAGGAAGGACCCGAGTTGGACGTGGGAGGGCCGATCGGAGAGAAAGGAGGTCAGCCAAGCAAGGGCCTGATCAGTGATACCCAGCTTATCACATAGACGGTTGAGCAGGATGTTATGGTTGACTGTGTCAAAGGCAGAAGAGAGATCAAGTTAGATGAGGACACAGGGGGTGTTGGCATCGAGGTTGGAGAGCAGGTCTTCACGGATGTTCAGGAGAGCAGTTTCCATTTCTGGTAGCTCTGAAGCCAGCCTGATGGCCATGGAGACAACCAACAGATTCAGAGTGAAGGTTAAGCTGAGAGATGGCCAGCTTTTCCAGGAGTTTGCCCATGAAAGGAGTGATGGAGATTGGACGATAGTTAGCAGGGCAGGAAGGGTCATCAGAGGGTTTCGTAA
Organism: Ambystoma mexicanum; assembly: GCF_040938575.1. NCBI lineage: Eukaryota > Metazoa > Chordata > Amphibia > Caudata > Ambystomatidae > Ambystoma > Ambystoma mexicanum. The sequence goes on along the minus strand of NC_090938.1, from coordinate 626,900,153 downwards.
GAAGGGGGTGCACAAGGGAGTGCTTCAAGTGGGGAGAGGAAGACTCCTGTGGGGAAAATCAGTCAGGGCAGGAGGCAGGGTGTCAATGTGGTCTTTGATGGTTTTGGAGGAACAGGGGTGAACCTGTTTTGATGAAACTTTCATAGATCGGACTTGTCTAGAAAGCTTGTCTGAGGAGAACAAGGGAAAGGCAGAGAAGGAGGGAGGAGAGGTGGCCAAAGAAAGGCCAGAGGAAGAGGAAGGAGGAGAGGGAGGAAGGGGAGAGGAAGACAGGGAGGACAAGATGTCTTGGGCTTTAAAGATGAAGTGAGAAGCCAAAGCCGTGCAGAAGGCCTGGGAGGTGACAGGAGAGGTAGAGACTGTGGTAGGTTGGCCAGCTCCTTGTAGATTTTAAAGAGTTTGGCTGAGTTGTTAGATGCCGTGGAAACACGGACGTGGATGTGGGCTCTATTCTTGATGCAGGCAGAGAGCCGTTATTGCAGTTGGAGCAGGCGGCAGAACAGTTTGTCAGAGGATGTACTGGAAGCACATCATTTCCTCTCAGCCACCCTTCACTTGCTTTTAAGGGTGGTGAGGTCTGAGTCATACCAAGAGCTGCACTTGGCTTTGGGCTTCCAGTGGATCCTCATGACAGGGACAATAACATCAAGAGTATCAGATATAGCAGAGTGGAGCATGGAAGGAGCTGTGTCAGGGTGTGAGTCAGCCGAGGAGGGAGGTGGTGGGTTGAGAAAGTGGTTGCAAAAGCCTCAAATGACAACCGCTTCATGGGTCGGATAACCGAGAACTTAGGTGGCAGTGATGGGATTGGCTTGGCCTGATGGCTAGAGAGGGTGAGATGGGAGGTAACGAGAAAGTGATCACTCCAAGAGAGAGGAGTGGTGAGAGGGAGTGAAAGGGGAAGGTCTGAAGAGATCAGAACATCCAGAGTGTGCCCAGCAGAGTGAGTCGGGCCAGAAGGGAGAATCGAGAGTGAGAGAGAGTTGCAAAGGTCATGAAAGAGTCCAGTGGGAAGACAGGAAGCATCCAGGTGGATGTTGAAGTCTCCAAGAAGGAGGAGTTGCATGGTAGAGACCAGGAGGGAAGAGGAGAGGTCTGCCCACTTAGAGAGGAAGGAGGAGAACTAACCAGGAGGCCGATAGATGGTAGCCACAGTAAGGGGATGGCCAGGAGAGAGAGAGCCTGCAGACAAGGCATTTGAAAGAGGTGTAAACCTGCATCGGAATGACAGAGGCAGGAAACCACTCAGGGAAGATCAGGGCTACACCCGCTCCAGAACGGTTGGATCTGGGCGCAGAGAGGATCTTGTAGCCATATTGTAACCCAATGCTCAAATCTCTGCATACCTAATTCACATGAAAATCCACACAACCATCTTCTCGATCAGCAAACTGCACGCACTTCACCACACACAACAAACAAATAACACATAAACCACACCAATAGCACACAAGGTCTCAAATGGGTCCAATATTCACACCAAAGCTCAGCGCATGGCGAAAATCGAACTGAAGCTGCTAACAGCACACCACTTCTCTCACTTTCCTACTCCATCTTCACCCGACTAACCCACCCCACCTTCTTGTTTGCAGATTCGCTTGAGCGCCAGGGGACCAATTCCGTTGGTGACGGTGCGCGGTATAAATACCTTTAACATTAACATTAACATTTCCATATGGGGGCATGTTTGCATGTGTGTTAGAGATCTCCATATTGGAGGCATGTTGGCATGCGTGTAAGAGATCTCCATATAAGAAGCTCTTATGTGATTTCCTCACCTCTGTGTCTGTCCGGCCAGGGAGAACACATTGCATGCGATCAGTGATGAAGGTTTCACGGCAAGAGAACCTCATTGATTGTATGCCGTGTATTCTGACGAACTGCCTGATGGAGGTGTGGAAATTAGATAAAAGAGCTACCCAGAGTTCACAGTAGGTGACATCCACACCCAATGTTGGTTCTACTGCAGGCCCTCGATTACATGAACTTCTGGTGCACTGAATGGCTGGTGGGACTATATATCTTCCTGTCAAATCAAATGATATGGCAATGAGGGTGGATCAATGCAACAATAATGCAATTCTAGGTGGTTGCCATTGTGTGCTGATATCAGGGAGCATGAGGGGCAACATGATGACCCTAACATTACAAAATCTGTCTCATCGTTCGAACGTCTAATTTCATATAGTGTGAAATTAATCACTTACTAAGACTCCAATGTGTTTAGTTTATTCAGTGGGAGTTTACATTATTTGCACAGGGTCACACACTTTGCCAGCTAAACAGTGAATCAGGGATTTTAATACACTTTGCAAATTAAATGTTTGACCAACCACCTTCGTACCTTTACTTGATACAAATATTTAGGTTTTTGATTGAAAGGACTACAGTAATACTGTTTTATCAAGTTGACTAGCAAACTTCACACATTCAGCAGCCTGACAACATGTAAATCCTTTTCGAAACACGGGATGCTACAGGAGTATCACTATAGTTCCTCCCTCATGCAGGTGCGGCAGGTTCCAGCAGAGGAGCGGGGAGCATTTCACTGAATTAGGGCATCGCTACACCACCAATGCTGGGAAGATTTTTTACGGCTCTCCCATTCTGGCTCGGCAGTGGCACCCTATGTGAGAGAAAAGCTTGGCCGTGCCAGCAAGGGATCAAGGGAGTTGTTCACTTTAATAGGGATCTGCCACTGTGCCAGCTTGGGGAGCTTTTCAAAGGACCCCCCATGCTGATTTGGCGTCGGTGCCGTATTTAAGGAAAAAGATCCTCCTTGAGCTTCATGGGAGGGTTGAGATTTTTTTTCTTACATAGAGCGATGCCAAGGTGCCAGCTCAGGGAAGCTTTTAAAAGGTTCCCACATGCTGGTGCGGTGCGGTCCCGTGCACATGAAAATATCCCTCCACAGGAAGGAGTTTTTCACTGGCGTTCAATGCCGCTGCCACACCAGCATGGGGGAATCTTTATTTTACACAAAGAGCCACAGCTGCCTCTGCACCTGCACATCATTGTGCCCTCCTCTGCTGTAAAATTCAAACATAATATGACTGGGCGGATTGTACTTGTAGGCTGTGCCCTTGCAACAGTACACAGGTCGATGCTTTTGTTGTGGTGTGAGGATAGGCAAATGTGTGTGGATTAGCCCCACACATTTTCCTGAGGTTGGTCTACCGTCATTCCATTTTTTTTAAAAAGATTTCAAAAAAGCACAGGCGCACTCACGCCCACCATATAAATGAACTAGCATATCATATCATATGGATGGTCAAATTCTTCACATGCCCCCCAACCTGGACATGTGAACCACCACCCTACTGAGGCTCTGGTAGATCATGTAGACGAAAGTGCCAGTTTAGGCCATCTGTATTTCCATGCTGGGAGCCTGGCTTGTGTCAGAGGTCCATATCTAAATCCCTGTAGGGATGTGGCCCAACACAAAAGCTTAGCATTCTCCCCTCCGTGGCCATTAACCATCTAAGAGGCTGGTGGTCTGTTTGAACTGCAAAGTGAGACCCGAGGATGTAGGGTTTCAGCTTCTTCACTGCCCAAATGAGCGCATACACTTCTTTTTCATTGATGACCCAGTTCCTTTCCATTTTTGTTAATCACCTGCTAATGTAGGCGACTGGCTGCTCTACCAAAGAGAGTTTAGCTGCACTAAAACTACACCAATCCGAAAATCACAGGCGTCTGTCTGGATAATGAACTCCTGACTATAGTTTGCCACTTTCAGAACTGTAGCCCGGCACAATCCATCCTCCTAATCCTGAAAGGAGTTTTGACAGGCGTGGGTCCAAGTTACCTTTTTTGGCATCGTTTTTGAAGTTACATCCTTCACAGGCATGGCAATGGTCCTATATACCTTGAGGAATGACCGATAGTGCCAGGGGACCTAAGAAGGCTGTCACCTGTGTGTGTGTGTGTGTGGTCGGAATGTCTCAATCCTTTGAACCTGCACCTTGGCTTCAAGAGGTTGTTTCTTACATCCACCGACCAGGTGGCCTTGGCAATTCACTGTGCCCATCGTTATCTGACATTTCATGGCTTTGATATTCAGACCTGTATTGTGCAAAGCCTGAAACACTTGTTTCAGGTGGGATAAATGGTCTTCCTAGGTTTGCTGGACACAGCAATGTCAACAGAACTGGAAACACTGACATTTTCCAGACCAGACAAACCTGGTTAACCATCCTCTCAAAAATGACAAGAGCGTTCTTCAATTCAAAGGGCGTAACAGTGAACTCATAATTCCTTTGAGGGTGGAAAATGCTGACCTCTCTATTGCACCTGCCTGTACCCTGCCTTGAGGTCAACGGTACTAATGTACTTGGCAGTACGAAGCTTGTCAATGAGCTCATCTGCCCGAGGAATGGGGTGAGCATCTGTCTTCATGACAGAATGTTGCCCGTGTAGTCCACACTAAAGCAGACATCAGTCGTTCCACCACTGGTCTTTTTAGGGACCAGTACCACTGGGCTAGCCCAGGGGCTGTGGGATGGCTTGATCACCCCTAGGGCCAACATCTTGGAAACATCCTCCTTGATGGTGTCACTTACCTTATTGGATATCCGGTGCATTCTGCTTTTCACCGGCTTACTGTCTCTAGTGTCCACATCATGGGTGCACCAATCTACGCAACCTGGAGTCAGCTAAAACAGACTAGCAAACTGTCCCAGTAAACGGTAACAGTCTGTCAGTTGCTTTACTGACAGGTCATTGGCTAGGTTGACACCTTCAACTGACCATCTGTGGCGTCAGTGTATAGGAGGTCTGGGGGGGTTCAATCTCCCCCTCAATCTCTCCAACCAATGCCATGACCAAGTCATCCCTCTCTATAATGGATATTTAGCCGGTTGACATGAAATACCCTGCACATCTGTTTAGGTCCTTTCACGTTAATGTGATCATTTACCTCACTGACATATTCAAGTACACTGTAAGGCCCGGTCATCTTGTCCTGAAGGGCATTGGGTTTGACAGGTTCCATAATCATCAACCACTGGCCTGGAGCATGAACTGTCACTGTGGCCTTCTGGTGATGCCAGTGCTTCATCAGCTCCTGACTGGCCTTCAGATTTTTCGCAGACTGTTCCATGTACTTTGTTATTCTAGACCAAAGGCAAAGTATATAGTCCACCACATCTCGAGTGGGGGATGAGGGTTTGGTATCCCATTCCTCTCACACTAGAGTGAGGGGACCTTGTCCAGTGTGTCCAAACAGAATCTCAAATGGGCTAATCCCCACTCTGTTCTGTGGCACCTCCCTGTAGGTGAACAGAAGGCATAACAGGAGAATATCCCATTTTCTCATCAAGTACTCTTCCAAGCCACCTATCATGTTTTTTAGGGACTTGTTGAACCGTTCAAAAAGCCAGTTGGTTTTTTTGTGAAAGGCTGTGGAAAAACGTGTCAGAAATTACGTTCTTGGGTAAGCACCATGGGAAAATATCACAATCAGAGCCTTCACAACCAAAGGGCTTTCATGCTCCTCAGAGAAACATCCTCAGGGTACCTAGTGGTGTGGCCTACCACCATCATGATGTATCAGTTCCCTGAGCTGGCTTGGTGGTCCAAAGGACCCACAATGTCCATGCCTATTCTCTTTAAAGTCCACCTAACCACGGGCAGTAGAATTAAGTGGGCCGTCATGGCACTACCTGAGTTGCCAGAAGATTGACAAGTCATGCAGGACCGAACAAGTTCCTTAACTTTTCTGCCAAACCGGGGCCAGTAAAAGTGCAGAGACCACCGGTCAGATGTCTTAGTGACTCCCAAGTGACCCACTAAAGAAATCTGGGAGACAAATCCCAAAGGATCTGTCTGTGGCATTGGGGAATCACCAACCTTCTGGTGCCATCACCCTCAGAGTATTTGGCTCACTGTACAAGAGTCCATCCTCCCAGTACACTTTGAACAGTCTAGGGGCCTCTCCCTTAGCCTGATCCTCCTCCTGCTCAGCAGTTCCACCAGAGTAGGACACTTTTTAAGGCCTTTAAAGAAGCCATTCTGATCTGGTTCCCCAGCTGATGTAAACTCATCCAGCTTGGGCATGCGCTGCAGGTCTGAAACTACCTGGACCTCCACCTCAGGCTTTTGTGCTGCACCAGGTAATGATGAAGTAACTGAGTGCCTTGCTAACAAAGTAGTATTTTCAGTGGCTACTGACCCCTCTCCCGCGGGAGTAGGTGACTGTCATCCGCAACCGCTACCGCGGATGGCGGCTCCTTCCACGTTGGAGGCTCTCCGGCAGGTAGAGCCATTTAGTCCTTTCTTTGTATCTAGTACCTACCACCACCAATCACAGCACTGCCGGCAGTTTATCTGTCATCCAAGCCCGACAGTCGCTGCGTTTCAACCGTTGCTGGCGCTCTCTCCAGCGGCTCGTGTTTTTGCGCTCTCCAGCGTTGCCCTCTGCTAGCCTCGACTTGCAGCGGGTCTCCTTTGCTTGCTCACTCCTCATTTTTGGTATAGGAGTTCCTTTCCTCTTACCTATTTCGCTGTTTGATTACAGCGGCAGTTTTTTGCTTTTTGCAGCATTTTGTACTTGCCGATCCTTCGGCTCTTCTTCGTTTTTTCTCTTTCTAGACTCGCCGCTCCGGCGGCGGGCGTGCTATTTTTATCCTTTCGCTTTGCCGCTCTTTTTCTCTCGCGGCTCTCCAGTTTTCCTTTTTTCTCTGTCCATCAGTTTTCTTTTCTCTTTCTCTCACCGCTCCCAACTTATCCGTGGCCTGGTTCCTTCCACCATTCTTTGGAGCATTGGATATCCCTCCTGAGTTCTAACCAGTGGATCACGCATCAGCTTCCAGTTCGATTCGTCCCACTCCTCTTTACCAGAACTTCCTAAGGGTTTTTTCCCACTTGTGGGTTTTTCCCTTTCTTGTCCGGTCTGTTCCCGGTCAAGGGGTCCCAGGACGGCTGTCCAGTCAGCGGTCACTGTGGCTTCTCACCGAGACAGGCAAGTGCTACCTAAAAAACAACGGGATTACCTGAGCCGGCGAAACCTACAGAACACCGGTGACTCTGAGGACTCAGGTGAGGAGAGTGTGGAGGGAAGAAAAGAGAAAGGGGAGACACAGTTTTCACAGCCACGTAAATCACAGATTGAAACGCCATCTAGGACCAAGATGTCTGCCGAAGAACAAGTCCAAGAATTATGGAAGGCTTTTCAGGCCATGTCACTGGAATTACAGGGGGTAAAGTCGGAGAATGCCCTTCTAAAGCAAATGGTAGCGGTCCGGGAACCCTCACATCCTCCGGAATTGCCTCCTATGACTCTTTCGTCAGGAAGATTTGATGGCTCACCTAAAAGGGTGAAGGAATTCCTGGAAGCCTGCAATGTATATTTTACCTTCAGACCACACACCTTCTCTACAGATCAAGCCAGAGTAGTTTTCATGATCTCCAATATGACAGGGAATGCTTTAGCCTGGGCTACTCCGCTAGTTACGAGCAGCAATGCTATTCTACAGGATTGCTCAGGTTTCCAGAACCTATTGAAACAGACTTTCGAGCGACCTGAACTATCTTTTACTGCAGGTGAGGACCTGCTGGATGCACGACAGGGTGCACTGGATGTGCTGTCATATATTTCCTCTTTTAAGACACTGGCGGCAGGAGCAGGATGGTCCGAACAAGCACAATACGCTGTATTCCGAAGAGGGTTGAGAGAGGAGATCAAAGATGAGTTAGCCAGATCTCCACGCTCTCCCACATTTCCAGACTTACTTGCTGCCGCGCTCCACATTGAATACCGTCTCCAAGAGAGAAGGACAGAACGCAGGAAACAAAGAGGACCAGGAAATCTCATGAACCCTCCTTCACACTCTCCTTCTGGACGATTCACCTCTACTCCAAGCGAAGAACCGATGCAGATCGGAGCTACCAGAGCACCTCTATCGTCAGCGGAGAGAAGGCGAAGAAGAGAAAATGGGTTGTGCGCCTATTGTGGTTCCGATCAACATGTACTGAAGGACTGCTCTGAAGTACCGGAGAAGAAGGTGGGAAACGATTACCCTCGGCGCCAATAGGGACGGGCAGCCGGGGGTATTCAGATCTTTTTCAGCGTCCCTATGTCACACTTTCGGTATCAGCGTCAGAATCCCAAGAGGATTCCAGACTGATGGTACTATCTGTTACCTTGAATTTGAATGGAAGACTGGTAGAAACATTAGCCTTATTGGATTGTGGAGCGGCCGGAAACTTCGTGGACACTCTGTGGGCAGACAAGATGGGGCTCACACGGATAGTACGGAAGGTGGGTCAGAAGGTAGAAGGAGTGGACGGTACACCTTTGTCATCCGGATTAATCACTCATACCACTGAACAACTCTCCATGGTCATCAACCAACACACAGAAAACCTGCAGTTCGACATCATTAGAGCCGCACATTTCCCCATAATCTTAGGCATTCCCTGGCTGCGCAGGCATAATCCGTATATCGACTGGACGGAAAATCGACTAAGCTTTTGCTCTACTTACTGTTCGGTACACTGTTTTCCTCCCGATACCAGGGCGGATCAACAGTCTATCAGAGTTCTCTCCAAGGATCATATAGGTATTCACGCGCTTCCTAGTTTCTGTGCAAGATATTTCGGGGTATTTCAAGAGAACCTTCACGCTCAGCTACCTCCCCATAGACCAGAAGACTGTGCAATCGATCTCGAACCTAATGCACTGGTACCATTTGGGCGCATGTTCTCTCTCTCTCAGGCCGAGAAGAAGGCATTAAGAGTCTATCTAGATACCAACTTGGAGAACGGTCTTATTAGACCTTCGAAGTCGCCTGCTGGCGCCTCCCTGTTCTTCATTAAGAAAAAAGACTCGACTGATCTTCGACCCTGTATCGATTACCGGGGCCTCAATAAGGTTACAATCCGTGACCGGTATCCCATGCCACTCATAACCGACATTATTGAGGCAGTACAAGGGGCTCGAATATTTACAAAATTGGATCTCCGAAATGCGTATCATTTGCTTCGCATCACCGAGGGGGACGAATGGAAGACGGCTTTTCGAACTCCATTCGGTTTGTTTGAGTACAGAGTAATGCCGTTCGGCCTAGTGAATGCACCGGCTATATTCCAAAGGTTCATGGACAGGCTATTCTCTGATCTGCTGTCAGTCTCAGTCATCATCTACCTCGATGACATTCTGGTTTTCTCCCCTACCCAGGAGGAACACGTTCAACATGTCACACAAGTACTGTCTCGCCTTCAGAAAAATCAGTTGCTAGTCAAGAGCGGGAAGTGTAAATTTGCAGTATCCTCAGTTCACTATCTCGGATTCATTCTTTCAGAGGAAGGGGTGGCCATGGACCAAACCAAGGTGGATGCGATTCTGGATTGGCCAGCTCCTACTTCAGTCCGAGAAGTCCAGAGATTCCTAGGACTAGCCAACTACTACCGCAGATTCATTTCAGACTTTTCAGAGGTAGTATACCCGATTACGCGCTTACTCAAGAAGGAGGCTATTCCTTTTTTTTGGTCTGAGGAAGCAGAGAAAAGCTTCAACTTTCTCAAAAGATTGTTCTGTACTGCTCCCATTCTCCAGCATCCGGATCAATCAAAACCTTTTGTTCTGGAAACGGACGCGTCTGCGGTAGCTGTAGGAGCGGTACTTCTCCAGTTTATCCAAGGAGCGGAACACCCCGTAGCCTACATGTCAAAGACCCTTTCTCCCAGCCAGCTCAACTATTCGGTACTGGAGAAAGAACTTCTGGCCATGAAACTAGCCTGCGAAGAGTGGCGCCATCTCCTGCTAGGAGCCAGACATCCTTTTCTGATTAGGACCGATCACAAGAACCTCAAGGTATTACAAGAATTGGAATGTTCAAATTCCAGACAGGCCAGGTGGGCACATCACTTCGCACAGTTTGAATTCCAAGTCTCGTATATCCCGGGATCCCAGAACAGTCTGGCGGATGCCTTATCCCGCAAAGACTCTACCAAGGAACACTTGGAAGTAAAGAGGGAATCCATGTTCAAACGCAACCAAATTCTGGCCTTGGTTGGTTCTTTCCTCAAAGAAGTGAAGACTGCCCTCACTCAGGAAAGACTTCAAATACCCCTACGTAACACCTCTCCTTTTCAACAAAGAGGTGACTGGTTATTCTACAAACAGAAATTTTACATCCCCACGGGTCCTCTTCGTTCGAGAATTCTAAAGTGGAGTCACGACTCTCGCTCGGCCGGCCATAGAGGACCTGAGAGTACTTTGGAACTTCTCTCTAGAACATTTCTTTGGCCAAATGCTAGAAAGGAGACATACGAGTATGTCAACACTTGTCCAATTTGTGCCAGAGCCAAGTATCGCCTAGGAAAACCATTGGGTCTGCTCACTCAGGTCAAACTTCCAACGCGCCCTTGGGGTCTTATATCGACCGATTTCATAGTTGATTTGCCTGTTTCGGAATCCTGTACCTGCATCATGGTCACAGTAGACGCTTTTTCAAAGTTGGCTCATTTTTCTCCCCTTCCTGGTCTGCCCACTGCTGCTAAGATGGCGGAGGTTTTCTCTCGAGATATATTCAAGCTACATGGTCTTCCCGATAAGATAATCTCGGATCGGGGAAGTCAGTATATCTCAAAGTTTTGGACCGCCTTCTGCCACCGTTTGGGCATTGAAAGAGCTCTGTCTTCAGGTTTTCACCCAGAGACCAATGGTCAGACGGAACGCCTTAATGCAACACTGGAACAATACTTAAGGTGTTATATTTCTCAACATCAGGACAACTGGGTATCGCTGCTTCCCACAGCGGAATTCTCATACAACAATACTAGACATTCCTCGACAGAACTCTCTCCTTTCTACTGCACTTACGGGGTTCACCCTCGTGCAGTATTTCCGGAGGTTCCCAGTTATACTAACTCCCCTACAGTGGAAGAGGTATTAGGAAATATCAAGGAGGCCCAAACCTCTGCTATGCGGAGTTTAGAGATTAGCAGAAGACGGACTAAATCCAGTGCCGATCAACATCGGAAAGAATGTCCTGTTTGGAAGCCAGGGGATCAGGTGTGGTTATCCACCAAGTTTCTACCTAGATGGACAAGGCCTTCTAAACTGTCTCCTCGTTTTCTGGGACCTTTCACTATTCTCTCTAAAGTTAATCCTGTAGCTTTCCGCCTTCGGCTTCCTTCCTCTCTTCACCGCATTCACCCGGTCTTTCATTCCTCTCTTCTCAAACCTTACCATCCCGATCTTCACCAGAGAACTATCCCCAGATCTATACTAGCAAAGTCCTCGGAGCCTGAGGAATATGAGGTATCTAAGATCCGTGATTCCAGGTATTATCGTGGACGTCTTGAGTACCTTCTGTCCTGGAAGGGATACCCGGAGTCGGAGGACTCATGGGAACCGGCTTCTCAGGTTCATGCACCAAGGTTATTGGCTACTTTTCACCGCCGCTATCCGGGGAAGCCTGGGGCGGTTAGGTGGGGAGGGGGTCATACTGTCATCCGCAACCGCTACCGCGGATGGCGGCTCCTTCCACGTTGGAGGCTCTCCGGCAGGTAGAGCCATTTAGTCCTTTCTTTGTATCTAGTACCTACCACCACCAATCACAGCACTGCCGGCAGTTTATCTGTCATCCAAGCCCGACAGTCGCTGCGTTTCAACCGTTGCTGGCGCTCTCTCCAGCGGCTCGTGTTTTTGCGCTCTCCAGCGTTGCCCTCTGCTAGCCTCGACTTGCAGCGGGTCTCCTTTGCTTGCTCACTCCTCATTTTTGGTATAGGAGTTCCTTTCCTCTTACCTATTTCGCTGTTTGATTACAGCGGCAGTTTTTTGCTTTTTGCAGCATTTTGTACTTGCCGATCCTTCGGCTCTTCTTCGTTTTTTCTCTTTCTAGACTCGCCGCTCCGGCGGCGGGCGTGCTATTTTTATCCTTTCGCTTTGCCGCTCTTTTTCTCTCGCGGCTCTCCAGTTTTCCTTTTTTCTCTGTCCATCAGTTTTCTTTTCTCTTTCTCTCACCGCTCCCAACTTATCCGTGGCCTGGTTCCTTCCACCATTCTTTGGAGCATTGGATATCCCTCCTGAGTTCTAACCAGTGGATCACGCATCAGCTTCCAGTTCGATTCGTCCCACTCCTCTTTACCAGAACTTCCTAAGGGTTTTTTCCCACTTGTGGGTTTTTCCCTTTCTTGTCCGGTCTGTTCCCGGTCAAGGGGTCCCAGGACGGCTGTCCAGTCAGCGGTCACTGTGGCTTCTCACCGAGACAGGCAAGTGCTACCTAAAAAACAACGGGATTACCTGAGCCGGCGAAACCTACAGAACACCGGTGACTCTGAGGACTCAGGTGAGGAGAGTGTGGAGGGAAGAAAAGAGAAAGGGGAGACACAGTTTTCACAGCCACGTAAATCACAGTGACACAGCAGTCTGTGGAACTGGTGCAGGATCTACTGGCAATGCCTGTCTCTCACACAAGCCCTCTGGAAGCATTCCAACCCCTAAGGCTCTGGGATTGTTCAATCTGGCGGCCTCCTTGGCCTTCAATATGGTGACTGACACAAATATCTTGGGGTATGGAAGATCATTACCCAACAGACATGGGGCAGGGAGTGAGTCTTTCAGCACCTTCCAGCGCTGGGTAGTAACATTCCGCCAAATGAACTCTTCTATCACAAAGGGGCATTTACTCTGTCCATCAAGCCCATTGACTTTACAATCAGGCCCAGCAACATACTGTTCTGGCTGTGCCCACCACCGAGTGACAGCAGTGATGCTAGCGGCAGTGTCTCTGACCGCTGGAGTTTTGTGTCCATTGATATACACTTGACCTAAGAAAAGTTGAGCATTGTTGAGAACTGAGACCTCTGTTGGAGATCAGGTGCTGTTTCCACTCAGTGCAACCAGTCCACATTCATCCACTCCTTGGGCTGGTGGGTAATCCTCCTCTTGGAGGCCCACACTATTGATGCTCTCCTTCATGAGTCCAACATTCACGGTGGCCTGCTTAGGTAAGCCCTTGCAGGCAAGATCACCCTTCTTATCGCCAAGCCCCTTAAACACACACAAAAACTTTGGGTTGTGAGAACACAGATGTCCCAGGGATAGAGGTGACGGCACTCTGCTTTTCTTGGTGCATGGCTGAACTAGAGATGTGGGGTTTCTCTTGCTTTTGAGGGCCAGACTTAGAAGAGGAGTTGGTTGGACCATTGTCCTTCCCATCCTTGTTAACTTTCTTGTCCGAGTATTTCTCTTCTGGTTTGGGTGTGCTCGCCTGAGCCTTTTTCTGAACTTGAGTACTGACAAACCTGTCGGCAGCTTTTGCAAGCTCTCTAGAGTCTGTAATTGTCTTGTCCAAAAGATGCTGGTGTAGGTCGACCTCACAATTCTTCAAGACATGCTCACACACAATCATATTGTACATCCCTTTAAATGCATCAACTTTGTTACCAGACAACCACCTGCTCAGATATTTCCATGAGAAGTGTGTTAACGATTCAAATGTCTGCCCATTTTTCTTTCTGAGCTATCTGAAGTTCATAAATTGCTGTTTAGGGGTTTACAGACTGTCCTGAGAATGGCCACCTTCATGCTCTCATAGATGGACCTTTCCTCAGCATTTAACATAGCATTGCATTAGTCCACTGGGTCGGTAAGCGACTCATCAGGCTGCCTCTCACAGTACCTCCTCCACCTACTGTACCTGAAAATCTAGCTTGAGCACTTTAAACCAATCAAAAATGTCCTTCTCCACTTCATTATCCTGCACTAAATATTTGGGGATTTGACACCTGGGCTCGTCTCCTGCCCCTTGATTTGGGCCACTACCACTGCCCTTGCTAGAGGTGGATCTGCTGGCCTCCTTCTTCTCAAGTGCCAACTTGCACAGCTCTATGGTGACCTTGTCCTGCTCTATGGTGACAGTGTCCAACTGTTTTTGTTTCTCTAGCGCTAGTCTCATCTCCTCCAACAGGAGCTTTAGCCAGAACGATTACTGGGCCTCTTAGAGACTGTGCCCAGGCTTGGGATGTGCTGGATGCCGATCTAGTCCCTGACCTGGCTAACACTCTAGAGTGCTGAGATACCAAACTTGCCTCCCTGAGGGGTAGTTGTTGAGAAACACTATTTAGGTTGATTTCCTGACCATCTTCCACCAGCCCTTCTGGAAGGTTGTCTCTCTTTGAGTACAGAGAGCCTAGCTGTCCCCTGGGATCACTTCCCCAGCCACCCCGGCTTCTACCCAAGCTTGGAGGCTGATCAGCAGCTCAGGTTTATTAATGATGGTGCTGTGGGAAGTCCCCCCGATTGACATAGGATGCATAGGATATCTTGGCTCATGCCTTTCACAGTCTCTATGTCAAGATCCATGATTATTAAAAGATACCTGGCAGTGTTCTAAATGTTGACTGAAAGAGTAGTTTATCATTGGTTGACTGAGCTGTGTGCAAGACTCCAACTAGATACTACCATCTGCCTCCAAAGTGACAAATCAAATTCCGGCACACCAGTGGTCCAGGGGTTGATGACAGTTTCTAAACCATGAATCAGCCCCACACCTCTAATACACCGGAATGGATCTGGGCAGATTGGATTAAACAAGCATACAATTAAAATTATAAACCTCCTTGTCCAATTTTGGTAACATGGATGGAACGGCAGGCTTATCTCCTTTAATGGTCGTGGATTATTGGCTATTTGCAACACAGCAATTATAACATTATTACCCAATGATAAAAGGAGTGTCCAGTCAAGGTTGAATAAAAATGTTGAATAAAAATATCTACGTCATGATTATCACCACAGACAATCTAATAACACTACTAAATACAACCCACCCTGTAAAGGAAAGGAATGCGGAGAACAGACAGTCTCTAAGAAGGAAAAGCGATGCACTCTGGATACTGACCGGAAAGTAGTTGGTATGGTTAATAACCACAATAGTCTGTCAAGGCTACTTGGCTTCAGCAGAAGGGAAGAAAATGGGTCTTAAAATGTCTCTAGCGGCCTTCTGGGAAGGACGGGGGGACAGAACCACAATGTACCTTTTGCTGTAGGTGTTCTTGGTGCTCAACAGTGTTGAGTCGGCTAGAGGGCGCTTTGCAGGATTCTGCAACAGGGTTTGAGACGGGAGCAAAGCTTTATGAGGGACTGCAGGCTGGTATTTTTGGCAACTCAGGGTCAGTAATCATTGCCTCAATGCTGATCAGGGGTTCAGAAGCACTGGTCGAGGCGTTTCAGGTTTATTTCAGTGACTGCGGCTTGATGGCTGTAGCCCGAGCTTTGACAGCGGTCAGCGTTGCAGTCAGTTGCGGATCAAGGATCTCGACAGGCTCATAATGTCCTTTTTAGCAGATAGTGGTAGATTCTTGTTGTTGCACTTATCCAAGCTTCTTCAATGGGCTTGCTTCGTCCTTTAAGGTGGACGGCCTTATCCTTGGTTTCGGGGTTCAGAGACCTTCTGACACTCCCTGTCTTGCTGCAGATACAAGGAGGGCACACTGTGTGCTGGCTGGAAATGGTTCCATGTGTTAAAATCGCAGCAAAAATGCCAGTGGACATAAAATATCGCAGCAAAACGGCTGTTGTTTTGCCGCCGCAATCCATGTAAAGGATTCAGGGGACACTCCTGCAACCCCCGGACCCATTATACCATTTTTTGTACAGGTGACATTTTTGCCGCAATTTTATCACTGCATACCCTGGTTACAGCGTCTGAAGTGGCTGGAGGGTCATCTGAGTTGTTTTCTTGCTCTGTGCCTTGGGAGAAATTAAAGGTAGGGATCTTGCTTCCCTCTTTGATTGTTCCTGACCTTCTTTCACTGGCATAAGCTGTAAGACAGACTGTACCTTCAGACACAGACCAAGAATGAGTTCTTCTTCGTGCTTCAAGTGAAGTCTTCAGATCATCTGCCTAAAGAAGGTCTCAAGACCTTTTTTAAAGCCAAGTGGGCCACAGTAATTAGTCAAGAATGAGCCTAACCTAGTGAACCAATTTTGGGGTCCATACCAACAATTTACTATAAGCATGAGGTCATAACCAGAGTGGTTTAACACAGGAAAAACGTAAGTGGTGAAACAGCAACCAGGGGTGTCCCACAACCAAGATGCTGGAAACCTCCGCTGAACAGAAAGAGTTCTGGGCTCACTCCCGTCTGTTACTAGATCCCAACTATCTTCCTGTCTGCTGTGTTCAAAGAGTATCTCTGGTTCCTGGATCTCCCTGTGGTTCCTTATTAAAGTGGCAGGTCTCCCTTGAAGATGCTGAGAGACAAGACACACTGGCTTCTGCAAACTACATTCTGGCACCTTATGAATGGGGTCCCCCGAGCGGGGGTGGCCTACTGCAAAAAAAAGACCCAGACAAATAAGTTCACTGTCATTGATACTGAGGGCAGGAGCAGGCTTCAGGTTGACACAGTTACATATTTACACAGTTATTGTGCTTCCTATCTCCTTTGTTATTATCTTAAGCCGCCTTTTGGATTTTCCTATTCCTTCACATGGGCCTCCGTGAGACTGCTCTTGGACTCTTTTCTGCAAAACCAGAAAGAGTGAGGAATCTTTAACAGTGAACATGGTTGTTCTGTGGAAATCTCCTCCAACGTCAATCTGAAAAACTGACTTTCATCAGAGCTTTCACAACTTGAAAACATGCCTCGATACTGAATATTCAGATTCCTTGAACAGTTCAATTTAAAATTCTTTACTAGATCTTTGAGGCCACAGATGGTAATGAAGTGCTCTCTGGATGAGTATCATAAGGTATCCTACATTGACATAACTTAGCAGTGTGGGTGTAGAGATACGAATAGGAGCCCTCATTCCGTGGGTCGTCAGCTGTTCCGGACTACAACTTGCATCAACCATAGCCAGCCCAGTCAATAGTGGGAGATCTAGGGCTTCATTGACACAAATGTCTGGAGGGCCACAGGTTGCACCCACTTTACTACAGGAAACAAAATGGTCTCTCTTTCACATGCTCAGTGGCAGATTTAGAACCATGAGAACCTCTGGCTAATGGCACATTGTTATTTTGTTCTTGGGACAATATGGACTTTGGCATTTTTTTCCACTATAAATAGCTGGCAGTTTAGGCGAATGCACCATTGGCCCTTTGATGAGAGCTTGTGAACTTGTAAGTTTGATGTTTGTGTCCTAGCTGGGTCTTTAATACCATAGGAATAACTATCACTTGGTTTGTAAACTAATAAAAACTAGCCCTTATCTGGCAACAATAATTCATTTGTGCAGTGAGTAAAAGGTATGTATTGTGGATATTATTTAAAAACACAATAGTGCATTGTGACATATTTAGAACATACAGCATTTTAAGCTTTAAGTCCTTTGATGAGGGTCTTTGAGGTGTATAGTGCTATGGAGAAGACCATTCATGCCAGATGTAGAGTAAATCAAATTCCACACTTTTCATCCCGCAGGTTGGTGTGCTCTAAACACTTGTGCTTAAGTGTAATGCTGCTCTTCAATATTGCTCATCTTACTTTCTTTGTATAGTGAACCATATACTGCTATTATTATTACATTTGCCTGCAAATTTTCAATTATTGCTAGCATATCCCACCTCTGACACCAGTAATCAATACACTCTCTTCAGCAAATCAGCCACTCATTTTACCAAGAGCAACAATAATCAAACTGGCAGCCTTCTGGCCCCATAGACAGTCATTAGCCCTTAGTTAGAGGAGCAGCTCCTCTCTATGTGTAGCCATGGTTGCATTGCCACATATCTCCTTCAAAATTGAAGGTTGTGAACACTGTTTCTCTCACTGGTAATGTATCCCAAGTGTTTGCATTTGGATGGCTGACAGCACGTCTCATGTACCCACATCCTTTATAATTGCACTGCTAAGATCCTGAGTAAAGATTCTATGTTTTGCAAAAGCTCTATCACCCAGTTTCGAAATTAGGCAACGGGCATGAATCTGGAAACCTTCGCAATAATACTCTCACTGACCTAGAGAAGACGTTCCTGAAGCTATGGCATTCATGATAGGATCAACTTTCGAATTTCCATTAATTCTTTTCTCTACTTAAACGTGCTATATGAGGAATGTTACAATGCTTTGGCAGTAGGAATTAAACCAGTTGTTTTAAGTAAACACACACACACATTCATTGTGCATCAAAAGGACTGTTTATTGCATGAGCAAGAAGAAGGAACATCATCCTAAACTATAAATCAAGAAGATTTTAACCAGCACTATCCTCCCCCCAGAGTCAGAAACAATTCTTCATGTCGGCCTCCTGCTACTTCCTTTGTCTATATCAAGGAATCAGTTAAGATAAGGGGGGGGCAGCAGCATTCAGACTTTGTCTCCATCTGCCAGTCCATTGATTCATAGATGAGGAATGTTCTCTTCTTTGGGGCCCTGCTCTTCATGGTTGTGTTGTGGATCTTGGCATTGTACGGGGCTCCCCTTTTCTGCTTCTGTCCTGCGCCACTCAGTGAATCGGCTCCTTGGAGGATGAAACTACATTGCCGTCGACAAGCTCCTCCGTGTAGGTCACCACCACCCTGGATCTATTTGGTTCTGCAAGACAGGACAGACACATCAATTCATGGTTGGGTAAATGGCCTCGCAGTGTTTTAAATGAAGCATGCACAGCTTTAAGACTAAATTCCACTCTTGGAAAAGCAGAACGATCCTTCCTTTACACAAGGTGAGTATGCGGCAGTCTTTAGCATCTAAGTGTATTTCAGAGCTAGGATAGTGACATTTTGTAATAGACGCTTCACATGCCCCCTATTCCTTCCCATTCGTAATTATCTACATTTCCCAGCAGGTTAGACCCTCATCTCCTCTTGTAACCCTCTTAATCTTCAAAACCCTAGAATTCTTTTCACAAATGAGTGATAAGTATGAGTTTTAAAAGGGTAAACACAGATGCACCTAGTAATTTTATTTTTCTAATTGTATTTTATCAGGTAAGGTCCACCTTTACTAAACAAAGTTCATTGAATAGAAATGGAAAGATAATTCGTGCAAATGAAAATTTGGCATATTTTGGTCCGAAATTTGCTTCACGGCTAAACTACAAAGCAAGACAAATTTGCCAAAGAAATGCTCCACACCTTGTATTGTTTCCAAAAAACGGATTTCGGTTGATAAAAAAAGCAATATTTACCAAAAGTCAATAGACTTTCATTTTTTAAAAAAATGGTTACATTACAAAAAATAAATGGATTGTATACAGTAAAAAATACCAATACTCCCAATTTGCTCTGGAAGTTAGAAGCATATGTTTTCTGACTTTTAAAATGATTTGGTATTCATGACAAGAGGAAAGAAAACCTTTTGCATCTTTTTGGAACCAGAGAGGGATTGATGTTACTCCCCATAACATGGATTATGGACCTTCTCAGTGGTAAACTTCAGGAGCCTCCAAACTAGACACACATAAGTGCAAATCCGCCGGTGGAGGGACTCCTTTGTCCTTTGTTCTCAAAACACCCCGACAATGGCAGGGCCCCACCAAACCCATGTACCCTCCCCTCACACCAGCAGGTGTCAGATGCCGTGATCTTTTTCTGATGGCCTCAGGAGTCACCCGCTCCCACAGCTCCACGGATCAGACACCCGTATTGTGCGTGATACACACTCACCTTTGCTAGAACTCGTGGAGTGTGCAGGGGATCTGCCCGAGCCTCCTCCCGCCCCTGAACCTGAGATTGCTGTTGATGATGATGACGATGATGAAGACACTCTGTTGGAAAAGACAAACCAATCATCTAGCCATACCAGAGCAGTCATAGGAGCGTATGCTCTATTGGCAGGGGTTGACTGGTCTACAGGTTACTCTGGAGATTTCCTAGTATGCCTCTGCGCTCTGGGCCCCTTTTGTGTGGTGTTTCCAAATGTTCCCACAGGAAAAGGGTTGGGTTTGCACAACATGTGTAATATGGGGCCACTTTGAAAATTATTTCCAGGGCCTCTTTTGGTTCCCAGACCACCCCTGTCTATTGGCATTGACTATTTCTTCCCCAATGCCTTGCTCTCTCTTTGATGTGGATGCCTGGTCTATACTGGCCTCCTGCAGTGGTGGAGACCATCTGAAATGGTGCCAGCTCCCTGCAGACATCAATGTGTGCTGCCCTGTCTGGAGAGCCCAGTTTTGTCTTTCTGGAAAGGCTCCAATGTCTTTGAAAGGGAATTGTTTAGTTTGAATTCATGAACTTTGGAATTTTAATTACCCATCAGCCCCGTGGCTAAAATATCGCAGAATCCTGGTTCTTTCTAGGAGAAATTAACTGTTCTGCTAACTCTGGCCAATGGGTATCAAGCACCTGCTTTGTCACTCTTTCCTTCTGACGCGGGCACAGAAAATTCACTGACCTGATGTGGCTGAGAGCTGAAGGAAGATCTTGCCTGGGATGCAGGCCAGGCCACAGACTTAGGCTTTGCGACATTGTCGCACAGTGAAAGTGATACCCCCCCAATGACCAACTTTGAGAAAGAAGATCTTACCCTCCTTCGCCATCCAGCAGTCGCCGATAGGTCTGGATTTCCTGCTCCAGTCGTGTCTTGATGTCCAGGAGCATCTGATATTCCGAGCTCTGGTTTTCCATGTCCATGCGGATCTGGTTGAGTTGCTCCTCCAAGCCAGAGATGGTGATCTGGATCTTATTTAGCTGGGAGCAGTACCGCCCCTCCGTCTCCGCCAAGGTCTCCTCAAGGGATCGTTTCTAGGGTGACATCAAACAGGGGATGCTTAGGAAAAATTAACAAGCCTTCTTGAACAGCTCACACCGAATGATAGAGGGATGCATGCATTGTGCAAAACAGAAAAGGGACTATGAGATTATTCTGCGTGAGTGTAATCCCAGGGAACGTGTCATTCTAATGGTAACACTTTTTATTCCCAATGGATTAGTGATTACTATCCGCATTAAAATGGAAAAAAGCACCCCTTCTGCATTCCAGACAAGGAAATAGATTGGAATTCCAGTGGTTAAAATAGGGTGTCGTGGGTAGACCACTATGATTATCTGGGAATGATGCCAATGTACACTAGGAGCAGCCCAGAGCTATTCCTTTTTTTGTGTCCATGAATACAATTGATGTTGGCCCTTAAAGGGGCGAAGGGATCAAGGGTGCGGATGGGGAAAAGTGTCATCTGGTTTAATGTACAGAATAACATGGGTATGTGCGGAGGTTATCACATGTTATTATGTGACTTCAGAATACAAGGGGGTGCGATTCAGGATTATTGCCATGCAATAGTGGCAGCATTCAGTGTGTAGCAGGTATTGCAGGCTTCCGGGAAACACCAGCCACCAGGGTGAACCAACAGAGCTAGGGAACTGCTGGTGGAGTGAAGAGACATTTGGTCATTATCAATAACAAAGGGAAAGGTGGGAGACTGAACAGAAATCAGGGAGGCTGGTATTAAATATCAAATGCAGGAGGCAAACCATGGTTGTTGGGAGACTGCTGTCAGCCCAGGGACACTTATACTCAGTAACATTGATGGATTAGGGAAGGGGTCAGGAATGTAGTGTGGAGAACTATGTTAAGGTCAGGGCCACCGGGGCGGGCGGAGAGGCGGGATGAGATCAGAGTGTCAGATATGTGAATCAGCTTTGCCATACCATGGCGAGTTGGGACTGCAGCTCTATCTCCAGAGCCTGCATGGACCGCCTCAGGTCGCTGATCTCAGTCTTGGTAGACTGCACCTGCTCCACTCCTTTGGACACCTCTTTCTTCAGTTCTTTGCTCTGAAATGGCAGGCAAGGAAGAAAAACACACATTTAATTTGCTGGAAATCTGCCGCCCCGTATACTGACAACCTGATCAGCAGAACCCGCGACCACCGCACATCCCCACGACGTAAAGGTGAGAAATACTATCTGCCAACCATTCCGTATGCCAAAAGGTCTTAAGGCAGCTACCAATATTACTAACAATAGTGACCAAACCCTTCGCCTAGGCCCAAGTTGGCAAAATTCCTAGAAGATTGTACGTCTCCTATCAGCTTTGATGAGTACACACAACCTTGGATGCCACCAACCTCAACAATACACCCAGGAACACATGCTACAGCTGCCATAGACTTTGATGGCATGACCTTGATGACTGCCAACCTCAATATGGATTTCAGATGATTCTGCGTATGCAACCATTAATGATGACCAATCTCATGGATACCTTGATCACCGCCCATGCTAATGATGTTCCTTAGACATTTCCTGGGCTGCCAGCATCACAGATGAAAATGACTGACTATTAATTGGCACCGATAGAATCTTCGACCTTGATGACATGACTGGCTGAAATCTAGGCCAGCACCCGCGTCAGTGTCGTACTTTGAAGATCCTACTGCTGGTATCCATATCAATGTCTTGACTGTCAACTTTCTTGGTTGCCACCGTTATCAAGGATATGCCCGGAGACAGTTGTGGCTGACACAAACTTTACCATCTTGACTGGGAGGTACAATCCTCCCACCCACCTTGGTGAAGTGGCTGAGGTAGTGAAACAAAGTTGCAGCAAATCGGCCACCTCCCAACATAACACATTTTGCACAAGTCCACATATGTAGAGATTGGTGAACTTGTTAATGGTCATCTGAGATGGCTTCCAACAGAGGCATCCTTTGTACAATCCGGACAAATGCAGTGTACATGGGAATGCTCTGGGGCAAACACATCCCTGTGGGGCTCAGTGACAGCCACCCCTTGTAGGTCCCTGGGTCATTGCCATCTACTGCTACACCAAAAAAAAAAGAAACCCAAGCAAACACACGTCTTAAGTTTCTATCACACTCCCTTTGGTTTTTAGGAAAATGAAGGCAAGTGTGCCCCTCCTCAACCTACTCTGCAACTTGTGCACACGTCAGCTGTGCCACCGCCCCTTCTCCCTTCTGCCAGGATCCCATGATTGAAGGAACATGACATGTTCTCAAGACCTTCATTTCCGAAGCCTGAGGTGGTCATGGCCAAACAGTAAATGCTTAAAGATGTTGGTGCTGCTGGAAGAGCAGCATGTGTCTACCCAAGTACATGATGGTGGGTATGACCCATGTATCCGTTTCTTTCAACATCAATACCCAACTGCAAGGTATTGTGGATGCACCCTAACCATAAAACTGGACATCAGTAAGTAGTCTGAACCCCGGGTAGGAATAAACCACGAAGACAATCCATATAACGAGACCCTTCAAGTGATCACCTGCTCCTGGAAGCGGGCCTCTGCCTCGCTGCGGTTCTTTTCGGCGATGGCTTCATATTGTCCTCTCATGTCATTCAGCGCTTTGAGAAGGTCAGTGGTCGGAGCAGCGTTCATCTCAACGGTTACCTCTCCTGTGGCTCCGCCGGAAAGGGATTTCATCTCCTGGCAAAAAGGAACAAGACATCAAACATGTTACAGGCACTGAAGATCAACGCATTGCCCAATGTGCTGGAATTGTGACATTTACACTAGACTGCCTCACAGCTGATCATTTCATTGTTTGCTTCAAATTCCTTAAAGACAATGCGTGAAAGCATGCTCTCCCCGCCCTTCACTTTCTATGTTTATAAACCTTCAGCTTCCTCCTTGATAGAGGAAGTCATAAAACTATCTTCTCAAAAATCTGAAGCACTCCTTTTTTTGAATGTTCAAATGGTTCCATGAGTATGTACAACTAAATCTGCCCTGTAATCTCAGTTAGGTTACATTCTTGGCAGAATCATACTGCCCAAAGGACACAAAAAGAGGACAGGACAGCCAATCAGATTGGTACGGGTGAGGATCTGTGCACAGGTAGTGGATCAAGGGTGTCAGGGAGTTGTTTAGGAGGAAGGCGGGCGCCGGCACGCTGCAGAACACTACACAGGCTCCATAGCTTGAAGCTCCATTCCAGACACCCTGCAGTTTAAGAAACTCGGCAATGTCCTGATGCTATTTTTCAGAGATGTTGGTCTATCCTTAAAAACATCAGGAAGTTTTATGAGCTATTTCCATCAGGTCATTACACGCCCTTTCTGTTAAATCATGCAAAAGTTTCCTCATTTTTCTTTCCCTTGTATTGCCCCATACACAATGACCAGCAAATCTTCACTGGTCGCTGATTTAAAGATTTGGTGACCAGCAAATATTTGTGGTCACTTTTGGGTCAATCAAACTAGCCAACGCCTGACCTGCAAAACATCCCTATCTTACCTACCCAAGCTGCATCCACTGCCCACCTCACCGCCCAGTAAAGGTAGAACAAAGTGTCTTACGCCCCACTGCCCTGCAATGGCATTCCAAGCACCAAATTGAACTGCACCTGTTAAATGAACATGTGAGGGAAGGCAGAAGGCTACTCTCACCCCTAGAATCCTAACTGTTGGCTCCTGGGTAAACCCCAAACCTTCCTGGCTGAATCTCTGGAAATGTACAAACCTTCATGGGGCATTCAAGTGGTTTGAGATATCAGCAAACCAATGTGCCCAGGCCTATTACCAGTGCACTCTGTCACTCTGTGAAAGCCCATTGGCCTCCATGGGTTCTTTTTTACATTGTGAACCTTTCCTCCATTCGCTATGCCTGTTAGCTTGTGTGATTTGACCTGTATGCTCCCCTTTTCCATGCAAAGTTGCCTTATGCTCTCTCTCTCTCTCATCTGTATGATCCTTCTCTTGTTTGGGCTCTCCTGTACCTAAGAGCTTCATTCCATCTTTAGCATACTGCACCCTGCTCGATTTGTTCGCCAGCTGTGAAGCTGAGAGATGTTTTATGCCCTCAGATCTAGGCCTCGCACTAAGCACTTCTGAATTAAATTCGAAATCAAATATTGATGACAGGGGAATGCTTGTTTACAGATGGCTGTATAGAATGCTCACATTTTGGCTACTCTGATCACTCCGGCGACCACTCAGCAAGCTCCCCTTCCTTTTCCTGCTCCTGTTTATCTCCCTCTTGTCTCCCCCTATAACTTCTTGGCAGTGAGAAGCGACTCCAACTTGGCATTTAGCACTAAACAAATCACGTGATCTCTTTTACTGTTTGAAAAGTCTCTCACCTGCATTTGCTCTCTTTTTCTATGTGTTACACTTCCAAATTGCCATGTACTCTCTTTGCTGTGTGTTTCACTTCCAAACTGCCATGTACTTCCTTGCCTGTGTGTTACACTTCCAAATTGCCATGTACTCCCTTGTCTGTGTGTTACACTTCCAAATTGCCATGTACTCCCTTTTCTGTGTGTTACACTTCCAAACTGCCATGTACTCTCTTTTACCGTTTACAACATTTTTCACCTCCACGCCCTCTCTTCTAACATTTGCAAAATGCTTTACCTCCATGTGCTCTCTTTTAATTTTGCTAAATCCCTCACCTACATTTACCTATTTTTTTTTTATTTTGTTTACCCATTTGCAAAGCTTTTCAACTGTATGCGCTCTTTTACCCTTCACAACATCTGTCACCTATCGTTTATCCTTTGCCGGCATGTGCTCCACATTCCCTCGTGCAAGTCTGCCCGTGTAATCCTGCCTGCATGTGCTGCCTTCCACAGTGTGCTCGTCACTTCCGCTCATGTGATTCTCGCTAGAGCGTCCATATCCTGTCACGTGCATGTGTTCTCCATTGCTGCGTGCAGGTTCGAGCGTCCCTGTCCTTGTGCTTGGTTATCCTGCACAGTGTCCCTCCACATCATCTCGCGTTTGCTTTCCCTTCCTTCTTAATCTCCTTGACAACTTTGGAAAATGACTACACCTGTACCCTCTGCATTATATGACAGGGCACCTTTCCTCTCTGCCCTTCTGATAAGTCTGCAAATGCCAGGGCAGCCCTGTCGTTTCCTCCCATTGTGCCATTCTCTCTTTCTTCCCTGTGTCTTTCGTTCATGTGGACACATACCTACATGTTCCATTTGATGTCTGTTAAATGATGCAGGCTCCTACTTCTTAGATTGCCCTCTGTTGCAATGTGCAATTCCTTTCATACCATGTTTCTTCTGTAAGCGGCACCTTCCTTAACCCCCTGAGTCTTCTGTTACCATGTACACTCTTATTCCCTTCTGTGGTCCTTCCGCTAAACCAGAGGTCTGCAACCTGTTGCTCGCTAGATGCTGTGAACTACAACTCCCATGATGCCTCACCAATTACCATGCTGGCTAAGGCTAATGGGAGTTGTGTTCCAAAACATCTGGAGAGCCAAAGGTTGCAGACCCCTGCGCTAAACACTGCAAGGTCCTTCATCACGCGGGGCTCTCTCTGCCACATAGTGCGGGCCACCTCACCTCCCTGCGCCACTCAGAGTCTTACCTTGGGCACTTAGTACTTACTTCCAAAAACATGGCAGATATGCACTTGCTGGACCTACCTCTTCATGGTTCTTCTTGAGGTAGGCGAGTTCCTCAGTTAGGCTTTCGAGCTGGATCTCAAGGTCAGACTTGCACATGGTCAGCTCATCGAAGACCCTGCGTAGTCCGTTGATGTCGGCCTCCACATTCTGGCGCATGCAAAGCTCATTCTCATACCTAAAAAAGACCCCCCAAAACACCCACATTTATTTTTAAAAAGAGGGAGCCATGAAATAACACGTTTTTGAAGGTCTCGAGCCTCTAAAGTTGTGAGCTTGCATGCCATGCCACACAGTGTTCATTGGAATCCCAACATGGTCGACTGGTGTATTACTTTGCTTGTTGTTAGTGTCATTTCCTGATTAGTGTGTTTCCTTTAATCCCTGGCGGTTGCAATCCATGCGTGGTGGGTTGGCAACAATTCTGCATATCTTGTGGCAATAATACCAGTATGATGTGCCGTGCCAACTCCTGCATGGTGTGTATGAATAAGTATAAGGCGCCTATACAGCAAATGGTGTTTCCAGTCGCACGGAGCAAAAAGGGGGGCGGGCAAAGGGGAACTAATACAACAATAAAGGTCCAGTAGGACCTTCCAAAGTTGTCAAGGAGATTAAGAAGGAAGGGAAAGCAAACGCGAGATGATGTGGAGGGACACTGTGCAGGATAACCGAGCACAAGGACAGGGACGCTCGAACCTGCACGCAGCAATGGAGAACACATCCACGTGACAGGATATGGACGCTCTAGCGAGAATCACATGAGCGGAAGTGACGAGCACACTGTGGAAGGCAGCACATGCAGGCAGGATTACACGGGCAGACTTGCACGAGGGAATGTGGAGCACATGCCGGCAAAGGATAAACGATAGGTGACAGATGTTGTGAAGGGTAAAAGAGCGCATACAGTTGAAAAGCTTTTCAAATGGGTAAACAAAATTAAAAAAGAATAGGTAAATGTAGGTGAGGGATTTAGCAAAATTAAAAGAGAGCACATGGAGGTAAAGCATTTTGCAAAGGTTAGAAGAGAGGGCGTGGAGGTGAAAAATGTTGTAGACCTTGTGACATTTGGATCGTGCAAGTGCAGTAAAGAGAAGTGCAAAAGAGGAGGGGTAAGGGGAGGTGGATCTGCACACTGTGCAGACGGGGGTTAGGGTGGCCCAGGAGCTAAGAATTGCTCATGGGAGCTCAGGGGGGAGCTCAGGGATTGGAAGAGGTGTGCTTCAACGACTAGGTGCAAGGACTGGAGAGGACCAGACTCCGGAGGGTACTGGTCAGGGAGGGGAGCCCAGGAGAGCAGGCGACAGACCAGTTTTTCAGTGGACGTGCCCGAAGTCTGCCACTTCCATTCAGCAGCTCTGCACTTACGATTCAGTGAGGCCAGGTCGGAATCATACCAGCTGTTACACTTGGAGGCAGGCTTCATGCAGATCCTCATGACAGGGCCAATGGTGTCAAGGGTGTTGGAGATGGAGAGGTGAAGGTTAGCAAGGGCTGTGTCAATTAGTGAGTCAAAAGCAGGAGTAGGTGGGTGATGAAGGTGGCGACACTTGCTTTATCGGTCAAATGACGGTGAAGGAGGCTGGCAGTACGGGAAGAGGTCAGCCGGAGAGCCCTCCAGTTCAACGTGAGAAGAGAGAAGAGAGAAGAGCATGGCCAGACCAGTAGAGGGGAGTAGTGACAGGGTTAGAAAAAGGGATGTCTGATGACAGTATCCAGGGTGTGTCTCGCAGAGTAATTCGGACCCGAGAGCAGAATGGTAAGTGACAGAGAGTGTCAGAGGTCGCGGAAGAGTGCAGTTGGCACTTCAGGAGAGTCAAGGTGGATGTCAAAGTCTCCGAGAAGGAGAAGCTTGGTGGTAGAAGTTGGTAGAGAGGCGGTGAGATCTTCCCATTCAGAAAGTAAGATGGAGATCGGGTCAGGGGGCCTGTAGATGGTGGCAAGATTGAGCAAGAGGGAAGGAGAGACACAAAGCCTGCAGATGAGGCATTCAAAAGAAGAGTAGGATATGGTATGATAGTAGCAGGGACTCATTCAGGGAAGATAAGGGCCACTCCGCCTCCAGACTGGTTGGGCCTGGGCGTGGAAAGGATCTTATAACCCTCTGGAAGAAGAGTGTGAAGAGTAGTGACAGAGCTGACAGCGAACAACGCCTCTGTAGGTGCAAGGATGTCGAGGTCCAAGTCTTCAAGAAGGTGACAGATAGAGGAGTATTTAACAGCAGAGCCAGCATTCAGGGTATCTAAGTGAAGCTTGGAAGCTAGCCCCCCTCTGCCGATCTTGTCTGGTTGAACAGAGGTGTGATGAGGCGAGGTGTGATATGCACAAACGCCGTCAGCATGGCAGCAGCCATGCAGACAGCATTAGGGTGGGTGAAGCTAATTGTAGCATTGAGGACTAGCATCCCAGTCCAGGCACCCGCACTCTGGATCGAGCTCCCACCCCATAAGCGAGACAAACCATCCTACAAATCCGTTTAATCTGACATTGCCCCCTTCCATGCCAGCCTCTTACCCTCTATCTATAATTGTTTCTCCTCTTTGTAAAAAGCGCCTAGATGCCCATGGGCTTTGCACTGTGCATATAAATGTATAAATACAATAAAGAAGTTGAGTGCTATTTTCAAGGTGGGTGGGGTCTTGCATGGGTGTTGAAGTCTGTATCTTCACCCCCACAGTTACCCCCCAGACGAGACGGTCCAATGAGCTCCTAGTTCAACCCTACCAATGCGTGTTCTTGACGAACGCTGTGCACGCGCACCCTCTGCACGGTGATGCAAACGCACATGGCCTAATTGGTTGTGTGCATGCTTTGGTAACAGAAAGTTTGGCCCCTGCTGTCTAATGGATATGTGCACCCAGCAGGGTAAAAGGCACTATGCGCCACATGAGCAAGGGATGCAGGTTAGGCAATGATATCCCAGGTGTTGTGATATTTAGCCCCAAAAGCTCAATGTAGCACGGATTTCAGGGAGCAGCAAAATAAGAATTGATAACTACACTATCCTCCACTAAAAAGCAATTAGCACCCTCCCGGGTGTTGTGCACGCGCAAGGTCTGACTGCGCGCACTGATGCTTTGGTAATAGGCTGCAGATGGCGAATACGCCTTCCTCCTTTGCTTGCAGCACCACTACGGGAAAACGCAACAGTGTGCCTGTGTACCCAGAATGCACAATTGGTATTGCAACCCAGGGTGTTTTTGTTCTGAGCCCAGGGTAACTACAGCTTCCAGAGAGAGGTGGATGAGAAAAGAGAGTGTCTAACACCCATCCATGAAAACCCATGGGCAGTCTCTAATGCCCTCATGAAAGGTAAAATAAAGACCCATAGTTGGTTTTCATACTCAAGATGACACTAAGGTCCCGATTCATGGAAGTGTTTTATAATAACGTAATCCCATAGGAAAACGTTCTGTGAATAAATTCCAACAGCTACCAACCATTCGCATAGGGAAACGTGTCCCAGTGCTGCTGTAAGTAGACAGCATTCCATGCATCCCATGTCAATAACAGAGTCAGTGTCTGTATAGGGAGCACCTTCAGCCCAGTGGGCCATATTGGTGTTGACAACAGATCTACATTGTTACCCAACTCAATGGTACTCATTGTATAGACCTGAGTGGACCTGCCAGGATTAAAGCACGCTACTATTAAGGTCAATCACAGATACCTGGACTGGATGCCTAAGTCCTTTGAGACACACTTTCTATTACAGAGTGTTGTCCCCTTTCGTATTTTGCCTCACTAATTCAATATAAAATGAGCATTGGCGATGCCAAGCTTTTGGGCTTTTGTGTAGTCATGGGATAGGCATTTGTCAGGATCTGCCATAATGGTACTAACTTGCCATCATTGGTAGCCACTGCAGAATTGTGAGTACCTGGCCATAAAACAGTAGTTCCTGGGAAATGCTTATTAAATGACTATGCGTCAGCCAAATCTGTTGGATTTGCCAATGCTTGCTTTTAACAGGACTTCATTAAAGGGCACTCATACTGCTTATAAATCAAATGGCTGAAGGCAGGCTGGGTTAAGGCATTTCTATTGCAATAGTTTCACTTTACAGCTCAGAATAAGCCGTTGACTTGCAGAAGACTGCTTTGAAATAAAACGGACATGATTGATGTTACTTCTTGATAAAGCTCCACATAGGAGGATATGTTATGGACAGAGAGAGAGGGGGTAAAAAGTGGGTGGGGATGGCCATAGGGTTAGCTTGGTCACGGGCAGTCAATGGGTGGGTAAAAGATCAAGCAACATCTACAAGCTTTGTGTCTCTCCTCATACCCCACCCTCCCCTCAGCTGTAATCCAATGTAATAGTTTTGACTTATAGCTTGTGCTCTAGCAATACCTAATAGCCAAAACGAATGGTTCTTTGTAATATTCTCACATGGGAAAAACTCACCAGGAAGGTGATTTTGTTTTCCTTCACCCCTCAGAGCCTTTCCCAACTTATTTTAGGACTGGTATTATTTGCTATTATAACCTCCACCCCTAGAATATTTGGGTAAAGTGTTTGATTTTCTCGGGAGTGCAATTTGGGGAAATATCACCTCTGGCAACCTTTTCCTCTGCAAATGTATCACTGAATACCAACTGATTATGTGAACTCTCAGGAGTGTACCTAACCACCACTATCCCTCCCTCCCTTCCATCCCTCCCTCCCTTAAATGGTGCTGTAATTTTTATGGGCTTTGGGTGGCAGGTCTGGCCTTAGGGGAGGGGGGGCGGGCGACCACCCGGGGTGCCGCGCTCCCCAGTGCGCCATTAGCCCCCATGCCACGCCAGCTTGGGGGTCTTTCAAGGGCTCCCCCGAGCTGGCATAGCGGAAGAAGGCGCAGCAGGCGGGCGTATTCAATGTCAATCAGGTGCTCAGCACCCGATTGTCACCAAATGCGCCCCTCCGTCGCAGGGGCCTTCACCAACAAAAGGCACCATTAGCCCCCCGCCAGGCCAGCTCGGGGGGGGGGGGTCTTTCAAGGGCTCCCCGAGCTGGTATATTGGTGGCAGGCGCCTCATTGTTAGTCAATGCACCCGCGGCAGGAACAATAAGCTAATGCACCCTATTCATAGAATGACCTCCTCGCTGGAGCGAAGAGGTCTAAAAAAAAAAAGAAAGTGTCTCCGTGGCCACATCGCCTGTTGACCAGGGGCGCGCGGGGAAAGGGGGGGCGCCACTTCGCCAGGGCGCTGCTGCCGCTAAGGCCCTGCTGGGTGGCTTACGTTAGAGGGTGCTCTGGTCTCCTACTAGTGCCCCGGGGACGCTCTGTGTGGCCTTGACTCATGGGGTAAAGATAAAAGGCGTGCACCTTTCTTGCCTGAGGATTAGAACACATCCTTGCATGTTTGAGCTGTGCAAGAATTGGCAGCTACATAGAGTGACTAATAAGCCCCGCCCTCTCTCTGCA
Organism: Ambystoma mexicanum; assembly: GCF_040938575.1. Classification (NCBI taxonomy): domain Eukaryota; kingdom Metazoa; phylum Chordata; class Amphibia; order Caudata; family Ambystomatidae; genus Ambystoma; species Ambystoma mexicanum. Next base: position 626,868,514 of record NC_090938.1, on the reverse strand, counting down.
AACGGAATAAAGTCGAGTGCCCCGGGCAACAGGCTACTCAAACTATTGAAGTTGCTGAGCTATTTCCTTATTTCGCCACTAAAGATAAATTCAGCAATATACTTTTCATCAGTTTTAATTCATGAAAATGTACCAATGCATGGTGTCTTGCGCTGGTTCACTCACGCACATACTGTATTACACCCACGCTACTCCTCACTCACTCACACTTTTCTTCACTCACTCATGCACGCCACATATTCCGATACTCTAGGGTCGGACTGGGGCCACAATTTGTCTCGGCCACCAATGGAAAAAGTGGCCCACAGTTGCAAATGGCAAGTCATTCCTTTGAAATAGTACTGAAGGAGGAGTTTTTGTTTATCAAATGTGATGCAAATTGTACATTTAAAGAATATGTATTCAGCAACACTGGGCAAAACTACCAGCCGCATCAAACTGGCCCACATCGGCAAAAAAAGTAGCCCACTTTGACCCACACTAAAATGGGTTTGGGCATTGCCATATAGGCCAGTCCGAGCCTGCTTACTCGCACACTCACTCTGCGACTCATTCACTCACCCCCCTGGCTCGCTCCATATAAGCTGCACTCATTCACTCCAAGCCCAGCGTCATTCTTAAGGCTGGACGCATGGTCCAGTCAGCTGCTTCACTCACTTGAGCTTGAAGTCATCGGCCGCCAGCCTGGCGTTGTCAATCTGGAGCATACACTTGGCGTTCTCCAAGGTGGCCGCTATGATCTGTGGAGGAGACAGGGCAGAGCTGTAGACACACCGGTCTGTAGAGAAATGCAGCGCCGCACGCTGTCTGTCTTGGCAAGTTAAGGAATTGAAGATGGGGTACGCATCGAATCATCACGTCTGCTTTATGTGTATAACATTGTCCTTTTTGATTCAAAAAGAGGTGCTTTGGGGATGGGTTGGAAAGGGACCTTACGAAAATGGAGGGGCTACTCAGGGTCCCCTTCCTCCCCCTGAAACGTTCATATAAGGTACATGGTTTCAAAGTAGGGGCAACGGCAGTGTTAGAGTTGGCCCTTAGCTTCACATGGTAAAGCAGTAAAAATGACCTAGGCCTGAGCGGGCAAGGCCCACCCAAAATCTGTAAATACCCACCCAGCAGCACTGTGTTCACATTTACAGATGTTAATGTCAATGCAGTGGGCTCAACTACCTGCGCTTCAGGCGCCACTTGTTGGACAGTCCTGGCTACTCCTCTGCTCTACACACATAAGTATGAGCCCAAGGAGCTGGGATTTAGATTTGTGTGGGATGTTGCTTCCACTCAGTCCAGGGTCCACAGACTCTGGCTCTCCAGATGTTTTGCACCAGAACACCCATCAGTCTAAGCCATCAGACGGAAAGGCAGCTGGATATGGGAGTTGTGGTCCTAAACATCTGGCGAGGTGCAGGTTGCAGACAGCGGTCCAAGTGTACAAAAAGAAGTTGTGGAACTATGTTCCTTACTGGCCTGCACCTGCTCCCCACAAACCCCATCACCACGCACCCTCCCACGCACAATCCAAACCCCCACACACATAAGCCTGCTGTTTAAGGGAACGTTCAGTGAGGTGCACTCAAGTGCAAGTTTAAGCTTCTTCCCACACTTAATATTTGAAAACAAAACCACTCTTTTTACAATAAAAGTATAGGAACGGTAAAACTTAATTAAAAAAAGTAGAGGAGCACCGCTGCCAACCGCTCCCGCCCACTTCGACCACTGGTTGCAGAACCCTGCTCTAAGATCTAACCTGGTAGGACGAGTATACTCGTCCTGTTTGCATAGACATGCACAATAGCCCAGCAGTTAACGTTAAAATAGTGCTTTCTCTGCACCTTAATTGTACTCACAAGGTACTCCACGTGGCTCATTATATTTTACAACCTCACCATCCTACTTCTCTTTTGAAGCAACCGCTGCGCTTATTTAATTATCACTTCAAACCATCTGATCATTCCTAACTTTTTTTCCCTGGATTCTTCCCAATTTTCTTGGCCAAACAAACAGTCGCTCCTTTCCCAGCCTCTAGATCCCACATGATAAGCCCTTCCTTTTGAAGGCACTGTCCACTTTTCAAGGATTCATCCCGACCTCTTTGAGAAACTTTGCTCCTGCACGTCTACACAGTTATGGGCCAATCTCGTCCATGCAGATGGTGCACACTTTTGTTTCCTCACCTTTTTTTTCAGATCTTCAATGATGGGGTAATATTTGCTGTAGTCACGGCCTGGGTCTCCGGAAGCAGACCCGGGTCGGTGCTTCTCGTACCAATCCCGGATCTTCTTCTCCAGCTCGCCGTTGCCATCCTCCAAGGCCTTCACTTTGTCCAGGTAGGATGCCAAGCGGTCATTGAGGTTCTGCATGGTCTGCTTTTCATTGCCGCCAGAGAGCAGGCCCCCGTCGCCACCTCCAAAACCACCGCCACCATAACCAACACCACCAAAGCCAGCGCCTCCAGTGCCAAAGCCAGCACCACCACCAAAACCACCACCGCCAAATCCAGCACCTCCACCGCCAAAGCCCACACTGCCACCACCATAGCCGCCTCCTAAGCTACCGCCACCCCCGATGCCAAAGCCGACTCCATAACCATTGGCAATCTCCAGATCCCTATCATCAAAATTGCCATATCCACCTCCATCCATGCCACCCCCAAATCCTGCATCGTAGCCCCCACCAATTCCACCCCCAAAGCTCCCGCCTCCCCCGCCAGCGCTGCTATACTGGCGAGATTGCACCGATTTTCGGATAGAGACACTGCCTCCCCCCAGGCTGGATGCACCCCCCACCGATCGAGCTCGATGTAAGGAACTCATTGTAACCAAGCAAATAAGAAGGAGGCGGCACTTGCAACCACAGCAAGAGTGGGAAATGAGCAATGATGGGTCTTATCAGCACCCTTATATACAGAATTCTTTGGGCCGTGCATCCCTTGCTGCCACCTCTTTTTTTTCCATAACAAGCAGCTTTCTGTGCCAACTCAGCATACCAACCCAAAATTAAGTAATTTATGCGTTCATTTCGGCACTAGCGTGCTGCCCTGAGGGTGCACGTATTATGTGAAGACAGGGAACTGGGTGGGGTGCAATTCATCTTTCATTAATTGGACATCTGTGGAAATCGTCTGATTCCTCATTAATGGAGGGAGGGACTTTTTGCCACCTGCTCACCCCCTTCACTATCCTTGGAAGAGGGATGGGTGGAGTTTGACTGCAATTTTACGGGCAACCACTTGTCCCAGGGGAAGGACTAATGTGGATTTTTGTTTCAGTGCCAGGGATGTCTCACCAGTGTCTCATGCTTGGATAAGACTCTTTCTGATCTGTGCTTTGGCTCAGCCCCATGCTACGCAAAACCAGCCCTTTATGCGTGGGACAGTCGTCTTCGACACTCTGCAAAATTGTGTTAAGGCCGGTTTAGGTGAAAGTAGTTGTAATTGTAATTGGTTATTTATAACGTGCTTAATACCCAGAGGTTTCTAAGCGCGGACCCGGGGATCGAACCTGTGTTCCTCTGTGTCGTCTTGCTTCCAAGGAGAAAGTAGGAGTTAAGTAGCTCTTACAGAACTTGGCAATTCCTTGGAATAGCTATATAGAATAACATCAGGGAGAGGGGTCTGTCTCCAGCAAAGTTGCATCTAAAATGATTCAACATTTTCACCAAGCACCCACAATTTCCATCCAAGTCACCAATGCAAAATACCCTCCCTTCCCCCCTCACAGAGAGAGGAAGACCTTGGCGGGGGAAGAAACATCCAAGCATAAATAACTCAACGTCTCATGCAACCACATGGTCGAGTCCATGTCACACAACCAGGGCTAGAGCAAATCCATTTCCACCCCTCAAAACAAGAATACAATGCTGTCTCCAAAACCACACCAAACCATAACAACTAACTTGATCTCATCACAGTGACGTGCTCATCATAGCCCACAAGAGCAAAAAACATTCCCTGTGTATTTATAAACACTTGCCCAACATCTCCACGTCAATCCCAAAACAGTGAAATAAACTACAGGATAAAACAGCTGGAAAACAGACCCATAGATCCCACTGCAATTCAGCTTATGCAAGCTTACCAGGGACACCTACATGCTGTGTCAACAGTGCACACTGTTTCCCGTCAGCCTCAGCTGCTTAACAGAACCTGAGCGACACCGGCATATTCCATAACACCCAAGAGGTAAATGAAGGCGGCATGGAAAATCAACCAATGACCACCCTCCCATCCACAATAACACTAGCACACTTACATGCATCCACATACACTACTCATAACTTGGACCCCACAATAAGACAAGGGATTTGTCCGCTGACACCTGTTTACTGTCAACCTTCTATATACAGTCCTTTCTTGACCCCCACGCTGTCAAAACAAATCCTGCACCGGAGGGCATGCACTGAATGCCCTTACATCAAGACTCTGGAACTGCCTTCCTCTTCAGATCAAGAACTCTTCTGATCCCATATCATTTCACCAAGGTGGCAACCCCTCGCTCTTCAGACAAAGGTGACTCCACTCTCCTCATCGGGATCATCAGTGGCAAGAAACCACCCTGGCGACAAACGTTGCACTCTACAAATCCTAACAATAAATATATGCTGTGTGGCAAAAATGGTAGTTGCGATTTCTTCATGATGCCCTTTACTTTACATGACCCAGTTTCCTGAACAAATGCCTCAAATTGACTCTAAGTTTGCAACTGCTATCTAAAAAGAAATGTATATTAAGGAACCTGAATCCCGATAAATACAAACGAGCATGATCGGGATCCAATCACCAACTTGTTTCACAGAGTTCTTCCAACTCTTTAAATCACCCATCCACAGAGCTGGTCAATCACCGGACCTGTTAATCAAATCACTCTTGGAGTAAGAGGACCTGGAGGCATTACCACAATTCTGATCCGATCAATGAATATTCTGCTTCCCAGAATTGGCCACAGACATAATCGAACCAGTGACTATTAACTGAGCTAGAGTTATTCAGACCACTCAACAATTTTTGAACGAGAACTTACCTCCATCCAATACAAACAACTTCCAATGCTTCTCCAACCAACCCTACAAATTAAGAGATTTGAGCTCAAATTCCACATTGAGTTGTACTGGACATGATATTTGTTAGCACTAGTTAATCAAAGGCAAGCCACCCGAGAGAGCGCTGCTCCAAACAAGTCACACAATAAAGAACCAGCAAAGTGGATAAGCAAATGATTTGAAAGCTGCAAGGACATATCTGTTCTTGATCAATACAAACTTGACTGCAAACTCCATAGCAAGGTTCATTAGAAGAAAAAAAATATAGTAAATACATTGAATTACTGTGTTTCTATAATGGGGAAATGGATAAGATCTCTGAGCTGGTTGAAATGTGAGAGGGAACCATTCTGCTTTATAAGCATGACATCGTTACATTAACTTTCAACACCAACATATCTACAGCCATTGGACTGAATTGTAAGGGATAGGGAGATCACATTCTGGCAGAATTTGTCAAATTCCAATTTATCGGATTTCTTTAGACACATTTTGTCACAGATATATTACATAGAACCTATTATAAGGAAGGCATTCATTAGTGTTGAACAAAATGTGTTGAGTTTATGCATGTTTTCTGGGGTTAACTTGTAACACCTAATTCCCTAACAATTGACTAGGGGACCAGGGACTAGTCCGCCATGGGTCATCGAGCAATATGCCACTGACTTTCTCCTGTTCTGAAAGGCTTCTTCAGACATGCTCTTCAAGAAGGTCTAGTGATTGCATCTTTTAAGCATGGCACAATTCATTAAGCTGTGCCTGTTGAGTATCTGTTGCTCATTCATGTCCAAGAGTCTCCGGTGTGGTGGGGTAAGACGTCAGTCACACCAACAGTTCATTTTGTGATGAGTTTTTAGTGTCAGTTTTTTGCTGAGAAAACTAATGAAAAAATATGGGGGAGGGGTAAGCGGATATAAGTTGGGGGGGTAGGGAGTATATAATAGGGGAGAATGGCTTCCAGGGAACCTGCCCAAAAATAAAAACACTACATTCTTCGTTGAGCTATTGGGCAAAGAACTGTCGGCAAAAAAACTCATTGAAAAATGAACTGTCAATGTAGGGACATAGAACCGTGAGGAGGGAACATGCATGCTGCCATTATCCTTCTCCTTTTCCTGTTCACTCTCACTTGCCTGCTCGGTTGTTACGCCTGGTATGGGTATCAGCTGGGGTGCCAGGTTGCAGCCCACTGCAAACTGCAGCTTGCAAAGAGAATGCATCAAGTGGCCTGTGTTTTGTGGGCCCAGCACTTTCAGGTATCAGGAGCCTGCAAGATGATAGATATGGCAATATTGCGATTTGATATCACTATTGAATCAATTATAAATTCTGGGAGCTACAAGTATGAACTTATACTTGTAGTGCAGCAGCGACTTTCTCAGCACAACAGCCACAGCTACCGCCGGTACCTATTTGATATGAAGTCTGTGTGTTTTGGAATATGTATAAAGGAGCTTTAGGACACATGTAGAAGACATTTAAATTGAAATGGCTCCTAGATAATTGACACAATGTTAGACTGTACCCCAGCTGGGAGTTTGGACCTCATCTCATTATGCACTAGCTCCTTGTTCCCCAATGGGAGCTTCTGCTTGCTTGGGGCTCCCTTATACCCGCCATGTGCTCCTAGATCACGTGTAAGTCACAGGAATATAGTTTTAACGGGGGCACAGCTGTGGATCCATAAAATGATTCATCAAGTCTGAGTCTGACTTTCTCTATATAACCTGTATGCCTTTGACTGCCACTGTGGTTCAGTGCGTGGCAACATATTTGTGCATGTGGGCAATCCATTAAGTGAACCAGCATATCGCCAGGACCTTCCTCGGTGCCTCCATGTCAAACAATACAGTTACCGGCTCCAGCAGACTGGTTCCGTCCTTTTGCTGGACCACACAGTGACGCCATACAGCAGCTAATAGACGGGTTTCATCCTGGTACATACGCTTGCCCTACATACGCTTGCTATCAAACAGTGAATTGAGCCCACCCAGTTTACGACCGTCACAAGCAACCCCTCGGTCTGAGTTCTAGTTGCAGTTGGCACCAGCTCTCCCCCACCATCTTCCAACCGCTTTGTCCTGATGAAGCTAGTCCACGATTCTTCTTGAGGACCCTATGTTCAAGCCAAAACTCGAGTCGATGATGACACTGGACACCTCTATTTTTGTGAACCAAGATGATTGTAGTATAGGACTGATGGTCTCACTGTCTGTTATACAATTATAACGCATAGTGCAAATCTAAAGTAATTGCAGATAATTATCCTTTGTGTATCTCTCTGCTTTATTTTTTTATTTCAATTGTGTCTGTAGTTATGCGTGTGCATGGTATAAATGTGATTAGGAATGCCAATGGATGGTGCATTGATATTGAGTATTGTGTGGGAGTAGAGTTTTGATGTGTTAGGATACAAATCTTTTCTTTGTAACCAGCTCAATTAGATGACTGATTTACTCTCTGTCTTGCTTTGGAAACATTATGTAAACTAATAGTACAGACAATTTCAACACGAATCAAAGGTTGTTTGAATTAATTTGATGTACATTGCTATAGGGCACTTTTTTCTTGTGTTTGTGTGCCCGTGTTTTTCATAGTCCCTTAGCCCCACATAAGCTTTAGCTTCACCCCTTTCGATGTCTTTAACCTGTATGAAGTGGTCGAAGTGGGCATGTGCGGGTGGGAGCGGTGCTCGTTTACTTTTTTAAATTAAGTTTTACTGTTCCTATACTTTTATTTTAATAAGAAACGGTTCCGGAATGGTTTCTTTTTTAAAATAAAAGTGTAGGAAGAAGTTGAAACTTGCACTTTTAGTGCACTGCACTAAACATGCCCTTAAATAGCAGGGACATGTGTTTGTATTGCGCTTGGGAGGTGGTGTGGCAATTGGGTTTGTGGGGAGTGAGATTAGGCCAGTTGGGAACATAATTCCACTACTTCGTTTTGTACACTTCGACCACTGCCTGTAGGCCTTGCCTGCACCCATTGGTGTCCTTACGCTCCAGGTCCTTCCATGCGTACGCTGAAAATTCTCTACTTCTGTCTATTGTACTACACAACACCTCTATTCCTTGGTTGCACAGGGCTCTTCTGTTTCTCGGCTAGATTTCATGCTCATCAAATCTTTATATTGATCCCTGCCATTGGCTGCAGATTTACTGAAATGTTGTCCTATGGATGGAATTTTCTCCAGCTCTTTTTTCCAGGACATGTATACTGCTATGGTCATAATTAGAAGGTGTGGGTCTCACTACGAGTTTGGCGGTGTGGTAAAAAACAGTGGTAAACTGCCGCATTACCACACAGCTGAACTACAGGTTTGGAGGTAAGGCAGAGGAAACACCTCCAGCAGAATGCTGGAGGAAAATCCTCCGCTTTACCACACCAGAAAAGTGAGTACTGCAAGTGGTAATACCGCCCAAATCCCCATGGATTCCTATGAACTCCAATTAATGGGGACTGACACCACCTACCACCACTTTATATCTGGTTGCAATACTGCTGGTGGTAATAAGCATTTGACAGGCTTTCAGCAACTCTGGAAAACAGGTGCCAGAAAATAGACAATTGTTTTTTATCTGAGTTGACAGGATCAAATCATCCCGATTAGATTTCCTCGTCACGGTCAGACAGGGTCATAGAATTGTGTCGGGCACCAATGAAAAAGTGGCCCACCGTTGGAAATGGCAATTCATACCTCTTGTGTGACAGACTGTTTGAATAGTACCCATGGATATTTGATACATTGAGATACAAACTCTGCAATTTAAAGAACATTTATTCAGGAATACTGGCCAAAACGACTAGCAGCATGGTAAAATATCCCAATAAGTGATAAGGGAAAGGTGGGCTCTAAGGTAGAACGCTCCTGGTCTGAGCTCAATTTTTGTTCTGATTGCCTAATGGTTCAGCGCAAGGTCACAGGTGTGAGAAGGTGAACCCAACACCTTTCGTAGTGTAAAAGTAGAAATTCCTGGATACTTTGCCGCGGCTAATTTTAATAGGGTCTTGTGATTACAAGAATGTACACATTGGATGCAGTTCTGAGGGTGTGTTTATTATTACATATAGGGCCTCATCACGACCTCGGCGGTAACCCTTAAATCCAGCGGTAGCGCTATTACCGCCGGATTTAAGGGTCCGCCGAATCAGGGCCTCTCCGGATTTCAACCCAGCTCTGAGCTGGTGTGAAATCCGCCGAGAATTTGCGCTCATACCGCCGGCGGGAATTCCGCCGGCGGTATAAGCGCGAAATTTCCCCATTGAGCCCAATGGGGAATTGGGCATTCCCGATTGGGCTCAATGGGGAATGGGGACTTCCAAGTCCGCCCAACTCGTGATCCCGAACTATTAGAGCCGGGTGCTATGGCGGTCGCGCTAATAGCCCCCACGCTAATACCTCCGGCGTTACCGCCAAGGTCGTGATGAGGCCCATAGAGTAGACACATAGGGCCTCATCACGCTTTGGGCTGTGGCCCTTAAATGCGGTGGTAACGGTATTAGCACTGCATTTAAGGGCTGGCTCTATCACGAGTTGGGCGCTAAATCGGCTGTTTTACCTCCAGCTTTTTTCTGGTGTTGAAAATCCCTGTTTTCGGTGGTATTACAGCCGGCTGTATTAGCCTGCAGTATTAGCACCGAAATTCCCCACTGGATCCAATGGAACCAATCAGGAATGGGGATTTACCGTTAAGGCCCAACCCGTGATCCGGTGGCAATACTACCGGATCGGTCGGTGCTAGGGCTATTACAGTCAGCGGTATTACAGCCGGGAATACAGCCCAACTCGTGATGAGGCCCTAAAGAGTGGTCAGCCGACACATGTTTCGAACCCGAAGTTTCCTTCTCAAGGCAGGTGTGATGGTCATAGGTAGTTTTACAATGAAGGTTGATTCCTAGTTACCGTATGGTAAAGTTTTCTGGGTTGCTTAGATTTCAAGGCTAGTTCCTGGGCGTCTGTCCGTGATTGCTAGTACGAATGAGGAGCTCCTCAACCACCGCACCTGCCATGAGAAGCAACCTTCAGGTTCAAAACAAGTGTTGGCTGCCCACTCTTAAGACTATAGGGGTCATTACAAGTTTGTGGGTAGCCATGGCGCTATTAGCGCCATGGGTGCCTCCAAACCAGGGTCCGGATCAGGTCTGACCGAATGGAGACTTACCAGGTCATTCCAACCTTTGAGGACCCGGTAAGTCCCCATTCTGTAGACCATTCCCCATTCCCATTTGAGCCCCGATAGGGCTCAAATGGGAATGGGGAAGGCACTAATTACGGCCCCGCAAATAGCGGGCCCGTTATCAGCGCCCTGGTCCCTTAGCGGGACCCGCAAATGACGTGTGGTCAGACCACACGTCCTTTGCGGTTCCCGCTAAGGGTCCTCGGAATTGGGCGGTAAGGTTTTACCAGCACCGGCATCATTACCGGTGACCGTTATCCCTTACCGCCCAACTCAGAATGAGGCCCTATGTGTCTACTCTATGTATAATAAAAAAACACATCCTCAGAAACTGCATCCAATGTGTACATTCTTGTAATCACAAGACCCTATTGAAATTAGCCGCGGCAAGGTATCCTGGAATTCCTACTATCTCAACAACTGGTCAACAAGGCCCAAACAAGTGGCCCACTTTCACCCAAAATACTGGCCCACACTAACATTTTGTATTTTTGGTTCGGGCATTGCCCTATTGCCCTATAGGCCAGTCTGGCCCTGATCCACGTCGTGGGTCTCAAGACTAGAAAGAGAGCACAACATGTGACTTTTACTTTTGGAAGTAAATGGCCATTTCATGCTATTGAACAGACTCCTATCGCTCTACAAAACCCACCTGTTCTCCAATGAGCAAACGAAATTCACAAATATGAAGTCACACCAGGTGGTTTGCACAGGGCAACATCTTGTAAATCGCACCCTTTTCTGGTGCTTCTCTGATATTTCCTGGCGCCTCCTCAATGTGTTATGCGTGTGTAGATGTGCCAATATATGCATTGTGTCTTGTTTGTTTTTCAGGGAAGGTGATCCGTAAATTGCCTGAATCCCTGGGGTGTAGGTGTGCTTCTCTAAGTCAGAAATGATTCAGAGCCCGACTGGGAAAGCTCTGCAAGCCCAGGGCACGTCTGCAAGGCCCCATCTCAGCCAAATGCATGTTTTTGTTACTCTGCGTTCATAACTGATCCTAACTCTTAATTATTTAAACATCAAAAGCCAGACCCGATTGTGTACTTCCTGAAGTTGGATCACCATTCAAGTATCTCAAGACATGACACTAGTCTTAGCCTCAGCACACTATCCACAGCCAATCACTCACTCAAACACATGTACACTGACACTGTACCTCAAATATCCAAATACTGTAGTTCAAAAGAAACAAATATTATGGTTCAAACCCTCACATACAGTAGGTACATTTATAGACACACACATTTTAGTTCAAACAGGCAGCATTTATACCTTTAAAGAAACACATGCTCTAGAACATACACATTCATATGTGTGTATTTATTTGAAAGTAGTGAAGCGCTTGTATTGTATTGTATTGTATTGTATTGTATATTTATATAGCGCTATTTCCCCACTTGTGTGGCCTCAATGCACTTTTTCCTTGGTTGAACGCCCTTGGTGACTGTAATGAATGTGGTTGTAAGGCTCTTGGGGGTTTAATTTAGGAGGTGCATGTGTGAATGTTGCTTTTCTATGACTTGTGTTGCTGGCAAGGCACGACTAAGCAGCCTAAGGGAGGTCAGACAAGTGGGTAGGTGTTGGTGAGGGTAGAGATAGCTTGCTATTGTTGAGAGAGTCTATGTGAGGCCAGCTATACCAAATTCCTTTCAGGTGGTGGTCGCTGCATGCTAGTGGAAGAGGTGTTGAGGTACGTCAGATGTTTCAGTCTGGATGGCTATGTGTGCACTAGATCGGATGTGCTTAGCCGTAGGAGTGTTCTATCATGCATGGATGCTTGGCCGTGCCTGAGGTCCATTTCCACGCTAGTGGTGTGAGATATATGTACCTTAGGCTGCGATGTTGCTCCAGATCTATACCAGGGGGTTCTGGCTTTCATACTGTAGCAGGTATCTGCATATATTAAGCTGAGACAGGAGCTACATGCTCTATAGTGGGAGAGAGGCCTACACCTAATAGTACAGTGTGAGTAAAAAGGCTAAGCACTTCCAGATATTAGAGTCCTGTCTAGTGGAAGAGAGGCCTACACCCAGCAGTGCATATTTGGATACAGGCAAAGGACAGCTAGAGTTGAGAGTCCCGCATGGAGGGTAGAGTTGAGAGTCCCGCATGGAGGGTGGGAGGCCCACTCCCAACGATTCAATTTGAATACCCCGCCTTGAGAATCCACAGCAGGAACTGAGAATCCTGTACAATTGGAGGGAGGCCCACACCTAAAATGTGCAGCCTGGATAAGAGAGAAGGCACAGCCAAATTCGAGCATCCTGAACAGTGGGAAAGGGTCTATGCCTGGCAATGCAATTTGGGTGAATCACTAGACACAGCCACAACTGAGAGTCCTGCCCAGTGTGAGGAAGGGCTGAACCTGTCAACGCGACCAGAGTACAGGACTAAACAGAGCTGGTACTCATAACTAGTTGACAACGCAAATGAGAGTACACGACTAGCCAGAGCCAGACCCTAATCCTGACAGTGCTATTTGTGTACAGGACCAAGCACGACTGGAACCTAAACCTAACAGTGCAAATATAAGTACAAGACCAAACAAAGCTAGAGCCTACACTCAAAAGTGCAAATTGAGTACCCGTCCAAGGACAGCTAGATTCGAGAGTCTTGCACAGTGAGAGAGAGGACCGCACACCAAGAAAGCAACCTGAGCACACGACTCAACTCATATAATAGCAAGAGATGGAGGCTACATCTAGAGTTGGGAGTCCTGCGGAGTGGCTGTGATGCTGGCACCTGTTCACAATTCTGACCACGTGTGGCACATAACAATATTCACTGTTACTTCAAAGTGCGGCACATACCGACATTCACAACTCTGTTTAAGCGCTGCACCTACCAGTACTCCCAACTCAGTCTGAGTGAGGCACACACTCATATTCACAATTATGACCATGAGCAGCACCTACTAGTTTTTACTGTCACATCTAGATGTGACGCAGGATGGTGCACACAATCGTACGACCTTAGAGAGTAGGGACCAACATTCATAATTCTTGTGCTAATGTGGGACAAGCTAGTAGTCCCAGTTCCGGGGCAGGGCAGTGTAGAGTGGCAGGGGTTGCCGGAGCTGAGTAACCGCTCCACACTGTAACCATGCTCCCCCCCATTTGTTGGTTGCTGCGGGTTGATGAATAAATGGAGGGGGCAACCCCTACGTTTGTGTAGGTGCAGGGGCTATGCTAGATTTGCTGTGGGTTTCAGCCTATTGTATAGTAGGTATCCGTAATGTCACAATCATCGATGGTTTGTTGAGTCTGGCTTTCGGAAATAGGTTTGTGGAGGGCCACTTATTTCATAGTCATATGTCTCTCGTGTGGTCTGGTGGGCAGGGTCGGGAAGAGTAGGATGTAAGTGCAGCCACAGCGAAGGCTGCTGGCTTAGTACGGATGCTTGATGGGTTGGAATGTTGTTGTGGATGGGGTGATGGTGGATCAAGAGTGCCACAATGAAAGCTGCTGGCATACCTGCAGTTCTAGTAGGCAGGCAGTGTTGTTGAGTGTTAGGTAGAGGTGTGTCAGGTGAAACTGCTGCGAGAGTTGCCGGCCCCTGAAATATGATTGAAAGCAATGGATTTTATTGATGGTGTATTCACGGGCTGGAGTGGGTTAGGAGAGTATTGCGAAGAGACAAGTTTTAAGGGCCTTCCTGAATTTCAGGTGGTTTTCGAAGTTGCAAATGTGTAGGGGGGTGGAATTTTAGATGATTGGCGCTTGGACAGAGAAGGAGGAGCCGCCAAGTCCTGTTGAGTTGTGCAGTGGGAACACTAGGCAAAATGCGTTGGGAGATCTGAGGTTCCAGAAAGGCCAGTAAGGGACAATTTTGTCTTGCAGGAATACAGGGCCCGTGTTGTGATTGCGCGATGGGTGATGGACATGGCTTTGAAGGTGGTGCGTCGAGCAATAGGGAGCCAGTGGAGGACTCTCAGGTTAGGGTTGATGTGCTCCCTGGCGGGTAGGTTAATGAGAAGGCGTGCTGCAGCATTTTGGATTCTTTGGAGTTTCCGTAATTGGGATGCAGGGGCTCCTAGGTAGAGGCAGTTTGCGTAGTCAAGGCGGGAGAGGATGATGGAGTTGATGGCGAGAAAAGGTGGGGATATGTGAGTTAGGGGAAAATCCTCCTGAGGATGCGTAAGGGAAAGAAACAGGTTTTGGATACACTGGTAGTGTGTTGGGTGAGGGATAGATCTGAATCTAGTTGGTATCCAAGATTTTTAACCACGTTAGAGGTTGCTGGTGCTTGAACTAGTGAATCGAGCCATCAGATTGGTTGGGGAATGAGAGATGTTTTCCCACAAAGTAGGATTTCAGTTTTCCCAGGGTTGAGGATGAGATGGTTGGTCGTCATCCAGTGATCAATATCGGAGAGGCATGATGATAGGTCCAGGCCGCCGGGTCCTTCAGGATTTTGGATTTTGAGGATTATCTGGGTATCATCTGCATAGTTGTAGCAGGTAAGGTTGTACAAATGGATGATTCCGGGGATGGGTTGTATGTAGAAATTGAAAATTAGCGGTGACGTGGTTGCTCCTTGGGGAACTCCTTTGCAAATTGGACGTGATATGGATGTGAATTGGTCAAGGTGCATGATTTGGGACCAGTTAGAAATGAAGGAGCAGATCCACGAGAGGGCTGTGCTTGTGATTCCTATTGTTTGTAATCTGTCTAAGAGAATTATGTGATATATGGTATCGAAAACTGCAGAGACAGCTAGAAGGATGAGAACTGCGCAACTGTCTGCATCAGCTGTTCTTTTTAGGTCAACCCAGATGAAGAATAGGGAGGCTTCTGTTCCCCTTAGTGGTCGGAAACCTGATTGTGCTGGGTCTAGGAGGTTATTAGATTCCGCAAATTGTCCGAGCTGTTTGTAGGCAGCGCGGTCAATCAGTTTGGCGATGAAATGCATATTGGAGATGGGTCAGTAGTTTTGGGGAACAAGTGGGTTAAGCGTCGATTTTTTGAGGATGGGTTTGGTGTAGGATGTTTTGTAGGGCTTTTGGGAAGGATCCTGAGGTGAGTGAGTGGTTAAGGATTGCACGGGCAACGTTACCTGCACAGTTGGAGGTTAGTGTTTTCTTGAGCAATGTGGGTGGGCATGGGTCTTCTGGAGTGCCTGATGGGTGGCTGGCCGCTACCAGCAACAGGAATTCTTGGTGTGTGATGGCAAAGAAGGAGTCAAAAGAAGAATGTGATCAGGGTGGGGTTTGTACAGTGTGCTTAGGGCGGGCGGGCGGTGGTGCTAGGGTTTTTAGTTTGGCGATGATGGCATTGTGTCTTTCGTTGGCGCCTTTGTAGAAGTGGAGCGAGAGGGTGTCGCATACGGCTTGGGAACTAGGGGTAATCAGGCGAGAACATGAGGGTGATTTGAATTCTGCTATGCTTTTATGTAGCTCCTTACATGGGTTGAGGGCATTTAGGATTTGGTTCCCATAGAATGATTTCTTGCCTTTCCTGATTTCTGATCTTTAGGCTCTCGTTGTCCTTGCTAGGATGGTTTTGTTTTGGGCTGAAGGGTTGGCTCTTCAGGCCCGTTCCAGACGGTGCTTGAGAGTTTTGAGGTGTTTGAGATTGGCGGAGAACCACTTCGGCGATAGTCCATTACCGAGGCAGAGATGAGGGTGGGGGTGACGGAGGATGAAATCAAGGCCCTGAAAACTGATGTCCCCTCACTTACAAAGCAAGTACTGGCCATAAGCAGGAAAAATGACTATCTCAAATCCCACTCACAGTGCAATAATCTACAGATTATAGGTGTCCCTGAGGACAGCACCAAAGGGTCTATTGAAGACTTTGTAGAACAAACTCTCCTTACATTGCTTGATGCCCCTAAATTGTCCCCACAATTTACAATTGAACGAGCCCATTGAGCATTGATTCCTAAGCCCAAACCAGGAGGACCACGCCACCCTATAATCACTTGCCTGCTTAATTACTGAGACAGAGATGCTATACTTCGTACAGCAAGTGCCAAGGACGAGCTTCTGCTTTAATCCAGCAAGTTTCACATATATCCAGATTTTTTTGAGATAGCGCTATAGTAGGAGCAAAGATCCTTAATGGCTGTGAAATGGCACCTCCGTGAATAGGGCAAGAGATATGCCATGCTGTACCCAGCTAAATTGAGAGTGGAACACTATGACAAAGTATACGTTTTCAACATACCACAAGGGGCTATGACATTTCTCGACAAAAACTCATATAGCTAGCCTGTTGGATGCTCCCTTCATTTCCCTGAGGCTGGTGCTCGTAGTTTATCCAGTGTCTTGGTGCATGACTGAGTCGTTCCCTTAGGCAGTCAACACTTGTGGTTGATATGATAAATGTGTTTGACTTGAGCGTTTTTGATACATTTCATGACTTACTGTTCACTCGTCAATACTTCACCCTGATATTTTAAACCAGATGATGCTGTGTCATTGTTCTGAGAAGCCTGGATTGTTACTGATGTATGACCCCCCCCATGCTAACTTGCATGTTTAGTTGGTTGGGAAGGTTTTGGTTTTGCATTCCACTGGTTTGGAGAGGAATGAGGGTAGGGCGTGTTTGGAGGGGGGATTCAAATTCGAAATGTGCTTGAAATACATGCTCTCTTCATTTTTTAGCATATTTGCTTAGCGGATCTAATGCTAAATGTGTACTCATTTATTCTTGTCAATTACATGTTAGTCATATTTGATTGTCACAATGTGATTGGGTAAGATTCCATGCGTAAATTGGAATGTGAGAGGGTTAGGGAACCCAGTTAAGATGCAGAGGGTGCAACTATATCTGGAGAGACATGAAGCACGGGTACTATTCCCCTAAGAAACACATGCAGTGATGGCTGGCTGTGAAAGGTACGCTTGTAACTGGGGTATGCAAAGGTTGTACACAGTATATTCCATGCAGTGCAGGGGAGTATTGGCAGTAATACATAAGTCAGTATGTTATGTGAATGAGAAAGCACATATTGATGCCCTTGGAAGATTAGTGCTGCCGTATGGATCATTGGCTGATAAAGAGGTGGTCTTGTTAAATATGTATGGCCCAAATATAGATGACCGAGACTTTTACATTGCATGTATAAGAAAAGAGATAGATATTCTAAACTTAGTACAAAAATCTCTCATAGAAGGTGATGTGCCTCAGTCTCTCTCAATATCGATAGTCCTGAACAAATTGACATAGTACTCCTAAAAGGTATACATTTCCAAATTGATTCAATGTATTAATTCATATATCAAAGAATACATTTTTTTTAAAACAACACCCATGAAATCAGAACACAGATGAGGACTCAATACAATTTCACATCAACAAGGTAAAAAATAACAACATAAAACAATACACCAGACACAATTGACAATAATGTAAACTTTGACACTCATAAAGTGTCTCTACCCTGGACTTCCAACATGTTTCTGTTCCTATCATCACGTTGGTTGAACATTCATCAGGGGAAATTCATCAGATTAAAATGTCTTCAACACTTGTGTTTCGGGTAATTTGCATTACAAATATAATGTAGATTTAAAACCTGTAAATGCCACTTTTTATCCACAGCGTCAAACAAATCAGTTTCTTTGCCCAGTTCCAAATAAATAGTGACTGTTCACACTGTGTGTTGCTCTTACGTAGCATATAAGCTCTTCGGGAACTTGCATAGCCAAATCTGGGAATGGATTAACAGTACACTTTAATCCAACAGGACGAATAGTCAGACCAATCTTAATCTCTTTTGACAAAAAAAAAAAATCCAGATCGTACAATTTAGGAGTCTTTTTGGTGCATCAATCACTTTCTTCAGAAGCTTTCTTCAAAAATGTGTTCCAAAATGTCCCTCGGCGTGAGCCTTTGTGTTCCCACAGTGTGTCTCCCAGAATGGCAGGTCTCTAAGCGGACTTTTACACTGACATTTTGAGCCATCTGGCTCTGTATCCACTAGTTACTGTTCTTTGGGGTGGTGATTTTAATATGATTTTAGACATTGGGCTCAATAGGTCCAGGCATAGACCCAGACAATGTATTAAGGCTGCCCAGATGGTAAGCAATGATATGGCTGATCTGAGACTTGCTGATGCCTGCATTGTGTTTAATCCATCGTCACGTGCCTACACCTTCTACTCCTCCGTGCGCGATTCACATTCTTGCATTGATATATGACTAGTTTTTTAAACATTGGTGGGTGCTGTGTGTGATACTGATATATTCCCTAGAACTGTCTCCGATCATTCATCCATTATGCTGACATTAGATATGGAAGACATTTTAGGTGCCAGGCCACCGTGGAGATGTAAGCCTCAATCATTATTAGATCTAACTTTTCAATGGATCTGGAAACACACATTGCCCTATTTGTTAAGAACAATGTAGGTACTGCAGACTCCTGTGCTATGGTATGGTAAGCCTTCAAAGCTTATATTCATGGCATTGAAATGGCAACAGAATTAGGGATCCTTAAATTGATTTGATGTGAAATTAAGGCTACTGAGGCTGCCGTGGGTCTATTGGAGCAGTTATACTCGACCTCGCTCCAAACTGAAGTTCTTGGCGATATCAAATCAGCATTAGACAATTTTAGGGAGCTTGCCGATAGAGAATTTAAATTTTTCGATTCCCCAAGGGCAGCTCGTAAAAATGCCGAGGGCAAACGTCCTGGCAGACTACTGACTAGAGTTATATGGCAGGCCGGTGGTAGCCAGCACATTTTGGGTATGAGAAACAAAGCTTTATATGTCAAATTCTACACGAATAACAATAGATGTCCCTCCTTACATATTGAGTCATTTTTCGGTGACCTCCCTTTGTCTGAACTCTTGAATGACGCTAGAGAAGGGTTAGATTTGCCTATGATGGTGGTTGAAATCTCCCACACCATTAAAGCCCTCCCCACTGTGAAGGCCCCTGGACCAGACAGCTTGTCAATGGATTTTTAAAAACAACTGATTTGGCAAAGGATTTTTACAGTTTAAGCAACACCTGGTCCCTAGGTTGCTTGAGGTATGGGATGACCAATGTGATTCTTACCGACCACGTTCGTTGATAAATACAGAAGTGACGATTTTTTCAAAGGTTATGCCCACTAGGCTGGCACCCTATATGAGGTACATAATTCATCCTTCTTAAACAGATTTTCTTCCCTGGCACTCTACAACGCAGAATTTGAGGCATTTCTTTTAATATACTTGCCCATATTGACCCACAAGCTCATACTGTTGTTGCAAAGCTCGATATCCATAAGGTGTTCGATTCAGTCTCCTGGAGTTTATGTGGGTGGGTGGTTGTTTATAAATGTAACTTTGGACCAAGGTTTCTGTCATGGGTTCAACTTCTTTATTCATCCCCGTCCGCAAGAATCCGGACCAATGTCAGCATTCGTTCCCCATTGATATTGGCAGAGGAACCAAGCAGGGGTGCCCATTGTCACCCGTTCTGTTTGCCATTGTGATTGAACCAATGGCAAACTTAATCCGCTACAGACTTGACCAAATAGGGGTCAGGTTAACAGGGGATGTGTACATTATATCACTATATCCTGATGATGCAATTCTTTATGTACGAAACCCACAAAGTAATTTGGCCCCGATCATGCGTGATGCTGTACATTTGGCGAGCTATCATGTCTTCGTGGACTGTATCAGGTTAGTATAACCTACTGCAAAGTAATGCAGCGGGTCCTCTGATCAGGGCGCAAGACAAATGGGCAGGGGATCTCAACATAGATGTTACGGATGATATGTGGAAAGATATGGGTCTGAAAACACAGAGGATATCCTTCAATTCAAAATGTTGTCTAATACAATTTAAGGTGCTCCACCGGTACTACTTTACCCCCTCAGGCGAACTCTGCGCTCTGCCCCAGATGTAGTACATATGGTGCGGACTATCTCCATATGTTGTGGAACTGCTCGAATTAAGGGATTTTTGGGGTGGATGTGTGATGTAATGTCTAATATGTTTGGCTGCACTATTAATGCCACATCAATGCCATGTTTATTCCATAGATTTGATAGGCTGAAAGGATGCTTTAATAAATTAGCGAGTTTATGCATGCTTCTGGCAGTGCACTGTATATTGTTATTATGGTTGATACCAACTTGCCCTTCGGTCACGCCGAGGTTCCGAGCCGTGACATGGGCTGCAGATTAAGAGGAACAATGGTCCCTACTGCAGCCAGTTGGATGTCGTCCGATTAGCATCTGGCTCCCCTTCAAATCCTACCTTCTGCGACAGAATTGTAATGCGCCAGCCAATTAAATCTCTACTAGCTAACTATATACTCCCTTCCTGGCGGCAGGAAAAAGTGAACATTCCTCTTTGTCTAGCTAAAATATGACATGGTGTTGTCTCCCCGATGTTGGTACAGAGTTTCAGTGTGTTCAAAGGTACAGTTACAGATTGCTGCTATTACGATGTTGCTTTGTATGAAAGCGCTTATTTGCTGTTTCCTGCTTTCTTGTACATTATCTCTTGAAGCCGACGTTGTATTCTTTTTATGTATATAAAATGTAAATAAATAAAAAAACTAAGTTTTTTTTATTTAACTTAAAGGACAAAGTACGTTAACCTTGTGGAAATAAATATAATTGACAAAAAGAGGATCCGAGTAGAATAAAACTGTAAACACTGACCTGTACAGCACAACTTTTTTAACCGCTGGTAGTTGGAAATGGAAGGTGGTCCGTCCTGGACAGGATACAAGCTCCTGGGAGTGTGCAGGACTTCTCATGTGGACTAAACTGAGAGGTTCAGAGCCACCGAAGAGCCGTTGATGAAGTGCACTCAAGTATGTTGGTGACAGCCAGGGGAGCTGTAGCCCACAGGCCAGTGGGCATAAACATAGAAGAGGGAACAATGATATGTACTAAGCTGAAGTCTGTTAAGTGAAATGCACAATGGTCCATTGGACAATTAAGTAGGTCTGTGTTTAATGTGGCTCTTTGCTGGAGGCCTACATGGTGGTCAGAAGCACTTAACGTCAGGATGTGACATTATCAATAACATTTCAAACTTTGAAATTCACCTAGAGGTAAAATATTAATGGCCCTGCCGTGACTCCCGAACTTGTCCCTTGAACATGTCCCAATGTCCTATCAGCACTAAGAGGCTCCCTCAGGTCAGTGAGGCATGTAAAACACCTTTTTTCTACCAGAGATGCACCCGAAGAACCAATCTATCATCCTGAGCGACCTAAGAAAATGACACCAAACGAAAATCCGCCCGAGACTAAGGTATGTTTAACTCGCACCACGTCTGTGGACACATGCTGCATGCATGGCTCCCCATCCCTGCACTCTACCATGCAGCTATGTCTACGCAAATTGGGTCTAGCAGCTTGCATAGCCGTCCACACTGACACCCCTGACATATCTCAACACCTGTTCCATTAGTATACAGCGGCAGTCTACATAGAAAATGCAGTCTAGCTGGGCACACATCAAATCTTCTGCACTAGCATTCTATCCTAATCCACCAACAGCACCCACCCACGTGCCTGACTTCAGGGCAGCTTACTGGGGCCCAGCCAAACCTCCTAAGTCCTAACCTGGCTTAATGCACACAAGCATCTTACTCCCATACATGGACTTCGGTTACCAAGCGAGGTCCAACCACAAAGTGCATTGAGGCCATACAAATGGGGAAAGGGCACTATATAAATGATGATTACAATTACAATTACAATTTCCAGGGCTTTTACTCTGCAGATAGCAAAACTCTTTTTTTCTCGCTCATTGAGGTGCTGTGGGAGTATGAAGAAAATGGGAACCGTTTTTGTATTGGAATGTGTTGAAGTTGAGAGGTTGTATAAAAAAGGATCCTGTGCTTTTCCATTTCCCAGTTGTCTACTCGAGGTTGAGGCATACCTGCCTAGTCTCTGGGTTTACCATGGAGACCCTGGGTTTTCACGCTCTTCTCTGGGGAAGAGCGTGGAGTCTACGGGTTTCACGCAATCCAAGAACATCTGCCCACGCTTCGATGCGATTGACTACAAACACACCGTTTGTGTCCTATTACATCGAGGTGTGGGCGGAAACAAAGGATCTGCAACAGATATGAAGGCTGTCTCCCAGTTAGCGGCATCTCCTGCACTGGTGTGAAGAGTGACACAAGCGCACACGCAAACAAAACACAACAAAGGCGTTATTTTTCTTTTGTTTGCGTGTTGGTGTGTCTCTCAGCCCTTTTTTAAATTTAAAGTGGTTGGGTGGGCGGGGTCTTAGTGAAGGGGCGGGGCATTGGTGACGTCATTCGACAGGTTTTGCTTTTGGGAATGCAGGCAGGTATGGGTTGATGGTGTAAAGGCTGCATACCTGTGGTGCATGCATTTTCTGTGCGAGTGCCACCTTGTCTGCTCCTGGTGGTTGGAGTGAAGAGGTTGCATGAATATGGTGCATGTCCTCCTCGATTGCCAGCCTCTGTGCTGGTGGCTGCTGAGGTTAAAGCTCAGAGTGTGGTGCATGGCCTCTCCAAGTGCCAGTTTGTGTGCTACAGGTTGATGAGGTTGAGAGGCTGCGTCAATGTGCTGCATGTCGTCTGCCAGTTCCCTGTTGTGTGGTGGTGGTTGTTGGTGTTGCGAGCGGCATTTTCGAGGTGCATGTTCTCTGCCAGTTCCATGTTGTGTGGTGGTGGTTGTTGATGTTGCGAGCGGCATTTTCGAGGTGCATGTTCTCTGCCAGTTCCATGTTGTGTGGTGGTGGTTGTTGATGTTGCGAGCGGTATTTTCAAGGTGCATGTTCTCTGCCAGTTCCCTGTTGTGTGGTGGTGGCTGTTGAGGCTGCAAGCAGCATTTTCGAGGTGCATGTTCTCTGCCAGTTCCATGTTGTGTGTTGGTGGTTGTTGATGTTGAGAGCCTGCGGAAATGTGATGTTCCTCATCTGCCAGCCTTTAAGCTGGTTGCTCCTGGTTGGAGGGGCACTATTGGAGGCATATTGTCGATGTGTACTGTCATGTCGGTCTGCTTCTATGTGTCCGAACTGATGGGAGAAGTGTTGTATGTTGTCGGTGAAAGGCATGCTAGTTCATTGTTGATTCCATGGTACTCTGTATGTGCAGGTGATTGGAATGTTGGGTGGATGCTGTGAATGTGTTTTCTGGGACTGCTAGCTGGAAGCTACCTGGCAGAGACCATAGTTCTCAACCTTTTGTGCCTCCCTGGGCCGGGTAGAGCCTGTGTGAGCGTGTAAGTGGCTTGGCTGTTGAGTAAACTAATTGCTAGGGGGTGACACCCGTCAAAAGTGTGTGATTTAGAGAGGTACGGAAGGGTGGATGGTGTAGTGCGTTTGTCTATGTTTACTTAAGCGTGCATGGTGAATGAGGCAAATGTATGCAACTAGTAATGGCCCGCGTGCCAAGGTAATAAGCCCACGCAATGCAAGGGCCTTCAACACGGGTTAAAGGTTGCTTCCGGCCAGCTAGGTGGGACAGGAGGCAAGCCAGAAACAAAAAGAGGTGGACCGGCCTCCGCAGGGGGCGCTAGAGGGACAGCCTACATGGCAGGCTGTCCCCTCTGGCCGTCACCTTCCGGGGGATGGTCAGCCTCTATTCTTCCTCCCCAGTGGAGGCGGATTAGGCGTCCCCCAGGGCCTGTAAGACATTTCATGATGTGGTTGTGATACACTGGCCACAGGAGGTGGGGGTGACCAATGGGGATCTCTGCACTATGGTCAGGTAGCAAGTTAGTGCAGAGCTGAGAGAATGCAATGTCGAGTGTGTGGTGGGAGCGGCTCAACCCATGGAGCAGGTTTAAGGTGTCATCGGGAGGGGGTAGGTGGGCATGGTGAGACAAGGTGTCACAGGCAGGGCAGGCCTTGGAAGCCGCAGGGCCCTGGGCAGCAAAACAAACATTTGGGCCTCTCCCCGCCTCTGGTCACACAGGAGGGGTTGGAGGTAGCAGCATGTTTTTCAATAGGCACAGCAGGGACCCTATTATTAAATGCAGCAATAGGGTGCTGTTACCCAGATGGGTATTATAATAATGACACGGCACCAGAGGTTTCAGAACAACGTCTATCTTTATTCACTAACAACTATGCACTGACTTTTCCCCCTTTTTCCCCTTAACTCGGTTCCATGTAATAATTTTGCCACAAAAATCTCACCATGCAAAAATATCGCCGAAATATCGCCGAAAAATGGCCGTTTTTTGTGGCGACATTATTGCATGGAACATGCAGGGGACACCCCCGCAACCTCCAAACTTTTTTTTTCTTTTTTTTTTGCCCCTGTCCCCATATATATGGTCACCCAAATAATATCGCCACAATATTTTCACGGCAATATTATTTATGGCGACCATATAAATGGGGATATTATTACCTGATACCCTTAACTCCTCCTCTTCCACCTGTGTTCCCCCTTCCTCCCGCCAGGCTCATGTCTCTGCCTTAAAGGGTCAGAGACATGTAACAAGTGCCTGCCGTGCCTTCTCCCATCACACCAGCTCAGGGGAGCCCTTGAAAGACTCCCCCGAGCTGGTGTGGTAGGGGGCTAACGGCAGGGCGCCATGGGCGGTCGCCCGTGGAGCCCTGCCCTAAGGCCGGCCCTGGTAACAGGAGTACAGGACAATAACGGTCACAGTCAGAGGCATTACTGAGTTGAGAGGAGAAAATGCTGACAGACGTTGACAGGAGTCCAAAGCGAGAATAGAAGATGGCCTCCATTGCTGAAGGAAATGGGTGTGTTTACTCCGAAAATTAGAGTGCATTCCATCTTCACTAACTGAATGCATCATGGTCTAAGGGTGCTAAAAGTATGCAGATACTTACCTATCAACTGTAATCGGTTTCCAAGAGTACTTCACTTTAGGAGCGGACAAACATTGCAACAAAGTACCTACCTAGTTGAAGAGCAGAAGATAGAAGATGTTGTCCGCCTTGTATCTATGTTTTTTTGTTTTTTTTGTTTGGGCTATTAGGTTTGCTGAAGAGCCACCTTTAAGCCGAAACGTTTTCAATAAAGTACAGCTAGGGAGAAATGGCATACGATGGGGACAAAAAGCTTGTAGGTGTTGATTGGTTATTTGCCCACTCATTGACTGGCCAGGGCCAAACTAATCCCTTTGCCCATTCGCACCCACGTGTTGCCCCTTCCAGCCCAAATCACATCCTCCTGCCATCACTTTGAGATAGCTTTATCAAGGCTTGCCATCAACATGTGTGCTCAAAGTGCATGCCAGTGTTTTTTCAAAGCAGTCTTCTGAGAGTTAATGACTTAATTGGAGCTATAAATAAGCTACTAGTATAATATAAATGTCGTAACCCGGCCTGCCTTCAGCCACTTGATTAATAAACACTATGCGTTTCCTTCACTGAAGACCTGTTAAAAACAAGCACAGCCAACCGTGTTGGCTTGCATATACGTATTATGAAGTTGGAAGCAGTGCTATCATATGCCCAGGTAATCACTCCATTTTGTAGCTGCTACCATCAAGGGCAAGTACTGCTATTACAGTACCTGGCAAATGCTTTCCCCATGCCTATGCAAATGCCAAAACTGTTGGAATTGCCAATGCTTCTCATTATGATGTCATCATTTGTTGCTAACATCATTAATACAAGTGATACTACATGTAGTGTGAACCTCCCTATTCGTGAAATAAAAATCTTGATTTTCTTGAGAAGGTAAGTGTGGTCTAACATGATCATACTGGCCTGACAAGATGGGAAGCCGGCTACTTGGAAATAATGTTGGCTAAAACGTATTTCTCCTCAAGTGTAGTGTCAGCTTCTCATAAAGCACAACAGTGCTCCCCTTGCCCCCTCGCGCCCACTCCACCCCTGGCCAGGAGTACCACCAGGGGTGAAAACACTGTTCTGTGATGATGTTGTCTTTTGGAAAACGTAGGTCATGGAATGCATAATTATTGGTAGAAATATACACAGGGAGCACAGGAAAACAGTTGTGCTATTGGAGGGGAGTTGGTTCCTGGTTACCAGAATTGACTACAGCTACCAGAATTCCCGGAGACCAAAATTGAGACTAATCAATAACACTTGAAAAGACTGCCTTCCTGAAGATTGTTAGAGACATGAAAGCGCTTGGAGGAGAAGAGCAAATGAACTGCAGCAGGTATACAAAGCTGGGAACTAGAGTGCGCTCCTCACCCTCTCTTTTTTCTACATATTGGTTTAAAAGTCCCAGGCTCCAGAGGCAGCGGCACCGGGGTCAACATGCCCTATCTAGGAGAGCCACATTGATGGTTTCCCCCCCTCACCCCACCATGGGAAAATAATTGTGCTATTGGAGGGGAGTTGGTTCCTGGTTACCAGAATTGACTACAGCTACCAGAATTCCATGAGACCAAAATTGAGACTAATCAGTAGCACCTGAAAAGACTGCCTCCCTGAAGATTGTTAGAGACATGAAAGCACTTGGAGGAGAAGAGCAACTGAACTGCAGCAGGCATGCAAAGCTGGGAACTAGAGTGTGCGCCTCACCCTCTCTTTTTTCTACATAAGGGAGCACAGACACCTATAGTTGGGGGTGTTTGAAGGGGAAAAGTTATGGTAAGGTACATTCTTCAAGATTTGTCATTCTGGTGCCACCGGTTGAGGGTGGACAATCAGTCCAATGCAAGGGAAAATTGCCATGTCACTTATTAAAGGCAATGTGGAGGGACATTTCTAGAAAGTATGGAACATTTGAAGAAATAGGTTGCATTTTTCAAATGTCAAATGTTTTATAGTGGGTGGAAGGCAATAGAAAAAGCAACACAATGATATGTCAGTGACAATAAAGCTTTATAACCCTGTGCCAGACCACAGGGACTTTGCTAATGCACTTCTGGTAGACTATAAGTAAACAGGCTCATAGTCAATTTGCTGTGCCAGGTGCCATCCAAGTGGCTTCCTAGTGCCAAGGCTTTTCCAGAGCACTTAATAGGCACACACCTGGGGTTTGAGGACTTGGGTCCATGGTGGTAAAAGGAAAATAGAGAATGAGGAGTCTTGAAATGCGGGGAGGTGGGAGGACATTTGGGCCAGGTTGTACCGATGAAGCAGATGTAGGTAGGTCAGGGAGATGGCCGCTTCTTTCTGGTGGGATTTGTGGGACCGCACAGGCGGTGGGTCAAGCAACAGACGTTAGGTAGGGTGACAGTAGTGAATCAGCGGTTCGTCTGTGTTTTGTCAGGTCTATGTACTTCTGTGAAGCACATGCAAGGAGTGGTTGGTTGTGTGATCAGCCCCAGATGCACCCAAACGACCCAATGGGATGTGAACGACTTTGAGATGTGTGAACAGGACTCTGCATCCTCAAATGCAGTCTGCTTGTGCTGCTTGGTTCAGCAACTGCCTCTGTGCCAGGATAGTTCCCAGAATCCAGGGAGCGGCTTTGAAGCCCGAAGGCTGGTGACTTCACACATCTTGGCTGAGCATGCTAGGCCAAGCCCTCACATGCAAACGAAAAGGTATAAAATCCTTCTGATTTAATGCGCAGACAGTTCATGCCAACAAACTATGATTAATTTGCAACAGAAACACCCATTTATTGATTGGTTAAAGAAATTAAAAGCAACCGTTACTGTTTCAGATTTTGTGACAGCGCAGAGACAAACACACATGATCATATTGGCATATTAATGCATTGGAGACATGATCTCGGGCACAGAGCTTAGAAAACATTGGCACTCGTGCCATTCCTGGAATGAACTCTGGTGGAGGAGAACTTGCAGGATGCTGTTTTTGGTCATTGCATAGACAAAGTCAATTTTTGCGTCTGTTCTCTTGATAGCTTTGTTTGTGTGACATAAAACACTGTTTTACTTCACACACAATGTGTTAGTGTAGGCGAAGATGTAAAGAAGAAGCTGTAGCATAAACGTCTCCCCATTCCCAGATTAATGCTAAAGTAAGGAGAGGAAGCATTCCAGTCCTGCAGTGCACATGCTATTCAATCTGCTCTTCCGGTTCCGGAAGGAAGGTCTTTAACACAGCTTCGTCACCAATGAGGAGTCCAAGGAATTTCGTTATCTTACTTGCTTTGTTATGCTCTAAGAGAAAAGAAATTAGAACAGAGGAACACATGAGCTGGGACAATCATACAGAAGGAACGGCATTCATCACAAGTAACAGAAACATTGCATATGCAAGAACATTTTGACCTTATGTTATGTAAATAAGATATGTTCTTTTATTTGTGGGTGTACTGATGCAGGTCGACTCTGAGGAGGGGCAAAGAGGACAGCATGAGGAATTGGGGAGTCGGGTAGGGGCCTGGGACCAAGTTCGCAGATCGAACATTTTCACACAACCAGGGTCATACTGGGAATAACTGCGGCTATAGTAGAACACAGGATCATGAATGAAAGTGGGTCAGATGAAACGACAAATTGTGGGGGAATGGGAGAGGGCTAGGGATGGGAAACAGGCTTGACGGGAGTGGAGGGTGCATAGTAAGAGGAGGGGGTACTTGATGAGTGCCTGGGAGGGCACTGAAGAGTTTGGGATTTTGCACGCTTTTTACAGATAGCCACAGTTATTTGCAGACATTTAACGAAGAGGGATGATTAATACAAAAAAAGTGGAATTTTACAGCTTCAGTGAGGTGGGGTAATGGGTGTGGCTGAAGGAAATGATTACCGGGTTACTTTAAGGAACCGAAGGGTGCAATGTGCTTTAAAGGGGCTCAGCTTCACCTCACTGAAGAGGCCCAACAAGGCTGAAACATGTGTATGGGGTTGCAGATGGTGTTCAGAAGAGATTTGACAAGCATTTCGGTGCTGGACTGCCCTTGTGGGTGGGACCAGGCTGATATGCAAATGGATATTTCTCCTCTGTGAAGGGTACAGAGAGCTAAAACATGGAAGAAATGTAATACAACAGGTTATTTTAACCAAGTTTGTTCTCAGTGAAGGGGCTCCCACACTCTTGTGCAATATGGAAAGTGGATACGCCAAAGGTCATGGCTAGTGGGCCACAACAAAACCTATTGGGGCAACATGTGAAGGCGTGCAGTATGGAAAGTGAACACGACCAAAGGCTGTCGCCATTTGCCATGGTCATAGACCATGGCTAGTGTGCCCAAAAGAAAGCTAGTCGTGTGGCCACAGCCGAAGGCCATTGCTATTGGGCCCGTTTATGAAAGCTATTGGAGCAATATGTAGAGTGGCCATGGCCAAAGGCCATGTTTAGTGGGACCAGAAGAAAGCTATTGGGGTAACATATAAAAGGGCCACAGCCGACGACAGGGGCTGATGGTCACAGATGAAGGCTATGGCTAGAGTAAGAAAGAAAGGTAATGTTGTTAAATATAAAGTGGGTATAAAGTGGGCACAGTCAAGGCTGTTCTCACTGGCCAGGAATGAAGGCCCTAGATAATGGGTCCGAAAGACATGCTTAGTGAGTCCAAAAGAGACATATTGTGAGAACATGTACAGTGGTCATGGCCAAATGGCTGAAGGCCATGGATAGTGCTTGGGTAGCATTTTACAATATACAGTGGACACGGCCAAAGGCCCTGGCTAGTGGGCACGAAAGACACGTATAATAGTCATGGCCAAGGGTCATGGTCACCTAGTGAGTCCAAAGGAAACATATTGGGGGAACATGTAGCGTGGACACGGCCTACGTAAATACTGTGATATAATAAAACCCAAGAAATTCAATTAAAAATACCTTAGTTAAGGTTCAGTAAGGTTGTGCAGATTTAACACAACAAAGCCCTTGAAATTCAGCGTTTGTGGGAAGTCATGACCAGCTTAAATCAGTGGGTCCCAATTTCAAAGCCCATGAGCACATGCATATATTAAGAGAAGGGATTGACAATGACATTCAAAACTGCTTTCTGGGTACATGGCATTATGGGGGGCATCAACGGGAGTGTGCTGAGTTTAGTGGTCATGACTTCCGACAGCCATTACATTTTAAGGCTTTTGTTGCGTTAAATCTGCAAAACATAAATGGAACTTAACTAAGGTTTTTTCAGTGAATATTTATATAAACATATATAAATTAGGTACAATATTTATTATGTAGATGCTTTTGTTCATTGAATATTTATAACATCTATACTTTCATGTTATTTTAATTAAGTCATTTAAAATTAATATCCCCATATAAGAATATGAAAATGTGTTTAAACATTGAAATTGATTTAGTTGTAGATTATTTGCCAGCGTAAAATCATCGAAAACTGCACAAAGTTAAAAGTCTTTTTTCATTCCATGTCCTCAAGTTGGCAACAGTGAAGCTCCCTGGTGTTACACATCCCTAGCTATAGAAACTCTTTTGCTAAAGTAACATAAAGATGGTTATTATGTTACTAGGTGACAACCACTCCCTGAATCAGAATAGCACATTCATACAAAAGGCACTCCATCTTCACTGAAGTTTGAGGTTCTGATCTCTCCTTTGCTTACTACTCAATATGTATGTATGTATGTATGTATGTATGTATGTATGTATGTATTTATTTATTTATTTATTTATTTATTTATTTATTTGTTTGTTATTTATAATGCACCTATACAGAAAATGATGTTTCAAGGCACATCAAGCGAGGGGGTTAGAGGGGAAAAAACTAAAACAAAAACGTTCCTACTAGGTCTTGAGGCATTCAGATCATGCAAGTGCCGAAAATAAGAATAACGGGAGAGGGGATTTGGGGGTGTGTAGGATGGGGACAAACAGGGGAGAAGACGAACAAAAAACGTTCCTATTTTGTCATGAGACAATTCGGATCATGCAAGAGCTGAAACATGACAAAGTGGACAGGGGGAGAAGGGGAAGTGTAGGATGGGGATAAAGGGAAGCAGACAAACAAAACACGGTGCTACTATGTCAAGAGGCAATTTGGACTCTGCAAGTGCTGGAAATAAGATTCTGAAATGCTCTTCCAGTATTTTTGCGAATGACCCTGTAAGCACCAACATAGCTTGGCACTTCATCCCAGAGGACTAAAGCTCAGTGTAGAGCATCATGCACACTTGACATGTTTTCTCTGACTTTATCCCACTCCAGTGCTCCTATCAACTGACTACCTCTGAGTGATGTGATGTGACTCCATCTAAGAGGATTGTCTTGGTTGTCCTTCTAAAGCAAAGATAATCACTTTGGCTCTTTGTCTACAATGGTAGACCTGTGTTCATATATTAGATCCCCCACCTGTATCACCTTTGCAGCAAGGTCTATCAAAGAGCATACAAAGATCAATCAATCGGTCTGTCCATTTCATGGCCTCCTTTTCAGAAGGTGTATCCCTGCTTGCAAAGCCAACTCACCAGACACCACCAATTATCCTTACCAGAGTGAGTGCTGCAGCCTCCAGGTTCCCCACTGCCGGTTCGTGTTCTCCGAGAACCTGAATTGTAGCCTACATAATACCCAGTGTCTACATTTTCAGCTGTGGATTCATCAGCACTTGAGGTTCCTCTGGCATTGGTTGCCCCAAAACTGGTGGTCTGACTGGATCGGAATCTCTACTAGATGGAGAACCTTGAATCGATTAACCCCCACCCAAACCCCTGATTCCATATCTTTAGAACATTACCCGGGACAAGATACCCAATGACCAGAACCTATATGAGATCTTGAACCTGGACCAGTGGAACCCAAGGCTCCCAAAATGTGAATAGCGGAACCTACCGATTTTGAGCTAAATGATGATGAGCCCCCACCAGAAGTGGTTCCTCCCGAACGAGACCAACTTGAAGACGAACCTCCTCCGGATCCAGAAATCCTGTAATATAGGTGAAAACATTCATTAGGCTGTGAGATCATGAACATATTGAACATACAATATCCCCATTTGCCAGCATCCAACACATTTTAATTGTTGTGAAATGACATGGATAATGCTTATCGGAGACTACATTCTGATTGAATGTAGTCTCCAGCTTGAACCGCATGGTATTGCATACATGACGCCCTTCATATTGTAGATAGCGGGCAAGAGACCTTTTAGATGAATGGATCCTTCCTTACCCGCCCTCGCCATCCAGCAGGTTCCGGTAGGTCTCAATCTCCTTCTCCAGGCGGCTCTTGATGTCCAGAAGCCGGTTGTAGTCTGCACTTTGATCTTCCATCTCTAGACGGAGCTGGCTCAGCTGTTCCTCCAAGCTGCTGATTCTCATTTGGAGCTGAGAGAGTTGAGTACAGTAGCCGCCCTCCGTCTCTACCAGGCCGGATTCCAGAGATTGTTTCTAATCCAAGATAATGGAGAAATGTGAATATGGAGCCATCGTTTATCCATTGTTTGTCCCCTACCGCTGCAAGCACTGAGAGAAGCGCTTTGCCACAGGCCACGACATAGTACTCCCACAAAGACCTGGTGCTCCTTTATAGGGGTGCAGCCTGGGATCACCTTGCCAAGAATAGAACTTATAACCCTGAGTTGACCCTGGGTTATAAACATAATGAATTAATCACTTGTAAAGTTATTATTAATAGGCAAGACATGTCTCAGAGATCACCTTATGTGAGGCAGCATGCAATGGGTTTAAAGTAGTGCACACCTAGTAGTTTAGCAATCTAGGACTCTACAATAAGGGCATACATAACTAGGGAATAGTCAAATGTATACATTTGGGACAGGGGTCTGCAGGCTTTAGCTCTCAGGATGTTTTGGACAAGAACTCCCATCATCCCTATCCAGCATAGTCATTAGCCAGACAGCATGGGAATTGTAGTCTGAAACAAATGGAGAGCCAAAGGTTGCAGAACCCCGACATAGAAGGATAGGCTGTTATAGGTACCCATGTACGAACATGACAAGGGCCTTCAGAGGGTTAGAGGCAGAGGACACAGGTAAGTAAGGGAAAGAATGACCCAATCGTGAATTTTTTGCTGATGGATCCACATTTGTTGAGATATATCCCCTGGGATTTTCAGATGATCTGTCTGTGTCCTAAGCTAACTGCGTTGTTGGGTCCTCGTGTCGTTATCAGTGATTGACTCCATTATATGTAATTGCAATGCCTGACAGTGGGAGATTTTGTTTGTTTTTTACAAATGACTAAGTCAGAACAGGGCACCGCCAAAGCCGCACTGAGTGTTTTTAGAAAAGCAAAATGACGCAAAAAGAAGAGGGTGTGGCAAGTCCCCCCAATTATTTGCAAAGGCTCGTCTGTGAACGCCAATAATTGTGGCAATTTAAACAGCAGATGTTTACAGGGATGCGATGCTGGAAGAAAAATGTACTATGAGTGAATGGTCACTCCACCCAGGAACAGCTCAGTAGTCTCAGAACAAGGGAATGCAACCTGAGATGAAGGGGCCATGGGCAGTTAGATGGCAGAACTCATTCAGTGAGAAAGTGCATTAAAATACGAAGAGAACACATTTTGCATTAAATGGAACTGTCTTTAAACTCTGTTTAAATTGCTGAACTTTGTAGCTATATGCATATAATTGTTTTTTTATCTGTTATATGTGCATCACTACTTTGTAAGGAACCTTTGTGAGATTAGTGTACTAGTGTGTTGCATTTTTCTTGTGTTGTACTCTTCATGTGTTGTCTTATTGTCGTACGTCGTGTAGCTTGCTTCTGGTTAAATTGATAACTTGGGCCCAAATAATGGAATTTTTGCACGGTTCAAAGCGATTTTGCACTGCTGAAAAATGACTTTGCACTGCCGACGCAAATCCTGATTCATGGAACTGCGCGAAGTGGCTTTTTGCAGTGTAAAGTCAGCACAAAGTCATGTTTGCAGTGCAAAATGACTTTTGCAAGGAGTTTGAGCTGCAGAAAAACGTTTTGCACAGTTCCATGAATCAGAGCTGTGTCACAGCGCAAAGTCACTTTTCAGCAGTGCAAAGTCACCGTGCAATTATTACAAGATTTACGTTGGACAGTTCAAACATATTATAAAGTGCAACAGCCATTACAAAAAACAAACAAACAAACAGACAAACGACTGTCTGGAAAATACTATTAGATAGACCCAAGTTCACATCCTGTGTCTGCTGTGGGGTTGGATTGCACGTTGAACCGGGTGTGGCGTTGGGGCTTTTGGACAGCAGGGTCATGATAGCAGACCATTTTCCACTATTTGTGCACTTCGACGGCTATTCCCATCTGAATTCTGCAAAAGGTCTTCTACATTTCTAGCACACAAACAGTGGTCTACGCACACCTAGAATTTAGCAAATGTATGGACACTTCTATAGTTCGTCCTAAGAAGTGTAGTAGGACAACATGAAATGTGCCTTCTGTTTTCAAAGCGGCCTGTCAGTGTAGACTCAAAGAGAGGCCAGATGGGCGTCTAAGCAGTGTAGTTCAGGCCACAGTAACTTCATGCTCGTATCAACGTTTTCTTTTGCACTAGCTATACATTCGGTGCCTCAGGTGCCTATTTATGCAGAAAAGGCTTTTGACAAAGTGGGGTGGACATATGTGTACTGCTGACTTGTCAAATGTGGCTTGTGTGTGTCTTCTTTAAATTTGTATTGTACAATTTTTTTAAATGGTGCTGGTGCTTGATAAGCATGATGATCACTTCCCTCATAATTGTGTAAAACTCCAAGGAACCAATCGCTTTCGATATCTGAAAAGAAGAGGACATTATGGTACGACAGTCCAAGAAAGGAGGTCGCAAATGTATTGAACTTGCAGAGAGAAACCCCGAATGACGTTACATGTGTGGTTCTTTCATAGTATTGCATATAGGACCTCCTTATGTCATATAGGTAACTGGCCCAAAATGTGGCCAGTATCACACCATAAATTACAAAGGCCATTACTGATCTGAAATTCATTCTTTGTGGTTATATTAAGATTGAGTCTCTAAAGTCAGGCCATGTTAGTCTATATCTTTGATATCACTACATATTATCCCCACCAAAAATAATGACGTATATATGGTCGTCTGGAACTGCCCTAGGTGAAATCTTTTGGGGGGGGTCATTTTTGGGGTTTTTGAGAGCAGGAGTTGCAGGGGGTGTCCCCCGCTCCTTTAAAAATAATGTGGGGTTGCGGGGGTATTTCCCCCGCAGGTTCCATTCCTTAATATTGCCGCAAAAATATGGGGATATTTATTGTATGCCGATATTTTTGCGGGGATATTTACACATGGAACCATATCTTTAGCCATAGATTAAGTCAATGAAGATGAACATATCAATAACATGTCATCGATCGTAAGTTGTTGATCCATAGCCTAATTGAAGATATGGAAACGGATTTGCAATGAAGTCTTATCAGAAGAGTGAGAGAAATCAAGGTTTGGTGTAATGAGTTTAACTTATGAAGGAAAAGCGCTGCTTTTGCTTGCCCCAAATCAATCCTTCTGGGGCATCCTTTGGAGTGGGAGAACAATAGCTTGGCGGAAACCCCTGTATGTATCTGGAAAGAGTAGGGCCTTTTGTCACGGACCCCACACCCCAAACCTCTCTTGTAACCATCAATATAAGAGACATACGACTTTCCTTTATAATATCCAATTCCATAAATGATTGCTGCTGAACACATGTATGAGAAAAGCTATTTGCCTTAAATATACTACATTAGATGCTCTGACTTATTCATCATAAGGTATATGGTATATGGGATATGGGATTGTGGTTTTATGCGCTCTTCCTTTTTGCTTTCTGTGTTGTTAATGTGGTATGTACTTTATTGAATTGTAAATTTCAATTCAAATAAAGTTACGGGGAATGAACATTATTGTAACATCAACAAAAGCATCAATTTGAACTAATTCCCTTGTTAAATCTTATAATTAACTCTGGTGTGACTTATGTCCCTCATAAAACAGAGATCCACTTGACATCATCCTGGAACGCCAAGCCAATTTTGAGACACACTGCAGCTCTATAATATCAACTTGCAGTTCTGCAATTCCAGCTTCATTTTATGTTTTGCTAAAGCATTAGCATGAGTTGTGTGTGTTTGCATTCTCTTAAGTTATACACAATGTTTACCAGGTAAAGAGGTTTTGTGTTCCAAACAGTGTTCGAAATGGGCGGGAGGGAGCGGTTGGGAGCGGTGCTCCTCTACTTTTCAAAAAATGTTTTACAGTTCCTCTATTAAAAAAAAAAAAAAAGAAACTGTTACGGAATGGTTTCGTTTTAAAATAAAAGTGTAGGAAGTAGTTGAAACTTGCAATTTAGTGCACTGCACTGAACAATCCCTTAAATAGTATTTGTGTTTGAGGGTTGAATTTGTACGCGGGAGGATCGTGGGTGCAGGCCATCAGGGAACATAGTTCCACTACTTCTTTTCGTACACGTAGACCACTGGTTCTCACACTATCTTTTCTACCATTAGATACGTTTTCGGTAGCGAAAAGGATGCTTTTGAGCTAATCTGCATACCCACAATCCATTGCTCAGTCACTCTGAGCTGTAGGTGAAATTCGACCAAGAGGTACTGGGTGGTTCTGTGGCATGTGCAGCTTGTTAGGTTAAGTGGCCTATTCTACGGTCAAATTTCAGCTACACAATTGTTTCATGCTGTTTTGAAACCACCGTAACACAGGCAGTGCTTTCCTTTTATAAAACAGTGAATCTATAGAAAACCAGTGCATACAATAATTATGTTTGGTTCTCCTTGATGTAATTGAGGGTGAATACATTGTTTCAATAGGACCATGCAATTTACAGTATATAAGAAACACGGATTGAGTTAGTTATGTGCTCTTCAATGAGCCAGACAGCAGAATCCACTTGGATATCAATAACAAATACCTAGAAAAGACTTTTACTCATGATGATTTTCACAGTAAATTATTGACATATTATTTGGGGGTTTGGAGAGTCAAGTCTAGCTTTAGAAAGGCAATTTACTGGAGATTTGATGAGTCTGTTTTCTGAGTTTCTAGGCCTCCAGCTCTCACTTTGACCAGCATCCTAGACAAGAGGCTAGGCTGTCTGAAAAATAATGGGGACGGCGAGCAAAGAGCTGAAGGAACCCTCAGCTAACATTCTAAGTGCACCAGAGGATATCATAGAACACTGTGTCAGAGAAGGTGTCGGTAGACATGCTACTTTTGCACTCCTCACATCAAATTCATTGTATGAGCCAGTGACCTACCATGGCCAACTGGGCCTGTAGCTCCATCTCCAAGGCCTGCAGAGTGCGCCTCAGCTCAGAGATCTCTGATTTGCTGCTCTGCACCTGCACCACTCCAACAGAAATCTCCTTTTTCAGCTCGGCACACTGAAAGAGAGGAATTGATTGCGCCTTCACTTGTCGAGTTCGCCACAGTTGCCTTTCCTTTTGCACATATTTCATTAGAGCCAAAACATTTAGTTAGGCACCCTACTAGAGTGAAAAAACATCCTCAAAGAGATGTACTCATAGAGGGTACTGCCACCCAATCAAACAAAACTCATTTGATCAACCTATGAAATATGGAGCTAAGACTTAGACCTGGAACTTACAGATCACACCAGGAAGTGTGTAAGGCATGTTACCCCACTGACCTGTCTTACTCTGAGCAAAGGTCAAGCATCCCACTTCATGATTCATGCTCACCTGCTGCAGGAATCGCTCTTCAGCATCTCTACGATTCTTGTCGGCCAGCTGCTCATACTCCCCCCTCATGTCATTCAGACACTTGAGCAGGTTGGTGCCCGGTGCAGCGTCCATCTCCACAGTCACATCGCCCGTCTCCGTGCTGTGCCTGGATTTCATCTCCTTGGAGGAAAAAGTGTTAAAGTTTTCAAGATGTCCTACTGCTGTGCTGTAGGAAGAGCAAAGACAATTGAACTACTCTCTAGTCCGGCACCATCCCACCATTACAGATTTGAGAGCCTCTCGACCTTTCATATGGAACACTGCACATTTGACAAGTTTGGCCAAATAGAGGAGAAAAAAAACGTTGTGCTGCTGCGTGGGGATTTACAGATTTTGAGTTGGCCTTGCTTGCTCAGGTCCTACCCTGGCTACGCCTTTGTCCCCTAGCCTTGCTCTGCACCTTCCATTGCTCTGCATTTCTAAGATGATTGTACGTGTTGCAGAAAACCCAATCATAAGGTCCTCAACAAACCCCCACCCCATAAACAAATGTGTTTCTGGTACAAAGTACTATGACACTTTCTCAAACCTATCCCCAGTTCACTCTTTGACCATTGCTTTGGAGACAAGTGCTGCAAATTATTGGAGAGCAAAGATGGCCACTCTAGCCTCATGCCTGCCTCAGACTCAACAACACTACAGTACCTCCTCGTGGTTCTTCTTGAGGTAGGCCATCTCCTCTTTCAGGCACTCCAACTGAGCCTCCAGATCGGACTTGGAGAGGGTCAGCTCGTCGAGGACTCTGCGCAGGCCGTTAATATCAGCCTCCACGCTCTGGCGCAGGATCGACTCATTCTCGTACCTGGGAAAAGGTGATGGGGCGGGAAAAGTAGAGTTGAGTCCTGTTGCAGTATACGTTTTATAGCCTTCAGGTAGAAAAGAGTTGGACTCATTTAGCAGGGGGACTGATATTGCCCATCAGACATGGGACAGATAGTGCCCGCCAGGGGTGAAGCGCATCTTCAGAGCTGTGTGATGAGCTCAAAGGTTGGAAATCAAAGATGTTCGCTTTTCAGGTCAGTTTTCATTCAGTGGTCGAAGTGTACAAAAAATAGTAGTGGAACTATATTTCCCGCTGGCCTCCCCCAGCTCCCCACAAACCCCATTACCACTCCCTCTCTCATTCATGCAAAATCCACCCCCCAAACACATGCACCTGCTTTTTAAGGGAATGTTCAGTGCAATGCACAGAAGTGCACGTTTCAACTTCTTCCTACACTTTTATTTTAAAACGAAACCATTCCAGGATGATGTCTTTAAAAGTATATGAACAGCAAAACTTTTTTTTTTTTTTTAAAGTCGAGGAGCACTGCTCCCAACTGCTCCTGCCCACTTCGACCACTGTGTTCATTGTATGATCCGTTTGGAGTTCATGACACCCAAGTACCGCTGAAAACTACATGTCAGAAGTGAGGCGCATTACTAAAGCAGTGAACAGAGGTGGGCCACCGTGCTCCATGTGCACAGGGGGAGGAAGAGCTGTGCAAGTGCACTGGAGAGGGTGGAATGGCCAAGTGTGCCGGTGCGTAGGAAGGCAGTATATCCTGACAGGGCTGTGCTGGGCCCCAGGGATGGGGTAGCAGCTGCTGCAGCAGGTTTGGATGTATGGGGTGGGTGGGGGGGATGTGCACCCAAGTCCTTTGATAGCAAAGAACGCTGCTGCAATAGAGTGAGGTGCATTGGCAGAGCTATGCCCAGGTCACGGTACTGGATTAGCGGGTGTGTTTGCATCCTGGTGCACTGGATGGGAACGATGCTAATAAAACACACGGTTAAGCCTAAAGGCATCATTATAGATGTGTTGGAAACCATTGCTGGGAAGAGAATGGGAAGCTACTACAGATTGTTGAACGGAAAGCGGAGCTGAAGGATGCAAAGCTACGACGCGGTTACACTTATTTAATCCTGAATTGTGATCCAACCTAGAAACACTTGCGTACAGGCGTGTTATAAATGACTTATCATATCATTATATCATAACCTTGCTTTCCACAACAGGATCTAGGCTTTCATATTTCTCACTATACGTACGCCCCTCTAACTTTGAGAATGCAAAACCCTGTTGCATAAAATCCACGCTTGCCGAGCAATAACAATATATACATTGCATAATATTTACCATTGTGCCCCCGTTTTAGGCATGTCTCATTCTATCCAGGTATACCAACTCCAGCTGTTACTTTTACTGCATTTACTGTTGTGGCCCCATTTTAGGCATTCCTCCCTTTATCCATGTATCTGTTGTGCCCCCATTTTGGGCATTTTTCCCACTG
This sequence comes from Ambystoma mexicanum, assembly GCF_040938575.1. Lineage (NCBI taxonomy): Eukaryota > Metazoa > Chordata > Amphibia > Caudata > Ambystomatidae > Ambystoma > Ambystoma mexicanum. Next base: position 626,828,581 of record NC_090938.1, on the reverse strand, counting down.
TCCAGGTGGCCCAAGTCTGGATGTTGCTGCATTTAGACACATTTCAGTTGTGGGAATTGTGATGAACTTGGATGGATGTTAGGGTTAAGGAATCTGACGCACTTAGGTGGATTTCAATGAGTAGGAAATGCAATGCACTTAGATTGATTTTCAGGGGTCGGGGGGTGTAACAGTCAGATAGATTCCAGGGGTGGGAGGTGTTAGGAACTTGGATGGATTTCAGTGGTGTAAGTTGGGGTGCAGTTGGGTGAACTTTGCGGGTGGGAGATGTGATGCACTTGGATGGATTTTCAGGGAGCAGGTGTGATGCTTTGGATTGATTCCTGGGGTGTGGGGAGTGGTGCACTTGGGTGGATTCTTCGGGGGCGGGCGGTGGCGCACTTGTATAGATTCCTAGGGTGGGAGATGTGGATCACTTTGATGGATTTCCAGGACTTTCACCACCAATCCGTATTAACAAACTCACTCCTCTGCATACACTTCTCAAACTCTGGACTTAACACAACCAGACCTCTACAGCACCACAGTCCACACGTACTTCACAATACCACAACAGCAAAACAAACCACACATAATCACGCACAACAGCACATGGTGCCCAACTTCCAAAAATCACATTTGTGTTCAGCGAACAGTGTTTCCGAACTGAAGCTGACAACAGCACGTCACAGCTCTCTTGCTCTTTTCCCGTTTAACCCTACTAACAATTCACCTTCCCTCCTTGCATTACAGATCCACCTGAGTGCCTGAAGACCACACAAATGGCATCAGTGCGCAGTATAAAAATCTTTAACCTTAACATTATTACCCGGTGAGGGACAAATGAGCCTGTTAGAAGCAAGTTCATTGGCCCTCGCCGGGTTGTTACCAGCCCGGCAAAGTCATTGTCGGGCCGGTCGCAGCCACGTCCTGGCTGCCATGAAAAGGGAGAAGGGACTTTGTGTAGTCCCCTCTTCCCATTCCGTGGCGGCTATATTTTTTGTTTACTTTTTTCTTTTTTTCAATGGCTGCCATCGAAATGGAGAAAGGACCTTCTCCCCGTTCCTTGGCGGCTATCAATTTGTTGACTTTTTTCTTTGTTTTTTAATGGCCACAATGGTGCGAGACACGCAGAAAGACACTATTAGTACCCCGGTTGATGGTCTGGTATACTAATAGCAATAAGCCCCTCACTCTGGGTCATCACCGTTTCAGATAATGCACTAGGGCCTGCGTTAAGGCAAATGGGGCCATAGGGCATTACCTGAAGTAGTAATGGCCCCCCAGCTCGGGGCCTATTGCTTAATTAATATAGTGCACATCAAAAACTGTTTCTTGGCACTGATAGCATGCGTTATTGTTAGCCAACCCGATGGTGCTCACATTTTCAATCTTGGAAAGATGAAAAGCTGAGCCACCCCTGCTGGGATTGGAACCTGTTACTACAACATGCACACACATACCAGATGCAAGCACTTATTCACAGAGCTGTCTTGCTATATTGCCCATGGCTATTTTGGCCTGTTGCCAGGTGGCATATATACTCCTTTTGCAAGTTTATATCATCAACTGTCTCACAAATGTTGGGCCTGTTTACATTAAAGAAAGAAACAGGTAGAGTACAGGTGGTCACATGATCAAGTGGGCCAGTTTACAAGACACAGATCCGTTTTCATCAGTGCCGATGATTACATACTTGAGCTTGAAGTCATCAGCAGCCAGTCGGGCATTGTCAATCTGCAGGACGACTTTAGCATTGTCAATTGTGTGTTTGATGATCTGAGTAGGAGAGAAAAAATACAGAAAGGAACATCAGGAGTTTGGCACTGTGCACCTATGTAGTTCATGTGTATGTAGTGGGGATATATGTTTGCTCCCCTTCAGCAATGACATATACCAGCTAAACAAGCACTGTCAGTGCCAACAGCTTGGGCTTTTGTGTAGGCATGGGAAGGCACTTGCAAGGCACTGCTGTAGTGGTATGAGCTGGCCATTGATGGTGGCAGGTGCAAAATGGTGCAAGTAGCTGGGCATTCAATTGGAGAGCCTGGCAAATGCCTGATACTTATACACAAGCCAAAACTGTTGGCTTTGTCAATGCTTGTTTTAACAGGACTTCAATGAAGGACATGTAGAGTGCTGAAGGAAAACCTGGTTAAGACATTTTCATTACACCAGTAGTGGGTTAACAACTCCAATTAAGCTGTTAACTCTAAGAAGACTTTGAAAACAACTCTGGTCGGCACTTTAAGTGCAAAGTTTGATGGTAAAGTTGATTAACACAAGCTCAAAGGGTTCCCATGAGGAGGTGTTTTGGGTCAGGAGGGACAGGAACTTGGTGGGAATGACCTTAGGGATTAGCATGGCCATTGAAAGTCAATGGGTGGCCAAATAACCAAACAACTCCTATAGGCTGTGTGACCCTCCTCGTATGCAATTACTCTCTATCTCTAATGTAATAGTTTAGGCTTATAGGTGTCAAAACCACCATCTAATAGTCCAAACTAAAGATGATGGAGTAGAATGGTGAGTAGCATGTGCCCACGCATTTCTTTCTATCAATTTTTGATTTTCTAGGGCAGGGGTCTACATCATGTGGCTCTCCGGATGTTTTGCACTATGACTCCTATAATACCACACCATTGAATATGCTGGCGAGTGCTGATGGGAGTTGTAGTTCACAACATCTGGAGAGTCGCATGTTGCAGAGCCCTAATCTAGGGAAGTTTCTCTATGTGGAAAGGGGTGCACTAAGACATTGTTCCATGTTCACTGTGCCTGGGGATTAAAACTGCACATTAATTAGGAGTACAATTGAGGTCACACATCTGGGGTGTTGCTGGTGCTCCAGTGCAGTGAATCCTAACAGTAGCAGCTTTACTGTTCTCTTTGGGTTTGGGAGAGAGAACATTCACACTTCGTTTGCTTTCTTTTGTGATGTCACATCTGGGGTAAAACACACTTGAATGGAATGATGTGCAAAGACATTCCCAGTAGCTTAGAATCTTGGTCTCGAGGTAGCCTCTCTTATGCACCTTTCTGAGGATTTTCAATTTCCTTTCTTTGCTTGTTCAGTTGCCTCATTCTCACTCTCAAAAGCCCCCTTTGACATAACTTCCCCATGCATCATTGTATTTCTCTGTTCCCACATGTCTCTAACTACTTACTGTGTGCTTTTCAAGTTCCTTGAAATGAATTGAATACACATGTCATTCTTTTTCACGCACACCTGAGATATCACAATATCACAATATCACAATATCTGTGGTGGACACTCTTAGGGGCTGATTGATGGAATGTTTTATGTGGTGCAAAGTGGCTTTTCCCTGGTACAAATTGACTCTGCACTACCACCAAACACCCTGATTCACAGAGCGGTGCAACGTGTGTTTTTTGCGGTGCAAAATAACTTGCACTGCAAAAGTGCTCTTTGCACCATGCTAAATTGGTACAATTCACGGTGCAAAGAGTACTTTTGCAGTGCAAAGTGACTTTCCACTGCAAAAATACACTTTGCACCGCTCTGTGAATCAGGGTGTTTGGTGGCACTCCAAAGACACTTTGTACCAGTGAAAAGCCACTTTGCACCAGGTAAAACATTCCATCAATCAGGCCCTAAGTGTATTTTGGAAACAGGAGTATCTCTTTGTAAAATAACTGTGTCTTTTCGTTATAGCTACTACATCTTTAGATACACACATATATATTTATATATTATAGGACAGCGATCGCCGCCCTACAGTTATGCTGAAACCTGCATTTATAGACATTTGCCAAATTTCTATTGCTAATAACTAGTAATTTGCGGAACGGATTTGGATGAAATGTTCCCAAAGACAAGTTTGCCACATGCCCCTCAAACTGGACATTTTGTGAAAGATTTGTTACAAAATTAAAAAGATATTAAGAAAATCGAAAAAAAGAATTTTTGGGCCTACACTCTTTATTTTCCCATAGAGAATAATTGCAATTTTTGAAAAGCCATAGCATGAAAACCAGTGAGCGGATTTGGACCAAATAAGAAACAACTTGGGCACACACTGTTGACTTAATTTCCTTGACTGGTTTGGGGTAAATCTGTCCAAGAGTTGTCAAAAATATTTGCTGGAGAAGGGGGGCCCTCTGCTCCCAAAACTTTACAGCAGAGAGACTTTTTAGAAATGAAAGCCACCATTTGTATTTTTGCTCGATTCGAGCGATTCCCGCAATAATACCAAAAATAAAAAGTGCTCAAAATTATATTTGGAGGAGGAAAAATAATTCAATTACATCACACTAGAGTTAGGAGGGTGAAACAGAACACCATGCAAAGTTGGGGGAGCCTATTACGGGTAGAACAGTTTTGGCTTATAGGGCGAATACCGGGGGAAACTCAGGAGATTACTGCAGCAACGCCAGGAATGTTTTCCAGAAAAGAAACTCTGTTACAATAACCAAAGAGTGATAGTGAGAAACGGGAGGGAGTTCGAGATGGTTAAATCAATTATGGGGAGTTGGGATACCTGGAAAATAGGAGGGGGGGGCACATAGTGAGAGTCTGTGAGGACGGGGAAGTCTCTTTATTTTTAGAACATTTTTCCGCTTATCAGTCGAATACCAGGGGAATTTTATGGGATTACAGCTACAATTGTTGCTCGCTTATTTCCATTATGGGGGTGGGGGAGTCGGCTCAATGCTACACTACCGTGGGTACAGCAAATTACTAGTTATTAGCAATAGAAATTTGGCAAATGTCTATAAATGCAGGTTTCAGCATAACTGTAGGGCGGCGATCGCTGTCCTATAATATATAAATATATATGTGTGTATCTAAAGATGTAGTAGCTATAACGAAAAGACACAGTTATTTTACAAAGAGATACTCCTGTTTCCAAAATACACTTAGGGCCTGATTGATGGAATGTTTTACCTGGTGCAAAGTGGCTAACATTCTGGCTTTAGTATAGGTATGTGATAGGCATTTTCCTATTGGACATTTTTAAAATCTGGAGCATTTTAAAAATTACCTGGGCATAAGATAGCAGTATCTACACACAAGCCAAAATGGTTGGCTTTGTCACAGCTTGTTTTTAACTAGACGTCAGTGCCACAGACAGAAATACATCAAGTGGCTGAATGCACTGTTGGTTGGTACATTTTTATTACACCACCAATGCATTTAGACATGCAATTAAAGCATTACCCATCTGAAGACTGCTTAGTAATAACACTACGTAGCCAAGATTTGGTGTTACTGCTTGAAAGAGCTATCTCAAAGAGATCCGAGGAGAATTTGTTTTGGGCAGGGAGGGGCGGTAGTGGGGTGCGGGCAGCTAAATGGATGCACTACTGCATGCGGTCGTCGTCTTATGTGGTTAGGGTGACCAGATGTCTGGGTTTTCCCAGGGACAGTCTGGGGGAAATCACCCAACGTCCCGAGGTGTACGGTACTTATTTTTGCGGGGACCCGATTTCGAAATCCCGAAATCGGGTCCCGGCGCAACTTTTCCTGTGCGAATTGGGGTGTGAAATTTCCTCCCCTTCCCCTCTCCGGCACTCTCCTCCAATGAGAGGAGTGTGCTTGTTAGCACACCCCCTCCCGGCCCCCGCCACACCCCGCAACAGTCCAGCGACATAGAAGTAGGACAAGAGCTGTATATGTATTTTCTTTAGTCCTACTTCTATTTCCATGGCCCGTCCCAGGTTTGTTTTTTAAAAATCTGGTCACCCTACATGTGGTGTCTCGCATGCCGTGGTTTCAGCACCGTGAAACTGCACGTTTGCATTTTAAACGTGCTGTTTTCCCTTACAATGATTTATTTTGGGTGCTTTGGGGGGATTTGGGGGTGGTGGGTAGCAGGGTGGGGTGGTGTGTCGGGTTAGATGAACGCTGGGGGGCTGTAGCCCCCAATTAAACAAACATGGTGAAAACGACTGTGGTGATAAGTGCATTTTTAAAATGCAAACGTGCAGTTTCACAGAAGTGAAAACACATGGAACCGTTGTACCATCCCCAGAATGTGCGTGTGATTTGGATTCTATAATACACTGAAATCAAGAAACGGTAACCTCCCTCTCCCCCCTTTAATTCACCAAGAAAACTCTGTCTGCACTTACTTGGTCATACATTCACTTGGCCAGGCATTTGCTTTGTCCTGCCTTCATTTCTCAATGCCTTTTCTTCGTTTGCATCTTCACATTGTGAAGGAAGGCATGGATGTGGTTAAGGTTAGCTTAAGGTTAGGATTGCTGTCAAGGGGTCGCAGCAGGAAAGAATATGGGATACAACAGAAGGGGGGTACAGAGGATCACCCACCATAATGAAGATTTGAATGCTAGGAGAGATGAAACCCAGGAGAAGTAAAGTTACGGAGGAGTAAACGCGCCAACGTGAATGTATGGGGAAGTGAATGCGGGCAAAGGAAAGGCATACATCCCGAGAAATGAACCAATCACGGGAGGCCCTGTGGAGCCTCGAAAAGAAGCCCCAAATCAGTACTGACGTCAGTTGTTCATGAATAATTATGCAAGAATCTCACCCGCGTAAGAGAGCGACTCATGAGCGAGTCACAAGGAAGCTTGATATATTTCCACTTCATTTAAATAGGTATCCAAACCTAATTAAAGGCAATACTCATTAAATAAGTAGATGTGACGTAGAGGGGAGTATTATTTTTTTAATACCTAAGGCTCCTGGGCTCATTAACCCAACAAACAGAAAACGTATGTTCCATGTTCTATATCACCCTCGTATACACAAGCAATCTGCTTTGAAATTTAAACGAGTGGTACCATGCATGGGAGTGGTGATCAGCGGCAACTTGTAGGATTGCAATTAACTACAAATGCACCGTAGCCCCCAAATTAGCCCCAAAAGGACGCCTATGGGGAGGTGTGGTCAGCCATTTCTGGATGAAACTTCGACACTGCGCAGCAACTATTACACAGCAGCAATAATGGATGCATGACTGGAAGCCCGATAGTGTTTAGCTGATGGCACCTCCTCGCAGAAACACAGGGCCACATTATACCACTGCACTACATGGCAGACGATAGACCTAACATGACATGTCTGTGGGGGATTTCCTTTCTGTGCCTCTCTTCAAAGTTATGTTGTCTACTCCATAGTGCAGTGATATAGTCTCAGGTGAACAATGTCCCCTTTCCAGTGATCAACCTGCTCTTGAGACTTTGCAACAGTTGCTTTAGAGTGGCACATAGTCATTCAGAAATGGCCGTCCCAGGATCCAGTCTGAGGGCTTGCTTTGCAGGCTTCTTTGCACATTTGCATCTAGTCAATTGCACTATGCCACTGTTGATTGCTTCAGTGTTGTGGAAAGAAACGGCCATATTAGTTATACCAATTTAGGTGAGTTCTCTTACCTGCCTTTGCAGATCTGCAATGATTTCATAGTATTTACTGTAGTCCTTAACGCTCCCGCTGGTTGAAGGGCGATTTCTCTCGTACCACTCCCTGATTTTTCTCTCCAACTCTTCATTGGCCTCCTCCAAGTCACGCACCTTGTCGAGGTAGGTGGCCAGACGGTCGTTGAGGTTCTGCATGGTCTGCTTCTCATTGGCATTGAAGACATTGTCCACTAACACTGAGCCGCCACCAAAGCCACCCCCAAAACCTCCACCACCAATGCCATAGGCTCCGCCACCAAAGCCACCACCAGCTCCCCCTCCAAAGCCAGCACCGCCGCCCATGCCAGCTCCTTGGAATCCCCCGAATCCTCCTCCGTGACTCCCCCCATATCCCCCGCTGAAGCCACCATCAAATCCCCCACCAGATCCATATTGCCAGCCCGATCCGGCACTGAAGCCCCCACTAGACCCTATCCTTATGCCATGCCCCACGCCACCAATGCCACCCACTGAGTTGCTGCCCCTACTTTGAACAATACTTCCTTTGCTGGAGCGGATAGAGAAAGACATGGCGTTAGCTTGGCACAAGACTCAAAGTGGCACTAGGTGTGTGGAGTTTCTAGCCTTTATAAAGGGAATTGGGAGGGGTCTGCTGTTTCCACATTTCTATTTAGCAAGGCTGAGCAATAACATGCTTGCTGGTTTATCTTGCTGTGCCTTATTACTGTGTATTATTGTTCATAACAACCAGCTCCAGTATGCCCGTGCACTCAGTTGCCCTCGAGATGTTATGGTGGCATCAGGGTGGAGTGTTAGAAGGCTTCCAGCTAGTCTCTGCTATTACTGGCACACACTGCCGAGAGTTTGCCATACTGTTTGTTTTATTTTGAATGGGAAGTTCCATGCACCCACCATACACACACAGCTCATTTCTTGTGAATCCACCCTGTCTGCTGTGTGGCATGCATGATTTCAAAATGCACCACCCAGATGGCAGGTTAGTGCCAATGTGATACCTGCTAGCACTTCAGTGGGGTTTGCATTAGGCATGTTTCTGCCCCTCTAGACCGTGCCCCAGAAGGTTAACAGAAACACAGTCACCTGGACATTTATAACAGTGGTCTGCAACCTTCCACTCGCCAGATGCTTTATCCTACAAATTCCATCAGCCCTAGATGGGATAGTCAATAGGGAGGGACCCTGGGAGTTGTAGTTCAAATCATCTTTGGAGCCACAGGTTCCAGACTCCTGGTGTAAAAAAAGGTAGCAAAGTAAAGATCAACATATGAGCTGTTTGTCCAGATCTCTTCATACCGCCCTTGTATGATATGATGGGTTATTTATAACGCGCTTAATACCCAGAGCGCGGACCAGGGGATTGAACCTCTGTTGCGCCTGTCGTCTTGCTTCCAAGGCGAGCACAGAACTATCCTCCAGATGCAGTAGTACGCGCTCTGTCTGATGTTTGACTCCCATCTCCCAACACAAACCACACCACCTCTTGTGGTGTCATATCCACATCTTCACTGTGGCATAATAGCTGCAATATGCCCCCAAAAAAACCCTCTCAGCACCATAAACTGATATCACTCTGTCAGAACACCTAGCACTATGTCACACTACCAGATGGCTTGGGAGGAGAAACTACCTCTGTGACTACAGCTCTCTGCCCTCTGTTCATACAGCTGAGCTGTCATTTCCTGTCTGTCATAATTACATTGACATAAGCCAATTGGAAAACACATGTCTGTGTCCCCATCCAGGAGCATGAAAGCCTCCCCTCCCTGCTTCTGATCATGTCCTGAAAAGGCACCAGCCGGTAATGGGCGAAACATGTGTCGGCACAACAGACCTTTCTTTTTAATAAGGTAAACTATGATTAAAAAAATCATAACAGACAACTGGTCCTTGAAAGCCAGGGAGTTCCCACTGTGATACAGAAAAAACAGCGGCGTAGTCCAGCGATCCAACCAGGAACGAGAAAGCAATGCCATAACCTGCCCTGCGACAGTCCTCAACCCAGAGCACCAGTCACCACACAGATCTTCCAAAGTGAGTGCAGACAGGATGAGGTTGGCAACCGGTATTGCTGGATGGTGAGAGACATGAAGTGGTCCAGGTGGCAGACGAGTCAGAGATGCTGTTGACATTACGGATCACACAGAGTTGTTGAAGGGAGGTGAGCTTGTAAGAGGCTGGAACCGGAGGGTCCCGGAAAACACCGGTGCCTGGCTCGGGAGGGCTTCCATGCTCGCAGATATTCCCAGAGTACTACAAGTCTTGCAGAAAAAAAGGTCCAAGAGCTGCAGTGAATCGTTCAGCGAGGGTATCCATGCGCAGCGTGATCCCCAGAGCAGTACAGGACTTGCATGGATATAGATGAGTGATACAGGAGAAGAGGTGAAGAGGAGGGTTTTGGGACTACGGGACAGTGGGGATTGTAGGCAAATAACATAGGGAACAGAGGAGTTTGTGGGAGCAGATGCAAGAGACGACACTGCACCAATCAGAAGGCCACTAATGATAGAAAGGAGAGCCCCCATGGCAAGAGCGAGAGAAGATACAGATGGACAGAAATGACTAGAGAAATAAGGAGAAACATGAGCAAATGCTACGTTTTTTGGAAATATTTTGCAAGGAACTTGAGTTTGGTCACTCTGAGTTACCTGGGGAACCCACACGTGGACTCCCTGCTCACTGTGCTCAGAGAGGCACAGCTCCACCTCACTGATGATGCCCAACAAGGCTGAAACACCTGTATGGGTTGCTGTTGGTACTCTTGTTCAGAAGGGAATTTCTATAGCATTTCATGCTGGACTGCCCATGTGGGCGGGACAAGACTGATATGCAAATGGGTATTTCCCATCTGTGAAAGGTACTGTGAGCAAAAAGCGATGGCTGTGAACTCTCAAAGTGGGTGGGAAAAAAACACAGAACAGGTTATCATGCCATGTTCTTTCTGGAGAGGGGCGCCTGCTACCTTGTTTGAACATATGAGAAAATGCTGGAAGGACGAATTTGGCATTTGGGTTATGGAAAACAATGCGAAGCAGATAACATTTTCAAGGGGTATAAAATGTAATTATAGGGCTAGGAGCAGCAGAGTAAGATGCAAGACCGGGGGCATATGTATTAAGGGTTTGACGCAAAAGACTAGAGAGGACACTGGTACAGTAAGTGGGCATCCAAGTGGGTGGTTAGCTCTAGAGAGACAGACATGGAAAACTCATGAAGCCGAGGTTCTGATTGATCTGGTCTGTTAATGGTGCCTGCTTTCTCACAAGGCCAGAGGGGGCTATTGTATGACACACCCCTTCGCAGACTAGCTGTGGAAGAAGACAGCTGCAGTAGAGTACAGCTCTAAACAAGAGTTAACCCCTTAAGTGCTAAGGGCGTGTATGTTCGTCCTGAATTCCCATAAGGAATCATTTTAGGCTCCGCCCACTCCCGCACTTGAGTTTAATCACATTGGCCATCGCTTCATGGAACACAGAGGCAAAACCCTCTAAAATAGCCTACTTTATGGTCAGATTAGACAATGATGTTGCAAGAATAGGAATGGTACTGTTTTGGGAGGTGCATTGGGTGTACTGCTCTTCTCACTAGACTTTGTCACTGGAGCTTTCTGTGTGCTCGACATATAGGAGGTATATGTGGAATAGCAATTGGTCATGCTAACTCCCCAGGCCCAGCACAAACACACGCGCACAACACACATTCACATAACATTCACATGCAGCATGCACTCACTCCTTCGCACGTGCACCCATAATCATATACTCACTCATTAAGTACAACAACACAAGCATACATGCATTTAATTTGACTTACATTCTGTCCCTGTCATGTAGCTTCCACCCAGAGCTCCAGCCCCTGCATAGCACACACAGGAACCTGGAAGCAATTCCTTTCTGGTTCCTGCACATGCGTTTAGGAGCCGGAGCATCAGTGACTAAGATCCTCGCTCCTTTTATATGTTCGGGGAGACTCTGGAGTGCCACCTCACACATACAAACATGCAGTTTCCCAGCCAGCATTCCAAATAGTGTATGCAAGGGTGAGGAAGCGAAACGCCCCCGGCCTTGCATGGCTCATTGAGTAACTCCTCCATAATGGGCCAGCGTTTTGGTGGGTCAGTGCCTCCTCTCCCATTATGGACAAGCTGCCACTGATAACAAGTGTGCACTGATTGTCATCCCCTTCTCAAGGAGAGCCTTCCAAAGCAAATGGCAATGACAGCAACATACCCGATTGGACATTTATGTTATGTCATGTATTGGGTTTTATATAGAACAGTGTCTGCCATTTGCATGGCCTCTTGGTTCTTTGTGTACAGTAAAGGCGTTGGATAAGTAGAATGATAGTGTGAGAATCTGGGAGAAGGCCTATCTATGGGGTGGGATGCAACAAGCTAAGCCTGTCTAGTTGGTCACGCCTGTTGAAAGGCACCATGGTTCTTTGTTGGCTTCCTTGGCATGGCAAATTTCTTTAGGGTTTGGCTTTTTCTACTGGTTACATTTGTTTGATGTTTGGCTCTGGATGTTGGTTGGTGCTTGCTGGTAAGTTTGAGGTGTCATCTATTCCTATCACGTTTACCTGGGATCTATATGTGATCTGGCTGAGTCCCGGGTTTTCTTAGGGTATAAGTACAGACCCATCTTATAAGACATTTTCCTGACTGCGAGATTGGCCTGTAATTTGCAAATTACCAAAGACTTCCAAGCCCCCAGTTTCTTGGCCCAGGCAGAAAATGAAGTGCCTGCCTGAAATGTCTTCATGCAATGTGACTTCACCAGTCAGGCAGAGCTGCGGCTTCTTAAAATCTTTTTAGGTTTGTTCAGTAGGATATTTCTTTGGTCAAATTCCATCCTTGAGAGGTTTAAGGCCTGGGTGGGTGATGCAGAGCCCTTTAAATTAAGTCACAGCCAGTGCTCCTGACTGGCAGCCACAGTGAGACTTGCAATGCTGGTGTGATTTTGTTTGGTCTTGTGTAGTCCGAGGACTAGTGTGAAATCACTGCTTTGCATTTTAAGTAGTCTTCCCAGAAGGTATTCTGAAATGGCCATGGAGACGCTTTTAGCGTAATCCTTTCTTGAGGAAACCATAGAGATGAGGGTGAGTGCACTCTTGGGGAGGCAAGGAAAGGTAAGATGCGTCTGATGAATTCCACGTCTAAGGAGCATTTGATCTGATTGGCGGCTTAATCATTAGGGTGTCAGGTTATTTCCCACTTTGTTTGTGTGTGGGCCTGTGCCTCACACAGCTTCTTATTTTGGTGGGGTAGATCAGGTCTTTTGTTTAGCTTGAGTTGAGTTTGGAACTGTTCTTGGTCGTGCAATATATCACTTGGTTGAGGCACCAGGTGAGGTCCAGCTAATCTTTGCTGGTGTCGGTGCAGAATTTGAATAGAAATTCTCTTTCATTGGCACTGCGGTTGCATGTGAGGCTGTGTTCCCTGATGAGTCTCCTCTCATTTATGTGAAGGAAGTGTACAGCTTATGTTCTTAGAATACCAGGATATCTTGGCTTTTATAGCTCTGTCCTGTATTGTCTTAATTGTCATTGAATTTCTAATCTGTCATAATTAGAGTTTTGTCCATGCCAGATTCAATTTCTAGTATGTTTTCCATTTGCGGCCTAGATGTCAAGGCCCCGATAGCCTGAGCAGTGCTATCTTAACCACTTTTGGGGCTTTGGGCATGGACATCTTTGGGGACCCCCTCCACCAAACCAAAAGAATTAAGTGATCAAGAATATCTGGTCGCAGCCCCCACCCCTTGTCCTGATCACAACCTATAGATTGATATGCTGCCTTGCAGCATTCAAAATAAGCATGTTTACTCACTTTAAGTCCCCTTACCCTCTTTAATCTTGCTCTAATCAGAATAATAAACAAGTAACATTTGAAGGCCAACATTAGCAGTTTACGAAGAGGTTACTTCTGTTCTAGTATAGATACAGGATACTTTTTTTATCAATTGCATCCAGGAAGTTATGCAGCCTGTTGTATTAATGCAGGACCATATGTAAAAGGTACATGTAATCCAAAATAGACAGAGCGCTATATAGAGAGCTATATCAATGCCAAATAACATAACAAAGAACTCACATTAGCTGCCTCACAGAATGCAAAAGTGTTCAATTATGGATAGAGGAGACCAATTGGAAGGAAGGAGGAATCTACACATTCCGGGGCATGGATAGTGGATGCAGATTAGAAGCTACCAGGAAGGTGTCTGTATCCAGACAGACTGAGATAAGTAGTGGGATATGGTTTTCAAATACTCTTTTTCACACTAATAATAACAACACAGTCCTAACGATTATAGAGGGTTTAACAAAGAAAAGCCAAAATGCCTAATTGCGCTTTCCGAATAGTCTCTTGATGCGCTTGTGTTGTGCTAAAAGACACATGCTCCACCACTTTGGCTTTGGCATGTGTTGGCTGCCCCCCAGATGAAGATAAACATTAATTTTATTGGATTTTCTCTGGGTAGGCAGGTGCAGATACAAGTTGGTTAAAATTGTGAAGAGTTTTCTTCAACGACAGTCTCTCTTGAGGTAGGTCACCTCGGATTGAGAAGGGGTCCCTGAATGCTTTTAGCAGGGTAGCCTCAAAATGAACGAGCTAGACCTGTGCGATACATGTTATGCACTAGGTTAGAGTCGTTCTCTTAGCCGACCGGTTTCTGTGGTCACGAGCCGTGAAACGGACTGAACTCTGCTCAGAGGTAGCGGGCCGTCTCACCGTTCTTGATTAAGCCACCAGATCACACGGAGCGGGGAGAGGACGTTAAGACACGCAGACAGTGCTGCCCTATGAGACTAACAGCAGGCACACATGTAGATGCCCTGCACAAGCCCTGATGAATGTGGCCCACTTATTTGCACCACAGAAACCGGTCGGCTAAGAGAACGACTCTAACCTAGTGCATAACATGTATCGCACAGGTCTAGCTCGTTCATTTTGAGGCTACCCTGCTAAAAGCATTCTGGGACCCCTTCTCAATCCGAGGTGACCTACCTCAAGAGAGACTGTCGTTGAAGAAAACTCTTCACAATTTTAACCAACTTGTATCTGCACCTGCCTACCCAGAGAAAATCCAATAAAATTAATGTTTATCTTCATCTGGGGGGCAGCCAACACATGCCAAAGCCAAAGTGGTGGAGCATGTGTCTTTTAGCACAACACAAGCGCATCAAGAGACTATTCGGAAAGCGCAATTAGGCATTTTGGCTTTTCTTTGTTAAACCCTCTATAATCGTTAGGACTGTGTTGTTATTATTAGTGTGAAAACGAAACTGGGCAACACACAGTTGTATTACCCTAAAAATAGTCCTCCTTTTGATTTGGTTTATTTCAAATACTCTTGCCATTAGAGATCAAAAGAATAAAGTGCCTGTGGTGTGGAATATATCAATGCTCACTATTATAGTGGAAGCAACACTACAACCAGTGAAACTATGAGTGAGGCTTTTATGAAGATCATACCCTGCGAAGGAAATCACTCTGAAGGACTGACAATTTTGAAAGGTTTAGGGACTGGCAATTTTGAAAGGTTAGGCAAAACAAGATTAAATGAGATGCCCAGGATCCTGCATTGGTTAAGGAGTGGATGTGTGCCAACTCTGCAAATTCTGCATTTGAACACTTTCTTTTCCAGTTCTTCTCATGAACTAAAACAATCTCATTTTATAAAACTGACTTGGAAAGTACACAAATCACATTACCAAACATGACCGTTTATAAAAACAAAATATTATAGAAGGGTGTTATGCAAAATGGGAATGATTCTAGCTTCATTCTCTCCATCATAAAGGGAAGTATACAAGTACCAGCATACCAAAACTCGTCATTGATGACGTTAACCTGCATATTTGCTGACGTCATCCTACGTGGTAAACTACAAAAACCAAGTGGCAAATGTTAGGCTTAAGGGTACCATCTAAGTACATGTTCCATGCTGGTCTAAAAAGTGATAGGTTCTTCAACATCAGGTGGGACTACTAAGCCCACCCTTCAAAAAAGTCACTATGAACGTCACTAAATACACAACATCCCATTGGTTATACAAACTATAGGGCTCTTAATTACGTGGCCCGCTATAATTAGTTGGCACTCATACATCCATCAGTACTTTTCCACCCACGTTAGTAGCACACAGGCTGGACTTCCAGGTGCTGGTGAGCTGGTCATAATCATAGCTTCCCACCGATTAGCATATCATCTATCATCACCTCAGTGGTTTGCATATCAATTAAGGCTTTGAACTTGGCCTTGGAAATGTTCTTTGCTCTGGAGAACTCAGGTGAGTAGAGGCACGCTCTGCCCCTCTACGTAGGTGTGGTTCGCCATGTTTGTCCAGTTCCATCCATCCACATGACTGAAGACCACAAATTTGAGCTCTGGTTCATTTAAAATACTATTATTTAACAGAGGCTTTGCATGGTGGGGGTAAGGGGGCTATAGCCCCTGGTCTTTTGGTTGTAACCCCAGATAGAATCTCAGGAGCTACAACCAAAAGGCTAGCTAGCCTCCAGTCCCGACAGTTCCAACATTAGCGTAGCTCCGGGTCTTTTCCAGACCTAGCAACACCCTTGATTTTATAAACTTCTGACGTCTTCCTTGTTTTCATCAATGCCTTTCAAACAGGAGTTTCATTCTTTCACACAATTGTAACTAATGTCTGCTCATCCCAGTCAGATAAGACCTTTGCTTCTTGGGGCTGATCCAGCCTCGCCTTTCTGAGATTCACTTCTGGAATTCAATAGTTTTTTCAACTGCGACACACTGTAAAAAGCCTTCCTTCGCTGGTCCAGCTCTGCTATGACCTGCTAGGAACCATAGTGGAAACATCCATTCTTTACTTACTCCTATATATGTATACATAGCAGGCCTCAAGAATACTTTGTCTGCTTGTGTTTCTTTGTATCTGTACACGTGTAAAATAACGTGATATCTTCATTGTTTCTGTAGCATACATTTCTTCATCTCTAGCCCGAGATGTCATTTATCGTTGATACTTTCTTGATGCCTTATAGACTATCTTCACTTTCATGTCCCTGCATCTCTTCTAGGTGTGTCAGTTTTACTTTGCATGATGTCACCAATCTATTCTTTTGCTCTCTTTTCATGCTTCTCCTGGGATTTCATTCAAATGGCCATCATACTGTCTTGTATGCAGGTATGGCTTTCTCAATGGGAACCTTACTAAAAGGTCCACTGCACTCGTTGTCAGGTGAGCCCTTTGGTATCAGTATTTTCACTGGTACTGCACTTGTTTCACACTCTGGTTCCCAACATATCGGCAATATGGCCGTGAGGCTTGAGGTGGGGGTACTTGGTTCCTTCTCTACATACGCATAGGATTTCCCACTCCTCAAGTCCTGGTTCATGTTATCTGGGTTAGGGCAAGGCCTTTAAGGTTTTCTTGGCAAGCTCTTTTTCTAGGATAGCCCTATAGAAAGCAACCGTGGCTACAGTTAGTAACATTTTAACCCAATTTAGAATGTATTTCCACCATGAGTCTGTCATTATTGTGCTGAATTCTGACAGAAAGTGACCCAAAAAGCTTATCCTTTGCACTGAGAAGTGGGAACAATGTGGGAAAAGATGCATAAGTATTTCTTTCCTTTCCTTCTCAGTTCAGAATCGACATGGGTAACTCTTTAGATGCGAAGAATCCCGTACTGAGATCATTTCCACAGTTTGGCAAATATTAAAACAGATCCGCGTGAAAGAACCCCCAGACGCTCGGATCCGGGCATTTGATGAGGTATGGATGATGGAATCCTCTTTTCCTTGGTTCTGCCGCCAGGTCTTGGTGAAGGCTTAGCTTGGATACTTTATCACTGGTCGTTATCCAATCGTTACATCTTAATTTCTTTTTTAATGATGCCAGGGTGATGAGCATGTCATCTATTTGACTTTCCAAGTACTCTATTAAAGCAATGCAGTTTTTTTCCCAGGCAGTAATTAGAAGATTGGACCTCATTAGAAGTTCCTGTTGGATCGCTTTAATCATAGAGGCGTTTTGGGTAGCGAGTTAGTTTGTTTCCATTGCACAGCCATGAGAAGCGAATTTAGGGCTAGCTCTTTCCTTATCAACTGGATGAGGGTTGATTGGGGCAGACCTTGCACTTTTTTCCAGAATCAGCCCTCCATACGGGGCCACCATTTGGACAGCAGGTTGAGGAGAACTTCAGAACTGTAGGTTAACATTGGAATGACCTTTGATCTGTAAAATTCAATGATTGGCATCAGAGAGAATGTACAGTATTTTCTTTTTAGGATTAACGCTGGACTCATCAAGGTTCTTTCCTTTAAGGCTAGTGATTCCACTGCTGCAGATTCCACCCTGCTGCAGATTCCACCCTGCTGCAGATTCCACCCTGCTGCAGATTCCACTGCTGCAGATTCCACCCTGCTGCAGATTCCACTGCTGCAGATTCCACCCTGCTGCAGATTCCACCCTGCTGCAGATTCCACTGCTGCAGATTCCACCCTGCTGCAAGAGATGGTTATTCCAAAGTATCTGAATGAGGGAACGTTTATGATCTCTTCTTTATTCAGGTACCATTTGAATTCTTTCTTGGTTCCTTCCTGGCCTTATGATAGGGTCAACATTTTAGTTTTCTTTATGTTGATCTCTGGATAGTTCCTAATTGCACATTCCTGCATACCCTCTAACTGGCGTTGGAGGCCAATGTCTGTACAGTCCAGAAGAACAAGGTCATCAGCATAGAGTATATGGGTTGTGATTGAAGTTCCGAGTTTAGGCGGCAAGCAGTGTATTAAAGTCATGTGCTTACCAAGATCTGAAATATAAAAGTTGTAA
This sequence comes from Ambystoma mexicanum, assembly GCF_040938575.1. Lineage (NCBI taxonomy): Eukaryota > Metazoa > Chordata > Amphibia > Caudata > Ambystomatidae > Ambystoma > Ambystoma mexicanum. The sequence continues at coordinate 626,810,417 of NC_090938.1, read as the reverse complement.
AGGGCAGCATCCCTGCTTTACTCCTCTGTGAGTTTGAATTTCTTCACTTAGTTGGCCCGCTGTTGTAAGACACACTCTGATGGAGGTGTTCGAATAGAGGTATTTTATTTGTTCAAGTAAGTCTTCCGGACAGTTTTTCTCCCTCAGTTTATGCCAAAGACACTTTCTGTTAAGGTTGTCAAAGGTCTTGGTGAAGTCCACCAATGCCAGGTGGATTTTGCTGTTAGATGACAGGCCTTTAGCTTTCAGCATCGAGATGATGAACACCGTAGGGGCCGTGCCCAGGCCCTTTACAAATCCTACTTGAAAGTTGTCCTGGAGATCATTAAGCTCAAGCCATCAAATCATTCTTTTCAGCAATAGAGAGGAGTATAGTTTCCCCATGACATCAAGGAAGGCTATGTTAGTTTTTGAGAGGGAGGCAGAGGTTGCAGTGATGCAAAAGCTAACTTTGCAATGCAATGGATCTACCTTTTATTAGCCCAGTAGCAAGTGAGCCTGGTGAATAGTGAAGTGCCGGTGCTGTGGCTGCTCCTCCTTTCACAATCTGATCATCGGCCCTTCCAGACTATTACTCAGCTTGCAACACAGATGCGCACACAGGCCTCCTTGTTCTGAGCGCCGTCTTGCCTAAGCAGGAACGACTGCATCTGGGTGTTCACTTCTAGAACAGGGAAACACCTTCTGTGTGAGTAGAAAATGGACAAAGCCTCCATTTGTAGAAGAGCAGAGAATCACACAACTCTAGCAGAGCTAGATCTGTATGAAGCCAGGGTGAGTGTTTTTTTTTTTTTCAAACAGGACATTCAAATGACCGGTCGACATTGATGTGGTCGTTTGCTTCAATGAAGAGTCCATTGGGGCAATTAAATAAATAAATAACGTTTTTGGTGGAAAAAAAGAGGACCCTGCGGCTCCGGCTCTCATTCACGTAAGTGAAGGGAACCGGCGCCACAGATGGATGCAGGACACGGCGGCTCATTTCCTTGTGTCGCACCGGTGGGTTGTCAGAAATGTTCGGGGGAGTGAAAACCGAAAGTCATTTTCGTTCAAATGACTTTCGTTTTCTTCTCCTTTGAACATTTCTGATTCGGTAAAATCTCGGTAATCCACTTCCTTGACTTCCCGGCACAGCCCCAGCTCATAACGAAGAGATCCAAACATAGGTAGATATAACAAGTAAATATAGATGTTACAGCACCATAAACTGCCAGCCTGTTTCATAATTGTTTTTCTCTTCTTGCACGATCTGAATGCGCCTCTGCCTGAAGATCGTCTGTCTGTTTTCCGTGTCTCCACCCCTTAATGTGCATTTGATAATAACCGCAGAATCACCCTCAGGCCTATTTGCTGTATCCAAACTGTTAAATGTATCTTTTTGACTTACTCTGCCTGTGCAGACCATGATCGTCTCAGAATTTCAAGGGCTTTGAGCGACTGCTGTTTCTCACCCATGTTCCCGCCCTTCTTGAGCGCTTTGAAACACTGCCTGTGTATAGGCGCTTTATAAATAAATAAACAATACCAACCATACCATACCTCCCACCCGAATCCCTCCCCCTAACCGTTCTCTCGAACCCGCCAAACACCACCTTTCTTCTCTAGCATTGCCGCGTGTCACCACTAGGACAGGGTTTTTTATGCACTCCAAACCCCAGACCCCTTCAAAACCCACTAACAGCACCCCCCCCTAACATATTAGCAGTATTAGACAGACATTATAAGTATGAAGGGGAGCCTGTTTGGTGCAGGGCTTTTTTTCTTCTAAAATAAGACAAAAAAGGGAGCCTTTCCATGTCGATATTGCTATGACTTTTCCAGAGTCTAGAAACACTAGAAACACGTGTGTACAGGCGCATTATAAATGCCATATCACATCATATCAGAGCGCTGCCGTAAGGCTCGCCATATCATAAATGCTGTGTGCTTTGTCAAGGCATTTCACGTGTGGGGGGGGGGGGCATGATCACTTCTAAAATATTTTATACGAATGCCCTCGCTGCTAACAAGAGGTTAACCGTCATGTGTCTACGTCTAGTGTAAACCTCTCCATTGTCATTTAACCCAAAGAGAAGAGGTTTGCGGGGGTAGGGCCCTCTCGATTCCGTCTATATCCTTCACCCAGGACAGCACCTCCTTCCAAAATGTTTCAATCTCTGGACAGTCCCACCAGACATGCCAATAAGTGCCAACACTGCCACATCCCCTTCAACACATCGGACTTGTACCCGGAAATATTATGGAGAGCCTGTACAGGGAATTATGCAAGGTGCTTTTTAGCCAATAAATAAATAAATAAATGAACTAGCCAGTCAGAATTACTTTTATAGCCAAAAATATTAAACCCCTTGAATTGGAAGTGTGCCCTAATATATTAGTGCCTTAGCGCTCCAAAGGTACCCTGAAACATGTGCACGGAAGAACTACAACTGACTAAATAGTTGCAATTGCTCCCATCTACAGTAGCCAACATAAAAGCAGACCAGGATTGCCAAAATACCCTGAAATGCTATCACTGCAGAATATCGATTGCATCTCAGAACCATAGCATTTTTCAGAAGGACATGAAGCATGTGGCTCATTGGCGACCGCTTCCACCAATTCTGAGCTGTTCCAACCAGTTTCTTTCTGTGCATGATTGTGACCATCCAGTGCCCCCAAAGTTTATGTGTAGTGAGATCAGAAGGGTTTGCCCAAAACCTGGCAGTGCCTTCAAAGTCTGAGCTGCCTTAGAAATACCACAGGGGTCTTCGTAGGAAGACAGTGGCGTAGAGGCAGGCAAGAGAAGGGCTGTCCTTGAACACCACAATGAAGCATGAACCTCAGCCAGGGTTCAAAAGAATCTTGATGCCTCGGAGTGGACCTGATGGACAACAGTCTGGGCAAACGTGGTCGCAAGGCTGTTTTGGACTGATGGTTTTGATACATGACACAAGTCAGACCAAAAAACACCCTTTGCACTACATGGGTCAGCAAAACATCCACCACCTCTAGAGGGCTTGAAGGAGGTTTATTATAAGTTTCCACTTGACAAGATCCTAGGAACTCAGGGCAGTTGCCATCCTATCAGAAAGCTTCCAAGGCATGATTTCAAATAGATGGTAAATGGACCATCAGTAGCTTTTGCCCCTTGCAGGTTTTCAATCAGTGAAATACCACACCTCCTTTCCAGGGACGTCATTTAGGGGTCGCTCCTGCAATCCCCGAGGTCTTCCTTGCTACCCCTGTGGTCTCCCTTGCTACCCCTAAAAAAACGAAAAATGAAACTTTTGTTTAATTTATTTTTTATTGAGGCTCCTGGGCTGTGGCCAGCAGCATGTTGCTCTTTGCTTCTGCAGTGGCGGTTTTCTGATAGCTATAGTGGGTAGGATAGATCACTGAGTTCAGTGCTTGCTGCTGCACTGTGTGTGTGATCTGCAGGCTGCAGGTTCAACTCCCGGCAAGGCCAATTTAGCTTTTCATTCTGCTGAGGTTGATAAATCAGTACCAACACAGGTTGGGTGATATTGTATGTATATTTGTTATATATGAAGCACTTAAGCATAAGTGCTATAAACATCATTATCAATTGCCCTTCGATGTCTGCTTGCATTCATTCTTTTGGTAATATGGGCCTATACCCTCTGATATTAACGTTAGATATGGTGATCTATTCTTGTATGAAATATATATCACTTTACAGTGATATGCTAACCATATTTTTGGTATTGTACATAGAAACAATGCTATGTGATGACACTTCCTATTTTGTCAAGGGGTGAAAGGTTGTGTTCCATCACCTCCTGTGATGTCACTTCAGAGTGGGATTGAATGACATCACTTCCTGTGATGTTATCAGAGGTCAAGGGTCGTGTAATGTCACTTTTGCTTCCCCTGGCATTTTGGTGAAATGACGTCCCTGCTCCTTTGCGGGACCGAATCCTGATGTGTTTCATGGGAGGGGCAGGGAAAGAAGGTGTGAGGACCATAATAGGTTTAAAGTTTTAGCAGCAGGCCTCTGCTTTAGGCCCATTCTGGCTAGCAGAGACCCAGGGAAATATGCCACTAGTCACTGTCAGATGTCTGCAATGAGGGATACAAGAAAAATATCAAACACAGCTGTTGCACATGCAATGCTATGAAAACCACCCATATAGAATGTTGCCTGGAGATCTGAACTAGATGCTTGGCAGAAATGTATTGAATGGAGGAATCAGCCTCTGCTCTTGTTTCCATAGATGGAATGATCAGCCCATGCAGGGAGCTCTGTACACAATGACAATACACACTATGCAGAGCTAAATATTTGTGATTAGGTTGCTGGATGTCACTGTTGGTACTGGTAAATGTTTGAAGCCGGATGAATAATAAATACTATCTGGTGCATCCAGAAGGTGTGTGAGAAGGGTGGGACTCAAAGCACCTAGTGTCACCAGGTGGTCTGAATCTAATGGAAAAAAAGTGAATTACCAACATCTACGCAACTGGTCCCCTCACATCTTCCAACACCCACCTGTCCTGGCTGTACCTTCCTCCAAACTGTTTTTTTGGCACTTCAGGCATTAGCATCTCTTCGAGTATCCACTGGTCACGAGGACACTTTACCACATGGAACAACTAAATCTAGGATGGCCCTGGCCTTTTTCATGCAATCATTCATGTGCTGCCTTGGGAATGCATGTCTTCAGAGGATTACATGTATTTACCAGGTGTACATGCTGTTGCATGTGTTGGAGCCAAACTGTGTGGCCTGTGTGCCTAACTTTACATTTAAACCAATTGTGGGAGCCTGAAATGGGAATGTCGGATGCACTACAAGCAAGTCTATGATATGTCTGTGGATCTTCTTGAAAGCTCACTGTTGGCGGGTCACCCAACTTTGATTTCCATTGTTGATGAAATTAGCTTTCCCATAATGATTAGAATGACCACATTGGGCTTGGGCACTTGCTGTCAGAAAGGCTAATTCGTGACTGGAGGGAGATTAAGCATGCATGTGACCACTGAAGAATTGTTCTATGGATCCTCAAAGACATTCAATTATACACAATAGTGTGACTCACACTGCGCTCTTCACCCAACTAAGGATATTTGTCCATTATGTCTGGATCAAAACCACGTATGGAAGAAGGCTCAGCTACTCTCACCGTCACTTGTATTAGATGTCTCTAGAGATCAGGATTCAGGAATGTCAGCAGACAGAGAAGCAGCTTAGTCTGAGAGCTCCTGCTCTCCCCAAATTAGATGAGACATAGATACAATGAGTTCAATTGATAGGGAAAAAAATATTCTGCAGAAAATCAAATCCCTAGGAAACCCAAGCAAATCAGACCAGATTCATGCATGGAAGATACCCCGGGGACATCTCCTTCCTACTCCTGGAGGTGGCACAAGATGTTGGTGAAGTGAAATCATCACTAGGAAAGCGATCTATGAAGGAGGTATAACTGGAAAGCAGAATGAACAGAGTTGAAGCCAAAACTGAAGAATTAATGGGGGAAATATCTGGAAGCCTGAGAGCTTACAAAGACTTCAAAGAAGAAATGAATGAATTGCGTCAAGCATCAGGAGCTGAACATCAATCTTCGCCTCATGGGAGTTGAAGAGTCTGATGATAAAGAGAAATATCAGAACCATTTTGTGGTTAATACCATTACAAAGTTATATGTTAAAGGGTCTATTCATCCCCTGGATCTAGACTTGACATACAGAGTTGTGAAAGTAGGTGTTAACCACAGTGGAGTCACTTTGCTGAAAATGAAATGTTGGTGGGGGCAACATGACATCTAAAGGAAAGGGGCCCCTACCAAATGAGGGGGGCAAAATGGTGTGCCACAAAAGTGGGGGAGACAAACACCCTTGCCCCCCTGTAGAATGACACCCAGGTTTAAAAGACTAGGTCGGATAATTTTTACCCTGCCCAAAATCAGTACCAAAGATGGATACTAAAAGCTGCAACTGATAAAGGGAACATTTTACTGAGAGGTTTGCTCGTTTCTATTTATCCTGATTTCCATTTGAAGATGTGAAGACACTGACCAAGGATCTCCAAATCAGCTTAATAAGCCAGCCATAATGAAACTATTTATGCCAGAAAGGGTTAACAGTACTGAGGATCCAAATGAATGATAGGTTAGACTGGCTCAGAGACGTCCAAATGAACCCAGGCAATTTCAAGATGAGCAGGTGGTGGGGGAGGGGGGGTGGGGATAATTCTGTATGATGTATGAACTGAAACTGGTTTATAATGGGAGGGAAACTCTGGGTACCGCACTCCAAGGTCTAGAGTTTAAAAAAGAATTAACAGGCAGCCATGAGTCAATCACAGGAAATGTATTATTAAAACATATAGCTGTGAACTGTGTTGCCAAGTCATGCCTCACAACAAGTCATGCCTCACATCAGTAAGCATTATTTCGCAGCTACTTAGACTGTACTCTGTGCTTGCTAGCCCAGATAAAATTGTATACATGAGCTGATACAACATCTAGACAGAATTGTGAATATTACCATTGCCTCACCTCTAGACAAAACTGTAATAGTAGCTTGTGACAATCAATTGTATGAGTGGAAGAGAGGAGCCTCAGGACTACCTGAGCCTAGAGGATCATGGGGCTCGTAGTGCCTGTCGGAAAATGTTCTTGAACTTTTAAACCTCGGATTTACCTTTTCCTCAGAATGCTGGAGTAAAACAGAAAAATGACCACTTTAAATGTTCAATCTTTTAAAGTGCTGATGTTGCATAAATAAAGAGAGCTAAAGCCTAATGCTTGCCTCCATGTCTTTAAAAGAATCAAGATTACCTTGCGCTGTAAGCCTGGGCAATCTTCATTCTATGGTGGAACCTATCCCTTCTCTCGCACTATCTAGGAATCTCAAATTTAGGTCTGTTTTCTCATTGAGTGCCATTCTGTGAAACGTAGGCTTTTCTCCCACTATCTAGGAATCTAAAATCTAGGTGTGTTTTCAGTCATAGATCTTGAGAAAGAAACACCAAGTTAAAGAGGCAAGACAACCTGACTAAACCAACTCCGAAACCTCAACTTTTCGCATACACTTCTATAGAAAAACTCACGCAACACTTCTCTGCACAGCAACCCACACGTACTTCACCACATTGCAACAACAGACAAACAACACATAACTTGCAGCAACAGCACACTAGGAATTCGTACGGACACAAAAAAAAGCTCTTAAGCTCAGTGAACGGTACAAACCGAACTGAATCTGCCAACATGACATCACAACTCTCACTCTCCTTCTCCCACTACACCCTACTAACCCCTCTCCTAACCCATTTTTTTCAGATCAGCCAGAGCGCCTGGGGACCAGTCCGTTGGTGACCGTGCACGGTACAAATACCTTTAACATTAACATATATATATTTTTAACCTTGGCTAAACTGTGGAGGCATCAAAATGTCGGTTTCGTTCCACAGGATGACTAAATATAACTACCTTAAAAAATGTAATCTTGTGCCCGTTCTCTTCACCCTTTACTTTCAATGCAGCATGAATCGCCACTGTGCACCAGTCCACATGTGTTCACCCTTGGCAGCAATATATTCACTGCCCTCTTAGACAAAGACAATTTCCTGGAGAAAAGGGTTTGCATTTGAGCTAACTTGCATACCCACAATGCCTTGCTGTTGTGGCTCAGAACTGGAGGTGAACTTCCAACGATGGCTACTGGGTGGCATTGTGGAATGTGTGACTTGGCTCTAATGGACTTTCAAACATATATATATATATATTTATTTATATTCAAAGAAAAAACTTTGTTAAAGGGACGTTGTGGTTTCAAGTAAAATAAAAAAACAGAAATTCACCAGTTATGGTAAGCTAAACAACCATAACTCGCACCACCACCGTGCACTGCTAAGACTAACACCCAGGACATCAAAGATGACATCACAAATGTCATTGATGCCCATACAGGGCCCCTCTTCGCTTTCCATGGCAGCCTGCAGAAGGCAAAAAGATAACCCTATGACTATATTACCACAAGCATATTTTTCTTCCCTTTCAGATCTGTCCTAATTTTGAATAACTTTATCACAAAGCCAGTCCCAGGTGGACATGGCCACTGTTATCCTATGTTTTGTCCCTTGTGGTCATTGCCAGTAGCCAGATTGGCCGGATCATGACCTTATTTCATGACCCGGACAATCTGGCCACTGCCCAAGGCCACAGGCTACCCCTCAGTCACTAATGGTATGCTGTTGTTTGTTGTAGCTACATTATGACACTTGTCAAATAATAAAACAATGGCACATTTGCAAAACGATGCCTGTTGGTCCTTGCCAATGCTCTTTATGCAGGTTTGCTGGAAATCCACTCATGTTTTATTTTTCGAAATTGTCAAATGTATGCACATACAATCGTCATATAACCTAACCCCCACTTTACAAAATCCATTCAGACTTTTTGAAAACATCTATATTTAGATCTATAATCTTTTTGCAAACATTTGTGTAGATTTGTCAAATGGCACCACATTTATAAGCGTTTATAATACACGCTCTCTAATTTTGCTAACTCTTGACAGATTCCGCCAAACCTCGCAAAATCATGTATATCTAGATATATTAGCAGTTTGCCAAACGAAATGTAGATTCTTCAAAAGGCACCTCATTTATAAGCCTTTACATTATTTTGGGACCCTCCCCTCTAATGCTTTCCCCTCTTCACAAAATCCCACCAAACTTCGCAAAAACATTCATATCTAAATGTTTTATCGGTTTCCCAAATTAAGTGTAGATTTGTCAAATGGCACCTAATTTATAAGCCTTTACATTATTTTGGGACCCCACCTCTAATTCTGCCCCCTCATGACGAAATCCCACCAAACTTTGCATACTCACTCAAAATCAGTCCAGAAATATACATGCAATATTTCATGCAGTTCCATTAAGTGGTGCCAAAGTTATAATCCATCCAAGAACTGCATTTCACCAACCCTGTAATGCTGAGGTGTCCGCGAACTGCTCACGAACATCTGAACTGTTTGGTGACTTTCACAGCAAAAAACTCCCGTTTTTTTGCTTCTTGCAGCCATATCTCATCCCTTACCTCCCCAGAGATTATATGATAAGTTTGATGAATGCAATGTTGTTTTTTTTTATATGTTTTTACCGCGATGTCCGCGGACACAGGCCGCTGTCCACGAATCCAAGATGGCGGGCGTTTCCAAAAATCTGCCCACTTCACGCTCTTCACCATCCAATCAGCAAACAAGTTGCATGTCCGCGGACATGACGCAGGTGATTAAAAAATCAGTGGCCTGTCCGCGGAGCGGAAAGGGAAGTGTGTCCGCGGAACGGACATAGATATCACTAATTTTTTGTGACCTACGTTTTGGTTGTTTAAAAAAAAACTACTGGACAGATTTTGACTGAATTTACAAAAGCACACTTTGGGGACCAAGCCGCTGCTCCTGCCGTAAATTTGGTGAAAATCCATCCAGCGGTTTGTGCTTTAGGCATGAGCCAAGTTCTTTCCCCATTCAGTCTATGGGAAAAAAATCAATTTTGGGACCCCCCTATAACTTTGCCCCCCCTCTACCAAACCTCACCAAACTTTGCAAAACAAATCCAAATGGGCCATATACTTGATTTGCAAAGTCTGGTGTGGATTAGTTTTGGGGGAGCGAAGTTATAAGCCGCCCAAAAAGTGCTATTCATATGGGATTAGCAATTTAACCATAACTACACGCCCACTAACGTGGCCGTGTAATTTAGTGAAAAAACTTTGCTAAAGGGACGTTATGGTTATTTGTTAAAGGAATGTTCTGATTACAAGTAAAATTGAGAAAAAAAAGAAATTTGTCAGTTATAGTAAGGTAAGCAACCATAACTCATGTCAACACTGCGCACTGCTAAGACTAACACCCAATATAATGTAAGCACCAAGCATAAAGCTTAACCGTACACCTAATAGTATCACCTTGGAGGAACCTTGCTAACACACTGACAAGCAGCTGGCAGTTATTTCAGAAGAACCCCTTTCTTTCTGTAATATTACCATTTATTACATATTCATAACGTGTAAGAAATATCACTATTGTTTTCTTTGAACAAAAATGGCAAGCACACTGGAATGGTTGGAAGAACATTTCCCCATTGACGAAATGAGTGAAGAAAACAGCTGTAATGGTACAGAATGCATTTTTTAAAGCAGAAAAGGTGATGTAATTTGTTCAAATATCACTATAACATGGTTTTCTTTTTAACAGTACCTAGTGGGAATGAGGAAACCAGGCCCGAATTACATTTGAGTGAACCTAAAAATGCGCACAGGCAGCCCCTAACTCCAAATGCACAGAACGAACTGAAGAAGTTATGAGCAAAAATGGATGAACTAAATATTAATGTTATGAAATTGATGACATTTGTAAAAAATCATGTGAAGTAACATGTTTGATATTACTTCCCGACTTGTACCTGTATCCATTCACCTTGTCCCAACCAATCATCCCCATCAAATTCCCTAAATTAAAGACGCTATGATGAAACCTCAATCCCTTCCTCCCCTCATGAACAATGTGTAGAAAATCCCAATTCTCCTATTAATGTTTCTCATTCCAATTCCCCATCTCTTTCCTCATCAAATGTAAGTTTTTGTTTTCATTAAATATGTGTGTGTGTGTACTATTGCTGCTTTTTTTTTAAAGCCTAATTTTGAGTCTGAGTACTGCGCGGCTGGCTGGGCTGTCCGTAACCAAAATGGAGGTGCCCCTGGACACTGCACCTCTCTGGGCATGTCTGCTTTGTTGAGGCACATTTTTTATTAGTTCGGGGAATCCGCCTCTGTCCTGCAGACACGGGCACGCATGCGCACCTGATCTCACTATGCCCCCGGACATCGCGCCCATCCGCACATGTCCGCTCAAACGTGTCACACTTTTAATTAGTTCAGGGACTCCACCCCTGTCTTGCGGACACTGGCACGTATGCGTACATCATCTCCTGCCCAATAGGTGTCTGCAGTACAGCTGCCGTGTCCCCAGACGTCATTATGTGACTGCACCCTCGCAGCATGATGGAAGGGTTTGCGGACAGTGTCTGTACCCCTGGACAGGGTAAAACTGCATTTTTAGCAAATCTAGGGTGTTTCAAGCTGAAACATTACCCTTGCAGAGCTCCGATACCATGTCTTAGTAGATCCGGCAACTTTTAATATCTTTTTAAGAGCCTTTTCTGTCACAATAGTTCGCAGACAGTCGCGTGGTCAGCTGACAGCCCAGGAGCGTGTGAGACACATAAAATCTGGGGTGGACAGGAGACACCTTGGGGACTTTGCTTTTTTAATTTATTTAGTGTGTTTTAGTCAAAGAACATAACTTTTCACTGAGCTCTGATTTACCGCTCCCCCACCCCCCTTTAGATGGATGAACTCGACACTGCGATTAGCAGCCATATGAGCTGGCAGGATAGCTAAGGGGCAACACATTTGTTTCGAAGCAAGATAACGGAGAGCAACACAGATTTGAATCCCAGTCCCATTCTTAGAGACTGGTCTCTGGTATTGAGCATTTATGTATGTATTGGATATTTATTAGGCACTTATACAACAAAAACAGTGGCCGGGGAGATACAGGGATAGCCACAGCATGGCCATGGGCAGGGGATGGGTGGGCTTATAACCAAACAACACCTATACACTGGGTGTCCCTCGTCATATGCCCTTCTTCCCTAGCTGTACAAATCTGTACACAAATGCAATAGTTTGGGTATCATAGGTGTCACAAACGGCACCCAATAGCCCAAACTAATGTTTACACTGGCTTTCATCAAGCTTTAGATCATAATTCAAAGTGGTCCATATTAGCAGCAAGGCAGCCACCAGTGTACACCCTATCTATAATAAAACCTCAAAGTTTCTGCTCCTGCTTCATGACCTCTAACCAAGAATCCTACGGCACTTACCCCTGGACCCTTTATCCTAAAAAATAGCACTTCCTCCACTATCCTGTTCCAATATCATGCTTTGCTGCCTTGTCCCTGGTACATGTTTCTACCTGCCCTGCATCATCTGGTCTTACAGACACATCCTCTCACCCATTGTTATGGAAGTGGTGCTCTGCTCTGTAAATCAATGTTAAAAAGTTGTGTAAGCATTTTTGTGAACAAAATCTGGAAATACAGATAGTTAGATTCCATGCTCCTGAGGCATACAACTGTACAGAGAGATGTGGATAGGAAAAGCTGGGAAAGGAACATCTCCCCAACATGCACAACAGAGGAAGAACTTGAGTGTGTCACTTACTGTGTATTTATTTAGCAGTACCAGCCCAATCCACTTTTTCCATCTCTTAAAGTTTATGTGCTTTTAGTTGAAGGAGATCACATCCATCTTTTCCGGTGAAATTACATTTCTCCCCTGTAATGTTTTGTACGTCTGATGAATTAGTAACAGCCCAGTAAACAGCAGCAAGCCGTCCTTTACAGCCACCTTAGAAAAGACGCTAATGCTTTCTAATGCAAAAATAAAGCAATGCCTTGAGAGACGTGGGTAGGCGAGCGAGCTCTTTAAGCACTTTAAACCTCAAATCAGTGTCATTGCTCCTGTTTCTGTCAAAAAGTAAACAGTCCACTACTTTTTCATTTCCCTGGGATTTTTAAATCTTGCAGCCTTAAAATCTTAAAACCTGTTCAGATCCACCCCTCATTAACTTTTTCTTGGGTTCAACCCCCACTGCACCATTCCTTTCACACTGAACGCACCCCACATCAACACCACCCTAACATCATTTCAATGCACCCCAACACTGTGTCTCCCCACCTACATAACTATCCCTCCATCTGCTTCAAAAACAGGATGACCTTTTTAAGCTTTGCATAAGATATTTATTTGAATTATTTCATTAAATAGAGTTTGTGAAAAAGTTATTTCGGTAATGAGTAAAAAGAGAGTGCAACATAGCACCCCATTACTGCCTAAGAGAAACACTGCATACACGGCATCGGATTGACATTAGAATTGAGGTTCTCAGATCCACGAGATGACCCCCAAAGGTTTTTCCAAACCCCCCAACTTATCCACATGGACCTTCCCAACCCCAAAAGTAGGATGAGAAAAGTTTTCAAACATCCGGAAAATAACACACACAATGGCACCACCTATGCGTATTTTAAAACTGTCGACATTATCACAGATCCTTCCCATCACTTGGAATAACCTGCCATCCCCCAATTCTATTCTTTACTGAAGTATCAGTCTCTATTCCCATAGAATCAAGATCTCTTATTGAACGAGTAACACCTGATTGAACCCTAATACAGCTTCGCAACACCCATTCACAGGGTCAATAATCTTCAGTATGATGTTCTGTTGATAAGCAAATCATGGCTGAAGCCCTGCTCTCGCTCAATGATAGACGAATAGAACCAGGCTGGCCCCGGAATGTTGAGAACCATTCACCTTATGTATGCATCAGGGTGCAGGTGACGCTGCTATGTGAAGAGCACTGCTCTGCAAATACATTATGCAGATTATTCCTAGGATCTTCCACTTTATATCAATCCCTCGGAAAACTTCATCAATTTCACACGTCATTTTAATCTCGTATACGTCGCCGCCCACTCTTAAAACATAGCTTCTGAACATTTTCTTTGAGTTATTTAAGCACTACAGTTCTAAAATGCTGTCAGCATGTGTGTAGGTGCTTGCTCAAAGATACTCCTTTACATCTTTCCACTGTCACTGACATATGCAGTAGATTGTGCAGGATCTTACTCAAATGTATGGACATATTGTTTTTGTCTTCCACCTCAGTTGGTCTGATAATCCATTTCACTTCTTGTGTTTCTCCAGGTCTCCCAGCGATGGACCTTTAGAGGGATCTTTTATAATACTCTCACCTGCGCTTTAAGTGCACATGCTTTATGGAGTTTCACCAACCCATCCTATCCTATTCCACTTGAACCCTCAACGATGGAACATGAGTGTGCCCCTTTACAACAGTGTATGAGCTGCAATCATACCTCGGCACCAGGGTATTCACTGGATTTACATGGATAGCGGAAAAACAAGTGCTGTTGTGAATCTCAAGGCTCTCCTTTATTTTTTTCTGGGTCACCCAGAAGGCTCATGGTGACCTCTAAAACTTGTCTACAACTCATAATTCAGCTGGTGGTGGGTACCAACAATGCTGTTGCATCCCTATTTTAAAACAAGCTTTGGCAATGCCAACAGTTTGTGCTTTTACTTTAGGCATGGAAAAGGCTCTTGCCAGGCACCACCATAGTGGTATTAGGTACCCACTGATGGTAGCAGCTGCAAAATGGTGCAATTACCTGGACATTTAAGAGCAGTGCCTGGCAAATGCCCAATACGTATACACAAGCAAACACTTGCCAATGCTGTTTTTTAGCAGGACTTCAGTGAAGGAAATGCATAGTGCTAATAGAGTGGCTGAAGGCAGCCCTGGATAAGACATTTGTATTACACCAGTAGTATGTTCCCAGCTCCAATTAAGTTATTAACTACACAGGGCTTTGTAGTAAACATGCCTAAGTCAATGGCTTTATCTAAACCAGAACTGGCACTTTCTATGCCCTTTAAAGATCAATCGATTGTTTTTTTAAAAGAATAGGTTATGGTGTAAAATGAGTCAGCGGCCTGCGTGGCGTCCATCAAGGATTTATAAAATAAATGATCTTTTTATACACAGACACAGCAATAGGGAATAAATAATGTGGCACTCTATGCTCACCAAATCAACACCAAAATAGTGCTACTGCAGGGTTGTTTGTTTGGCGCACATCCTTTTAATTTATATATGGTTGACAGACTGACAAGACATTTTAACTCTCGAATGAACAGTGCCACCCTTCCCTTACGGTGTGAGCCAGACAAATGCTGCTGTTTTATAAGCAGACATTTACCATTTCTCCAAGAGACATATGGTAGGCACCAGCCGAGAGGTCACAGCAATGGGGACTGGGAATTTAACGCTGGGCTCTCCTAATAGACGGCAGGAACGCTTCCCGCTTGGCATATTTCTCTGCAGCTTTCCTCAGATAAGAGTATTCATTTTGTGCCCTATTTCAGCTTTGCATCAGCTGTGAGGTTAGTGATCAAGAGCCTTTGGATCATGTAAGCGAAAAGGACCCATTTATCATGCACACTGTGCAACATCGGCCGGTAAATCGAATGCATGAAAGTCAGCTGTGCTAGTGGGATACCTCTGTAGCCCGAGGAGGAAGCAACACATGTGGTTTTCCAGGACCTGGGAAGCATGAATGCAAAAGGCATCAGGATTCACAGAGCCGCGCATGCTCAGAGCAAGAGGAAATTAAGATAAATCAAGCTCAGCCACACAGGGCGGTGCCTGGTGCAAAAATAAAGAGCATTTATTGGTTTGCCTTCTATCTCACCGTCAGCCCCAGCTGATCACTCTGACCCGCCAAGGGTTAAATCTCTTAAATATGTACCTCGTGCCGCTGCCGCAACGTTCACTGATGTGTGTGCACCCATAGTCAGTCAGGCGCCCGTATTGCCTTCTCTAGGATCTGCTGCGAAATCTACCGTAATACGTTTTGATATGCCTGTTACGTTGTCAGTATTGCATGCGCCTTTGTGTAGTCAGGCACTTGAACCTCCTACTACTTACTGCAAATACCACTTACACCCATGATGTACACCCTGTTGTGTTGCCTGCCTTACATGCTCCATTGGCCAGCCAGGCCATTGAATTACCTACCGCAGTGTCCATTGAATTGTATGGGGCTCTGCTTGCTGCATTGCCTGTTCTACATACACCTCTGTCTAGACATATAATTGAACTACCCACTCAATTACCCATTGAAATGTGTGATGTACTGCCTATGATGTTGCCTATTTTACATGTGCCCCTGCCCAGCAATGCCACTGAATTACTTAGCTGAACTGTATGAGGCTCTGCTGCTGCACGGCCTGTTTTACATACGCCTCTGTCTAGCAATATATTTGAAATGCCTATTCAACTACCTACTGAAATCTGTAATGTATTGCCTGTGATGTTGTCATCCTGACCTGCGCTATCTACCCAACCACCTATGGCTGTGCCTACAGTAACGTATGCGGCATTGCCTGTGGCATTGATTGATCTACATGCACCTCTGCCTAACCATACTACTGAACCACCCACCCAATTTCCAACCACACTGCCCAGCGCACTGAAAGCTGCACAGCCAAACCTACCACACATGGAACCTCCCGTCAAAGCACCTGCTTCCACACACAGACACACTGCAATCAAGCCTAGACCTCTGCCCCCCATCCCAACTGCTCAGTTGCGCCCTCATCAATGCCCGGTCACTCACAGTCCATGCCCTTGACATTCAAGACCCTATCACCACAAATAACCTCAACATCCTGTCTATCAGTGAAACCTGGCTCTATGAAGCCTCTGGCCCAGCACTAGACCTTCCTCCTGGCTACATCATCTTTAGGTAAGATTGCCCCACCTCAAAGGTGGTGGAGTCGTCCTCATAGCAAAAGAATCTATCCGCATCAGAAAGGATGACAAGACAACTGAAACAAATAGTGACCACCTACTCCTTAAACTTAACCCCTCACCTTATTGCACCATCTCCCTCCATGTCGTCTACTGCCCCCCTGGGCCCAAAATAGACTTTTAAGCTGCCTTGACCCACCTCCTCGCAGACAACCAAAATAAATCCACCAATGCCATCCTCCTAGGAGACATTAACCTCGGCATAAAAAATAAGAAAGATCCCTCAGCCTCCTCTCTAGACAAATCCTTAGGAACCCTAGGGTTCCAACAAGCCATCGCTGACTCCACCCACATCAAGAGCTGCACCCTAGACTGGATAGCCCATCACTACTGCCCTGTCACCATCTTGGCTAAGAAAACCCCTGCACTGTACTGACCACCATGTCATTCTCTTCGATATCCCTACGGCTAAACAGGTCCACAAACCGACGACATGCCCCCCGCCTTCCCTAAACAGGAGTGCACATCAGCTCACCAAGGAGAGACTCCTACCTCATCTCACTGCCCCAGACCTCAGGCCACCCTTCTCCAAACACCCAGAATCCTTATTTCAAACATTCAACCCAACCATCTCCCAAGCTATAGAGTCTATTGCCCCACTCACCATTAGAAAAGCCAAACGGACTAAGCGTTCCAATGCATGGTTCACCCCTGAGCTTCTCCAAATTTGCACCGAAAAGAGGGAAGCACTTTTCACCTGGAAAGCCAACCCTTGTGACTTTACTAAAAGTGAGTTCAACAAGATAGCTAAAGAATATAAACTCACCATCATCAAAGCCAAAGCCACCTCCTTTAACACCAGGGTTGACTCAGCTAACTCAAACACTAAACAGATCTTGTCAATCTGTAGGTAGCTAGAAACCCCTACACCCCCTCCTCAAATCATCACAAAAGATGATGCATGGTGCAACAGCATTCAATAGGCTATGCTTAGTAAACTGGACACACTACATAACAAAATTCAAGTGCACCAACAGTCACTGAATCTTCAAACGCCTCACACCCTTATGAGTGTTGATGAAAATGTACCCTCTCTTTCTCCTTTAAAGAAGTCACCAAAATCAAAGTCCTAATACTCCTAAACACCATCAAGCCATCAAATTGCAAAGGAGACACCTCAGCTATGCTAAACAACAAATACACCACCACCCTGGTCCCCTTCCTCATGGCATTTATTAATGCCTCCTTTTCAACAGGGCTTGTCCCAGCAAGCTTGAAAGAAACCTAGGTCCACCCTCTCTTAAAGAAACCCACGCTAGACCCAACCGCACCAGGTAACTACATGCCCATCACCATGGTACCCTTTCTACCAAATATACTAGAAAAAGCAGCCTATCTGCAAGTCCAAAAGTTCCTAGAGGCTAACAATATCCTCAGTTTCCACCAATCTGGATTTTGCCCAGGTCATGGAACCGAAAAAGCACTCTTAGACCTTAAGATCCAAATGGATGACATCAGAGACTCTGGTAAACCAGCCCGACTACTTCTCCTTGACCTCTCGGCTGCCTTTGATCTCATCGACCATAAAACCCTATGCCAACATCCCTCAACCATTGCACACATCTCACCCAAAGCGACAGCATGGATCACGTCGTTCCTCCAAGGCAGAGCCATGAAAATCTTTTCAGACCTAGCATGTGCAACCCCAGCACGATCCAATGTGGAGTCCCCCAGGGCTCCTGCATCTCGCCAACCTTGTATAACATCTTTACAAGGGCTCTCTTCAGCATCCTTGACGCACTAGGCATCACGTATACCAACTATGATGATGAAACACAGAGTCTCCTAACATTCTCTGGCAACTACATCGTTGACTCCAAAGCCTTAAATGCATCTACTCCACAATCCAAACTTGTATGGCACAGAACTGGCTTTGTCTAAATGGAGACAAAACAGAACTCCTGCTGATTGGGTCACCAGAAACTCTAACGAAACTTGACAAACAATACGATGCCTTCACCATTATAGATAACATACCAATCAAAGTCTCCCAAGCTGTTAAAACCCTGGGAGTCGACCTATACTCCAAACTGTCTATGACTAGGCTGCATACTTAGCAGCCTACCATTCCAAACTCCTCCCTGCAGCTAGACCATTCCTTACACAACAAAACTGCCTAACAATAGCTACAGCTATCATTGGCACCTGACTAGATTACTGTAATGCCCTTCTGGCCGGAACCTCCCTAAAAAACATGGACAAACTACAAATTGTCAAAAATAATGCACTTTCGGCGGCCACGGGTATCCCTAGAAGAGAACATATATCAGCTGCCAGAAAACAAGCACATTGACTACCCGTCAAAGAACCCTGGCTCTCATCCATAAATGCATCCACCACCAAGCACCACCATACCTTTCACAGAGAATCACCATACCTTCGACAGTTAGACCTACTAAACCCCCATACACAAACCTACTTTCGGTGCCCAAGGTCAACAGAGCGCAAGACGGAGGTGCAAGCTTCGCTTTCCTCGCGCAACGGAATGGAATTCCCTTCCAACCAACCTCAGGGGAATCTCCTTGCACCTAGCTTTCCGCAAATAAATCAAAACACACCTATTCATTTGAACTCTCACCAATTACTCCCAAATCACACTCTAAGCACTGAACTGTTCTGTATGTACCATCGTAGTAACAAAGTCATGTTGTAATTAAGTGGTGCTGTTGGTTTGGAGCTTATAGGAACTGTGGATCTCTGCGCTATTTTGTGAATCTCTGTGTTTGCTTAAGGTTGGTTTTACTAGTTATCTCCTGCTGCCAGTATCTTGGTTTCCAAAAGGACAGATCTCCTGCATTCCTAGTTTTGAGTTTGTTTTTGTTGCTTGGATTGGAACCCTTTGATACGTTGGCGCTGAATATGGTAATAACCCTTTGTCATATGTCAATACAATATTTTCTTCTTCAATAATGTAGGGCACTTGTAGTGTTAGGTACAGATGTTGATTTTATTTGGTTGTATCCTTATGTGACAAACGTTCACTGTTGACCTTGGTTGTCACTGTTGTGACATCCATCCTAGTGCGTACGTTGTTCAATATGCAAGTCATGAAGCTACATGTTTAGGATTTTAGGGTGCCGACACATGTTTTTACCAAAGGATTCTTTCAAGGGAGTAAGTTGTAAAGGAAGGTCCTGGTGAATCCTTTATGGGGTGTATACAGGTGGTCGGCTCAGTAGCATCTGTAACTGGTTGGGTTATTTGCACTCCGAAGGTCTTGCAGCGATCTGCTTGTATAACCCAACTAACTAACTAACCCAACCAGGCACGGATGCTACTCAGCCGACCACCTGTATACACCCCATAAAGGATTCGCCAGGAAAATGGAAACGATTTGTGAATCATTTGGAAATAACTCTCAGTGGGCCCATTACAAGTTTGGCGGTAGCCTTGCCGGTAAAACCGACAGGCTGCCGGCAAATTTGTGAATTTTTCTGGCCACTGGCAATTGGGAAACAAAGGACCATTACAACCCTGGCGGACCCTGTTTTTCCCCATTGCCAGGGGCCAGAACTTTTACTCCCCGTTCCCATTGAGCCCTGTAGCCTGTAGGGCTCAATGGGAATGGGGAGGCCGGTAGCTACCGGCAGTGTCGGCTCGCGTGTGCCGGTATGCCCGCCAGGTCAGACCTGGCAGGTGGAAAGGCACCCACAAGCAGAACTCGTAGTTTGCCGGTCCGGTAACAACGGTACCGGCAAGCTTACCGGTACCATTGTTACCTGACCAAAAAACTTGTAATGACTGTCAGTGTGTGCAATTGTATTAACTTTAACTTACATGCATACTTGTTAACATTCCCCTTTCTAATCTGTATGTGCTTATTGGCTCCTACCTTTTTCTCTGCATGCTGGGACTTGTAATGCACCTTTCAGAATGGAAAAAAGTGCAACCGCAATGCCCACAATACAAACAAAGGCACCAATACTTAATAAGCAACTACACTTTGGAATGCATCACCTTGGCAAGTATGTATGCACTGAGAACATAGTAAACATTCACACAAGTGCCACTTAAAAGTGTTGTACAAATGTTTTCCATCTCCACTTCTTTTTTTTAATGAAAAAGTCGCACACAGTGCTGCTATAAATCCACAACACAATTTTTCAACTTTCATGTACAGCCTCCCAAAAAGGACAGCTTTTAAAACACTCAGCATTTTCCATTTTGCATTCTATAAAAATGTCAAACTTTCTTGCTGCAGTCCTGTTAGGCATACTTATCATGGGACCAACAGCCCCATTACAGACAGAGTCAGTGCTCCCATGTCCCCATTCCCGTAGAGTCCTATGGAACTCCACGGAAATAGGGAGCAACAGTTTCCGGCACCATACATTCCAGACCAACAGGACTTGTAATTTCCTGTTGCACTAGGAAGCTAGGTACCAAAAAATGATTAGGAATCTGACGGCAACCCATCTGCAGCACCGCCAGGGTTACCACCAAACTCATAATGAGGGCCAATGTTATAAAGTCTTCTTTCCAAGAACTACTCCTACATTCATAAATAATGTCTTCCTGTGCTAAAACTACTTCACCACTACGATGTATAGCCACAAATTGTCTTCTTTCGCAATTACAGTGAACAACAACCTCCAGTAAGGTAGAAATCTGAATTAAAATACTCGTCACATACTACAAAGTAAGTGCATTACTGCAGTAAGATTATTTCTGTTACTCGTACAGTATAGTTTAGCTGCATAGTAGCCTACAAAATTCCTTTCAAAACAACAACACTTATTTGCTGTTGCTTACTACACCGCAACATGTACACTCTTTCTATGGTCACCTAAACACCATTATTATAACACCCACTATTATCCTGAAAACATTGTAATGTCCTCACTTATTCGTTGACACTACCACTGTCTTACGCGCTAACCAAAGCCCTTCACATATCTACACACACAGCTACTCTTACAACCTTCCCATCCACAAGTATCAATCCATTATACAGTCAGACAGCCCTCTAGTTGTGTCTGCCATCATACTCACACAGTCATTCACAATACACGCATATATATTCCACAACTTTCAAACCGACCCTTTCCTTTTTTTTCCAGCAGCCAGAACAGAATGCCTACTGAAAACCAACTACATAGAAAACAAAGAAAGAATCGAGCCAATAAAAATAAAAGCATGTCAAATACTCATCCACCACTAGAAGAATTTATAGCAAACATTGAAACAAAACTGCCAATACAATCAGTCAACAAAGGTAAACCAGCAACCACTAAAAAAAATGAGGGCCATCTTCAAAAAAAGGAAAACTAAAAAATGCAGAAAGAAGAAGAAAACTGCTAATGACCCTACCTCTATATCTAACAATGTTAACATAGCCAGAGTGAAGTATTCCAAAAAAGTAATTTTTCTAAAAATGTTACACCACAGGGTACTTCACAATCTTATGACGACAGCTGAGAAATCACACTCTACCCTTAAGAATGACTGCAAAAGACTAATACCAAAAGCTCTAATTGACAGTGCAATTCTGCTGAAAAGATTGCTGAAAAGAAAATGGTTTATATTAATTTTAAACAGAATGAAACCACTAACAAAATTAATCAGTAAACTAAAAAAAGTACCTATAAACATGTGCAATGTCAACATAGATAACTTTTCAAACTTCTGTGAAGGTGAATGGATTCACACAAGCAGCACACAACCATATTTCAATGAATTTCAATGAAGAGGCTTATAAACAAGAACAGAAAAACCCAATTGCCATACATAATAATGGCTGAGGATATGAAATGGTAGAAAACACCATTATGGCATAAGAAACCCTTATCAAAAACAAGTCCCCAACAAACTTTAAATCAACTGTTCCTTTCACGCAACAAATCCTTTCAGTTTACAAATGGCCATGCAGCTCAATGTGTAACGTACGCCAACAATCCTTCTAATCTTTACAATTCCTCAATCACTACATGAAGTGAAAGACAAAATTAGAATAACAACTTTACACACGATGGACTCCTGTCCAGTGTGCAAATACACTGGACTGCGAGGACATTCATTAGCCTGCATTTCGGGAACTGCTTGCAAAAGCACCTTCCACCACATGAAAATGTTAGGTAAACACCATTCCACTATACGGAATCTACAGCAGAGACTGTAATATGTAAAAACTCCTGCTTTACAATTGCACCATTTTAATAACATTCTCCTACATGGAACAGCCAAAGAACTCCTTCAACAAATAAAACACATCCAAAGTAAATATTTTGAAAGTGAAGATGACTTAGAACATTCAGTAACTTTAGAGAACATTAGCAAAAATCGTACAAACACCAATCTTCTAACAAACACATACATTAAAAAAAACGCAAAATTTAAAGCACATCTGCTGAAGTACCAAACCAAGTATGTGTGTGTTGTCGCAGAACATTTTATAAAAGGAGCACAAAAATTGTAGATATGACTTAAAAAATAGAGGACAACAAGGAATCCCAATGGTTTCAATTAGCTTTATATCTTATAACAGAAAATAAATACAAAATAACTTACCCCTCAATACTTTGCACATACTGCAATACAAAGCTTGATAATAACCAAATGCCATCACGTACTGTCACTAATACTTGTAAATATTCCCACTTCCAAAACCACTCCAACAGCTTAATTTATATGAGAGAATTATAATCCAGACAGTACACCCATTTCAAGCTATAATACGCCTTCAACCCAAAACAGTCAAATTGCCTCCTTCTGAATTAGTAAAAGGCATTTGTGGCAAAGTAGTATATTTTCCATTAGATCTGTAGAAACTCTAGGAGTGCAATGGCCAATAGATCAATCTTTGATTATTCTAGTTAATGGTGTGCCAACAAAAGACAAAACAGTTTGGCAACAACTTGTAGACTTAAGCAAAGTCTAGAAGAGTGTAGAAGCACATGCCTTTCCTCTACTCTTTACTACAGAAAAAGAAGGAAGATATGAAGAAAGATCCACACAAATAACAGTATCAGAATATCACTCTTTGCAAATGTATTCTGAAGAACCTAGATTCAGAGAAAATGTAGAATACAAATGTACCTCCTGTTCGAAAGTGAACTGGCAACTCTGTGTTACATAGTTGCACACACATTAAAAAGGCTCCTAATTTTTTAAACATGTCTGCTATCCAACGGCTTCAAAAGATGAAAGACAAATATTAAGTTTTGCAGTCAAGTATCACAAATCTCTTGGTAAACATGCGTGGCACAAAAGAATACTGGTTCCCACATCATGCTGATGTACGGTGTATGCTAAGGAATCTCAGCCCACCCACATGGTTTGTTAGTTGGAGTTGTGCAGAAAATATGCATGGGATGACCTGCACAACTTCTTACGCATAGCAAACAAAAATAAAGAAGAACTGGACATAAACACACCAGGAGAACTCTGTTCTATTGACCCTGTAACTGTATCAAGATACTTTCACCACCACTTTATTACCATGCTGCACTTCATACGTAATAAAAGTATCCCTCCCCTCAAACAAGTGGAACACTTCTTTTGGAGAAAAGAATATCAATCCAGAGGAGCACCACACATCCACATGCTTTTGTGGAGAAAGGATGCTCCTAAATTTGGTCATGACACTGATGCCACTGTTTTGCAAGTCATTCACAAATACAAATCCTGCTACATCCCTTCAGAAACCACCCATACTGAGCTACATAAACAAATGTTACGCTTCCAAAAACATAAGTGTGTTAAATACTGCTGACACAGATATAAAAACAAAGGTAAATACTACACCAAATGCCACTTTCATTTCTCTAGACCAGTTTCAACAAAAGGACACGTAAACAGCTTGATGTCTTCTGTTAGACACGGTGTGAAAGGCAAATCACCTAAAACACATACAACATTAAAAGAAACAAACTTTTAAAGTATATCAATGATTGCAATGCAATCATTGCCCTCTTGTGGAATGCATAGATATACAATCTATTGCAGACAAGTCCACTGCTGTTGCAAGCTATGTCACAGCCTATGACACCAAAGCTGATAAAACAGAGCTAAAAGACCTCTGGGATGACATATCATCTGACAAATCACTGTCACATTAATTGCACAGTTTTTGCAGATGCTACAAAGCTGCATACCGTTTAACAGGCACAGCAAATTAACATAGTATAACACATGTCAATTTCAAGCAATACAAAAACATGTTGGCCAATGAACGCCAACAAGGGGAAGATGTTAAACACAAGTAGATGAAGACACTCCTGAAGGCAGTCAACCTTCTCTTACAGGAAGCCAAGAACCATTGGGAGAGCCACTCATTGTGAACAAAGCAGAAATAGCCATGAATGAAGTAGAAAACTCCATGTATTAATATTAACTATCAGAAGAAAACCTGTCAGTGCTGAAATCACAGCTAAATGATGAGCAACTTAGTATTTACCTAGAAATGATGGAAGAAATTGAACATGGTTTGAAGCATGAAAGTAAAACTTGTAGCTGTCAAAATTATAAACCTCTGTTCCTCTATGTAAGTGGTGAAGCTGGTTCTGGAAAAACATTCTCAATTCAAATCATCAGCAAGTTCCTCCAAAACTTAACAAACAACCTTTCAGCTGTTGTAGCAGCCCCCACGGGTTTAGCTGCCTACAACATCGGAGGTGTTACTTTACACAGACTACTGTTCCTTCCAGTAGAACACCAAAACAAATTAGAGTACTACAAATTATCAGCAGAAGCTGCTACTGAAGCACGCAGAATTCTGAAACAAATAAAAATGCTCCTGATAGATGAGATAAGCATGGTTTTCATCCTAATGTTGGCTTAAATTCACCTCAGATTTAAAGAAGTCCTTAAAATGGACTACGAAGAACTCTTTGGAAGGAAAACAGTTTTTTGTTTTTGGAGATCTCCTACAATTAACACTAGTGAAAAGTGAACCTATGTTTAAAAAGTGAGGACACAAACAGCACCGCAACACACATGGCAGCATAGAAAATGTAAATTTCTGGCAATATATCCAATACAAAGAACTTACTCAAAACATGTGTCAGTGTGCAGACCTCACCTATGCTAACATTTTAAAAAGCAGTAAAACTGGTCTTCTTTCTAAAGATACATAATCTGTCTTAAATAGTAGACTCATCCATGAGCTATAGGTGCATATCTTCTCCTGATGTCATGGAAAAATGAGCACAAAGAAAAGTATAATGTAAGTCCTTAATGCCAATCGTAGCAAGCTGTACTCAATACAACGAGACAATGTTAAAAAAAGAAATGCAACCAATAGTGCATATTATCTCGACAAACTGGACGTGCACGACATGACACCCCCTATGTGTCAACAAGCACCAGCATGACTAAATATCTGAGAAAAATGTATCTACAACACAGCTGATTTGGAGAAAATGCTAATGTTGTGTTTAAACTACAGAGCAATTCTAAAATGTAACCTGGATGTGGAGCAAGGTTTAGTCAATGGAGCAATTGGTACAGTTGTTAGCTTCCAGATGTATTCACATGACGACAACATTCAGTTTGTCAACATCCATTTTGACAAACTTTCACAAGGCAAAAGGATAGGATGTGCAACAGGACAATTCCGTCTTTTCAAGGACATGTATGCATGCAGAGAACAATTCTCTCTGTCTCTTGCATATGCAGTCACTATTCACATTTCGTAAGGTCTAACCCTAGATCAGGAATTGATCGACATTGGCAGCACAGTCTTTAAAGAAGGTATGAGTTATGTAGCACTTTCACGTCTACATACACTTGAAGGACTATTTCTAGTCAATTTTTATGCAAACAAAGTCAAGGCTGACATGCCTTAGATCCTAGAGTACAACAAACTATGTGCACTCTATACAGCCCATCTAGCTATGTACCCTGTTCCTCAAAAAGGTACAGTTTTAAAAAGAAAATGAATGCAAACAGAACTTATCAGTGATCTCCCAACAGTACCACCAAAGAAACAAAAAACAACTGCTACTCCATCAAGCAGTGCAGCCACAAAAGTATCTAGGGTAAAAACAACAGCACATTCATTAGCAGATATACAGAGAAACATTTCTTCTACAAAAAAAAGTGGAGCTCCTGCAAATGACACAGAGACAGAACTCTCTGGTCCATTTACATTTTCCAACACAACCAGTGTAAATTGCTATTCAAATGTGCAATCAATCTTCTGTTCCAATTGCCACCAATTGTTCAAAACATTTACTTGAATGGCTCATAACAGTTGTGTTTGTAAATGCCTGTCCTTCATAGAAATGCCACAAATAATCTGGATAACACTTACAGGGCCTCATTACGAGTAGGGCGGTAAGGGATACCGGGCACCGGTAGGGACACCAGTGCCGGTAATCCCTTACCATCCTACTACGAGTTCCCTTAGCGGGTCCCTCCTTTAATGCCCGGTCTGACCAGGCGTTATGGACGGGACCTGTTAAGGGACTTCAGAGCTAATAACGGTACCACAATTTGCGATACCGTTATTATTGACTTCCCCATTCCCATTTGAGCCCTATAGGGGCTCAAATGGGAATGGGGAATGGCTTTTTCAATGGGGACTTACCGGTCCCGCAAAGGTCGGACTACACCGGTAAGTCCCTATTGAACCATACTGGTGCCGGACCCGTTAATGCGCCATGACTACCTCCAATCTCGGAATGAGGCCCACAGTGTCTCAGGAATAAGGCAAGAATTGGACTACTGTGCAGGAATGGTAGAATTCACCATAAACACACAGGAAGATCCACAGGAATTTCTAATGTACTCACTGCAATTACTGAAAACCAAAAACATACCTATGAATGAAATCTTATAGATTTCATACATGTGGAAACATACATGCACTCTCTGCAACCATGTTTCACAAGTGCACATCCCTAATGAACAATTTGTGTATGTATTTGTACCAAATTGTGAATCTATTCCATTTCATCAGCTGGTGAAAAATGCAAATCATGCCATATCATGCACTTTGTGCAATTCAGACAATCGTTCCACATTGCACATAAACTCACATAGCCAATATCTGATATTAATGATTTTAAGGTACAGCGTAGATTGTACCAAAAACAACTGCAAGCTTACTAGCTTCACACACAGGCACATATCTCTTGGCAAGAAAAGCTTCACAACAGTAGGCATAATCTACCACACTGGTTCCACAACCACTGCAGGTCACTATTCTGTATACATTAAACAATGATGCGGTTGTTTTGAATGCAACGACACTTCAGTTACTTTAAACAGAGATTACCAGCAAATCTAACAAATGCCTACTTAATATTCCTTAAACCTAAATTTAGTCACTGACCTGTGAAACTATCAATAGTAAGTGCACTTTAAGCAGTCCCTTAAGTACTGCACACTTCAAACAAACAAACTGTGAAAGTTAAACTCATATAAATGTAGTACATTTAACTTATGTGTGAACGGGATGAGGGCGTGGAAAGGCAGGGGAATCACCTCCATGAGGAAGGAAGACCGCTGGGGAGCCACAGAGAGGTGAAAGAGCAACGCGCCTTCCAGGGCTGAACCCAGCATCACATGGAGCCAAGGAGACGGATTGTAATGACCCGGCGGTTCCCGCTCCCTGGTCGCGTGGAGCCGAATTGATGACAGAGACAAACAGTAATGACCCAGCAGTTCCCACTCCCTTCATTCACAACTGGTCATTTTTTTCCGAAATGGACACGGCTGACAGGGAACCAACGCGTGTAACTGCGAGTTCCGACCGGAAGGAACGTCAGGCAAGGGAATACAGTCTCTTACACACACCCGTCTCCCGTTCAGCCATGAACCACATGGCTTCCCTCACAACCAAACAAAATCAAGTAACAGAAGCCGCCACGATAAGGAACGTGTCCCGCTGTCCATTCTCCACATTTTACTCATCTGCCTGTTTGAAAAACAACGCTCTGGAAAGTTTATGTGTGTCAGCTTGCAAGTAGGCAGAGGGACTCCGCAAGTTTCCGGTGTTGACGGGAGAGGCTGGATGGCGAACCGCAGGCAAAGAGAAAGGGGGCGGGGTTTCGCTGAATATTTATAGAAAAAGAGCCCAGAGCAGCCCTGATTGGTCCAAACAGCCCCAACCCCTATATAGGGGTGAAACTGATGTCAGACTGTTTGTGTCTTTCCGAATCTCTTTCAGAACACCGGAGGAAAGAGAGAGAACTGCACCTGAGACGCTCTGGGCATACGAGGACTAGGCGTCACCTTTTCATTGTTCATCCATATCACAGAGGAAGAAAGAAGGTTAATTGAGAATCTTGAGCCATCATTTATTTATTTTTTATCCTGAATATAGGCTATTTAAGTTCCTTCAACCCAGCTGCTGTCTGCTTCATCATTACATTATGTTTAGTTTTTTTTTTCCAATGGCCCAATGATTATGCAGAAACACAAACTGTGCAGAACACACAGTAGTGTTGTTTCAAACATAGTACTTACAATGTACTGATTATGAGGGTCTACAAAGTTTAGTCACTGACCTGTAGAACTATCAACAGTTAGAATACGCCAACTCAGAACTAACTGTATCCATACTACTGCAATGCTACTTTTGAATAGCAAAATAGTTAGAATGCACCAACAGGTTTCAAACTGCTTCAAAAAATGCCCTTCAAAACTATAAAACTATCAACAGTTAAAATACACCAACTGGTATTTTACTGCATCCATAATACTGTAATGTCACTTTTGAAGTGCACAATAGTTAAAACACGCCAACAGGTATCTAACTGCAACCATAGTACTGCAATGCTACTTTTGAATAGCAAAATAGTTAGAATACACCAACAGGTATCAAGCTGCTTCAAACAATACCCTTCAAAACTATGAAACTATGAACAGTTATAATACATCAACTGGTATCTAACTGTTGCCAAAAATACCCTTCAAAACTATCAAACTATCAACAGTTAGAGTATGCCAACTGGTATCTAACTGCATCCATAACACTGCAATGCTACTTTTGAATATCAAAATAGTTAGACTAGACCAACAGGTATCTAACTGTTTCAACATATACCCTTCAAAACTACAAAGCTATGGACAGTTAGAATACACCAACTGGTATCTAAGTACTTCAAAAATATCCTTCATTATACTTCATTGCAAAAACGCCATTATGATTCTTCCTACTGCAACACTGCTTGTAACAACAAATATACTTATTTCTGCACTTTAACCTTCCCTTAAGTACTGCACACTTCAAAAAACAATACTGTGAAAGTTAAAGTCACATAAATGTAGTAGGGATTTTTAATCCTGTATGGATATTTCTTTCTCACAATGACCCAATGACTATGCAAACAGAAACAGCAACTGTGCAGAACACACAGTCATGTTGTTTCAAACATAGCACTTGGAATGTACTAATTATGAGGGTCTTAAAAGTACATGTATATGTGACATTGAATGCAATGAGACATTGTACACTATCCTGCCTAACAGATTATACTTTGTTTGTTTCGCACATAAAAATGCAAATAATTCCCCTTCATTACGATGTACAACAAACTCAACCTGTACCGCCAATGGTACAGAAATCATATGTACTATTTGCACTTCAGTTGTATTATGTCACCATGTTACAAAAACTGTATGCTGCCTGTACACTATCTGTAATTACTAAACACATATTATTATAATGGTTGCATCCAGTGGCCAGATTCAATTTCTGTATGCATATTATTATAATAGGTGTGGCCAGTGGCCAGATGGCCAAGCACACAAGAATCTAGCTACCAGCCCCAAGCACCACAGCATAATACGACCATGCACCCAAGAATCTGGCAACTGGCCAAAACCACCACACCACAATTCGCCCTGAACCTCCCAATTCAATGGATGTCTGCAGACATTGAAATGGACCAACAACCCTATTTTACCAATGAAAATATCCCCATATTTTCTAGATTCCACTCCCCTTCCCTGACCAAGCCCTCGTTCAGTCACAAAATGACCACAAATATGTGTTTCAAGCTGTCTGCCCAAGCCCTCTTTTAGTCACCAAATAACCCAAGCTGTCCACCCAAGCCCTCTTTCAGTCACCAAACAGCCCCAAATGTGTATCTCAAGCTGGCCGGTCAAGACTCTGTCAGTGGACTAGTGCTTTGTCTGCCGCACCGCCCATACGCTCTTCTTCCACCTAAACAAAGAGCCCAATATCATATTTTTTCCAGTTCCACACCCTTCCCAGTCCCTCTATCCAACACCAAATGACCCAAAATGTTTTTCTAGACTTTTCCCCCACTGATCCGTCCACGGTCAGTTGCGGCTGTCAGTTGATCCAACATGGCTGGTTTTTCGGAAAATATTACGCACCTCACGCTTTTCACCAACCAATCAGCAGGTGCATTCGATGATCGCGGACCTCATGTCGAAATGAACAGGGAAGTGGGTCTGCTGACTGAATCCAGATATCACTGATTGTTTCTGACCAATTTTTGGCCCATTTTAAAGAAAACTACTGGACAGATGTACACCAAATTGGCAAAAGCATGCTTTTTGGGACCAAGCTGCCGCTCCTGCCACAAATTTGAGTAAAATCTGTCCATAGGTTTGGGCTGTAGACGTGTGCAAAAATCTGTTTCCATTGCGTCTATGGAAAAAACAGACCCCCCTTGATGAAACATCACTGAACTTCACAGAATCAATCTGACGTGGCTATATGCTTTCTTTGCAAAATTTGGTAAGGATTTGTCCAGGTGAGGCAAAGTTACAAGCTGCCCAAAAAGTGCTCTTCCTATTAGTTGAGCAACTTAACCACTACTACAAGGCCGCTACCGCAGGCCCTGTAATGTATATACTATCTTAAGTACCTGGCTTCACCTGGGATGTCCATCCTCATATTCTTTTTCAAATTACACTGAAAAAGATGAACAAATATTGTTGTTTGCCACAAAGCAAACATGTGATACATGTTAGTTTCACTAATAAATTTAACACCAAATTTTCATTCATCTCCAATTTAAATTCTTACATAAATTTCATATTTGTATACTTACTCTAATTATTTGCAGTGTTGTGAGCAGTGGTGGCCATTTTCGTTGCTAAACACACACTGTAAATAATCAGAGTAAGCATACAAATATAATATTCATGTGAGAATTTAAATCAGAGGTAAATAAAAATGTGGTGTTCAATTAATTAGTGAAATTAACATGCATCGAGTTAATTGCAAAACAAATCAATGAAAAGAAAGAAAGACTAACTCTCTCCTAAAAAGATTTGGATACAAAAAAAACACAAGACCGGTTTAGCACAGAAAGTGCACTAATGAGTACTTTCTACAAATTACATGTAGATGGCGTGTGGCACACCACAAAACGTAATGCTGAAAAACCAAAAAAAGTGA
The DNA here is from genome assembly GCF_040938575.1 of Ambystoma mexicanum. NCBI lineage: Eukaryota > Metazoa > Chordata > Amphibia > Caudata > Ambystomatidae > Ambystoma > Ambystoma mexicanum. The sequence goes on along the minus strand of NC_090938.1, from coordinate 626,778,616 downwards.
GTTATCTCGGGAACGGGATGACCTATTGAGCTAGAAATATTTGCATTAATTCAGCAATAAAATAAAGCATATTCCATGCTAAATACCACACCAGACATCAGTGTTCACGGGGAGTAATGTCCCCAAAATCAAAGCCATATACAAGCCCACAAACAAACACAACTTTCTTTACATATAGATATATATTGTTATAATTATATAATATTAATAATGCTTAGACCTTGAACTATTGCAGTTCTCAAAACACACAGGATCGGGTTGTTTATGGGCGGTTTAACTTCCACTGCTGCACCCAATGAAATGTCCATTCATACTGAATCAGAATGAAAATAACAACATCCTTTTCTCTGACACATGCAGATGTTAGAGGGTTCCTTCCTCTAGTGTATACAGATCGCTATAATCCATTTGAGCCTCGGTGTACGTGACTTAACAGGGAAAACTTGTACATCCATTAGAATAGGAAACAGAACCTTGCAGCGTTGTTTCTTACGTCGTCAGGAGCAGGGGGAACACAAGTGCATGTAAGTTAAAATGCATGGAATAATGAAAAGTCATTAATGCTTCATATTAACAGGATGGAAATACATGGGGCCTCATTACGACCCAAGCGGAGGACCATGGTGCTAATAGCACCATGGTCCATGCCGGTAATTTACCGACTCCGCCATGGAGAAAGGGGGAATTACCACCCCATTACAAGGTTGGCGGGGCGGTAATTCCCCCTTCCTCCATGGCCCTTCCCCATTCCCCTTTTTGCCCCATAGGGCTCAATGGGAATGGGGAAGGCGCTAAGTACGGTGCCGCAAACCAGCCGTTAAGGTCGGGTCCCGCAAAGGGACCTCGTAATTAGGCGCTAATAGGTTAACGGCGCCGCAGCCTTTTACGGCGCCGTTAACCCATTAGCGCCTGGGTCGTAATGAGGCCCATGGACTTTACAAAAGAAGAACTGCCTTTCAGAGCAGCAGAATGGCTGTGTAGTTTTGGATGATGTTAAGGAAAGTTTATTTTTATTTTTTAATGGAAACAATGACATGGCACTACACATTTTACTTATTAGGAATGCTTCATATTGATAAAAAATTCTTTAGATTTGAGAGCAGGTAATATGGCTAGGAACTATTTATGTGTAGCTGTATGTAGGTTAGGTGTGGGTAGGTCTATATAGACATGTATAAATGGTTTATGTAGAAAACGCATTTCTATGTCTGCAGATCCTGATTACTGAATATGGCTGCTACAACTCCAATGAGTTGGGGAGAGAGGGTCCGACACTTTTGCAGACCCTCACAGTGTTCCTGTGGGGAGATACATGTCATATGGCGCTAGCCTCGTATACTACAGGCTAAGTAAGGATATTGGTGTAGCGGGTTGTTGAAGGGGACTGAGGCATGCATTCTTACTTAGAAGGGGGATATCCAGCCACAGGCACCAAGGCATCGGCTGTAGAGGAAAAGAAGAGGCAGAACATTGCCATGATTGCGGACTGTGTGGATCAGAAAGGCATTGGCAGCAGCCACTTCTATTCTGTTAAAGAAGACGAGGAATGAAGGCTTCCAAATACAGTAGGCACTATTATGTATGTGAGCGATTGATTGTAATGATTAATGCATAATTGTTATTAGTAGTGTTAACTACACAGGAAGCATCTACAGCTCCGGTATTGCTCTAGTCAATGAAGGGTGCCTCAATGTGCCTGATTTTGAGCTGCATCACTTGGCATTTTCAGTCATTCCTTTTCGGCCATTTCTTTGTGAGTCACCTAGCGAATGGGTAATATCTGAGTCAAATAAGACCGGACCAACTGAACCCAGAGCCCTACTCACAATGGTGACAAAGTATACTGACTTCCGTGAGTTTTTAAGATGGTGCTCGAGGGAATTCTCCCAAAGACGCTAAACCCATATTTAGTGGAATTTGGCTTCACTATGGTTTAATCCTAAAATATCTAAAAATAGGAAACGCGTATATATTGGCCGTGTTGGCATTAAGCAGGCGTTGACTGGATAGATGTATTTTAGGATAGCAAGTGGATTTTGAGATATTAAAGAAAGCGGGGGGGGGGGGCACATCTATGCCCCCCCCCCGGACATTGTTTGGTCTGTATAGAACGATAAAGAATCTTGTTACAGGTGTGTTCTGGAAGACATGCAGACTCGTCAGCATACTCTTTACTGCAGAATTCAGCACAGTTGGACACAGGATTGAAATCTAACTGATCTGAGGTGCTAGATTTGTGAAGGTGATTAGTCTAAATGTTGTGGGTTTATTGCACTGTGTTCTCTACACTTAGGGGATAGAGCCTGTCAGATTAACTAAAACATTTAATAGAATTGTTTGGACACAAGCTACAATGTAACCCTATAGTCCCCCTACCTGCACTTTTGGACACCTGCCGTCTGCACTTACCCTTGCACGTGCCACCTGCTGGCTGCAATTCTTGTTATTGTTTTGACCTCATGTACAGCACTGCCCCCCCCCTTCCCTTTGGCCTGGAACTTATCCCCTTCCCCCTCAGCTGCACTTGTGCAATCCCAGTGTCACTTGGCTTAGTAAGATCGTTGTCTCTGTCCTCTCTCTGTTCCCCTTCCTTGCCTTGTCGCACCTTGAAACACTTCTTTATAGGCGCGTTACAAAGGCCATATCATATAATATCAATTCTTGAAAGAGGATTGTGTGATTCAAAAATATGATGGGGTTGTAAACATAGAATAGACACATTGGAATACATGCTCTGGGATTGTTCCCAGATCAGCAATTTCTGGCTAGGGGTAACAGGTGATATCAATACGTTGTTATGCACTGACCTAGATTTCACATTTGAAACACTTATAGCAGGTGGGGAAACACAACTTGATGATTAGTCCTTCACACAGAAATGCTGTTTTGTTTACAGCCGCTATGGTGGCAAAAAAGTTGAATGGGGTCAGGAGCTGCAAAGGGTGTCTTTAGTTGAAAGAGGGGAGGATAGCACAGGGGCAACGCACTGGTTGTGGAAGCAAGACCATGCAGGTCAACAGAGGTTCAAGTCCCGGATCCGTGCTTCGAAACAATATTAGGTGCGTTTAAAAAAAAAACTATTCAAAAAATAAATATTGTGGAAAACTCGTGAGAAGCTGAACCTTTTTAAGGATGTGTGGTCTTGATTCTTGGAGCTTGACCTGTGAGATGGGAGGGGGGACGGGTTATAGCCGGTGAGGTTTTGCTAATATTTCCACTTATATAATTATGTACATTGTTTTTATACGTAAAATTAAATATGTTAATTAAAAACATTTAAAAAGATGTCGCTAGAGAAATCTCAAGAAAACCTATCAGGAGTGTTGCACCATCTATGCATGAAAGACCATTGCCAGTGCTGGATCGCTTTTGAGGATCCGCTCCCTGTATGATAAATCAAGTCATTCCTAAATCTTATTGGTATGTCTTTTGAGGGGGAGATTGAAGGGTGGGCTCGTCTAGAAACCAATCAACTCCGACTGTTTCCTCTGCAAAAAGTCTGCATCTTCAGATTAAAGTTTCTATTTAAAAGACAGATCCTTTGTAATCTTTTCATTCCCATTTGACCTCACCTTAGAGCATGATGATGAGGATGGTGTATTTCCCAAAGATTCACAGCGAGACACAGGTGGTCTTTCAGACGTCCTTCCTTTTGCAGATGCGTCCCCTTCTCCACACCATTCTGACGCAATAACCTTTACTACATGCAGTAACCTGGAACATTCATCCCATTAAAAGAACCTCAATGGAACACTGGTAGCAGGTGCGGGGTCTTTGAAATATGCAGACTGCGTTTGTTACTATTTAAACAAACAAAAAAAAATAATTCCATCCCTGTTTTGAGGACCAAAATGCGTTGTGTCCAGTAGCAGACTAAACTGCTACTGTCCATTATAGTCTTCGTCACAGAAGTGTCACTTTTGACTCTTTTCTGCGTAACACTGTGAAGAGGGTGAGACAATGGCCCTCATTACATGTTTGCTGATCCGGAAACAACGGTGCTGGTAAGCTTACCGGCATCATTGTTTCCGGACGGGCAAACTACGAGTCTAAGGGCAGGTGCCGTACTGCCCGCCAGGGTCAGACCTGGCAGGCGGAACAGCACCGGGCCGCAAACTTTCACAGAAGCGCCGGCATCATTATTGATAGATGGGAATGGGGATCAACATTTTACCAGCGCCTGACTTACCGTAATGCCCCTGTGCTTCCGGCAAGTCAGGCGGTGGTAAATCATTATGGGTCCGGCGGCTACCTGCCAGTTTTACCGGCACGGTTTCCGCTGGTCAGGTGGGTGGTAAAAAAGCAGGCAGCATTTGCAAGTACAACATGTTTTTGCCATTACTGTCAACCTCTTAATGAAGACAGGACAATGGGGATGGCCATGAGAAAATCCTTCCATTACATAGCTGATATAATAAATTAATAAATATTGTCAAATGTTGTGCCTAAAAGTACTACACAAACAGGATCATGAACTAAGTGATTTGATTCAAAAATGATCTCTTGTTGGGATGGGCTGCACCAAATTGTTTTCAATTTGAGCCAATCCTTATTGCAGTCTCTAATGCTGAGATGCACCAATGCTCTGAGTTTGGCTGCCTTGTAATAGTCTTTATAGTCTGGACATGCATCTCCACCGTGTCCTTTGTGGAGGGCTGGGATGTTTGGAGATATTATTGATCGGCAGAGCTGTCAGTTTCAGATGCACGTGGCCTTTGGGAGATTCTGGAAGAGTGTCTGCAGAATTTTTACTGTGAACCTTTTGGATATGACAGATGAGCACAATGAGAGATGGGGATAATTGATCAGTGCTGGGCATAGTCGCAACTCCCGCTTCTCCTAGGTCATCGCAGTTGGCTATAGCATGGTTCTACCAATACAGGACAACATTTGATGTGGATGTGATTGCTGTATAAGTGTGTGCATACGTCCAAGAATCTATAATATCAAATTATTTGTTAATCTGTGTCAAGTGCCTTGTTCTAGAGATTGAGAGTGTTATTATACAGTAAAGAGAGTATCGGGCAACCTGATGCAGAACTATAACCTCAAAGACATGTGGCATATTTAGAGATATTGAACTCACACCACTGCAAGATGGTGCTCTGCACGTAAAAATCACCATTTTTCGAACATCAGTGGAAAAATGGTTAAAAGTGTGCAAAGTGTTCTTATTGCCGGGCAACATTGTGTTGCTACTGGTTTTGCTTCACTTTGGCCGAGTACCCCTCACCCATGTGCTGTCCGTCGTTCACCCTCCCAGATCCTTTCCCTCAATTTCGCGTTGTTCCTCACCCTCATTGGCCTGTGCACTCTAGAGCACCATTGGCACTGTCTATCCCCATGCACTGTGCATTCCTGCACAACATTAGTACTTAGTCTCATCCATTTCCCTTTGGAACACAGTGCCCTATTACCAGGGCAAGCTGCTTCCATCTGATGGCTTATAGGGCTTCCAAATTGTTTGAGTTTTACTCACAAAAGTCGGAGTGTTCATTAAGCACGGCTGGGAGATATTCAACATAGTTTCTGGGGCCATTATGTATTCAACTCCTCCACCGAGTTCTAAAGAAGTAGAGGGCTAACATTCTATCAGAAATTGAGTTAGCCCTTAGAGATAAAGCAGTAATCCAATCCTCAAATTCCGGGGCTAGCAGCTTTTGCTACCACAATGGCCCTCCTTTGTGTTATCACTAGTTTTAAGAGAAACCTGACAAAAATTACATTTAATTTCATTTATGAGTTGTGGGCATTAGAATGTTTTCCAATCTGTGTGTATTTTTCCCTACCTTTTTGCCAAGAGATGACACCAGAGGTTTTAGAAGAACATCTGGTTCACTGTGAGGTTAAAACCTCTTATCGGTGGTATGTGAACTGCAGCAGGGGATCATATATTTTTATTCTATTCGAATTTCTGCACAGAGCTGGCCCTAAACAGATTTTGAATTGAACGTAGAATTTGCACTGCAGATTTCACAAACATTTTGCAAGCCTACAGAAGGGCATGACATAGAAAGTGAAGAGCCACATCTTATTGGTAGCTGTAACTCAGTGCCTGACGTAAGTCAGAGCCCATTGGAAGTGCACCGCGGCGATCCGGCGGCGAGCTATATTCCAGAGCTTGACTGCGTCCAGACGTCATCAATGGGTGAAGATTCGTTGCTAGCCTCCTGCTATTATTTGCTGCAACTGTGATTGATGAAGAACTGTGGTTAGCTGTCTAAGGCATATTACTGGGATCCTGGCAGTAGCCAATGAACAGTAGAGAAGAAGACACATGAGCCTGTTATAGGCTCAAGCCTAGGTGGGAATCCTTGATTGGTAGATGAGAATAATTTCATTCTGCCAAGCAACCTTTCAGGGGGAGAAATGTCTGCTAGTAATACTGTAAGTTACCCCCTATAGTAAGGGTGAAGAATACATTCTTGTTGGTATGTGCGTGTTCCAACAACCTTGAAGAGCATAGGAAGTTTCCCGATAGCCAGAGAGTAACAATATCCAAACCAAGGAGTGACGCAGAAGGAACCACAAAGCAGAGCTGGACGCTGTACGCCATGAACTTTGGGGCTTGCATATTAGGTCCTACTGAAGACTTGTGGACAAGCACTTGAACATAAGAGAATCTGAACTGCAAAACCGGTACTTCCTCCCGTATTCTTGGTGAATACTATTTCTTAAGAGCCTAACAAAACAAACTGAAATTCCTTAATCATCTGTCCTTTGTGGACATAGTACAAACATAATAATCGCCATTCTGACATTTGCTCACAGCTTCATTGAGCAAACCCCATATCGAACCAATTTGCATTAGATATTCGGGGCTTAAAGAAATGAAGGGGGTTTGAACTAAGCCACTCCTCTCATGAGGAATCCTGTGAGGAGAAATATATGCTTTGACAACTACCCTTGTACATTTCCCTAGTCCTTTCTTACAAACATCAGCCATTCTGCAGGGCCGCCTCACTCCTCCCTTGCAATGTTGCGGAACATGCAATTCATTCTCAATCTCATTTTTGAGTCTCATTCAAAAATAATCTGTATTGAGTTCTTCTGCCTTAGTTGGTTTCAGCGGCTATGGAACTCCCCAGATCCCTGCTAAAATCACAGAGACCCCTTTTCCATGGATCAATCGACGCGCGTCCTTGAGCACCTGCGCCACCTTGCATTTATTCACTATTTTGATGGCACATCTCTCGCTTCTGTCAAGCTGCCTGTATCCCTTTTCAATTGAAGCCTCCAAAGATTGCCGCTTGTTCTGGTACAACTGTTCACGGAATTTGTGTTCCAGATGTCCTTTTCTTGCTTAATTGCACCTGCTCTCCTCCCATGTTCCCCTCATGCCCCCCCCAGCCGATGAACATCTTCCTTTACACCTTGTTGACTTTTTGCAGTTTTCAGGGACTTTTTTGCACATTTTCAGACCTTTTTGCTGTCTTTGGACACCAACCTGCCTATCATTTTGAATATGTTGACTTTTTAATTTGTGTAATAAATACTTTTTCTAACATTGTTAGAGGGAGTTTGCCGTAACCATTAAATATTGCTTGCAATAGTGGGCAGAGAACCTTAGAGTATCCCCAAACCCTGCTAGTGGGTCAGGGGGTAGTAAAACAGATTTTTTAGAGAAGTGGGGTGAAAGAAAGTAAAGGGGCAGTAGAAAGTGGCTATGGTGGCCAGGTACCACATAGAAGAGCCTATGGAAAATGCCTTGAAATGCCCTGATTGCTAAACTGGGGTAGATCCAAACAGGCCACATTCTCCCTAGCAGGAAGTAAGAGACTATTACCTGCTGCTTTATTTATTTATTTTATTTATTTAGAAATTAGTATAGCGCACCCAACCCGGAGGCATCTGGATGACATGTGTCCCCAAACAATCATAGGGCCCATCAAGCTTTTGAAGTTTGGACTCCAAACATTTGATGTTACCTGGGTTCTACACTGTTGAAATATCTCTCAAAGGAACGTTGTGTGCTTCAAAAGTGAATTAAGGGGCGTTCTAGAAAGGCAATATATCATTGCACTGCTCACATTGTCATATTCATTGGGCAAGTTATGTGAACTGGCCCCAGTTCCCTGTGGGTAGATGCCCGAGTCTTATGTAAGCCTCTTGCTCACAGAAGCAGACAGGTATGGGAACGTGAGGGAGTGGTTCACTTCGGAAAACAAACGATGTCTTAAATCAAGAGGCCTTTTCAGTGACTGTGCCTTTTCCTGCCAATTCCGGTGCGTTCTGACTCGCTCAAGTGCAACACTAGCATACCTGGCAGGCACGGAACTGCACGAGCAGCCGATACAAAAGGCTTTAAGCTAGTGGCAACTACCAATTCTTCCCTGTGTCTGCACAGCCCGCCTGACAAGCAGCCATGTTCCATAAATATGCAGGCTAGGGGTATTGTCCAAGCTCCTGAGAAAGAAAGCTGGAGTTTCCCTGCAGCTTTGAGGTGCTGCACAAACTCGGAAAAGCCAAACATCCCAACAATCGCGAGCAAATGTATCTAAATAATAAAAGTGTTCTTTTCCACAAAAAAAAATTAATGTGGAGGGGAGGGGGTGGGGGGGTGTTTTGCTTTCTTCCTATAATATCAAGGTGTGTACCTTGGCAATATTTCGCTGGGTCTTGGTGGAGCCTTCCAATTAGCTGAACCCCCCTACATGGCCTTGATGACTGGACTCAGGGTCCAGTGTGAACAATGTCATGGAACGCTGTGCCTACTGCCAGACACGTCTTGTGCCACTTGTGCCACCCTTTCTTAAATCATAACAACATCGTGGTGCAAAGGTCAGAGAAAAAGGACGTGGATACTGTCTATGTGCTATGCTGGTTACATGCAGTGATAATGGCGGGTGGCTGCTATGTCTCCACTGCGAGACTCCGATGTGGTTAGCAGACTTCGAGTAACACTAGTCAAAAGATGTTGGACGACTCTACACCCTTATGCGCAAGACACTTTTATAAGTGAATGCCACTTTGGCGAGACATGTTTCAAGTATGTTCAAGGCTTTGGAAATTAGTGACTGATATGTAACCAATAGGGTAACTGGTTGGATACTGAGAAATTACTTTTGCTTGGGCGACTAGAACTGCATTACATCTCTTCTGCTATATATTTCTGTGCAAACATTGAACACCAGCCACGAAGTCCTTAGTAAAACAAAAAATCATATGCTATATAACTTTAATTGAAGGAAGAGAGACTCTATGCTGAGTTACATTTGTAATGAGACATCTTTATATTTGCCATTGAAATAGCAGCTTTGGCGTTCATCAGTGCAAAGGTGGAATGTAGGGGTGTGTGGCCAAGATGGCAACCATATTGGAGCAGAGCTTGTAAGCTCCCGTAACCAGTGCACAGGGACATACCCGTCCTACCCCACAACGTTGAGCAAGATCTGGTGTAACTCGGGGCTGGGATCCTGGCAACGCAAATGATGCGATTTGGGTGGGTGACTTGCCCCCTGTTGCGCTAGAAACGCTGATGTAGTCCGAGAAAGCTTGGCTGCCTGGGCCCAAAATGGCGGACGATGGTACAGCCGGGCGTTAGGGTGTGATTGCGACCCGCTTTCGGGAAGAATCACTGTGGAGAGAACGACAATAGACTGGGTCCACCCTTGCGAGTCTGGCCATTTAATCTGAGCGCTAATCGTTGCAGCTCAAAGCTGGGGATCTAAGTCCTGGACACGAGGCCTGTGGGCAAGCTTGCGAACCGACTGCAGTGCTTGGCGCAAGTATACCCAGCAGTGGCAAATCAGGGTGACTGGTGCTAACGGCGACATCGGAGTCAGCATGGCCACATTGATGTGCCCCTTCTAGGCATGGGATATACAGGAACCACCTACACACTTTGTGATAACTGGACAGCCTACATCCTCATTGGGGGAGACACAGGATTTGGACCAGGCAATCAGAAGTGTGCACTCCTCACATATATTTCCATAAGGACAGGAGTCCAACATTGGCTGCCGGGAGAAGCAAGAAAAAGGGCAAAATAGGGGATTTGGATTTCTTCACACCACACGGCTCGGAAAGCCGACAATCTAGTCAGGACGCCTCTAATCCAACATCACCCGTGGCGATGGCCACACTGAGCAGCATCGAGAAATCGATGTCACGCCTAGAGGGCAAATTCGATAGACTGAATGAAATGGTGGCCCAACTAGGATTCTAGGACTACGTTGTTGGAGCAAAAAAACTAGAGCTAAAGCAGCACTGGGCCCAGACGGTCCCAGCAGTGAAGAGGTTAGGAACAGAGGTGAAATCAGTGATTCAAGGGAACAAGGCCATAGAGAAGAGATTGGAGTATCTGGAAAATGTCATGAGGGCTAAGCCGATAAGAGTGACTGGTCTCCCAACAGGAGAGGAGGGAGACCATCCAATTTCCTTTGCTTCCACCCGGCTCCTGGAGATGTTGCCCATCAACACCGGAGATGACCCTATCTACATTGAAAGATGCTATAGAATTAAGATGCATGTCGCAGATAAACTTCTACTGTGGGACCAACACTACTTATTAGGCTCTCGGACGTCCGAGATAGGGACAGGATTTTGAAGGCTACAAGCAGCAAAAATGCCCCCAGAATATCAGCACCACAGAGTAATGCTCTTCCCAAGTGTTGCACCTGCAACGGAAAAGAGGAGAAAGAAAATGAACACCTTGAAAAGGTTATTTTTGGTGCGTGGTGTGAAAGCAGGCCTTTTGCGGCCTGCCAAGCTGCGATTCACCTCGAATGGCAAAGACTATATATTCCGGACACAGAGAGGTCAGAGGATCTTTTGAAGGCGGTACCTGCACCGGATACAGAGAATGGCTGAAGAGATGAGGGACTTTTCCTAGTACTAAATAAACGGGTCATGACTTGTTTTTTGATGAGTTGGTTGGGGGCTACGTTGGTAGGTGTTGAGGACTTTCCTGATACACCGGTGTTGGCCTGGGTCTCTGAAGTGTGAGTACTGGTTGGTTTCCAGTTATACGATTAGAGGATGCTTTGCGTTTGTATGATTGAAGATGTTCATGATATGATATGATATTTTATTTATATCACGATCGTACACAAATGTTTCAGAGCGCGACCAAGCAAAGGAGAGGAACAGCGCTGAGCAAAACATTGATCTTACTAGCCCCATGTCATTGAGAACGTGCAAGTGCATGGGAGAGGGGAACGTGAATGGGTGAGGAGGATAGAAAAGTTTGGAGAAAAGGCGAAAAACAGATCAATCATAATAAGTAAATAATAAAGACAACAAAGCATGGAAGTGCAGCAAGCAAGAGCAAATGCTGCGCGAAGGTGACAGACACGGTATGCCTGATAAGTGCTATTTCACACTGAGTAGAGAAGGACCTTGACGATTGCCCAAACATCTATACCAGAGAGGGCCTAGAGCATAGAGGGAATAGTCATTGGGCCTCATTCCGAGTTTGGCGCAAAGGGATACCGGGCACCGGTAAGGACACCGGTGCCGGTAATCCCTTTGCACCCTATTCCGAGTTCCCTTAGCGGGTTTGGGGCTTAAAGAGTTGGCAATAAGAGGGAGACACGAGAAGGGTGTCCCACGATGTAGTGGTGTGGTTTGTGAAGTTATGGTTGTGGTTAAAATGTATTTTTGTATTGAATTTATTGAAGAACGGGGTGTCATATTGAACATACATGACTTACAAAGTAGATAGTGGCAGAGCGCGGTGGCAGTAATAGGGTATGAGGTCTTTACATATGTTGTTTGTATTGTTTGATTGAGTTACATATACCAGCCGGTGAAGGGCTAAGAGTGAGAACATATATCAGGTAAAGGGACTTGAGGACATAACCACATTGGTGTACTTTGACAGCCTGGCGGCAGTATTTACACGTTTACAGTGACAGAGTGGTCCTGAGGCAGAATGCAGAAGAGATGGGTCAAGCTGTTGGTTTGAATAGAATGGTAAATGGGTTTGCTGGAAGATGGAGTTTCAGCTGCATTTTGAAGAGTTCCACTGAAGCGATGGCTTTGTTGGTTGGGGGTGAGGTTTGCAGTGGAGTCGGGAGAAATAGGGAGAAAGAGTGAATCAGGAGAAGGCACGGGGTAGAGGACTTATCGGTTGTGAAGATATCAGGAGCAGAGAGCTTAAGAGAGCGAGTAAAGTGAGAGGCAATCAGTGTGGTCCTGTGGGAAAGACCATGGATTTTAGATGAGGAGCATGCATTTAGGCAGGGAGCCATTTTGCATGGCGAGCCATCCAGAGTGGTGACAGTAGGTGAAGGTGGAGGAAGGATCTGAGCAGGTTGGATATGGTGTGTGTGTCACAAAGTTGAGGACTTTGTTGAGATAAGAAAAAGAGTAGTGGGTTAGACCCACATGTCGTCTCATGCAGAAGTTCACTTTGCTGACCAGAAGAGTAGAGACGTATGTTTTAGTTGAATAGTGTGTGAGGTGTGGGCAGATTTCTTGAATGCTTGGGAAGTCGCGTCTACCTGCAGTGGAAGTGGCCGTGATGAACTGGAGTTTCAGGATGCCATCAAAGAGAACCCGAAAGTTGCAAGCCTTTGGTGAGTAGGTCAGGGGTTAAGAGAAGGCAGAAGGGAGAGTAGGGTTGGCATTAGATGAAGGGAGAACAATGATTTCTGTCTTTGAGGAGTTCAGCATGATCATAGCATATGGCCATCCAGTGGTAGATGGCGGTTAGGCAGTTGGTTAATCATTCACAGATTGTACGGTTAAGAAAGGGAAGGAGAGAATGATCTTAGTATAGTCAGCATATAGTCGCTAGATTAAGACATAGGCAAAGGAGTGAATGAGTTTGTCGAGGAAGAAGGTGTATTGGATGAAAAGAAGTGGGTCCATGGCTGATTTTTGTGGAATGTCAACTGGAAGGGGAGTCCAGGAGGTGGTTGCTGAGTACCAAGCGATGGGGAAGGAATGGGCCAGTGAAAGGAGAACACCCAATCAGGTTAAATATTTAAATGGCAAGGAGGGGAATAGTTTGAAGGGGGGGGGGGTGAGCCACAGTTTCAAATGCGGCCTACAGGTCTAGAAGGATGAGAATGGAGGAGAGACAGAGTGGTTGGTAGTGTTAATAGAATTGGCAAAGAGGATGCAAGCAGTCTCAGAGGAGTGTTTGGATCAGAATCGAGATGGGACAGAGCCAGGAAGTGAGAGTACTGTTGGGTAGCTGACTATACAGTTCAAGTCAACTTTCTGCAGGATTTTAGGGTATTAGAAAGGGGAGAGACATATTTGTAGAATGAGAGCTTGTCGGGGTCAGCACTTTGTTTCTTCAGGAGAGGTATGACAGTGTCTGTTTTATAACAGGCTCTGAGGATTCCAGTTGAGAGATAGAGAGAAGGATGTGCCCCTATCCCACCGGGCCACAGTGTGGACACCCAGACCGAGACTGCATTGATTGCAGTAGCCAGGAAACACCACCAATATGGCTGACAGCGTTTCTCGTTCTGCCTGTTCCCCTTTCCCTGCCTGGAGAAGCACACTGGAGGAAGCAGCACTCTGATTGGCTGCCTGATGCAACAAATCGGCGGTGCCATTGGAGCCGGGAGGCGACGCCAATCCTACACCAAGGGTCCCAAGCAAGGGTCCTGTCTTTCCCTGTCTTACCGGGATGCCGGTCCAACCCCATCTATACTACCGTGATCCTGTTTCCTCTACCATGTCGCAGGTACTTTATAACATAACACATGTCCTTTCCACTCCTACCACCAATATGGCTGACAGCGTTTCTCGTTCTGCCTGACCCCCTTTCCCTGCCTGAAGAAGCACACTGGAGGAAGCAGCACTCTGATTGGCTGCCTGATGCAACAAAACGGCGGTGCCATTGGAGCCGGGAGGCGACGCCGATCCTACACCAAGGGTCCCAAGCAAGGGTCCTGTCTTTCCCTGTCTTACCGGGATGCCGGTCCAACCCCATCTATACTACCGTGATCCTGTTTCCGCTACCATGTCGTAGGTACTTTATAACGTAACACGTGTCCTTTCCACTCCTTTCATACGAGTACCCAGCTATTCGTTACCAGGGTTACTTACAACCTGCCCTCCGATACATTACCACTGACCATTATTGCCTCGTTGTGTGTAATCCATATTATCTTCATTCTGTAATATCTTCAATGTAATATTAGGAATCCCGCCTCAGCCGGGCCCTGTCTCATGATGTAGTAGCGTGTGCTCCCTTACTGTCTTATGTGCACCCACTTATTAGCCTGCATGTTGCGTGATGTCCCCTACCCCTCAATCGCCTCTATGTGGTGCATATGTCTCCCTCACCCCCCTGTTTTCCTGCATGTGATGCGTGAATCTCCCCCCACCCCTTGGTCGTCTGTTAGTAGTGCAAATCCACCCCCCATCACCAGTATGTGGTACGTATGCCTCCCCAACCACCCTTTGCCTGCATGTGATGTGTGAATCTCCCCCCACTCTCCTTGGTTGTCTGTGAGTAGTGCAAGTCTCCCCCTCGGTCGTATGCTTGTAGTGCAAGTGTCTCCCCCACCCCATCGGTCGCTTCTATGTGGTGTGTATGTCTCCCCCACCCCCTGTTTGCCTGCATGTGATGTATGAATCTCCCCCCACCCTATTGGTCATCTGTTAGTAGTGCAAATACCCCCCCAGTCGCCTGCTTCTAGTGCAAGTCTCCCCCCCGCACCCCCTCGGTCACCTGTATGTGGTGTGTATGTCTCCCCCTCCCCCCTGCTTGAGTTCATGTGGTGTGTGAATCTCCCCCCACCCCCTTGGTCATCTGTTAGTAGTGCAAATACCCCCCCCCAGTCGCCTGCTTCTAGTGCAAGTCTCCCCCCCACCCCCTCGGTCACCTGTATGTGGTGTGTATGTATGTCTCCCCCACCCCCCTGCTTGCGTGCCTGTGGTGTGTGAATCCCTCCAACCCCCTTGGTTGGAGGGATTCTGTTAGTAGTGCAAGTCTTCCCCCACCCCTTCGGTCGTCTGTATGTGGTGCGTATGTCTCCCACACACCCCTGTTTTTCCTGCATGTGGTGTGTGAAGCTTCCCCCACACCCTTGGTCACCTGTTGGCTACAATATTTGTTTTCAAGCATGCACATGATACTGGATCTGACCTTTATGTCTGGTATGCGCCACCGCCCTCAACATAGGATTAGGCTGCCTATCTGGGCCACCCACACTCTTGGTGCTAATTATTGCTGCCACCTTTCAAGAGGGATCTGGCCTCCATGCCTCCACCACTGGCTTGTCTTTTGTACCAAGGTGACACCTCCCTCAACACAGGGCTAGGCTGCCTGCCTGTGCCACCTACTCTGACTCTTGCATTACTTGCTGCCGCCAACTTCAAGATAGGGCCGGCCATCGTGTCTATGCCACCGGTCTGACATTATGCACTGGATATGCCGCTGCCCGCAACATAGGGTTAGGCTGCTATCTGTGCCACCTACACTGACTCTTGCTTTACCGGATGCCACCCTTCAAGATAGGGCTGGTCATCTTGTTCAATGTCACCGGATTTGACTATATGCAATGTTTGTGCCGCTGCCCTGCAAGATGGGGGTTAGGCTACATGTACATGTACCTCATAAGCACTTATGTAACTAAAGTAAGCCTTCTTAACAGCGCTGCGATGCCCGAGGACAGTTGTGCACTTTACAAATGTGAATAAATAAATAAATACATACATAAATAAATAAATAAATAAATAAATAAATAAATAAATAAATAAATACAAAGAGGTTGAGTAAGGCAGGGAGGTGAACATTCCTTAAGAATTTGTGGTGCAATGGGGTCAGCTGGAGGGCAGTGTGGATTGTAAAAACACAGGAAGGGTAGATGTTTAGTGGGAGAGGTAGATGAGAAGTGAGATCAAGAGGAGAATATGGGAAGATGGGAAGGATAGGAGTGAGGGAGCTATAGGAGAGATAGAACAGGGGCCAGGATATCTCCTAATTTTGTGATTTTAGTGGAGAAGTAGGAGGAAATGGCATCGCCAGAGAGAATAGAAAACAAAGTTATTCTTGGGGGTGGAGGCTCGGCCCAGTGGCTCCTGGATAGTTTGCATGAGTGTGAGCAGAGACTAAAAAGAAGATTCATAGAGTATGAGGTCTGGTCCTGGCTGTGATTGGATCTGTGTTCAGGACCTTTAGAGAGTCCTTGTAGACTAGACAGTGAGGAGATGGGGGATCATTATTTGCACCTGTGGCGCATACCGTCATGCATGGTTGTCCTCTGCATCTCCATTTCTTTGGGGCTCTTTTTGAGGACATGGGCAGGAGTGGGTATTGATGTAGGTGGGGCAGTGAGCATTGAAAGGGGTGGCCATGCAGAATTGAATTCAGTAAAGGAGATGTCAGTTGTGGAGGCAAGTGGAAGAGAGGTACTTAGAATGGAGCAAGGTGTTCTCATGGTTCAGGTAGGGGATAGATGAGGGAGGGGGAGGATGAGTGGGAGAGGAATAGAGATGGTGAATTGAATGAGAAAGTGGTCAGAAGGGGAGATGAAGGGGTCACTTGTGGAAGCAGAGGAGGCCATGGTGGAAGAAATGAATATGACGTTGAGAGAGGTTCATTGGATGTAGGTTCAAAGGTTAAGTAGGTTGACTCATAAATTGTCGGAAACAGTGGGGTCAAGTTGGAGCTTTTGTGCCTTAGACACATTGGAGAGGTTGAGGTTGCCCATTATGATGGCACAGACCTCAGCTGCTAGTGTTTTCAATAAGATGTCAAGATCAGAGAAGAGACCGAGTGTGCGTGGTAAGCGTCAGATGAGGATTATAGAAAGAGGATTGGGGGGAGGAATTGGACTGAGGTGTGCTTAAAGGAGGAGGGAGGGACATCAGAGAGGGGGCAGAGTGCCAATTGTGTGTCCTTGCTGAAAAAAAGGGATATAAGGGTCTATTATTATGCAACCCCTTAAGTGCCAAGGACGAGGTATCTCGTCTTTGGGATTACCTCCCCAGTGCCAAAGACGAGATAGCTCATCCTTGGCACTTTAGGGGTTAATGGAGGAGAAAATGTTAGAAGGCTTTGAATGGTGAAATACCAAAATCACCAAAAACGGCCTTGGCACTGGGGGGGACAACCCATGGCAGTTAAAATTAAGGTATGGGGGTTAGAGGTTGGTTGCAAAACCAGACTTCACATGTAGGTGTGTTAAACTGTTGAACAGCACAGGTTAATTCTAGTAGTTCACCTAACTACATGTTTGTTTTACATTGTAGTTCGATATTATCGGGACACTTTTCCATCAAACCATTTTTCCATTTAATCACATAAATGCATAATTAAAGTTTGCAAAACATTGTTAACTGGTAAACACGATTCAGTGTTATTTTAGGGGAAACAAGGAAAATAAGAAATGTTGGTGTCAACTGTATGAATCCACGAAAGAAGGAGGCTTTCGAGAGGAGGATTTCCATCTGACCACTGGATGACCAGCTTTTCTACTCCCGCATGTTGGCCTCCTCTGAGCGCTGAGGCGTGTGTTTTTGCCTCGTCTCTCATTTGCATCTGACAAACACCTGACACATAGGTTCTAACACCCATTTTAGAGGTGTGTCATGTGTGTGTGTGTGTATCTGTGTACAACTTTCATTTGGCAGTCCTGCATCGCAACAGCATCAGCTCAGCCTTTCATTCTTAAAACACTGATCAAATATGCACTAACGTACCATGTATTAATATCTTCTCTTCTTCTCTCCATTTATTCCAACCCGATTCGTAAAGATCACTTCACTGAACCACTTTGCTACTGTTGTTGCATAATGCATGTGCTTCAGAATCCTGGGGCGATCTATCAGTGGAGGAGTCTCTGCCCTACGATACTCTAGAAACCTCACACTCAAATGAGTCTTCCCTCCGATTCCACAGAGGGATGTAAAGGTACAAGTTCAAGCTCTTGTATAGGCTGCTGGCCGCATACAGGTCTGATGCACAGCAGATCTGGATCACCTTATGCCACGTTGTCAGCAAAATCTGGCTACAAGTGAACTGGCCCTATCAATGCCAAATGTGCAATATTATAAGTGGCCATTTAGCTACTGCCTTACCTGGCAATCCCCCATTTTCCATGAATCACCCTGGCTGTGAGATACCATAATACTGTCTTACCTTTGCATAGCAGGAAGGATTATCAGTGGAATTTTAGCCACACTTGTTCCACCTTCATCTTTTACCACACTTCTTTTCCTGATCCCACAGCAAGGCTGGATAATCCATACGTAGGAATAGAGATTTTTGGGATTATCGATACATAAAAAAGTCAGAACCTTGTGATGTGCGGATGAGCAAAGCTTTATTTGGAGAAAGAGGGTAAACAGATGAACGCAGTGCTTCCTGGATGGGTCAGGCCATCTTTTGGTTAATTTTGTTTGGCATATAATAGTACTACCTGACCTGGAGCAAGACAACCACGCCTTTCACTATTGGAGAAATTGGAGACTATTTTGGGGTGATCTAGATGAAGTGCTGGAAGCTATTTTTTTGTTACCCATATGATCATTCTTTTGGAGATGACGTGAGGACTAATCGCCAGCAGGTCATCTTTCCAGGGCAGATTCAATGATGGACTCTCAATGAGGGAAGCCAAGGTGTGGCAGTGGTTTGCTAAACACTTTGAATCAGAAAAAGGGATGAGTAGCGGTATGGGAGAATTTAGATATGGTACCTGCTATAATGAGAATGTTAATTTACATCTACGGAAATAAAGCATTATTGGAGGCAGCAATACCACCATATAAGATCAGTGCCTCAAACCCCACACTTAAAACTGGAGTTGGCCTTCTCCGAGACATTGTAAAGAAACCTTGTCCTCTCAATTCTAAACTCCAGAGGGGACTTTATAGAGAATATCTTTTGCATCTTGATATAGTGACAAAGTGAACCAGGCAGCTATGTAGGTTTTAGCTCCAAATGATCTACATTAGATATTTGGATGCCTTTCTATTATAAGTATAGATAGGGAGACCCGACAGTACAATGGAGTCATGGATTATCATGTTTCTAGTCCTTTTCTTTTGAAAGGCATTGCAAACGTTTACGGTCAATTGATGGGATGCAAGACAATGACTCACAGAGGCATTCATTTGGTAGGTGGCATTTCACTGCAGGAAACACAGTATTGAGTAATATGGAGTCGTACGGTCACCCTACATATGGCACAACAAATATTGAGATTCAGAGATATGCAGAATTTTATTCCATTTTGGTAAGTAATACATTTCGAAACCTCTAAGCATTGCTGTAGGTATCCATTGATTGTAACAAAGATTTTTTATTCAAGGTATTTTTACTGAAATTTCTTTACAGACAAAATACCGCATTTCTTTTTAAATATATATTTATATGGGTCTGGCGTAAGGGGTTAAACAGGTGGGCAGGAGTTAAACACATGAGGACACGGGAGGATTTGGGGGAGAGCTCACCAAAATAATCTTCGATAAAATCACATAGACCATTGTATGCGCATAAAGATTCATTTATTAAATTGGAATTTAGAACAAAAAGTCCAAAAGACCAGTTAGCAAATTAGCAATGACACAAGAAATCAACAATTGGAGTTCACAGACACATTTTGAACAATTTAAACATTGAAAAGGCAAATCTCCTGCTGCATATATGTATGGCAATAACTAAAGAAATACATTTAGCTGAAGGTTCTTTTCCTTTATAAGTCAAGAATAAAAGCAATTGTATTACAGGATTATCCTGTCTCCAAATTGTAGACAATTTTACACACTCCATTCCTTTTTTTGTAACTAAGTAATTGGTGTAATTTGGTAATGGGAGCTCTGTCTCCAATGGTAGGATGGGCACTTGGGGAGTTTAAGGGAGCTCTATGGAAGTACACTTCAGTTATTAGGGCTGTCACCACTAATAACTCTAGTTTTTAAGACCCGCAAACATTCGGGGGCATCTGAGGCTGTAGGAGAAAATCCCTGAAGTTTGCATTTACCATAAAGTACTCGTATCTTTGAATCTCCTTCACTAAAATACTCTCCCAGTATTCAAGGCTCTTACACTAAAGTGTCCCAGTGTTTTAAGGTGAACTTCTCCGGTACCCGGGGTCTTATGAGAACCTACTCTGGTGTCAGGGACTCTTATAGTGAAGAATTCCTTATGTGGGGTTTTTATGGTTAAGTGTGTATCTGGGGCACTCATGGTAAAACTCCCCAGTTTTCTTACCCTAAAGTACCTAGAATATGTGGTTCTTACAATGACATATTCCATCATCTGATCGAAGCGTCTTAGTAAATTAGTCCTACCTTGGTTTCACTCTTGGTGAAGTGCTATGGTATTGTTGTCTTATTTACACTAGTACTTCCTTAATTGGGGGACTCTTAATGAAGAAGATTGCATTGAGAACATTTTATGATCAGTCTTCTTTACAATAGGCATTGTTATTGGATCGCTCTACTATGCTAAATATTAGAAGTGTAATACCTGGGTGTTTCAGTGAAGTAACCGAGTATAATTGGCCATATTAGTAAAACAACTTGCTTTTCACGTTTCTTGGGCTAATTTGGTTTACCTTATTTGTGTATTAGTCTGTTTTGGGGAGGAACCGGGGACATTGCGAATGCATGTATACAACTTCAGTATCTGAGTCTGTTTTGGTAATGTTCTAGGTGTGCTGGGATATTTTGCTGTAGTTTAATATTGGGGTTACTTTTAGATAGGCATTGTGGGGTCTGCACCAGTGGAATCTCTGTGAAATTAAAGGATTTTTATGGATTACCAGAAGGCTCGGCCCCCTCTTTTAGCCTCCATTGAGGACGAAGCGGACCTTGACTGGGAACCACCAGACATTGAAGCCATTCCGGAGGAATATCGGGACTGTGATTGTGAGCCTGACTGGGATGTCCCTCCAGAAGAGAATCTGGCTTGAGAGCTCGACATCCCAGAGGAGGACTTGGAGACCTCCATCGATGAGTTTGCAGACATGGACATGGATTGCCCAACTTCCATCACCATAGCCTCAGACGATGATGAGCTGGACTGCGACGCGTCCATTACCAAAGCACCCCCAGAAGACTTGGCCTGGGCAACACCGGCTGAGTACGACTTAGACTGTGAGCCACCAAAGGAGACAACGCCAGAAGAAAATTTGGATTGTGACTCTTCCAGTGAAACCGACCCAGACTGGGACGCCGACATGGACTCGCTCACAGACAGGGAAGATGACATTGATGCCTCTCCGGCAGAGGACTCCTGTGAGTTCTCAATTGACACGCCTCCCCTGCAAGAAAAACACATGTACACCACTTGTTAGATCACTTTGTAGAATACAAACTCCCTTGAGACCCAACCAATCACAAACCTCCTTCACTTATAGTTGACTTGTGACTCTGTTCTCTATACATTGTTCCTAATATTGTGTGTTATACATCATCAGAAATAATAAAAATAAAGCAATAATGTAATGTTATTGGGGATCATTCGTAGTGCCATTCCCATTTAGCCTGTGCAGTCCTTCTCAAAATGTGCAATTTTGACATCACTGCTGGATATGTCTTACTTTTAGCAGCAGGAAAAAGAATTTCCTCTGAATTTTATTAGCTCCTTATCCTCTTTGTCACACCAGCCCTTACTTTAATGTGGTGTGCCCACATTACAAGATAGGCAGCCCCTCACTTTAGCTAAACACAAATTCAACTGAAGCCTGTGTACTGAAAGCCATGGCAGGCCACCTCGCCCACAGTTACTCCTGGCTTTTGGCTGTCTCACAATTTATCTCATGAATATTTATGAGGGGTATGCTGAAAACCCAACATGGATCCAACCCTCGAGGCCGGGAGTTGGACAACCCTGCACTAGAGAGACACCCAACAGGCCGCTGGCATTGCCATACTCTTAATTCATAGCAGAAGCTGCAGATGCACATATGAGCCATGTAAGTAAAATGTTTCTCAAGGCAGAGCACACAGCAGCTCCTGGGTCTCTGCTGAGCTTGGTCCTGGTGTGTTTGCAAATGTCTGTAAAATCCTTACCTTGATGTCATCTCTGGCCTTTCAAAAGAGTTTCAAGCTTCAGGGAGGTAATGCTGTGCTAGCAATAGTGCCCCAGGCACTATGATGGGTTGAGCAGAAGGGCTATGTGTCTTGGAGTGCAGGAGGACAGCGGGCAGGTCTGCAACTCTAGGAGTATCCTGATTGTGCTAATATAACATGCATTCCAGTGCCTGGACCACCTCTGCTGCCACTAGAGACTTCCGGAACAGATGGTCAGGGAGGATCATCAGGGCTTGTCCCATACCGCAAGCCATGGCTGGTGGATGTAGCACTGTCTGAACAGCATTCAAACAGACCTCATTATGAGTTCAGCAGTGTTTTTTGGCAGTAATGGAATTTCCACCGCTTTTATTGTACCAACCAATTCCAAGTTTGACCTTGAAGTGAAGGATTTACTTCCAATATGATGGAGATAAATCCTCAATTTTAGGCACAGAAATTGGTGGATTTACTGCGTGGTTTTATCAATAAGGGTATATCCACCAAAAAAAACATGACCCCCCCCCACTCCAGTTAACTGGGGGCCGAGAGGGACCTGATTCGTTGGAGTTCTGGCAATGTATAATTTCCTAACACCCTGAAAGACATGTGTTTGGAGGCAAGGTCTTAGTTATGGGGTCTCCTACGTTGCAGTTGAGCATGCATCCCCTTCTGATGTTGAAGCACTGAGCATCTCTGCTTGCTCTTCCAATATTTGCAGTGTGTTCAGGTGTGCAGATTTGCTTGCCTGTGATTAAGGTGAGTGCGCTTTACTCAGCTGTGCTCGCTTGTCTAATTTCTTGTTGTACTTGCTCTCTCATGATACATAAGGGGGCATTGAGATTTGAATCCCGTACGCCACCTCTGACAGCCTTTGTGTGGGTGGCGACCCACTTACAAAATGCACAATGAGGGCCATCGGGCTTGTGTTATCGGGGTGCTCTGGGGATCCCTCTCCCTTTTCAGTATTTTAGCAGAGCTGGGGGTGCAAAGTCTCTGGGACTGGCTACCTTTAGGCTATGCTACTAGGTATCTCCAGCCCCACCTAGTAAAGCAGGCTGGCTTGCAGCTCATTATTTAATATCTTCGCTTGGCCCAGCTGATTTGATTTTTCTCGGTTTAGGTCTCCAGCTCCTTAGAATGCCATCTTGGGGGGACCCAAGGTTGCTTTATCTCTCCATCTGCCATTGTTCTAATAATAGACAATGAATGCCTTTGGCGAAACAACCCGTAATGCACCCATTCATGTTGGTTCTGTGCAGCCAGGTGGGTGCGGGCCTGCTCCGTGCTTGGGTGCGAGTTTGCCTGAGAATACCAGGTGCTGGATGCTTTGAAGTAGAAAAGAGTTCTCAGCATACTGTCTCTGATTTTGTCATTGTGTCCCCTATTTTTTTGTGATGAGGGTGACTTCCTTCCCAGGGAGATTAAGGGAACTTTTTTTTGCAGTCCCGCCATTAGCTTCATCTGGTAAAAACGGGTTTGCAGGTCTTGGTTTGGTGCCTGGGAGGGTTTTCTTGCACGATTGCTGACAGAAGACAGTGTTACATGGCGCTATCACTATGATATGTGTGTGGTTATGTGGTTTTCAGGGCTCCTGTGCTTTCAGAAGAGTCTCCAATGGGGTTCCACTGCTGGAATAATGATCTTTCTAAGAAATCTACAAGAAGACCTTTTCATTTTCCCAGTTTCTCATGTTCAGACCGCCTCCTTTGAGTTGCTGGGTTTAGACTGGATGTATACTGCTTCTTGGTAAAGCCAAACCTTCAACCCAGTGCCAGGTTTTCCTCCAGGATCATTGGCCTTCTAGCAGGAAGGGTTTGGGGATGCCTATCGACACCTTGTTTGGAGTGAGGCATTGGATACAAGATAGCTCTTGTATTAATCAGTGAGATCCATTACATTATCCCTGGGCCAGCAGGATAGTACAGGGGCAAAGCGTTTGACTTGGAAGCAAGACAATGCAGAGCAACACCGGTATGCATAACCTGCGCTTTGCGCTTAGAGACTGGTCTATTGTATTAAGTGTGTTATAAAAGATTAAGTAATGAATCCTTACAGGGGTTGCCAAGAACTTTCCTAGCCACCTAATTTACTCAGATCAGGAGCCTCAAGAAGTAATTGTTGTTTGTCAGTTTGTATATATATTGTATGAAATAATATTGTAATTTTCTGAAATAAGCTTGAATTGACTTGAGTAAATCCGCACAACATCTTTTCTGCTATTAATTAGATGCGTTGTTCAATATTAATGTCGATAGGCAGTTGTTCTCTCTCACTCTCTTCTCTTAGTAATTAGATATTGGGAAGCAAACTTATTGCTTTGAGGTCTTTCCGTAGCCCTTTTCTGGTATACCATGCATTATATGGGTGGTCTTCAAACTGGGGGGGCTGGCCCTAACTGGGGAGTGCTGGAAGATATTATGAGTTTGGGGGGCAAAACTTCATGAATTCATTCATTCATTCATTCATTTTGTCATTTATCATAGCGCCTTTCACCATAATTATGGTCTCAACATGCTGTTGGTTGAACACTCTTGGATGGACAAAGCTCTTCTAAAAGTGATTACGGTGAATACTTTCAATAGGAAAAGTAAGCTGTTCTGGCATTTGGGTGTAGGGGGCTCATTAGAAATAGGTTTGGACACCACTGCATTTGATGCCTCTTTTCATTTGGCAGTGTGGTAGTGGCAGATTTCAATATTGAAATCCAGTCTACGGAGGTGGGTAGGTGAGCTTGTCATGCAATGAGTCCGGCTTGGATGCTTCCTGGAAGGGGCATGTTTTTCTATTCAGGCCACGTGTCATCGAGCTGGAGTTCAGTTTCACCGTGGGCTTTCCTCTTCAAGTCCACTGGTGGACGTGTACTCCCGATTCCCTCCGGTCCATGTGTGACCTGCCGTCACGTGTTCCGGTTCCAGTGGGGCATTTCCCCTTCCTCATCTCTGCAGGTAGGGGACTGAGTGCTGTTGAGTTGGGTTACAATAATACTTTGCATCAGCCGGCTGGAGACTACAGTCTGTGTCGTGCTGAGTGTGCTTGGTTTCTTGTTGTTTGTAGGGTGCTCCTCCTAACACTCCTGTTCCGGCCACTCCCTGTGTCTGGTTTCAGTTTACCGGCAATCATTTCTCCCGGGGTGTAGCCTCAATCCATGTGCAGGGACTGTGGCTTGTGACTCTGAGTTTGCTTCTCTTTGTTTTTCACTCATTAATGTGGGGAGAGGGTTACTACAAGAGAGAACATTTGAAGGAAGCGCTTCTCCATTCGTGTAGTGGGTGAGAGGTTTCCATCCACTGGAGAGTAGAGTACACGTGGTCTGCTAAAGTCTGACGTTCCACCAGAGAATGTATTCCTCCTGAGTCTTCCTCTGGCTTTTCAGATTGACCTTATTGTCCTGGTCTGGGAGGCCTAACAGAGTTACTTTAAGAAATAAATAAAGAATAAACCCTAAATAAGCAAATTGCTGCAATCACAAAGACAAGTGATTTCCTTTATAGAAAAATCAGTCATCTTCTGCCCTATGTAACCTTTACTCATGTAGTAATGGTAACTAATTCATGTGTTTCCCCTAGACTGGACAACAACAAAAGTATTTGCCTGGGACTGCCAAACATCACGATCACCAGACACAGGGCATTCATAAAATGTCAGCTAGATCCTTGACGATACTCAAGAAATTTGATCACGTGTCTCCGGCACTACAGAGACTGCACTGGTAACCAATACAAATGCAAATCATGTTCAAATGTCCTTGCATTGCCTTCAAAAGCTTGAAATCCCCCATAGACGTGGCAATGAAGGGTCTCTTCCCCCTAAACGCATCAAGTCCGCTGGATCTGACACATTATCAGAACTGCCCTCGTATATGTTATTCATAGCAACTAGGGTGGTAGTAGGGCTTTATCCATTGGATTCTTTCAGTTTTCCAAATGGTTGGAAGAACGGGTTCCAAGAGGTAGGTTTCATTCATTTGAGTGTCGTAAGATATCTATAGCCGGTAAAATAGCTATGTGGGTTGAGCGCTCACTGCTGTGATGTGTGTGTGATCTGTAAGTGTTCGGATCTTGGTAAGGACAACACAGCCTTTCATCCTTCTGAGGTCGATAAATGAATACCAAGACAGGTTGGGTGATATTGTATGTATATTTGTTCTATATAAAGCGCTTAAGCATAAGTGCTATATAATAACACATCATTTTCATTTGGCCTTGGACGTTTGCTTGCATTTACAGTAGTATGGTCCTATACACACTTATATTAACGATACATATGGTGACTAATTATTGTATTACAGTGATATTGTAACCATATTTTAGATAGTGTACCTAGGAACAATGCTACGTGATGCCACTTCCTTTTTTGTCAAAGGGTGAAAGGTTGTGTTCCATTGCTTCCCGTGATGTCATTTCGGGGTGGGGTTCAAATGACATCACTTCTGGTGATGTCATCAGAGATCAAGGGTCGTGTGACATCACTTCCGCTACCCCAAGCATTTTGGTGAAATGACGTCCCTGGCAGAACACCCAACTAGGCTGAGAGAAGGTGAATATTTTTCAAATAATGGATTTGAATGGGGTGGAGGGTTTCAGTGAGGCTGGGTCCCTTTTTGGGTGTAATGTTTCCTTGATGTGTGAACATTGGTGACACCTTTCCTGAGCCGGCTAACATGTAATCCTGCCAAGCGGCAATCGTGGTAATCTGATGTGAGCTGATTTAAGAAGATTTTCATTGAAAAAACTTCACCTCAGTTTCAAATCTCAGTTTCAAATCTCAAAGTGAGCAAACATTGGATTGAATGAGAGCGGCTATGAACATTTATAAATTATTATGTGTAAGTGAGAAAATGGAACACAAGAAAGACATGCCCTTCCACTCAAAACGTATTGGGCCTCATTACGGGTTCGGCGGTGTGGCCAAAAACAGTGGTAATGCAGTGTTAAAATAGTTACCACTGCATCGCCTCCACATTACCACACCACTGAACTACGTGTTTGGAGGTTAAGCAGAGGACAAACCTCCAGCAGAATGCTGGAGGTAATTCCTTGCTTTACAACCAAAGAAATTCCAAATCGGCAGAATTACCGCCATTGGTAATTCTGCCAAAATCCCCATGGAGTCCATGGACTCCTATAAATGGGGACTGACACTGCCTACCACCACCTGTAATCCAGCAGTAATCCCGCCAGACCAAGTGGTGGTAACAGTGAATCCGTTTGGTGGTATCTCATTGGATTTACCACCCATTGGGCCTCATTCCGAGATTGGAGGTAGTCATGGCGCTATTTGCACCATGATTGCCTCCAATAACGGTACTGGCACTGGTCTCGTTCAATGGGGACTTACCGGTATAGACTGACCTTTGCAGGTCGGGTAAGTCCCCATTGAAAAAAACATTCCCCATTCCCATTTGAGCCCCCATAGGGCTCAATGGGAAGGGGGAAGTAGCTAATAACGGTACCTTATTGGCTCTGATTTCCCTTAACGGGTCCCGTCTATAACGCCTGGCCAGACCAGGCATTAAAGGAGGGAGCCGCTAAGGGAACTCGTAGTAGGGCGGTAAGGGATTACCGGCACCGGTCTCCTTACAGGTGCCCGGTATCCCTTACCGCCCCACTCGGAATGAGGCCCATTGTTTTGAATTAAGTCTTTTAACTGTTAGCTGAGGTTTGGGGAGAAGAAGCAATGTGCATAAACCCGTAATTAGCCTTAATATTCCCTGTAACCCTGCGCATGTTCTTACCCTTCTTCGTCTAGCAGGCGGCGGTACGTCTCAATCTCCATTTCCAGTCGCACTTTGATGTCGAGGAGCTGCTGGTACTCAGACCGCTGGCGCTCCATGTCGCCCCGCACCTGCCCCAGCTGTTCCTCTGTGGTGGAGATGATCAGCTGGATCTGCATCAGCTGCACCCCATAGCGGTTTTCTGTCTCAATCAATGAGTCTTCGATGGATTTTTTCTGGGAGTCGATAAAAGACCCATGTTAGCCAGTGACGTGCATATGGATAGATTGCATAGCATACAAAATGGAAAATAGAGGGAAAAGACCAACACAAGCAAAACCAACAATGTTTGTGTACACCCTGATGGCCCTCCCACATAAACAAATTAACCAAAAGGTGTAAGGACCCAATGGCAGTGCGGTGACACTGAGAAGTAGGGCTGTGTGAATGAGTTTGGTTTGACTTCACAGAAAATTTATATCAAATTAAATTAAAAATTAAGAAAAAATACAACTATTTTGACGAACAGGAAAATTGGGGTTAATTTACTGGCAGATTTGGTTCTGTTTTTCAGAATTAGAGACTGATTCTCAATTATTGCAAATTATTTAACAAGACAAAAATTGGCCTCATTATAAATTTGCCTGTCTGGAATTAAAGTGCTGATAATAAGATCGACCAGCTAGAGGTATATCAGGCAGCCCAGTGGCAAAAAAAAAAACAGCCCGGTTTATCGGTACTACTATTATCAGTGCCGGTAATACAGACATTCCCTCTAAGGAGTCCTACGGACTCCATGTAATGGGGAATTCATTATGGTTGCCATCACATTTAATCTGCTGATAATACCGGCAGATCAGGTAATGGAAATACTGTTTGCCGGTTTTCCTGGTGGTATTGCCACCAGGACACCGGCAAACATGGAATGAGGCTGAATCACTATTCTAAGCCAATAACTGAATGTTTTTTAAAATTTAAATTCTTTTTTCTAAGAAATGCTGATTTGAGCAAATTGGCTAAAAAGCAGATTTTCACCAAATTGGTTTCTAATTTTTAAAAACCCTCTTTTTTGATGAGGATGGTGATTGTGTGCTGGAAAGCACGTGAATAACACTATATGGGCCTCATTACGAGGTAGGTGGTAAGGGATTCCCGGCACCGGTAAGGGCACCGGTGCTGGTAATCCCTTACTGCCCTACTACGAGGTCCCTTATCAGGTCCCTCCGCCAAATGCCTGGTTTTACCAGGCGTTAAGGAAGGGACCTGCTAAGGGACTTCTGAGCTAATAACGGTACCGTTATTAGCTCCTTCCCCATTCCCATTGAGCCCTATGGGGGCTCAAATGGGAATGGGGAGTGGTTCCCGGGATGGGAACTTACCGGGTCCACCAAGGTTGGAATGACCAGGTAAGTCCCTATTCCGGGAACACGGACCGGAATACGGTAAGGGGGTAGCCATGGCGCTAATAGAGCCATGTTTTACTGCGTACCGTGTAATGAGGCCCTATGTCTGCTAAGTGAATTTCATGATTAAAACGTACAAATGAACTTGTGGGTGAATATAATTTGCCCATCACTAATGCATAGTCTGTGGGACGAGAAACATCAGGGCAGGTTAAGGGCAGCACTACTGCCCAATTTCTATTGTGTACATTGGCCTACTTGTTTTCTGAAATGCTGCAATTCAGAAGGTGCTGTCATGTGAAATAGTCCAGTTTCAGCAGCATTATCTTTTGGGTGGATAAGGCAAGCAACTGAACTCCCTGTGTTTCTGCTTGCAATCTCTATTGTCTACACTGCAATCGCTGTGATTTCACTGACCATCGGTTTGCAACCTGCAGCTCTCCAGATGTTTTGCGCTACAACTCCCATGATCCCTTACCATTAAGCAAGCTGACCGGGGATGATATGAGTTGTAGTCCAGAACATCTGGAGAGCCACAGATTGCAGGCTCCTCCATTAGACCAATCCGACTGCTGACGTGGGATTCTGACGTGAGGGAAGCCTTCACTTTGAAGGTTTAAGTTCTGTGGCAGGGCCGGCTTTGCCTTTTATCCGTCTGAGGTTGATAAATCAACTACCATCAAAACGAACTAATCAAAACTGTGATTAAAACAATTAGAAGCTGGTTGACCTACATAGATATCTTGAGTTGACCAGATTTAATGGAAAAGAGAAAAACTTATAATTCAGGGAATGTGGAAATTCATAATCAGCTTATCTCGGCTGTTCCCATTGATGTCCCCCATAATGCCATGCCCCTCATACTGCCATTTTGAATGTCACTGTGAATCCCTTCTCTTATAATATGTGTTCAATGGCTTTGCAAAGGGAATGCGCCAAATTAAGCTGCTCATGACTTCCCTCATCGGCTGAATTTTAAGTGTTCTGTTGCATTAAATCTGGTCAGCTTAACTGCACTTTAAAGTTTTTTCAGTGAATTCCAAGTATTTTTTTATCCATATTTCTTTTACGGGAACCTAGCCACGGTCTTTGGTCATGTCCACATCTATATGTTGCCCCAATATGTTTCTTCTGCACCCTATAGGTGGCCATGGCCTTTGGCCGGGGCCACAATACATATATTTTAGGCACACTAGCCAGAGGCTTCTGCCCTGGCCACTATGCACGGCCTTCGACCGTGCCCACTGTATATTTTAAAACACTACTGGGACACTAGCCATGGTCTTTGGTGGTGCACACTGTACATGTTCCCTCAACATGTTTCCTTTGGACCCACTAGGTGGCCACTGCCACATGATTCAAACCATTATTAATGGCTTTTAAATGTGATTACGAATTGTTCCAAAAATGTCAAGTTTGGGGTGGTACATGACAATCCCTTGGTTTTGAAAATGTCATCCAAATCCATCCAGCAAGTCAAAAGTTATTAGCCTCTCTGACCTTCTTTGTTGCAGGGCACCAATACGATATAAAGGTGTTTAGGCGCAGGGGGCACCCTGATCTTGGGAGAGTATGTGGATACGAATAGACTATCATTTGAAGCCATTATATTCTGACAATCCAATTTTAGTTGATTGAGGACAGGAAATGGTGGAGGACGTCCAAGAGACCAGAGAAGGCAAAGCATTTGGAGTGCGGAAGATATTGGTTGACTACAGCAACCAGAATTCCCTGAGGCCATAACTGGTACTAACCATTAACACCTGAACAGACTGCTACCTGAAGACAGCAAGAGGTATGAAAGCGCTTGGAGGAGAAGATCTACTGGACTGTGGAAAGGTTAGGTGTGCTTGCTCATTATAGCACCCTTGGTGACTACTGACTCCATCTTTATTTACTGAAGACGGACGTGTTTTCCTTTCCACCCAACTCTTCGGACAAGTTCTACCTGGAGCATTTCACTACTAAGCATTTTCAGAAGCGTGACCCAGGTGCGCTCTACCTTTTTCTTTCTACTTGGCTGCATTGTTACACAGCGTACGAAGTTCAATAGGTTTGGAAAAGTAGCCTTCTACGGACTGCACTCCGTTCTTTAATCTATACTGGGGTGATACTATCAACTCACCTCCATCCTGCCCTGAGGAAGGCTCTGACTACTGATGCCAGTTTGGCATGCCGAAACGTGATTTATATATATGTTGTTCCCTTTAGGAACAAACTTTTGATTCTTTCCCACACGTTGGCAGATTAAATATACAAACTCAGCTAAAATAATATTCTTTTTACATACCTACCAGGGTAATTTTTTATACACCCTGGTAGGCCTTATGTTGCAGGAACTATGGGTAGCCTGTAATAATTGTTTTATCTTGATGTGATTAATATGTTATCCCTTCTTTTGCACTTGATATATTTGTGATGAATGTTCTGTTTTTCTTTATTTTTTCAATTGCTCTATTCTACTTATTTTTTGCTTTAGAAATTGTGTAAAATCTCAAAAAAAACTATGCTTTCAACAATAAATGTATGGTTAGCACTTCTCAGACTGCTCCCTTGGTGTATCCCCAGTGATTTGCCTCGCAAACACTAGCCTTTAAATTACTATGGAGATTTAATTTGAATGTCGGACAGAATCTAGGACTGTCTCGAGTGTGAGTACCCATTGTCGGGTTTTGTAAATTCAACCCAATTTTAAGGCAGTCCAAAGCAGTATAGGCTATATATGGGTACATGATACTAACATGTTAACACTAGGGTGAATGTCGTGAAAAATGCATTGAGCACCAGCTCCAGTGTGCAATATGTACTTTTTGATTCAAGCATACATCTCTTTTATCACAAACATATATAATTGTCAAATATAAAGATCTGTGATCATTCCTATGTCGCAAAATGCTCTTTGATTTTATGCAAAACAAACTGTAAACCTCACTGGTGTTATGTGCCTTCTTCCCCTTGCTTATACAGCTATTTCAAAAGAGTAAAATAAGACAGTACTATTCTGTCCCTCTTGGAATGATGCATTTATATCAGAAAATAATGTTGGCTTTCATAATGTGCCTTGCTCAGTAAATAAGTGTAATGTTTTTATCATGAATAAACCGAGTACTGGAAGTGATCCTTAGAAGTTAACATTGCAACATTATAAAAAAAGGGTTTACAATCTAAGCACAATTTAAAACATGTTTTTTAATAGCTCCTTTTTAAAATAAAAAACAGCTTTCAGCAACTCAAGATAGATTTTTTGGCCTGTGGTTGTGTAGCTGATTGACCAGCTGTCAACAACAGCTGGGGTGGCTTTAACAAAAACGTCCCTGACAATACAGCTCTTTTCCACACAGAAAAAAACAGAGGGGGTCATTACGAGTTTGGAGGTAGCAAACCCGGGACCGGGTCCAGTCTCACTGAATGGGGACTTACCGGGACATTCCGACCTGTGCGGACCCGGTAAGTCCCCATTCAGTGAACCATTCCCCATTCCCATTTGAGCCCCCATAGTGATCAATGGCAATGGGGAAGGCGCTAATAACAGGCCCACAAATTGCGGGCCTGTTATTAGCTCCAAGGTCCCTTAACTGGTCGGTCAGACCAGCCGTTCCTTCTGGGACCCGCTAACGGACCTCGGAATAGGGCGGTAAGGGTTTACCGGCACCGGCATCTTACCGGTGCCCGTAAACCCTTACCGCCCAACTCGGAATGTCCCCTAGAGTTGCAGAGAGAGAGAGAGAAAAAAAGAGAAAGAGAGAGAGAAAGACTGAAATAGAGATAAAGAGAAAAGGAGTTCAGAAAGAGAGAAAGATAGATCTGCGTATTATACACCAGGAACAGGTCGTCATTTGAATTCACAGTTCATTGGTAGGTGGCCGATTCTAGTCTTTAGTAAAGATTATCTAAAAAGAAAAGAGTGGTCTTCCATTGAAACAAAAGTTGGGGTCTTAATGCATGTAGTGCCACTTCTACCTCTATAGTTTTCATGGTATAGCACCACTGAATATTTCACTAAATCCTATTCTTTGTACCTTAACATTAGCCTCTCCGAAGGAGCTACACGCCTTCTAGCAAGGGCTAAAAATGTGCTCATCACTGACTCTGACCATGAATTTTGCATGACGTTTTTTTAGCTGTGATCCTAGAAGCCAAAGAAAAGAGTCCTTAAGACCCAGAGGACTTAAAAATGTGAACCAGGCAAGGAAAACTCCCAGCAGGGCTCTCCAACTCCACGCCTAGAGGGCCGGCAACCTGGCACACTTTCAGGATATCTCGCATTAATAGTCACAAGAACAAATTTGCATATATTTAGAATCATAGTATGCAAATGTATCTCACAAATATTAATGAGGGATATCCTCTAAACCCACCTGGATTCCATCCCTCGAGGCCTGGAGTTGGATAACCCTGGTTTAACATAAACTGATGATAAACACATTGCGCGGGCAAAACATGAGTCTAACATGGTCATACCGAGGAATTCACTACCATCCTGGCATGCACACAAAAGCTGACCAACTGGAAAGTACCTAAACGCAAGAGTGATAGAAGACATGCACAGGTAGGCTGTTAGGTTTTGCCATAGACCTAGTGTGCGCCACTAGCCATGCCCATACCATAGCCAGCTGAGACTGCATCTCGGTCTCCACACTCTGAGCCAGGCGCCTTTGCTCGGACACTTCCGTGGTGGTTGTCTGCACCTCTTCCACACCCT
Organism: Ambystoma mexicanum; assembly: GCF_040938575.1. Lineage (NCBI taxonomy): Eukaryota > Metazoa > Chordata > Amphibia > Caudata > Ambystomatidae > Ambystoma > Ambystoma mexicanum. Next base: position 626,744,865 of record NC_090938.1, on the reverse strand, counting down.
TGGTCATCTCCCTTTTTAATTCCATGCTCTAAGGGTAGGAAGAAAAGAGCGCCACAATTAGCGAACAAAGACAAAATGACCCAACCTTTACTTCAACAGAAATTCTGGCAGCAGGCCTCATTCTATTTGTGCAATCAATGTTCTCCTTTTCTTATTTTCTAAATTCTTTTTTATTTCTGCCTCTCCTTTGTGAATTGTTTTACATTTTCCCTCTTGCTTCATCATTTACATTTGTGTAACTGTTTTGCTAGCCTCCTTAATTACATATATTTCCTTCCGTAACTTTTTGTGTTCTGAAATTCTTTCTCGCTTACTCCCTTATTTCTCCGTTGCATCTTCCTCCACATCTTCATACACTCACACACTTATGTCCTCCCATTCTTTCATCCAACACGTCTCCACTTTTTCAATTCTTTCACTCTTTCCTTACATCCTCCTTTGCTCCTTCCCATCTTTCTTTAGTACTGCATTCTATAATATTTATGAATTTCTTTCTTTCTTCCTAGTTTTAATTCCTTACTCCCTCTTTCCTCACTTTAAATTCCTATACTCCTTTCCTTCCTGCACCCTTCCTTTGTCCCTCCTTTATTTCTTCAATATGTTGACTCATTTATCTTTTCCATAACTCCTTTACTTGCTCTTTCCATTGTCCATTATTTTTTTCATTTTATCTTTTCCTCCCTCTCATATTCCTTCTTTCCCTCCTATTCTTCCATATTCCTTGGGAAAGAGTCACAAATGAAGAGAAAAGTACATTAGAGCCATCCCTTTTACCTTCTGGATAAACCACTGCTCAGCTTCCATGCGGTTCCTTTCAGTGAGGGCCTCGTAGTCGGTCCTCATGTCTTTCAGGCGCTTGGTCAGTGCCACTCCAGGGGCAGCGTCTATCTCCACGTTGACTTGCCCGGCCGCCTGTCCCTGGAGAGCCTGCAGCTCCTATAACCACAATAAGTAAATACAAATGAAAGTCTGGACTATATGTAGAAACTAAGCGAAGGCTCTTAAGCTCACCCCAAGACACCATGAGGCAAGTGGATTGAGTTAGTGAGTTAGTGATGCATCATTGGGTACTCAGCAACCATCTGTATTTATCCAGAAGATCAGCCTTTTTAACTGCCAAAATATGACAAAATAAGTGCCATATCAATATTCATTATTAGTGGTAAGAGGCATTGTATAGGTCTTTCAGATATGGAAAAATCTCATTGGTGGACAATGAAAACAAATACGACTAGACAAAGTCCTTCAAGTCAATAAAGCAGCCTCTGGCATAGGGTGTGCCTTCGTTTTTTTTTTAGTTTTTTTTTTTAGCAAAGTCAATACTCTGATGCTCTAAATCTATAACGTTGGGGATTTCCTGCAAGCCTGAAGATACAGTTATCCTGGTTTAAACCACAATTGCTGTCCAACATATGATTCCCTCTGCCAAGCCTAGCCTCCCAGCAGTATTTCTTACAATCTGCCTTGAAGTCAATCTGCAGCTTTGCCTCGACCCAGGAAGAGCCTTCTTGAAGACGCAATTCACATAGCTGTTAGTTTTGTAAAGACCTTGAAAGTCGTCTCTACTAAGACGGTTTCTTTTGGTGCGTCATATCACTGCTTCTCATTGTTCTCTCTCTCTGACATGTGAAAGTGCGTGGATGCCAAGAAAGCAGAAGAAACCTGTAAGGATCTGTCTTCTCCTGCATCCTAGTGGAATCTGGAGTAAGTGTTATGAGTGACATTGGAATGTTACTGGATGGAATGTTTGTGTATGACTGGTGTTCTCTGGAGGGGAGTTGAAGATGTAAGCCTGAGAGAGAGGATGCCGGTGCTTGCCTATGTGAACTGGAATCTACTATCTGATTCATATGACTCTAGAAACTGGATGTTATGCTTGGCAACATAATAAAGAAGTCACTCATCCATACCATGATGTCAGAGTCATTCTACCTGAACCCAGATTTCCACATAACCCCTTCAAAACTCGCTTATGGACATAAATTTGCCTTCTATCCAGAAGCACACCAAAGAAACGTCTCACGTGCTGTAGGGTGGCACAAACTTTGCTTCTCTACAAAATGTATTTCCTCTCCTAAATCCCTATAGGTGAGTAGTGTCTTTCATTGAGATGGTGGTGCCATCAAACTGGCTCCTGCCCATATTCTCACGCAATAGGGATTGGGGTTGAAACACAGAGGAAGGAAGGTTCGAGGGAGAAAAGATCAAACATAATTTTTCGAAATAACCTTTGGTCTTTTCTCCCCTGAACATTTATGACTTGGCCCACACCCCTAGCCACACCCCCACCCACACCCCTACCCTTACCCCACTACTTACCTTTCTCCCAACTCGCTGGGTCCTGCCATGCCTGTTTCCTTTCACTTTTGTGATTGGGAACCAGTGTCGCAGGGTGCTTTCCCTTTTTAATTCATTTTTTTTTTGGGGGGGGGGACAGCGGCAGAGGTGTCCCCCCGCTCACAATATAGTGAGCAGGGGTGCGGGAGACACCCCTGCAGCCCTTTTTTTGGGATTGCTGCAGGGGACACCCCCACAGCCCCCGCTCACAATACAGCCCCCAGTTCCGAATGCGTTATTTGGTCGAATCTTTCAGCCCTTCGGATTTTTTGAACAGCCACAATTTGGCCAAATCATGCATTCAGTATTTTTTCAGAAGCCCGCAATTTCACACATACACCAATTATTGGGTGAAGCTCATGAATTTCTGAGCTTAGAGCCAGCCAATTGAAATATACAATCTTGACGACTAAGTAAGCAATTGACTTGTATTTGTTGGCAGCCGAGCCTTAGAGGTCCTGATGGACCACAGCAGTCGTATACTGTACCTCCTCATGGTTCGTCTTGAGGTAGGTCAGCTCCTCGGTCATAGTCTCAATCTGGACCTCCAGTTCCGCCCTGGACATGTTCTGCTCTTCCAAGACCCTTTTCAGGCCACTGATGTCAGCCTCTATTGACTGGCGGAAATAGAGCTCATTCTCGTACCTGCCCAAAAAACAAGAACGAAGACGCTATCATGGAAGAGCAATTAAGCAGAACGTGGTACAACCCTAATTCCACACTCCAGGAATTTTATGGGACCTGTGCAAAGGAATGAAAGTGATTTGAAGATCAGGCAGCTTTTGGTTGTATGAAGATGCTCTTTCCTTAACATGCTCTTCTCCTTGGATATCAGATGGTTTCTTCATCAGCAGCTGCACGCATACCTTTCTAAAGAGTCTTGCTTGGTAACATGGTGTGGTAGTTACTCTCCCATGTTATTCCTCATTTTTGCCGTTTCCCAAAAGAAATTGTATGTGGTTTGCTTCTTTCTCCCTTGTTTTGTCCAATGTATCCTAGTGCAGCGTTTCCCAACCTTTAAGTAAGTGCCTCGACAGTCATTTTGTCACCCAATGCTACCCCTTCTAAACTAAGATACTTTCTTTACCACTGCTCCCATGCACCCCCCTCTGACTACCCGCTTCACCCAGCTAACATCTGTGATCTGTAGCTTTGGTTGCTTGTATGTACGGCCTGCATATACCCCACCACAACTAGCCGGGAAAGAGTGAACCATTGTGCATACGGGATGCACTAAGGAAGTCACAAATAAGGGTGCAAGGGTATCCGAATCACTAGGATGTATAGGTACCACGTAGCGGGGGACAGTATTTCTTGTATTTACTGTCTCACTCAACAATGTAAGCCTTTAAACATTTAAGTGGGTAGCAAAATCCATCCCTTCATCATCTTCCTTCCCATAAACCCCTTACTCCAAGAGTCTCATTACGTGTGTGGCTGTGTGGTTAAATAGTGGCGGCACAGTGTTTGTCCCCCCCAACCCCAACGTTTGTGGCACACCGTCTTGTCCCACTCATTTGGCAGGAGCCCCTTTCATTGAGATGTCATGTCCACCCCAATATGTTCAGCCAAGCTACTCCACCGCTTTCTGCGATGTCCCGTAGGGAGGCAGAGCCCATGATGTACGTGCCACAGGGAGTGAAAGGCTCTGAGTCACGTTTTCAAGAGAAGTGGTGGTGCATGTGGACACTTTGGAACAGAGTGAGGCTAGTCATTTCTAGTATGTCTCATGGGGAGATGGGCCATGCAGGCTATTTTCCATAAGGATGCACGGCCTGTAGATTACTTTCCATGGAGGGAGATGGCCATGTTAGGTATTTGCAAAAGAGTTTCATAATCTGAGTGTGGATTATTTGTGAGAGAAGGGTCCTGTGCATTGTTTCTCATGGCGAGAGGACCTTTAATTTCCAATGGTGTATGGGGGTTCCAAATGAAATATGTCAGATAGTGGGTAGTGCTCTCCCTGGAATATCGATGATAGAGTCAACTGCCCCCGGCGGTGCTCTCAGTGAACTATCCCTGAAAGTAGACAGTGTTCTCTGTGGACCATTCCTGGATAGTGTTCAATGTCCTCTATGGACTACGCCTCATAGTGGCCAGTGCTCGGCATGAACTGTGCTTGATGGTGAGGAGTGTTCTTCATGAACTATGCTTGATGGAGGGGAGTGATCTCCATGAACTATGCTTGATAGTGGGGAGTAGTCTCCATGAACTATGCTTGAAAGTGGGGAGTAGTCTCCATGAACTATGCTTGATGGTGGGGAGTACTCTCCATGAACTATGCTTGATGGTGGGGAGTGCTAGTCATGAACTATGCTTGATAGTGGGAAGTGTTCTTCATGAACTATGATTGATAGTGGGGAGTGCTCTTCATGAACTATGCTTGATGGTGGGGAGTGCTCTCTATGACATATGCTTGACAGTGGGGAGTGGTCTCCATGGACTATGCCCGATAGAGGTCAATGCTCTTAGTGGACTATGCCTGATAGTGGGGTGTGCCCTCATTTTACTGTGCACAATATTGGGAAGTGGTCTCCCTGTATATGCCTGATAATACTGAATGTTTTCTTTTGATTATGCCTGATAGTGGGGAGTGCTCTCCATGGATTATGCATGATAGTGGAGAGTGCTCTCCATGAACAATGCTTGATAGTGAGGGGTGCTCTCCATGGACTATGCACAATAGTGGGAAGTGTTTTGTGGGACTATGTCTGATACTGGTGAATGCTGTCTGTGGATCATGCTTGATAGTGGGAAGTGCTCTCCATGAACTATGCCTGACCGTTGGAATTGTTCTCTGTGGATTTTGCCTGATTGAGGCAAATTCTCTCTGTGTGCTATGCTTGATAGTGGGGTGTGCTTTCCGTGACTATGCATGATGGTGGTGTGTGCCCTCTGTGTACTGTATCTGATAGTGAGGTATGCTCACCAGGGATGATGTCATTAAGCGGAACATTGTTCCGCTGATGGATATGTCTGATAGGGAGAGATCGATCTTTGGACCGTATTTCAGAGGTAGAGTTTTTTTCCTTTACCCCATGATGCCGAGGGCCTTCTGAGAGTAAAGCACAACAAGAAGGGCGGGCATGTCTTGTGTCACATAAGAGAACGTGTGTGCTTGTCTATGACCCATAGGGCATTGCGAGACAGATTCCGGAGAGTCTGTCTCAAATGAGGGGTTGTGAATCCCTATGGAATATGACATCCAGGCCCGGAGACAGCTGAGGAGATGGTCCTATAAGTAGGGCTGGGTCTTGTGAACTATGTACCCTGAGATGGGATTATATTTGTAGACTATGGCCCTTTAGGAGGGATGGTCTCGCTATACTTATCCCATAAGGAGAGGTGAACACAATTGACTGTGCTGAATAAAATGTTTCATGCAGAGACAACCCCTTTCAGGTACCACTGTTCTGCAAAAGGGGCTTACTTTAAATGCTGACATGTCTCTTTTTTACCCTAGTCTCCTACAAGTAGAAGAACATTCCTAGAAGTGGCATCATTCTGCCACCATCAACCCCACTCACACACGTACCACCACCCGCCATCCGATTGTCACACACACACCACCCACCACCCCACTCACACAACCACCTGCCACCCTATTCCCACACACACCACCCGCCACCCCCTCACACCACCACCTGCCACCCCATTCACACACAAACCACCTGCCACCCTCACACCACCACCTGCCACCCCATTCCCACACACACCACCCGCCACTCCACCCCACTCACACCACCACTTGCCACCCCATTCCCACACACACCAACCGACAACCCACCACACCACCACCTGCCACCCCATTCACACACACACTACCAGCCACCCCCTCCCACCACCATCTGCCACCCCAACCCCACACACACCACCTACCACCCTCCTCACACCACCACCTGCCACCCCTTCACACACACACACCACCTGCCACCCTCTTCACACCACCACCTGCCACCCCATTCCCATACACACCACGCGCGACCCCACTCACTTGAGCCTGAAGTCATCGGCTGCCAGTCTGGCATTGTCGATTTGCAGGACCATCCGTGCATTGTCCACAGAGGGTGACTTTATCTGCAAGACAGCGCATCACAAACCCTTTTATTGTTGTGCTGTTTACAATGGAAAGTGAATGAATGAATACAATAATGAATGAACGAATGAATGAACACAGGTATTGTTTTCCAGCTCCCCAGGGGGACATGCTTCTCGGTGCTGATCCGAGCACAGTTGCACGCTCTTCCCAGCAGTCTCCCAGGCTGACTTTTTATTTTATTTCACACAGGCGTATCAGAGGCCCAAGGCAGAAGAGAGAATGTTTAGGGCAGCAACCATTATTGTGTCTGCAGCAGGTGTTACAAAAATAACTCTTTCACTCACTCATTTCAGGTGGGATCGGCTTCCCTCATATAGCACCAAAACTCTGGAACACACTCCCCAATGCACTTAGAGCCGAGACCTCCCTCCCAGCGTTCAGGAAAGCTCTTAAAACCACACTATTCAACTAACACATCCCTTTCCTCTCCCAACCCCTCCCCTACCTTCTCCCCTCCTCACGACGGTGCCCTGCTTGTTGTAACTAAGATTGCTTTTGTAACTAAGTATATTGTCTTGTAACAGCACTACGATGCCTACGGGCTGCTGTGCGTTTTATAAATGTTTATAAATAGATAGGAACTTGGGAGAAAAAATGTATTTAAAAACATTAAGTGCACAGATGGAACCATTTTAACGAAGGGCAGGGCGCTGCATTATACATTTCAAATTCATGTAATCTGTGTTAAAGTATTGTGTGTACCGCTTTAAAAAAAAGAAGCAAAAGAAAATATAAAAACACATACAGTCTGTTGTTTATTGATAACAAACTGAATACAGGGACTTTTAGGAGTGTGGAGTCCCCCATGACTACCCTCTCTTTCCCAGCAGAATGGCCCTTTGCCACCCTATCACACGGGAAGCAGAATTCAAACTGTTTGGTGAGACGTTGTATATAGCCTTATAGGCAAAAGGAGTCATTATCACGGGATAAAGACATTCTTTCAAGTTATGGCCCGGAGAGAAGCAGAGGACCATCATTTAGGGTCAGGTCATGATCCCGAGCGATAATGACCCCTCCAGCTATTATCCTATACTGGTATACCAACAAAGGTCTTGCAGTTTACCAGTGACTAAAGTACACACAAAGTATTAGTACATTACACGTGGATTTGTTTTGCTATAACGAAATAAGTACGTTTTCTTTATAAAGTAATCATTTGAATTCTAAATAAGTTGAACAAACAGTTTCAGCATGAGCTTACATTAGCTTCAATATTAAGGTGAATGTTGTTTTCTTTACAAAAGATGCATGTTGTAGCTTGTATTCCCAAAGAGGAGCATCTTTTGAAAGAAATCTTGCTTAGACAATGCACTGCTCTATCTGGACATGAACGCAGACATACGCTTTCTGTTGTTTCCCTGGCTGCTTCTGAAGTGGCAGTATCTGGAATGGAGTCCATATCAGTAGTTATTGACTGCATTCTGATCCAATGTCTCAGAGAAGAGATGGGTCTTTAACTCCATACAGAACTTAATCAGGCAGGGGGGCACATGTGTGAGTTGGAGGGATGAAGGCAGGGCAAGCATGTCTGTTTGAGCAGTAGCTGCACTACAGTAGCAGGAATAGGTTGTTCTTAAATACGGTAAAACAGAAACGTTGATGTCATAATCAAAACAAGCCAAGCTTCATCATGTTTGGCAGCCAAGGGTATTTTTCTCTGGTACATTGAAAACTGGAGTGCATTGGACATACTAAACAGAACTGCAGAAACCCCCTCAGTAAACATCTGCTCTTCTGTTCATCCCACTGGGAATAAATAGGGTTTGAGAACCACGGCTAATAATAGAAAGGGGGTGTTAAAATGTATGTATGCGATGCAGGAGTTGCCTACCTACCCACGTGGACCACGTACCCACCTAGAGTGATACAGTGGCCCAAAGGAGTCCCTGCAGAGGAATCCTAGTTCTTAATGTCTATACCCACAATTAGTGCTGAGAAGGTGCAGCTGGCCAGCAAAGCACAAAGATACGAGTGTTCAACTAATTGTTTAGCGGTGATGCTAGCAAACCAATAACTGCAGCGCAACGGGCCCAAAGTCTGTTCCCATGTACTGTAAGCTCGTCTTGGATGGCACTTCTCTGCAAAGTAGCTTTGGTGGTGGATGATGGGCACCTCCAGCCTGGACTCATGAACACTCCAGGTTTTCACCTGTCACACATGGCATCCCCCTTTTTCTTGTAAATCCACTACCAAAGATAGCACTCCTTCCGGAGTCAGATCACTGCTTGCAAACCTGGTGCACACGGAACGAAACAGGAAACAGGCCATCTCTTGCTACTCCCCTGCCTTCTGGCACACCACCCTGGCGGCAAACAGACGCCCAGCCATGCTCTTGCAGTTCCAGAAGTTAACCAAGACATTACTCCTCAATCAGTGCCCATGTGCCGCCTAGGCTCCTTGTTGTGTTTTATAAAACCCAAATACAAACAGTGTGTATTTCATAGACATGCAGCTCGTTTTAGACTAAGATGGGGCTGTCGCTTTCTTTCACACTCTCGTGGAATATATATAAAACCAACCTGTACCATTTCCTCTATCATTAACAACATATTCTGATGTCAAATAAAAATACAGACCCCTAACGTATTACTCTTCTCTTCTTTGGATCCCTAGGGCTCCTAACTTGGACTAAGGTTAGGACGTCGTCTTCCTCAGAGCTCCTGAGAGAAATGGCTCTGCGTAATGCAACATCGTTGATGGAACGTCGAGCAGTGACACCATCACTCCTCTGTCTCTTTTAGTTGTGGCTAAAAGGCGGTGCTGAAAGCATTGTCTAGAAACTGAAAATATTGGCATGGGAAGTGAAGATACGAGGGAGGCGGGATGGGAAGAGGGACACACAGCCTGTAGGAGTTGTTTGGCTTTTTACTCACCCACTGACGACACTTTGCCAGGTTTGTTCCTATGGCTATTCCCACCTACCCATCCAAAACAACCTCTGCAAGATATCTTTGAGCTAACTGTGGGCTCTTGAGAGAATACAATGGTATTTCTAAACAGTCTTCTGAAAGGTAATGGCTTAATTCCAGTGGTAAACCACTGCCTAACCTGGTGTTATAAAAATGTCTTCATTAAGTGTGCCTTCAGCCTTTTACTTTATAAGCAATATGAGTGTCCTTGCATATGTTCCTTGAACTAAATTCATGTTAAAAACACGCTTTGGCACAACCAACATTTTTTTTTTTTTGCCTGGATAGACCATAGGCATTTACCAGGCACTGCATTAATACCGTATTCCGGCTGTTGCCATTTTCTGACAGGTGGTATCATCACAGTAGTGCCTGAAAATGCATATCCCAAATCTTTGGCTTCACCAATGCTGTGGAGGGATGGCTAATGCTGTCTCACATTACTTGAATGGGAAAATCAGAAATTCAAATTCATAAATGCATGTTCAGTGGCTATTTTACTGCCATTGCTTGGAATTTCATAAATCATGTCACCCATACCTTGGTTGGCAACTAATGCCCTTTGAACTTGATGACCTTTGGGAAGAAGCTTAGGCATTACCATTAAAGGGTTGGTCAGTAACCATCAAAGGTTCTCACACATTGTATTCCCAAAATATGGCCATGTCCAAGTAGAACACGAAGCCGCGTGCTGGCTTTGCCTCTACCTTGTTACCCTTCTTGCATAGTAGGATGTGCAATATTATATCTGAATTTCCACCTAGACTAGATTACAATGAGGTGACAGATATTGATGTTATTTTTGTTTATTTTAGTGTCTTTTTCTTTTATGTTGTATGTTATCCAATAGTCAGGATAATATTTTTGTATATACCTTTGAACCCCTTAAAAGGTTTTGTTATACTATTCTAAATTCACCGCCAAACTCACCCACAGTGTCTCATAATTTCATGACCAGAGGTATTGTAATGGAAACAAGAAAATAATAAAGTTGGATAGCACCTTAAAAACAATAAAACAAATAAAACAAAACAATACACTCAGGACAGCATGTGGTCAATTCCGTGGAAACAGCTGTTGTGTGCTTGTTGGGCGCTAGCACCGTTACTTACCTTGCTCCTCAGGTCATTAATGGTCTCAAAGAACTTGTTGTGGTCATGGTCAGGGCTGATGGTGCCGGAAGTGATCTGCTTTGCATACCAATCCCGGATTTTGATCTCAAGGTCAGCATTGGCCGTCTCCAGAGCACGCACCTTCTCAAGGTAGGAAGACAGGCGGTCATTTAGGTTCTGCATGGTTTGCTTTTCATTGCCTGGAAAAAGGCCTTCAGGTCCACCAAAATCCCCAGGGAAACCTGTGCCTGGCCCCCCGAAAAAGACACCGCCACCACCCACTGGTCCCTGGAAACCTGTGTCATAGCCGTCTCTTGGACCTGCGCCCAAGCTGCCCCCTTGCATTGGCACAATTCTACCTCCAGTGACCGGCCCACTCCTAAAACCTCCCCCAAGGGCACCCCCAAACCCTGCTGCCTGACCACTTGCAAAACTTACTACCTGGCCACCACCATACCCTGCTCCTCCTCCTCCCTGACCAACACCAAACCCTCCTCCCTGGCCACCAGCAAAACCTCCACCCTGGCCAACCCCAAAACTGCTCACGCTCCTTCCGTACCCCACACCCGCTAAGCTGCCGCCTCCACTATTCATGGCGTAGTTGCTGGCAATGCTTTGGGCATAGTTCCCGCTGCCACCGCCACCCAGGGTAAAGCCACTACCGCCTTGCCGGAAGCTCAGGGATGAGCCGCCGCTCAAGCTGCCCCCAAACCCTCCACCGCCACCTTCATATTTCTGAGCGGATATCCTGCTGTAACCGCCATCCCGCTGAACCGACATGGCTCTGGAATATTGCTGCGTCATCATTGCGGGTGGCAGGAGGTCCTGCCTCTCAAAGAACTGTCACAGATTGCAGAGTCCTGCTCATGCCTTCCACTTTATATATGAAAGTAGAGGGGTGTTTCAGTGCAGCACGCCCTCCCCCATGTTCTCATCACAAAAATGGTGCGTATTGTGTCAGCTCAGCATTTAATATACACATTAATGTGGTTATTTCTCTAGGAATAAATCGCATTAGGAATGTTTGCCTTATTCAAATGAGATAAAGGGTGGAGGACAGCAAAGTATGTTTGCATATACCACACACATGACTTCAGGGGCCTAAGAGAGTGGGAACTGTATGTAGAATTTACTGAATTGTTCACAGAGAAATCATGAAGGACTATTTGCCACGGGGCCCATCCCTCTACCTTGAGAAAGGGGCCCATGAAATTGACAGACCAGAGTGGTCAGTTGGGTCCCCAAAGAATATAATGAAATGGACAAAAATGTTGTTCATTGGGTAAGTTAAATTTGGCAGTGGTCGAAGTGAGCAGTAACTGTCGGGAGTGGCGTTCCACTACTTATATATTTTTTTACTGTTAACAGTTCCACTAATTTTTGTAACCATTTGAAGCATTCCAGAAATTATTTTTGAAAACTATTCTCAACTTTACCATCCAAGAGCTGTTAAGTCTAAACTGAAATCAACATGATTGACTGTCAACAAACAAGATGGCAACCGATGAAGGATGTGCTGCATGTTGCTCCCTTCCTGCCTACTCTGTCCCCCGCCGGGGACACAGATCCACTACTTTTTTTTGATACACTTGTACCACTGGAATTTCGTCTTTTCAAACAAGTTAACATGTAAATCTGACTTAATAGGAAAACGGGACCCAGACTTCAGCTTCTCGCTCACTGTAGACACAACCATATGTGGGGCAGGGACTCTAAGGCATCGCATGTGGAAGCTGTAATGCACGCTTGGCTACTTCAAGGTGGTGCCAGATTGACCCCAGTACATCTCCTGTAGGAAGGTGGGGTGCGGCGCGGGGTTGCTTGGCATGTGGTTGGCGTTCTAGCCTCCGCATACGGTGCATTGGGCTCTTTTCAGGGTATGCAGTGATAGAATTGCGGCAAAAATGTCCCCTATACTAAGAATCGCGGCATAAATGTTGTGGTTTGACCCGGTAAAGGTGAACTCCGTTGTACCATTTAAGGGGAGCGGGGGTTGCAGGGGTGTCCCTCGCTCCCCTTAAATGGTATAATGGGTCCGGGGGTTGTGGGGGTGTCCCCCGCATCTTTTACATGGATTGCGGCGGCAAAACCACAGCATTTTTTTACCACAATATGTGTAACCACAGCAATTTTTGCCGTGATTTTCACACATGGAACCCTTTTCAGGGCAGTCTTTACTTACTGTTGGGGGTGGTCTGCATATAGATATTCTAATTAAAGGTTTGTTCCTTGAGTTCTAGTTTAGTATCCAGAAGTGAATTTCTCACTGGGTCAACGTGCCTGCTGCAGAGATCCCTGTGCATCTTGCAAGCCAATGGCACACACTATGGCACCATTCCATCATACTTGCTCTTCCAAGTTCAAAAAGCGGAGTGAATAATCTGTGCGCACGCTTGGTATTTAGGTATGAAAGATCAATATCTCTTATGCGTGGGTTAACTAGCTGCAGAAACTGACCTACGACTATGGTTGTGCCGAATAGCATATTGAGTATTCGGCCGAATACCTAAGAAACCGAATAGTCACTTTATTTAATAAGTTATGCTCTAAACTTGAAAAACAAACGTAATAAAAAAATGCACCATTTAAAATGCATTCTATACTTTTATTTCTCTTCATTATAATTAATGCAGCATCTTTATGTAAAGTATAAAAGCCAGAAACAAGCAAATTTAACCAAAATGAAGGGAACAAATGTACAGAAGGTTGTTGCAGATTCAAAACCAGTGCCAGTCAAAGTAGGAGGCTTCACAAATGCAAATGAACAAAATGGATATTGCAATTTGCAACTGCCTTTGTAAATCAGACACATTGCATTCTCTATCCAGTTGCAAAGTCTCTGCAGTGGAGTTTAGAAACTTATTTGCAGCTCACATAGAAATGTATACAAGGGTTCATGTCAGCTCATGCAGGACAGAAGGCAAGAGGATTTCTGAAATGCCTGAACTCCATCTCACAACTATTCACCCCAGCCGTCATAGGCCACACAAAGGAGAGGACTCTCCCAGAAAGGCTGTTGGTGTTTGGTGAATGGGTAAGCACTTGTTCATTTATTACAATTGATTTTGCACATCATTGCATTAAAAAAAAGTATAAAACAATTCAGGATCATGCATAGGGGAAGTTTGTTTATGTAACTCTGATGGCCAGCAAAACAATTAAACAAATGAAAGCAGTACTAAAATATACTTTAACATTTACTGCATACTTGATCAAAATATAGCCCTATTCTAAACAATATATTTGTCGCAGTTTTACACCAAATTTTCGGTTGCTTTTATCAATTTCGTCTTTTTGCCTGTGTAGTGCTGTTTTGATTTTGTCTGATTTCTTTGGGTAATAAAAAAAAAGCTGCTTCGATAGTCTGGTGTGTTAAAGCAGCGGCGACCCTGAATAAATCTGAGTGGCTTACAGGTCTCACACGATTCAGCCTTTCATTCTTCAATGAGTAATTTCACAAGCATCACATTTTTACTACAAAGCAATATATATATAACACATAGACAGGTGTGCAAACATACAAGGACATCTGCCCCATATATTGAACTGCAGCCCTCTGGTGGCTTTGAGAGTGAGCTTTTCAAGATCGTCCTGTTTGCACTCCCTCGTCCAGTTGTGTTGATGCTGAAAGCTCCACAGTAGAGTTTGCACCCATTTCTTAAAAAAAAAGGCTGGTCTAACCTGGCACCTTCTCCTGAGTGCTGCCGGTATCCCTCTTGCCCCTGCATTCAAATGCTGTTAGAGGTGATTAAACAGCAATTATGACCGTCAACCATTTCTGAGTAAACCATGGTCTCCAATCACTCGTGCTGATGTAAAGTTGTTGTGCCTCAGCCTGGTCTGTTCCTTTGTCACCTTGGCAGTACCTAGACCAGCTGTTAATATGTTTGACAAAAGAACACAATGCTCATTTTGAGAAAAAGCATTCGAAGAGGCTTAACATTTAGGAGAGCCAACGCACATATCCAAATCCCTTTCATATGTTAACTAGCCAGAACGGCCCTAAATTCACATTCTTATGCGAGAATTGCTTTATGTCAGAGTTGAACCCACTGCTACTAGCCAAACCAAATTAAAAACACTTTAAAGGAAACATTTCAGAGGAATAGTGCGATGTTTTGCAGAACAAAAAGGCAATTTAATCACTACTACCTTATAGTTTATTTTTTGTATTCCTTAGTTAAAACAGAACCATTTTCTGGCTCTGGTTGCCTTCTTTGTCTGATTGCTCCGAGTAGGTGTAGGGTGTTGACTGACTGCGTGGTCTGGGGAGGTGCGAGGCCATGTAGAGATTTATGTTTATTAGGGATGGGCAAGCAGAATTCCAGGTAGGGGATTTGTGTTGTTGAGGTTGGAGGTGGAATGCCATTTATGGTATTTACATTAGGGGTGGCAGGCACCAAGTAGGACGTTTGTGGGGGTGTTGTGGAGGAATGATGCCAGTAATGGGGGTTAGAACTGTACGCTGGCAGAGTGTCAGCAATGATGTCTTTGGTTTCAAGACTTACATGCTAATTTTGCCGGTTCGGCCCATGTTTGCCACTTGGCGCCATGCCGAACTCTAAGGCAAGGCTCTCCCAACTCTACATCCTACAAATTCTACCAATAGAGCATAGCTCGCTGACTGTCTCATACAGATTCCTCACACCTATTTTTACCCGCTGTCACACACTGGCCTACTTTGGAACTGAAGAGATTACCCAAAATAATTCCTCCGAGAGGCCTTTTGGGTGGGGCATATTACTCTGCCTGACATCTCCTATCCCTGCTGGTCTCCACTACCTATTTTGAATTCTTAATGTTTCTTCATGGGCATGGCCATAGGAACAAATGCTACTCACTTTTCACTTATCCTCGCCAATGCACAAACATATGCACCCAATCCCTGCTAAAATATCAGATAATGTTAAACACAGGACTTAAGTCCTTAAAAACAGAAAAGGAGAACTATGACGTACACAATGTGAAGTGACATGACAGGAACTGAATGTATCCTAAAGTTAAATATGCACATTTCTTTCAGTTTGTCTTTTCCAACTGAAGAAAGTGCACATTGCATATAAACATTCACCAAAAGAAAAGATTTACCTGAATTGTTGCTGGCTAAGTATTAAAGGTGAGCACCTTTTATGTCTAAGAATCTGTAACAAAACATGCCCTAAATAGCAGATTACAATATAAGACTTTTTACAGCTGTGTGATAGCAATTTGTCTGGCCTTGTGGCTAAGTGTCTAGTCTAATTCTATTCAGTTTTGCAAACTGAAGTCTATATTTGCCTTCTGAGTTCTTGTTGTATTGTATTCGAATGAGAATGCCAAAGTATTCTGCGAGAGACGAATAGCAAGAAACTATTCGGTCGGAGCAGAATAGCTTTTTGTCAGCCGGAATTCAGACGAATAATTACTCAAAGCCGAAGTTCGGTACACTTCTACCTATGACCAATATTCACCTAGTCAGTCATAAAATGAAGATAGAGATTGTAATAATTAGGAGCAGTTCTGAGACACAATTAAAATAGAGTCAGTTCAAACGTATATTAATCAAAGGTTTGTTTTATTGACCAAATATGTGTCATTTGTTACAAACCTAAGTCACCGTAGGCTTTAAATAGTTAATTAAGCCACCTTTTCCCGAATGGTGACAGGTGCTAATGTTTCCCCTGTTGCCGGAATTTGTCAAGGCGTGTTAGTAAACTTCCAGCAGTTACAACAAATTGTCAGATTATAAATCACAGGTTATTGTGTGTTAGTAACAAATCTGGTTACTATTTCATTAGTGGTCAATATCATATTTCACAAATTTTGTATGTTAGCATCCATTGGTTAATCCAAATACATGCTCACATGCAGGTTAGTTCCCAGATTAGTATTTCACAGTTGTTTGTTGTTAGCATCCTTTGCTTAATACAAAGCAGTTCCCAAATACAAGTTACTCCACAGATTATTACCAAATTATGCATTGGTGTCATAGCAATTATTTAAAAAGTTATGCATTCTGATTACAGTGGGCCATTGCCCATGTTGTGATTAATCCTGTTGGATTGAAGAGGGTGGAAGGAGAAAAGAATGAAGAGGGGTTGGTTAAGCAGCACATTTAAAATATGAAGTCATTAGGTTAAGGTGGTTGCTATGTCCAAGTAATTATCTTGAAGTTAAATTCCACATTCACTATTTAGATGCATTTACAGGTTAATCCTATCATTATAAGAGAGGTTATGATTCAAGGTAGTTATAGATAAGTCAATTTACATGTAGCTCTATACAGACAATCATTAATTTACTTCCTAAATTGGTTAGTACCTTGAGATTCACAGTGTGGCTTTGTATCAGGTGAGTCCTGGTACTTCGAAATGTTTTTCAAAGAAGGAAAAATAGGTTATTTGTTAAAGTCCCTGTGTGAATGGTCACCAGAGTTGCCTATATTCTTGACCAAAATAATTGGTGCATAATTGGAGGTAATAGTTACCTTTTATTCAGTAAATGTCCTTGTAATGGATGCTTCCCCTTAAGTATTTGCATGCAAATCCTGTTATATATTAATCTGAGGAGGAAAGAATCAAATAGGAATTGTGCCCTGGGAGGACCCTACCTAAAGAATTACTTGTAAGTCCCCGGTCAACGTTTAACTTACCAAATTTGCAAGTAGCAGCTCCTCTGCACTGATGGCGATGCTCCGCTTCAGTGCGTGATCACCGGCATATTGGGATTGGGTTTAATTAGTTATTATGTGATGACGTCACGTGTTGGTAGCATTGTGACTTCATCGTAATGTGATTTGATGCAAATTGCGGGAAATGGCTACCTGAGCCGTTGTCAGCAGCACTATATTCATACAGTTAAACAGTTAAAAAAAGTTTACAAAAAAGGAAAGTGTTTTTTTATGTATAAAATACTGTTCTGGTTAGGCATATCTCTATTCATTTATGCATTTAACCTGAGCAATTGTCAGTGCCACAAACATTTCAGACAGTTAAATCAAGTTTACAAAAGGGAAAGTGGGTTTTTCATATAATAAAAAAAATAGTTTCTTGTTAGGAACACCTCTATTAATGTATATACTTAAAGGATAAACCCTCGAATCAAAAGGCAAAAGCTATGGTGCTTGTGAGTAGAATTGAGGTAAACGGTGTCCATTTTTACATAATTCAGTGAGTTCAGAAGGTACTTTCTAATGGTATCAACCCCTGTGGAATGCGGATTGTCAGTCCATATGGAGTGTGTCTTTATTCAGGTTGCTCAATTGAGGTTTAAAGGGCTCCTCAACCTCTTGTGTGTTTAATAGGTCAATCCACAATTTAGTATATATTGTCATTCTTATTTTACTGAAGATAAGTTCTACCCTGGCCCTTATCAGTAGAATTAAGGACGGAGAGGGAGGGAACATTTTTAGACCCATGCCCCTATATTAGGACATGTCTGGGATACCTGTATGCACTGTGTATTCTAGTCCCAATGATTTATATTAAGTACATATAGCAGGCACCTGTGCGTACTATGTATTGATAGCTTGAAATAGATATGAGATACACTAGCCCCATTTTTTAAATTTCTTTTATTATTGATTTAGCTGAAATGAATCAACTTTTCAATATACATGTATATCAATAAAAAAATCAAATAGTTAAATCACGAGTTTTTAGAGAATACATTAAAAGCAACACAGTGCTATACACACATGGTGATCATAATTTAGAAGTTATATCAGAAAGAATAAAAATAAAACAAATACAATCAGCATCGTGATCTTGTTACATTTACATGAAATTATACACTAGGATTCTAACTTCAATGATGTCAAAAAGTTTACAGTTGCCACTTGGATGGAGACATTATGAGTACACAACAAGAAATCCCTCCTTTGTGTAGGATCTAGCAGTCCCAGATAAGCACAATGATGCGAAAAGTACTTCAAGCGAACTTTTTACCAAAACAGGCACGCTGAAATTAAATGTTCGAGTGATTCTCCAAAGTCACAATTTGCACCTAGCTTGGAGCTCTGGAGTATGCCACAAGTTAAGGCGCAATCGTACAATACCAGAGCATATTTGTGGAGATGGAAATTTAAGAAGATATGGTTCTAAGGTCCCAGCTGGTTTATGCAAGAACCTCTGGACACAATCATGTTTATAAAGTAGACGTTCAGTTCTGGTGTTAATCCAGTCGTTACAATATATCATGTCTTTGGCTTTATCTGGGATGGAAACCAGTGTTTCAATAGTGACATTGGACTTTACAAGAATCAGATAGACCTCTCTCAGCCAGCACTTAACAAAACCATGATCTGGGGCAAACAAATTGCTTGACAATGTCTTCAAAATGTGGTTTGTAGGTGTCGAAATCACACATTTATGGAATAGAGCGCATTCCTTCCAATGATATAGGGCATGGAGGAATATTTAACCTAGTTCATACCACAACCATGACCCCGGGATACACTGTGGGAGATGCAGGCTTGATTTCCAAAATTTCACCTCAAGTTTATCTAGCCTGATTAGGCCAAAATGATTGGGTTTCCAGACCATATAGAATACATGGTGTAGCTTTTTGTTTCCAGTATATTAAGGCTGTCTTTAATGTAAATTTACCATAACGATACAGTAGGAATTTGGTTTGAGAGATAGCTGTATGTACTTTTTGTTTCACGCAATCTAGATGTCCTTTAGCTGTGACAGTGCCCTCAAATATCATGCCCAAATAGGTATAGCTTGGAACTATCAGTAATTTGACTTTGTTAATTGTCAAGACAAAGTTTCTGGCACTAGATTTATTGGCTGACTGGATAACAATTTGTGTTTTATTTGTGTTTATTTTCAGTTAATTCACTTCTATGTAGGTGTTAAAGGCTGAAAGTAGCTTTTGAAGGCCTATGGGGGGTTTTGAAACAAGAACCGAGTCATCGGCATACATTAGCGTTTGAATGAGGGTACCATTCAATTTTGTTGAATCTGAAGCCACTGTCAGGAAAGATTGTCTAACATCATACATGAAGTAATTAAAAATTGCGAAGGCAAGCAGACAACCTTGCTTAAGGCCTCGTGCTGTAGGAATAGAAGTAGACAACAGCCCTTCCAAAGTCAGCCAAATGCGTATCGACGTTTGAGAATGTAATGTGTAGATGATCTCACGCAGTGTTCGAGGACAGCTGTCATGGTTTAGTTTGGTCATAAGAAGTGAATGTGATATGGAGTCAAATGTGGTGTGTAAATCCACAAACACAAAGAATACAGGTTGTTTTAATGTTTGGCATTGGGTCTTTATGGCATTAAGGCAGAAAAGATTTATGTGTGTGCCCCTGCCTGCAAGAAACCCAGTCTGGAAGGGGTCACGCATATGGCAGGCCTTCGTCCAAGCATTGAAGTCGCGCAAAATCAGTTTGGCAAAGATTTTTCCTGGAGCGTCTAATAGCGCGATTGGTCGATAGTTATGTGGCTGAGTACAATCCCCTTTTTTATAGATCGGTACAATTATGGACGTCTGCCAGGAGGATGGAATGGTGCATGTCATTAGTACCTGTTGAAAGAGCTTGTCCAGGATTGAAGCCCAAAGATGTGAGTTTGCTTTAAACATCCAGTTGCTGAGCCCATTGGGCCGGCAGCTCTAGATGAACTGATCTCTTTAACATATTCTTCAATAATTGACTGTGAACATTCTACGGACTAGGCTTCCGCAAACAAGGCACCTGAGCAAAGTTCACAAAGTTGGGATCGGCATATAGGTTAGAATAATGCTTAACCCACTGCTCCTACGTAACACTATGGGATTGTGCCATAGGCTGTAGTTGATGAGAACAGTGACTGAATATGGCCCATATATCTGCTGAGTTTTTACTAGGGACAACTCTCAACATTTTATTGCTATCTTTTTGTAGTATGTGAGCTTTGTGTTGTTGGATCCAATTATGATATCTGCACTTGGCCGATTTCAGAGATTGGATCTGTGACTGTAGATTTGAGAGAAGAATCAGTTTTATTTTTCTTATCGGTATTCGTTTTTTTTTTGCCTCAAGTTCTGGATCAAATGGTGTCTCTGCGAGCAACCAAGACTCATGCTCATGTTTTTAAATGGCAGAAGCAAATTTGGATAATAGTTTGGAGTTTACAATTTAACATTGAGATCAATTGTCCTCTGTAACTCAGTCAAATTGGACCTGGTCCAGCGGAAGCGTGATTTTGCATTATTGACCACTAACTCTTGATGCATCCTCTGCTTATTGTTTGGGTCAGAGTTCCAATAAATTTTTAATGCTAAGAGATTGTGGTCACTATGAATTTGAGAGATCACTTCAACCGATTGTACTTTCCCACCTAGGTGTGCATTACGTATATGTAGTCAATAATGCTACTCACTGTGTCCCGTCGCCATGTTGGCTGTGCAGGGATGTCACCTTCCATTGAACCATTGACAGTGTGAAGATTTATTTCCCTCATAAAGGTATTCCATTGGTTAACCTTATACAGTTTAGATTTCGCCTTGTTTGTCAGGCAATCTAAGTTGAGGTCTCCAGCCACAATCGTATCTGTAATGTCTGGGGCAATCATTACTAAATCAAGGAGTCTCGTTAATTCTGAGCACCTGGCCTCATCTGTTAAGCCAATGGGATTATGATAGATATTGATAAAGGCGATCTTATGGTGAGGACAGACAATTTTTACTAGTTGTATATAGGAGCTCATAGCTTCCCACTGTGATACAGAAAACCCTTGGCTCATGTTGACTCCCACCAGCACACCTGATGATGGTCTACCTTTGGCACCAGCGAAAGCCGGCAGCAACACCACTTCATAGTTATCCCAGGTAGGTGTATGTGTAAGCCAGGTCTCCTGTAAGGCTATGATGTCAAAGGCAATGGCAAGGTTGTGAATTGAAGATTGTAGATGTGAGTGCACCGGGTATTCCAACTTGCCACGGTGAAAAGGGAGTGTCGAGACTGAGCTGATGGTTACCTCGTGAGAGCGACGTTTGAGTAGCTTGAGGCCACACTTGTAGAGCCAGGATAGGTGTTCGCTATTGGATGTGGAAGTTCAGCTCTAGCACTTCGGGTGGGATCTTGCGCAATCTAGAAGCCCATGTCGAAGAGTCGCATTTTGGCCTTCCAGATTGCATTCAGGACAACGCCTGATGATATCCACAATCTTACTACCGAGCATGTGTGTTCAGAAAGGAATTCAATCTGCTCAATGTCACGAGAGGTGATATCTTCTAGTTCTACCAGGTCGGCAATATGTTAAATATGCTGCGCCTGTTGAGATCATATGCCTTGAAAGGACCCTCTCTACACTTCATGATCAAAGAGTGACAACTTGACTCATTTTGTCGGGTGTGTCGTGAAGTAGATGTTGAAAAACCTTTTGCCTGGGAGTCTACATTTTGGATGTTGCTAGTCACCAGGTGACTCACATTGTTGGGGACATTCTCGTAGTGAATAATGAGATTCTCGAGTACTTATGACTTGTCCCTGGGTGACACCGATCTGTTCCTGCACACCATTTATGAGCAGCCAAAGCCATGGGTGCTGCACCATGTGTGGAAGCTGGAGAGTGCTGTCCCCCGGTACTGGTGGGAGGCACTGGGATAGAAAATTGTCCACAGCTTAACTCAGATGTTCCATCACTAGACAGTTGGAAAAGATCTCATCTCCACCTGGACGACCTATCAGCTTCTTAATCTTCATGGACTGTTCAACTGTGTTGTTTATGGTCTTGCATGGCATGTTTTATTCTGTTGGCAGAAGTTCTTGAACCAGGTCATTTAATGGGGGGTGTGAGATTGGTGATTTTGGAGCAGCACACATCAGAAGGAGGTAACTCTACGGTTTGCAGATTCTCCTTTCCAGCAGTTGTGAGGTGTTACACCCTTTGTTTTAGAGGTTGTTTCTCTCTGTGCAGTCACCTTTATGGTTTGAAAGAAGGAAGTCAGTGTATTTTTGGACCGTCTGGCAGTTGTTTTTTTTTGTTTTTTTTTTTAGCAAAGGAACAAGGACCTGTTTTTTTTTTTTTTGTAGGTGTCTCCCGCACTTTGTGCTGTGTACCTGGGCCGTTCGGCTCGACTTCATTGGTCGTCTCAGGTTCCATGGAGATGTTCAGAACACTTATCCATGAATCATGCGCCTGAGACTCACCTTGAGCCAGCCCAGCGTCTGGTACCGATCTGCTGATTTTGAAAAGGTTGGTAGTGGCGGGGTCGGCGATAGGCGCTGTAAAGGAGGACAATTTACAGTCACAATCGACACATTGTCTACTGGCACAGGACTTTCCTTAACTCTGGCCTGATGTGGCATAGAAGACCAGGGCAAGTGAACTTCAAGCCATTGTGTCAATAAATCCATTTGTGTCGCTTGTTTAGTAATTTTAACATCTAGACATTCAAAGAGCTTAAACAGACTCAGCAACGTGGTGTTTATAGCAGTCACGACTAACTAGGTCATGGGGAGGGTTGTTTTAGCGGATTCCTCATGGATATTATGTCGCGACCACCGCAGAGTAGTGTGCACATATAAGACAGATTTAGTACTCTCTAAGGAAGAAATCACTAAGCTGCTTCCCCGCTGAGTAGTCTGAGCACTAATAAGAGAAATCGGCGACTCGCACTGACTCGCAAAAATGGATACATCAAGGTCACCATGCCCGGGCGAGGACTGGAGCCCTGGAGACCCCATCGCCACAGCCACTGGTAACGGTTTTCCGGAAGCAGGGGCTTGCAACATGGTTTGGTTAGGAGGCTGTTGTGGGGGATCTCCGCACATTGGGGGAATAGCGGGTGCCATCGTATTGGCCCAGAGTTGAGGGCCCCCCCAGGCTGTGGTTTTGTGCTAGACGGTGTACATTTTGGGCCACTTGCAGTGTTTGTCATGCTAAAAGGAGTTAAAGTGATTGATTTGTATGTAGCACATGGGCACGCCCCGTGGGGGTGATTGATGAGTTATCAAACATTTTTATGGAATTAGGCATACCAGTACTTAAAGTGTAAAACATGTATTAAATCTTCTGCACAAAGAAATTATCAAACTATAACAGGGCCACAGACCTTGTAACTCCAAATGAATAACACAAAAAACGCTGAGTAGACAGACTGTGGGAGGCTGCCGTACGCTGGCTGCGCAGCTAAGCAGCCAAGCGGCACTTCACCGCAGTACTTTCCCACGAGTGCGTGCACGCGGGTGCGCGTGCAAACTCTTTTTTTTAATGAACCAATCAGTTCAAAAAGAAGGCGGGACTCTGCAAAAGGATGAAACAAAACTGTAAGGAGTCTATGATAACATTGGAAACGTGTTACAATCGCGTTGATGGCACGTTAGTGCAACATTTTTCACCTTGTTAAAGGGCCCGTTCTGTGTCCAAATCCAGTCACAAGGAGAGCAGAAAGATCAGCACCAGGGATCCAAGCAGCCAAGTGGCACTTCACCACGGTACTTTCCTACGAGTGCGCATGCCCCATTATTGCTAAGTGAGGCCGTGGGTTTTTTGACACGCTAGGTATTGTATCAACCTCATGTGGCTTTCAGGGTTGATAACCCGAATCATACTTCATTCAAGAAGATTGCTGTGTTCATCACAGTGTGTCATTTTATAGTATGCAGTTGGTTAAAATGTGGTGTCCAGTGTTTTATGACATCACTGTGTCTCATATATCAATCTGATGTTGGGTTGGATTTCATTACACATGGTCCACATTTAACTGTATGGTTGTCACCATTCTTCATTTTCTTCTCATTGCGCTTTTAGCATTTGCATTTCAATAGTGGAGATTCAGAGCTTGGAGGTAAGTACAGGGCTTTACCGGCATGGAGTAAAGAACGAGTCCGATCTGGTCACAGACTGCTAATTGCGGCGCATTACGACATCGCGATCATGAGCTTTGCGCCATGCCGGTAAAGTACCTAGCGGCATGCCGCTAAAGGGCCCGTAAAACCCCCACCGGCATGATGCATGCCGTAATTAACAATACCGCCATGGAATCAGGATGTCCATAAATAACGGTGGCCGTAATTTACGGCCACCGTTAAATAACGGAACCAGAATAATAGTCATCGCACAGAACGGGAAGGAGCGCGGCGGCCATCTTTAAAAACACAATCCATTGCCATCCTCATCAGGCAGCACCCTTGGGAGCATTTTGACCACTGGAAAAGGCAATCACACCCTGCAGGAATACCAAAAGCTCCAAAGAAGACGGCAGACTGGCTCCGCAAGCAGCGATTTAGCCCAGAAGAGTTACAGGCCTTGGTAGACACACTGCAGGAGCACGCTGACATCGTGTTCATCGGGGACATGTGCCGAGAGCCGGTGCTCTGCAAAAAGAACATCTCGGTACTAGTCGGTCAGAGGGTGAGCGCAGTTGGCACCACCCCCCGCACACCCAAGGACTGCCGCAAGCAGTGGGATGACTTGCGGTTGAGGGTGCGGAGCATCCTCTCCGCCAACCGCAGGCAGGCACTGCAGACCGGAGGGGGCCCAAGTTCCCCAATGAAGTTGATGGCATGGGAGGAGACATGTGCTGCACTGATTGGAACAGAATCCATAGAGGGCGTCGGCGAAATGGAGTGTGGGGCACCATCGTCCGCCGATGGAGGTGAGTGTCCATAGTCTACACTGCCAATGCCAATTATATGATATATACACACCCAAGGGCCGTCCAAGGCACCTTGTCATGGTGCCCACCCCCCATCCAAATCATGCTGAACCAACTGCCACCCAAGCTATGCCCAAGTGCAAGACATAACGCACATCTCGCACAGTGCAAAAACTGGCACATCCCATGATGCACACTGTGCAGCTGGGTGGCCAGTGTGCGAGTCAGACTGCAGAGTACCAGGCCTGGATGATTGACTCCGACACCTATGTACATATCATACACATGATTATAAAGTAGTGCTGTTGCATACCCAAAAGGCCACAAACCCCAAAAGATTGAAATGTGAATGTAGCCATTAATGTCATTAGCGTCTCAAACAATCACTCATGCCGTCCCTCTCTTCTACCCCCACAGGCAGTGACCATGAGAGCAGGGAGCCCGAGACCAGCTTTCCCTCCACCTCCAGGGGCAAAGGCAGGGTCGGCCGCATACCAGCTCTGAAGGACACACCCACCCTGTCTCCTGAAAGGCCCATGGAGGGTGCACCACCCCCATCCCTCCCTGCATCGGCGCAAGGCACATCGACCAGCCCAAGGTCAGAGTAAGCCAGCATCGCTGTGGAGGTGACAGCCACGGCCCCCCTTGAAACCATGGACAGCCCCTTGTCAATCTGTGGAGCATCAGAGGAGGAATCAGACCCCACCATCCACACTCCAGAGCCCTGCAATTACCCCCAAGTGTCGTGCAGCGACTCAGGGGAGCCTGACACACCTGGCAGATGTGCACATGGTGAAGCACAGGAAGACGCCAATCCCGTGCCCAGTCCCCCAGTCGAATCCCTGTCAGGGCATTTAAGCCCAATCCCATGCAGGGATGACACCACGTCAAATGATGCACGGCGTGCGGCACAGCTCACTGCACTCATTACTGAGCTGATGGAAGACAACCGCCAGAGCAGTACGGAGTGGATTGACAAACTAAGGACAATGCGTCACGTGGTAATGGAAAGTACAAATCGCCTTTGCAAAGTCCTTGGACGCATTGCTGATGCCCTTGAGGCTGCGCGTCCCACTCAGCCACATCAGCAAGAGGACACCCCCTCATCCGGTCGCTCAACCCCGGCAAGCCCACTAAGACGTTCTCTGCACACACTGCGCCGCCGGGACATGGCTCCCCCGGGCCCCGGGAGCATGGAGTAGTCAGCATAGCTGCCACATGTGGCCTTGATGGACACAATGGGACTGCTGTTGGGGAGTTGGGGGGGGGTAGGTGAGGGTGTTTTGGGGAGTTGGGGGGAGGGGTGTAGAGGGGTGGTGGGTGAGGGTGTTTTGGGGAGTTGGGGGGAGAGGGGTGGTGGGTGAGGGTGTTTTGGGGAGTTGGGGGGGAGGGGGTTGGTGGATGAGGTTGGTGGATGGTATGTTTACACTTCTGCAGTTACATTTTCAATACAATGTTTGTGTCGCAAAGTTACACCTGTGTGGACATTCATCATTGAGCATGTGTATCATGATATCTGACAGTGCATGGTGTACAAATATCCCCACACCCAGTGCCCTATGTGCCCATGTCATGCCACCCTCTGCTGACTTGTGTTTCGGTTTTTATGTCCAATCAATGTTTGCCACACGACATGTCCCTCCTGTGCACCGGCACCATGATGCTGTCCTGCCCCTTCCTCCTCCTCCGACACTCCATCTTCATCTGGTGTCAGCAGTCCCCTGTCAGGGGACAGGGCCACGTTCCAAGGGATGCACATTTTGTTCAGCATTACACATGACATGGGGGTCTTGCACACTGACGCATTGCAGTAGATGGGTGCCCCACCCGACCTGCTTAGGCAACTCATATGTGCCTACTACAAGCCATGTGCCAGCCATTCTCCACACATGCACGGGTATGGGCAGTATTGTAGGCCACCTCGGGCCTGTTCTGTGGGTTCCTGACTGGGGTCCTGTACCATGGTGTCAAGGGACAGCTACAATCACCTGAATGTGTAGACAATGAAGATGATTGTTTGGACTGTCATGGTGGAAAAGTGAACTTGTCTTACATGGCAGCAGGTTGTTAATGGCCATACGCACATGTCCTTGGATGCATTCACCCCATTCATGGCCCCGATATGTGACCTGTGCAATGGAATGATGTAGGGGGAGCATCTTTGACATGGTCTATGAACTATGGCACGCACATCTTGTAGAACAAGCATCATTTATACATGCAGCAGTCTTGGGGTAAGATCCTTGAAGTGCTGTGTACTGTGAGATTCGGTAGTTGGGTGTGTTGGCTGTAGTAAGTAGCATATTCATCATACAGCACTGATCCGTACCATGGAGACTTCCACCACTCCTATGGGTGTGCCGAACCGGTGATGTGGTCTGGGATCCCTGCTGGCCTCAGTTCAATCCACTACCAGGGATGACTCTCCGGTGTGGTGATATGCTGGAGGCAGCTACATAGTGCATATGCAGTGTGTCTTCCTATCTGCCCTTATGGTGTGTGATGGCCGCCAATGAGTGGTGTATGTGTTGTGGGTTGTGGCCTTGTCACATGTTAGTCATGTAGTGTTAGGTGTGTGCCTTATTACATCAATGTGGGTATCTGTACTCGTGTGCCGTTACACTGGCTCTGTGGCACGGTGTTTGGTGGGGTGCACATCGTGCACTGGCGTCGACATTTCATCCCGGTTTGCTCATGCAGGCACCCACCTCATGACACTGATGCACTGGCATGACACAGTCAGACAACTCACCAAGCAGCCAGGCACATCGTCCTGCATGTCGCCCCATGTGGCTGGGTAGCGTGGGGTTCAGCTGGGCCATTGAGTCATGAGTTGGTCATGGATGTCGGGCCCACCCATGTGCGATGATCTTGCTTGCGTTACATACCGTCTGCACATTGGTGGAGTGTTATTGCTTGCGGTTGCGATACGCCACCTCCATGCATTGCAGGTCCGCCTACTCCACGTGGGTGCAGTCAAGAGCACCTATGCAATTTGGCATGCCTGCCAATGCATGGGAGGCAACTTTTGTGTCGCAAATCTCCTGGGTAGTCCATGGTAGGGATATGTAGTCCCTTGTGTGCTTGAGGAGGTGATCTAGCACTTGGTTCTCTGTCCGTGAAATGAACAGTTGTGATATGCCATGCTTGGGCCACACTGTGTGCTGGTAGGTGGCTGTGGCATGGTGGTGGGGCACAGGCACCACCTTCAGTTGAGGGGGGATAGCGGTGTGCATTTCGTTGATGCTCACTATATCGTCATTTCTCCAGCCAACTATGGTGGTGATGGTGTCACAGTCAAGCTGGTACAGGGTGTGGATCTGCTCAGGGGTAGCTTGAGGGACCGGACCTGATGCGTGGGAATGGGGGCTGCTGGGGTGGTGACGATGGCTGCACTGCTGTTGCATGCCGGGCCTGTCTCACCCTCCTTTTCCTCCTGTGTCTCCTTTGTGGTGGGGCTTGGTGTTGTTATTGTAGTTGTGCCCTTGCAAGCAGGGCCTCATGCTTCATGTACTGCTACCACTATTGTTGTCATCTTGATGTGGGAGGGGGTGTGGTGTGTCGACCTTTTCTGCTATGGCAGACTCCATTGGCTACACCTGTGCTGATTGTGTGGACCTGTGGCTCTGGGAACTACTGCTCAGGGTTCTTTATACCTTCTCTGAGATGCCTGTATGTTCTCCATGCCGGTAAGGTACTTAACGGGCTTGAGGAGGCCGTTATTTATGTGTACGCGTTCCTTGTTTTCAGCTCTGGTTTACGCCATGCTGCTAATTTCAGCATGGTGTGTCGCGCACGCGATCCAAGATCGCTATTTACTGCATCGTACTTTACGGTGCTGTAAATAGCGGTCTGGTTGGTTAGAATAGGCCGTAGCGGTAAAGGATGCCGTTAATCACTTACCGGCATCCTTTTTCCCTTACCTCCAAGCTCGGAATGACCCCCCCAATGTGTCCTTAACATACTATCCGTAAAAATATTGTTTACTGTAATTCATATTTCATTAGTTATTCATAGAAAATAATGCATTCAGCTGTCTGTGTTGAGTCCTTCCATGAGGGTTCTACCTCACCTGATCCAGGATCTAACCTACCCTCTTCGACCTACAGCTTCATATTGCAAAAACACAATTTCGACCTTACATACTACATGCCTCATGTGTCCCACTGCATGCGATCGTTGTTATACATCCTAACCTTGCCTGAAACACACCAGTCACGACCATGCAGCCCTTTCCTACACTGATCCCTACTTGACTACTTACACACTGGTCTCGATTTGCAGCTTTGCAATGTATTTGTTCACCTACTTGTTTTTGACAGCATGATCAGTCTTGTAGCTTTTACTGCATACCTACTTCGCATGTCTAATCCCTGCATTTGACTCCCAGCCCCAGGCTATATGCTGTACTTATCATGTTTACACCCTGCTGGCTTTGTCTCTCAGCCCTGTTCTGTATACTCTACCTTTTGTCTCTACAACCTACTTGATGTGACTTGCAGCCCTGCGCTGCTTAATGCACCTACCATGTCTACCACCTGATGGATTTTGACTTGCAGCCCTGTGCTGTGTTCCCTACTTATCATGTGTATAACCTCCTGAATATTACTTGCAGCCCCATGCTGTTTAATCTACCAATTATGTCCACAAACTGCTGGATTTGTCGCTCAGCCCTGTGCTGTATACTCTATTATGTTTACAACCTGCTTGATTTGACTTGCCGCCCTGTGCTTCTTAATGTGCCTACCATGTCTACGACCTGCTGGATTCTTTCTTGCAGCCCTGTGCTGTGTACTGTACTTATGTCCACAACCTGCTGGATTTGACTCGCAGCCCATGCTATTTAATGCTGGATGTGTCGCTCAGCCCTATGCTGTAAATGCTACCTATTATGTTCACAACGTGCTGGATTTGATTCGCAGCCCTGTGCTGCTTAATGTACCCATTATGTCTACAACCTGCTGGATTCGACTCACAGCCCTGTGCTGTATACTTAAATAATTGTATCTGTAACATGAGTGATTTGGAATGAAACTAGCGCCTAGATGCCCGAGGGTTTTGTGTGCTGCTATACATGTAAAAATAAATAAATTAAATAAATGGTTCTTAGGTTACAGATGTTAT
The DNA here is from genome assembly GCF_040938575.1 of Ambystoma mexicanum. NCBI lineage: Eukaryota > Metazoa > Chordata > Amphibia > Caudata > Ambystomatidae > Ambystoma > Ambystoma mexicanum. Next base: position 626,714,713 of record NC_090938.1, on the reverse strand, counting down.
TGTCAGAGCATTTTCTCACTTTCGATTAGTCTCGGGTCAATTTTGATGTGTCTTATTTCAAAGAATTTTGGGCTGTCCCTTGTCTCTGTTGGATGTTCTTTGTGCCAGTATTCTGCCAGTGCGGTTTTTCGTTCGGTTATGGTTAAGCTGTAGAGATGTTCTCTTATTCTGGTTCTTAATTCCTGTATGGTGCTCCATACATAACCTCTCTTATAATGATTAGATGAACCTGTAACTAAACGTCTAAATACTGAATGTGAAATTTGACTTCAAAATGATTACTTGGACATAGCAGCCACCTTAGACTAATGACTTCATACTTTGAATTTGCTCCCTAAACAACCCCTCTTCATTCTTTTCTCCTTCTTCCCTCTTCAATCCAACAAGATTACTCAAGGGCAATGCAATGGACCACTGTAATCAGAATGCATGACTTTCTAAATAATTGATATGACACCAATGCAATAAATTGGTACTAATCTGTGGACTAAAGTTTATTTGGGAACTGATCTGTATTAGCCAAAGTTTGCTAACAACAAACAACTGTGAAATGCTAATGTGTTAACTAACGTGCATTTGAGGATGTATTTCGATTAACCAATGGATGCTAACATCCAAAAGTTGTGAAATATGAGCATGGAAAGGATTGACCACTAAAGAAATGCTAACTAGATCTGTTACTAACACACAATCATCTGTGGTTTATAACAGGACCATTTCTTGTAACTGCTGGAAGCTTACTAAAACGGCTTGACAAAGCCCGGCGACGGGTTAAACATTAGCACATGCCACCGTAAGGGAGATATTCGCTTAGTTAACTATTTAAAGTCTAAGATGACTTAGGTTTGTAACTAAGGACACATATTTGGTCAATAAAACCAACCTTCGATGAATGTATATTAATTGACTCTATTTTTATTTTGCTGCAGAACTGCCCCTAATTAGTACATACTCTACTTGTTTTACAGCCTAATTTTAGCTACTGTGATGCATAATTCATAAGACTGTATCATTCCATATTCACAGTCCCACCAATCAAAACAAACCTATGGCGCTCCCCCAGACCCCTCACTGCTAGGGACCTAACCAACAATGTAGCCTCCTCAAAACCAGCCTCATACAAGGAGGACACAATGCTTTGCAATGTCATTGAACAGACGAAGGGAACTACCCTTACACCCCTCCTCAAAATGTGAATGTCTATCTCAAACAAGGCATCTTTCCAAGTAACCTAAAAACAGAACTTACTTGAGCACGCCTCAACAAACCCACACTAGTCCCAGACAATCTAACCAGCTACCGGCTAATCAGCAGTCTTCCATTCCTCAGCAAAATCGTTGAGAAATCAGTGGGCAACCAACTCCATGATCTGATCGAGCAACAAGGCCTAATCTTTGACCAGCTTTTGCAATTCAGACACAGAAACAGCATGAAAGCTGCTATCATCCTGGTCATAGATGATGGGGAGCATTATGAGTTTGGTGGTATCTTTGGCGTTAATACCAACTGTGTTCCTTCACTGTGTTAACTGCACCCCTTTCTCAACCTGTAGCTTCAAAGTAGCTTCAAAGTAGCTCTGGTGTGCATCCCCCTAGTGTGAGGTAGGCCTTTGTTGTGGCCTTGGCTCTTTAACAACAGGCTCACAGGGCCTATCCAGCTGGAGGATCCCAGGGCTGGCAAGGGAAGTGTTACCTTTCCTCCTAGCTTTCCTCTGGCACACTGCTGGTGCCCAGGGATTCACCCACTTTTTGGGGGCCGAAGCACTTTTTGGGGTTCCCCCATGGTCCCCATTCCTCCACCAGCTGTTTAGGTGCAAGGGTTCCCCCTTAACTTCTCTGGGTAACAGCCCAAGACCCCTTCTTCTACACAAAACAATTCCTGCGGCCATGTCCTCCAGGTTGGGGCTTTCTCACACGTCATGAGTATTTCCTTGTTTTTATACTGGCTCTGGCCAATAGGATTTGGGGAAAGACTGGACCAATGACAGTTGTTCTCATTAGGAATGATCATAATTCCTCCATACTTCTCCCTCATCACAGCACTGAGTAAGTGATCTTCACTCAGGATACTCCTATTCTTCCTCGCCCCAGCACTTTTGTAGGGGAATGGTAGAAGAAGTATAGCCCATGAGGGGTCCACTGATTGGTGTGGATACCGCATCTCATTGATGTGACGCCACTCTGTTGAGGATGCCTTCCCCATGTGATCCTCCCTCATATAGCCTCCCCGAGGGTCAGGGTCAGGTATTGGCTGCCATTCCCTGGCAACATTGGGAGAGGACACTCTAGGAATTTATTGATGACACCATCAGATTCATCACAGAGTATTGGCTACATCCATCGAAACCACATAGCTCCAAGGATGCCTGGACACCTTAGAGATATATAGGGAGGTAGGCAAAATCTTATATATTTTTATAAGCTGCTGAAGTTTATGTTATCATTTAACAGCGGCTTTGACTTCCGTCTTAGAACGGTCTTATGATCAACTCACCCCATGCAAATTGTTTACATACCAGTTGGGATAAGATAACATTATTATTGTGGAAGGCCATTTTGGACCCATTAACTACAGTGTGAGGTAGTCAAGAACCTGGGAATCAATATGGACAACCACCTCACTTTGGAACCACCAAATGAAAACCTGGTGTAGAAATGTTTATTCCTCTTTAAAGCTACAACACTCATAATGCCATTCCTAAGCTTTCCACAAAGGATCTGCCCATCAAATCCATGGTTCCCTGAAGCCTGCACTATACAAACATCATCTTTCTAAGACTTTCTGAAGACCCTTTGAGATGGCTTTGGAAAGTACAAGGTGCAGCTATGAGACTACTACTTCATCTGAAACAGGGAAACACATGACACAAGCACCTTGCACACTGCACTGTCTCCCAGAGAGATTCAGCACCCTAATGCATTGCATGATGTATAGCCCAACACTACCTGTGGAGCAAGGGATTCATTTCATAGAGACAAATCCATAGGGCTACAATAACATACACTTAGGCTGCCTTTCTCCTGCTACTGCCGTACAACAGAAGACATCAAGGAGGCTCCTCCTTTGCTGTTGTGGAACGCCCCATGTGTAAGAATCCATCGCCTGCAAGAACACGTCTCCTTCAGAAACAAAACCAACACAAGACTTTTAGCAAGAACTGCCAAATAATAGAATTCCACCAACCCTTAAAAATGAAGCACAACAACAAGACATTGGCCAAATGGACACTAGGGCCAAACATAGGCGATTCTAACTTAGACTGTAAGGGCCTTGCCACGTCCCAGGAACCCACAAGTACAGAGTTATCATATCTTGATTAAGACACAGAGCAGACTCTGAGGAAGCAAGAGCCTCCAGTTCTTTGGTGATGCTTGGCTTCATATGAGCATACACTACCGATATACCCCAACACCAACACTGACACCCAGTAGCATGGCAAGTCACACCAATGCATCTGACACTACTCAGAGAGGATTTACCTGTGACAACATCCCCCTTGACAAAGCACCTGTGACTCGCCGCCAGTGGAACCATATTAGCCAGACCCACTGCACCAACCCACTCCTCCCACCTCCAACATGCTCACAGGCAACCGCTTTGTGCCAGAGACATGAACACAGAGCAGATTCAGCCTCTGACCCTACCTGCACACAGGCAACAGGCACCAGCCTGCTAGGCTCTAGCCCCTACTGACACTGCAAAAACATGAAGTATACAGAGCCCAGCCTCACAGGTCTGCAGTCACAGAATCTGAATCCAGAGGTCATACTTACCTACACAAAGGCAATGATTGTCTTAGGCCAGCTTACATTGCAATCATACAAAGGCCCCAGCATGCAGGTTAGCAACATCCAGCTAAAATAAACACACACACACGCCACAAATTCTGATGTTGTGTTCTTATGCAGGTGAGCTCCGCTGGTGTATTCTACATGTCTCTTATTTTTTCCATCTACTTTCTACCCTACTTCGCTGGACCACAGTGCCCCTGAAGAATTTCTGTTTACTGAATATTATACAGAAAGAAACATGTCGGGTTGGGGAGTGTACTATTATTTGTGAATAGTTTAAAGCCATGTTAGCCTGAGCCAGAAGAGATTACATTAATGAGGAATAGGCTCAGTGGTGCTAAACTTTATGGTTCATATTAATAATGGATCAAAAAATTGTATAATAGGTGTTTTAGAATGTTTGATTTTTATTGATGAGATGTTTGTCATTATTGTATGAATTTTTGAATGGATGTGTATGAAAGTGGTGTGGTTGTAGTGTGGTTGGTAGTGGTTTTTAGATGGGAATGATGTATCAGGTCAGCCCAATGATGAATTAATAGGGTTGATCCACATGAACATAACTTTTGATACTAATATTACTGTATGTTTTTATCGTTGAAAAATTTGTTTTTTTTTAATGATTTGTTTAATAATGTCAATAAAAATATTTAATTATATTTGAGCGTCCACTGGGTTGAATTCAATTGTTTCATCTCAGGTTTTTGTTCATTGGTGGACGTTTGTGCTTGACAGTAGGTTTGTGCACCAATTAATCAGCTCGACCTTGTAGACATGTACAGTACACTAGCACCTGTCTTCTGAACACAACAGTACTCTGACCTTCTATGTTATTTTCTATATGTTCATTCCAGGCCAGGTCACAGTACATAGATATCCCTGGTATCCCCTGTTACTCTTGTGTTGTGGCACAACCAATGTTCACCTCCACGCTCACCAATCCACAGTCCTGTAAAGGCACACACCAAAACTCTTGGCTTAAGTGATGGTAATCTCACATTGTAACCACTCAACACTTCCACAGGAAACAGGTAGGCCCCTAGTTGCTTTTCTGAGCTCAGGAGTGCTACTTTTTAGAACCATGCCACTAAGCTTTCATATAGAGAGTCTTAAATTGCACCTCCTGCAAGCGGTCCCTGCATGTATGCATTTTGATCTGTCTTGACTGGTTGACCTGACATTTTCCATAATGCCTCTTCTTTGCGATTCTTTGAGGATGCAAATCCAGCACACACCTCTGGGAGAGCTTTCACTGTTCATAGTCAGCATGTCCCAAATGGCCTGTGTTCCCCATGCAAGTCCTTTTACTTTTTACCCCTCCCTAGCTCAGCTGATCTCCTCCTTTGGATCCTCATAGACAAACACATATTCTTCTATTTCTCTACCTTCAATTCTGATGACTCCACATGTGCATCAGCCTGTCTCTCTATGACACATCATTGGATGGCACTTCATTGGCTAGTGCTTAACTCCCTATGAAACCAAAGTGAAGTGCCCTGCTACATCCAGTGGCCTTCCCTGCTTTGCACACTGACCTCCTTTTAATTCGACTCCCTCTCCCATCCACTGAGGCAGGTATCCTCAGGGTTCTCTTTGACAGCAGCCTTAATCTTCACCCCTATTACTTCAACCTCTACTGCAGCCAGTAGTAACCAGCCGCATATTGGAAAGTTCTGCCCCCTGCATAAAATGCTACAAAATTCTCCCCAATGTGGTACTTACACAACACATCTATTGTGCTAACATCCTCCTTGATGTCTGTCCCATTGTACACTTTTTCTCCATTCGACACATTTCTCAATTTCACCATCCATATCCTCTTCAATTTTCCATGCTCTTTTCCAACCTGTAAAAACTGCTTCCATTCCAGTTGTCTTTCCAAGAAAATCTGGTCCCTAATTAAATTCCTTCTCCTAGTCTTCAAATGCTTGCATGAGCTTTCAACACACTGCCTAACTAATACCAGCTCACTACACTCCTCCGGGCAGCCTCTGCTCTGGTATCCCCACACAATCTTGCTTTCCCTGAGCACCATGTGCTTCCTCTCAATTGTGTGCCTTCTCTTGCCACACAGCACTGGAACTCTGTTCCTGCCCACGTTAACTACTATTAGCACCTGGGGTGAGGGAACAGCCAATCAGGTTCCATGAAATGTGGGCTGAAACCGCTAATCTCCGTGCGCGTTCCATGGAACCTGCAGGCATCCTCCCCCGCCGCGGGCCTCCATCTTCCACTCACCCTCCCTTTTTTTATTTGTCATACTTTTCCCAAACCACCTCCGCAGTCTCACTTATCTGGTTTTCTTGGGATGTTAACTCGGGCTGCTGGGCAGTCACCCCTGTTCCATCCCTTGGAATAGGATGCTAACGCCACATTATTAATACTTGTTCACATTTTCATGAACGTTCACACTTCTCGACTTGAAAGGAGCACCCTCCACTTACTTCCATACTACTTTGCCACCCTGAGTGCAGTCCGCCCCACATTGCTGTAAATACCAGCCAGTATATTGTTCAGTCCCCTAGGATTACAGTTTGGCATTGCTACACCCGGCGCTGGTTTCTGTAGCGTGTGCATCCTATCATCATCTGGTCAATTGCTCACTGCTTTTCCTGCTAATGTACAGCTCCTGATTCAGGATTGCTCCGTGTAATGCTGTGTTCTTTTGTATGTGTTACTATGTAACATGCCCTGTATTCCTAATAAACATAAGTAAATGAAATAAATAAATCTCCATGTACTACTGGTAGCGTGGGCATCACTTTTTAGTGCTGGATTGTGTGTAGATTACAGTGGGGGTACAACCCGCATCATTTTGGATGTGTCCCTGCAGGCCAACCGTGTGCACAATCCAAAAGACTAATGTTCGTCCTTATCTATTGAGTGGGACATGTATGTTGACATAGATTGTCATGGCCTTTGCCTGCCTCAGTTAGTGTTGGCTTTGCAGTTTGCAGACTAGATCAGGGCGGGTGTCTGAATGGTGCATTGATTCTGCATTGCAGCTGCACTTGAGATGAAAGCCCTGAAAACTATGTGGGGATGTTTGATTGTGGCAGCTCCCAGTGAGTGGGTGGATTCCAAAAGTCACAACACAATGAAGACCTGTAGCACCGAATCGTGGTCTCCTGTTATGTGAGCCAAGGATGAAAATAGAGTCGAACTTGTAGTCCTAGAACAATGATAGAGAGTGCTTGCATTCCCATGCATTCCCAGAGACAAGGATATTTTGCAAGGTCAAGTTCAAAGACAATCTTCATGGCAGAGGCTTGGGTGATGAGAGATGTTAGGCTAATTGGGTGGTGAGATAGAGTCAGGACCACCTTCTTGCACCTGCGTCTGGGCTTGCGTGCTGGTAAGTGAACCGAATGTTCCAGACATGGCACAAGTGTGCTATCCAATTGTAGAGGTCTGTATAACAAAGGTCCTTCTAGTTTGAAAATCAATTGAAAACCGTGTAATTAATGGTTTTGAAGATGACATGTTTTAGAGGTAGGCATATATTGTCCACCTGACAGTGGGCAACCAATCGCAATCCTCAGTCCTATGTAATGTATACTTAGATGTTCCCCTTAAGCCTATCACAATCCCTAGTAGGTTTTTCATTATTTTCCAAATAGTATGACATCCCCTCTGATGTATTTCTATTATAAAGTCTATGTTTTGTGAAAAGATGGCTGTGAAAAATTGAGCGAACATCCGTTGATGTCCGTTGTAACTCTCGGGTTTTAGATAATTGATAATAAAACAGTACTTTGCCATCTTCCTGAGTTGGTTCAGTTATTTGGACTCTGAGTTATTTGGACCCATCCATTGCATGCACGTTCCTAAAGGGCCCTAAACTCACTCTGGTCACCCTTGTGAATCAGGTGACCTGAGCATGTTGGGTATCAACGCAAATAAGAGGAGTGCATTCTCTGCGCTCCTTTCATTTGTGCTTATATTTCAGTATCTTGCCCACAATGAATATCAGTCGACTGACCTCTTAATACCGTCTTGCCTTGGTCATTCCCTAATATGACCAGACAATGGAACATGGTTTGTCTGTATCTCTGACATTTTTAAAGACTGTCCTTGTCATTTGCATGTAACTGCAAGATCCATTGCACATTTTCTCTAAATGTAAAGCATAGCAGAGCCCTCCACTCTAGACAGTTGTCCTGGGGTACACTAATTACAACTGCTCCCTTTAAACCTATAATGCAGTCCAGATGTCACATAGTCTGCAACATTTCTATTCACTCTCCACCTCTTCTCTATTCCCACTTTGGCTTCTAAAGTGTCTTTGCTAGTCATCTCTGCTTTTATTGAACAGTCCCTTAAATTAAAATTACTGCTTCATGCAATGTGATTGGTGCTGCTTTTCTCTCTTCTGTTCAGACTACGGTCTGCCGAAGGGACAATCCATCTGCAGGGCGTCAATGCCATTACAAATGTCAACAGGCACTATACAAATAACATAACATGACACAATATTTACTGGGCAAAGTAAGGGAGACTGAAATCCTATTCTTGATCCTCGCCAGTGCCCTGAGCCTTCTCGCCATTTCCCTCGCCTCCTCCTCGGACCCTTCTTTGCACCTCACTTCCATAGGCAACAACCTGAAAAACTCCACAAACTCTCCAGACAACTCCTTTTTTTAGCGACCTTTGTTGCATGTGCTCTGGATGGCTTTGCCATCTCCATGAATGGCAAATTGACATATTTTGGAGAACCTTATCTACTCTATCATTCTAGTCCTTCTGAAGGCCTGCATCTTGTGGTCCCGTCCGATGCACTGTCACCACATCACTCCCCTCCCGTCATTCCCACTCACCCCACACTTCTCACATACCTCCCTTACCTGCTGGCCTGGGTCTCCTCTAGGTAGCATACTTTGGCCTAGCCACGGGAATGTCTCCTCCACTGTCTACCCTCTGTGGGGTCCAATCTTTTTTCTCTCCACAACAGTCTGTTGCCATGGGGCCCTCACGTCAGCCCTGCTACCATTCCCAGGGCGCCCCACCATAACCTTTTCTCATTCTGCACCATTGGTGGCCACTCCGGCTGACATTTTGAACAAGCCCATGTATGGCCCCCTTCACTGCCCCACCTACCTTCCTTCATACATGGCCCCCTTTTCTTGCAAAATTTGCCACTTTCCCTTTCAGGATTCATGTAACAACTCTCAGGCACTCCCGCTTCCAGCCTTCTTGAACTAATGTGCACATCGACATCTTGTCCCACCTATGTCAGCCCGCTGTCATTTTGTCCCCTCCTTGTACTCTTGTCAACTTGCATTGAGAGATCACTAGGCCTCTCTGTAGGCCATCCCAGCCCTATCTGTGTCTAAGGTACCAGAGTTAAGGGTCTATCACACCCCTTCGCTGTGCGCCCAGCCATGATCGGATCCACCACCCCTTCTGGCAGCGACTCCGCTCCCTGCATGCCTCCCAATAATCGCCCCCCTGACCATATCTTTAGCATCATTATGCCCTTCTCTCCAAGTGGCACACTTTCCTTCACCATCTCCACTGCCTCTGCCTCACTGTCACTCTTTTATCCACTGCTTCTGTAGCAGAGGACACACACCAGGACTTCCTCCCACAGCTTTCTGCGGCTTTGCCGGCCCCGGCCCTACTGGACTGGCCGCAGAGCCTGCTCAAAATTAATGTGTTCTGACTCTTCTCCCCGGCCTCAGCTGTTCCACGGCATCCCCCAAATTATCCAACCCCTTTTCTGCTGCCCCCTCTCTTTGGATCCTCACTCCAATGCTCCTCAACCCCTTAACACCTCAATGGGCCTCATTACGAGGTTGGAGGTAGCCATGGTGCTATTAGCACCATGGTTACCCCATTACCGCATACCGGGTCCGGGTTGTCGGAATAGGGACTTACCGGGTCATTCCAACCTTGGAGGACCCAGTAAATCCCCATTCTGAAAACCATTCCCCATTCCCATTCGAGCCCCCATAGGGCTCAATGGGAATGCGGAAGGAGCAACTAAATGGCCTGCAAATAGCGGGCCTGTTATTAGCTCCCTGATCCCTTAGTGGCTCCCGCTAAGGGTGGCTGGTAAAACCAGCCAGCCTTAGTGGAACCCGTAAAGGGATCCTTACTGGCGCCATTAACCCCTTACCTCCAACCTCGTAATGAGGCCCAATGTCTCGTAGGGAGATTTGCAGGCACACACTGCCTACTGTAACCCGGCAGACACTGCACTTTTAGTAGGCCGGTACTCTTTCCCCTGTTGCCCTGCTCCATACTACCCGCACTTTTAAGTATGGCGATGGCGGCTGAAATCGCGTATTGTGACAGAGGTTCTCTGTGTCCCGCCATTGCTATCAGAGCCCCCAGTGGAAAGAGGCCATCCCCACCTGTGCACACCCTGCACTATTTCTTCTTTCTGCACCACCCTATCAATGGCCTTCATGGCTGATGTTTGATGCCCTTGGGTTTAGAGCGCTTTATAAATGCAAAAATAAATAAATAAATACATTCTGTCGGGCTCCCTCGGGTGCCAATGTTGAGCCTGTATGTCAGGCGTAATGTGAACAGATCTCTTTAGGCTGAAATCTCGCTACTCAGTGTTAAACTAACGGTAATTTTAATTTTTGATTTTTTTAATTGTATATTGCATTACAGTTTACATAAAATTTTAGCCATTAGATAGAAGAGGAGCAAACAAGTATCCCATATGTTGATCGGTCCGCTCTTCATCCTTTGTTCATGGCCCCTCTTAGCCGAGGTATCCCATCCATGTTCCGAGGTTATCAACAGTGTCTTTCGCTGTAAGCTCTTCTTCTAAAACGGATCTATGGAAGCCCACTGCAGCGATTACCATTGATGTCTTTAGACCTCTCAGCGGAAATGTCCACCATGCGTCTGCTGTTACTGTGCGGGAGTCCTTCAGGGAGTGCCCAAAGAATCGTGTCCTTTGTACTAAAAAGAACAGACAGATGGTGAAGAGGTGCATCAGGCTTTCTTTAATAATGGCAATTATTTCAGAATTTTGATTGGCAGTCGCATGGTATGTTAGGTAAATCGTTTTTTTTTTTTTTATTTTATTCTGTGCCATATGACAACTATTGTAATCTCAGAGCTCTTAAGCTTGCCTGTGAGTCAGCATGTCGCACCCCCGCCGGGCGTATCCACAAGTTAGTCTGTGGAAGGAAAAGGAAGAACATAAGGATAAGGGTATTGGAACGAGTGGATATGTGTTGCATACAAAAGGAGGGAGAGAGAGACCAGGAGAAGAAAAAAAAAAGGAGGGCGAGATGCAGCGGGCGGAAGAATGTTTTGTGATGGAACGGGTGCATGTCAGTTCTGTTAAGTGGACTATGAAGCCCAGAAGATAGGGTTATTCTAATGGGCAAGGGATTAACTGGAAGAGTTACAAGGCAGATTTGCCGAATAGGAAAATGAGTATGAGTTGGGCAGTTTTCTGGCACTAAATCTGCCAAAAAACCGCCCAACGGAATTACTGTTACTGCCCCTTGATCTGGCGGGAATACCACTGGATTACAAGTGGCGGGGGTGTAAATGCCCATTTTTTAAGAGTCCATTAGACTCTATGGAGCTTTTTCAGCAGAATTGTTGGCAGTGGAATTACCACTGCGGTAATTCCGCTGATTTTGCTGATTTTTCAGCAGAAAGTGAGAGGTTTTATCCCCAGCATGATGCTGTAGGTAAATCCCCCACTACAGGACCCTACTCGTGGTCTGGCGGTGAGGGAAAAGTGGCCACACTTCCAATTGGCTTGCCTAGCCTTTGCAAAATATCTGTTTCCAACAAAAGCATGCCAAGCCACTGCAGGATGCTGTGAATGCTGGCTAGACATTGTGTACATGGCAGCTCCCAGTCCTCCTGAAGAAATGCCTCTCACGCCCCTATTGACTTGAATAAATTACCTTTGGCCCAAACACTCAGCACCTGGAGGCAACCCCACCTCCTGTGCCTCATGCATTATTTAGGTTTAGCAACTGCCACGAAGCCAGGAAAGTTTACACTGCTCCAGGCATGAACATGCAAATGGGCTGTCGTTGATATGTGAGTACCGCACCCAGCAGTCTTGCAGGCTAGATCTGTGCTTTGTGTTGAGGTGCTCAGTGGCACAGTACACTGAAATGGTGTTGGACTATGCATCAGGGTACGTGTCCCGGGGGGGGGGGCGGGGGTGAACTCATCATTATGCTCTGCATGTACACTGTGCTGTTGGTCACAGTTTTAGAATTAAATCACTGGGCATATTTTTGCTTCAGAGACTGTGGTGTGAGGGGCACAATCATTTTATCTTATCAAAAGAATAGCTATTAACTTGTGCCAAGGGCTATCACCATCAGGCTTTGGCACTGAGCATGTCGAATTGTTATGGGGCGGACATGACAAGTATCAGCCTGTACGCTTGAGCCTAAATTAGGCCTCAGAAATGTCTCAGAACGGGGTCTCAGGATTGTTATTCGTTTTGTCCTTCCCTGAGCTCAGAGGTGATAGCTATTAACAATCCTATGCCTTTGTCCCGGTTAATAAATATATATATTATTCAAGGCAATTTTTAGCCACACCTACCGCATGTGGCCCAATTCCCTGGGAAACTACAAACAAAGATGGCCGCCATTGAAAAAATTGAGACAGTCTCTACTTTTACCATGGCTACCATGATGGGTGAGGCAGACTGCTGACTGCTTGTGCCAAAGTAGTGAAGGAGCTGGTGGGGGGGGGGGGTGTTGGGTGGTTTGGAAGGTAAGAGGGGCAGGGAGTTCAGGTGGGAGGTGGCAGAGGGGAGAACATCGGTGGTGCAAGCCAGAGGGGCTTGGGCCTGCAAGGCAGAGTGATGTGAACAGATAGCCAAAGAAAAATGGTGGAACTCAGGGAGAAGCTCTCGTGGCCAGGAGGAATGCAGTTGGATATCAGGGGATTTCAAAGACCCTCCCCTTAGACCAATCCACTTACCCACTTCCTTCCGCTACTTGCGATCATTCCCTCCCCTTGAACATGGCCACTCGGGAAATGGAGAAGGAATAATTCCCCCTTGTTTAGCAGTTCCTTTTTTAACACATGAGATGGCCACACATTACAGAAAGCTATTAGTGCCCTGGCGGTCTTGGGGTGCTAATAGGATTAATACACAGCTCCAAGGATTTGTTTTATTACGACTTGGTTTAGCCAAAATGAGCTACTGGTCAGTGTTGGTTTTAAACTGACCAGGTTCTCCTAGGATTGAAGCAGTAGCTAAATAGCTCCCAGCTCCCATTAATTCTGAACCCCGGGAACGCAAGGGGTAGCTTAAAAAGTACCATAAAGGAGCACAGAACCACTCGGATATCTGTTCAGCATGCATAATTAGGGGTTACAACCATGAAGGCAGAAGGGTAGCGGTGATGGAAAGAAACGTGTTTGATGTCTACACTTTTCCCCATTTTCATCCTCCAGTTGTTTGCCCACCAAAGACTATTTTCCAGTAGATCGTTTGTGCGTAATTGAAGGCACAAGTCCAAAGGGTTGTCTCTCTTTGTCTGTCGGGCTACATGGTCATCCCTTCATCCCATTACCTCCTCCACTTAGCCACCGGCTCAGTTAATTTGAATACCCCGCCCCGCCCCCCATCATTACGCTATGTGCCTGGATGGTGTCTATCCTCCCATTTCCACCATACCTGTGGGGTGAACAACCAGGTCAGCCTCATCTCAACCTTCTCCCCTGCATCCTGAACGACTGCTTTGCCCTTTATTTTGTTGTTCCCCACACCTTTCTTCTTCGCCTTTTTCGGCTCTCCAACATCTCGTGCTCTTGTCTCGACTTTCATTTCCACTTTGAATTGCCACCTTACTTGCTGTGAACCCCCCTCTGTGCCCTGATCTTCTTCGTCTTCCCGTTATCCTGAGACATTGAAACCCATGTGTTTTTGGTTATTTCCTACACCTCGCTTGCAGGTGGTTCCCCCGGCAATCCCAGTCTCGTTCCTCCTGCCATGCTACCCAGGGACGTCATTTCACCAAAATGCCTAGCGAAAGTGACATTACACGACTCTTGACCTCTGATGACATCACAGGAAGGGATGTCATTTGACCCCATCCCAAAGTGACATCGCAGGAACTGATGGAACACGACCTTTCTCCCCTTGACAAATTAGGAAGTGGCATCACATAGCATTGTTCTTAAGTACACTACAAATAATGTGGTTACGATATCACTATAATGTGATATAAATTTTATACAAGAATGGATCACCATATTTATCGTTAATATCACCGTGTATAGGCCTATATTACCAATTACAGTGAATGCAAGCAGACGTCCAAGGCCAAATGATAATGATGTGTTATTATATAGCACTTACGCTAAAGCACTTTATATAGAACAAAAATACATACAATATCACCTGACCTGTGTTGATGCTCATTTATCGACCTCAGAAGGATAGAAGGCTGAGTTGAGGTATTTATGAACAGACTAACAGGTTGATTCATGGAATTATTAGCGCCGAAAAATGAGAATTTGTGCGCCATTCTGCCCGCAAATCCCTGTTTAACAAATGGGGATTTGCGGGCAGAATGACGCACAAATCCCCGTTTTTCAGCGCAAATAATTCCATGAATCAGCCCCTAAATCAGTGACTCTCCCCCTGAAATAAACCTTTAATGAGTCTAGCAATTATTGTATAAAATTCCAAAAAGACAAATTATTTGTTATTCATATTCTTTCTTATTTAGGGTCACTGCACATGTGTTACAATTTTAGTACCCCCTGTTTTTTTTTTTTTTTAAGAGGTCTGAACAAAAAAAACAACCAGTCCAGAAACAAAGAGCCACATTGCACTGGCCACAGCCCACGAGCATACATCATTTTATTTTGTTATGGGTAGCAAGGGAGACCACAGGGGTGGCAAGGGAGACCACAGGGGTCGCTACTGCTACGCCTGGCGACCCTGAAATGATGTCCCGGATGCTACCCTAAATATAACATGCCCTCACTTTAATGACTTTCATTGCACACCCTTTATTTTGTGACATCAAGAAAGGACATCTTGGACTTTACCCGACCTGCAAGAGATGGCTGACAGAAGATAACACGCCACATGTTATGCTAACATTTTGTACTGCTGGCTTTCTAGCAGAGTCAGACTATTGCAAATGGTCCCAAGGTCTAATGGCTTAAAGCAAATGATCTGTGGGTTAGATACCCCAAAATCAAGATAACACCAGTAAGGTATTGCGACAGTAAATCCTGAATAGAGTGTGGTAGTCACGCGGTCTGACCATTCTTCTCCATTTTCTGGAGAGTCTGTGGCCACATTTTAACAGAATGCAGGAAGCAATGGGGGAAATTGATAGGCCTCATTACGAGTATGGGGGTAACCATGCCATTTTTAGCACCATGGCTACCCCCATACCGGGTCCCGGGTCCGGATTCCAGGAATAGGGAATTACCAGGCCCTGCCGACTTTGGCAGGCCCGGTAATTCCCATTCTCGGGACCCGGGACCGGTACATCCCCATTCCCATTTGAGACCCCTATAGGGCTCAACTGGGAATGGGGATGATGCTAACAACGGGCCCGTTAATGACGGGCCCGTTGTTAGCATACTGATCTGCTACCGGGTCCCGCTAAGGACGGCTGGTCTGGCCAGGTGTCCTGAGCGGGACCTGTTGCCGACCTCGTAATGAGGCGGCCCGTAATGAACGGTGTCGGTCCCTTACCGGCACCGTTCATTACGGGTCTGCACTTGTTGTAATGAGGCGCAATACATTTGGGGATGAACAAATTCAAGCAGGTCTAGGGATAGTATAAAAGGTACGTATTAAAGTTGCAATGGCATTGCCACACCCAATAGAATCCTGCCCATTCCTCTCAACCAAAGATCAGCTGTTTCCAGCAAAGCCTTGATGCAGTGCCTGGCTGGCGAGCACTTCTAGATTATACATGTGCTGTTCTCGGGCGCTAAAGCAAAAGGTGAGTCCAGGCAGCAGGGGTATCCCTGACTGGAGCAGAGGCCTACACGTCTGTTTCTCAGTGCCCCAGAACATGCAAGGCACCGCCTTCCATTCTTTGGCCTTTTGCAGGAAGTCTCAGGCTCATGTTTGACCATAGTGGTATCCCCTGACAGTGTGTGCAGCCGCCTCCATGTTAAAAGAAGTAACAACTCTAATGGCGCCCCTTCATTAGGGAACCCCCTGTTAGAGTACTCAGTAATAATATTGAAGGGTCTGGGTCCGGATAAAAAACATGGAGCAGGAACCAGACCAGAACCAGGTATGTACAGAAGAAAACAATGCTTTATTTCATCTTAGTTACAGCAATAGAGGTTAACAGTGGGAGAGTGGGGTCGATGCATCCATTCAGGTTCCTCTCTCAGCTCCAAGCTCTATAACTTACATTCATGGAACCTCGCGGCCCCCTTCATTCCAGCCTACCTCATAACATTCCATGAGGCCTACTTCTGCATACACACATCAACACAGCATATATACGAAGCTTCTCTTACAGTATTACATGCTGCCATAATTTGGGGGACAAACACCAGCATAGCAGCATAGGAACCAAGAGCCACCATGGGGCAATCAAACCTGCTGCCCTCACCACCTCTATGTGCTTGCAACGTGAATACACTCCAGGGGTATAGTATTCTCCTCCCCAACTTCATAGATGCAACATCAGGTATTGCTGCTATTCTATTGAAGAATGTCCGCCACATGTTTTTTTTTCCTTTTTGGATGCTATTCAAATCAAAGGTTTCTTTGGGGCCAGGCCTTATCTCATACTCCAAAAGTCCCACTAAAAAAAATAGCATTCTTCTCCATCTCAGAGAATCATTAACTCTCCATAATGTAAGGATGCCTCCATCTGCAGTGATTACATGGCGAGATGGACAGTAAGTTAATGGTTAAGATTGAATGCTGGCAAGTCAGAGGGGATGGTAGTGGAGAGAGGCAGGGACTTGGCTCACAACCTGGAGTTTTTCTTTGATCAAGATTCCCCTCCCCAGTCACAGGTCAGGGCTGTGTTAAACCATTGTTTTTCTTTGCTCTCAACAGTTTTAAAATGTTGCTGTCTCACCTACCAGCTAAGTCTAGAGCCACTGCTGTAGATACCATGGGTTCCTCCCGGCCAGACTATGTGAATTCCCTGACTTGTAACTTCCCAATGATCTGCCTCACCGCAAGCAGATCTTTCAGAATGCAGCAGCACAGTTGCCCTTGGTTATCCCTTACCAGAGGCGTTTCTAGGGGGACTAGGGGGCCATAGCCCTAGGTCTTTTGGTTGTAGCCCCAGATAGAAGCTCAGGGGCTACAACCAGAAGGCCTGCTAGACCAGAGTTCCGACAGTACCAACATTACTGTAGCCCCAGATCTTTTCCAGACCTAGCAACACCCCTGTCCCTTACTGCACTCCCACCAAACCTCTGTTGGCAAAGCTTCACGGGCTTATGGTCCATAAACGGCTAAAGTTCACCTGGCACACCAAGCCCATTATGGATATGGTGCATCATTTCTCATGACTAAACTGATATGCTACATCCCACGGAACATCTGCAATCGTCTTATTACAAAATATTGGCCATAGCAAAGTTTAGACAAGCCCCACTACGTTGTCACTCTTCTCTGGTTGTGTCTCTTTCCAAGGCAGGAAAAAGACTTATATGTTTTAGATATTTCTCCTCCGTGAAAGATAGTGAGCTAAAGACTCTGGGTAAAGGCTCTTGTAACCAGGACTAATGTCTGGCAGAGGGCCTCCCAGCACCCCATGTGTGTTTTGCATAATTTAAATAACTTTCGGTCTTACCCTAAGTTACTAGGTGAATCCAGACATGGACGCCTTGCTCACTGCTCTTAGAGCGACACAGTTCAACCCTACTGATAAGGTCCAACTAGATCGAAACATGTGTCTGGGGTTAGTGTTGGTACTCTTGTTCAGAGGAGAATTGGCTAGCATTTCGGAGCTGGACTTCCCCAAGGCAGGAAAAAGACTGATATGTTTTGGACATTTCTCCTCTGTGAAAGAAAGTGAGCTAAATACTCTGGGTAAAGGCTCTTGTAACCAGGACTAATGTCTGGCAGAGGGCCTCCCAGCACCCCCTGTGTTTTTTGCATAATTTAAGTAACTTTGGGTCTCACCCTAAATTACTAGGTGAATCCAGACGTGGACGCCTTGCTCACTGCTCTTAGAGAGACACAGTTCAACCCTACTGATAAGGTCCAACTTGACCGAAACATGTGTCTGGGTTAGTGTTGGTACTCTTGTTCAGAGGAGAATTGTCTAGCATTTCGGAGCTGGACTGCCCCAGGGCAGGAAAAAGACTGGTATGTTTTGGATATTTCTCCTCTGTGAAAGAAAGTGAGCTAAATACTCTGGGTAAAGGCTCTTGTAACAAGGACTAATGTCTGGCAGAGGGCCTCCCAGAAACCCCTGTGTTTTTTGCATAATTTAAGTAACTTTGGGTCTCACCCTAAGTTACTAGGTGAATCCAGACGTGGACGCCTTGCTCACTGCTCTTAGAGAGACACAGCTAAACCCTACTGATGAGGTCCAACTAGACCGAAACACGTGTATGGGGTTAGTGTTGGTACTCTTGTTCAGAGGAAAATTGCCTAGCATTTCGGTGCTGGATTGGTTCTTTCGATTGGATGTTCCTCCCACGTATTCCTCATCTTATGATAATTGTATCCCAGCTTCAGCTGCTTCAGAAAAACTTTTCACCATAGGGCACTGTGTTTGAGACCGCGGAGTCAGTGACCCTCGAAGGCCGCCATCAGGCTTTGACGTCATCTGCTGTATAAATGGCTCGAGCAGCGCCCGTTACCTCAGTTCTGTTCCTACGGTGTTCATGGTCAGTTGATCAGGCTTTAAGTCTTCAGGCTCTTAAGGAAGTCAGAGTGCAACTGGCGTAAACTGTACGGAGGGGTAGGATCGATGAGGAATATGTGGGAGGAACATCCAATCCAAAGAACGTTACAGTTGGTAAGTAACTTGTTCTTCAAATGGATTGTGTTCTCCCACATATTACTCATCATATGGTAGACTCCCATAGCAGTGGTAACTTTGGAGGTGGGAGTCCTAGGAATTTTTAATTATGGACCGAATGAAGGACAGCTTTTGCAAATAGTCCTCCTTGGTATAGAGTCCAAGCAGTAATGTTTTACAAAGGTGTGCATTGACGAACAGGTGGCCGCAGCACAAATATCCTGCACTGGGACGCCCCTCTGAAGGGCCGTGGAAGTGGCCCATCTGGAGGCTCTTTCCTAGCTAGATTATAGCATTCAGAGATTGCTAGAATTATCCATCTGGATAGAGTTTGTTTAGATACTGCAAGGCCCAATTTGTGCCCAGTATATCCAACGAAAAGCTGGTCACATTGTTAGAGATTTGCCAATCTGGAAATATAGAAACTGATAGCCCTTTTTGGGTCCAGTCTGTGTAATCTTTCCTCTTCCTTACTAGTGTGAGGTAGAGGATAAAAGGAAGGTAAGACAATATTTTGTGACAGATGAAAATCAGACACTATTTTAGGCAAGAATGATGGCTTGACTTTTAAAATAACCTTGTCCCTGTGGAAAATAGTGTGAGGAGGCTTACAACACAGTGCCTGCATCTCACTTACCCTGCGGGCTGATGTTATAGCCACTAACAGAATTGCTTTAAGAGTAAGCATTCTTAATGGACAAGAAAGTAAAGGCTTGAAAGGGGCACACATGAGAAATTTTAAGACTTGATTTAAATCCCATTAGGGCACCTGAAAAGGTGTCGGAGGGTATACATTTGTCAACCCTTTCAAGAATTGAACGACTAAAGGCATTTTAAAATAGGACACTTCTTCCGAGGAGCGCTTAAAGATAGATAGCGCTGCCAAGTATCCTTTTATCGTTCCAACTTGGAGCTTCAAATTGGCTAAGTGTAAGAGAAAAGAAACTACTGATGGAGCATTACAAAGAAATGGATCCACATTCTTATCCCTGCACCAGTTACTGAACTTGTTCCAATAACATTGATACAGGGATTTTGTTGCTGGCCTTCTGGCCGAAAGCAAAATCTCCATTATGTCATCCGGGAGGTCCCAATCCTTATATCTTAGCCTCTCAGAAACCATGCGTGAAGGCTGAGTGTCTTGACCTCTGCATGGCGAACCCCACCTTCCTTTTGTGAGAGAAGATCCACTCTTTGTGGAAGACATAGTGGAGTGCAGATGGACATGTCCAGAAGGTCCGGGTACCACGTCCTCTTGGCCCAATCCGGGGCAATTAGGATCATGGTTATCCTGAACTTTCTCAACCTCCTAATTACGTGAGGAATCACGGGGACTGGGGGAAAGGCGTAAAGGAGTAAAAATATCCAGTCCACTACGAGCGCGTCCCCTAGAGCTCCTCTTGGGGGAAATTCCCCGGAGAACTACAGTTCGCACTTCCGGTTGGCACCGGTCACAAACAGATCCACTTGAGGGGTTGCCCAAAGGGCGAAGATCTCTTGAAGGACTTCCTGAGGTAGCTCCCATTCGTGGGATACTGTGCCCTACCTGCTCAGAGCGTCTGCCGCCGTGTTTAGCTCTCCGGCGAGGTGAACTGCCGATAGAGAGATTCCTTCTTGCCTTGCCCAGAACCAGAGCTGCATCACCTCTCTGCACAGTGGAAGTGATCCTACGCCTCCTCGTTTGTTGAGGTAATACATGGCCACTGTGTTATCCATCATTGTCAGGACATTCTTTCCCTGTAGAGAGGGCAGAAAAGCCTTCAGCGCTAGTCTGATTGCTCTCAGCTCCAAAATGTGTATGTGTAGTTTGGACTCCGATGGAGACCAACGACCGCTGGTTGTCAGTTCATTGGTATGGGCTCCCCACCAAGTGAGTGAGCTGTCCGTCACTGCTGCTATCTCTGGCCATGGTTGCCAAAAAGCTTCCCCTTTTAGGACATTCTCCTTGCACACCCACCATAGGAGATCTTGAGCCACTTTGGTTGTGACTTGTAGAAGATCTGACATCTCCCATGAAAACTGGGACCATTGAGTCCTGAGGGCCCACTGAAGGGATCTCATCCTCAATCTGGCCTCTGCCACCAGAAAAATGCAGGATGCCATGAGGCCTAGCATACTTAGAAAGCCGAATGCTGCTAGATGTTGGGCATTTTGAAACTTCATTACCATCTGCAGAATGTGGTGAGCTCTGTCCTCGGGAGGCGAGGCTTTCCCTGAGGAAGTGTCCAGGATCGTTCCAATGAATTGGACTCTTTGGCTTGGAATCATTTGTGACTTCTTGTAATTGAGGGAGAAGCCCAGACTCTGTAAGAAGTGGCAGGCCAAGGCCAGATATTCTTGGGCTTGTTCGGATGAACTCGCCCTGATTAGTCAATCGTCCAGATAAGGTTAGACGTGAATCCCCCTTCTTCTGATACTCGCTGCCACCACCGCCATCAGTTTGGTGAAAACCCTTTGGGCGGAGGTTAGCCCAAATGGTAGAACCCGAAAGTGATAATGAGAACCAACAATTGCGAACCTCAGGTACTTTCTGTGTTTGAGATGGATTGGCACATGAAAGTAAGCATCCTGAAGGTCCAATGAAACCAACCAGTCCTGAAGTTGAAGAGCCTGAAGGATCTCAGAAAGGGTCACCATCTTGAACTTGTCCTTCCTGAGGAACTTGTTCAAGCTTCTTACGTCCAAGATGGGTCTCAATCCTCTGTCCTTTTTGGGGATCATCGTTGTTGGCTCCCGGTGGATGATTTTGCGGTCTTTGATGAGTGGCTGAGGAGGTAGTAACCGATGCTGTGGCTGATCTAGCACCTCTCCCTTTTCCACCACGAAAGGGTTTTCTGTGTTGGCCTCTCTGACGACCTGCCCTCTCCCTTTTCCAAAAGAGGAATAGAAGCGAAAAGGACGACTCTTCCAGGAAGATGAGCCTGCGCAAGAGTGTTGCTGAGGTTGTTTTATAGCGGCGCTGAGTGATTTCGCTGCCGCTTTCGAGGTCTACAGCTTCTCCAAGCTCTCGTCTGCCTTGGTGCCAAACAACCTCAAGCCGTCACAAGGCATATTATGTAATCTAGTCTGCACATCAGGTGCAAAGCCAGATTTCCTTAGCCATGCGAATCTGTGCAAGACTGTGCTAGATGCCATGGACCTGCTTATACTATCTGCAGTGTCCAATCATGACTGAAGGCATTCCTCCATAGCCTCTTTACCATCCTTCACTATAGCCAGGAAACCATCCCATTCTTCACCTTCCGGGATGCGTTCAGCCGCTGATGACATGCAGTCCCACAGGGTATAGGTAAATCTTGCTAATGTGCAAGTGACATTAGTCAATTTTAGGGCCATGCTGCCCAAAGTAAAAGCTTTTCAGGCCCAAGCATCAACTTTTTTATCATCCCTGTCTGGTGGTATTGATGAGTAAGCTGAGTGCCTAGTGGAGGTTGCAGCCTATACTGCTAGACTTTCAGCAGATGGATGTTTGGATAAATATTCTGGATCCGACAAGGCGGGTCTATATTTTGGTACCAGTTTCTTATTTACTGCTGCAATAGAATCTGGAGTATTCCAATTTGCCATTACTCTTTTTTGTAGTGCCTTGTGGAATGGGAGAACAGGATCTTTTAAAGGACCCTCACTAAGGATGTCAGTCATGTCATCCTGGTCAGAATCCGGGGAAGCTGCTTTCCAACCAATAAAATCAATGACCCTTCCCATAAGATTTCTATAACTGGGATCAGCATGATCTCTAGGAGCTGGCCTTTCAAAATCCACTTCAGGTGAAGTGTCTAGGCCACTGGCATTTTGGAGACAGTCAGAAAGGTCTGTAATTTTAGACTGTGGGTCCACTAGTTCTTCAGGAACTTCCCTGGCTCCAAATCTAACTCCAGCTGAAGTGATAGCCTCTTCAGAGGAATGTTCTTCATATATAGAAGACATGGATCTAAAAAATTCCTGTCTTGGTTGTGGGTGGAATGTTTTTTCAGGCAAAGAAGGTGCAATTTGCCTAGGTATGGATAATGGCATCGACTTGGGTCTTGGTATCAAAGAAGGCTTCGATTAAGGTGTTGAAGGCGTCGATAGGGTAGACGCTGGCTTTGACGGTGTCGAAGGAGGCTTCGATGCTGTCGAAGGAGGCTCCGATGCTGTCGAAGGAGGCTTCGATATAGCTAATGGTGTCGACATCACTTTTGTGATCGATCTCGATGTTATGGTCATCAACGGTGTCGAGTGGAGATATGGTTTAGACTTCGACATCGATGCCGGTTCCGTTAGCCCAGATTTATGCACCGGAGGCTTAGACTTAGTGCGAGGCGTCGGGGAACTTTCCCGCGAAGACACTCTCGACTCTTTTTCAACCCTTGCGTGTTTGGATCTTGATTTTCCTCTGTCACTTTTAGATTGAGTAGAGGAGTGATCACCACTTCGAGGAGGTCTGGGCCGCTTTATTGAATATTTTCAGCATCAAAGCCCTGAAGGCCTCCCATTTTTCTGGGGAATCGTGCTTTGAAGGGTAAGTAACTTTCCTCTCGGAAGAGGACGAGGAGGAAGAGACCTATGACGTCACTTTTGTGACTTTTTCGTCGAAGATGAGGAAGACTTCCTTGAGCAACTTTCTGATCTTGACCTCCTCGACTCGTGACAAGATTTTCTACTGGATTCATCCGAATCCTTTTGTCTTTTCGAAGGCTTATATTTTTCCTCCCCCACCACCAGCTTACCTCTGCGTTCCCTAAGAGCCTTATTTGACATGGCTTGACAGGACCCGCACTCATCAACCCGATGGTATGGGCTGAGACACCAGAGGCAATTCCGATGGGGGTCGGTTATAAACATCTTCCTGCCACATTTCAGACATTTTTTTAATCCTGTCTTGGGCGTGGAGGGAGTTGAAGATGAAGACATTGTCCAGTAAATTATTTATGCGCCGTTCGTAACACAAAGCAGTTGCGTTGGAAAAACAGAACTGAGTTAACGGGCGCTGCTCGAGCCATTTATACAGCGGATGACGTCGATGGCCGATGGTGGCCCTCGAGGGACATCGACTCCGCAGTCTCAAACACATGCACCCTCTGGTGAAAAAGAAATCCGAAGCAGCTGAAGCTGGGATACGATTATCATAAAATGAGGAATACGTGGGAGGACACAATTCATTAAAATGATATGTTTTGGATATTTCTCCGGGGGGTTGGGAAGAGAGAGAGGACAACAACAAAAAAAATGTGCAGTAGTTCAGGAACAATCCGGTTGGGTAGAGGGAAAGCGAGTGCAGCCAGAAAGAGGAAGTGAGTTGAGACATTGCGGGCCAACAAATGGAAGCAGGCCAGCAAAGAAGAACCCCGGTAAGGCATGTAGGGAGGTGGGGGAGGCAGATGTTTCGTTGATGGCAACTTTGGTGCATCTGCCAGTTTGAAAAGAAGACAACAAACAGCACTGCCGCGCTGATATCGCACTACTTGATCACTGCGTTCTGCCGTTTTTCAATACAGCATTTTCGGATTTTCATTTTCGATGGCACAGTGATCACAAAGATTCTTCATACATCATGCCTAACCTAAATGTCTCCTCCCATTTGCTTCAGGATGCTTGCAGGCTGTGAGTGTGGAGTAGAAGTGAATCCTCGCCTCAATAGTAAGTCTAGTGATAGCATTGGTAGATGGTGGCCTCAGTGGTTCTTACCCATTGTTCCAATGGATAAAGTACTTAGTTACAGAGTTGGGTAAGTCTCTGGTGGTCTCAGGAGTTTGGGAGCAGAGATAAGAAGAAACTCCGATGGTCTCCATATTATGATATAGTTGGAGGAGGTATCTAAGGAAAGTGCTTGGCATTTTTTGTCTGCATGTGTCCATAAGGAGGCCGGGGTGCAGAGTATGCGGTTGCTCCAGGGCCCGAAGCCTCCCCTCCCCCAAGGGAACCCCATCTGCATAGGAGTCCCTATACTTTGAATGACACTATTTTCTTCGGATGGGGCGAAAAAATTACTCGGATGTAGAGTGGTCAAGTCTTGTTAGACATTTGTGGAAGGTTTGGGGCTTGCAATGAGAAAGGAGCAAGGTCTGCATTCATGGCGGTGATGATGTGAGCATGATCATGAGTGTGTGCATGGAGCCGCAATGCACAGAGATGTGTGTAGTGTCCAATGCAGCATCGAACATAGACAGGTTGGAGTGACACCAGAATGGACATTCTTGTTTTATTAGTGCTTCAAGCATGCACAAAACAAGATGGTGCTCACCAAGAATAGGGCAGTGAGCAGGGGTGTTGCTAGGTTTGTAAATATCTGCGCTAAAGTCGGGACTGTCAGGACTCAGAGCTAGTTAGCCTTTTGGTTGTAGCCCCTGAGCTTCTCTCTGAGCTTACAGCCCTCCCCAACCCTAGCCTAGCGATGCTGAGCACATACATCGGTCAGCCACTGCTATGTTTTGTACCTCTTGCATGAGCCCAGAAACTAGCCCAGAACAGAAGCTTTGTCCGTTATGGTAGGTTGAGGAGTTTAATTAATTAGTGTCAAGTAGTGAAACAAATCTATGCGCACAAAGACCTCAAGGGTTTGAGACACATGCATTACACTATTACAGGTGCTCTCATGGGTCATATGGTGAACCAGTGAATTGTTCGTGATATCAGAATGAACTCCAGTGAGTGATTTAATTTAGTGTGTAGGAAGAATCATGGGGTGCAGACCTCTTCCAGCATTGTTGTTACATCGGTGTGAGGTCTTGACAGGGTGCTAGCGTGACCCTTCTTCATGTGTCCTGGATTATAAAAAGGCTGCATAGTTGCATGAAACGATGAGGTTTCCCGCCTGGGCAAACACATTCTGCACTAACTCAAACCAACCGATTTCTATCGTGACTCAAGTCCCGCGACATCATTAACCTTTTGGCAAATTCAGGCTGGAAAAAGCAAGATTGTGTTATTTATTAAATGAAACAATGAAAACAAGACCTACTGGCCTGTGGATGTTTGGTCAGCACCTGTCAGGTCAGTGGACATGTTTTCTCGTTTGAAATCCTCTTCCATCCATGTTGCACATATAGGAGAAATCTATGTCTTGAGTGCAAGGGTGTCTGGAAAATGTCTGCCGACAGGCTCACAATGTCCAACGTGATGTTGCAGAGGACTTCAGGGTCATCCATATTTCTTACATTTCAGACTGGACAGAAGCGCGGAGGTGCAGGAGCTCCCTCCACTGCAGGAGCAGTGGTCAGCAGCCCAGCTGACCTTAACTCTGCCGAAAATAGGCACATTGGCATCCTCCAGACCCGGGTCTGTTTTTCTCACCCCCTTCGGAAACTGCCCCATTGTTTGCCATAATTCTGAATTAGCAAGCTAAAATCCTCCCAGGCTCCGACTTTGAGCCCAAAGCTGCTTTTTAGCCACTTTCTTTCGGCTGCCATTTGAATCCAAGATGGCCGCCGGCACCCTCTCGGACACCTCGGCGACCACATGATCTCTT
This sequence comes from Ambystoma mexicanum, assembly GCF_040938575.1. Lineage (NCBI taxonomy): Eukaryota > Metazoa > Chordata > Amphibia > Caudata > Ambystomatidae > Ambystoma > Ambystoma mexicanum. The sequence goes on along the minus strand of NC_090938.1, from coordinate 626,688,536 downwards.
CGCCCGCCTCGATTGGCTTGCCTTGGCTTTACTAGGCCAATCACACGCCGGCAGGCGAGCGCCGGCCCACTCCCAAAGGACCATCGACCTAAGGATCCCTGCCTGTCTGGAGCCTGTCCGGAGGCGTCCGAGGCCCGGGTCCCGAATTCTGTCCCTTTCGGGTAAGGCTCCTCTGACTCTATTGCCTGCCATCTCGAACCTTGAACATAACGTTGCCTACTTTGTTTTGCATTTGCGGGGTAGCTGTAAGGTGCATTGGTAACATTTCGATGTCTGTGGACTTTGGTTTTATGCTGCTGGCCTGTTGTGTATGCTTCATTGAGCCGCTCTAGGTCGCTCCCCTCAGGGTATCGTCCCATCAACTCTCCTTGAGGTAACTACATATTGGACTTGACTTACCTTTAATACACATGCCTGCCTATGTCCGTTCTTAGGCAATTTTGAACCTGCTTTTGCACACTGTACATCTTACAAGGTATGCCCGCTACCTTGTCTGTGTACAAGTCACGCTTCTCGGATGGTCTCGCTCGTACCCAGCTTTCAACAACGCCTCTGCTGCCCTCTACAACTGTCACGGCACTTAATACGATGACCATACCTGACTGTAGTTCTGCCTCCTTGTATTGTAACTGCACACTATCTAGCCCACTGACCATTCAAACTCGCCAACTCTAAACATCTGTTCTCATACGATATTTAGCAAGCTCATGTCCTCGACCCTAATCTGCACACGTCCAGGCTGCTGTTAGTTCTACACTCATACTGCGTTGTGTCTCATGGTCGCCTCCAGACCATTTCAAACAGTGTTGTGCCTTAAGGTCGCTTTCTGACCATTTTGAACTGTGTTGTGCCTTAAGGTCGCTTTCAGACCATTTTTGAACTGTGTTGTGCCTTAAGGTCACTTTCAGACCATTTTGAACTGTGTTGTGCCTTAAGGTCGCCTTCAGACCTTTTTAAACTGTGTTGTGCCTTACAGTCGCTTTCAGTATATTTTAGACTGAGCTGTGCCTTGCCTGATTTGGGTCATGTTAAATCTAGGTGTGTGTTACTGCCCAGGGCTCCAGCCTGTGATTAGTCAAATCTAGAGCTGCCCTGACCTGTGCATTCTAGCTATTGCGATATCCCTATCTAGGTCTATGCTACTTGGCCACTGTGATATGTCAAATTTAGGTGTTGCCTTGCCGTGTGCACTCTAACCTACTGTAACGTTCCACTTCTGATGCCACTAGATGTACTCCAGCCTAACTGCAACACCTCTGCCTGGTGAACTCCGCACTATTGTATTTAATGAGCCTGACACCCAAATATAGCTGCGCTGCATTTTGCAATGCCTCTCCCAGGTTTCTAGTCAGACTGCAGCATCTGCACTTATTGCCATTGTCACACCTGTCCCATTCATGAGACCCAATCTTGTACCTTGTCAACAAGCTCATAGGTACCCCATTCAGGCAGCTAGCACCACCATCATGCACGTCAGTGTGCACCTTCTACTGCATTACATTCTAGCCACACAAGTTGCCCTAATCATTCAACTACCCACGGCAACTACCCATACCCTTGGGGTTAATAATCTGGCCCACCCTAACCTTCACTACCCAGCTTCACCTACCATGACTATGACCCCTATAATGAGCCCCTCCGCAACTACCATAGGCGTTCACTACTCTAGCAACCAGATTAACCAATACCTCAATGACCCAGCTCTCTGGTTGGAACACTTTGCCACGAAACCAACTCCCAACAAAACCTTGCCCCCTCATTCTCAGGAATAAGACACTAGGCACTAGATTCCGTATTCGTCATTCCCGCACCAACGCTACCAAGCAAGCCCCACATATTCCACCCAGCCAACCCTCGCCCACCGCTACATGCAAAACCAAGACCACAGGAGTCAAACTGCCTGGCTACACGCCGCATCTGGCCCCTCGCTATCCTTAGCCTTACCGCCTGACTATGGCATCACGCGCTGTGACCGCTCCTCTGCACAAACTAGAGGCGGCGGCGTGGCCTTCATCCACAAAAATTCCCTTGACCTAAGAGTGGTATCCGATTCCAAACTTGAATTAACCGAACTGCTGTCTATCAAATTATTACTAACACCTAACCAAACGGCCACCCTTCACCTTATCTACAGGCCCCCTGGTCCGGCACCTACCTTTGTCAGTGAAATGTCCACTCTCCTTCTTGACAAAACAAAAAACAACTCCCAAACAATCATCTTGGGCGACCTTAATTTAGGTTGTGGGGACCCAAAAGATCCTGTAGCAACTGATCTGGAGAATGCGCTCATAGACCTAGGCCTCACCTTGTACATCCAAGAACAGACCCATATCAAAGGCAGGACCATCGATTGGTTAGCCGGCTCCAACTGCAACATCCAGGTCCTCAACAACTCCCCATGCTTATGGTCCGACCATCACATCATAACGTTTAACATTGAAGCTACCCCGCGAGCCCCAACACCAATAGCCTAGCACTCCCCACTCGCAATAAAAAAAATATAACGAAGGAACAACTTCTCCCATTGTTACTCCCTTCCCTTAATGTGGCTACTAACTCATGTTCTGATCCTACCTCCCTAGTAGACACCTATAACCAAACTATACTCACGGCTATAGATTCTATAGCACCAATCAAACCTAGGAAGGCCAAACCACGAGCACATCTCAACTCATGGTTCACTCCACAGCTAAGAATCCTCCGCAAAGCTAAACGCTGTGCGGAAAATCGCTGGAAAAGCCACCCGTCTGATGAACATAAAGATGGCTTCCTCCTTGTGTCCCTTACTTATAAAGATGCCATCATCACTGCTAAAAAAGAATCACTTAACAATTGTATCCTGCAAGCTGATTCAAACTCCAAGGAACTCTTTAGAATCCTAAAAGAACTCGAAACCCCAGTCTCCCCTCCAGACACATGCACGAAAGACAGCAAATGGTGTGCTAACATTCAAGCAGCCTTACTAAACAAAATTTCTATGCTTCAATCCAAAATTAAAGAAAAGCAGGACAGCCTGAAGCGTAACAACCGCTCACTCTCCCCTACCAGGCCCACCCATTCAAATACTACTCACACTAAGCCTTTCACCTTCTCACCGCTCACTGTCACTGAGGTAGAAAACATCATCCTGAGGATTAAACCGTCCAACTGCCAAGGTGACCCATGCCCAGCTCCCATCATCAAGGACTCTGCCCATGATTTAGCTCCATTCATTACTGCCTTCATTAACTCCTCCTTTAAAACAGGTATTGTCCAGGACAACCTTAAGGACGCGTGGGTGATCCCGCTACTAAAAAAACCTTCTCTAGACCCAAGTACACCTACGAACCTCCGACCTATAACTACAGTACCATTTCTGCTTAAGATACTGGACCGCGCAGCTTACCTGCAGATCCAAAACTTGAATCGAACAATCTGTTAGGTCTGCGACAATCCGGATTTCGGCCCAGACATGGGACCGAAACGGCTCTATTAGACCTAAAAACTCAGATCGAAGTATTGAAGGACAAGGGTAAACTAGCAATGCTATTACTCTTTGACCTTTCCGCCGCATTTGATTTGGTTAACCACCAGATCCTTTGCAGTCACCTCCACTCGGCTGCCAACTTCTCATCGTCTACTGCGGCCGGGATCAAATCCTTCTTGAGCAACAGATCCATGAGGGTCTTTGCACCGTCCGCAGCCGCGGATCCCTCCCCTATTCATTGTGGCATACCTCAGGGCTCTTGCGTGTCACCTACACTTTACAACATCTTTACAAAACCACTCTTTGATGTGCTTGATTATCTGGGTGTCTCTTACACCAACTCTGCGGACGACACCCAGATACTCATCCCCATCTCAGGTGATTATCTGGCTGACACCAAGGCCCTCAATGACGTCTACCTGGTCATCCAAGCTTGGATGGCCCAGCACCAGCTATGTCTGAACGACGATAAGACGGAGCTCCTTATCTTGGGTACCTCACAACACCTGAGCAAACTTGAGCTCTCTTATCAGTCATTCACCATAGACGGCAATACCATACGAGCCTCGAAAGACACCAAAACGTTAGGCTTCTACCTGGACTGCACCCTATCCTTATCGAGACAAACAAATGCAGTCAGGTCTGCCTCTGCCTACACGTGCAAACTCATCTCAGCCTGCAGACCGTTTCTCACCCCCCCCCCAACAGTTTCACACTAGCCAGAACACTTATCATGGCAAAAATTGATTACTGCAGTGTTCTTTACTTAGGCACCAGCCAAGAGAACCTGTCCAAACTCCAAACTACCCAGAATAATGCCATTTGAGCGGCTTTGAACATCCCTCGCAACCACCACATTTCAGAAGCCAGAACCAGCCTAAAGTGGCTACCTGTGAAGCAGAGAATCTCTCTAAAAACTCTTGCCCTCACACACAAATGCCTAGCCAACAAGGCCCCGACTATCTCTGCAGTCGGCTATCGCGCCACTCTACTGCCCGACCACTAAGAACTGCTCAGACTCACTGCCTAACGATCCCTAGGTTTAAGCTTCAAAAAGCGGGAGGTACCAGCTTCCCTGTCCTAGCCTCTAAACTTTGGAACACCCTCCCTGCTACTATCAGAGCCGAAGACTCCTTCAACACCTTCAAGACTAAAACCAAATCTTGGCTCTCTGACCAGCAACAAGACATGTTCGACTTCTCTATCCTACATACTCTGGTCTGCTTCTCCTGACACCATTTCCGGCCCGCTACCCCTGCTAACTATTTCAGTTCACCCTAGGATACATCCTCTGTTAATCCTAGTTGCACTGTAACCTATGTAATATATGTAATTAGCAAGATTGTTATTATGCTGTTATTGTTTTAAATCTTTGTAATGTAATCTCTTTGCCTGTATGTTTTCTTGCAGCTCTGTACAAATTGCGCCTTGATGCCCCCGGGCCTGTTGGTTTGCCCGTTATAAATAAACAAATACAAATACAAATACAAATACAAATATAAATAAATAAATAAATAAATAAATAAATCAATGTTTTAAGCCGCATTCAAACAGGCAATCCCACTTTAGCACCAAATTCTTTGCAAGCAGCTGGGGAGCTGCAAGGCTGGTTCTACAACAAGGCAGTACTAGAGGGGTGGCTAGAGTCCAACTGCAGGGGAGGCGGGGATCCGGCAGGGGGCAACATTGGGCCTAAACATCAAACGCACTCCACCTTGTACTAGAGAAAGAGGGCAAAATGGCGCTTGGTTGAGGCCTTGTAAATCCTTGCTCTGGCCCACTGGATGCTGGGAAAATGCTCAGTGCTTACATTTCCTCAGAGAGGCCCAGAGTCAGTTGTCTTCAGGGCAATGCATGGCTGAAATACAGCTGCAAAGAGGCTGGCGTGCAGTGCGGCGACAGACTTCAGACAGAAACCGCATAGCTACTCCTCAGCGGTGGGCGAGAGTGCGGAACATCGTGCTTTGCGGCTGCCAAGATTGGAAAATTGGAAGCAACAGCTGCTAAAATCTGCATAAGGTGGGATTGTGGCAAATAATTGGACGATGGCTCGTGAGCAGTGTGAGGTGTAATCTAAAGATTGTAAAGCGGTTCCTCACTAGCCGGGAAGACAACAATTATGTGAGGTCTCCTCAAGTGTGGGAGGGGGTGCAACTACAAACTCACACAGGGAGAAGGGGCTGATCAGCAGAGCCGGAGATGCGAACCCGAAACGTCAATGGGTGAGGCTGCGGGACACAATGCACATGCATCCTGAACTATGGGGGAGACTGCGTAGGGCAACTCGGTGTGAGAGAGCGTGTTAAGAAGTGGGTAGGGACTCAGTAGCAGTTCAGAGAGAGTGAGTCTAGCATTAGGGTGTCCAGGCGTCCCGGTTGTGCCGGGACTGTCCTAGTTTTTGCTGCTCTGTCCCCTTTTCTCAAGATTATGTTCCCATTGGAAACTTCAGTGGTCCCGGTTTTTGGTAGTAGGTCTTCATAGCTGGCAGGCATGAATGCACAATCTCACACAGAAGAAATGCTGCATTTGACAACTTATGATAGTGTTAGTTTGTTATACATTAATTATAATATGTGTTTATTTGAAAAGTAGCACTTAAACCCCATTCTCCTCCAACTACTACTGAAGTGTAGTGCCTTGACAGCCACTTTCAAGAGTTTGTCCTTCTTTTATGTTAGTTGCCCCGTCCCGGTTTTCTACTTTTTAAATCTGGTCACCCTAGCCTAGCTGGAAATTATCAAACAGAGGTCATGCCGAGCGGAACAAGATTAAAGTTAATGCATGAGTGTTGCAACAGACTTCAGAGGACCAATGCCCAGAGAGGCACCGCCACATCAAAAGACAACCCAGAAGACAGTATTTAAAAATAGATTTTTTTACATTTTATTATTTATTCACAAATAGATAAAATATCATATTAAATCTGTATTTGACCCATAGTACATATATATATATTTTTTTTTAATAAAGTGCATAACAATTAAAGTGCTAATAACAACCTAATGGAAACCACAATGGGGATCCACGCTGCATGTACATGGGCAAAAAACCAGACAACCCATTCGGGTGAAGGGGATCACGTGAAAGGGGACTGGTATTCACGAGTGTATCAGCCGAAACATTTATATATGAATAAAATCCCAACAAATAAAGAAATTATTCTAAAAAAAAAATGCACAATTGATTCAGATGGGGTGCCATTCATCAACTACACTGTTGTAGGGACTACAGAATAGTTTAGAGTCAACCTAACAAAATGTATTAACATCACTTAAGTTATTTTTGACGGATTCAAACATCTAGCTGTACTTTAGTTGATGTCCGTCTTCCTCAGGACGGCACGCTCCCTCGTTGTCAAGCACCACATAATATGGATGAATTCAAATGTATAGAATTTTTTAAAAACCAACACTGAACAAAAGATCAAAATGGGTGTTTTTAGCCCTAAAAAATAAATAAAAGCACACAAGACAAACACACAAGCGCCCTGAGACCTTTTGTGTAAGTGTCTGTGCTATACAATCTTTTAGTTAGTTAGATTAAAAATTGATCTGGGTGAAGCAACCATAAGAGCATAGACCATAATCGAAGTTCAAAGCAAGCTCAAAGCACAACCGGGAGAAGTAATAAATACTGTGTTCTCAACCAGGTAAATTGGGACCAAACATCATTTTTTCCATTTTAAAGATGTGTCAAACATTTAACAGCCAGACCCCAATTAGTAAATCTGCGGAGACGAAACAAAAGCGCTTCTAATAAGATTGGGATTTTCTGTTCCCTAATTCTAAATTGTAACGCAATACACATTGATTGCTGACTCTATAAAACACAGCGCAAGCCTTAACATGGCAATGCATTTTGATGACCGACTCACCTAATATATTTGGCTCGGATAAACAGCCATGTCAAAGCACACAGCCAAAAGGTGGATGGTGAACTCAAAACGGAGAGTCTTTTTAGTCACCCTTTTCTTCGTACAGTAACTTCATACTGTGTACACTTCACGCGCTAAGCACACAAAGGACAAAGGGAGAGGCAACACTAAGTATGTATGTGCGTAAACAGGCTGTTTAAAATAAGCAACCTAAAGACACATTTTAGGTCGTAAAGATACATAAAGCCGTAGTTTAAATGTCTTAGTTGCGACAATATGCGGCTTCGTACGTTATAGCTGCATTGGAGCATGGTGGGGAAAGTGCTGGCAAAAAGCAGTGTCTCTTCTGCAGTGCGAGGGACTGCATATGAACTGTGGAACTCAGCAGTGGCTGGATGTTAGCAAAACATGCCAACAGGACTCAGCCGTGTTTAAGGGGTCTGCAGCAATGGGGTGCTGTACATGGTGGAGGAGGAGGACGAGCTGTGTTCTATCTGCCCTCTGGTGCTTCAGTAATAGAACACAGTGGGTGGCCCTGCTGTTCGATCCAGGAGCGAAGAGTGGTGAATGGGGAAAAAAAAGACAGGGTGCTTCAGGACTGCATTGCCTGAGCTGCCTTTAAAAAAAAAATCTCAGCTCAAAAATAAAAACGAAAGGTGACAATTCTGTCGGGATTCAAAGCAGCAACGGAGGCTTCGTGGTATAAGCTTCTGAACTAATTTGCTGATCTTTTGAACATTGGCTAGTTGTGCATAACTAATACACACGACCACCAGAGGTCGCCCTTAGATCACAGTGTTCTCTGCTGGGACAGATTCTCGTTCTTGTATGAAAATAAACATTAGCAAGAGGCCTCGGTACAGAGACGTCATTTAGGGGTAGTCAGGGGTCGCAACTGCGACCCCTTGGTTCCCCCTTGCTACTCCTGTGCTCTCCCTTGCTACCCCTAAAAAAACAACGTTTTTTTCTTTATTTTTTATTATTATTTTTGTACACAAAATTGAGGCTCCTGGGCTGTGCCAGAAGCATGTGGCTCTTTGTTTTTGAAGTGGCTGTTTTTTTTGTGGTTTTTTTTTTGTTTGTTTTTTCGGATAGCTATAGCGATTAAGATAGCTCAGTGGGTTGAGTGCTTGCTGCTGCAATGTGTGTGTGACATGCTGGTTGCAGGTTCGACTACCGGCAAGATCAACTCAGCCTTTCATCCTGCTGAGGTTGATAAATGAGTCCCAACACAGATCAGGTAATATTGTATGCATATTTGTTCTATATGAAGCACTAAAGCGTAAGTGCTATATAATAACACATCATTATCTTTTGGCCTTGGATGTCTGCTAGCATTCACAGTAATTTGGTAATATGGGCCTATACACGCTGATATTAATTATACATATGGTGATCCATTCTTGTATAAATGTATATCACTTTACATTGATATCATAACCATATTTTTTGTAGTGTACTTAGAAACAATGCTATGTGATACCACTTCCTGTTTGGTCAAGGGGTGAAAGGTTGTTTTCTATCGCTTCCTCTGATGTCACTTTGGGATGGGGCCATCATAGGTCAAGGGTGGTGTGATGTCACTTCCACTACCCCTGGCATTTTCATGAAAAATGTATTCCCAAAACCCTGAGCGGAACCTTTGTAGGTCCTGCGTATGAATCCGCAATTCTTCCAGCATTTGCTTTCTTTTATCATCTCCACGAGATAAAGATGTGCAAACATGGTGTACAGACAACGGGTCCACGGTCGCCATTACTTCTTGTGACCCGATGCTATTCAGTTTGGTGGCAAAAGTCAAGGGCAATTTGTTCACTTTTAAAGACAGTTTTGTTAGTGCTCATAATTATTCACTACAGGAAAACTGTCATCAAAAGTTTTATGTGCAGAAACCGAGCGCAAGTGCTTCACCAGAAACAGCCCCAGACAGGGTCGGCCTAGGATTTGCAGGCCCCTTGGTGGCAAAAAGTGTGTGGGCCCCCTTAATGTGCATTAATAGTGTCATCAGTGATATCACAGAACGAGTCTTTAGAACGCAAAGGTATCATGGGAAGTTAAATTAGAAACATGTTGCCATGCGTAAGGTAGTAGACAAATACACTGTGACATCCAGGATAAGAATTTTCAATATTAATATTGACCTATGTGGCAATATCAGGGGTGAGGAATTTGTTTGGAAGTAGCAGACAGCTGAATACCTTTCACAGACTTCTAATGTTGGCATATAAGTCTTAGGACTTGATCAGGAGTTGGGCGGTAGCCCTTAAATGCGGCGGTAACTGTGTTACTGCAGCATTTAAGGATCTGCCCAATCCCGAGCCTGGCGTGTATCCCCCAGCTCATAGCTGGGGGTAAACACGCCAGAAAAATGCCAATTTTCTGCATAATTACCACCGGCTGTATTACCACACGGTAATGGTTCCGAAAATTTCCCATTGGACCCAGTAGGGAATGAGGGCTAACAGCGTCCCAACCCGTGATGCGGCAGTAATTCCACCTGACGGGTGGGCGCTAATGCTAATAAAATTGGGTGGAATCCCAGCTTAGATACCGCCCAACTAATGATCAGGCCCTTAGTGTGATAAAAGGATTTGCCCGGGAGCACTCACTTTGGTTAAGTGACAAAGCCCGGATTTGAGACCATTCCACAATTCAGGAACTTGAACACATCTCTTCCCAGATGTAATTGGTAGAAATACTGTTTGCAAAAGCTATTTTTGAAACTTTGGTTTGAAAATACTATCTGTGGAAGTCATTGCACAAATATGGTGATTCTGTTTTGCTAATTGAAACTAACAGCTGTTTTTACAGAAGTTTCACAATTGTTTTTATTTATATTGTCTGTATATTTCGGCAATACTAGCGCCCAGGTGCATACGGGCTTAGTGAACTTTAAAAATGTAAAAATAAACAAATGCAAAATAAATAATTATTTTCCAAATTAGCAATATGCTTTTATTTCAGAAGCTACAGATAAGGATTATTCGGACCGTCAAAAAATAACAATAGCAAAAAATAACTAAGTTTATCAAGTGCTGCTCACTACAAAATGAGAAGGGAGCCTCATTAATGCACCCACTGAACCTTGATTGGATGGGTGAGTAGGCCAAAAGTGTTCACCAGTGTAGAATAGCAGGGGATCCTATAGCATAAAGTTGCAAAGGCAACTGAGCTGGTTAGGAGACTGTTGCCGAGATGTTATAGGTTTAGAACTTCCTGTAAATGGTTTCCTGTCTTATTCCTACGGCAACATGTGCTGTAAAATGATGTGCTTTGACATGGTGTTGAGTATGGCTCCCTCGCTTCACTCAGTGTGGAAACATTTTCCCCATAGCAAAAATCAAAAGCTGCCTCCCAAGAATACATGCATAGTAAAGAAATATATCTCAAAGTGAAAGATACACATTTAGTTCAATTGACCTTTCCCCTTAGAAGAAAGTGTAAAACAATTGAGTATTGCCCTTTCAAAAAAGTTACCAACAACAGAAAAATATCCTGAGAGAGGACATTTTCCAATAAATACACTGGCAAAGTATAAAAGGTGCTCACCTTTTAAACCCAGCAATATGTATGTGATGTGTGATATGTGTTTTGTCATTTAAAACACACCTATATACAAGTGTTTCAAGGCACAACAAGACAAGGGAGGGAAACAGAGGGAGGACAAGACAAACGATCTTACTAGACCTTTTGTCATTCAGATCATGCAAGAGCGACAGTGCAAAGTGTGGGGGGGGGGAGATGGAGAAGTGCCAGGGAGACGGAATGAGGGAAGTGCAATCAGAGCAGCATTGTTCTGAGTAGGTGCAGTGCGGCTCTGGGTAAGTGCAAGAAGGCAGGGGACAGTAGAGGTAAGAGTTACAGCCCCTAAGTGCGAGTTAGGCCAGAAGCAGGGTAGGGGAGACTGATCATGGAGGAGCTTCGTACCCAGTGAGACTCTGAGGGTAGGCAAGCAACCAGTCAGCGGAGCAGACAGGTAGTTCAGCAGGGGAGGGAAAGAGAGAAAGCAGTGGAGAAAAGGAAGGTCTTGAGCTGCTTCTGGAACTCAGGGTGGTCTGGCTCAAGTTTGAGAGGGCAGAGAGGCCATTCCAGAGGGCAGCACCTACAGAGAGGAGGGATCTACCCCCGACTCTCAGCCTGGAGAAGCATATGACCCTTAAGAGAGGTGGAGGCAGCTGAGCGAAGGGCACAGGAAAAAAGGTATTTTGGAAGAGGGGCCCCTGGTGCCAGAAAGCCTTATGGATGATGTAGAGAGTCTTGAACTTGATCCTTGCAGCCACCACTAGCCAATGTATAGATTTGAAGGCTAGAGAGATACGGACCCTGGGCTTGAGGACAAGGATAAGTCTTGCAGTCCTGTTCTGGATTAGTTGCAGAGGGCAGAGAGTGTAGGAAGGCAGATTGAGAAAGAGGCTTTTGCAGGAGTACAGCCTAAAGAGAACCAGGGCTCTGGAGAAAGTGAGCTTATGGGGGATAGTGCAAAAGGGAAAAATATCTCTGTGGACGTGTTGCTGGTAGTGGCCCTTCTTGGCAAGGTCTGTGATGTGAAGAGAAAAGGAAAGAGTGGAGTCAAAGATGACACCAAGGTTTTTCGCCTCACAGGAAGGCGGAGTAAGAGGGCCCAAGGAGGGCAGCCAGACTGAGAGAGGTGAAGCGGGAGCAGAGGTCCCAATGAGAAGGATCTCAGTCTTACTGGCATCAAGGCAGAGCTCGTTGGAGGTGCACCACTCCTGAATCACGGATAGACAGTCAGGAATGAGCGAGCGAGGAAGGGGGGTTGAGGGGAGCCTGAAATAGAGCTGAGTATCATCCCCATAACACTGAAAGTTAGAGGAGAAGGTAGAGATCAGGTGGGCCAAAGGGGCCAAGACGACATTGAAGAGCCAGGGAGAGAGGGTAGATTCCTGGGGAGCACCACACTTGGAGAGAAAGGACTCAAGTTGGAACTGGAACAGTCAGTCCAGAAGGAAGGAGGTCAACCACTCCATGGCCTGATCCGTGATTCCCGTATCTCACAGAGTCGATTGATCAGGAGGGCGTGATGGACCATGTCAAAAGCAGAGGAAAGGCCAAGGAGGATGAGGACAGAAGGAAGGCAGGAGTCAATATTAGAGAGCAGATCATCACGGGTGTTCAGGAGAGCAGTTTCCATGCCTCTTGCTGCTCTCAAGCCAGACTGATGGTCATAGAGACAACCAACAGATTCAGTGTGGAGAGTAAGCTGGGACATAGCCAGATTTTACAGGAATTTGCCCAGGAAAGGAGTTGCAGAGATCGGGTGATAGTTTGCCAGACAGGTAGGATCGGCAGAAGGCTTTTTAAGGAGAAGGTTCACAAAGGAGAACTTGAGGAGCAGAGGGGAAAGATCCAGTGGCGAAAGAGTGATTGCAGAAATCGACCAAGGCTGGCGTAGGGGTGTTGATGTGGTCCTTGAAGGTTCTGGAGGAGCAGCGGAGCACCTGTTTGGTTGACACTTTCATAGATCAGACTTGCCCAGAATCTTTGTCGGGAGTTGTCAGAGAGGAAGAGGAGAACGGAGGAGAAGGAGAGGTGGCCAGAGGGGGGCAGAGAGAGGTAGGAAAGGAGGAGATCGAGGACAGGATGTCCTGAGTTTTAGTGGTGAAGTGAGAAGCCAGAGCCATACAGAGGGTATGGGAGCAAACAGGAGAGGTGGAGACTGCAGATAGATTTGCCAATTCCTTGTACATTTTAAAAACAGTTTGGCTGTGTTATTAGAGACCGCAGATACACAGGCTTGGATATGGACAGAGGGGGTCATTACGAGTTTGGAGGTAGCCATGGTGCTATTAGCGCCATGGCTGCCTCCAAACTTGTGTCCGGGTCCGGGTTCCTTGAATGGGGACTTACCGGGTCATTCCAACCTTGGAGGACCCGATAAGTCCCCATTCAAAATTCCCATCCCCATTCCAATTCGAACCCCCATAGGGCTCAATGGGAATGGGGAGGGAGCTAATAACGGGCCCGTTAATAACAGACACGTAATTAGCTAAGGACAGCTGGTTTTACCAGCCAGCCTTAGTTGGACCCACTAAGGGACCTCATAATGCGGCGGTAAAGGGTTAACGCCACCGGCATCCTTACCGGCGCCGTTAACCCTTTACTGCCAGCCTCGTAATGAGGCCCTGAGAGTCTGTAATGCCTTTGGAGCCGGCGGAAGACCAGTTTGTCAGAGGATGCGCCTGAAGCCCTCCACTTCCTCTCAGCCACCATGCACTTGCGTTTCAGGGCAGCGAGTTTGGAGTCATACTGAGAGTTGCACTTGGAGGTAGGCTTCAGATGGATTTTCATTACAGTGGCAAGGGCGTTCAGAATTTTGGAGATAGCAAAATGCAGGTTAGAGAGGGCTGTGTCAGAATGTGAGTTAGCCACAGGAGTAGGAGGAGCAGAGAAAGTAGAGACAAAGGCATCCACCGACACATACTTCATGGGCCGAATGACCGAGAAGGTGGGTGGCAATGATGAGGTGGGCTTAGCCTGAGCAACAGAAGAAACTTTCAGATGAGAGGAAAGCATAAAGCGGTCAGCCCAAGAGAGAGGATTGGTGAGAGGGTTAGAGACGAGGATGTCGGAGGAGATGAGAACATCCAAGGTGTGTTTGGCAGAGTGTGTCGGACCAGAGGGTAGAATGGAGTGAGAGAGAGTGTTGCAGAGGTTGAAGAAGAGCCCAGAGGAGGGATTAGAATCATCCAGGTGGATGTTGAGGTCTCTGAGGAGAAGTTGAGAGGTATTAGCAAGGAGAGAAGATGAGAGGTCAGCCTACCATGAGAGGAAGAGGGTAACCTGGCCTGTAGATGGTGGCCTGTAGATGGTGGCCACATTTCGCACCTAGAAACACTTGTTTACAGGCACGTTGTAAATGACTTATCATATCCTGTCATGACACAGTCAGATAGAGAGCCTGCAGACGAGGTCTTCAAAGGAGGAGTAGGCCTGTCTAGGAATGACAGAAGCAGGGACCCACTCTGGAAAGATCAGTGCAACTCTCTGGGTCAGTTGGTTCTGCGCTTGGAGAGGATCCTGTAGCCTTACGGGAGAAGAGTGTCAAAACACGTGACTGAGCTGGCCGTGAGCCATGTCTCGGTTAGAGAGAGGACATCCAGGTTAGGTTCTTCGGGGAGTTGGCAGATGCCAGAGAAGTGTTTGACAGCTGAGAAAGAGTTGAGAGGAGCATGTTGCCACATTTTAGAGACTTCCGGGGTGGAGTATAGGCCTCTGGTACGCCCAGTGGAAGTGGTAAGAGGGGCATGATAGTGGGCAGAGGTGGTAGCAGGAGGTGGCATAGTAGCCAGAGAGGAGGAGGAAGGAGTCAGAGAGGCGGTGGAAGAAGGAGGTGGCAGAGGAGCCAGAGAGGTGCTAGTAGTAGTAGCCGGAGAAAGAAGGAAGTGGATAAGATGCAGGAGACGCAAGAGAGACAGGAGGAGGAGATTGGACTGAGAGCCCTGGACCAAGACGGTGTCATTCAGATAGATATTAATTATGGTCTTGGAGGGGCGGATAAAGGCCAATAGGACCTTCCACTGAGTACCTCCTTTAATGGGAGAGGAAGAGATAGGAGAGAGAATTGAGACCATATGAGGGGTCCATAGGTCTGGAGAGGGCAGAGGGAACAACAAAGAGGATGTAAGTTAGGGTCTGGTTGTAGGAAGCACTAATGTGGAGATCAGTGAGAGGGAGGCCCAGGTTGCAGACCAGGATATCCCTCTTGAACTTTTTCCTGCCAGACTTAGTGAGAGGGACAGGATAGGAGATAGAGGGTATCTGGTCATTGCATCTAATGCCATTCTATCAAAATGTTTCCATCTAAAAACTTTCTATCTAATGCATGTTTTTGGGTGGTAAATGGTTAATTTTTCTTCAAGTGAATTTTAAAGGGTCAAAAAACAGGGTTTGGGGGGAACCCCCCCCCCAAAAAAAGAAAAAAAGAAAAGAAAAGAAATGCATTAGATGGACATTTTTTAGATGAAAAAATGTCGATGGAATGGCATTTGATGCAATGGCATTAGATGAAACAACCATAAACTGAGATAGAGTAGCAGTTTGAGAAGATGGCAGATATTGAGATCACCACGGAGGGTGTGAGGAGGCAAGGAGGAAGAGTGAGGGAGGAAAGAAGATCAGCCCAAAGCCGAACACCATGGGTGCCAACAAAGGGGAAGGTTCACACAGAAGGAGGCACACGGGAGGCAATGAGCAGGCAACCACAGGGGAATGCAGGAGCAGTGTGGGTGGAAGACAGGGGGCAGGTTACATTGTAAAAACACCCAGATTCGACTTTCCTAAAAGAAGGGGATAAGGGCCTAGTTTTTAAACACAGCGGAAATGCAAAACACCCAGATTCGACTTTCCTAGAAAGAGCGAAAAGGGCCTCGTTTTTTAACACAGCAACAATAGGAAATTGTGAATTTCCTGGGAAGATGTGAGCGATGGTTAAACAACAAAAAATAACTAAGATGCTTATGTGTGGTGCAGCAAACGACATAGAAACAATTTGAGGGCAGGGTCAGTTCCTGCCACCCTGACTGCACCGCGCTTACCTTGTCAGTCTCAGCAGGTTGATGGCTGAATGCTTCATGCTTCATGCTTCCTCAACTGACACCGGCAGACATCATCTGGAGCTGTTCCTGAGGGAGCTGTCCTTAGCCACAGGGCCCTTAGATGCAGGGGACTGCAACAGGTAGAGGGATGCCCTAGAAGAGACACCCAAGAGGGGGTGGGGCGGGGCGGGCTGGTTGGTGGGCGTGGGCAGGAGAGATCAAGGAAGAGGAAAATGGGGAGGGTGGTGGTGAATGAGCAGGCCACGATGCAGCACCAAAAGAAAAAGTTTAGCTGCAAATGAAATCCCCATAAACAAGCACGCAGCTCAACAAGCAAAACCACCTTACCAGGGCATCAGGGTGGGAAAGTGCTTCCCTGGTACGGTGACGTCACTACAGCCTTGAGTCGACACAGTGTCAAATGTAGTGAAATATTCCCAGGGAAACAAAATCCCAATATGAGCATGTGCGTTGATGATAATGTTATGTGTCTGCACTGAACACAGGACAAACTGGGTGAAATCCTGGTAGCCAAATGTTTGAGCAAGCTTGCCGACCTCAAATACCCATGGGGCTTGTGTCCGCCCTCTGAAAAAGTAATACTGTCCACCCACATGTATCTTTTACCTGTGCTCTGCACCAGTCTCCAGGATTGCAACTTCTCTTGCCACATCCTGGGCAAATATTCAGGACTCACTTTCCGTCATCATTTCCCCCTCCTCAACCCCATGTCTGGCTTTCAACAATACTCTTCTTTATGAAGATTACTTGAAAAGTACATATACCATAGTAAGGTACCTACTCAAATATATAAATCCTGGCAGAAATATGTTAAGTAAAACGTGTATAATTGTGGCATTATTCCCCCATTTTGACTGGGAGACTACGAATACCAGAATGCAATTCAGAAAAAGGCAACAAAAATGTCCTTTGTATTTTTAAGACTTATAACATGTAATGTGTGAAAAGATTACCTGTGGTGTGGTTCAGTGTTTGACAAATGCAGGATAAATATATGATGTGATACAAATATCAAAATCTACCAGAAATAAACACTTTTTGGTGCGTCAAATATGAACATCTGAAAATAATGTAGCTCATTTAAAACTGTTTTGTGTAATATATTGTAAATGACCGAGTGGAGAGGTAGATTTAGGCAGCTAACTGGTGCTTTGTGTGTGCTTTCAGAATGAGAATGCCTTTTTGCATTTCTTAACACAGAAACTTAACAAACATCTCCTCCAAAACAATGGTCTCTTACATGGGCTTTCACTTGTAAATCACCCCCACTGTAAATGCTCTGCCTGAAGAAATCAAGTGATAAGTAGTCATTAAGGGGCCTAGAGCGTCTGCTGGTCTGCTGGGAGTGGGCGTTGGTCTCTAGAGAGCCACAGGAGATTGGAAGGAGACATTGTGCCCTCACACAAGCTTAGTACTTGGAAGCCACACAGGCCCCTTAAAACAATATTCTTGGTATAGCCCCCTCCAACAGCTTCTGACAGCGGGGCCTGGGCCACCACACAAACGGCCCATGCCTGGGGCCGGCTCTGGCTCCAGAGAAAGAGGTAACTCAGCAGCGCCCCAGACACCTAGCCCTCCTCATACCCATCAGCAGTTATTGTCATCTCAAACAGTTGCCTGCTGTCACACACAAGTGCGTGTTAAGCCCAGGTAAAGGTCTGTCAACCCCTTTTCAATGTGCAAAGGCAATGATGCACCCGTATCCGAAGAGGGGGGGGGCATTGAAATAATATCTACGACCTCGAACAGAACAGAGGGCGAGAAAGGTTTGCGTAGCACTGCATTGTCCTCTAGGTGGCAGTGTTGCCTTTTTCCTCCGACACACTGTTCATTGAAGCGTGGCAGGAAATCTGTCTACCTTGTTACAGGTGTTTGATATGAGTGGACAGTGAACTTCGGTAATATCCGGGAACATAAGCAGTCTCCAGAGAGTTAAAATATGGTTTGCATATGTTGCGTGACTTTAAAGCACTAGCCTTTGACCCTGTGTCTAGAACTGCCATAATAATGCCTATTTCTTATATAGCGCTACACACCCTTGAGTTTTCGAGCACTGAAATAAGAAATACTAATATTATCCCACAGAGTGGTACTCAAATGATCAACCGAAGAAGGATGAGTTGACTCTGGCAGAATTTGAACCTGCCACAGCAAACAGCACGCAGATGTCAGAGGCAAGCACTCAGCAGGCTGTACTATGCGACCGGTTTCACGCGTGGATGATTTGATAGCTAAACACATTGGCAGGGCACGTTCTCATTTATGTCCTCTCCCGAGGTTTGCCAATCTTCATGCCAAGGAGTTTTCCACCCATCCCTAATGGTTAGTCTGAGCTCAGTTCACAGTTCACTTCTCATCAATTCCTTTCATGACCAATTACTGGGTTACTGGGCACCTGATTGAACGGATGGTGGTTGGTCATTTACAGAGGTAATTCCACCAATGTTATCGCCTTAGGGCTTATAAGCGGTAGAACTGAGATGGCCACTCATCAGATAGCAGCAAACTCTGATACCACGGATGAGGGTCGCTGTTTGCTGTTCTAACTGGATCTCTTAGTGACTTTTGGGGCTGTGGATCACAAGCCTTGATGTCTTTCTTACCCGCCAGAATAAGGGTGGGTGGAGTGGTCCTGAAGTGGTGTTGATCTATCTTTTCCCGTGAGTGTTCCCAATGCATTTAGAAGGGAAGCTTCATTTTCTCCCCTTTCCCATGGGCTCTGGGATCCCCAGGGCTTTAAGTGGCAGTCTCCGGGCACCAGCAGTCTCCAAAAAGTGCTCCTGAGACTGGAGTCTGCCGGGGCCCACCCCGGCTAGTCCCAGCCATGCCGACACCTCGGGCAGCCGTGTAGCCAAAGCTTTGCTCAGTTCCACAGACAGCCCGCAGGTGTCAGCACTTCGGAAGTACTGACACCTGCAGACAGACAGTGTAAAAGCAGCTTCGGCTACACGGCTGCCAGATGACTCTGTACTCCGAAACAGGAGGAAGGCTGGAGGGCCCAGTCTCTCCTTTTGTTTCTGAGCAAAGAATCGTCCCCTTTTATCCGAGGCTTCATGATACGTTTTGACTCTTTACTCAGAAGCAAAAATAATATAATTTTAAATACATTGCAACACAGGCACAGTAGTCCTTCGCCTGTACTTTACGCACATTATATTGAGGAACACCTCCAAATGTACGGTATAACTTTCGTGACATAAAAACACCACTTTTTTATTTCTTGCTGCCACATCCCATCCCAGCCTCATCAACCCTCACCTTCCGAGACCTTTCT
This sequence comes from Ambystoma mexicanum, assembly GCF_040938575.1. Classification (NCBI taxonomy): domain Eukaryota; kingdom Metazoa; phylum Chordata; class Amphibia; order Caudata; family Ambystomatidae; genus Ambystoma; species Ambystoma mexicanum. The sequence continues at coordinate 626,669,346 of NC_090938.1, read as the reverse complement.
TGATAAGTTTAACACGTGCAATGTTGTGTTTTTTTATATATCTTTGCGGCGATGTCCGCGGACATCAAAACACGGATGAAAGATGGCGGACGCATCAGAACAATCTGATGCACTTCACGCTCTTCACCATCCAATGAGCGAATGCGTCACATGTCCGTGGACATGACGTGCCCGATTAGCCAATCGTTATCTTGTCCGCGGAGCAAACAGGGAAGTGTGACTGTGGAGCGGACATAGATATCACACATTTTTGAGACCTACTTTTTGATCTTTTAAAAAAAAATACTGGACAGATTTTCACCAACCACTCTTTCGGGACCAAACCGCTGCTCCTGCCGCGAATTTGGTGAAAATCCGTCCAGCGGTTTGATCTGTAGCCGTGCACAAAGTTTTTCCCCCATTCAGTCTATGGGAAAAAAGAAATTTTGGGACCCACCCCTATAACTTTCCCCCTCCTGGACCAAACCACACCAAATGTTCAGAGTGGGCCATATACTTTTTTGGCAAAGTTTAGTGTGGATTCGTCCAGGGGGAGCAAAGTTATAAGCCGCCCAAAAAGTGCTCTTCCTATGGGATTAGCAACTTAACCATAACTAAACGGTACTTTTTTCATATTGGGATTTTGTTTTCCATGGAATATTTTACTACAGATTGCTGGGTTTAAAAGTTGAGCACCTTTTATACTTTTCAGTCAAATTTATTGAAATATTTCCTCTCTCAGGTTATTTTTCTGATGTTCATTACTTTTTTTAAACGTCCAATGCAATTCTGTCTTGCACACGTTCTTCTTAGAAGAAGGTCAATGGCACTACATTTGTATATTTCACTTTAAAATATGTGGCCGCTTACTGTGCGCATATTCATTGGTGGCAGCTTTTCATTTTTGCTATGAGGGAAAAAGTACCTGGGCATATGTTATTCTTGTAGCCAATCATTGCTTACCCTTTTCTGTGCTGCTAAAATGCTGCGAGTTGGGGTTCTGCGATGTATCACTACAGTCACCAAGAGACCGGCCCTAAAACAAGGGGCTTGGAGCACGGGAAAGGGCATTTCTGCATGGCCAGTTAGGTGCACGCCGTTATGGCATGACCTTTTTGCTGCAGGTTCTCTTTGGGCGCACCCAGTTAAACGCACCCAGTGGGGCAAGGACCTCTCGGCGCAAGGATGTTTTGGCTTGAGAGGTCACAATTGGTGTGGCATGACCCTGCAGGCACTTTGCCTTTTGTACCTCTCTGTGCAAGGATGTTTGGGCGTGAGAGGTCGCAATTGGCATGACCATGCAGACACTTTACATTTTGTAATATGGATTAAACTGAAACGTTATAAAACAGGATGGGTCATGTATTACACCATTGTTGCAGAATTGAACACATATTAAACATGAAAAACATTTATTTACTCAAAATTATAAACTGCATTCCACTATCCCATACAAACAACTGTACACCATGTAAACACACACACACACACACATGCACACATCAAACACACACAAATTGGATGCACACCCTCTCAGATGACATAAATGCGATCTGTGATGTCATCATTGTGGTCATAGTCTGCGCAACAGGGGACACAAAGAATTTCCACAGTTTTGTTGCATTAAGTTCTCACCTTAACACCCCTGCAACTAACTTTTTTTTCATTTAATATGTATCTATATATTATATATATATATAAACATGAACTGTATAAACTGTGGCGTTCCAGTTTAGGAAACAAAATCCTTTTCCAAGATGGCCTCCATAGAAAGGGAAGGCGGGTGTTCCATACAGGGCCCCTCTTCGCTTTCCATGGAGCCTGCAAAAAGCAAAGAGGAAACCCTGTTAACATATTACCACAAGCACTTTTTTCTTCCCTTTCAAATTTATCCTAATGTCGAACAACTTTACCACAAAGCCAGTCCCAGGTGGACATGACCACTTTAATCCTATCTTTTCTCCCTTCTGGTCATCCCCAGTAGCCTCATTACCACATTGTGTGGTTCATGACCTTATACCATGACACCGACATTCTGCCCACTCCCCATGGCTACAGCCTACCCCTCAGTCAGTAAAGGTATTCCGCTATTTTTTTTACTACATGACGACACTTGTCAAATACGAAAACACTCCCACATGTCGTCACATAACTAACCCTAATGATATTCTACACCTTTTTTGGATAACGTTCCTCTCCAGCGTAGACAAATTTGCCCATAAGCACCTACGTGCCGTGACGCAGAACCTGAAAATGAACACACAGCAACGTACAACCTAGCACGTCACATTTTTAAATAATGAACTGGTTTTTAAAAGAAAACATTAACACTTTACAATTTGTAAAGTACTTTTATTTCACAATAAACTGTCCCAGACCCTCGGACTATTCCCATGTTCAATCAAATAGTAAATTTGTTTCTTCGGTCGTCATCGAAAATGTTAATCGTGAGGCACACGTTCTTTTCCCATACACAAAGTATTAGTTTTCGATAAAGCAACCGCTTCGGTCGCACAGTGAATTCCAAGACGTCGGCATGAACTTGCGCCTAGACCACCATAAAAGATGTTATGTTACTCCTAATAGCCACTGCAGCATATGGACAACTTGGTCCTGCGCGATCGACCCACAAAACAGTCACGGTTCGGCAACCGTTCATGAGTACGTGCATCTGGCGTCCGAAAAATCCATCGAATGTTATCTGGAATCCACGGCAATCGCAATAAGGCAGTATGTAGCTATCTTGAAAACATAACAGAAAATACATATCAATACCCAACCTTAAGCAAACAATAAAAAATAAAAAAAAAGAAAGTGGAAACTGATACACAAAGCGATGTGGTCATACATGACATTTTAAAGAAATATTAGCGTTGAACATGGGTGAATCTAGTGATAGCCTACAAACTCTGAGAATCTGCACTCTCCATAACTAAAACAAAATGACAACTACACAGAAGGATAATACTTGAGTTACATTGGCAAAATGAATGTTCAGGTAATAAAACATTAAATCTTGTTCTGGTGTAGAGTCGTCAAAAGCAAACTTACACGATATTCACCATCTCCATTGTCTTCGTGAAACTCAGACACCAATGTGCTTGCACCAAAGAATGGTCAGGAACTGATATTACATGTGCCTTACAAACGTTTTGAATGCATATCCTTATCAAATGGTATTTTTTTCAAACCTTTACTCCCTGCATTCTTACTGAATTTTCTCTTACGCTCAAGGTCAAAAAACAATTGACCCTTATGGGTTCAGTCGGATGCGTGGGCCTTCTGAGCTTGCAACCAAAAAAGCAAAGCAAGTGACCTTCGCTCAGAATGCAAATACATTCTGACTTTTCAACAACATGTCTCAACGCATTCATGAGAAGTAGTACTATCATACACATGCAGACCCGCTGTTTCCATCAAACACTGCAGGTGGCAGCCTCAGATTTCAAACTCTAGGGCGCCAGTCTGACTGCAATATTATTTTAAATACACTGTAACACAGACACAATAAATGTTCGTCTGTACTTTACGGACATTATACTGAGCAACAACATCCAATTTACTGTATGACTTTGGTGACAAAAAAACACCACTTTTTGACTTCCTGCTGCCACAACCCATCCCAGCCTCATTAACCCTCACCCTCCGAGACAGTATTCCATAAATTTAACAAGTGCAATGTTGTGTTGTTTTAAAAGTTTTAGCAGCGATGGCCGCGCACACCAAAACACGAATGAAACATGGCGGGCGCATCAAAACAATCTGACGCACTTCATGCTCTTCAACAGCCAATCAGTGAATGTGTCACATGTCCGTGGACATGACACTACGGATTAGCCAATCGGTATCTTGTCCTCGGAGCGAACAGGGAAGTGTGACCGTGGAGTGGACATAGATATCACTAATTTTTTAAAACATATTTTTTGGTCATTTTAAAGAAAACTACTGCACGGATTCTCACCAAATTTACAAAAGAACCCTTTTGGGACCAAGCTCCTGCTGCAGATTTGGTGAAAATACGTCCAGCGGTTTGGGCTGTAGGCATGTGCAAAGTTTTTCCCCCATTCAGTCTATGGGGGAAAGAGACGTTTTGGGACCCCCCTATAACTTTTCCCCCCCTGGACCAAACATCACTAAACTTTGCTAAAGAATTCAGAGTGGCCCATATACTTGTTTTGCAAGGTTTGGTGTGGATTCGTCCAGGGGGAGCGAAATTATAAGATGCCCAAAAAGTGCTCTTCCTATGGAAACGGCAACTTAACCATAACTACACGGCAACTACCGTGGCCATGTAATATATACATATATTGTTGTTTTTCTTTTTTCAACAACAATAATAATTTTTATGCAATTGTCTTTTTTTGTTCAAAGCATTTGCAACCAATAATAATGACAAGAATAAAAAAAAAATGTTGATTTTTTTCAAACCACTTCGAGCATTATATGGTATGTTAATAGAACCATAAACATATAAAAATATAAAAGTGTAAACATAGTTCCAAAAACATAAAAATATCAAATATAAAAAATAGTCCTGTATAATAGAGTGGTGATTACATGGCCACGCTAGTGGCCATTTAGTTATGGTTAAGTTGCTGTTTCCATAGGAATAGCACTTTTTGGGTGGTTTATAACTTCGCTCCCCCTGGACGAATCCTCACCAAACTTTGCAAAATAAAGTATATGGCCCACTCTGAATTTTCTTGCAAAGTTTGGTGAGGTTTGATCGAGGGGGGGGCAAAGTTATAAGGGGGGTCCCCAAACTTTTTTTTTTCCCATAGACATAATGGGAAAAAACTTTGCTCATGCCTGCAGCCCAAACCGCTGGACGGATTTACACCAAATTTGCAGCAGGAGCGGCAGCTTGGTCCCGAAAGCGTGCTTTTTTAATTTGGTGTAAATCCGTCCAGTAGTTTTTCTAAAAAAAGACAAAAATGTAAGTGAAAAAATTAGTGATATCTGTGTTCGCTTTGCGGACACACTTCCCTGTTCGCTCCGCGGACAGGACGGGGATTGGGCAAGTGACTTGTGTGATGTCCACAGACATCTGACATGCTCTCCCATTGGCTGCAGTAAAGCATCTTATTTTCAGAGACGCCCGTCATCTTAGTTTATTGTTCGTATATTGGCATCTGTGGCAAGCTCTGCGGTGACTTCAGACTTCACAAGTGATTATTACAACGTAACAAGCGAAAATTCCGATGCGATAAGATTAGAGGACAGCGGGACCTCCAATGGGGCTGTGTGAGGTTCATGTGGATTACACTTCCTGAACATCCCAGGCTGCTGCAGACTTGCAGGAGACACGTCATTGTACATGGTGGCCTGCGGAGGCCCGAGGAGGGGATATCCCATTCCCCCCACCCCCGCTCATTACCTGTGTCTCCCTCCTGTATCGCCCCACCCCCCGCTCATTACCCGTGTCTCCCTCCTTTACCCCCCAACCCCGCTCATGCCCATGTCTCTCTCTTCTTTCCCCCCACCCCCTGCTCATGCCCCGTGTCTCCCCTGTTCCCCCCACCCCCGCCCATGCCCCGTGTCTCCCTCGTGTTCCCCCACCCCCCGCTCATGGCCCGTGTCTCCCCTGTTCTCCACCACCCCCGCTTATGCCCTGTGTCTCCCTCCTGTTCCCCCATACTCCGCTCATGCCCCGTGTCTCCCCTGTTCCCCCACCCCCTGTTCATGCCCCTCGTCTCCATCCTGTTCCCCTCACCCCCCGCTAATGCCCCATGTCTCCCTCCTGTTGCCCCCCACCCCGCTAATGCCCCATGTCTCCCTCTTGTTGCCCCCCACCCCCCGCTCATGCCCCGTGTCTCCTTCGTGTTCCCCCCACCCCTGCTCATGCCCCGTGTCTCCCTCTTGTTGCCCTCCACCCCCTGCTCATGCCCTGTGTCTCCCTCATGTTCCCCCCACCCCCGCTCATGCCCGTGTCTCCCTGCTGTTGCCCCCAACCCCCTGCTCATGCCCGTGTATCCCTCCTGTTGCCCCCCACCCCCCGCTCATGCCCCGTGTCTCTCTCCTGTTACACCCCGCTCATGCCCCGTGTCTCCCTCGTGTTCCCCCAACCCCTGCTCATGCTCCGTGTCTCCCTGATGTTGCCCCCCACCCCCGATCATGCCCCGTGTCTCCCTCGTGTTCCCCCCACCACCCGCTCATGCCCCGTGTCTCCCTCCTGTTGCCCCCCACCCCCGCTCATGCCCTGTGTCTCTCTCCTGTTACCACCACCCCCAGCTCATGCCCTGTGTCTCCCTCTTGTTGCCCTCCACCCCCCACTCATGCCCCTTGTCTCCCTGGTGTTCCCCCGCCCCGCTCATGCCCCGTGTCTCCCTCTTGTTCCCCCCACCCCCCGCTCAAGCACCGGGTCTCCCTGCTGTTGCCCGCCACCCGCCGCTCATGCCCAGTGTCTCTCTCCTGTTACCCCCCACTGGCCGCTCATGCCCCGTGTCTCTCTCCTGTTACCCCCCACCCCCATCTCATGCCCCGTGTCTCTATCCTGTTACCCCCACCCCTTGCATGCCCCGTGTCTCTCTCCTGTTGCCCCCCCACACCCCAGTCATGCCCCGTGTCTCCCTTCTGTTGCCCCCCATCCCCCGGTCATGCCCTGTGTCTCCCTGCTGTTGCCCCCCACCCCCGCTCATGTATCGTGTCTCTCTCCTGTTACCCCCACCCCCCTCTCATGCCCTGTGTCTCCCTCGTGTTCCCCCCACCCCCCGCTCATGCCCCAATTTTTTCTTGATTTTTTCAAACCACTTCGAGCATTATATGGTAAGTTAATAATACCATAAACATATAAAAATATAAAAGTGTAAACATAGTTCCAAAAACATAAAAATATCAAATATAAAAAATAGTCCTGTATACTAGAGTGGTGATTACATGTCCACGGTAGTGGCCATGTAGTTATGGTTAAGTTGTTGTTTCCATAGAAAGAGCACTTTTTGGGCGGCTTATAACTTTGCTCCCCTTGGACGAATCCTCACCAAACTTTGCAGAAAAAGTATATGGCCCACCCTGAATGTACTTGCAAAGTTTGGTGAGCTATGTTCCAGGGGGAGAAAAGTTATAAGGGGGTTCCCAAAATGTTTTTTTCCCATAGACATAATGGGAAAAAACTTTGCTCACGCCTACAGCCCAAACCGCTGGACGGATTTACACCAAATTTGCAGCTGGAGCGGCGGCTTGGTCCCGAAAGCGTGCTTTTTTTTATTTGGTGTAAAACCTTCCAGTAATTTTTTTAAAAAAGACAAAAATGTAAGTGAAAAAAATTAGTGATATCTGTGTCCGCTTCGCGGACACACTTCCCTGTTCGCTCCGTGGACAGGACAGGGATTGGGCAAGCGACTTGCATGATGTCTGAGGACATCTGACGTGCTCTCCCATTGACTGCAGTAAAGCGTGCAGTGTTTCTTATTTTCAGAGACGCCCACTATCTTAGTTTATTATTCGTATATTGGCATCTGTGGCAAGCTCTGCGGTGACTTCAGACTTCACAAGTGATTATCACAACGTAACAAGCGAAAATTCTGATGCGATAAGATCAGAGGACAGCGGGGTCTCCAATGGGGCTGTGTGAGGTTCATGTGGATTACACTTCCTGAACATCCCAGGCTGCTGCAGACTTGCAGTAGACACGCCATCGTACACGGTTGCCTGTGGAGGACCGAGGAGCGGATAATCCCGTTCCCCCCACCCCCGCTCATTACCCGTGTCTCCCTCCTGTACCCCCCCACCCCCGCTCATGCCCCCTGTCTCCCCTGTTCCCCCACCCCCCACTCATGCCCCGTGTCTCCCTCGTGTTCCCTCCCACCCTATGCTCATGCCCGTGACTCTCTCTTCTTTCCCCCACCCCCCGCTCATGCCCCCTGTCTCCCCTGTTCCCCACCCCCGCTCATGCCCCGTGTCTCCCTCGTGTTCCCTCCCGACCCCCGCTCATGCCCTGTGTCTCCCCTGTTCTCCCCCCCGCTCATGCCAAGTGTCTCCCTCCTGTTCCCCCATCCCCCGCTCATGCCCCGTGTCTCCCCTGTTCCCCCGCACCTCAGTTCATACCCCGTGTCTCCCTCCTGTTCCCCCCACCCCCCGCTCATGCCCCGTGTCTCCCTCCTGTTACCCCCCACCCCCGGCTTGTGCCCCGTGTCTCCCTCTTCTTGCCCCCCAGGCCCTGCTCATGCCCTGTGTTTCCCTCGTGTTCCCCTCACCCCCCGCTCATGCCCCGTGTCTCCCTCTTGTTGCCCCCCACCCCCCGCTCATGCCCCGTGTCTCCCTCATGTTCCCCCCACCCCCGCTCATGCCCCGTGTCTACCTGCTGTTGCCCCCCGCTCATGCCCCGTGTCTCTCTCCTGTTGCCCCCAACCCCCAGTCATGCCCCGTGTCTCCGTGTCTCCCTGCTGTTGCCCTCCACCCACCAGTCATGCCGCATGTCTCCCTGCTGTTGCCCCCCACCCCCTGCTCATGCCCTCTGTCTCTTTCCTGTTACCCCCACCCCCTCTCATGTCCCATGTCTCCCTCGTGTTCCCTCACCCCCCGCTCATCTCCCGTGTCTGCCTACTGTTGCCCACCACCACCCGCTCATGCCCCGTGTCTCCCTCCTGTTGACCCCCACCCCCGCTCATGCCCCGTGTGTCTCTCCTGTTACCCCCATCCCCCGCTCATGGTCTGTGTCTCCCTCGTGTTCCCTCCTCTCCCCGCTCATGCCCCGTGTCTCCCTCCTGTTGCCCCCCACGCTCCGCTCATGCCCCGTGTCTCTCTCCTGTTACCCCCACCCCCTGCTCATGCCCCGTGTGTCCCTTGTGTTCCCCCCACCCCCGCTCATGCCCCATGTCTCCCTGCTGTTGCCCACCACACCCTGCTCATGCCCCGTGTCTCCCTCCTGTTGCCCCCCACCCCCCCGCTCATGCCCGTGTCTCTGTCCTGTTACCCCAACCCCCGCTCATGCCCCGTGTCTCCCTCGTGTTCCCCCCACCCCCCGCTCATGCCCCGTGTCTCCCTCCTGTTGCCCCCCACCCCCCGCTCATGCCCCGTGTCTCTCTCCTTTTCTCCCCACCCCCTGCTCATGCCCCGTGTCTCCCTCTTGTTCCCCCCACTCCCCTCTCATGCCCTGTTTCTCCCTGCTGTTACCCCCCACCCCACGCTCATGCCCTGTGTCTCTCTCCTGTTACCCCCCACCCCCTGCTCATGCCCCATGTCTCTCTCCTGTTACCCCCCCACCCCCTCTCATGCCCCGTGTCTCTCTCCTGTTGCCCCCCACCCCCCGGTCATGCACCATGTCTCCCTGCTGTTACCCCCACGCCCCTTTCATGCCCCGTGTCTCTCTCCTGTTACCCCCTACCCCCCTCACATGCCCCATATCTCCCTGCTGTTGCCCCCACCCCCCGTCATGCCCCGTGTCTCTCTCCTGTTACACCCCCACCCCCCTCTCATGCCCCGTGTCTCTCTCCTGTTGCCCCCCACCCCCGGTCATGCCCCGTGTCTCCCTGCTGTTACCCCCCACCCCCCGCTCCTGCCCTGTGTCTCTCTCCTGTTACCCCCACCCCCCGCTTATGCCCTGTGTCTCTCTCCTGTTCCCCCCGCTCATGCCTCATGTCTCCCCTGTTCCCCCACCCCCCGCTCATGTCCCGTGTCTCCCTGCTGTTGCCCCCCACCCCCTGCTCATGCCCCGTGTCTCTCTCCTGTTACCTCCCACCCCCCTCTTATGCCCCATGTCTCCCTCCTGTTGCCCCCACCCCCCGCTCATGCCCTGTGTCTCTCTCCTGTTACCCCCCACCCCCGGCTTGTGCCCCGTGTCTCCCTCTTCTTGCCCCCCAAGCCCTGCTCATGCCCTGTGTTTCCCTCGTGTTCCCCTTACCCCCCGCTCATGCCCCGTGTCTCCCTCTTGTTGCCCCCCACCCCCCGCTCATGACCCGTGTCTCCCTCATGTTCCCCCCACCCCCGCTCATGCCCCGTGTCTACCTGCTGTTGCCCCCCGCTCATGCCCCGTGTCTCTCTCCTGTTGCCCCCAACCCCCAGTCATGCCCCGTGTCTCCGTGTCTCCCTGCTGTTGCCCTCCACCCACCAGTCATGCCGCATGTCTCCCTGCTGTTGCCCCCACCCCCTGCTCATGCCCTCTGTCTCTTTCCTGTTACCCCCACCCCCTCTCATGTCCCATGTCTCCCTCGTGTTCCCTCACCCCCCGATCATCTCCCGTGTCTCCCTACTGTTGCCCACCACCACCCGCTCATGCCCCGTGTCTCCCTCCTGTTGACCCCCACGCCCCGCTCATGCCCCATGTGTCTCTCCTGTTACCCCCATCCCCCTCTCATGTCCCATGTCTCCCTCGTGTTCCCTCACCCCCCGCTCATCTCCCGTGTCTCCCTACTGTTGCCCACCACCACCCGCTCATGCCCCGTGTCTCCCTCCTGTTGCCCCCCACGCTCCGCTCATGCCCCGTGTCTCTCTCCTGTTACCCCCACCCCCTGCTCATGCCCCGTGTGTCCCTTGTGTTCCCCCCACCCCTGCTCATGCCCCATGTCTCCCTGCTGTTGCCCACCACACCCTGCTCATGCCCCGTGTCTCCCTCCTGTTGCCCCCCACCCCCCGCTCATGCCCGTGTCTCTGTCCTGTTACCCCAACACCCGCTCATGCCCCGTGTCTCCCTCGTGTTCCCCCCACCCCCCGCTCATGCCCCGTGTCTCCCTCCTGTTGCCACCCACCCCCCGCTCATGCCCCGTGTCTCTCTCCTGTTCTCCCCACCCCTGCTCATGCCCCGTGTCTCCCTCTTGTTCCCCCCACTCCCCTCTCATGCCCTGTTTCTCCCTGCTGTTACCCCCCACCCCACGCTCATGCCCTGTGTCTCTCTCCTGTTACCCCCCACTCCCTGCTCATGCCCCATGTCTCTCTCCTGTTACCCCCCACCCCCCTCTCATGCCCCGTGTCTCTCTCCTGTTGCCCCCCACCCCCCGGTCATGCACCATGTCTCCCTGCTGTTACCCCCACGCCCCGTTCATGCCCCGTGTCTCTCTCCTGTTACCCCCTACCCCCCTCACATGCCCCATATCTCCCTGCTGTTGCCCCCACCCCCCGTCATGCCCCGTGTCTCTCTCCTGTTACACCCCCACCCCCCTCTCATGCCCCGTGTCTCTCTCCTGTTGCCCCCCACCCCCGGTCATGCCCCGTGTCTCCCTGCTGTTACCCCCCCACCCCCGCTCCTGCCCTGTGTCTCTCTCCTGTTACCCCCACCCCCCGCTTATGCCCCGTGTCTCTCTCCTGTTCCCCCCGCTCATGCCTCGTGTCTCCCCTGTTCCCCCACCCCCCGCTCATGTCCCGTGTCTCCCTGCTGTTGCCCCCCACCCCCTGCTCATGCCCCGTGTCTCTCTCCTGTTACCTCCCACCCCCCTCTTATGCCCCATGTCTCCCTCCTGTTGCCCCCACCCCCCGCTCATGCCCTGTGTCTCTCTCCTGTTACCCCCCACCCCCGGTCATGCCCCATGTCTCCCTGTTGTTGCCCCCCAAACCCCGCTCATGCCCCGTGTCTCCCTGCTGTTGTCCCCTGCTCATGCTCCGTGTCTCTCTCCTGTTGCCCCCCACCCCCCGGTCATGCCCCGTGTCTCCCTGCAGTTGTCCCCACCCCCGCTCCTGCCCCGTGTCTCTCTCCTGTTCCCCCCACCCCCGCTTATGCCTCATGTCTCTCCTGTTAGCCCCCACCCCCTGCTCATGCCCCTTGTCTTTCTCCTGTTGCCCCCCCGCTCATGCACCGTGTCTCCCTGCTGTTGCCCCCACCCCCTACTCATGCCCCGTGTCTCTCTCCTGTTACCCCCCACCCCCTGCTCATGCCCCTTGTCTTTCTCCTGTTGCCCCCCCGATCATGCCCCGTGTCTCCCTGCAGTTGTCCCCACCCCCGCCCATGCCCTGTGTCTCCCTCGTGTTCCCCCACCCCCCGCTCATGGCCCGTGTCTCCCCTGTTCTCCCCACCCCTGCTTTTGCCCCGTGTCTCCCTCCTGTTCCCCTCATACCCCGCTCATGCCCCGTGTCTCCCCTGTTCCCCCCCACCCCCTGTTCATGCCCCTCGTCTCCATCCTGTTCCCCTCACCCCCCGCTAATGCCCCATGTCTCCCTCCTGTTGCCCCCCACCCCCCGCTAATGCCCCGTGTCTCCCTCTTGTTGCCCCCCACCCCCCGCTGATGCCCCGTGTCTCCTTCGTGTTCCCCCCACCCCTGCTCATGCCCCGTGTCTCCCTCTTGTTGCCCTCCACCCCCTGCTCATGCCCTGTGTCTCCCTCGTGTTCCCCCCACCCCCGCTCATGCCCCGTGTCTCCCTGCTGTTGCCCCCAACCCCCTGCTCATGCCTGTGTCTCCCTCCTGTTGCCCTCCACCCCCCGCTCATGCCCCGTGTCTCTCTCCTGTTACACCCCGCTCATGCCCGTGTCTCCCTCGTGTTCCCCCAACCCCTGCTCATGCTCCGTGTCTCCCTGATGTTGCCCCCCACCCCCGATCATGCCCTGTGTCTCTCTCCTGTTACCTCCCACCCCCCTCTTATGCCCCATGTCTCCCTCCTGTTGCCCCCACCCCCCGCTCATGCCCTGTGTCTCTCTCCTGTTACCCCCCACCCCCGGTCATGCCCCATCTCTCCCTGTTGTTGCCCCCCAAACCCTGCTCATGCCCCGTGTCTCCCTGCTGTTGTACCCTGCTCATGCTCCGTGTCTCTCTCCTGTTGCCCCCCACCCCCCGGTCATGCCCCGTGTCCCCCTGCAGTTGTCCCCACCCCCGCTCCTGCCCCGTGTCTCTCTCCTGTTCCCCCCACCCCCGCTTATGCCTCATGTCTCTCCTGTTATCCCCCACCCCCTGCTCATGCCCCTTGTCTTTCTCCTGTTGCCCCCCTGCTCATGCCCCGTGTCTCCCTGCTGTTGCCCCCACCCCCTACTCATGCCCCGTGTCTCTCTCCTGTTACCCCCCACCCCCCTCTTATGCCCCATGTCTCCCTCCTGTTGCCCCCACCCCCCGCTCATGCCCTGTGTCTCTCTCCTGTTACCCCCCACCCCCGGTCATGCCCCGTGTCTCCCTGTTGTTGCCCCCCAGCCCCCGCTCATGCCCCGTGTCTCCCTGCTGTTGCCCCCTGCTCATGCTCCATTTCTCTCTCCTGTTGCCCCCCACCCCCGGTCATGCCCCGTGTCTCCCTGCATTTGTCCCCACCCCCGCCCATGCCCCGTGTCTCCCTCGTGTTCCCCCACCCCCCGCTCATGGCCCGTGTCTCCCCTGTTCTCCCCCACCCCTGCTTTTGCCCCGTGTCTCCCTCCTGTTCCCCCCATACCCCGCTCATGCCCCGTGTCTCCCCTGTTCCCCCCGCCCCCTGTTCATGCCCCTCGTCTCCATCCTGTTCCCCTCACCCCCCGCTAATGCCCCATGTCTCCCTCCTGTTGCCCCCCACCCCCCGCTAATGCCCCGTGTCTCCCTCTTGTTGCCCCCCACCCCCCGCTCATGCCCCGTGTCTCCTTCGTGTTCCCCCCACCCCTGCTCATGCCCCGTGTCTCCCTCTTGTTGCCCTCCACCCCCTGCTCATGCCCTGTGTCTCCCTCGTGTTCCCCCCACCCCTGCTCATGCCCCGTGTCTCCCTGCTGTTGCCCCCAACCCCCTGCTCATGCCAGTGTCTCCCTCCTGTTGCCCTCCACCCCCCGCTCATGCCCCGTGTCTCTCTCCTGTTACACCCCGCTCATGCCCGTGTCTCCCTCGTGTTCCCCCAACCCCTGCTCATGCTCCGTGTCTCCCTGATGTTGCCACCCACCCCCGATCATGCCCCGTGTCTCCCTCGTGTTTCCCCCACCCCCCGCTCATGCCCCGTGTCTCCCTCCTGTTGCCCCTCACCCCCGCTCATGCCTTGTGTCTCTCTCCTGTTCTCCCCACCTCCCGCTCATGCCCCGTGTCTCCCTCTTGTTCCCCCCACCCCCTCTCATGCCCTGTTTTTCCCTGCTGTTGCCCCCCACCCCACGCTCATGCCCTGTGTCTCTCTCCTGTTACCCCCACCCCCCGCTCATGTCCCGTGTCTCTCTCCTGTTGCCCCCCGGTCATGTACCATGTCTCCCTGCTGTTACCCCCACCCCCCTTTCATGCCCCGTGTCTCTCTCCTGTTACCCCCTAACCCCCTCACATGCCCCATGTCTCCCTTCTGTTGCCCCCACCCCCCAGTCATGCCCTTTGTCTCCCTGCTGTTGCCCCCACCCCCCGCTCATGCCCCGTGTCTCCTTCGTGTTCCCCCCACCCCTGCTCATGCCCCGTGTCTCCCTCTTGTTCCCCCCACCCCCGCTCATGCCCGTGTCTCTCTCCTGTTGCCCCCCATCCCCGGTCATGCCCCGTGTCTCCCTGCTGTTACCCCCCAGCCCCCGCTCATGCCTTGTGTCACTCTCCTGTTACCCCCACCCCCTGCTTATGCCCCGTGTCTCTCTCCTGTTCCCCCCACTCATGCCTCGTGGCTCCCCTGTTCCCCCACCCCCCGCTCATGTCCCGTGTCTCCCTGCTGTTGCCCCCAACCCCCTGCTCATGCCCCGTGTCTCTCTTCTGTTACCTCCCACCGCCCTCTTATGCCCCATGTCTCCCTCCTGTTGCCCCCACCCCCCGCTCATGCCCTGTGTCTCTCTCCTGTTACCCCCCACCCCCCGTCATGCCCCATGTCTCCATGTTGTTGCCCCCCAAACCCCGCTCATGCCCCATGTCTCCCTGCTGTTGTCCCCTGCTCATGCTCCGTGTCTCTCTCCTGTTGCCCCCCACCCCCCGGTCATGCCCCGTGTCTCCCTGCAGTTGTCCCCACCCCGGCTCCTGCCCCGTGTCCCTCTCCTGTTCCCCCCACCCCCGCTTATGCCTCGTGTCTCTCCTGTTACCCCCCACCCCCTGCTCATGCCCCTTATCTTTCTCCTGTTGCCCCCCACTCATGCCCCGTGTCTCCCTGCTGTTGCCCCCACCCCCTACTCATGCCCCGTGTCTCTCTCCTGTTACCCCCCACCCCCCTCTTATGCCCCATGTCTCCCTCCTGTTGCCCCCACCCCCCGCTCATGCCCTGTGTCTCTCTCATGTTACCCCCCACCCCCTGGTCAGGCCCCGTGTCTCCCTGTTGTTGCCCCCCAACCACCGCTCATGCCCCATGTCTCCCTGCTGTTGCCCCCTGCTCATACTCCGTGTCTCTCTCCTGTTGCCCCCCATCCCCACTCATGCCCCGTGTCTCTCTCCTGTTGCCCCCCAACCCCCAGTCATGCCCCGTGTCTCTGTGTCTCCCTGCTGTTGCCCTCCACCCACCGGTCATGCCGCATGTCTCCCTGCTGTTGCCCCCACCCCCTGCTCATGCCCCCTGTCTCTTTCCTGTTACACTCACCCCTTCTCATGTCCCATGTCTCCCTCGTGTTCCCTCACCCCCGCTCATCTCCCGTGTCTCCCTACTGTTGCCCACCACCACCCGCTCATGCCCCGTGTCTCCCTCCTGTTACCCCCCATCCCCCGCTCATGCTCTGTGTCTCCACCGTGTTCCCTCCTCTCCCCGCTCATGCCCCGTGTCTCCCTCCTGTTGCCCCCCATGCCCCGCTCATGCCCCGTGTCTCTCTCCTGTTACCCCCACCCCCTGCTCATGCCCCGTGTGTCCCTCGTGTTCCCTCCACCCCCGCTCATGCCTCATGTCTCCCTGCTGTTGCCCACCACACCCTGCTCATGCCCGTGTCTCTGTCCTGTTACCCCTAACCCCCGCTCATGCCCTGTGTCTCCCTCGTGCTCGCCCAACTCCCGCTCATGCCCCGTGTCTCCCTCCTGTTGCCCCCCACCCCCCGCTCATGCCCCGTGTCTCTCTCCTGTTCTCCCCACCCCCGCTCATGCCCCGTGTCTCCCTCTTGTTCCCCCCACCCACTCTCATGCCCTGTTTCTCCTTGCTGTTGCCCCCCACCCCACGCTCATGCCCTGTGTCTCTCTCCTGTTACCCCCCACCCCCCGCTCATGCCCCATGTCTCTCTCCTGTTACCCCCACCAACCTCTCATGCCCCGTGTCTCTCTTCTGTTGCCCCCCACCCCCTGGTCATGCGCCATGTCTCCCTGCTTTTACCCCCACCCTCCTTTCATGCCCCATGTCTCTCTCCTGTTACCCCCCCACCCCCCTCTCATGCCCCGTGTCTCTCTCCTGTTGCCCCCAACCCCCGGTCATGCCCCGTGTCTCCCTGCTGTTACCCCCCAACCCCCCGCTCATGCCCTGTGTCTCTCTCCTGTTACCCCCACCCCCCGCTTATGCCCCGTGTCTCTCTCCTGTTCCCCCCGCTCATGCCTCGTGTCTTCCCTGTTCCCCCACCTCCCGCTCATGTCCTGTGTCTCCCTGCTGTTGCCCCCCACCCCCTGCGCATTCCCCGTGTCTCTCTCCTGTTACCTCCCACCCCCCTCTTATGCCCCATGTCTCCCTCCTGTTGCCCCCACCCCCCGCTCATGCCCTGTGTCTCTCTCCTGTTACCCCCCACCCCCGGTCATGCCCCATGTCTCCCTGTTGTTGCCCCCCAACCCCCGCTCATGCCCCGTGTCTCCCTGCTGTTGTCCCCTGCTCATGCTCCGTGTCTCTCTCCTGTTGCCCCCCACCCCCCGGTCATGCCCCGTGTCTCCCTGCAGTTGTCCCCACCCCCGCTCATGCCCCGTGTTTCTCTCCTGTTCCCCCCACCCCCGCTTATGCCTCTTGTCTCTCCTGTTACCCCCCACCCCGTGCTCATGCCCCTTGTCTTTCTCCTGTTGCCCCCCCGCTCATGCCCCGTGTCTCCCTGATGTTGCCCCTCACCCCCCGCTCATGCCCCGCGTCTCTCTCCTGTTACCCCCACCCCCTCTCATGCCCCATGTCCCCATGTCTCCCTCGTGTTCCCCCAGCCAGCGCTCATGCCTCGTGTCTCTCTCCTATTACCTCCCACCCCCCTCTCATGCCCCGTGTCTCCCTCATGTTCCCGCACCCCTCGCTCATTCCCCGTGTCTCCCTGCTGTTGCCCCCCACCCCCCGCTCATGCCCCGTGTCTCCCTGCTGTTGCCCCCCACCCCCTGCTCATGCCCCGTGTCTCTCTCCTGTTACCCCCCACCCCCCTCTCATGCCCCGTGTCTCTCTCCTGTTACCCCCCACGCCCCTCTAATGCCCTGTGTCTCTCTTCTGTTGCCCCCCACCCCCCAATCATGCCCTGTGTCTCCCTTCTGTTGCCCCACCCCCCGGTCATGCCCCATGTCTCCCTGCTGTTGCTCCCCACACCCGGTCATGCCCCTTGTCTCCCTGCTGTTGCCCCCCACCCCTCTCTCATGCCCGGTGTCTCTCTCCTGTTACCCCCCACCCCTCTCTCATGCCCCGTGTCTCTCTCCTGTTTCCCCCCACCCCCCTGTCATGCCCCGTGTCTCTCTCCTGTTGCCCCCCACCCCCGGTCATGCCCCATGTCTCCCTCCTGTTGCCCCCCACCCCCCAGTCATGCCCCGTGTCTCCCTCCTGTTGCCCCACCCCCGCTCATGTCCCGTGTCTCTCTTCTGTTATCCCCCACACCCCTCTCATACCCTGTGTCTCCCTCATGTTCCGGCCACCCTCCGCTCATGCCCCGTGTCTCCCTGCTGTTGCCCCCCACCCCCGCTCATGCCCTGTGTCTCTCTCCTGTTACCCCCCACCACCCGCTCATGCCCTGTGTCTCTCTCCTGTTACCCCCCACACCCCTCTCATGTCCCGTGTCTCTCTCCTGTTGCCCCCCACCCCCGGTCATGCCCCGTGTCTCCCTACTGTTGCCCCCCCACCCCCCCCTCATGCCCCGTGTCTCTCTCCTGTTACCCCCCAGCCCCCTCTCATGCCACGTGTCTCTTTCCTGTTACCCCCACCCCCCTCTCATGCCCCGTGTCTCTCTCCTGTTGCCCCCCACCCCTTGGTCATGCCACATGTCTCCCTTCTGTTGCCCCCCACCCCCGGTCATGCCCTGTGTCTCCCTGCTGTTGCCCCCCCACCCCCGCTCATGCCACGTGTCTCTCTCCTGTTACCCCCCACCCCCTCTCATGCCCCGTGACTCCCTCGTGTTCCCACCACCCCCGCTCATGCCCTGTGTCTCCCTGCTGTTGCCCCCCACCCCCCTCTCATGCCCCGTGTCTCTCTCCTGTTGCCCCCCACCCTCCGGTCATGCCCTGTGTCTCTTTCCTGTTGCCCCCCACCCCCTGGTCATGCCCCGTGTCTCCCTCCTGTTGCCCCCCACCCCCTGGTCATGCCCCGTGTCTCCCTCTTGTTGCCCCCCACCCCCCGCTCATGCCAACACAACATACAAATATGAATATATACAAGGGAATTGAAGTAAGAAAAAAAACAGCAATAGTAGCAGAAAGTGTTCATAACCTAACTGATTACCTTTATGCAGAGAAATGATTGCTCTGTTTCAAAGCTGTTACTTGCCCTATCTATATATATCACATGATGTGTCTGGACCCTAAGGAAAATAGTGTGAGTACAACATATAAAAATATGAGCATATACAGGGAAGGTACAGTAATAAAAAAACATCAAAACTAACAGAAAGTGCTGATAACTCTACTGATAATTTTAATGCACAAAAAGGATTGCTGTCTTCCCCTATGTATATGTTTCATTTGATATGACTGGACCATAAGGGAATTATTGTAAGAACATACTTTTTAACTGTCTCTGTACTTCTTCGAGAAGGTCCTGACATACAATACGATAATATGCTGGCATATATTTATCCCAATGGTCTTTAGTTTCCAAACACCAAGGTTCCTTAATGTCTTAAATATAGGCAGCTGAGTCCTAAGTAGGCCCCATCTTCCTAGTCATGATGGCGCTCATGTCAGATTGGTCTGGAAATAGCTGTTATTGAATGGTGACCCATCATATTTAGTGGTATTCTGTTCTGTCACTATGTAATAGCCCATTCATTTCCACGCATCCTCTGCCTGGTCTCCGAATATGGATGTAAATAGGCTTTTCATGTCACCTATAGCTAATGTTATCCCAGTTGTCTCTCGCTTTAGCTTGTAGATCTAATTGCTTGCCCCTGCTGTGAGTGATGGCAGCTTATCCATGAAGTTATTTGTATCTGACTGGTTCCATGGAGTATAGTTGGACTGCCCTAATCTTTTGTGGAGCAGCACACATTGTGTTACTCCTTTCTTTCATGAAGGTGGTACTGTGCAAGTTGTCCTTTTCACCATCTCAGCTACATGGTGTATAGTTTCTTAAGAAATATGGTGATCTATAGTCTTCATTTATAGGGAGTACTGATGTGAGGGGTGGATATAGACTTAAATGTGGCTCCAACAAATCTGCTATCTCTCCTACTGCTGGACCTGTGGTATCTATTGTTGGGACTTGTGCCATCTCCTCTCCCCCCTCTTTATCATCAATGTCTACCCAATCTGACTCTCTGTCATTTTCTACACTCCTGTCATCCTCAAATATGAGATCAAAACTCACTCCTTTAACAGGTTCCCTTAAATATGTTCCACTCATTACCTCTGGCAACATGTTTCTGCCCCTGCTTTTTTAGGTGTATTGTCCCAATTCCATCTCCCCACATTTCTGGCATCATATTGCTTCTCACTCTTTGGCTCATCTCCTTCCTTTTCACTTGTCATGCTCCTATTCTTCTCATTTAGTCTCTTCACATACTCATCCCTTTCTCCCACCTCCCTTTTCCGTCTTTGCCATTCCTGTTCTTCTCTCTGCACCATCTCTGCCACTTCTCTCCATTCCCCCTCTCCATTTGTGCATTTTGCTCTATCTCCTCCAGTGTCTCTCTCCTGAATTCCTCCCTGGCTGCTTCTTTCATTTCTTCATATTCCATTACCTTCACATAATCCTTTTCTGCGCCTTTCCCATTCAGTTTGAGTAATATGTTTCTTCCTGCCTACTTCTCTGGTTCAATCGTTGTCTCTCCACTACCTTCATTACCTTTCAGTATGCTTCTCACACTTTGACCACCTACCTGCATGCCTCTCCCTCTCCAGAGTTCCTCCTCAGCTTCTCTTACATGCTTTTCTAGGCTATATAGCCCTCTATTATCTTTCTCATCCCTTAACTGTGTCTCTAAGCTCTACCATGCTTCATTCTCCATCAACACTAATTGGGCCTTTCTTTTTAATACATTCGCCCTCCTCCTACTATCGTCACTTTTCTCATCAGGGGATACATATCTGGGGTTACTATGTCCCACACCTAGAGCTGTTAGTGGGTCTATTTCTGGGATGGTCGAGCTGGGGTGATCTCCTCAAAGGGAGGCAGTACTGTGGACTGTGTGTAAGCGCCTGTTTCAGCTGGCAAAGGCAGGGTTGTTGAATGTGCACGAGCACTTTCCTCAGAGGAAGGAGGCAGCAACGGCACTGTTGGCCGCTTGCACTCTCCCTCATGCACATTAATCATCCATTCTTTCTTAGCCCCCTCCATCTCTTCCTCAAAGGCCTTCCATAGCTCTAATATACCTAGCTTATTCTTAAACTCATTGCCCTTGTGGACGGCATGTAAGTATGTGTGCATGTGCTGGAGTACATCTTTTGAGCGGGTGCCCTCTCTTGGCCATGGTATTTACATATTGCTAGCAGTCTCTTTCATCCACTCATTGTGATACTTAGTAATGCTGGTACTATATTTAGTGAATGCTTTACATAAGTGGATTATTGAGGTATCTGACATGGTGACAACTTTTAAGCAGCATGCAGATTGGCACTAAACAAATTACCAATATGAACAAAAAGCAGTTTGCCAATATTCAAAATAAACTTCTTTCAACAACAAACTCACTCTCTCCCCTTGCTTTCACCCCCTACCCTCTTCAAATAACATCACCATTAAATCAATTTTCATTGTCTGAGGCCAGGCCTCAATATCTTAATACTGCTTCTACATTACACCAACAATAACAGCTCGCAATCTATACCATAGTTATCGTCATCAATCTCCTCTTGACAATACTTTCTGCTACTCTCACAATAAACAAGAAAAACACCTCTACAGGACCTATCTCACAACACAACAACAATGCTGGCAATCAACAATTTAATCAATTGAAGCACAATACAACATAATAAAATACAGCTGTCTCCTGGTTTTTCCCCGGTGTATCCTTATCTCTTTGTCTCTTTTACTACTCCCAAAAGGAGGTCAGGCCCTCAGTGGCCCTGCCGCACAGCCTTTCAAGACCCTTGTCCAGGGATAACCTTCATCTACTTCTCTGTTTCATGAATACTACATACAAGATTTTCCCACCTCCAAATGTTACTCTGCACATAACATACTCACATCAGCAGATCTTTTTAGGGTTGCCGGCGTCAGAGGTCCCCACCAGTCTGCCTGCTCCTCCTTTGAGTACAGCGGCAGGTCCAGAATTGGGGCAGAAATTCACTCCAAAGCAGGCTCCTGCCGATCTCCTGTTCAGTTGTGCAAAAAACACCACTCCAAACTGGTCTACTGTCCCCAGTGAAAGATGGATGAGGTCCCAAGAATCCGGCCAAAAACCCTAAAAACACTTCCTCACTCTGCTACTGTTAATCAGGGGCCCAAAAGACAGCACAGCCCTTTATCTGATATTTGCCAATAAAGAGGCAACACAAAGGTAGTTGTATGCAAAATGTGAGGGAACACAGCTATTATTAATAATATGCAAACGCTGGGGGAAAAACAAGATTAACAGGCAAGCTATCACTCAAGATTTTCCAATGTTTCAACAGGAAGCAGCAGTATATATTATACAAATGAGTCACTTCTGATGTCATCATGATACAGAATTTCAAATACCTATCTCTACTGTTCATTGGCACTCCTTGCTAAGCTACATATATTTCATATGCGTCCCACAGCAATCATTGGATAGTCATTGGCTGGCACTAAAACTACTTCTACTGTGGGGCAAGGGTGCATGTTTGTCGATTAACATATGGTTAAACTATCCTTTAACTGCTGTGCATGAAGAAATTTGTAATGCATTGCTTAATGAACTATGATAGTTCTCCCAATGACCTCTGATAGTTTGCTGCCAACATTATAATGACAATCCCTTGTGGAGGATTTTGATGAAAACTAAATGCAGATCTGATGTCATCAATGACATTTGTGATGTCATATTTCATGTCATGGGTGTTAATGTTAGCAGTCCACAGTGGTGGCACGAGTTATGGTTGCTTAGCTTACCACAACTGGCGAATATCTGTTTTTTTTGGTTTTACCTGTAACCATAACGTCCCTGTAGCAATGTTTGTCCATTCAATTGCATAGGTTTTTACTAGTGCAACTTAACCATAAGGTCCATTTAACAATGTTTTTTGTCAGTGAATTTCATAGGTTTTTAAGAGGATAGTCTTATTTTGTATAGATATACTGTACAGCATACTAAAGCCGGTTCCTCCATACTAAGAGCCACAGTGGTTGCAAACAGTGCGCCTGTTCGCGGACATCAAGTGGCGTTCAACCTGCCGATAAAGGGAGGGGTGGTCGAACAGAGTGTTACCATGCAGCAAAGACAAGAAACATATACAAACAGCAGCAAGTGTGGGAATGGTAAGGGAAAATGCAGTAGGTGCACAAAGTCGGTACAAATATAGTACATTTACAATGTCTGTTACTGAAGAAAATCATGTGGCCTAGATATGTCAGGAAAGGAAAAAAGGGGGCGTCAGACATGTGATGTCATCAGTGATGTCATCAATGACATTTGTGATGTCATATTTGATGTCCTGGGTGTTAGGCTTAGCAGTGCACGGTGGTGGCGCACGTTATGGTTGCTTAGCTTACCATAACTGGCGAATTTCAAGGGTTTTTTGGATTTACTTGGAACCATAACGTCCCTTTAACAAAGTTTTTTCACTGAATTTCATAGGTTTTTAGTAGCGCAACTTAACAATAACGTCCCTTTAACAAAATTTTTGACTGGATATATATATTTGAAAGTGTTGGCATCAAACTCCTTTGCTACTGTTATAGTCATAGTTCAGCATCAATGTTCCTCAAATAGTGCAACCTGAAGTATGTTTCCTTCATTGTCAAGTTCCTTATTTTTATCATGTTCTTCCTCAGCACACACTTGGGCTCTTGTTCTGGGTCTGTTATCATTCTCTTCTCCCTTGGGGTCCTGGTAGCTGGGCAGAGAGGCGGCACCCTTTTATGGTTTTTCGTCATTGAGGTGAGCCTGTTGGTGGCACTTACATACAATATGTTGGCACAGCACAAGGTTCCCAGGAAATATTTGAAGAGGTGGGATAGCTGTGGCTGGATTCAATGTTGTCTCGTCTTCTTCTCTACCTTTCACAATACCCCCCTGCCTTTCCTTTACCTGTCGAGAATTTAAAGAAAGTCATGTAGTCATGGACATCAAAGAGTCATGTAATTCATTTCCTTACACAGTCACAGTGCTCTGGGCATCTGTCTGCATGCACATGGGTGGTAATAGTCTAATGCATCCTGCGACCTGTCACTAGCTCAGGAGGAGTCAATTGATGGTCTGAGCCCAACTGATTGCATAGGGAAAAAAGAGCCAGCGGAAGGGAGTACAGCCAGGTCTAATGCAGTGTGTCACATAATTCTGCTATGCAGTCTTTCATGATGCCATTGAGGTGTTCCAAAACACCATTCGCTTGCGGTTTGTACGCCAAACAGAGCTTATGCCTAAAGCCTATTGGAGATGCTATTTTTGCAAAGAGCTCATTTGCAAAATGCTGACAGGGCATCTGGGTGGGTGCATGGTCCTGCTTCTTTCCACCTGGAGAAGGCACACACCACCACAATCACATATTTATACACCCTGCAAGTTTGGGCCATATCAATGTAATCCACATGAAGGTGTCTGAATAGGCCAGTTGGGCAGGGTATTGTTCCTCTCAGGGTCTTAACTGTATGGCCTGCTCTATATTTTCAGGCAGGTTGCACAATTAATGATGAAATTTGCATGTGTTCGTGCAGGTTGGGCACAAACCACTCACTGGAAGTCTCCACTTCAATGCACACTTTGGAAGTATGTGCTGGATAATGCAATTGCTCCAGCACTACTTTGAGTAACTCTAATGGCATTACTGGCTTCAGTGTGATTCCCTGTCAGCACAGAAGATACGTGGGGAAAAATGAACACCTCCTCTTCTCACACAGTTCCTGCTCTTCTGGTAATGCTCACCCTTGTATCTCTATTAAATGTGTGATTGGCAGTACATTGTAACGTTCAGTCACTGCCATCATTTTTGCATGTGGTTTCATGGACTTTGGTACCTCCACTATGTCTGGCAAATACACTTCACGTTTGGCCTCAGTGACTTCTGCTGCGCTTCAGCAGGAAATTAAATCTGAGCCTCTGTTGTGTGCTAAGCACTTACCACCACAACCTCTGTTGGTTTGTATAAAGCAGAAATCAATTTTTCTAACATTGCCGAATGCTGCACGGGTATACCGTCAGAAAACAGGAACTCCTCCTTGTCCACTGTGACAGTCAAGAATGCACAGTGAAAGACACAGACACTGAATCAGAGTACACAGTAACTACATAATCTTCATGTATCTCTAGTGCCATAATCATTGCCACTAATTCTGCTGCTTGTGCCGAAATTTGTGCAGGTAGCCTTATGTCTTCAACGGTCTCAAACAAGCCATTGCCCTTTGCTCTTACTACAGCTGCTCCCGTCATTCTTATCCCTGAACTCTGGTCTATTCTTGAACTGCCATCTACAAACACTTTCATTCCTGTTTCTAAGGTCTCCTCCTTGGCGTGAGGTATCTCATCATGATAGTCTGTGTATGTTGTGCAGTCATCGACATAATCATCTTCCTGCATGGGGTCTGCTCTGTATTTTGCTGGATTTACTACATGACATGTAATAATCTTAATAGGTGGATTTGTTAGGATGACCTCATAACCTGATGCCCTCTGTGTAGTAAATGTACTTTTGGGCTTCTCAAGTATTGCAAAAAGTGCATGTTCCACGTATAATGTTACTTTGCAGCCCATTGTCACAGTGGACCAATTCTCAATTGTAAATGCTACTACAACCAACGCCTGTTTACATGGATAATGACATTTCATCATTGGGTCTAACAGCCTGCTGTAATATGCCAAGGGTTTATTTCCTATTTAAGTCTTCTGTGTGAGGACAGCCATCATCACTACACCATTGCAACGGGAGAATACAAACAATTCTGCTTTGTAATCTGGGTTTCCTAATACTGGTGCTGTACCTATGGCCTTTTTTAGTTCATCAAATGCACTGATCATTTCTCTTGTCCATTGTATGGGTTCCTTACTTTTCGGTGCTTCCTTTATCCCTTCTAACAGTGGTTGGATGTATGAGCTGTAGTCAAACACCCATACACTGCAATAATTGCATAATCCCAACAACTGCTGCAACTCCGTCACTGTGTTTGGATGAGGTGTATTGCTGATGGCCTCTGCTCTTTCAGGTGTCACTCTCCCCCTTCTTTTGAGATTATTTGACCCAAATAAAGTACTTCTTCTTGACAATCTTGCAGTTTCTGTTTGTCAACTTTGTATCATTTCTCAGCTAGCAATGTCAATAGCTGCACTGAGTTATTTCTGTGCTGTTCCTGAGAGTCGCCACACACAAGCAAATCATCTACATATTGTATAATGCCACTGGGAGTTTGTATGTTTCCTAAATCCATCTGCAGTACCCGGTTAAACACACTGGGGGATTCACATTATCCCTGTTGGAGACGACAATGTTCCAGTCAAAATCCTCTCTAGGTAAACATGGTTAAATACTGCAAATCTTCATGAAGGGGTATACAGAAAAACACATTTTTCAGATCAGTTATTGTGAAATGTGTGGCCGTGGGAAGCATATTACACAATACTGTGGCAGAATTAAACACCACAGGAAATTCAGGCTCAATAATGTTATTCAAGGGGTGCACATCTGGTATAAATCTCCATGACTCTACCTTAGATTTTTTCACACGGAATACAGCAATGTTGCAAGGAGATTCTGATGGCACTATCACCACCTGTTTCATGGGTGCATTTATTGGTTCATAGATACCCTCATCTACCTCTTTGGACATTGGATGCTGTTTCACTCTAAGTAAAATTGCCACTTTCTTTAATTTTATATTTACCGCTCCAATCCCTTTTAACAACCCCACATCATATGGAATGGTCGTCCATAGTGTGCTGGGTACATTTGCCAAATCTTGTTCCATAGTTTATGGAACATTTTTAGCTAGCATTATTTGTTGTGGCACCTCTGTATACTCTACTGTCAATTGACATGGTATACTTAGCTCAAACAATATGTCATCACCAGAGCCACTATAGTCAAACAATTTGTCCACTTGTCAACTGTCAGCTAGGTCAGTCTGTGTGATGCATCAAGTGCTATTACTGTGTGCCAACTTACCCCTTCCTCATCAGTGCTGTGTAAAATCACTCTGTCCTCCCTAACTACAGCTATCTCGAGCTCAATTGTAACCAATTGTAACCAGTGACCAGTTCTTCTTCAGTTACATCCGTAGGTATCTGTGCTCTGAATAAAAATAATTTGGGTAGTCTGAATAGCTGTCCCTTAATGTGAGGAAGCCATTGTAACATCACTTGTACACCATAGAAAAATATTTCAGGATTCACTGGTATTTCCCTCTGCACTATTTGCAGTAAGAGGCCTGTATGTATTCCTTCAATGTATGGAAATGTATGCCTGCTGTAGAGCATATTATACCTTTCTCTGTGAATGATACTGACATGTTGAGTTTGGCCACAAGGTCTCTAATATGTTAACAGCTGTCTTCAGGGAATCCAGAAATGGGATAGCTAACATATGGTCTCCTGTCACAGGCCAGCTGTCAGTGAAAGGAACCATATTTATTGACCCAGAAAAGCCCTCTGTGTCCATGAATATTCCCGACATCAGAAATCTCCCCTCTCAAACACAGGATTTTGTTGCCCAAATGTCAACTAAGAAGGAAAGAGTCTGGTCACCTATGCATACCTCTACCCTCTTTTCCTATTGAGGGTTTGTGGTTACTGATAGGATAGGACACATCATGTTAGTCTGTGGGCTGTCCAGTTAGAGATACATATTCAGTCCTGTCTCTGTAAAAGGGGTTCCCCCAACCACTGTCACTCATCCTATCCGGGGGTCTGTGGCAACATTTGTGCATCCCACTGTGTCACTGCTTGTTGTGATTGCACTACATTCTGTGGTTGCTGTGGTGTCATTGTATGCTGTGATTGTTGTGGAACTATCTGTGGCTGTATCTGTGGCCGTTGTGGTTGCTGCACTGGTTGCACCTCCTGTGCTTGTGTCTAATCTGGTAGATATTGTGTGCATTCATAACCATAATGCTGTTGTGATGCACCATATGCCATTCCCCCTTTTTTTCCATATTGCATTGTACCTTGCTGCATTGCTCCTCTACTTCTGCACACTCGAGAAATGTGTCCTACTTTCGCACATGTCCAGCATACTGCAATGGGGCCCTCGAAGCAGGTATGTCCACCACCAAAACCTCCTTTTGGAGCTCCAAACCCAAATCCTCTCCCTCAGGGAGCAAATCCTCTTCCTTCTCTTATTTATTTATTTTATTCATTTGGATTTATAAAGCGTCAGCGGCCCAGGGGCATCGTGTTGCTGTTACAGGGTACTTATCTTGGACGAACAAAAAGTTTTACATGGTGAACAAACAGTTTACATATTGAGGCAGACATTTTTCATAGTGAGGATAATAAACAGACTAGTTTCGGCTAGCAAGCAGAAGCATGTGGAGCTACTGTAAGGCGCGCAGTGTTATGGTGTAGTGGAAGCAGTAACAATGAGTCATCCTGAGGCGGGTGCTGGACTGGAGGACGAGTTGTGTTTTGAGTGCCTTGCGGAAGAGAGTGATGGAGGGTTAGATAAAAACAAATCTCCCCTTTTCCTGCAAAGTGACCACCCATGACCTGCTGTGGCATGATAGCTCCCTGTCCAATATTTCCATCTCCTGCATTTGTCAATACCGCTCCCTCTACTGTCATTTTGGATAATTTATTCAGCACCAATTTTGCCTCTTCCTTCTGCCTTTCCTCTATTTTCATGTATTCCTTCTCCTACTTTAACCTATAGTGATGGACAATAGCCACTTGTATTTCTTGCCATTATCTAATTTTGATCCCTACAGTCTTTTTTAACTGTCTCTGTACTTCTTCGAGAAGATCCTGACATACAATACGATACAATGCTGGAATATATTTATCCCAATGGTCTTTAGTTTCCAAACACCAAGGTTCCTTAATGTCTTAAATATAGGCAGCTGAGTCCTAAGTAGGCCCCATCTTCCTAGTCATGATGGCGCTCATGTCAGATTGGTCTGGAAATAGCTGTTATTGAATGGTGACCCATCATATTTAGTGGTATTCTGTTCTGTCACTATGTAATAGCCCATTCATTTCCACGCATCCTCTGCCTGGTCTCCGAATATGGATGTAAATAGGCTTTTCATGTCACCTATAGCTAATGTTATCCCAGCTGTCTCTCGCTTTAGCTTGTAGATCTAATTGCTTGCCCCTGCTGTGAGTGATGGCAGCTTATCCATGAAGTTATTTGTATCTGACTGGTTCCATGGAGTATAGTTGGACTGCCCTAATCTTTTGTGGAGCAGCACACATTGTGTTACTCCTTTCTTTCATGAAGGTGGTACTGTGCGAGTTGTCCTTTTCACCATCTCAGCTACATGGTGTATAGTTTCTTAAGAAATATGGTGATCTATAGTCTTCATTTATAGGGAGTACTGATGTGAGGGGTGGATATAGACTTAAATGTGGCTCCAACAAATCTGCTATCTCTCCTACTGCTGGACCTGTGGTATCTATTGTTGGGACTTGTGCCATCTCCTCTCCCCCCTCTTTATCATCAATGTCTACCCAATCTGACTCTCTGTCATTTTCTACACTCCTGTCATCCTCAAATATGAGATCAAAACTCACTCCTTTAACAGGTTCCCTTAAATATGTTCCACTCATTACCTCTGGCAACATGTTTCTGCCCCTGCTTTTTTAGGTGTATTGTCCCAATTCCATCTCCCCACATTTCTGGCATCATATTGCTTCTCACTCTTTGGCTCATCTCCTTCCTTTTCACTTGTCATGCTCCTATTCTTCTCATTTAGTCTCTTCACATACTCATCCCTTTCTCCCACCTCCCTTTTCCGTCTTTGCCATTCCTGTTCTTCTCTCTGCACCATCTCTGCCACTTCTCTCCATTCCCCCTCTCCATTTGTGCATTTTGCTCTATCTCCTCCAGTGTCTCTCTCCTGAATTCCTCCCTGGCTGCTTCTTTCATTTCTTCATATTCCATTACCTTCACATAATCCTTTTCTGCGCCTTTCCCATTCAGTTTGAGTAATATGTTTCTTCCTGCCTACTTCTCTGGTTCAATCGTTGTCTCTCCACTACCTTCATTACCTTTCAGTATGCTTCTCACACTTTCACCACCTAACTGCATGCCTCTCCCTCTCCAGAGTTCCTCCTCAGCTTCTCTTACATGCTTTTCTAGGCTATATAGCCCTCTATTATCTTTCTCATCCCTTAACTGTGTCTCTAAGCTCTACCATGCTTCATTCTCCATCAACACTAATTGGGCCTTTCTTTTTAATACATTCGCCCTCCTCCTACTATCGTCACTTTTCTCATGAGGGGATACATATCTGGGGTTACTATGTCCCACACCTAAAGCTGTTAGTGGGTCTATTCCTGGGATGGTCGAGCTGGGTTGATCTCCTCAGACGGAGGCAGTACTGTGGACTGTGTGTAAGCGCCTGTTTCAGCTGGCAAAGGCAGGGTTGTTGAATGTGCACGAGCACTTTCCTCAGAGGAAGGAGGCAGCAACGGCACTGTTGGCCGCTTGCGCTCTCCCTCATGCACATTAATCATCCATTCTTTCTTAGCCATCTCTTCCTCAAAGGCCTTCCATAGTTCTAATATACCTAGCTTATTCTTAAACTCATTGCCCTTGTGGACGGCATGTAAGTATGTGTGCATGTGCTGGAGTACATCTTTTGAGTGGGTGCCCTCTCTTGGCCATGGTATTTACATCTTGCTAGCAGTCTCTTTAATCCACTCATTGTGATACTTAGTAATGTTGGTACTATATTTAGTGAATGCTTTACATAAGTGGATTATTGAGGTATCTGACATGGTGACAACTTTTAAGCAGCATGCAGATTGGCACTAAACAAATTACCAATATGAACAATAAGCAGTTTGCCAATATTCAAAATAAACTTCTTTCAACAACAAACTCGCTCTCTCCCCTTGCTTTCACCCCCTACCCTCTTCAAATAACATCACCATTAAATCAATTTTCATTGTCTGAGGCCAGGCCTCAATATCTTAATACTGCTTCTACATTACACCAACAATAACAGCTCACAATCTATACCATAGTTATCGTCATCAATCTCCTCTTGACAATACTTTCTGCTACTCTCACAATAAACAAGAAAAACACCTCTACAGGACCTATCTCACAACACAACAACAATGCTGGCAATCAACAATTTAATCAATTGAAGCACAATACAACATAATAAAATACAGCTGTCTCCTGGTTTTTCCCCGGTGTATCCTTATCTCTTTGTCTCTTTTACTACTCCCAAAAGGAGGTCAGGCCCTCAGTGGCCCTGCCGCACAGCCTTTCAAGACCCTTGTCCAGGGATAACCTTCATCCACTTCTCTGTTTCATGAATACTACATACAAGATTTTCCCACCTCCAAATGTTACTCTGCACATAACATACTCACATCAGCAGATCTTTTTAGGGTTGCCGGCGTCAGAGGTCCCCACCAGTCTGCCTGCTCTTACTTTGAGTACAGCGGCAGGTCCAGAATTGGGGCAGAAATTCACTCCAAAGCAGGCTCCTGCCGATCTCCTGTTCAGTTGTGCAAAAAACACCACTCCAAACCGGTCTACTGTCCCCAGTGAAAGATGGCTGAGGTCCCAAGAATCCGGCCAAAAACCCTAAAAAAACTTCCTCACTCTGCTACTGTTAATCAGGGGCCCAAAAGACAGCACATCCCTTTATCTGATATTTGCCAATAAAGAGGCAACACAAAGGTAGTTGTATGCAAAATGTGAGGGAACACAGCTATTATTAATAATATGCAAACGCTGGGGGAAAAACAAGATTAACAGGCAAGCTATCACTCAAGGTTTTCCAATGTTTCAACAGGAAGCAGCAGTATATATTATACAAATGAGTCACTTCTGATGTCATCATGATACAGAATTTCAAAACCTATCTCTACTGTTCATTGGCACTCCTTGCTAAGCTACATATATTTCATATGCGTCCCACAGCAATCATTGGATAGTCATTGGCTGGCACTAAAACTACTTCTACTGTGGGGCAAGGGTGCATGTTTGTCGATTAACATATGGTTAAACTATCCTTTAACTGCTGTGCATGAAGAAATGTGTAATGCATTGCTTAATGAACTATGATAGTTCTCCCAATGACCTCTGATAGTTTGCTGCCAACATTATAATGACAATCCCTTGTGGAGGGTTTTGATGAAAACTAAATGCAGATCTGATGTCATCAATGACATTTGTGATGTCATATTTCATGTCATGGGTGTTAATGTTAGCAGTCCACAGTGGTGGCACGAGTTATGGTTGCTTAGCTTACCACAACTGGCGAATATCTGTTTTTTTTGGTTTTACCTGTAACCATAACGTCCCTGTAGCAATGTTTGTCCATTCAATTGCATAGGTTTTTACCA
Source organism: Ambystoma mexicanum (assembly GCF_040938575.1). Classification (NCBI taxonomy): domain Eukaryota; kingdom Metazoa; phylum Chordata; class Amphibia; order Caudata; family Ambystomatidae; genus Ambystoma; species Ambystoma mexicanum. The sequence goes on along the minus strand of NC_090938.1, from coordinate 626,637,692 downwards.
GTGCAACTTAACCATAAGGTCCATTTAACAATGTTTTTTGTCAGTGAATTTCATAGGTTTTTAAGAGGATAGTCTTATTTTGTATAGATATACTGTACAGCATACTAAAGCCGGTTCCTCCATACTAAGAGCCACAGTGGTTGCAAACAGTGCGCCTGTTCGCGGACATCAAGTGGCGTTCAACCTGCCGATAAAGGGAGGGGTGGTCGAACAGAGTGTTACCATGCAGCAAAGACAAGAAACATATACAAACAGCAGCAAGTGTGGGAATGGTAAGGGAAAATGCAGTAGGTGCACAAAGTCGGTACTTTCGCAAGAACAGTGCAAAGGCATAGGGTATGCAGCGTAATGGAATACACCAACAAGAGAACTAATATCTGCCTTCAACAATCTTACCGCACACCTGCTTCACATTCCAACAAAGCATGAAGAGGCAAAGTTAGGGACGCCAACTACGGAGATCAGAACGTAAGTGCAACGTACTAAGTACACTAAAGTTTATGTTATAAGTGCACAAGTCCTACAGTGTACAATAGTAGTGAAGCATAATGTTTTATTTTTGTGCGCAGCAATGGCAACCACCCTAGAATGTGTGGAAGAGAATGTTCAGCATGAAAAATTGAATGAGGACGATAGCCCCATTGCTAGGTACTGCAGTGTCAAAAGGGAAAGAATTACACCATAGAATGGCTGCAGGAGAATTTCCCGCATGATGAAATGAGTGACCATAGTAACCACAAAGGTGGGGAACATAGTGCGAAAAGTACCACAATTACAATATATTGCTTCATGTATACAAAAAACAGGGGCGTGGCTAACTGCCATGTGAAGAGGACCTGCTCTGGGTGCGCTCTGTTCGATGCGACCAACATAAGCTGTTTTTCTACATAAATTGTGAACCCCTGAAGTCCGCGATCCTCCCCATCGAACGCTGCTACCTTCCAGCACCCGCAGGCTGTTTTTCCGCGCTCGAGGGGGTCCTGCTGAGACTGAACGGCGGCACGAAAAGGCGCTGCGGATCCGAGCCAAAATGGCGGCTCCCTCACACTAAGATACGCGCCAGCCCATACACCGGAGCTGCACCCGGACCGCAGCGCCGAGCCGGCTGAGCCGATCGGACACCCGTGGACCCGGCGGTGCCTGCGGTCCTGCCCAACCTGAGCGGAGAGCCGGCGGAGGACACTCGCGACTGGGTGCATGGCCGAGAGGCCCTTCTGCCACGAACATTGCCCATGGAGCTGCTGCCGGGGGGAGCCGCGGGGGAGGGGAGCGGGGGAGACAGGCCCAACAACAGCTCAAGTGCCACAAGTGCCGTGCCTGCGGCCCCCCCCACCCTGCTCCTCCTCGCCAACCTGCGCGACGGCCGGAGCTGGACCGCAGCGCCGAGCAGGCTGACCTGATCGGACGCCAACGCGCACACACAGTGGCCCCACAATACCTGTCCGAGGGCGAAGCGGCCAAGGTACTGTGCGCAGCCCGCCAAGAGCGGACCCCTGGAGCAGCGGCCGAAGCGAAGAGCGGGGAGCCCGGGCGTCGCTGAGCCCACGAGGTGAGCGGGGGGGGAAAGCCCATTATTAGCAGGTTCACCGGTGGGTGCCGCTAGTGCCGTGCCTGCAATTCCCCCCCTCCCAAGCCCACCATACTCACTGGGACCTCCAGGGGGGCGCAACACCCCGAACTGCATACCCGGAACCCTGAAGGGCGGTCCCGGACGTCTCGGCCTGGCCCCTGCGCATAAGCGGCCCTGCCTGCGGGCCCGGTGCCGGTTCGGACACAAGTGAGGCGATCTACCTCGAAGCGCGGGGGGCCTGCTGGGCGCATCTCAGGCCTACACCGGGGTCCCGCCCTGCAGGTCCACCATCGGACCAGATACTGGTGGGGCGACCTACCTCGAGGCACTGAGGTCCCATGAGCCAATAACACGGATCTCCCCCGTGCTCCCAACACGACCACTGGATAAGCTGCCCTAGGGAGCCCTACCATTAACGCCCGCATTGGAGATCATAAGGCTGCTCAGCCTCGCCACACTCTGGCCACCCCAAGTCCACGCTAGAGACGACAGAGATCCAACAGGCTAACCGATATGACCACTAAAGGGGCCAGGTCCAAACAGCGCCAAACCACCATTGATACCTTCACGGCCTGGGGGCCCAAAGTTTCCGAATCCACTAACGGCACAATCACAGAAGTACAGCCTGACCCCCCGGGAACGGCTACTGAACCTAGCAACACCCATATCCTCGAAGCCATTAAATAGTTCCAGACCACTATGGAGCACAAAATTGACACGGTGGCCATAGACCTGGGCCTCCTACGCCAGGACGTCCGCTCCTTGGCCAACAGGACTGATACACTAGATGCCCAGGTTCGCGAAAACACTGAAGCCAAAGCGGTGCTCCTCAAAGATGTTGACGAGCTACAGCAAAGAGTGAAGAACTTGGAGGACAGGGCCGAGGAGGCAGAAGGGCGGGCACGCCGGAACAACATCCGCCTCCTGGGCCTGCCGGAGGGCATTGAGGGATCCGACCCCACGAACTACGTGGAGAACCTCATACTACAGGAGATTTCCGCTGAGAAACTTTCCCAAGGCTTCACGATTGAAAGGGCCCATCGATCCCTCACTAAAAGACCCCCCCCTGGCACCCCGCCCAGACCAATGATAGCGAAAGTTCTTAATTACAGGGACCGGGAGACCATCCTAGCCTACTCACGGTCAGGCGGCCAGATCCTTAAAAACTGCCAAAATATCCATCTACCCCGACTACACCTTCCAGGTCCAATTGAAGAGGGCACAATTCATACATACCAAAGCCAGATTGAAGGCTGCCGGACTGCGCTACATGCTCCTATATCCCTCCAGATTGAAAGTAATACGTAACAACAAAGCCCACCTATTCGACACTCCAACAGAGGCCCGGGACTGGATGGACAGGGAACAGATCCCTGACATTGAGGTAAAGGGACGACAACCGCGCTGAGACACACCATGATGGCAACATTCGGGTCCAATGACCCTCAAGGGCCCTTCCACGCAAATGCTAAGCTCGACACAGCTGGACTGATTCTTCACAGCGAGGCACCAGAGACGAACACTCTTCTACCCCCGGAAGTTTCCTTTTTTGGGTATACACATACCCGCCCGTAGGGCACCAGGCGACCAATGTACGGTCTAACGGAGCGTAAACGGGACAGTCACAACGAGGGAGACCTCGCTCGACCTGTTTTAAGTTTGGGGCGTTTAAAGTTGGGGGGGGAGGGGAAACGGGAGTTGGCACGAATGTTAGGTGCCGGAAAGGGGAAACACCAAGACCACCAACGTCCACTACACACAGCACGAAGACAACACGGCCCCTAGGCTTGGAGACTCCAAAACTATCGAGAAGAGGGATAGGGGGTGATAGCATTAAAGTCAGGTACCCCTTCCAAAAAGCACCAAGACCACTGAAATACTCTACACACCTCTTGCCACTAACAAGGCCCCTAGCCAGACCCAAAACGGACGCTATATCTCCAGATACCCATGGCTGACACGATAGAAATCATGACGTGGAACGTCAGAGGCATGAATAGCTATGTGAAACAACGTCGCATCCACGCATATTTGAAAAGATGCAAAGCCGGGATTGCCATGCTCCAAGAAACGCACCTAACTGCAGATAAATTGAAGGCATTGGCCAAGACTTGGTGAGGGACCGTGATAGGATCCTCCTACTCCTCTTATGCTAGAGGAGTCTTGATATGGGTTGACCCAACCATCCCCTTCAGACTAATAAGCACAAAAACGGATGACGAGGGTAGGATGGCACTGGCGTGCGGCACCATTGAAGGCAGAGAGATATGCCTAATTAGCACCTACGCACCCAACCATGACGCTACTGCTTTCTTCCATTCCCTGTACTCACGACTCAGCCCTTACAGGGAAAGCGTCATGATCTGGGGAGGTGATCACAATTGCACTCTAGACCCCCTAAAGGATAGATCGGATAATAAACATACCCGCCCATCCCCCCCGGCCAAAATTTTGTCCAAACTGACTTGCCAGCTGTTATTCCGAGACTTGTGAAGAGAACTGCACCCAGAACAACGCGTATTTTCCTTTTACTCCCCACCCCATGCTGTCCATACTAGGCTGGATTATTTGTTCGTAAGTCAAGAACAACAAGCTATGTTTGGGGACGCCCTTTACCTGCCCAGGGTGCTGTCTGATCACTCCCCGCTGCTGGTCACCTGGGAAGTATTCCTGCCTAGACCCCCGGTTCCTACCTGGAGGCTTAGAGCCGAAGCCCTTCATGATACGACTTTCCGGGAACAAATAAGTGATAGTACCGAGGATTACTGGGAAAGAAATTTGAATAGCGTCAAATATATAGGCACTGCATGGGAGGCATACAAGGTAGTCATGAGGGGAGAAATGATTGCGTCCATAGGCGGAGCCCGTAGATCCATCATATCCTCTCTGGAACGCTCGGAGGGGGAGCTGGGCGAATTGGAAAGCAGGGCTGACTCAACCCCAGAACTCCTTCACAAAATAACCAACCTAAAGCAAACCTGTTTAACACACTGGGAATCCCTGGGGAAATGGAGTTACGCTAAACACACTGAAAGAACCCACGCCCTGGGAGACAAACCCGGGAAACTCCTAGCCTGGCTGTATAAAAGAGAGATCCCCCGTACACCCATTTGCCAAATTCTTAAGCCTGATGGCACCACCGCACATACCCAAAAAGAAATCAACTCAGTCTTTTCAGATTTTTATCACAACCTGTACTCCGAGACCCCGCCGGTAGTCGATACCAGTATTGAGGATGTCTTGGACATCATTGAGCTGCCTAAACTGGACTCACAGATGGCCGAGACACTAGACAAGCCCATCACTCCCGATGAAGTAAAGGTAATCATTAGATCCCTTCCACCTGGAAAAGCCCCAGGTACCGATGGCCTCCCCGGGGAGTTTTACAAGACTTATGAGGAGACTCTAGCCCCTCTGCTGGCCCAGGTGTTTACTGAAGCTTATGAGCGTGGCACCCTCCCTGACACCATGAGGGAAGCCGTAATCATCCCCCTCCTCAAGCCTGGCAAGGATGGTACGGACTGCGGTTCCTACAGGCCCCTATCCATGCTAAACGTTGATAGCAAGATCCTAACCTCCCTCCTAGCGAATAGATTGCATAGGGTAATACCACATTTAATCCATCAGGACCAAACGGGCTATGTGCCCGGGCGCTCCATAACCGAGAACCTGCGGAGGTTGCACCACGTTATATACAGCACGGAACTGAGGCCTCAGAAATACACGGTCGCGTCATTAGACGCCACCAAAGCCTTCGATTCAGTGCGATGGGAGTGGCTATATGCCACCATGGTAAAAATGGGGATAGGACCAGTTTTTTTTAAATGGACCAAATTGGTTTACACCAACCCAACCTCCAGGGTGCAAACCAACAAGACATACTCTGATACGTGGTCCCTCCACAGGGGCACCCGCCAGGGATGCCCACTATCCCCGATGCTATATATCATCGCCAACGAACCCGTGGCCGCATACCTTAGACAGGAATACGGAGATGGGGGTATTGAGATTGACGGGATAACCCACCTCGTCTCCATGTACGCTGATGATACATTGTTATACTTACACAATCCAGAACACCTCTTGCCCTACATTCTTGAAACCCTAGAAGGTTTCTACAATCACACGGGAATCCGGATTAACAAAGACAAGTCCTGCCTCTACCCGCTAGCTGCACTATACAGGGAAGACTTCAGATCCCTGCCCCTCTTAGATCTTCAATGGCAGGTGATCTCCTTTAGATACCTGGGAATCACTATACACCGATATCCATAAACGGAACACATCCTCAATACGGTTAGAGCTAAAGATACCCTGGCAAAATCCATGGATTTCTGGGGGAAGCTTCCGCTCTCTATGGCCGGGAGGGCGGGTCTCCTCAAGATGCTAGCACTACCCCGCCTATTACACAACTTTACCAACGTCCCCTTCAACATCCCCCCCTCCTTCTTTAGAGACATTAATAAGTTATGCAGGCGATTCCTCTGGCAGGGAGGCAGGCACAGGGTAGCGCTGGAGATACTTCAAAGACCCTACGAGAGGGGAGGATTGAAAGTCCCCAACTTCGAACTGTACTACCTTGCAAGCCAGCTAAGACACGTGATGCGATGGATGGCCGACGAGACCACTACAGATACCAGACTTCTCCAGCCAGCTCTGACCGGCCTCTTACTCAGAGACCTACTGTCAAGGAGGGAGCCCTAAGGCACTACCCATACCTAGCTAAGCTTGGAACCCAGCTCTGGAAAAGGGCTTGCAGATCAGTGGGGTCCATAGATCCATATTCCCCACAGATCCCCATAGCGGCACTCATGGCCCATCGCCCATGGGGCCAACTGGAAACGCGTGCACAATGGGAGCCCTGCGGTGTGGCTACCCTTGGAGACCTGGTTCAGGACCAAGAAATCCTAACATTCTCCGACCTCAGCGAGACCACGGAGCTACCAGCAGGCCATTTCCTACTCCACAGAGCAGTAATGCAGGCTATGAAGGACAGATGGCCTGTGGCGGCCATCCTAGCAACGGACAGCAAGGTCATAGAAACAATGTTAAACACTGCCGAGGGTGGCCATGAAACCTCGCGGCTCTATGAAGCCTTAATGTTAGGCACGACCAGGAATGAGCTCAGAAGCAGAGGAAAGTGGGAAAACGAACTAGGCCTAGAATTCGACGACAAAGAATGGGAAAAAGTAACTCTCTACCACAAGAAAATCTCCAGAAACGCCCACTTACAATTTATCCAACTATACATCACAAACAGAGCTTACCTAACTCCGGAAACAATATCGAGTTTTAGGGGCGCCGCAATCCAGCTATGCCCCAAATGCAACGAGCTGAGGGCGGGAATGACTCACATGTTCTGGGGTTCCCAGTGATATGCACTTTTTGGGCACAGGTGCGGGGAAGGGTGGCAAAAGCAGACATTGAACTGGAGAGACAAACTCAGAGACTTAATTTATATCACGGCGAAAAGACGCATAGCCATGGGTTGGAAGAGCCCCAGAGGCCCGATCGAAGAGCAATGGTGGGATGACCTTACAAAGTGGATAGCTGCCGAGACCGGAGCATGGGAAACCGCAATCCACGAACAGAGGCTGGACTCCAGTGCGGAATTACACTGCTGGGTGTCGCTGACTGTACCATTACTCCACCCAAGAGCGGCGGACGACTCCTCAGAGGGATCGGTCAGTCCTGGCCACTAAACCGGCTCAATATTGGACGGTTGAGTTGACGGTGGTCTTGGGGGAAAGGGGGCGAGGGTGGTATAGGGGAAATTGTGGACATGTATTACATATGCAGCATATGATAAAGTTTGTGGTCTGTTAATCTGTTGAAAACCAATAAAGAAAGTCTAAAAAAAAAATGTATACAAAAAACATTTATTTTTCTTTAAAAGAACATACAGGAATACAAAGGAGTAGACCAAAAGCGGCACCTCTTCCACAGCAACATACGGCCACAGAAACCGAAGGAAGTGCTGTAAACATGAAAGTAGTACGCCTGAACGCCAAAATTGTTGAATTGCGGAACACATTTGCCGCCTTGCATAATTTTGTACAAGAACATATTATGGAGAAAATCAAATACCACTGCACCATCTGCACATGCCTCCCTTCCCCATTTCCCAGCCCTCATCCCGGAAATTGTGTGTCATGAGAGACACTTCGATGAGACCTCAATCCCTTCCTCCCCTCACCACCAACTTGTAGAAATGCCAAAATCTACAGTATATGTATCCGTTTCTAGTCCCCCTTCCATTTCCGAATAGTGGCTATGAATGTGTGCAAATAAAGGGTAATATGTAAAGTGTTACAGAATGTATATGTCCATTTTCCTTTGTTGTCAGAAGCTCATTAAAACTCTGAAAGGCACAGCACTAAATGATTTGCCAAAAGACCAGCACATAAATTGAAATTAGCTCATACTACAGCAACTACCAACAGCACAGAGGAGTAAAGAAGACAAGACATACCCAACTGCACACACACAAACAAGTGCCTCTTCAAACACACCACATACCCTTTCATCAAAGTACTCAAAGACAGAAGGAACTGGTCCAATCAAATTGTCTAATACAACAGGTGTTAATTGCTATGAAAATGTCACAATAAATGTTGTAGTCCAAATGCCAGCAATTGTGCAAAACATTTTTTTTAAATGGTGCAGACCAGTTGGGTTTACAAATGCTTGTCCTGCACAGAAATGCAGTAAGTAATACTGACAACATTTACAGTGTCTCAGGAGTAAGGCAAGAATTGGACGACTGTGCTGGAATAGTGAAATGCACGTTAAACCGACAAGAAGATCCACAGGAATTTTTAATGTACTCAATACCAATACTGGCAAGCAAAAACATACTCATAAATGGAGTCTTTCACATTTCCTATATGTGGAAACATACATGCAGTCTCTGCAACCATCTCAGTTAGGAGCAAGTCCCCAACAAATGCTTTGTGTATGTACCAATACCTAGCTGTGACTCCATTCCATTTCATCAACTAGTGCACAATGCAAAGTATAGCATATTGTGTACATCGTGCAATTCTGATAATCGGTTGACGGTACATATACTCTCACATAGTCAATATGTCATTGTAATGCTCTTATGATACAATGGCGATGGAAACAAAAACAACAGAAAACGTGCAGCCGTCACACATGGCCAGGTATTACTTGGCAAGAAAACCCTCACAACAGTAGCCATAATCTATCACACAGGCGACACAACCAGTGGAGGACACTGTACCGCATTAATTACAAAGCAATGGTCACCGTGGGATTGCAATGATACTTCCATCATTCCAAAGCAGAGAGTACCTGGAAATCTTGCAAATGCCTACTTAATATTCTTGAAGGCAAAATGCCGTCATTGATGTACAAAACTTCTATACCTTACTCCCCAACAGGAACCAGTACTCTCGTAAAGGCACAAATAAAGAACTACCTTCCACACTGTCGCCCTAAAGCAATTTACCATACAGCACGCATTTAAGAAATTCATTAAAGTGTGTGTTGGATAATTTTATCCCCAGTGAACCCAATGAGTACACTCAGACAAACAATATCTGTAAACAAATGACAGTAGCACTATTTTCCACATGATACTTAAAAGGGAAAGTACTAAGTATGAGGGTTCAAAATTATCCTCAGTAACCTCTGAAACCACCAAGTACGCAAATGAGTCACCGCCTCTCTAAAAATATGCATACAAATTCTGTACATATGGAACTATCACTACGTAAATCCATAGTGATTCACCACCACTTCAGAATGTACATAGGTGTGAAAGTAGCAACTTGAAAGCGCGAGCTTGTAAACCTACCCTACAGGAATGGGACACTGTAAAAAGTTAGAATACGCCGTCTGGTATGTATCTTAAAACCATAAAAGTACAATGGTATTTGCAGCATTAGGACAACCCAACTCAACCTTCAACAACCACTATGCTACAAACATATCCTCAAACACTTCCAAAGTATGAGCAGTTACAGTACACCAACAGGTACGTAACTACCATCACAATTCTGCAGTAGCACAGTACAATACTTGCAAAAATGTAATGCTTACCTCTGGTGCCCTGCAGCAGTGCCTGGTCCGGAATGTTGTAACGTGTTGCCCCCTCACTCGGGTTAACTGTACACTGAAGAATACCCCAGCCACTCTCTTCCCCAGCAGTCTACAGGTGGCTTAAACTCCAGAGGACCGTGAGGCTGGGAGGGACCTGGATGAATTTGGTTCCTCTGGAAAATGGTCGTTAAGTGTATGTATTTAGTATTGGTTTCTATTGCTTTCTCTCCCTCCTCCCGTCCCTCCCCTTCCTTGAGGTAGCCGGCTGGCTGGCATGTTGTGGGTTTTGCTCACCGCAATGAACTAAGGACTGAAGGCCAGGGTTAGCTGGTAGGTATCCGACTCCAGTTACTTCACTGAAGACTAGTGGTCCAGACCAGCTGCAACGCAGTGGATACGGATGATGAGCAGGTAAGTTCTACTGAGGACCTATTCTAGATCTTGGTCGCTTCTCAATGTGAAACATAGCTTGTATATACAATGTCTTTGTTGATGCATTCAATATTAATAGTCTCTATTTTGGCACTTCTAGGTGAAACACTGGTAAGCTGTCTGGACTTGTAAGCAAGTGAGTCCATGTTAAATCGGGTACAGGAACTAGGAAATATGTAGTATTTCAGTCTATTACTATTGGCGTTTTCCGATTTAGGTTTCCAGGAGCTGTGATTACTATGGATGGCAGACAAAAGACCAGACACACCAGGTTACCAGGATGAGACGCCACAAGTCTACCGAGGTGAAGGTAAGGATCAAGACCGAACATGAAGCAGAAGCCCACCGGGGCAAGTAGTTCTTCCATTGCGGGTAAGAAGGCTACAAACTCACATAAGTGCCAATCTCAAATGCAAAATAAACAGGAGTGGTAAGCATAACACTGCTATGTTAGGAAGCAGAAAAAATGCTAAGGGCAGGGTGTGGTCCAGGGTGTGGTTTCATAGCCACGGACCGTGCCTTGTCAGCACTAGAGCACCAAGGATGTCAGATAAATGTATCTATCCGGTTCTATGTTGGGTTCCAGAGTTGGTACCTATTTGGCAGCCATGTTGGGATGGGTTGCCGCCTTGTTCCATATACGCCTCTACCAGACAGCCATTCCACAAACCCATCATTTCCCTACACTGTCATGGGGGGAGATCCTCCTGGCCTTGACCCATCTGCCTTGTACCCGCACTGCAATCCTGACAGCACTTCCCTACAAAGCCCCCCCAAGGAGGGCCGACCCAGGTCCTGGCTTTGTGGGATTATTATGGTGGTAAAGGGCTAACAAACGGGGTGCATGAATGTTTTCTACTGGTTCCTAAATCTGATCTGAAATGCTATACATCTTCCATTCCACCAGGTAATGTAATTTTTGTCTAATATCTTGGAATCTAAGATGTCCCGTACCTCTTACTATTCCTCCCCATTTACAATTTCTACTGGAGGAGGACTAGTGATTGAGTTTTTTGTGCCGGTGTGTACTGGTTTGTGTACTGGTTTCAGTAACTATGGATGGAAGACAGGGTGGATCTTCAACGAGGGGGGTAGCCCCAGTTTAAGTACAACAGGGTTACTGATGGCTGTTATGGGGTAGGAACCAAATAATTAAGGGTGAAACTTTTTTGGGCCTTGTAACTGAATATGTTTGGTTTAGAGCCAGACTTGGTTGCTGACTTCATGAACTGGTGCATTTCTTCTTTTATTATCATCAACATGTTTCTGAGCAGCTTTGGCATCGTGCAGGGTTCTCGTGGCTTTGCTTAAAGTTTCTCTGATATTAGTATGCAGAGATGTTACCGCTGGCATTTCCAAAGCGGTGGTGGGATCAAGAGCTGTGGTATGTGGATCCCTTCCATGTAAAAAGTGGAAAAGTGAAAAATCTGTGGTACTGTGAATACTGTTGTTGTATGCATATTCCACTGCCCACAGCAGATTATCCCAACTGTCCACTTGGGTAAACATGCAACACAGGTATTGCTAAAATGTTTGGTTAGTTCTCTCCGTCTCACCATCAGTTTGTGGGTGATGGCTGGTGGATATTCTGATTTCAATTTGAACCTTATCACAACTCCTCCAAAATTTAGATATGAATTGACTACCTGGGTCAGAGATTCTTATGGATGGAAACCCATGTAATCGTACAATGTTTGTTAGGAAAACTTGAGAAATAGTCCTTGCATTTGTCAAGACTTTTAATGCGATGAAATGCACCATCTTGGTTAGGAGGTCTACTACTACAAGGATGGTGTTGTACCCGGTTGAAGGAGGTAAATCAGTAATAAAGTCCAGTGATATTGTATGCCATGGAGCAGGTGGTATGGACAATGGTCTAAGTAATCCAGATGGTTTAGTTTTGGAAGTCTTGTTGCGGGCACACACATCACAAGTCTTTACATATTGGATGACGTACTTTTGCCACTTAGGCTACCAAAAATGTTGCCAAATTTGAACTAGAGTTTTGGTGATTCAAGGATGAGCAGTGGTTAAAGCATTGTGGTAGTTGTGTAAAACTTTGTCTTGCATGTTTTGCTCCATTAAGTACAGGCGCTCTTGATAGTACGGTAGGCCAGCTTCTATGGTTCGTAGAGAGTCTTGTGACACCCAAACCTGTAACTGTTCTGGTGTTAGATATTGCCTAATTTCAATGCACAGCTGATCTAAAGGAGGCAGCGTTCAACTTGTCAATCCCAATAATTTACTTCCTGGGATAATAGCCATGGGATCTCGAACTGCATAAACATCTCTTCCCTCCAGATTCCATCCGATGCAGCATATGGCATCCGCCTTTCCGTTTTTGACTCCTGGACGGAAGGTTATGACAAAGTGATATTCCGAAAAGAACTGTGCCCATCTAAGCTGACGGGAAGTTTACGCCTGTGCTGTTCACAGATATTGTAGATTGCGATGGTCAGTGTAGAAAGTAACTGCATGTTTGGCACCTAACAGATGATAACGCCATTCTTTGAAAGCAGCTTTAATGGCAAGCAACTCTTTGTCACTTATTGTTTCAGTTAGTTCTGCAGCTGAGAATTTCTTGGAACAAAATGCCACAGGATGTAACTGATTAGCGGTCGGATCTCATTGGGACAATACAGCTCCCATCGACACACTTGACGCATCAGTTTCAACGATGAATGTAAGTTCAGGATCTGGGTGTCTCAAAATCGGTGCCGAGGTAAACTGTGCCTTGAGTTGTTTAAACGCTTGTTCAGCTTCATCGGTCCACATGAAGGTTTTGTGCCTTTTCATTCATGCCGTGATGGGTGTGCAATGTTCGAAAAGTGGGGTATGAAACGCCTATGAAAGTTAGCGAATTCTAAGAAACTTTGCACGTTTTTTCACAAACATAGGCGAGGGCCACTTTAAGATTGCTTCTACTTTGCGATTGTCCATTTGGAAGCCGTGCAGTGTTAAGAAGATTCCTAAATACTCCACTGTTGTCACGTGAAAGTAACATTCCTCCAACTTTGCAGACAAAATGTGTTCGCAGAGTTTTGCTAGGAAAGCTTTAAAGTGAAGCACATATTCTTCTTCGTTGGCTGAGTAGATGAATATATCATCGATATAGACCATGACACAAACATCCAGGAGTTCTCGTATAACGTCTCTCAAAAACAACTGAAAGGCCTCCGGTGCAATTACACAGGCCAAAGGGCATGACTGTGTATTTGAATAACCCAAATTTGGTGCGTAAAGCAGTTTTCCACTCATCCCCCTCGTTTATGCAGACTAAATGGTAAACCCCGCGCAAATTCAATTTGGTATGTATCTTCGCCTCTTCAACTTGGTCCAAGAATACGGGAATGAAAGGTAGAGGGTACCTATTCTTCACGGTTATCTTACTGAGTCCCCTATAATTGATGCAAGTACTGAGGTCCCCTTCCATCTTTGGTGTGAAAAGACAGCAGAAGAAGCTGGGGACGTGGAGGGTCAAATAAATCTATTTGCCAAGAACTGGTCCAGTTACTGTCGCAAGTGCTGGTTTTCTTTTTGCGTAAGAGCAGAAATGCGGCTACATGGAACCTGCGAGCCTAGTATCAAATCGATTTGGCAATCATATGGCCGGTCAGGAGGAAGGGTATTGGCTTGTTCTTTTTGCAACACGTCTTCAAATTCGTTGCACATGGCAGGTGTTTTTTTTCTCTCCATTGAGCTGTATCACAGCCCCCACCTTTTGTGCTGTAGGCACTGGCTCCTTGACCACAACCGGCACAAATGGGTAACCTGTGCAAATGCACTCGGATGGAAAGATTACCAAATGCATTTGCAAGTTAATGACAGGATTGTGGTACTCCAACCAAGTATGAGTTGGAATTGTTGGGCATTAATCAGGTCGAAGGTTACAAGCTTTCGGTAGCCGTCTCTGCACAATAGTTCAACCTCTTCCATACACTGTGTTACTGGCCAAGATTACAATGGTCCATCTACCGAGACTATGTTGTCCACCTTCTTCCTTTGGTGCCCCGGTATGTCGATTCTCTGCACCACTTTCATACCTATATAATTACTGATTGCACCGCAGTCGATATAGCCTTCCAAGGCATGCATCTTTTGGGGTTGTTCTAGTCTGGTAAGGATGACAGGTACTATAAGGTGTGAGACTGTGGTTGATTTTTCCTCCCTCGACAAGCAGATCCCTACTCTTGTCAAGTCTTGGAGTTTTCCGACAGTGGAGTGGGACCTTTTGGGTTCACTGGGAGCACCTCAGCTGCTCCCCAGGGCCGTTTGTTTGGTTTGTTAGTACAATGCTTCAGAAAGTGGTCTGCTTTGCCACAATATAAGCACAACTGGTCCTGCCAACATCTCTCTCTTTCCTCCTTGGATAGTGGCCCCATCACAATACCCAAATGCATGGGCTCTGGAGTAATCTCCCGAGCACGGGTTGCGTTTTCCTTATGCGGATGTATAAGGGCCTATTCTCTGACCAAGCATGCTCTGTCTTTCTCTCCTGTAATCAGTGATTTAGCTGTACTACTAAATCTATGTTTTCTTAACATTGTTCCGGAGTATTGACCACTTGCGCCAACACATCTTTAAGTTCCCCACGCAGACCCCTATAGAAAATGGTGTATATTTTGTGTTTGGGCCAATTTGTTTCACCGATATGAGTCGCTTAAATGCAGTGATTTATACTAGTCCCCATGTAATGCTTGCCCTGGCTTCTGTGAGAAAATACTTTGTCTAACTCCTGTTGGAATTCACCAAAATTATGCACTAAAGGCACTGACCAATTAGCAGCATGGCCACACAAATATGACAACACTGAAAGGACCTTCATTTGCTCCGTAGGAAAGGCCCCTGGCTGACACAAATAATGTAATCTACACTGGTTCAAAAAAATAGCATCTCTTTGTGAGTCCCCTAGAAATCGTTCAAGAGGGGCCAGGGGAGTGGTAGGTGGGTTGGTTGCATGGATATGAGGCACCCCCAGCTATGGTCCCATCAGATGAATGAGGTAGTGACACCTGGCCTGCTTGCGCTACCAATAGGCGTTTGGCCAAGTTATCGGTTCTTTCTCTATTAAGTACTGCTTCCCTTCTTACTGAGTTTGTTTCTGAATGGGCAGTGTGCACTTCTGCTTGCAAGTCCCCCAAAATCGCTTCTAACTGGTCTACTCCTGATTCTATGAACTCAGGCACAGCTTGTGACGTGGGCTTAGTGTTCTGTAATGCCTACCTCTGGTGCCCTTCAGGAGTACCTGGTCCGGGATGTTCGGACGCGCTGTCCCCTCACTCGGGTTACCTCTGCACTCAAAAACACCCCACCCACTCTCTTCCCCAGTGGTCTGCTGGTGGTTAACCTCCAAGGAACGTGAGGCTGGGAGGGACCTGTATGAACTTGGTTCCTCTGGAAAATTGTGTTTGGGGGGTTCTAGATAACCTAAAAGTAAGTGTATGTAGTATCAGCTTCTATTGCTTTCTCTCCCCTTCCCTAAGGTAGGTGGGTGGGTGGCTGGCGCATCAGGGATTTAGCTCACCGTAATGAACTGAGTACTGAAGGGCAAGGTTAGCTGGTAGGTATCTGATTCCAGTTACTTCACTGAAGACTAGTGGTCCAAACTGGCTACGACGCACTGGATACGGATGATAAACAGGTAAGTTCTGGTGAGGCGTTATTCTAGATCTTGACCGCTTCGCAATGTAAAACGTACCTTGTATGTGCAATGTCTTTAGAGTTGCTTTCAATATTAATAGTCTATTTATTTTTTCACTTCTAGACTAAACACTGGCAAGCTGTCTGTACTCAGAGCGGAGCAAAGAAGCTGGAATTTATACAAGTGAGTCAAAGTTAAACCGGATACGGGAACTGGGAGGTACGTGGTATTTCAGTCTCTTACTATTGTCATTTTCTGATTTCAGGTTCCAAGGAGCTGTGATTACTGTGGACTGCAGACAAAGGACCGGAGACACCGGGTTACCAGGATGGGACACCACAAGTGTTCCGAGGTCAAGGTAAGGATCAAGACCGAACATGAAGCAGTTGACCATCAGGGCAAGTAGGTATTCAATTCCGGGTGAGAATGCAGCGAACTCGCGTACATGCCGATCATATGTGCAAAAGAAACAGGAGCGTTAAGCCTAACAGTGCTCTGTTAGGAAGCAGAGGAAACGCTAAGTGCAGGGTGTGGTTTTGGGTTGGTTTTATAGCTGCATACCGCGCGCTGTCAGAAGTACACCACCAAGGATGTCAGATCCATGTATCTATCCGGTGCCATCTTGTGTACAGTGGGTTCATCTCTGGCAGCCATGTTGTGATGGGTTGCCGCCTTGTTCCATATAAATCTCTGGCAGCCAGCCATCCCACAAACCCATCGGCTCCCTACACTGTTGTGGGGGGACACCCTCCTGGCCCTGACCCATCTGGCTTGTACCCACACTGGAATCATGATAAAAACACCAGCAGCAACCAAATGCATAAAGAAACAGTGCTGCAAAAAGGAAGCAGGTAAACATTTACAAAACACCAACTTCTATACAACCCCACCCATCCTACACACATGTATATGACAGAAATCGTAAACCATTACATTTGCTCCTACTTCAAGAGCACACCTTAAAAATTGTTCTAACCACTGCACATGTTATTGTAAATCATTGGGCACCATAGCAGCAACGAGATTTGGAAGTTTTTCTTTTTTTTTTTATGCAGCATGGTTTCTTTTTCCCTACAGACCCAATGATTATGCAAAGAGCATATTGCACAGTACACTGTTTCAAAGTATAGTACTTATGAAGTACTAGTTATAGGGGTCCACAAACTAAACAATTATATGCACTGTTCTGCATTACAAAGTAACAAAATACCTGCTCTAACATATTCTTTCCTCATTCCCCACAGATAATGCATGCAGCAACGAGTACCAGAACATTTCACATTCCATACACAAAAAAAACACAGGTCCTCCCCCATCCAAACAGTAAGTATGAAGTTATTGCTATCATACTTCTGTACAATGTCCACAGTGCAATGTGTGCACTTACTTCTGCAATGCACATACCAATGCCACAATTTGCATTGTACACCTATAAAATACAACACGGCTTGTGGCTACGCCCTACATGCTTCACTACACTCAGTACAGTGAACAGGCTCCAGCCATGCACTCAATATTGTAGACCCTGCCCACAACTAACTACAGTACCAAACATGTTCATACTGCAAGGTACCAAACTGCGTACGATGGTCCAGCCACCAACGTACACTGATCCAGGGCACACACACTGCCATCATCCACCGTTGCCTCATAATACACTGCACATATAAATGTTCCTTAGGGACTGTAAATGCACATATTATGTATTTTTCCATCTGTGCATTCAGTGCATCATGTGTACGGCACCAACATTTCTCCTGATATGTCGTACTAACTTCACAGTAATCACACTACCAACATTCGGAAATGTATGGTACAATGGAAACACGTTGCCGCCTGGATCCTTTTTTTTGTCCAGCATCATCTCTGGAAAGCAAAACTTAACATACCTCTTATTCAACAGGACAAAAGCTCATTGTAAAACAGCCTTGAGTGGGAAGCATGATTAGCGCTAAGGGCACAAATTGTATGGAATTGTACAAAAAAGGAAAGATAACTTACACTGCAGTCACTCTGTCCATGTACACCAGAGGTAGTCTGCAATGATTGAATACACTGTGCACTGCAATTTGTCATGCACTCAATACAGGCATGGAAATTGCCCAAGTTATGTAAGTACAACTTTACATTACATGTGTATCAGCATTAAAATGTATGTGGCTGCAGTTCTGTATGCATATTTACAAATTTACTTTACTGCACACTTTCTATGTGTGCATTGGATGGAGCTTTGTGACAGCAGTATTCACGTGCTGCTACAGTGCCATGTCTCAACCATTCCCTGTGCACTGCAACTGTGACTGAACTTTGTTTTCTTGCCATTCTTCCCCAGCCCTTGTTATCAAGACACAAAAGGCAAGATGAAGAGGGAACGCATTTCGGGCTGTGAAACAGCACCCCTTATGCTCACTCGTGCAATGCTACATTCCCTGTTTTGCCTTCACTATGCCCTTTCTCACAATCACCAGCTCTACCCAGCCTCATTGTAGTTAAAGTAATAACGGCTAGAGGTGCACGCAGTAGTCAAGAGGCACAAAAAAATGGACAGGTCACATTTCAATGTTGCAAGTTTTAGCAAAACAGCTCTTGCTTTCTCATGCAATCCAAGGGGACCCCATGAGGGTTTCTTTTTTTACTTTTTTCCTTTTGACACACACAGTGACATTGTGGCATGGGTCCAACAACACTTGCTAGCACTGTAATTTTTTATAAAAAAGGAAACACATGCAAGCAGCGTCTGGTGGGAACGCTTGAAAGACATTTTGCTTGTGTGGCGCTGTACAAGGACACTATCACGCACACAACAGAGAGCAAAGCAGTAGGTTAACATATGACTCTACTCAATAACACTCACTACATGCTCCATGAGGCAGCCACTTATGACACCATCTTTCCTGCAAACTCTTGTCCTGTGCACTGCCACTAATAATGCCCACTTACATCTATTGTTATTCCTTTTTCCTCTTAGATACCTGCCACCTTATTGTGCATGCCATCCCTTCCACATTCCAACAGACGGGTGGTGGAACAAGCATATGAAGATTACCATAAGCAATGTGTTTTCCGCTGTTGTTATCTGGCCGACCGATATCGCCCTGTTTGTCCATTTGTGGATTCTGCCATACGAACCAACCCTCAAAGGTTTGGGACATAAGGCATAACAGAGGCAACAACGGGTACCCTCCTTACCTTGCAAATAAAATGCCTTCTTCCACATGGGCCACCAAGGACCATACATTATTCCTTTTTCCACTTTGCTACAAAACAACAGAAGGACAGCAGTGCACAGATGGCATTGCACAATTGATTTTGTTTGCAAAATAAAAGAGTGGTGATAGCAAGCCACTTACACATTCTCATGATCATTCTGTAGCAAAATAAAGCTCTTGCAACAATTCACATTGTTGGTCGTAAAGTATGGGAATGTTCTGGAACCGTATGATCTGTGTGCGCATGTGTGCTTTTGCTTTTGTTTATGTTGCTCCTTTCTGGAGCGAGGTGCTCACAGACAGATTGCCCTAGGCTTGGCACACACATAACGAAAATACCTGGAGTGCACACCGTGAGCAACACATCTCCACAACTGAAGTTAGCTATGCCAATGCCTGTTGCAATGGTGTATCGTGCAAACACGTATAGGTAATGGAAGCGATGCACACATTCGAATTGCACACAGTAGGAACGCCCACAAAATTTGTTGGCCATCTCAAGAAGTACGCAAAAGAAAGCTAACAGTCAGATGGCCTGCCATCCTGTATATAGCGGGACATACTGGCATACATGGTTTTGTTCACTGCAAATGTATGTGAGTCGGCCTATACATAATCCATACTTAACATGTGTGCTGACTAGTTACGCGTGTCATGTCGCAATGTCTTTCTTCACTCTCAAAACACAGAGTGTTAGTAGAGGCCCACCATACCAAACAGAAATGGTGGCTTGTCAGTCCGTGAATGGCAACAAGTGCAATGATGTATACCATATGCAAGTGCAGGCACAGCACGCCAGCTCTGGTGGTGTACCAACTGCAAAATGTCTTCCACACGCATTCCGTAATGGTGACCACCCACACCAGAGATACATACTTCCAAGAGTGTACGCAAGAGTTACATATCCATATAGAAACGAAACCAATGAAGGCAACATTCTGAAATCTACTTCCAACCAGTGGCCAGACTGTTAGTTCCAAGGGCCTGGGCACTCCCAACACAACATAGTACACCGAATGGAAATATCCCAATATCATCTGCAATAGTCTCTCCATCCCCAATGGGCTATGAAGGTAGTCGCCTGTGCAGGTACCCAACAACGATTTATGTGTGAGAAGCTGCGTAAATTGTCCATATGTCAAAAGTGTGATGGTAAAACAATCCTTACATGACCCAATGTCTTACTACACTTCATGAAGAAAGGCTCTGTTGGCGGCCACACCATTCCAAAGGGAAATACTGGCATGTCGTGCCACTGCTGCTGTGGGAAGTCTACCATGTCCTCCACAATGATTCTACAAACGTGGACACTTCCATATTTAAAAGTGTGTGGGATGTAAGAATGTATGGTTATAATAACTTATCCAAATTAGTTAAGGCAAAAGTATTCCACTTTTTATACATGTGTGTGCAATACACATACCTATACCACTGTGCTCCCATACATGGCCGCATTGCGTTGCAGGGGTTGTGGCCAAGGCTTAGCCTCCTGGCTTAATGTGGAGGCATACGGACTCCACCCATGCACCCAAGCACCTAGTCCTTGTGCACACCCACTACAAGGCAATAGATCCATGCATGGCAACATGTGGCCACATAGCTTTCCTGACTACAGGTACGTATGGATATAGTAACAAACCAAAACAAGGCAACATTCTCAGAACTGCTTCCAACCAGTGTCCAGACTGTTACCTCCAAGGGCCCTAGCCATGCACACAAGGCAGTAGGGGCTTTGCAGGCACAACACAACATAGTGCACCGACTGCAACTATCCTCATAGTCTCTCCAAAGCACTGCCTATCCCCAATGGTGGTCGGCCGGCACTCACCAAAGAATGATAGTGGCCCGTGCAGCTACCCGCCAATGAAGTATATGCGAGTAGATGCGTGAATGGTGCATATCGATACTGGGATGGTAAAACATCCTTCCATGTGGCAATGTCTTACAACCCTCCCTGAAGCAATGCTGTGCCTGAGCCCTAGATTCTTGGGTACATGTGGAGGCCTATGGCCTCTGTCCATGCACCCAAAAGCCTAACCCTTTCCCACAACCACTGCCCGGAAATGGAGGCATGCATGGCAACATTTGGCCATGTACCCTACTTGCCAAGCCCACCACTGCCACTGACACCTTTACCCACCGCTACAACACAATGGAAACCTAAAAAGGAAACATAAGTAATGAAACCCCCAGGCAACAGCATAATACATTGTCCATTTCTTTGCATCATCTGTAATGCAGTCCCCATTCCACACATGTGTGTGCAATACACATACCTATACCACTGTGCTCCCATACATGGCCGCATTGCGTTGCAGGGGTTGTGGCCAAGGCTTAGCCTCCTGGCTTAATGTGGAGGCATACGGCCTCCACCCATGCACCCAAGCACCTAGTCCTTGTGCACACCCACTACAAGGCAATAGATCCATGCATGGCAACATGTGGCCACATAGCTTTCCTGACTACAGGTACGTATGGATATAGTAACAAACCCAAACAAGGCAACATTCTCAGAACTGCTTCCAACCAGTGTCCAGACTGTTACCTCCAAGGGCCCTAGCCATGCACACAAGGCAGTAGGGGCTTTGCAGGCACAACACAACATAGTGCACCGACTGCAACTATCCTCATAGTCTCTCCAAAGCACTGCCTATCCCCAATGGTGGTCGGCCGGCACTCACCAAAGAATGATAGTGGCCCGTACAGCTACCCGCCAATGAAGTATATGCGAGTAGATGCGTGAATGGTGCATATCGATACTGTGATGGTAAAACATCCTTCCATGTGGCAATGTCTTACTACCCTCCCTGAAGCAATGCTGTGCCTGAGCCCTAGATTCTTGGGTACATGTGGAGGCCTATGGCCTCTGTCCATGCACCCAAAAGCCTAACCCTTTCCCACAACCACTGCCCGGCAATGGAGGCATGCATGGCAACATTTGGCCATGTACCCTACTTGCCAAGCCCACCACTGCCACTGACACCTTTACCCACCGCTACAACACAATGGAAACCTAAAAAGGAAACATAAGTAATGAAACCCCCAGGCAACAGCATAATACATTGTCCATTTCTTTGCATCATCTGTAATGCAGTCCCCATTCCCAATGGAGTGTCCATGCAGTTGCCACAGAAGGTGGTCGCCTGAGGAGCTATTCATAAATTGCTGCATTGCTAGCATACACCCCTCGCACACCACCGTCTTCTTTGACCTAAACAAATGTATCATATTTTCTGCTTTTCACTCCCCCAACCTTTTCATGCCCTCTTTCACCCACCCGATCCTGCAAACCATATTTTGCAACCCCTTCCGGTTCGACAAAATTGCTGCATTGCTTGTGTTCACCACTCGCACACCACCGTGTTCTTCGACCCAAACAAATACATCATATTTTCCGATTTTCACTCCCCTAAACTTTTCATCAGCTCTTTCACCCTCCTGATCCTGTTAACCATGTTTTGCAACCCCTTACAGCGCAGCACTATCCTCGGATACACCATGGCGGCATTTCCCTAAAACTTTGATGCACAACACGCTTCCCTCCAGCCAACCACCGGACACGCCCAAAGTTCGCTGACAGCAGGGCGTACTGCAAGCCAATGAGCCTTCTGTCCGTGGAGCAAACAGGGAAATGGGTCCGTGGAGCGGACCCAGATATCAAGAATTTTTTGAGATGTACATTTCAGTTCTTTGCAACAAAAATACGGATCAGATTTCTGCCAACCACACAAAAGTACACTTTCTTACCCAAGCCCTCACTCCTGACGCAAATTTGGTGCAAATCCGTCCACCCGTTTGGCCTGTAGCAGTGCGCAGCAGTCTATGGAAAAAAAAGAATATTGGGACCCCCCCTATAACTTTGCCCCCCCTGCACAAAACCTCTCACATCTTGCCGAAATAAATAGAGAGAGAGAGAGACACACACACAGAGACAGACAGAAATAGAGAAAGATGATATTTTCTGATTTTGTAGAGGCATGATTGATAGATGACCTCCTTACTTTGTATATAGAACACATCAACTATCTTATGAATGAAAATGTTATAGCTATAGGCAGCAGTAGCATTAATTATTATTATTTTTTTCTCTTTATTTGTTTTGGTTTATAATAAACCTTTACAAAATGAATAAAAAGTACAGAATAAAAACAATTGATTAAACAACAAGACAAAAAGAATACCATGAAACAAAAAGAAAAACAAAATAGAAAAACTAGTATCATACACATTTTGCTTACTAGTACAAGTTACATACATTTCTCAGAAAGGAAGTAATTCGAATAATCATTACTGCTGAATTCCCATGTAACATTCTATACCATATAAAATCTCTATTTACATCATGAACTGAAGTTACAAATTGGGAAAAGTAACTAATCCTGTAAGGTAATAATGCAGGACACACCAATAAAATATGTTGTACATTTTCTACAACCCCTTCTTTTTTACAGAAACGACACCATTTCCAATCACCAGCAGAGCACTTTCTAATACAATTAATTTGATTAGTATAAATTACATTAAATCGAAAACGCATATAGTTGTTCCGTATTTGTTTGCTGGAATATTTCTTAAGATAGCCTTCCATATCAGGGAACCATTTCCAAACAGAACTGGCATGTGTATATAACTTGGTTTCAGAAATTCTGTTTTTGGTAGCTTGCCAGTCAAAGCCCTGAAGGCTGGCTTTAACCTTTTTCGGTTTACTGCAAAGTGAGACAACAGACATGCCAATGGTTTTAAGACTTAGCATAGTTTCTGCCTGAAGAAGAGCAAAAAAAGGATTCATTGGCACTCTCGCCGCACTAGCATGTAAGGAATCCTCTAAAGCACTATGGCATTTACGCCAAAGTTGCATACGTTTCCAGATGGCAGATGTGGCCAGAGAATTTAATCCAAATTCGTATCTGATCAGTTTGAATGGAACACATTTTGAGAGAAAAAATAATACCGACCTCCAAATATTTCCTTCAATAGATGCCAGATATGGAAATAGATCTTTTGAAAACAATTCCAGACCATAGGTCAAACGAGGAACGGCTTTCTTAATGTAAAACTCTCTCAAAGGGGAAGCAAAGAACTTCCCAAATTTGGTTTCTATTGTTCGCATCTGTCTGATCACAATATCAGCTTTTAATTGCAGCTGAGTTTTCATTAGAGTGTTGGAACCAGTCCCAGAAATGTGGAATCCCAAATATTTAAAAGGAGGTTGAGCTTTTATAGTTTGGTTACCGCAGAGCCATGTGAAGGCTTTTTCCTTCCTATTAGATTGACCAAAGCGTACAATAACTGTTTTAGATGAGTTAATTTTTAGCTTTAGATCTGAAGTAAAAGTTTCGAAAGCCTTAAGCAGTCTTTGAAGACCCACCCTAGTGTTGTCAATAAGAAGGAAATCATCTGCATACGCTATCCATGCTAAACAAAGTCCATTCAATTTTGGACAGACCAAACCCTTATTATTCAAAGCATTGTTTGCACCGCTCACATAAAGGTTGAAAATAGTCGGGGCTAACATACAGCCTTGTCTAAGGCCGTTCGGAATAGCAAGTTCCCTAGAAAGAAGTCCTTCTGAATTTAGTCGAACCCTTATCCTGGTATCTGAGTAAAGAGCCATAATAATTGCTAACAGGTGAGTAGGAATATCAAGATCTTTGAGTAGTCGCCACAATATATTCCTATCCACAAGATCAAAAGCTGAGCTAAGATCCATAGATGCCACATACGTCGATTGAGAGCCCCCCTTTATGGATCTAGATGTTAAAGATTTCAGTATTAGCCCCCCACAATCTGTGCCAACATTTTTTCTAAAGCCTATTTGTTTTATGTCCAAAATATGGTTTTCGGTGATCCCGTTTTCCAGGTCCCGCAAGACAAGAGAGGCAAAAATCTTGGAATCAGGATCAGAAATAGCAATCAGTCTATAACTTGATGGAATTAAACGAGAGCCTTTTTTTAAAAACAGGAATAATGAGGGACACCCTCCATCAAAGAGGAATATGTTTACATAACAAAACATTATTAAACAGTATAAATAGAATCCGCGCCCAGTTAACTGGATCAAGTTTAAGCAATTTATTAGAAAGATTATTCGGCCAAGGAGCACCTGATGGTTTTGCTTTAAGAATTAAATCCTTAATATCCACCTCCGAAAATTTGAGGGACCAGTTCAGGCTGCATCTTACCTCAGTTTTTACCATACTTTCACTAGTACTATACAATTTTGCAAAATAGCCTAACCATACATGCTCATCAATGATATTGATGTTTAACATTTTTGAGGTCTTTCCAGTTTGTTTATAAGTGACCAGAAATTGGAACAGTTAGACCCTTTCAAAGCTCTAAGCATAATTTCACCATCAATTTGCGAACAATGGCCTTTATAATAAATCAGCCAGTTTTTGTAGCGTTGTTTGATTTTCTTTGACTGTGACATAATGTCACTATGGCAAAGTTCTGATTTATAGAGAGATCTTAATTATTTCCTTAAGGCACATCTACGAATGTGGACAGTACTGTCTGTGCTATGATTCTGATGAATTCTAGGTTTCAGATTTTTAGGAGCTTGTGTCTCAGTTTTGTTAATGGTGGCATATATATAGGTCATAAAATTAACAGCTGAGTAACAATCAATCCGTTGGGGAGGCGACATAGTCTCGTAATCTATTAACATGGTGGAGGTGAACTTGACATTCGTATTGTATGTCCATTTGATTCTGTTACCCTGCATACTAAGAGTCAAAGCAAACTTGTACAATTGGGGTTTTGTCTGTTTTAGCTTGGTAATTATTTCAAACATCAAAAAACAGTGATCGCTACAGTTGGTTTCTTTGATCTCATATTTGCGCATGTTAATAGACAGATTACAGGACAAAAAAATGAAATCTATAGTAGATGTTAAGCCACGAGCTTTCCAAGTAAAGTGGTTATTATACAGTAATTCAAGAGCCCACAGTTCAGCAAAATGATTCCACATTCTGCCCCTCACCTTGGGGTTACCCCCTAATTTACCCAGATCATTTTCATTAGACATGATAATATCACCCAACAGGTTATCACCCCAACTTGGTTAGCTCATTGGCAAGTTCCAGGTCCGATAGTTCATTGGGGTTCCAATACACATTAACAATTAGAATATTCATGCTGTCTTGATCAAACCCCAGTTGGCAGGATCCCAAAAGAAAATGGTGGGAAAATCTCCATTCACCTGTTACTACTGTGCCATTAGTTATTTTTACAGCAGTGATAAGGCCCCCTTTTGGACGTCCCTTATTACCACCGTGTGCATAGTTGGAGACCAGCTTATAGCCATCCCAGCATAATTCAGTTTTACACCACGTTTCTTGTAGTAAAATAAAATCGAACTGCTTCAGGTAACTCGTTAACTCTTCGTTGTGAAGGAGATTAAAGCTCCCTCTCGAGTTCCAACAGGCTAAAGTGGTTTGCCCAGTTGCTTAAGCGAGTCTATCGACTCACGAAGCGACAAGGCCAACCACCTCCATTCTTGTTTATCCAAATCAGAGTTGTTTTTGGAATTAGTCTTTTCTGCAATGGGCAAGGCAGATTCCAAGTTATCATTCGTTTGCCTACTAGGCATAGTAGGAACCTGGGAAGAAAAGGGCTTATATTCGTAAATATCAAACCCTCGAGATTGCAGTTGCTCAGCCTCTTTCAATAGTAAAGCTCTGACTAGAGGTGAAGGAATTACCAATCGGACGTAATCATACCTGGATCTGCGCAAAAAATCAACCAGGACTATGTCAATAGTTGAAATAAGTCTAAATACAGGAATATCTGCGAAGAGGGATAGGATATAAGATCTATGCAAGACCATATTACCATTAACATTAAATAAAGTTGTAAAGATTAGCCCTGGTTGATCAGGCCATACTGGTTGTCTAAGATCAGTATCTGGTTGAACAACGATTATGGTGTTTGAATCATGGTGGCCTTGAGAATCATAAGGATACTGTTGATCAAACGGCACCCTATGAAAATTATCCTTATTATCAGGTTGAAGTATTAAATTATCCTTCAACACCTTCAAAATGAGTTGGTGCATTTCACTTTCTCTGTTCTCCATGATGAGCCCCCCTGTCCCTTGTCAGCAATGACTGGGGCAGTCAAAGACTCATTGCTCTTGTTTATCTCTTTGACAGGAGTATTTAGGTTGATTGGCATCTTTTGATTCTTGGTTTGTGGCACCGTCAAAGCCTTACTCATCATGCCAGGACCAATTAAAAAACCACCATTGGACCTAGGGTTTCTATCAGGGCCTTGGTTAGAAGTGGATTTGGCTGCTGACTTAACATTGTTTACCGAGGGCTCAACTGGAACCTTCCTGTCCCATGGTTGATCAGCGGATGGGGCTTTCATATTATTTTCCAAGGATGCCCTTGCCTTGAAAATCTCATCATTTTCCTCCCTTTTATTTTTTAGTACATCACATAATGCAAATTCAGAGTCGATGCAAAAGCCTGAAAAATCTGAATCTTTTTTTGCACATAAATGTGAGGGATCACATTGAGTAGTCATGTTTTTTTTTGTATAGTATCTTTTTTTTCAGGAACAAAAATAACTTCCGGATCCTCCAGCATGGCATCTTGAATTTCAGAATCTCTCATAAATTTACGGGACGATTTCTTGAAAGCATCGTTATTTTTTTTTTTCATAATTTTAGCCAATTTTTTACCCTGTCTTTTAGAAATTTTCACTTCAAAATCCTCTTTAGGGCTAGGAGACAGATGTTCATTATTGCTTACTTCATCTTTCTCCCCACCTCCCAGAGGTAGGGCTAAGCTAACTTCCTTCTGAGGGGGGGATATAGATATAATTTCATCAGGGATCGGTAACTTCATCGCTTTCTCCCTTTTAGTTTTCTCCCACTCATTTGTCATTATAGGAGGGAGTAGCGTAGATATTAGTTCCCCCACCATTTTAGGTAAATTATCTGTTATGGAGGTTAAAGTTATCAACACCTCTGTCTGTTTCCTTAATTCAGACAGAATGAGTCGGTTAAAGATCCCCATCATTGTCAACAAATCGGGATTGGCATCTGTTTGGTTGGTCGTCGCCTGTTTCATAGTGCCAGAAAACCTAAGTTCACCCAAACCAGAAATATTTGGATTAAACTCCTCAGGTAGAAACGAGGAAGGTAGATCATTGAAGTTTTCATAATCAAAATCACTGATTGGGCTGGATTCACGATTATTAGAAAAATCCTCTAAGGAAACAGCTGGTAATTTTTTGGGCAGGTTGTCCTCGGGAGGATCAGGTTCTACAAAAAGAGATTGTGAAGGATCAATTTGGTCCTCTGTCATTTTGCCAATATTAGAACAACCTTGAGCATATTGAAGGAGGGCTTCTTCTTCATCGTTAATATCTGATAAGGGGAGCGCAGCCGCGCGAGCTAAGCTTGCACGCCTGGTACTAACCGCTGTGAAAAAATCAGCCCTTACATCATTTCTCATGTGCATGTTTTTGATTTTCCTCATTATGAGATTGGACACAGACCTTCCGTAGGGAAAGAAATTCTTAAGTGCAGCTTCAACCAATGGTAAAATTAAACAGAGTCACACAAGTCCATACTCACCTACCATCCACAACCCCCGACCACCGCCATCCGAACAGCCCAACAGCCACACTTCCGAATGCACTTTGGATGCGCGCGCTAGATGCACGTGCACCGGTGCTTATCAGGAAGTGGCTGCGGCTGGGGGTGGAGCAGGGGGCCGGCAGTGGGCAGATCTGAATGGGAGGCAAGATAGAGAACCTTAGCTCCAACTGTGAAATAGCGCATGCACAAAAAACAGTGAGACCCGCGGGAAACCCGCGGTCTCGCTTGGAAAGTAGCAAAAGTCTTTAGATAAGATAAGAGCCAAAGTCCGTGTTTACTTTTTTCCCAGCAGAAACAGTCCTCCTCACGTTGCCACGACCACGGTGCTTCCTCTTGCAGACGGGCCGTAGAAGTTCACAACAGGAGACACAGGCAGGAAAGACAGCAGAGGGTGCAGCCGAACAGCCACACTTCCGAATGCACTCCGGATGCGCGCCTTTAAACCAATTAATTATTGAGATGCAGCAATAAACAAATTATAGAACAACCCGGTGGCATGCTTGTACAGAAAGCCTGTTGAAAGAAACCTTGAGATGTTGGCATTTTGCCACCACCCTTCAGGTATGATAAAACGCGCTCTAATTTTCACAGTTATTAAAGGGAAAACAAATTGCAACTTATTTCACTATAAAATTACATGCCTGCAAAGGGCAAGTACGTTCCTAGACGGAGGCTGCAATAGGCAAGCAATTAAAGAGGTTTGAGGAAGTGCTAAGAATGTCGCCAAAGTGAATCTTCTCAGACTGTGCCGGAAAAGCACAAACTGAGGGATTTTCCTTGGGCAGAAATGATGTAATACTTCTGCTGGATGGCTGAAAAATCATGAGTCAGGAGCAGAGGCAAAACTTGCACTGTCTGAGAACGATTCTGTTTTAATGCTGCATTTATTTTATTTTATTTATTTGAATTTATAAAGCACACAGCGGCCCTGAGGCATCGTGGTGCTGTTACAGAAGGTTCACTTGGATACAGATGTAAGCAGGATCATATAGACTTTACATTTATATTACATTATATACAATACATTACAGGTAAATCTACAAGTAGATGCGATGCATTACAGACATTATTGATTCTTAATAATGTTGCAATAGATATGTTCCGTGGTTACCGGGAACTACTCAGGTAAGTCTAATTAAAGAGCTTTGTTTTCAGTGCTCTTCTGAAAGCTGTGAATGAAGTTTCATTTCAGAGCGTGAGGGGCAGTGCGTTCCAATGTTTTGGTGCTAGAACCGTGAAGCTTGTCCCTCCAACTTTGGTAGGATTAAAAACGTAGGGACTGTGAGTTGGTGAGCATACTGAGCACGTTTTTGTCTACTAGCGTTTGCAAGGTGAACTTTTTCTGTCAAGTATGAGGGTGCTGCGAGGGAGAGGCATTTGTGCGTGATGGTGAGGGTTTTGAAGATTATGCGCTCTTTCACTGGGAGCCAGTGAGCGTCCCACCTGGCCTGGGAGATGTGTTCCCTCCTGGGTATGTTTAATGCTGCTCTGAGGGCATTATTATGGGTAATTTGCAGTTTACTGCGGTTTTTTGTTGAGGTGCCTAGGAACAGGACATTGCAATAGTCCAGCCCTGCTCCTATGGTGGCCCTGGCTATATTGAGGCAGTTTGTAGCTGAGAGGTATAGTTTTACAGCATTAATGATTTTTGTAGTACGTATCACTGATGATGCAATTTCATTGACTTGTCGCTTCATAGATAGGGTGGAATCCAGATATGCACCCAGGGTTTTTACTGCATCAGAGACCGTGACTACGGTATCCTCAATGTTGAACTTGCGGTATTGATTGACTCGTTTTTTTAGGATTGTGGTGGGACCTACTAGTAAGATTTCGGTTTTGTCCCCATTGCGACATAAACCATTTGCTGCCATCCAGGCCTTGCTGAGGGCATAGGTCTCTTTGAGGGTGTTTGAGTCTTGCTCGTAAGATCCTGAGAGAGGGAGAAGGATTTGGGTGCCGTCTGCATAGTTTGTAAAGGCTATGCCATGATCACCCAAGTAATTGAACAGGGGTAACAGGTGTAGAGTACAAAGGCAAGAAGCAGATTCGAAATAATTTTGATTTGACAATGTGGAAATCCAGCAGGAACATGGTGATTTTGTCCAGGTGTAAAGAACCTTTTACAAAAGTTGCAAAAGCCATTTTAAAATGACGACCATAGAAGTGTGTGATGGCAGGAAGCATCTCCTGCCTAAGATTTTCATTCAAGGGGAATGGAGTGAAAGTAAAGCAGGGAGCTGGAAAAACAGAATGGTACAGGAGGTGAACTCAGTGAGCACTGACATTTGGCTTGTAGGTGGGATTTTGCACAAAGCATTAGAGGCATTTTACATAATCCAGAATGCTTGTGAATAACTGATCCAAAAGGCTAACTCACAACCCACTTATATTTGCATGTGCAATTAATTGTAGAAAGATTGCAGAACAAAGCGGCTGCTGTGATGTAGCAGTCTGAGGCCTGGAAACAGGCTCAGAACAAACTCACACAGCTTGGAGATAAAGTGCAGCAGAGCAGATGTTTTGAATTACAACAACAGAGGCTCATTGAGCAACGACAGGGTGAGCTGAAAACACATCAGCAAGCCAACGCAGAGAGAGAGATAGAGTTTGCTGCACTGCATAATGCGTTCACCAAGTGTGCAGACATGTTGCCTGCATTCCCAATTTAATGACCAGAATCGTCATAATAGAGGGTTGTTAGACGACATTGTACCCCTCAAGCAAAATATCAAGACACTGGACAGGGAAAATAGTCCATTCATCATCAATGGGATGGACTCACAAAAGGAGTTTGATGAAATATGGCAGAATGTAAATATTCTGAAACAACCGAACTTGCAACTGGTTAAAGACCAAGATGCATTCAGGTTGAAAGTGAATGTTGAGGAGACCACCAGGGGGCGTGGAGCATGCTGGACGTGTGAGACCAGCGCTCCTCCACCACCGCAGGGCCTAGCACTCTGAGCCAATCCCCGGCGGGAAGTTTGGAGTGACCCCGACGGGAACGTGGGCCCTCGCGTCCGCTGCCCAACGAATCGAGCACTCCTCCGAAAGTGGATACAGCCTGGCACCGATCTGAGGCCCTGCCCGCTGAGCAACAGAGAGGACACCTTTTCGGACGCCGTGCAGCAGAGCCACTGGGGGCGTCACACCTCCGAAAGTGGGTACAGCCTGGCCTCGATCTCAGGCCCCGTTCGCCAAGCAACAGAGAGGACACTTTTTTTCGGACGCTGTGCAGCGGAGCCACTGGGGGCGTCACATCTCGCGGTGCCCCGGGCCTCGCCCGGACCCACCACGGAGCCGGAGCTGCCGGTCGTCGCCTCCGCGGCCGCGGCCCGTCCCCATAACACTGAGAGGAGGACGCCGGAGCACCCCCCCCCACTGTGCGCGGATGCCGAGTGGGCCCCGGAGCTCTGCCCCGGTGGCGGGTGGACATCGTGCGGGTCCAGGGATGAGTGGGGCGTCCTGGTGAGAGCCCCCACCACCAAGAACCGCTCCGGTGCGGACCACCAGCAGCAAATCAGGACTTCGGGGGCCTCCCGACCCATCCCCCGCGCATGGAGGCCTACTCGAAAAGGAGCCCCCAGCGAAGGTGTCCGAGCCCACAATGGACGTGTGGCGGCTCTCGACAGCCCGAAGAAGGTGAGGAGCGCAGGGGGGAGAACTGATACTTGAGACTCGGCGGATTGTGTTTGGCCCCCCCTCCAGGCACAGACCAGCGCAACCCACACCATAGAAGCTGGCACGGCCTTCCCCCCTGGAGTACAGGGTTCCCCCCGGAACATTTCAGCTGTGACGCATCTGGGGAAGCAGGCCCCAATCACAATCTTAGCCCACCTCGTGTGGGCCGGAGCCATCACCGGGGTCCCCCCCCACATGCGAGCTTGCCTATGCGTAAGCGAGGAGGGCCCGAGATGACCAGAGGAAACCTCAAGGCATTAAGGCAGGGTGAGAGGCGCCCCCGCCCCCACCAAAACTCCAAAGGGCACCCAGAGACCGGAACCCTGGAACTGACTCAGCCCACGTGCGCAATCCACTCTCTCCAGCGCTTCCGCCGGTCCAACGCTCCCCTCGGTGAACCACTCAGAGTTACCATGCCTTCAAGTGCCGACCCCCCCCCCGCAGTGCTAACGAAGGATGACCTCAAGGACATCCTCCAGGAGATAAAAGCGATTCGAACAGACATACAAGCCTCTATAGTTGACCTCAGGGGGAGAGTGGAGACGCTCGAGGAAAAAATGGAGGGAATGGAAAACAACCACCTCCTAGTGGACCTGTTAGACATGAAATACGAAGCGAGGCTAACAGACCTAGAAATTAGAGAGGAGGACATAGCCCTGAAAATGGACGACCTAGAGAACAGAGAACGCCGAAACAACCTGCGCATTATGGGTGTGACTCAAAAGAGAGGCGAGACTGCCATAGACGTGGGGAGAAAGGTTCAGCGCCTCATCAACCAACTCTTCACACTCGAGGGGGGCAAGGAAGTCCAGCTGGAAAGAGCCCACAGAGGGGGAGGTGGAGCGAGGGGCGGCCCGAGGTCCATAGTTGTGCGCTTCCTCCGCTACAGAGAAAAAATGAAGGTCCTCGAAACAGCGAGAAGGCTGGAGAGTTTCTTGTTCGAAGGAGACACAGTGAGGATTTTCCAGGACCTCTCGGCTTTCACTCTTACCCGCAGAAGAGAGTGCCGGCCTCTCACCCAGTGGCTCTCCAGCCAAGACATAAGATACAGGTGGTCCTTCCCATTCGCCTTGTCTTTTGAACGCTCAGGAGTGGACTATAGGGTGACCAGCGGCAAGGAGGCATCCCAAGTGCTGCAGGTACTCGAAGGGGATACCCCAGAGGAAGGAAACGATATGGAGGTGCAAGAGCCTCGGGGAGCCAGGAGGGAGCTGGAGGGCCCCTGGTCCACAAAGAAGAAGATAAAGGGCCGAAGGAAATTCAAGAAACTAAACACCCCCACAACGGAAGCCGAAGGGGACCAAGTGGTCAGAGGCTCGCTATCAGAGAAACTGAGAGATTGAATCAAACAGCCCCGGCCGGGCACGCTGAGCTTAACAAGGGGACTGCAGTGGATGGTCTTGCATTCACCCTGGTGGCTTGCCCGTTGGCAGGCGTCGTGATAAAGAGGGGGAGGGGGGAGCAGGGAAGGGAGGGAGTTGGGGTTGGGGATGTTGGGGACCCACACAGTCTCAAAACCACAGTGGAAGGCGGCAGCAAGCACAGATCCGGGAAGACGGTACACACAAGACAAGGACCCAATGGCAGATAATGAGAATAGGGGCCAGGCCGAATCACTGAGAATTGGTTCACTCAATGTAAAGGGTCTGAACTCCCCAGCAAAGCGCTCCCTCTTGGGGAGGGAAATGAAGAATGCTAAAACAGATATCCTCTTCGTATAGGAAACTAGAACGGTCATGGGAGAGGAGAGGGCCATCCCGGGAGCACACGTGGGCCAGACCCTCTGGGCATCCGCTCCAACGAAACAGAGTGGAGTCGGTATCATCCTGCAGAGAAACCAGAGACTCACAGAGGTAACCAGGTGGGGGAGGGAGGACGGTAGAGCCATGACTATATCTGGTGACTTGTACAACTTCAGGGTCTCCCTATCAGCTATCTATTGTCCTAATGTGGGCCAGGTAAAATTTCTCAAAGAGGCGATGGGAGAGATAATGGCCAGGACAGAGGGGCTCCTTATACTGGGTGGAGACTTTAACATGTGGGCAAATCGGGAATTAGATCATAGTGGAGGGGCCATCCTGCTAGGCAGCCGAGGGGGTGGACCCCAGGGGAAACTCCGGGAGCTGATGTGGGGCTATGGGCTCGTGGACACATGGAGGGAATTGCATCCGGAGGGAAAGGGATACACCTCCTACTCAGCGGTCCATGGCACTAGAACGAGAATAGATTACCTTTTCATGGGGCACCAGAACATGGGCCGAGTGGAGTCCTGCATCATCCGCCCGGTTAGCTCGTCGGACCATGATATGGTCTGGGCAGATATTAGTGAATTGGGCCTTAAACCCAAATAATCCCTGTGGAAGTGCAATAACTTCCTGCTAAGGGATGTAGTTTTTAAGGAGGAGATGGAGATGGCGATCAATTAATTTTTTGTACTGAATAACACGGGTGAAGTCAACATAGAGACAGTTTGGGAGACAGCAAAGGCGACCTGGAGGGGTGTTCTGATTAGAGAGGGGGCTTCCAAAAAAAGGACCAGGACTCTCCTGGCTCATAGGGTACGGGCGGAGATAATAGCATTGGAGGGATCTGATGGGAAGAGTGATGAGGAGAGGGAAAGGGACTTGGGGGATGCAAGAGAGAAAAGGCAAGAGCTGAGAGCACTGGAGATGGGGAAAATTGCAGCGGGCCTCCAACACCTGCGTCAAAGGTATTATGAAAAAGGGGATAAGGCTGACGCCATGCTGGCGGCCAAACTCCGGGGCCAACGGAGAGATAGATGGGTGTCAAGGATCTCATGCAGGGATGAGGGGACATAAACGGATCCAGAGGGAATAGTGGATGAATTTGCAGGGTTTTATGAGACTCTCTACGGGAGGGAAGGAGGCGGAGGCACTGGAGCATACCTCGGAGGAGTAACATTACATGTGATGGACCCCCCAGGGGCATCAGCCTTAGACGCCCCAATAACGAGCGAGGAGGTACTCAAGGCAATATCAGGTCTTATGCTGGGCAGGGCCCCCGGTGAGGACGGATTCACCGCAGGCTTCTATAAGGCCTTTTGAGGCCTACTAGTGGGGTTTTTGGCGGGCCTTTTCACAAATATCATGAGGACCTGGTGTGCGCCCCCGTCTTTTGGCAAGGCACTGATAACAGTGATCCCGAAGGAGGGCAAAGATCCAACAGACTGTCGGTCGTATAGACCAATTTCCCTCCTGAATGTGGACACTAAACTGTTCACCAGGATCATAGCCACGAGACTAGACAGCCATATGCCGGAACTCATCCACTCCGACCAGGTGGGCTTCATACAGGGGAGACAGGGGGCAGACACCCTCCGAAAAACCCTGCACCTGATGAGGGAAGCGGCCCCGAAGGAAGACAACCCTGCCCTGGTGGCCATCGCCGCCGAAAAGGCGTTCGACAGGGTGGACTGGGAGTTTCTACACGGAGTCCTTGTCAAACTGGGCTTTGGCGAGGGAATCAGGCAAGCCATTAAGGCCTTATACACAGACCCCTCTGCTAGAGTCACAGTAAATGGTCGCCTTTCACGAACATTAAGCCTTCAAAGGGGGACGAGGCAGGGCTGCCCCCTCTCCCCAATCCTGTTCGCCATGACCTTGGAAATACTCGCGGAGTACATCAGATGTGCCCCGATGGTACGCGGTATTGACGTTTGAGGTCGGACCTTCAAGCTCGGTCTCTAAGCAGATGCCATACTGCTCCATCTGAGGGAACCCACTAGCACGGTCCTGGCTGCCGTTCGGGTTATTGAACGGCTTGGCCAATTATCAGGGTTCAGGATGAACATTGGGAAGTCAATGATCTTCCCCTTTGCGCCAGATGCAGACAGGGACCTCACAGAACTGTCCCCCCTGAGGTTTCAAATTTGTACTGAAGGGATTAAATACCTGGGGATGAACATCGTCCGGCCCCACGAAGATCTAAGCCAGACAAATTACCCCCCGCTGTTTGATAACTTATTCAAAGATATGCAGACATGGAGTAAGGGGAAAATCTCTTGGATTGGAAGGATAAACGCCGTAAAGATGAACCTCCTCCCCAGGGTCCTGTATGTTTTCCAGAGCCCCAGAAGCACTCCTTAAAGAAGCCAAAACACGCATAACGAAATTCATATGGCAAGGCCAGAGACCCAGAATAGGTTATGAAACACTCACTCTCCCCAAGGATAGAGGAGGGGTCGGCCTCCCAGACTTACAAACTTACCACAGAGCAGCCCAGCTCAGAACCCTGGCCCCCCACCTCAGAGAGGATCACAACAAACAATGGGTCTTTCTTGAAAACTCCCTCCTGAGCCGTGTCACAGTGGGTGAGTAGTTATGGGCCCTGATGGAAAAGCTCCCAAGGAGAATCAGGGACCACCCAATACTAGTAACTATGTGGAAGGTGCTGGAGGGTAAGGGACACGGTGAGAAGGTGACCACTTGGCCCTCCCCCATGAGTCACATCTGGTCCACACCAGTTTTAGAGGAAATCCCAGGCCATGAACACTATCAGCCCTGGTTTGACGTGGGCCTATGCAGAGTTGGTCAGTTGGTCAGGGAGGAGTCCTTTATAAGTATCCAGGAGCTTGAAGAATCCTTGGGAATAGGTAGGCTCTCCCCACTCCTCTATCTGAGACTTAAGGGAATCCTAATGAAACCAAAATGAAAAGCCCAAATTACAAAGAAAACTCACCCAGTCGAGAAAATCTTAGATACCCATGTAGAAATGAAAGGCCTCATCTCACTCCTTTACTCGGCCCTTTTAACCCCTCGGGAGGGAACCACCAAAAGCCTCAGGGGGAAATGGGAAAGAGACTTGGGTTGCAGGATCGGAGACGGTCTCTGGGGGCGACTCTGTAGTAGATATTTTAAGACCTTGATCTCCTGCCAATACAAAACCCATGCTGTTAAACTCCTGCATAGATGGCAGCATGACGTGATCACACTTTCTAGGATGTTCCCAGACGTAATCCCCCTTTGCTGGCACGGTTGCGGGGAAGGGGCAAACTATTGGCACATGTGGTGGACTCATTGGGCCGAAGTCCTCAGCTGGCTGAAAGAGGCGGGAGAGGGTGTGCTCCCACTGCACCCAATGTTGGTGCTGTTTGGCCTGCAGCATAAGGATGACCACTGGGAAAAATGACCGGACCTCTCACACTCCCTACTGTTGGCAGCAAGAGCGGCTCGTGCTAGAACATGGAAGAGGCCCACCCTCCCCACGAAGAAAGAATGGGTGATGATTGCCAAAGACATATTCCTTATGGAAAGACTTACAGCGGCTCTACATGGTTCAAGCACCCAAATAGAGATAGACTGGCTGCTATTTCAAGAGGTGTTTGGCAAAACAAACGCAGGGAATAATGGCCTATAGTTTGATTTGTTGAGGGCGATTGCCCAAATCTTGTAATTCGTGTACCTATGCTGTTGTTTTCAAAAAAATCAATAAAAATCGAAATAAAAAATAAAAAAAGTGAATGTTGAAAAGGAACAGGCAGGTTCTCAGGAACTAACCAGAGTTAGAGAAGAAAAGAATGAGTTTGTGAGACAAATAGAAGCTGAACTATCAGAGGCTGAAAATTGTAGGGATGTCCAAGAGAAAAAAATGTGCCTCCTGAAGGAATGCGCTTTGAATATGTAAGCAGAATGCAAGGCTTACAGAAAGAGAATGCATCACTTTAGCGTGAGATGCAGCAAATAAAAGATTGTTTTGTAGCTCAGAGCAGGGTGCTTAAGACTAATCTGGCCTTAGTGTCAGAATTAAAAAGCCAGCTCTCTGAATAACAATGGGAAAGAAGGACAGAGAGAAGCAGTTGTGAGAGTCTCACAAAGGAAATTGAAAATTATAAACAGCCTCTGAGGCACCCTGACCAATCAGGATATGGAAAAAGGCTCATTGATCAAGGTGAGATGCCCCTCCCATCAGGGACTTCAGGCCAGTCTTTTACAACCTCCCAGGTACAAATGGGAACTGACCTCATGTATGCCAATGATAAATAACAGGAGAACATGAGGCAGTTGGACTTAGCCACGTTTAGCCACACTGATCCAGAAGGCCAGTCCTTGTCTGATCCTGAGCAGTATTCATCACTACCATACAAAAGGGAAGGAGGCCAGACCAATGTGTCCTGTGAGACTAAAAAAAGATTACTCGGAGTACTTCAAACCATGAAAACAGCTTTGATTAGAAAGTCAGAGAGTTAGTTTGGCTGAAAATGAGACTACAAAGAGACCACTTGGCCTGTTTTGCTGTGAAAGAAAAGCAAGAGATTCAACCCAGGAAGGGCATTCTAAAAACCTCTATACATTCAGGGGAAGAGGGGATTTCCTCAGACACCCTGGAAGGAGGGATGATGAAACTGTGTTCTATTCTGAGCCTGAAAGTAACTACATGGAAACTGACCCTGAGTGTTTACTGTGGTCCAGGTGAGATGAACCCAGATCCTATGAGTCTGGGAGATATTCCCATTCTGACGGAGATAGGGAATGCCTAGAGGACAGGGAATGGAGTACATATGGCAGCTCAGAAACCAAATGGACTCAGATGCAAAGGAAGAAAATGACAGCGAAACAGAGCAAGGGTTTTGTTAAGGCCCCAAAAAGACACATCAAGGCCATAAAGAGCTTCCTGACCCCATTCCACAAGAATGCCAAGTATTCTGTATGGGAGCACCTCAAGCTTTATGAGCAGATGATGGCATCATTCCAGATCAGAAATGACGTGACTTTCATTGCATTTGTGAAATGGACATTCTCACCTGCGTACTCCAGTTGCATTCTGGATTGGAGGACCAGGGTCATAAATGATGTGTCCTCTTATAAGGCTGCATATGATTTGCAATGTTGCGAGGTTCCTAGGGAGTTTGTGCAGGAATTAAAGCATTCATTTGCACAGACTTCCCGTGGGTGAACACACATTTTAGGGAGTTCATGTCCACCTATTTCCATGCACTCCCCAAATACATAATAACTCAGCTGGTGTGCGATGTTCATGAGCACAGGACCATGGACTAGCTAATTGAACAAGTCACCAGGATCTATGAGGTCCAGATGCCCACTGAAAGTAAAAACAACCTCAAAAGCCCTAAGCCATCTAACACACCTGCTGCTGCTAAGGTGGCAGAGGTGAGAACTACCCTTCCCTTCAACCTGGAGATGGGGGAGGATGGTTAAAAGTCAAAATGATGCCAACAAGCAAAATGGAAGGCAGAAGTGACACCACACACCGGCCCAATCAAATGGTAGATAGGCAGGGGCCCTGAACAATGATCCCTCGGACCCTGCCACCTATGTAAGCCCTAGGTACAAGGGTACAAAGCCAAGCCTGAGGTATGTATACACTCCCACGGACCTGGAGGGTCCCAACCAGGTATGTACTGCCCCAGACAACTTTCCCCCAAACTTCCCTCAGGAGAGAATTATCACTTCACCTCCCAACATGAACTTTTCCCCAGATATCCCTCAAACCAGTACTTCCAAAATAATCCTCCTCTCTTTCCTCGCTTCCAGTACAATAGATCCCTGAGCCCAGAAAAAGGGAGATTCAGAATGGAAAATTATGGGGGACATTTCTAGTACCCACGCTACTACAGAGGAGGTACAGACCCACTTTTCAGGAGCAACCGAGGTACGACTTGAGACCTCCATGCAACCCAGAAAAAGTCTACCAGCTGGAGTGACAGGTCCAGCAAATGATGGATGACCTGGGGTGCATGCTGAGGTCTCAGTCCAACCCTCAACCTAACCCTTCTTCCCAGCATTTCCCAACATCCAGGTCTGATGCCCCGGGGGGAAATGATGGGAGGAAATGTCTGACAAACCACAGGTTCCTGAGGAGGGGGTCCGGGTGGAGGGGAAATGCCAAGCCCTAAAGGGAGCTTCCTTTCTCACCCAGACAGAACCCCTAGAAACCTCTCAGCCTGAAAGTGACACTTCTACCCCTGGAAATCTAGAACCCAAAGAGCAACGGGTAAGTAGGAGAGGCCAACGAAGAACCCAATTTGTGGAAGAACTCAGGATGTTCCCTTTGAGAGAGAAGAGGCCCTGAAGGATTCAAGTAAGCGGACCTTCTCTTTCAAAAACAGGGGATGCCTCCCAAAGAAAATGGGTCCCAAAATACCCTGAGTCAGACAGGGTAATTATGAAGACCAAGCCAGATCAAGAAATGCTTCAACCCAAAAATGTGAGCAAACCAATGCAGAAACAGAGGAGGTGACCATCCCCCAAACAGGTTCTGAGAACTGCCTCAGGAAAAGGGGGACAACAAAGAAAAAGGATCCCCCAAATCCACAAAATTGCTAGCTCCAAAATGTTCCTTACAGATTCCCGATCTCTGACACAGAAAACACCAATATCAAGAAAATGACCACCAGGATGGCAAATGACTCACACTTTCTTTGCACTCTGGAGGAGAAAAAAGACAGATTTTATGCAATGGTCAAGGTGCAGGGTCAGTGTAAATTATCAGCTCTGGTGGACACTGGATCCCAAGCCAACCTCGTGTCCAAAAAGGCCTTTGAAGAACAAGAACTTAGCTCAGGAAGGGGGTCAGTTCCCAGACATCTCCAGAATTTCAACGGGAATTACATATCCATTGAAGGGACTGCGGATCTGAAAATAAAAATTGGGCGACATCGATTTGATTGTGACTCCAGAAGGCACACCTTGTTTACTGGGGAACAATCTCCTGAGGAGGTTATCCCATCTGATCGAATGGGTAAACAAGGTCCTGTGGACCCAGCCAAACGGGCCTATAAAATTAAAAATTAGTACTAATTATATAAGCAAGAGTGTTACCTGCCATTTAATGGACCAATGCTCTGAAAAAGTAGAATTCCAATTCAAGAATAACCTTGTCCCAGACATCACCATCATCTCTGTAGGAGAACAAACTGGTGATGGGATCCTTTCTCATTCTTGAAAATAACTTTCCTCACAGTTTTAAGTAGCATTCCACAATAGATGGGAACACCAGTCCAAAGTCAGACCAAACCGTGAGACCTGTGAAACCAGACAATGAAGAACCCATTCAAAGTCTGACGGACATTCACAAAAAGGGCAAACAGTTGTTTTTTCCCATTCAGGGAAATGAGGGG
Organism: Ambystoma mexicanum; assembly: GCF_040938575.1. Lineage (NCBI taxonomy): Eukaryota > Metazoa > Chordata > Amphibia > Caudata > Ambystomatidae > Ambystoma > Ambystoma mexicanum. Next base: position 626,596,379 of record NC_090938.1, on the reverse strand, counting down.
GAGGAGCCTGTGCTCGCCAGAGTATGCCTGAATAATGGACGAAGCTTCATCAGTGAAGGATCATTCAGGAAACTCCCAAAAGATCAGACCATTTAAATTGATGGGTAAGTGGGAAGAAGGTCTGGAAAACCCCAAATTCCAAACATCTCCTGTCTAGCAGATCTATGCTAAAAATGTCCATTGGCAACAAAAGCATTGAGCATAATTGTTGGGTCATGAGAGATGTCCCTTCTGCCTTTTATTCAGGTAGTAACATTCCCAACCGATTTGCAATCAATGTGGACCTAATTAATAATAAACCCTAGTTCCGACTTGCGGGTATCCCTTGGGCTTTGACAACAAAGGAAAAGCTTGATGGTCAGCTCAATTGCTGCCTTATGCAACTGAAGTTCAAATGCAAACATTTACCATCCCAGGACAGTTGCAACAATTTACCTTTCCCCTGAAAATTAAGCGAGGACTGAACCTCAAACATCAGGATGCCCATATCAATTGTTTGAATTCCCATCTCCAACAAGAAGGTTTGTACATAAATCCAACCCTGCTAGTAGACGCAGAACACAAAACTATTTGAATATTGGTGGATAACAGCGACCCTCAAAGTATCACTATGGGTGCAGACACCTTTATTCGAATGGCGGTTGATGCCCAACATTATTCTACTGATTTTGGTAAGAAATCAGGGGACCAATCCTAAATGACTGTTTTGATATCAGCAACAGCATTCCTCCAGATTTTTTTTTACTAGGTATGGGAATAATGTCTTGCTGTACTTTTCCTGCCACTTCAAGGTGGAAGAGGTGACTTGTGACATCAAGAGGGAGGAGGTAGTATTCAGAGTCAAGAAAGACTAACTCAAAATCCCTGGAACCTCCAGTCCAGGTTAACACCATCAAAAGAGAGCCCTCCACTCAACTGGAGGGTACTGCTGGATTTGCCAAGTCTGAGGTCTTTCCAGGTTTTAGCTAGATGATTGAGGAAAGGATCGGTCTCGTTGATGCCTGTGAGACTGAGGAGCAAAGACAAAGGCTGAAACGGGTCTTCCTGGAATACCAGGATATCATTTCAGCTGACTCATATGATTGTGGACGAACATCTATTCATTCAACCACCATACCCACAGACCCTGAGACGGCTCCATTATTTGTGGAACAATGCCGGTGACCTCCCACGTCCATGGAGTCACTCACAGTGATTATTAAGAATCTAGAATCCTGTGGGATAATTTGTTTGATCCACAGTACCTGTAACAACCCGGTACTGGAGATACTAAAATCAAACAGCCAATGGAGACTATGTGCAGACCTGAGGGAGTTGAACAAATGGGACCACATGTCAAGGTGGGCACTCCCCTACATCGATCAGGGGCTGGCAGAGATCCAAGGGTCAAAGGTGTACACCACCATTGACTTGACCAACGGCTACTGGACAGCCCCCGTGAGTAGGGAAGACCAGTACAAGCTTGCCTTTACCTTTTTGGGGGCAACAATATATGGGGACCCAGCCCCCTTTGGATACATAAACTCTGGCAATGAGGTCAACATCTTTTTACATATTCTATGACCGACGAGTGAAAGTGGAAACCTGGCCTATGTACTGATCAAGAGATGAGCTGTGGAGGAACATATATCAGAAATCTGCAATGTTCTGACCCAGTTGCAGACAGCCGGAGCAAAACTGTCCATTCAGAAGGCACAGTTGTGTAAAACCAGAGTGAACTTCTTAGGGCACGAGATCACCCTTGAGGGTGAAGACTAAGCAGATATCACCCGGTCCATTTATCAAAGGCTGGAGTCAAGTGGGCGTGGGCTGTGGGGTGTGGGATAAGGAACAATCTAAGGCAGTTAAACAAATTAAAATAAGCCTTTCCCTGGCTCTTTGTTTGGCTTTTTTTAATTTTAATTTATTGTTTTGTTATAACGTTGCCCCTGTGCTATCCTCTGTTCACCTTACCCCATAAAGAATATGTATCAGGAGCATGTATCTGCATGTTTAACAACAATTATCAAATGAAGACATTTGGACATGGCTTGATTACCCCGAATTAAGATATTTCTAGAAGTTTGTACACTTCAACTCCCTTACTGATCAGTAGGATTCTTTTCTTATATACTCCGTAAATTGAGTTTTAGTTCACTAGTCAGGATCATAATTAAATATGTTATATTTTATGGAGACAGGATGTCCCACACCTGACGAAGGGAGAACCCATATGCCACAACACGTAGTGTCCTAGCAGAGCTATCTCTGCAGACACCATTAACCTTTTGATAATAAAGATCAATGAACATGTCTGTAAATATTGGACATCCAGGATATATTTGTATTGTTTTCTCTTTTTTCACATATGAATAGTTATGTACATCAGCATTAGTTCCCTTATCCTTTGTGGATATGTTCACTTGATTGTTGTTATATTTACTTTTGATTGTTTTTTAAATTGTTCAAACCAGTCATTGGGCCAAATTACAAGTATGGTGGTAAGGTAACATAGGTGCCGGTAGAGCTATCAGCACCTTTGCTACCGTACCGCCATACTACGAGCTGTGCTCGCGGGTACCTGTCAGCCTGCCAGGTCTGACCTGGTGGGCAGAGCGGCACCTGCGAGCAGAGCAAGTCAGATGCACCGGCACCGTTATGAACGGTGTCAGTGCATCCGAGCTCCCCATTCCCATTGAGCCCTATGGGGCTCAAATGGGAATGGCGAGTTCCACATTACCGGCACCCACGAAAGGGCAATTACTGGGTCCGCCAAGTTCGGCATGACCCGGTAATTGCCCATTCGCAGGTGTCGGTAAAATCACAGGTTTGGCGGCAGCTGTGCCTGTGTTACAGGCACGGCTACCGCCAAACTAAAAATGAGGCCCATTGTATTTGTATGATTTATTATGAATTATTGTTGATGAATGTGTTTTTTGTACATGTGTAAATGAAGACATCATTGAAACATATAGGAATCTTGGTATTTTGATTCCATTTATTTGTGAGAGGTTTTTTCTCACTTAGAGTGCACAGGTATTTCGGTGTGTTAGATCATCGAACCTTTGTTGTAAAGGAAAAACAAATGTCTCGTTCATGTTCCAAAATGTTATCTCTATCTCTATGTAAGGTTTCTTTTTTTTTCCTTGAATGCTGTGCCCTATCGTCTGGGAAAATATGTTGTGTAAAAAGTACTGGAAAACACACAAGGAGATTGGAGAGAGGATATCACGCCCAGTAAAACAAAACCTCTAAAGGTTATTAACCTAAAACTAACACAAGTGTCACTGGGTGAATTCGTTTCAGAAGCTATGAGGAGGATCATGCCTTCCTCGACTATAACTACTTTTGAGAAAAAAAACACTCAATTTATTGATGTGCAAAATAATCATATTTAAATTCTATTTATATCTTTGTAAAACAAGTACAAAAGGGAAATATACATAAAAGTATTGCACAGAGAAAAACTGAAGTGCTTTGTGCTTTGCAGTGCATCATATAACGAAATGCATACAGTACATTACACACTATTAAAAATGATTATAGGAAATTCTTCAGAGGTCCAATATCTGTTATTTCCCTTCTTTCTAATCAATACTTCATAATATTGTGTCCCGGTTCTATTCATTGATCTCATTTCATTCTGTGAAGCAGATCTATTCAGTGGCAGTCCACCCAACATATTCTTCTGAAATGACATTAATATGCATATCTATTGTATCATAATTATTTTCAAAAGTGTTTAGTATTTGTCATTTCCGTTACATTTTAATTGTGTGTCCCTATTACTCTCTGCTCACCACTATCGAACAATGCCAAAAATTGATGAGCAATATACGAAATTTGTCTCCTCCCACTAGGCCTCCAACATGCTCTCTTGCATAATTAGCTTGCATGCCTAGGGGCACAATTATTGTTACTGTCGCTGAGGTTATAATCTTTGTTACGGAACAGTGCTATCGGGCAACATTCAAATGAGAGGACTGCATGAGGAGAGCAAAATCTTATTACTCAATGCATTTTATATAACGCCTGTGTACTTGCCAGCTCATACCTGGAACTTTGTAGACGACGTCATAAATTGCTTATGGCTCACGAATTTAGTCAAATACACATTACTTTGTGTTCAGTGGCATTGCATCCTCTGTGATTCAAGAAGCTTGGTCCGTGCCGAAAGGTGGAGGAAATTTAGAATGGTTAACATGAAGCCGTCCTGTCTTTAAGACCATGTTATCTTTTTAAATGGTAACCTAAATGATAAGGTAAGTTTGAAAAAGAGAGACTGCTCTTACCCTCTTGTCGATCTGTGGGCTTCTGTATCCTGAAGTTGACAGTGCCCTATACAGAGTGGCATTCTTGCCAATGGCAAGGATTCCGTGAAACAAATCTCCTGGTCGCAATGTGTCCAATTCTGTAGACACGGGAGCAACAACAACGATCCCTAGCCGTTAATGATATATCTATGCGGCTGGTCACAAGTCTCTCTCTTAATGTTCTGGGTAAATAAATATTAGCAACATTGCTTAGTGCAGTGTTGGGTCCTGCTCGAAAGTGGCATGTATCCAGTAGTTTCTGGTGTTGCCCGAACTCGCTGATGCTTGCGGATTATTTTCTTGTCATTCTACAGTGCAGTTCAAACTTGATAGTCTCTATTGATCCCTTTTATAGTCCTTTGTCTTGGTCCTCCATTCATGAAATGGATCATTGAGCTGGTCCTTTTCTTCCTTAATTTAGGTAGGTCCTCTTTCTATGTCCACCAGCTCTCCAATGTAGAGCTACACACAGATACCATATGGAACATGCAGCAGGCATTTATTTCTCATATTCTTACTTCCATAACTTATTCCACAATGGTCACACATTTCTAATTCCTTTATGCCTATATGAACTGGTGAGTCTGCTTGCTTATTCTTTCTCCTGCTTCTTGGTTGTTGTAATCTGTCAGCATGACGTAAAATATCTTGCATGCACATTTCATGCAGACACAAATTCATAAATGTGTACACTAACCAGCATGTTAAGTATTGTAATGATCCGGGGCATTGTGGTCGTTGTGACTTGTGTTCAGGTGCTTCTTCATGCGTGGCATACTACATTTACACTTACTTTCCTCTATAAATCCAACCAATCAATCTGCTGGTCTATCCTTTTTCGAGACTTTTTTGTTAGAAAAATCAATTGTTGTTCCCTGAGTATCAGTTCCTTTTTGTCATTGTTCTTATCATTACCAGTTTTGAGTTGCAACAAAACTGTCCATTTGATTTGCTCGACTGTGTGGATTGCCTCTATCCAATGTGCCACCAATGGTGCATTCAAAACCCAATCTTTTATGTTCTTGATCTTTCTTTCTGTTTTACCAATAAAAGTTTATGGCAAGGACACAAGATGCCATTAATCACCATTTTGAGTTACAATTAGTAAATCCGGTTTGTCTCCAAGGACTTGTGATTCCAATGTCCACTTCCGTAGTTTTGTTCATTTGAGCGCAGCATATGTAATTGCCACAGGCAAAGTGACCCGTTACTGGTGGAATGTCCCATGTTTCTGATATTGTTCTACGCTCTTGTGTTCTTAAACTTACATCATTACAGTTGATCTGGTCTTTGAGGTTCTTGCTTCTCTTGAAGGCTATTAATGGTTTGCTGACTGCACCTTTCCCTTTCTCCATAACTTTCCAGTTTGCATTAATAATCTTTTTAAGGGAGTTGGATAAGTTACTATAGATGTTAACAAAAACAAAATGTATCATCTTCCTTCTTTGTGGAACTTTGTTCTTTATACTCCAGTAGAGTACCCTGATTGTTCTTGGATGCCATTTTAAATGCTTTAGCTGTTAGATCTTTTGAGTACCCTTTCTTATGCAGTTTAGCCCTTAGTTCTTTGGCTTCTGTCTTGAAGTCCTTCTTGTTAGTGCTGTTTCCTCTAATGCAGAGAAATTGTCCCAATGGTAAATTGTCTCGTACATACCAGGGGTGGAAGTTATCATAATTTAGTACTGAATTCCAGTCTGTTGGCTTGTGGAATGGTTTCACAAAACATTTATTTGTAGCTTTGTCAACTGTGAAAGTGATATCCAAAAAGTTCAATTCTTTTTTTTTTGTAATTGTGGGTGAATTTAAAAAAAAACAGTCTTGATTGTTAATCCATTTACAGAATTCATAAACTTTGACCTCACTCCCATTCCATAAAACTATGATGACATCTATATATCATTTCCACAATGGTATATGCTTCTGGTATGGATTGTCAGCAATTTGAATCTTATTTATTTCAAATGTTTAAATATACAGGTTAGCCATACTTGGTGCCAGTTTGGCACCCATGGCTGTGCCTTGTATTTGTTGGTAAAACGATCCGTTAAAGTGGAAGACGTTCTCAGTTAGCACCATTTTTGTGCACCAGAGGATAAAGGGGATTGTTGTCAGTGTTGTACTTTGTTCTAGTAGTAAGCGTTCTTCCAGCACATTTAATGACTCTCTTTGGGGAAGGCTGGTATATAAAGCTACTACATCGAGACCTAATAGAAGTTTTTTGTGGAGTCAAATGATGTTCCTTCTATCTCTTTGATAGTCTGTGTAGTATCTTGTAGTATCTTGATGCCATTTTTTTTTACCACTGGTTGAAGAAATATGTCGGCAAATTGTGATAGAGGTTCCAAAACTGAGTTCACTCCAGAGACTATTGGGCGACCAGGTGGATTTACCAAGGATTTATGAATCTTTGGGAGTGTGTAGAATTGTGGGGTCTTAGGTTTCTTCATCATGATGAAGTATGCTTCTTTTTGAGTGACCCACCCTCTTTATCTAGCTTTTTTCTCTTTGTTAGTTATTGCTAGTTCTAGTCCAGTCCTTCACTGCCTGTTCATTCTTTTTCATATTGTGAAAGGTGGATATACCTATATCCCATTGTTCCAGGCTCTTGATGTCTGTTAGTACTCTTTTTTCAAAGACTCTAGCCTCAGCACTCCGTGGCTGTGTAGTGACAAAGAAGGTGGATTTTCACTCTAGCCCCATATTGTCATTGGCTTGCATCAGGTCTTTATCTTGGAAAAATTGTTTTAAATGGACTTTCCTCATACACCTGAAGAATCCTTGTTGGAATAGGAATGTGTTATGTAGGTTGGTTGCGGCTAACCCCATCCCTTTCCCAGGGCCTTGTGTTCTTTGAGCGTGGGTGTGTACATAGAAAGGTTTACCACAAGGCTCTTATGCTGCAGGTTAATGTTGGTTAAAAATTATCGGCATTCCCTCTTCTTCCTTCGTTTGGGCGATTACCACTTCTTTGCCCCTGGAAATGTTCCTTCTTGACGGGTAGCTGGAATTATAGCATCTCGGTTAGTACCCATTTCGTCACCATTACTCCTATCACTTGAACTGCAAGAGGTGTCCCTAAAGCAAACTCTTTTCTTTTGTACATTAGGGTATACATCATCTGTTTGTTCTTTGTGATTAAAGTGTTCTTGCGTGTAGCGGAAGGCCTTTTCATGTGTGAAGTTTGGTAAATCTTATATCATCCTTCCCACCATTTCTTTAGTAGTCTCGTCTTTAAATTCTGTAATTCCTGTCAATAATGCAGCTAGTCTTTTCTTGTACTGATTTAGTGGGACTATTTTCTTTATTTCTTCTTCTAGCATGTGGAGGTCAAACAGAATAATTTCTGGCATCTCTATTGGAGAGTCTATATTCAGGATGACCCAATTCCTCCTGCATTTGTTTGCAATGTAAGTCCACTGTATTAGAAAATACTTATTATCTAGGAAAAACCTTGGTTCATTTCTAACTACTAAACCTTGTTGTAGTACTCCCTTACTCAAATATTCCAGCCTAATAGAGCCATGTAGCTCTGTTCTTATGAGTCATTTTCTAATTTGAGTAAGCTCATCCCAATTTGAGAAATTTGTGGTATCTTCTATTGGGCCTCCAAACATGGAGGATTTCTGCAATAATTTGGGTATGTATTTGTTATCATGGCTCTTACACCATTCTATCGCCATTCTGGATGTGGGAAAAACAGGGTTTGCTTGTTGCCAATCTCACATTTTCTATTATGCTATGTTGCTCCTAATTGTTAATGTAAAGAAAGAATGCCAAATAGCAAGGATATTGGAGATGGGTGGGAGGCGGCAAAAAGTATATTGACTACTTCAATGGAGCAATTCAGGGAAAGTCTCACGACCCTGCGGCCGTTCACAGTACTCAAAAACACAGAAGCAGACTGGGGGGAGGATATCACACCCAGTTAAACAACCCCTCGACAGGTTATGAACCTAAAACTAACATAAGTGTCACTGGGTCAAATCGTTTCAGAAGCTATGGTGAGGGTCATGCTTTCTTTGACTCTATTGTCTAACAACATTTAAGAAAAACACTCAATCTATTGATTTGCAAAATTATCATATTTTAATTTGATTTATATCTTTCTAAAACATGTACAAAGGGTAAATATATATAAAAGTATTACACAGAGAAAGACTAAGGTGCTTCGTGCTTTGCAGTGCATCGTATAAATAAATGCATACAGTACACTACACACAACAGTACACAATTTCTAAAAAACAATCTACTCAATCATACTCTTCATACTTCATTCACCCAACATGTTTCATTCCTTATTGTCTATTAAAAAACGAGGGGGTTCCATATCTTATTTCCATTCTTTCTAATCACTACTTCATAATATTCTGTCCCGGTTCTGTTCATTGATCTCATTTGAATCTGTGAACCACCAGATCTATTCAGTGGCAGTCCACCAAACGTATTCTTCTGAAACATAATTAATATGTGTATCACTTCACTTATCTATTGTATTATAATTATGTTCAGAAGTGTTTAGTACTTGTCATTTCTTTTACATTTTGTGTGTTCCTATTGCTCTCTGCTCACCACTATCGAGCAATGTCTAAAATTGGTGAGCAATGTACAAAATGTGTCTCCTCCTACTAGGACTCCAACATACTCTCTTGCATGTAATTAGCCTCCATGCCTACTGGCTTGATTATTGTTAAGGTCGTTAAGTACTGAACCTCTCTGTTCTATCTATATTTAGATAACTAATTTCCTTCACTTCCAGCATAGGGGCAAAGGGGGAGCCCGGGGATAACCACAGGGAATCCATTAAGGAAAAAGGAAGGGGATACCATCCCATACCCCAATGACCATAAAGATAGAGGTGGAGGCCAGGGCGCCCATACCTAAAGAAATAAACTGAGCCGGACGGGCTCCAATGAGGAAAAGAAAAAAAAAAGAACTTCAGAAGAAATCCCCACTCTGCCCTGCTCTTTCACACAAATGAATCATGAAAGAACCGGGGGAGGGGAGGACGTGTTGGGTTTAATCACATCCCACACAAATATAACTGAAAGGCCCACAGGAAAAACTACCCGTTAGCCTTCAAAAACATCCAAACTGAAAATGGGCCTAGTAATGCAGACTGTGCGTTTTTTCTGCAAGTAACACAAGGAAGAGTTGTGATGAAATGGAAATTCTATGTGAAGGGCCAAGAACTGGAAATCTAAAGACATATCTTCTACATGAAAAGCAGGGTTTTCAAATGCTGAATCTAAAGCGGCCTTCCATTTGTATTTTGCAGTTTTATGCAAGACATGAAAATAAATGTTACCCTGTCAGAGAAACCTGATGGTGTTCTCCGACCTACTCCTCTCGGATCATCTATTCAGGTGGCCAGGGAAGAGCCATCACTTTTGTATCCCGACCCTGGGGGTAGGCATGCGAGGAAGGATCACCTTAGTGTAGGGTCACAGGGGATTCGGAGGAGAACACCCAAGGGTGAGACATGGTATTCCCCTGAGTTAAGGGTCCTTTAAGAACATGCATGCAATGGATGGGATCACACAGAACAAATCTGAGTCCAAATAACTGAACCTACTCAGGAAGACGGACAAATACTGTTTTATTAGCAATTATCTAAAACAGGGAGTTGCAACAAACATCAATGGACATACAGAGAATTTCTCTCAGTGATCTTTTTACAAAAAAAGACTATATATCAACAATACATCAGAGGTGACATTATACTATGTGGCAAATAATGAAAAACCTACTAGGGGTCGGGATTGGTTTAATAGGAACATCTAAGTATATTATCTATAGGAACTAGGATTGTAATTGGTCACCCACTGTCAGGTGGACAACATATGCCTACCTCTAAAGCATGTAATCTTCAGAAACATTAGATACACAGTTAATCATTGGTTTGGAAACTATAATGTCCTTCATTATATGGACTACTCCAATTGGTTGTCACGCTTGTGTCATGTCTGGAACATTCGGTTCACTTAGCAGCACGTAAGCCCAGACCTAGGTGCAAAGAGATAGGGCATGACACTACCTCTCAACGAATTAGCCCAGCATCTCTCATCACCCAGGCCTTCTGCCATGAAGATTGTTTTTGAATTCAGCCTTGCTAAAGTATCCTTGTCTTCAGAATACATGGGAGTGTGAGCACTCATTATCGTGTTCTGGGACTCCAAGTCCGAACTCCATTTTCATCCTTGGCTCACGTTTTGGCAATGATTTGTTCCATTTTGCGGGTTTAAAATGTCTTAAATGAATAAAACTTGGCACACTTGGTGTTCTTTCTTTGCACCTTAACAAGGGATTATTCATCCTTCACACATATGCTCCTTTCAAGAATAGATAGTCGACCTGGGCTGTTTCAGTCTTGACTCCAGGCCAGACAACCTCATTATGTAGCTCTACAATTCAGCTCATTCGTGCTGCAACATAATTTTCCCTTCCTTCTTTATGGGTCCTGGCTTACTAAATTCATGATACCGATGTCCAGCTTCTATACAATGGTGGTTTTGCCTGCATTCTATTCACTATGTATAGCCAGCTTCTATGATGACTTAGTCTACTTGTGTTTCAGCATCTGTACAATTATTGAATGGTTGATTCTCTGCAGCAGTTTGTGCATGTCTAATCTGCTTTTTTTCGTAATTAAACATTTCCTTGATTCTTTACTTTGTCATTAGTTTCTGTAGGATCCATACATCTGGACGTCGTACATGCCTCTTGTGACATCGCTACCTTCTTATTTGCTCCTTTTCATATTCCTTCAGGGAGTTACTCCCTTAGGTTGTCATCACTTTGGGGCTACAGGTTGTCTCAATGTGTATCTTCTTTTGAACACATGTTGCGGTATTGGCACACATGCTGGTGTCAAACACAGCATGATCTCAAGTCTCTAACATATGGGACGAGGGGGAGGGGTTTCCTGTAGAGTCATGCAGCTGCTCCTCTACATTCCCCCCTCTGGTCGAATCCATATCTTCATCACCCCCCTCTGGATGCCTGCTGATTTGAAATGTTCATCTACACTCCAGGTCATGTAGTTACATTGTCATTTCGGGGTACAATAGACCCATCATCTCATGTACTTATGATTCTTTGGCTTTAGGAACTTTGTTCCCTCAGGTGCTACGATCCAGGCTTCTATGTATTTCCTGACAACTTTGCCAGTCAGCTCATTGGCATTTTGTTCAGGTTTGACATTGATCATACTCTTCATCCCTACCACCTTCTTTGCCTTTTTCTTGCCTTGGGCAATCGCCACCCTGACTACACAGAATCCAAACATTACCATCACCAGTATTACTCCAGGAACCTTAAATATATTCTAAAACCACTGTGTAATCCACAAAAACAAAAAGGCAAACCAGCTGTCATCTTCAATGTCATCTTTATCATCTTCCATCTTGGCATGCAGGTCTGTCAACAAAGTTATGGTCTCTGTCAATTTTATATTCTGATCATCGTGAGAAGGTATAAATGTGCAACATAATGGCCTGATTTCGGTGCAAACTCCTCCTTCCATTGCTGTGATCATATCAAGGACCTATAGATTCTGGAGGGTCGTCAGTCGTATGGCCCTCAGCTCTTCTTTAAAGCGTTGAATCCCTTTATGGTAGCATTGATTGTCTGCAAAAGCTCCCATCTGGTGATTTGTAAGCATTTGGCATTTGCTACTGTCTGAATTCCAGGCATGAATATAGACATTATCTTAGCAGTTCTGCTGAACAACCTGTGCTCCTCAGTAATGGTGTCATACACTGTTATTGATTTGACTGAGAAATAATGTTCTCTTTTTTGTCTGTCGGAGAAGTTCAAGCAATTTCTTTTTCTCAAATGGGCATCCACTTTTGGAAATTCACAAATGTTCAGATCGCTCTGAGGAATCACTAATGCTGGAACATGGATGAGCACCAAGGAACATACTCTGCCACAATTCTTGGGCAACTTCATATAGGCTCTAGATCCACAAGCCCAATATCGATCCATAAGGATGGCTGCCCCTTCTCCCATCCTGGGATGTCAATTGTGGTCTTGCATTATTTTGTTATATCCCACAAGGTTCTTTCTGTGTTTTCAGAAGCATGGTGTCACATTAACCAACAGGATTACTACTGGGCCTGATTCGTCTTCTACCCAGGTCAATAATTTGGCATCCTTGGCCCATTACTTTAAGCATCCCTCATTCACTTTCTGTACTGCTTGCCTGTAATCCTTATTCAGAAGATGAGCTGCACATGATACCATTCCTACTTCTAACCCCTTCTTGGTATGCACTCGTCCATAGATCAACATTTGAGTTTGTTCCCAACATCCAGCTGATCCTGCTATTACTATCACATCAGGGAAATGTATTCTCTTAATTTCTTCAATTATCACCTGATCCTGTCCTGCAGCAGGAAATACAAGCATCTTGCTATTCCACTCCAGACCTTGTTTTCATTTATGTGGTCTTGATATTTTCATCCTTGTATGGAAATGACCATTTTGATCTCCGTCACAGGGTTGGCCAACTTCCTTGAAATTGTCCTCGAGTAGAACATGCTGCAAGATGGCTGAGGCACTTTGCATCGTGTTCTGAAACCTTCTTCGAAATGAAAGTCCTTACTGTATTAATGGTATAGGGGATGAGAGAGCAGACATAGCAACTCTCATCAGATGCATTTTTCCCCACCATTTTCATGTGTTGATACCACATGTTATTCCCCAGGTGAGGTGCATTATCTTAATATGTATTTATCCCTTCATTTTCTTGCTCTACATCTCTTATGTCTCCAAAAATACTTCTAGAGATCAAGATATTTTTCATTATTCATTTTCATAGTGGAGAGAACCATAAGAGCTCTTTCTTCAGTGGAAACATTAAGATGATGGAGACTGTGAAAGATGAGGAACAGAAAAACATTGAGAACACTCATGCAAATATATATCATGCATAAAAAACTAGGCAAGCATTTATTGCGCCATCCTATTGCTTGCTGAATTTGTTCACTCTCTATGATCATGCCATCTTCTTCAATAATCATTTTTAATACAATCATCGAGATTCTTTTATGTCTGCAACTGTATAATTTGTTCAATTATAGCAATAAGGAGTCTTCTTATCACTGGACCATTTTTAGGCTCCTGTAAGAAAGTGTGAATATTAACATCTCTTCTAAAAAGAGCAAGGAAAGATTGAAGTATGAACACAAAGACAGCCACCACAAGCTGATGAACATCATTGTCAACAGGTACCATGTGTATTAATCTCATAAAACAAATATTCTCCACAAAATGTATCTGGGTACTGATCCCTTTTCCAGTTTCTGATCAAAAACCGATGTTTAGACATAACTCTGATGCATTATTCTCTGCTTCAATATCTTTCTAAAAGTTCATTTCAGAATTCCTGGACTTCTCTGCAAGTCCTTGCACTCTCTGCTAAAATATAGAAAAGGAGTGTCTATTGAATTCCAGTCCAAACAAAACACGTATCAATCACTCGTTGCTTTATCATCCTTCTTCTTAGTCATTGTGCAGAAATTCTTCTTCTTTTCTTGCTTCTAGATCAGCAACAGTGGGAGAGAAGGTCTCACCTTCATAAATGTTCATGTTGCTTAGGTGCAAACTAGTTCTTCTTCCTTGTACATTAACTGCAGAAGGGGATACTTCTTCAACACAGAATGGGGCATGGAAACATTGCTCATGCCCCTTCCTGGTAAAATTCTTAATCAGGACTAGGTCCCCAACATATAACTTAGGTGGTGGTAATAGTTCACTTGAATTGGTTGTCGAATTATCTTCTTCTGTGTTCTTAGACCGACCCCCCTGATGCTTGACTTGATCAGAAATGAAAGAATTATTGGTAGTCATACATATGAAATAATCATGCATCTCATCGCCTAAAGTGTTAGCTATAATCTGGGCATCACTTCTAATCCTAGACAGAGGTATAAGGGGCGTTGTCAATCAAAGTCCTGTCACTAGTACATGCGGGATGAGGTGGTGGTCTGATGCTGGCTGATTCCGAAGGGCATGTAAGGTCAGGGGTAGGCAATACAGCCATCCCCTTTTCAGAGTCAATTTAATCTTGGCAATCCTTTCTTTGACGAGACTGTTGAGTACCTCACATATCCTGTTCACTTGCGGGTGAAATGCAAAAGAGGATTTGTGCTTCATACTTGATAAAAGCCCCATTTGTTCGAATAATTAATTGACAAAATTTGGCCCATTATCAGATCTTAATACTTCACACACAAGCACCTCGGGAATACTTCACACACTAAAACCTCACTGCGCAAGTGACATCTGGGTATGTACACAGACCTGGCTCAATCCACCTAGAGAAGGGACACCCACCACTAATAGAGACCAATATCCATTATATGTCTGCAGCATATCGACATAGTCGATATGTAAATGCTGAAATGGACCATTCGGTCAAGGTATTACTCCTCTAATCATGCTTGGTGTATGCCCAGCAGTAAACCTTTGACATTTGATGTAATTCACCATAAATAATGCAACATGTTCCAACAAATTGGGAATGAACCAGTCTTCTGCAATATTAGCAGCAAACCGTTCTCTAGTTACATGTGCAGGGTAATCCAGCTGTTCAAGCGTGACTTTTAATAAATGTACTGGCATCACTGGCTTTCCAGTGCTGTCCTGTCACTGTAATGCTTCTGTGGTTGATACAGAACATCCCCTTCACTTCCATAGCTCTGGCTCTTTCTGTGGTGTGCTTCCCTGTATTTCTATTGGGTTATTGACAACTTATTAAACCCCTCTTGCACTAACATAGTTGTAACAGAATTTTCTTTAATGCTCTCAGTATCGAACTCCAAATTTCGGGAGCATATGCAACCCTTTTTGCTTCTACATCTGCGGCTTTGTTCCCACAAGAGATAAAACCGATTTGTTTAGTATGTGCTTCACACTTAACAACCGACATGGCACTGGGAGTTGTAGTGCCTTGATGAGTCTTTCCAATAAGGATGCATGCTGCGCATGCTACACTGCAGAGCTGTCTCCGTAGAGGTAGCCCCTCCTCCTCCAACATGACAACCCTGCATGTACAGTTGACATCACATAGGCGGAGTCAATGTACACTGTCACTTCCTGCCCTTCATGTTTCTCAAGTATGACAAAAAACACTAATAATTCTGCAGCTTGCACTGAAAAATTAGACGGTAGCCTTGCACTCGCCACCACCCCGAATTCTCCATTTAATCTGTGTCTTACTACTGAGGCACCAGAATGCCTTTCCCCACTAGTCTGATCCATTTTTTAAGAAACATTAATAAAAAATAATCTCCCCTCCTGCTAAAGCATTCTCCTTTACACAGGGTATATCATCATAAAATTCAATTTAATTGGCACAGTCATGCATATGATCACCTTCTTCTATGAGTTCAGCCATGAGTGTGGCTGGGTTTACCATTTTACATCTTACAATTTTAATCATCGGGTTGGAAATCATTACCTCATAAACTGAAGCTCTTTGGTATGTCAATGTGCCCTTGGGTTTCTCTAAAATGGCACATAGAGCCTGCTCCATGAACAGGGTCATGGAGCAGCCCATGTCAATACTTGTGGACTTCTCTATTACAAATCTGGTGGCTGCCAAAGATTGTTCGCAAGGGAAGTGTACTCTCATAATTGGGTCTAAAATCCCACTGTATTATGACAAAGGTTTATACCCTATTGTCGTTCTTTGTGTAAGCACTGCTGTCATTACTGACCCATCTATGTGTGAAACCAGATACAATTCCACTGACCCATCTATGTGTGAAAACAGATACAATTCCTCACCATAATTGAGAATTCCTAAAACTGTGGCTGTACAAATTGCTTTTTTCAATTCCATTTCTTCTGTCCAATCTAGTTTTGTTTTACCAACTTGTGCTTTCTTTAATGCTTGCAGAAGTGGCCTTGTATACATATTATATTCAAATACCCAGTCTCTAACATAATTGCATAAACCCAGAAACGGTTGCATCTGTCTCACTGTGTTTGTTTTCAATTTTTTCATGATTGCCTCAGCTCCCTCAGGTGTCACTTTCTTTCCTTCATGTGAAATGAACTGGCCTATGTATGACACATCTTCTTGACAGTACTGTAACTTCTCCTTGAACACCTTATATCCCTTATCTGCTAGAATAGTCAATAATTGGAAACATTCCTGTCTGCACTCATCCTTTGTTTTACTGCAAATCAATAGGTCATCTATGTATTGTATCACCAAACCTTTGAGATCGATATTGCCTAGATCCATCTGCAAAACTCTGTAAAGAATTGATGGGGACCACAGTACCCTTGAGGCAAACAAGTGTGTTTAGTCTCTTTTGTTGAAACATAAATGAAGTCAAGTCTTGGGAGTCTTTATGTAATGGGATTAAGAAGAACACATTTTTCAAATCTATCACTGTGAAGTATCAAGCTTCTACTGGGATGCTACACAATATTGTAACCTGATTAAGAACTAAAGGAAACTCAGCATCTACAATCTGGTTAATAGGTCTCAAATCCTGGATAAATCTCCATGACCGTGATTTAAAAATATTTATCGGATACAACGCAGTATCACACGATGACTCTGATGGCATCAAAATCCCTGGATTCATAGGTGCTGATATATACTTTCACCAGCTTCTCGAGACATATGATATTATTTTTCTTGGGGTAATATTGCTCCTGCCTTAAGCGTTATTTTAATCTCAACTATCCGCTTCAATAAACCTGCATCATAAGGGCCTGTGGTCCATAGGGCACTCAGCACTTTTTCAGGATCCTCCTGAAAGAATACTGGTCACTGTTGCATTATCGCCATTCTTTGTGGAACTTCCCTTTTCTCTATCTTTATCCAGTAAGTAATGCTCATGAAGAACACTACTCCGAACATATTGTCATCAGTTATGTCAGTCAATCTGTACCCCTCCTCTAGAGCCATCTCTGTTCTGCATGGTCTACTTCATCGTCTACTCCTTCGAGCATTGCCATTTGTTTTCGTACTGTAGCTGCTTCCAACTCTATAGGAATAGTCTGTTCACCCTCCTCATCCATAGGTATTTGTGGCCTTAACAAAAACTCATCAGGTATCCTCACAATCTTTCCTACCAGGCCAGGTAGCCATGTTAGTAAAATGCCTTCTCCATATAAAACCATCTCTGGATCTACTGGAACGCCTCGCAGAGCCACTTGCTCTGTGAATGCCAGTATGAACTCTGCTCTGCTCTGTGAATGTAAGTATAAATAGTGTATTCCTGGAGTGGAACACACTATTTCTTGATCCGTAAATGAAATCATCATGTTAAGTTTTGTCATTAAGTCTCATCCTAAAATGTTAACTGGTGTCTGTCGTGAATATAACAGAGGAACGGATATGTCTCATTCTCCTATGGAGAATAGTAATTTATCAGTAAATGGAACTCAACTCGTAGCTCCAGAGAACCCTTGAGTATGTATGGCAACAGCTAACATCAGATATGTTCCCTCTCATATACACAAACGTGTTGCTCCAGTGTCTACAGGAAAATAAAAGAATTTGCCTCCTGTCGTCACATTGACCCTTGGTTCCTCTTGTGGGTCTGGTGTCACAGATAGTACTGAACACATCAAGTCACCCTTTGAGCTGTCCTATTATGCATACAAGCTCATCCCTGTCCCTGTGAAATGATTTCCTCCAACCACAGTGACACCTCCTATTTTAGGTGTCAAAACTTGTCCTATATTTGTATACTGCTGTTTCTGCATAGGGGGTTGTTGTGACTGCCCTTGTGGTGGATTCATTTGTACTTGTCCCTGCTGTTGCACCTGCTGCCCTTGTGTTGGTTGTCCCTGATAAGATGTGTTATCTTGAGTAAAGCCCTCTCTCGTCTGTGTGCTGTATTGCGGTGGATAAGCTGTCCCTCCTCTTGTAATAAACAACAATGGTGCACTATCGTCAACGGTATCTCAGCCCATGGCTTCTCTTCCATCCCTACGTGTATTTTCATCTGCCTCTGTACTGGCTCAGGCAGTCCCTGACATAAAATATGGTAAAATAGTGCCACTGTTTTTTTACCATGGCTCACGAGTTTGAAGTTGCCATTTCTCCTGAATATCCTCAATGTAAGCAATAGGATCTTCATCTTCCTTCATTTTACGTGTCATTGTAACGTGTCATAGTTGTACCCATATCTGATGTGTCAGGATATTGTACCCTAAGAGCCCACCAAACATCTGCTCAACAATTACTAAACTTTGCTCCATCATTCTCTGTGTTTTGTGCTGTCACACTTGAATATCCCGCTCTTCTCCATTTGTCATCAGCCCTCTCTCCAAGGATGGCTGCCAGGAGACCTTTTATGTGCATTACGACCAGCGTATTTCCTCCTGTCATTTTCTCTAATTCATATATCCATTTCCCAGCCCCCGAAGTCAAACTAGGGAACTTGCATCTTAAGTTATCCTTGTCCATCTATGGCCATGGAATGTATTGTGGTATTTCTCCCCCTTTCTCTAATAAGGGGAATTATGTGAACCCCATCACATTGTCATATCCCACTATTAATCTATCCATGGCAGGGATAATCGTCCCTGTCTGTCTCGTTGTTGGTATCAACCTTAACCTGCTTACATATGGTGGAGACTTCCTTCTCACTATGTGATCATCATCTCGGACACTCAGGATATACTATGAGATCTGGCATTCTATCTTTAGGTTGTTGCAGATCCGATTTGCAGCCATGTTTCAGGGGCACTTGCATTCCCTCCTCCTGCCCGAAGACCGGACTCTCTTTCCTCGTCTGACATATTTAAGGCCCCAACTGCTGTCACCATTATCCCCCTCACCTGTGTCTAAGTTCAATCTGCTCAACGACAATGCCCGACATTCATCACTGAACAGGTTTCCCTCCTCACTTTGTGATTGAAGTACTGGGGATCGATCACCATTTTCTTGAGTTTCATACTCACTACCATGTCTTAACTATTGATAGAACTTATTGATCCTTTCTACAGTTCTTTCCACATCAAATCTTTCTTCTTCTAGTTCTACTCTAGATACTGCTGGCGTTACTTCCATTATCAGAAGAATCTCTTCCACTCTGTCCCATTGTATTTCTGGGCATGGCCCAATGTGTTCTTTTCGGATGAGACTGGCATCAAAACCTCACTGTCTCCTTTTTCGTTCTATTTCTTCATCTACTTCCCTTCGCTTTCTTGCATCCTTTCTAATTCTTTCTTCCTCTTGCCTTACTCCTTACTTTCTTTCCACTTCTTCTCTTCAGCTCTGTAATCTTTTGTCCCTTATTCTTTGTGCTTTTTTTCCTCCTCTCTCTTTCTTTCCCTTTCTTCTATCACTTTTTTGTCTATAGTCATACTTTTTGTTCTTCTGCCCGTTCTTCAATTTTCTCTTGCTCCTCTTGATATATCTGCTCTCGTCGCTCCCTGCTTTTCCTTTTCTGCTCATCCTCTTTCAATCTTTTCTCTCGTTCCTTATCCTTCCTTTCTTGTTCGTCCTTATCTTCTCCTTGCTTAACGTCCTCTATACTTTTACCATCTATCTTGAGTAATCTCTGCACTCCCATCCATTTATTTTGTATGAGCGCTACTTTGTCAGCCTTATCCTTTTCTCTTTTCCATCTCTTAATCTCCCTGTCTATTTCTGTCAAAAAATTTGACCAATCACATTTTTCTTCCATGTCTTGTATGAACTTATAAATCTGTTCCTTTCTTGTTTTCTCTTCCGGACTATGGTTGCTACTTTAAGCAGGGGGTTCATATAGCGGATTACTGTACCCTGTCGCTACTTTGAATTCCTTTAAAGGATACACTCCTATCTCTTCCGTAGCAACACTCTTTGCTTTAGGCAAGGTAAGGGGAGCTGAGGGCTCGACGCTTTCCCCCTTGTGCTGGTTAAGCATCCACTCCTCAGGTGGCAGTAATTCTATTTCCTCTTGATACATCTTCCAGAGCTCTAAAATCGTTCATCTTTTCTGCAATGTATTCCCTGTGTACACAGCATGCAAGTATGTGGTCATGGGTTGCAATACGGCTCTTGACAATGATCCCCCATTTAGCCACGGCATGAACATTTTATCTGCTGTGCCCTTTACCCATTCTGCACTGTACTGTTTGAGCTGGGAATGTGTTTTGGAAGTTTCTTGCATAGGTGCATGAGAGGAGTATCCCCCATAATGACAAGTTTCAATTGACTGTCAATACTTACCATTCCGTTAAATAAACATTTTACCTTGGCTTAAACCACCACTTTTCAAAGTTTTTTTTTTTAAACAACAAATACGAGCAAGCACCATCAATCGCATCTCAATACTCTTGTTTCAATGGCCTATCAATTATTTTGATTGGCGCAAATCGTTTTACTATGCTTTATCTTTACTGACTGTTATTTTTTCAACCCTTCACAATCTCTATCACTCTTCGATATGTTTACTCAACAGACAACATTTAGGCTAGTCAGACATTTACACATTATAAAACACAGTGATCACCTCTTCACTTACCTTTACTTGTTTACAGTGTACAGGGTTTGAGACATTACCTTACACAGTCCTGACTATGTGTTTTATATTTCACCCTACTCCCACTGGTTTTTGAAATGTCTCCTTCTAATTCCCTTGAATTAGGAATCTTTAGGTGGTCTCTCTTATCTCTACAATTATTTCATGTTACTCAAAATGATTACAATCCTGTACCTTTATTTTGCCATTCCCCTTCGTCTACTCACATTCATGAATCGACTTGAGGCCTTTGGAATCGATTCCCCATTCAATCCAACTACTTTGCCTTCTGACCGCAAAGTGCCAGTTGAAACCGGGCAGACATTTCTTCAAAGGTGGACCTGCCCACCGTCTTGGTTCTTCTTGCAAGAGTATTTCTATTTGGCTGCTCTCCACAGGAAACTCTGCAATATTCCAGCTAATGGTGGTGAATGCCCAATTGTCTGAGAATCTTCACCTGAACTGGTTTGGATCTTTTGAACCATCCGCACCTCTACCACATGAGCTTAGGACCCTTTAGAAGCGGGCATGCATTCACACAGAATAACTCTGAGTTGAAATAACTGAACCAACTCAGGAAGATGGCAAAGTACTGTTTTAGTAACGATTATCTAAATCAGGGAGTTGCAGCAAATATCAATGGACTTAGCTCGATTTCTGTCAGCAATATTTCACAAAACAAAGATTGTATATCAAAAATAAGTCAGAAGTGACATCATATTACATGGCAAACAATGGAAAAACCTACTAGGGATCAGGATTGGATTAAGTGGAACCTCTAAGTATATTATCTATAGGAACTACAATTGTAATTGTTCGCCCACTGTCAGGTGGAAAAAAATATGCCTACTTCTAAAACATGTAATCTTCAGAAACATTAGATACATGGTTCGTCATTGGTTTTGAAACTATAAGGTCCTTTATTATATGGACTACAATTGGTTGGGACGCTTGTGCCATGTCTGGAACATTCTGTTCACATAGCAGCACGTAAACCCAGATCCAGGTGCAAGGACATAGGGCATGACACTTCCTCCGCACCCAATTAGCACAGCATCTCTCATCATCCAATCCTTCTGCCATGAAGATTGTCTTTGAACATGGCCTTGAAAAAATATTCTTGTCTTCGGAATACATGGAAGTGCAGGCACTCACTATCACGTTCTGGGACTCCAAGTCCGAACTCTATTTTCATCCTTGGCTCACGTGACAGGAGACACGATTTGGTCCATTTTGCAGGATTTAAATGTCTTAAATGAAAAAAACTTGTAACTCTTGGTGTTCTTTCTTTGCACCTTAACAAGTGATGATTCATCCTTCGCGCGTTCACTCCATTCCACAATAGATAGCTGACCCTGGCTGCTTCGGTCTTAGGCCAGACAACCTCACCATGCAGCTCCACGATTCAGTTTATTCTTGCTGCAACATAATTTTCCTTCCTTCTTCATGGGTCCTCGCTTACTAAATGTATTATTTATTTATTTATAAAAAATAAAAATAAAAATCGGCATTTGTGTTATACATCACCAATTTGGTGTACATTTATTAGTATCATTCAATTTGCGCATGGTAAAGCCCCACAGTAACCAATACTAAGTAGAAAGAAAAAAAAAGGAAAAAACAATTAACAAAATAAGTAAACAACCAGTCTTCATAGCCACATTATTGTTCTAGGGTTTATAACCCCTCCAGTTAAACAGTCCGGACATCTGGGCCTCGTGGGTGTTGGTCAGGCAAGGGGTGCCAGGCCCCGGCTGTCCCCAGCTGGGCCTCAGGTATTGTTTATTAAGTTGCTTACAGTTCCAGTGGGTAGGGGCAGCTCAGGGGGGGTTTGTCATCGGATGGGTGAAATACATACCAGATTAGGGCCTTCCAGTCCTCATATGTTGGGCTTGCCTCCCCTCCTGCTTTAGCCACTCCTTTACCTCACACTGTTGCCTCTGCTCCGGTCCAGTGTTCAAGTTCCTTGTGCCACCTGTCGTACTGTGGGCCGTTCGCATATTTCCATGTCATCGCTATAGATCTTTTGGCCAGCATGCATACCATGTCCATCAGTTTCACTACATGTCTCAGTTTGATTATTCTTGGATATGCTCCCAGGAGGCATTCCTTCGGGGACCATTCATATCGTACCACCCCAGCTCTTCTACAGGTTTGCTCTATTTTAGCCCAGAAAGTCTGAGTTTCCGGACAGCTCCAGAACATGTGTGTCATGCCCGCCCTTTCTGAGTTGCAACTTGGGCACAGGGGATTAGTGTTTCAACTGAATGTTGCTATCCTGCCTGGTGTCATGTATGTTCTATACAAGATCTGTAATTGGATTAGCCTGAACCTAGCGTTCCTTGACACCTCTTGGTGGTACAACAGGATCCTCTACCATTCCTTTTCAGTTAGGTCTATCCCAAGGTGCGCCTACCACTTCGATTTCAGGGCCTCACTTTTAGGGTTAGGTCTATCCGCTAGTTGGGCATAAAGTCCAGAGATTGGTCTCCACCCTTCCCCTCAATTCTATGCTGGTGTTAGTAGTTGATCCTGCTCAGGTTCACCTGGCCACTCTTTCCACTGCTTCTTGGCCCCCCAAACCCTCCTGTACCACAGAAACTGGCCTCCGGGTAGGCCCTCTTTTGTCACCATGGATCCAAAGTCTCTAAAGGTCACATCTTCATATGTGGCCCCCAGGTGAAAATACCATACCCTTCCCATATTCTCATCCGGGCTACGTCTGCTTTCTCTTTGCACACTCCTGCCACAATTGGGATATCCGAGGAGTAGGGATGTGTCCCACCGTGAGTTTCAGAGTCCTGACCCAAATCTTCCTGCCCAGTTCAGCTAACATCGGGGCCCTCCCCAGGCATCCCTCCGGGACCCATAGTATTTCTTTCAGGTTCGCTGACATCACTGGTTGCTTAAGCAATCTGGTTTCGGAGGTAGTCTCATCCGCTAGCCAATTGGCCACATGGCTCATCTGGGCTGCCAGATAATACTTTCAAGGTCAGATAATTGGAAATCTCCCGCTTTATATGGTAGTGTTAGCATGCAGAGGGATATCTTGTGTCTGGTGTTGCCCATAGTAGCTCTCTCATTAACTTCTCTAGCAAGCAAAATAAAGAGGCTGGGATGAAGTAGTGTACATTATGGAAGAGATCTAGGAACCTCGGTAGTACTATCATTTTAACCACTGCAGCCCTACCCATTACCGATAGTGGTAATTTTGAGAAAACATTTTATTGATTTCCTTAGCCCCTGTACCGCGATCTGGGTTTTACCGCCGTGCATCTGTTCAGGTGTGTGCCACATGTTAACCCCCAGATATCTGAATGTGTGTAGGTTCCATTGGATGCCAGCTATTGGAAGGTCGGCCTCATCTTCCCCGACCAGTCCAGCCAACGGGAATGCGCTGGACTTCTTGCTGTTTAAGGCGATCCCTGACACCTGGGCAAAATTCACAAGGACCGCTAGGACTGTTGGCAAGTTAAGATGGGGATCCCTCAGGTAGGTACAGCAGTACATTGTCTGCTTATAATGAGATAATGTGATATTTGCCCCCTATTCTGATGGCAGCATCAAAGAACTGCTTCCTCATGCATATGGCCAGTGGTTCCAGGCCTAGAATACATAACATTGGGGACAGTGGACAACCCTGTCTGGTGGCCCTCTGGATATCCCACAGACCTGACACTATCCTCCCGGTCTTTACCCTGGCTACCAGTGATTTGTATAGTATTTTTATCCATCATATAAAGGGTTCCTCCAATCCGAATTGTCTTACAACCTCTAGCAGCCACTCCCAGTATATGGAGTCAAAGGATTTTGTGGCATCAAGGGATACCACCGCATCTGATTCTTGTGAGTCATTTGTCTATGCTATTATGTGTTGCAGCCTATGTAGGTTCCCTGCGGTGTTCGTCCTGGTATAAACCCATTTTGGTCCTTGTGCACTATTGTCCCTATCACTTTTGTCAACCTATTGGTTAATATGGTCGTTAATATTTTAATGTCATAGTTGAGCATGGCCAGCGGCCTGTACGAGCCACATTCATCTTTGGGTTTCCCTGGTTTAAGTATCGGTACCACAAGTGTCTCCCTCATGCTGCTAGGTAGCGTCCCTTTTTCATATGATTCATTAAACACTTTCAGGAGGGTGGGGGCCAGGTCCGCATCGTATGCCTTGTAGAACTCAGGGGGCAAGCCGTCACCGCCCAGGGTCTTACTCGTGGACAGTGATCTGATTGCCTCAGTTATGTCTTCCACTGTCAGGCCCTCGTTTAATGGAGCCTGTTGGGCTTCATTCAATGTTGGTAGGCCAATCTCGTCCAGTGTGCCTAGGATGTCTTCCTGTGGTACAACCGTGGCATGGCTATACAGCTGAGTGTAGAATTGCTTAAACACTTTATTGACGTCCACCTGTGATGAGAGAACTTCGCATGAGACGTCCTTAGTAATTGGGAGTTTCAGGTGTTCCCTCTTGCATAGCCACGACAGAAGTCTACTTGGCTTATTGCCCTCAGCAAGTGCCCTCGTGGACTTGGTTATGTAGTCAAACTTTGCTAATCTGGCCCATGCGTTTTGACAGTCGCCTCTGAGTGCAGAGAGTTCCTCCTCTGCCTCCTTTGTCTTGGGTGTGGTGGTTTCCAACTGTGTAATCCCGCTCTCCCCGCCTCAAGTTTGTTCCTTAGTGTCTTCCTGATTCCCCCAGCCTTAGCAATGGCCTCCCCCCGAACCACCACCTTTAGTGCTTCCCAGATCGTGTCCCAGATTTTCACGCTCCCCACATTGATGTCTAAATATCTTCGTATTTTGTCTCAGAGGTCTTCTATGAAGGCGCAGTCTGTGAGGGCTTCTGTCGGCATTCGCCACATTGGTATGGGTGGTTTAGGTCCATGTGTTTTCCACACCATTAGGAATGGGGAGTGATCTGATATCGATCTTCCTAAGTAAGATATTGCTTCCACTTGGGGTAGGTGTTGCGTGTATATCAATAAGTAATCAATTTGGGTATAAAGTGTGTGGGGTGATGAGAAGTAAGAGTATTATCTGTCATTTGGGTGTAGCTCTCTCCAGACCTCAACCAGGTTCAAGTTCTCAAGTATTTTGTTTAGTGTGTAGTGGGTTTGGCATTGGGGGGGGATTGATCTGTCCAGTGTGTAGTCACGTACACAATTGAAATCCCCTCCCCATATGAAGAAGCAACCTCAGTAGGGTGCTATCTTAATACCTAGCTTGGTCAGGTATGTCGAGGTCCCGTTGTTGGGGAGGTAGAAGTTGACAATGCATATGTCCAGTTGTTCAATACTGCCCCTTAGTATCAGGTACCTTCCGTCTGTATCCACCTCTTTCAACAGCAGTTTAAACAGTATTGCGCCATCTATCCATGTGTACACTCTGCACGCATATTTTGAGTACACTGCGCCGTAGCCCTGGCCCCGCCACCACTCAGACACTTTGCCACTGATCTCTGTGGTTAAGTGAGTCTCTTGCAGGAGTGCAATCGAAATGTGCTTTCTCTTCAAGAAGGATCTGATCCTGTTCCTGCACATGTAGGAGCCCATCCCTCTGACGTTCCATGTCAGCTCTTGGATGTCAGCCGCCATCTCTGTGTTGCAGTGTCTGATTGTCAGTTCCGGTGTCCATTGTTCCCATGAGCATATCGTGGCGAAGACTGTGAAACATTTCAAACAACAATTCAGTAAACTTAACCAGCTGCACCTAGCAGTTGCACCCCCTGGGCAATGCTCAGGTGCCCCTGCCACTTTGACCTTTCCAGGTTGTCTTTGGCAGGTTGTGGTGCACCAGCAACAGGCCAGTGCCAGTCCTTTCATGGGAACGTGCCATCCTGCTTGAATGAGACGGTGTGACGGACTTCCCGTCCTATGGCAATAAATTGGCGTGGTTTGTCTTCTCTTTGGAAGCTGTCTGTGCCCAGCTGGGTCTTTCAGCGGTCTGCTTTCTGTCTCATGCCTGCATCTTCTCCACTTGCCATATTGCTGTGCTCAAGCCACATGTTTGCTGCTGGTGGCGTCTCAAGGAAGTATTTGTGACAGATTGTTCCACGCATATGCGGCCAATACTGGGAAGGAACATCCATTGCCCTGTGCTCTCTTGACCCTGGCCACATTCAAGAGGTGGGCTGAGGTGGATCAAAGGTCTCTGGTAGGCTTGTGTATGGAGACCTTTTCCTTCCATTGTCCAGCTTCTATACAATGGCGTCTTCGCCTGTATGCTATTCACTATGTATAGCCTGCTTCTATGATGACTTAGTCTACTTGCGTTTCAGCATCTGTCCATTTATTGAATGGCTGATTCTCTGCAGCACTTTCTGCACGTGTAATCTGCTTTTTCGTATTTAAAAGTTCACGACTTTACTTCGTCATTAGTTTCTGTAGGATCCATACATCATCTTCAGCCAGTATCTCCGGACGTTGTACATGTCTCTTGTGACGTCACTAGCTACTTCTTTGCTCCTTTTCATATTCCTTCAGGGAGTTCCTCCCTTAGGTTGTCAACTTTTTGGGGATACATTTGGTAGAGTTGTCTCAACGGGTATCTTCTTTCGAACACACGCTGTGGTATTGGCACATGTGCTGGTGTCAAACAGCACGATCTCAGGTCTCCAACAAATAGGGCGAGGGGTGTGGGGTTTCCTGCAGAGGCATGCAACTGCTCCTCTACATTACCCCTCTGGTCGAGTCCTCGACCACCTCCACAGTTGTTTCCATATCCTGGTATCTTCTCTTAAAGAAATGTTTCTTTGGCGTCCATGTCTTCATCACCCCCCCTCAGGGTGTCTGCTGATTTGACATGTTCATCTACACTCCAGGTCGTGTATTTACATTGGGGGTCATTCTGAGGTTGGTGCAAAGGGAACAACGATGCCGGTAAAGGAATACCGGCATCGATTACCGCTACAGGTTATTCTGACCAGCCTGAGCGCTATTAGCGGCACTGTAAAGTACAGTGCCGTCAATAGCGGTCTCGGCGCGGGGACGCAACCCATCATGCCGGCAATAGTGGCATGCCGTAAACTGGAGTAGATCACAAGTGAAGCGGACATGCAAATAACGGCATCATGAAGGCGGAAAAAGTGGTTACCGGCATGCCGTAAATACCGGCATCGCAGACTAACCGTAAAATGCCTTGAGCAGTGTTCCCAACTGCCACAGGTGCACACAATCAGCACAGGTGGAGGCAATGGAGTATGGCTCAGTACAAAAGGAGCACACCCACACACCACACCCCCTCCCACACCAAGAGGGTTCCAATAGTAGTAGCATTACTGGAGCTGGAGGACATGCTTGCATTGCCACAACATCAACAACAACAACAACAGCCAGCACCACAGAGGAGACACAGGTGGAGAAGGAGGGGGAGACAGGCACAGCATGCCTCACCAGTGCAGCCACTGTTACCATGCCGGCAGCCACCAATCCCTTGAATCAGAGCCAGTCCTTTCAACCTAAACCCTGAGCAGATCCACACCCTGACCGTCTGGATCGGGACACCATCAACACCATTGTGGACCTGATACACAACGACATAGTGAGCCTCATTGAAATACGCACCGCCATCCCCCCTCTCCTGAAGGTAGCGTCTGTGCTCCACTTCCTTGCCACAGGCACCTACCAGCACACAGTGGGGCACATGCATAGCATATCACAACCCTTATTTTCTCGGATTCTGAACCAAGTGCTGGATGCCCACCTCAAGCACACAAGGAACTACATATCCCTACCACGAACACCCCAGGAGATATTTCATACAAAAGTTGGCTTCCATGCACTGGCAGGCATGCCAAATTGTGTAGGTGCCCTTGACTGCACCCACGTGGAGTTGGTGGTCCTGCATGCCATTGAGGTGGTGTACTGCAACCGCAAGCAATAGCACTCCATCAATTTGCAGATGGTATGCAACGCCAGCAAGATCATCACACATTGTTGTGCCCGTTATCCCGGATCAACTTATGTTTCTATGGTCCTGCGGAACTCCACGCTACCACACTTCATGGAGCGACATGCTGGATGACGTGCCTGGCTGCTTGGTAAGTTTCAGGACTGGCACATGGCATTGAAATGAGGGGAGAGATGCACACACCACCATGCTGTCAATGTTGATGTGACAGCACGATGTGCACATCACCGAACACTGTGCCCCAAAGCATCACAAACGGTACATGACACCCAAATCCCATATGAATGAAGTAAGGTTGACACCTATCACTACATGACTAACAGGAAACCACCCCACATCCCACAACATGTGCACCACTCATCAGCGGCCGTCACCCTCCGTAACGCCATCCAGAAACTTGCAGTGCATATGCACTATGTTGCTGTCTCCAGCATATTACCGCACACGACTAGCATCCCTGGGAGTGCATCAAACTTAACCAATTAGGGAATCCACTGTCTGTCACAGGGACGCCACACCCACAGGAGTGCTGCATGTCACCATGGGAATGATCAGCGCCGATTGCCCAATATTGCACAGACTACTGGCAATGCTCCCTCTTCGATTATCTGCAGGCATGTGTGACTAGTACAGCTGTCCATCATGAATCGACAAACATTTAACTTTTATTGCCTCTCATGCAGGTGATAGTGGCTATCCCTTGAAGCCGTGGGTCCTCACCCCTGTCCGAAATCCACAGAACAGGCACAAGGAGGACTACAATCATTCCCATACCCATACTCGTGTGGTCATCGAGCAGACCTTTGGCCTTTTGAAGGCACGATTTCGCTGCCTCAGCCGGTCGGCTGGGCCACTCCTCTACAGGCATGAGAAGGTGACCAAGATCATCATGGCCTGCCTCCTGCTGCACAATATGTGTATCCGCCGGAACATGCTCCTGCCCCCTGACATTGAACTGCTACCACCTGGTGATTGTGAAGGGGATGAAGAAGATGTGGCCGGACATTATCGCGGTGCAGATGCACAGGAGGGACGTGCTGTGCACCAGTCAGTGACTGCACAATATTTCTGACACACATGGCAGCAGAGGGTGACATGATAGTTGGACAGAGGGCATTGGGTGTGGGGGTACATGTACACTATGCTCTGTATATGAATAAATGACACATGCGCAATGATGAATGACCACTGAGGTATTGCTTTTCACACAACGGGTGTATTAAATATAACAATGTTAACGAAAGTGCAAAAACCTCCACCACCCTCACACCCCACTCCCCCTCCACCTCCCCCACAACTCCCTCAGACACCCTCACCCCCGCCACCTACCCCCACAACTCCCCCAAACACCCTCACCCCCTGCCCCTCTCCCCACAACTCCCCCACATACCCTCACCCCCTCCCTCACAACTCCCCCACAAATGTCCCATCAGGTATCCAATGCCTACATGAGGCTGCCCTGTCTATCAATTGGCAGTGCAGGGTACGTGACGACCAGCAGAGCGGGCTCGTCTGCGTCAATCTGGAGGATGATGGTGTGGCCGCGTGCTGGGATTGGGTAGTGGGATGCCCTGCCTCCAAGGCATCCACTATGCGGCATAAGACCTGGCGGAGGGCCGAGACCTCCTCACAGAGGCAGCTAGTGTTGTCTGCAAACGGTTTGGCCATGGAGGCAGTGTTGTCTGTGATGAACCTGCCTAGAGAGGCGAAGTTCTCATACCACTCCTGTCTGGCCAGTCTGTTGTCCTCGACAAACTGCCACACAGGGGCTGTAAGCTGTTCCGACCGCTGCAGCCCTGCGGGTGCACCTGTGGATGTTGTTGGTCCCTGGCTGTCCTGCTCTGCCTGCTCAGCCTCCCTAGTTGTCAAAATGGGACTGAAGTGCCCTTCCATCTGCTCCTGACCAGAGTGCTCCAGGGTGGTGGCGTTCTCTGTATCGAGGAACAATATTTGTGGGGATGCCAGTAGACTTGGTGTACGGACCACTTCAGATACATCATCCTCAACGGGCACCCAAATGACTTCCTGTGGGTCCTCCACAGCCAGGGATGCTGTGGCTGCCACCTCCCCAGCCAAACTGGACTCCACTGAATGTGGTGCCTCGCCCGATTCCACAGGAAGGCCAGTAGGTGGCAGTGGTGGTCCTTCGTCCTCTACTGGCCTTGGCGGCACCGGTGTAATGGCTACCTGGGGTGTCTTGCCTGTTGGTGCACGGAGGCCCCTGGGTTGTCCCCTCGAGGTCGAAGGGCAGTCATCCCAGGACCTCTTCAGGGGTGTGGTCTGTGCAGGGGTTGCATCCTGCCCTTCGCTGTCATGGTCAGAGCCTGTGGGAGTTGAAGAGAGGGACGGCATGAGTGATGTTTTGATAGGCATCATACATACATTTGGACAATTGATCATCCACACAATTGGGGGTAATGGGCATTTGTGTTTGGATGAGCATGTTGTTTGATACATGGGTGGGTTATGCAGGCATATGTCGGCGTCACTCATGTTGGCCAAGAGCAATGCTATCTGACATGCATAGTATTTTGGGCCTGCACGCTGTGTGACTCATGGCATTGACATCTTTGTGTGGTATGTGTCAGGTACGGCATTGCCTTGCAGCAGGCATCTGCATGAGTCTGTGATGCGTCCGCCTACTTTGCTGGGAGTGTGTGTGTGTTGAACCATGGCTTGACTATTTGGACTGACATATTGGTTGACTTTCACCAGACGTGGCATTACAATGGCCCTTATTCTGAGGTTGGTGCTAGTCATGGCGCTATTAGCGCCATGACTAGCACCAATACCGGTACCGCCACTGACTTGGTGGTATGGGGACTTACCAGTCTATTCCAACCATTGAAGGACCGGTAAATCCCCATTTGAAAAGCCATTCACCATTCCTATTCGAGCCCCCATAGGGCTCCATGGGAAGGGGGAAGGCAGCAATAACGGTACCGTAAATTACAGTACCGTTATTGACCCCGGTATCCCTTTGCGGATCCCATCCTTAACGCCTGCTAAAACCAGGCGTTAAGGAAGGACATGCAAAGGGACTTTGGAATAGGGCACAAAGGGATTACCGGCACCGGTGTCATTACCAGTGCCCAGTATCCCTTTGCTCCCAGCTTGTAATGAGGGCCAATGTTTTCTTAGGGAACTCACCTCCATCGCCTGATGTTGTGGCGCCACACTCCATCTAACCAACACCTACTATCCCCTCCATTCCTATCATGCTGATGCAGATGTCCTCCCATAGGGTGAGCTTGATTGGTGAGCTGGGACCTCCTCCTGTTTCCATTGCCTAGCTCCAGTTCACTGACAGAATATTTCGAACTCTGAGTTGCAGGTCGTCCCAGCACTTGCGGTAGTCTTTGATTGTGCGTGAGGTGTTCCCAACAGCACTGACCTTCTGAGCAACAAGTGCCCTGGTCTCCTTTTTCTTCAGTACTGCCTCCCTCTTCATGTTACTGGAGAATACTATGCCAGCATGCTCCTGCAGTGTGTCAACCAGCATCTGGAGCTCATCCTCATTAAATCTTTCTTTCCGCTGGTGGGCAGCTCCCTTCTTCAGGGCCTTGGGCACAGTGGTGCAATAGGTGGATGTATTCACGACAAAAGCAGAGTCCAACGGGTACTGTGTGGTGAGGATGGCAATGGATTGTGTTTTAAAAGATGGCCGCCATGCTCCTTCTCGTTCCTGTGCGTTGACGCTATTTCCGGTTCTGCTTATTAGCGGTGACCGTTATTAACGGTCATCAGTAATTACGGTCATACTTAATGCCGTATTGAACCTTGTCGGTAGTGCATTCTGCTCTGCGATTGATGCCACTAAGGGCATTTATGGTGCCTTTAACGGCTTGGCAGTAACGACCTTACCAGCATGGCATAAAGCTTGTGCCCGCAAAGTCGTAATAGTCCTCTATTAATGGACTAAGGACTGCCCGGACACGCTATTTAAGCCATGTTGGTAAGGACAGTTACTTACCTCCAAACTCGGAATGAGGCCCATTGTCCATTCGGGCTACAATATACTTATCATCCCACATACCTTTTATGATTCTTTGGATATAGGAACTTTGTTCCCTCAGGTCCTACGATACTGGCTTCTATGCTGAAAACTTCCTCAGTCAGCTCCTTGGCATTTGGTCTCCCTTGCAATGGGGCAGATTTATTGTTTTAAGGTCAAAATTGTGTCCCTTGTGCTCCTGTGCTTGAAGCAGCTGAGGAACGTTCCTTGAAATGCATTATTGTAGCACTGACCCTGCCTTAGCACTATATCACTTGATTGGACATAAGGATATATTTTTCCACCAGACATTCAGCACTAGGGTTTCTAGCAGGAGGCCAGGGACACTCTTTGCAACAGCTTCATATGCTATGTTATTGAGTCTTGCACAGCACAACCTCTGTCATTTGCATGGTCCATTGGTGCTTTAGGATCTGCATGAGCCTAGGGTGGGGGAGGGGACTAATGTAGGGCTGGAGAGAACAGTGAAAGTTTACCATATTGATCTGTGAAGATATTAAAGGGCAGGGTTCTGTCTGCTGTAAGGGATTAAGATCGCTTGTGAGTTATCTGGAGCAGTGCTCAGTGTGTGCTTCACGTTTTTAATGCATAGTATTTGTGTGGTTGTCAGTGGTGGTTAGCATAGTGGTGTCTAAGGAGAGGTTGAAAGATTGTGTTGGTGCATCTGTGGTATGTTAGACTGGAGTGTAGGGAAATTGTGTTATTTATTTAGTTATTTAGAAATAATTTGATCTCAAGTCCCTGAGTTAAGATGCACATCAGATGTAATGTAGGAGAGGCAACCATCTGCCCAAGTTCCAACGAGCTGTCTAGATTCCTTTCTAATGAACGGACACTATGTAAACTCTAAGCTTTAACCTGCAAGATCATCGGGTCTCACCATAACACACTAGTACTCCACTGTGCATACTGCAAGTTCAGGGGCACGGTGTTCACTATGTACGAGTAGTCACTATACTGTGACATGAACACTCTCTACGCAAGGACAACTAAAATTGGGAAGATCGATGCGGTCTTGTGACTCACCATTACCCCGCTGTGCCTCCACCCTGCTGGGTCAAGGGCGTGCAGCCTGTTGCGTTTAGTCTCTGGCTCCTGTGGATCAACGTAACAAAACTAATAGACGCATAAAGAGGACTGACAATGACCTGGCCGTAACTTTCCAACAGTGAACCCGTGTGGGCTTCCTAGAGCCATGAACACAGGAATAGGACCAACGTGACGTGGTCGATTGAGGCTCACGCTTAAATCTCCCACTGAAAAAAAGGTATCAGTGTTTATGAATTATCTAGAGGAGCGCAAATAATAATGCAGGAAAGAGCCCTGGCTGGCAGGGCGATAGACCCTGGGTCAACAAAAGAAGAACTCATTGAATAAACAGTGAGTGCATATTGAGAACGCTGCAGTGTCATGCTGAGGCATAACTAATAACAACCCAATATAATCAACCAAAAGGGACAATTGTAAGATTTAGTCGCCTCCCTTTTTCGATAGCAATACAAATAATGGTGGATTCGGACACACGGAATGACATCACTTCGCTAAGCGGACATTTCGACGTTCAACGATACTAATGCAGTGAACTTTAAAGTCACCATCCCGGGGTTCATTCGAGACGCTATGTCTATCACGGTTAGTCTTGCAATTGTTGCATATAACCGCACAAGCGGGAGGACTAATCCGATCCCCTTCTGGTTTGGGCATCAGGACTGGACTCCTGTTTGCCCCATCCTCCCTTTCTTTTAGGTTTTTCCACACGTGAATAATAAAAGCATTCAATCAAACAGCAAGTCCAAACCAGGTAAGTAGACACGAGGTCGAGTGATATAAAACACTGAGAACGGTGGTGGATGTCCTTAACAAACTGTGAGATTGATACACATTTGTTTTAAAACATGATATGCACTACAAGTAAGATTCTAAGACTAGTGAATCCTAATTAATGTTGATAATCTTGAAAGTAGCAAGATAAGTATTGTGAATAAGACTCTTCACATGAATGTCATTAATTAAAACCCAAACTCCTTAAAATCCTTATTGAATGCACATACACATAGATAGTCTTCCCCAAGGGGCAACACCTCGGGCAGTTAGACGGAGACAAGCTTACATATGCCCCAGTGAATTACCACTTTTAATGTTACAAATTGTATGTAACAGTCCTAAATCGAGTAGTAAAATCTCATTTAGTGCATTTACAACCACACGAACATATGGTAATTGACATCAATGTTCTTTGTCATTTCAGGATGGCAAAATGGGTCCTGCAGAACTAATAATACCTACATGTATCATGGTGAACACAATTGGGTCTTTTCTACATTAAGAAAAAAGTCCCAACCATTGTTGTCAATGGAAAAAGGAGTCAGCAAACCCCTGATTAAACCTATATATAATGTTTATGTGTTAATAGCCAAAAGAGGAATGAAAGATGTTGTATTTTTACTAGTATGAATAGTATTAAAGGGTGTAATTGAGTTTACAGAGTGAACGAGTAGTGTGTGCAATCTTTCTTAGTGTACTGTATAGCACGAAACATTTTTCAATTACAGACGTGTTAGATTATAGGGGCTGTTTCCTATGTGTTTTAGCGTTTTTAACTAAATCAAAATTAATAAAATATGTTATTTAATACACTATGGAAATGTTTGAAGTGTCAGTTTTCTGGGACCTAATGAAAAGTATCCCATTGGAATATGTGACCCCCACTCCTCTGAAACGACCCAGACCCACAAGCATTGTTGTTTTTTGTTAAGGCCAGTAACCTAAAGAGGGGCTGCTCATCGCGGTCAGTTAAACAAAAAAAAGAAAATAATAATAATGCAGCCTCTATTTTGTTGTAGGTTTAGTGTAGACATGTGTCTTGGGCTGGGGAAAGTCTCACTGTGTAAACCTGTGGTAGTTTCATTGCTGGAAAGTTATGGAAAGGTGTGTTGTGGGTTACGGTGGCACGTACAATGATTTGGAGGTGGTCACTGTGGCCACACCTTACCCAGCAAGTCACCTGATAACTAATTTGATCCACGTGTTTGACTTTGGAAACATCAAAGAGGTCTCATTTATGTGTTTATAGCTGCACAGCTGTAAACAAATACATATTGTATCAATGTCTCCTCACCAAAATTGTACAATTACCATCCAAAATCTATCTATGGTTTTTAAATTTGCCCAAAAGAAATTCCAGCTTCAAAGAGAAAGAATGACGACCAAACTTGGGTCTGGGATCACTCTTATAAAGGCCCTGCGGAGTAAACTTTGTGCTTTCTCCTTGTTGCTGCTAATAGAATTGTACAAATTAAAAATCACTGGCACCATATTATACGGTTGCGAACTAATGCCTTTTTTGTGACAGTACCTTTTTAGACAGAACGGAAGGGAAGGTTTGGAAGACCGTTAAGCCCTCCCAAAGTCTACAACAATATGTGCCATTAGGCTAGAATTTGGCCTCACATCCTGGTGAGCCCAATACATTAAAAGATGCCTGTCCCTGCACTCAAAAATTCTGGTGGCTAACGAAAATTCCTTTTGTACTTATATGAAAGAACGCCCACTCTTCATTTCTGCTAATGTTTCACAAGAAATGTGAGAATTTTGCCAGTCTGATCGCACTGGATTGCTCAGAGAGTGTTTATGCAAATGAGAGGAAGATCATCATTTGGGACAGAATCAATGACCACAATGATCTAAACAGATTGGTATTTCTCAAAGACAACATCATGGCACCGTTATTGCAGCCTTCCCCCTTCCCTATGGGGGCTCAAATGGGAATGGGGAATGGCCCAGGTGAATGGGGAATTACTGGTCCCGCCAACCTCAGAATGGACCGGTAATTACTCCATTCACCAGGCCTGATTTTGAACGAGTTCGGAGGCAACCATGCCGCAAATAGCGGCGTGGTTACCTCCAAACTTGGAATGAGGCCCCATTTGTTTATACTATCAGGTAGGCTGAGATCCTACCTGCAGAAATTCCCTTTTAAAAAAAAACATTGCAATCTCTATCTTAAATTTCTCCTTAACGACTTACCCACCTTGGAAGCCATGGGAACGAAGCTGGGCATATGCGTGGGTGATGGATCAGAGAATATGTCAGTTGGGGGGCTTTTTACATTTAACTTCCCTGGTTTTGACCGATAATCTTTGGGTAAAACCAATGCTTACTTCTAAACCAGCCTTAATAATAGCTTTGACAATACTCATAGAAGAAATTCTCCAGGGTTTAAAGAGTAGACTGTCAGAGGTGGAAGCTGCATGAAGGGAAATAGGGAAATATTGGATTAGTTGTATGCCAAGTGACTGAATTTATATCGGAAATATTTTGGTTAAATGTATTACAAATTTTTAAAAAGTTGATGTAACCTTGTGCATACTTGGTTGAATTCTTTGTTCTACTTTAGTTGTTTTCATTAATTGTAAGTGTACACGTCTCTAATAAACTGTTAAACACTTTCAAATTAAAAAAAAATAAAAAATAAAGAAATTTCTCCAGCTTTCATGCCTCATTATGGTATATTATGTGATGTTAGACTAAATCCTACTTTGCCAGGTTACGTTGCGCCAGGTAGTAGTTCAAGGTCACACTTTTCAGTCATTCCCACTGGGTCACCCTTCAATATGCACACCGACACCTCAAATTCCCTCCAACCAAAGTGCTACACAAGTATTATTGGGAGTTGGGTACTAGACATTCGGGCCTGTGCAATCCACCAGCAACTGGCACAGCCAGGCAGGCACCACATCACAACCAGAGCCTTACAGTGTGAGCATGTATCAATATAAATGTGAATTGTGTCCACATGTGTTTGCTATGTTTTTATGCCATATGATACTTGAATATTACCTAGCTGCTGCTATCATGGCCAGGAAGCTTTTTAGGTTGGCTGGGAGTTCAGTAGACTGGAACATACATGATAAACATTACAGTGCATTGAGAAATACATTACACAATACTACACATTTATGAGCATTTTTGGGAGACACATTGGATGAGGGGTGCTGTGTGATTTTCTTTGTTAGGGAATAAGGAATTGCTGTCATGGGAACTGAATTTGAAGTGTAGCTCAGTCAACTAACAGGGTGACCCTGCACTTAAGGGTCTCACAAGCAGTGCATAGCGACATGACTATACCTAGAGCAACTGATTGCAGTTGAGGGCTCTGTGTTTACATGTTAAATAGTAAACAGTATGGCTCATATGCCAAATGCTCACACACGTATATACAACATACACTCGTACTCTATATACCATAATCTGTGCAAACACAACCCTGAACATACATATTCAATAAACCATTTAAACCAAGAGTTATGGTTAATCTCACAATTAGAAAAGCCTAAAGATAGGGAATAACATAGTCTAGGTACAACCATAAAACTCAAACTATAAACACTCAGCCCACACCACTCCAAACCCCCTAGTGTATCTGTATTAAGTGGAGTACAGGAGCAGACTGCATTGTGTTTTCTTAAAATTGACCAAATCTGCTACAGGCTCTGCCCACTCCACCTCCATAGCTCTATTAAAGATTCATTTTTAAAAGTGCCCAATGGGGTCTGCCCGCGACAGATCTAATATTTTATAACATGGTGCCCATGTCTAGGATCCGGCATTACATTGGGGTATGGGGTTGGGGGATATGGGTCATTTCAGCGGCTGGAGACCCTTTGGGTATAGAAGCGCTTTAGGAGGGCTAATAATCAATCAGTCACTTCAGGGGCGGGGCACAGTTTTGTCCCCAGTGTCATCCTCTTTCTGCACACATTCATAGTTTAATCAACACCTCGCCCTCTCTCCCAAAGATGTGCGAAGCACCAGTGACAGGAAAAGCAGGAAGTAGGCAGGGGCCAACAGTGTTAGGCACCATAAGGTGTTATTGCCGTTGGGGTCAGCCGGCCGGGGGTCTAGCAACACAGCCCCCCACACAGCAACAACAAAGACCCGGGGGCAGCCCCTGCGTCCGATATAAGGAGCTGCCTTTACAGCAAAAGAACAGAATCAGTTTGGGTCCCTGCAAGGGGACCAAAACAAAAGAGTACTTGCATACGCAGAGTCTCTCTTCTTTTGAACATCGCTCTGTTCAGCCTCCGACTGGAGTTTTAAATTACTTCGTCCCAAAAAGGCTTCGGTGGAATCTTTTCTGCCATTTTATTTTTCGTTTTGCAAAAAAAAAAAGCATTTCCATCTCACAGCCCCTGTTGCTGGCCTAGGAAGAAGCAGAAAGCTTGTGGATCCAGGCGGCAGCGCGGCCCACTGCGAGGCTGAAGGAGCAGCAAGAAGGAAAATAAATGGACCAAAGGAATTCTCCACTAACCTGGAGGAGCCGCAGCACCGGAGGACCAGGAGGAACCAACCAGCAGCGTGAGGGAAGGAGGCGGACTGAAGGAAACTCCACGACCCGGGAGGAGCTGCACCACCGAAGGACCAGGAGAAGCCGACCTGCAGCGTGAGTAGTAAGAGAACCGGCGAGCGAACTCCAAAGAAGGAGAGGCGGAGTTTTCAAGCACACTGTAGCAGCTTGTAGAAGCTGGACGACACGGTTCGTCTTTTGGAAAGCTTTGAAAAAGCACACTGTGAACATATTCAAGGGAATTAAACAAGACGCCAGTGGGTGTGTCACTGGTTACACACTACGAGTCACAACTTTGCAAACGGACAGATACAACCCCACCTTTTTTATAAGGGACACAGCAAAAAC
The DNA here is from genome assembly GCF_040938575.1 of Ambystoma mexicanum. Classification (NCBI taxonomy): domain Eukaryota; kingdom Metazoa; phylum Chordata; class Amphibia; order Caudata; family Ambystomatidae; genus Ambystoma; species Ambystoma mexicanum. Next base: position 626,556,989 of record NC_090938.1, on the reverse strand, counting down.
ATAATTGGAACACAAATCAAGCAATCTACACAAGAACGTACCCTGAATACAGAGCACGCCCGTTACAAAAAGGAGTCCACCTCAGAAAGCAGCAGTAGGAGTTTTTTCGCTCAGGCTTGAACAGAAACTAAGACGGAGCTTGCCGGGGAAAAATACACGAATACTGTGAGACGGAATCCCGGCGGGGTTGCCACAATGCACGGAGAAAGCATCATCATTTTGAAAACGATACTTAGAAACAGCATAACGCGGAACAGGGGTGTTTTTCTTCATAACCCCTGAACCTGTATTATTGGCTTAACAAAAAACAACGCTGCAAGCAGATTTTTAAGCATACAGCCCCACATTGAACAGGGGGCACAAAAAGAAAAAAGAAAAAGAAATAATTAACACAAAATCGGACATACTTGCATCAAAAACAGTACCCTATATATGGGGCACAACCAAGATTAAACGATGCAACCCAAGAAAGCGCCACAAATGTAACGAAGACTCCATGCAGTTGCAGCAAAACAGAGCGTGGTGGCACAGAACACAAGAATTTGTTGAAAGCAGCATTACAGTCACAATGCAGAAAAACACGTGGAACACAAGTGCACAGTATCGAGATACTAAAACTGTTTTTTGGCAGTCCCTGGAATACAAGGCACAACTGCAGAAAGCTGAAAAGAAACTGCCTACAGATACCCCAAATCGGGTTGAAGCAGAAACAATGTGGGCACACATGGCAACTGAAAAAAGAAGGTTTGGGGAGCTGAAAAATCACGTGAGCAGACAGATATGGGCAGACGGTATCCACCATAGCTTCAAACCACTTATAGGGCACGGAAACATATACAGACGGGACAACAAGCTACAGGGTGCATGGGAAGGAAGTTCCCAAAAAGTGAAGCACGCATGAATTTGTAACAACACTGTGCACACTGTGTCCAAGTTACAAGACCATTGCGGAACTGTGCTGGGTGAAAGAATAACACAGAGAAAGAATAAAAAACATAAAGGAACGGCTTTTCTTCTGCTGAATCCATAATCAAGGCTATATGGACAAGCAGGTTTGCATCCAGTAAACAGGAGACGGACAGTTCCCTTCGGGTGGGGGGAAAAGCAAGCAATTATCATACGATGATTAAACTAGCGGTTCAAGTCAACAAAGTGTGGCAAGACACACAAAGAAAATGGTCACACACTAGCAACAGCAAGTCAACATAGTTTAAAAATCGTCAGCTTTTTCATCTTTCCGAGGTTAAAAAATGAGCACCACACACTATGGATAATAATAAGCAGCGCTCAGAGGCCCAAGGTTTTCGTACCGCTATACAAATGGAAACTGTTAGGAACCAAGCTGGGAGAAATAATCTCCAGTTACCACGCAGCGATCCAACGGAAAGCAGCAAAAGTATTAAAAGGTGGTTGTTCACTGAGAGTTGAGGACTGACAGCCAAACCGGACCACCCGGACAAGTAGAGGACGGTACGTGATGTTTGGGCGGCAGCGTTTGGCGAAACAAAAATGTTGATCAAAGCGTAACATACGGCACCTGCAACAAGCGCAACAAGCAAACAAACACAATCAAAAGGCTTTCCCAATAAATAAAGGGACAGAGAAGCCATGAGAAATGCCAGCCAGGTGATGCAGGGCAAATAAAAGGAGGACCCGAAAAGAACGGCCTCCGATATTCCACGCAGCAATCGGAACGGATAGCGACAAAATATTTCTGTGTAGCAGAATAAAGAAAACAACCCTGAAAATGCAGTTTGAAAAACAACAGAGCCCTGAAAACAGGGTTGGTTAATAAAGGGAGCAACCCATCCACACAGCTATCCGAATGGATCATGGCAAACTATTTCTGTGTACGGAGAATAAACAACAGAGCCCTGAAAACATGGTTTGAAAATACATCAGTTTCCCACAACACAAGGAGAACCCGTATACAAGGTACCCAGTGGCAGCAACATTCCATAATGAGTGCAACAGAATTAGGCCGCAAGCACAGAATGGAGCAACGCCAATCCGGAAAAAGAGCACAGAAACAGACGTGACATCGGGAGCTAGTGGTAAAGCGCCATGAGAAGAAGGGTAGATGGCAGCAAAACACGAAAGGCAAGATAGGTAAGAGTGCACCCAGGGAGCTAATAGAAGGCATGCAATTTGCTAATTACTGACAGTTCTATAGCCAGCTGGGGCCCCAAAAAAGCACACACTCAGGCAGACAAAACCAAGGCTAGGTCCAAAAATTCCTGAGATCTGAAACCAACAACTAGAAAGAATAGACAACCGAACAGTCGGGTAGCACAACCAGCAGAATGCTCGTTTTTGCTCACACCTGCTCAGAGACTGAGGACCCATGTTCAGATACTGACGGTGCCAAACACAGCCCACCATCCTGACAAAGTCGAGATGACCATCACATACCTAGGGGTGGGAAAAAGCAGGCTTAGAGGCCTGATAAAAGGTCCTCTCACATGTAGATAAAGTCAAAAACCATTGTTTTTTGACACTCTGAGCAGAGTACCCACCAAACAAATGGCTGTGCACAGGATACATTTGGATGAGGGCAAACGATCAGAAGAGGGCACAAGAAGGTACCGTAGTGCCAGTAAGCATCAACGGGCCATACCGGGGGGGGGCTTAAAACCCCCACAGAAATATAGGCGTTAAAGAAAGAACAGATGTCAAACACAAATGGCAGGCCAGCGAGGCACAGAGCTGAGCCAGATAAGAGAAAACACCAACCCACAGCCCAATCCTGGTTTAAAAACGCACGTGCACAGGAGGGGTACCCATGGGAAAAACCATGAAGCATAGATGCCACACAAAATCAAGAAATGTTCCAGAAGGTGGGAGTTCCTGCAGCGTGCTGCATGAGTTACATGGGATGGTGACCAGGTTTTTCCAGTCTTCAGAGCGCGACAATGAGTGGCAAGGACAACACAGCGTTGATGCACTCAAGGAAAACAAAGGAGCGCTGGTTTCTTTCAGCTGATTAAAACAGAGTCTCAGTTACGGGCATATCTAGTCAACGGGGTTAAAAAGCAGACACATCAGCTCAAGAAAATAGGAAAAATGAGCAAGACTAGGGACGAGAATAAATATCCAAAACCACTACAACGGGCAGCCAAAGTAGTAGCAGGGGTGAAACATCTCTAATGAGCATAGACGCCATCCCGCCAAACTGTCTACAAGAGGAAAAGAGGGGGAAAACAACATGGGTGATGGAACACTAAAAAGAATAACGGTGTTGGTTTAGCACAAAGAGGGGCCATAATATATGAACGTCCCACCAACTCAATTGTGCCGGTCAGGCATCACAGCGAGTAGGGCCAAATTGCAGCCTTTCATCCTTCTGAGGTCGACAAAAGAGCACCACACAATGTGGGTAATAATAACCAGAGCTCAGATACCTCAGGGTTCGTAGTGCTATATAAATGCTAAATTATTTAGCTACCAACTTATTTCACTTACCAACACATGCGTAGTGAAACACACATTCGGAAAAGAGACGAATCACAGACAAAAACAAGTCACTCAGATATGACATGGAGTATAGAAAACAGAGCAGCACTGCTCACAAGGCAGCAACAAATACTTGTAAAAAATTATTTGGGGGACCATATGTAAGTACTGCGACAAGTATATGAAGGGGGTTCAGAACCGGTAATATCAGAAACTCTCAGAGCAGGAGTCATCCAACCCAAGGGGAAGTCAAGGTTTAATTTATTCTAAACAAGCTGGACTTATTGGTTTTACTAAAAGGAAACAAGCTAGCCAGCAGTACAAGGGGAAATAAGAGGCCAACACATGATGTAGGGCTGCACAGAACTATAAACTAGAGGGAAAGGTTATACAGCATTAAAATGCACTCCTCTAGGGAAAATACCAGATAAATGACAAAACCCTCTACAGGGATCAGTACCATGCACAGTAAAAGGGGTGAGCCCCTGTAAAATCAAGGATATATCAAGGCTTGGTACCACCAAAAATTTGATCTGCCAGTCACAGAGTTGTCAAAGGTTTATTCTGCGCAGATTCAAATACCAAAGCAGATAGCTATCTCTCAGTACCTCTCAGCGTGCACCAGAAACACTGTGAGGAGAGTGAGTCCTGATCATCACAAAACATGTAGTGTTTAGACAGAATCCACGTCATAGCTCAGCCCATCTCCATACTAATAAGTTAAAAATGTGGGTTTGTGCCCAGTTCACATAGTAAATACAACAATATTGTCCTTACATACTTCAAGTGTTTTCCAGCCTTCAGAATACAATGGTTACAACTTTGTTCTGTCTGGTCATGCTAGTTATTTAGTTTAGGCTGATCCTAGTTCCAAGAAACAAATTCAATAGCTTTTGCTAAGGTACACAGTTTATAGTTTCCCTACATTCAGTTCCTGTGTTTGAATATAGCGAAGGCTATTTATACAGAAAACACTCTAAATTGCAGTTCATTTTAGCTCCAAGGTTCCTTACACATACTGACAGACCTTGTTGCCATCAGCTGTGTGGATCTTTAGCTTTCCAATGTACACAGGATTCCTTCAGAAACTCGCGGCATCAGTTTGCATTTATTGTGTAACACTGTTTGTGGCAGATGAGGTTTGTAGACATAGATTACACTTTGAATGGGAGTTTGTTCTGACTGCAAGGTCTTATTTGCACAGGACAAATAGACTGCTCTGCCATCCCCGGTGTTGACAGAGGGTCAAAGGTCAATTCTGCTTTTGCAGCTGAAAACATGGTTTAATCATTACTGGAGAGTGAGCAGAAATTAGAACCAAAATGGAGGACACTTTCCAAGATGGTGCTTGAAAGTCAATTCTAATTCAGAACTTTGCAACGCGGTTTTCCCCATAGAGCATCTTGGGTTTAGGCCAATATGAATCAAAAAGGAGGCACTAATATGATTTCCATTTAACAAACCCTCCTTTTGGCCTAAGCCAAGTGCTAATTAAACTAGTCGCTCTACGAGTAACCCCACGTCTCAAAGTCCATACATCCTGAATCACTATCAGAGATATCAATTGCCATAAGGTCAGATACTGAGATTTCCTTCAGCACAAATTCATTAAATATTTTCTCTGGGGCGTATCCATTGTGCCCTAATGTACCCATCGCTTGTGCACAACATCCTCGTAACATTGAACACATACCAGGAAGACATTGTATACAACAGCAGAAAAACAACAGACTACCTAAAATAATCAGCAAGACCGAAAGTAGCTTCCATCCCCAAGATCGCAGTAAGTCCCAGAAGCAAGCACTAAGATCCCAGTTTCCCTCGGGAACATGCACTTCTGAACTGAGAACATGCAGATTTTGAATCGCCCTGAAGATAGTTGGGGAGGAATCTGACACGAAGTCACAGCAAGCGGACCCCACTAATTTACATACCCCACCATGTTCAGCCGGGATGACATCTAATGCCATCTGGTTCTGA